>NC_139144.1:5820463-7020463 GCF_964270905.1 Leucopleurus acutus
AATATATATATATACACACACACACACACACACACACACATATAAAAGCATGTGTAACTAGACCACTTTGCTGTACAACTGAAACGAACACAATATTGTCAATCAACTACACTGTAGTTTTAAAAAAAGGGGCGTGGGAAGAACAGCACCTCAGATCCCAGGGCACAGCACACTCGGTTCTCCGTCGAAGGTCTGCTTGCCCCTGTGGGACTTCGGGGTCCCAACCTCAGCACGGGCTCCAAGAAGCTGTGCACCATGTCCTTCGTGTATGAAAAACCTTATTGTGACACGAGCCAAACACATAAATCGCCACTGTGACAAACTCTCTGATCCTGAGCAAATAACCGCACTCACTGTGCCTGTTTCCTCATCTATGATGTGAGGTCTTTGCACCACATGACCTCTGTACTTCTTTTCAGCCCCAAAGCCGATTCTATATATTACATACAAATGTTCTGCGGCTAATTTATTCCTAGAACCATGGTTGAAATAATATTATGGGGACTTCGGTGCTTCCAGCCAAGATAGAATACCAGGGATTGCACGTACCCTCTCTTCTTAAATAACCAAAAATTGAAGTGGTTTTCATACACTGGACACCAGGCAGCACAGGACAGCACTCGAGAGAGAGGGGAAACAGATGTGGGGAGATCTCCCAGGGCAACCCCCCCTCGAGGGCTCCAGAGAGTTTCCAATCGGCAGTGCAAGGAAGGAGTCTCAGGCAGTGTCTGGGGGTCCTTGTAAGGAGGTGGAATTCAAAGTTCAGGGAGGCCGGGGCAGAGAGGAGGTTGTGGCATGGAGGAGGGCCTTAGAGACATGCAGGGGGTGCCCTAGTGCAGGCACTCGAGGAAGCTACCAAGGCCAGGAAAGAACCACCAGAAAGGAGCAGGCAGCACAATCCCCAGAGCTCGCACAGGGCAGGATGACGTCTGCATTCACAGCAGCCACACGGGAAACCTCCTCACACACGAGATGCTGAATCGAGTCCTCAGGAGGGTCTTGCCTTAATAGTGAGAGCAAATCAGGCCTAGACCTAAAGTGATTCTAGGCCCAGCTCACAAAGTTTAAACGCAGGCTTCAGAAGGAGCAAACTGTTTCCAAGGAGCCTAACTGTTCCTGTAACAAATCTCCCAAATATTTAAAGGAACACCCACAAAAAGAAAACGAAAAAAAAAAAAGAAAAGCCAGCACTCAAGCATGTAAAATTCACGTCTGGTATCCAATCAAAAACTGCCAGGCATGCAACGAAAATCAGACCCATATTGATAAGAGAAATCAACCAAGAGAAACAGACCTAGAAATGTCAAAGACAATAAAACGAGAAGACAGGTGTGTTAAAACAACGGGGATAAATATATTCCATGTGGGCTTCCCTCGTGGCGCAGTGGTTAAAAATCTACCTGTCAATGCAGGCGACACAGGGTCGAGTCCTGGCCCTGGAAGATCCCACATGCCACAGAGCAACTAAGCCCACGCCCACGCGCCACAACTACTGAGCCCGCGCGCCACAACTACTGAAGCCAGTGCACCTAGAGCCCGTGCTCCGCAACAAGAGAAGCCACCGCAACGAGAAGCCCGCACTGCAACGAAGAGTAGCCCCCGCTCGCTGCAACTAGAGAAAGCCTGTGCACAGCAACAAAGACCCAATGCAGCCAAAAAATAAGTAAATTTATTTATATATATATATATATATATATATATATATATATATTTATTCCACGTGTTCACGAAGGGAAAGGAAAGCATGACCTGATAAGTAAAAAAAAAATGAAAGATATACAATGACCAAATTCAACCTCTGGAGAGGAAAAATACACCAATGGAATCAACAGCAGATCAGATGCTGCACCCCTTCCCCGCCCTCCCTCCATCCCGATGTCTGATCTCCAAGGACACACTGGGAAACTCCCTCCCACCGAGGGCTGGGGTGGTCTGGGGTAGCAGAGCCCCCATGAAGATACAGCAATGGAAACCCAGAAATACTTCAGTGAAGGCCACTCAGCCACCCTTCAGCTCGGTGCCTACGCCAGACACAAGAAGAAGCCTCAAACCCTTCCTAATGCACACTCTAACCAGCCCCAGCCCGGAGACCGGCCTCCTAACCCCACGTCCACCCACACTCTCCGTGTGGCCACAACAGCATGTGAACCCAGGCCGTGCCACAGCTCACCCTGAACCGCTGGCTCGGGGAGAAGCCAAGACGTGAGTCCTGCACATATCACACCCCAGGATGGGAGACAGAGGACAAGCCCAGGGACCCCGAGACTGCACCCTCAATCCTCGCACTGTGGCCCTAGTTCAGTCCGAGAACTTGCTCCTTAAGAAGCAGGTTTCGTAGGGCTTCCCTGGTGGCGCAGTGGCTGAGAGTCCGCCTGCCGATGCAGGGGACACAGGTTCGTGGCCCGGTCCGGGAAGACCCCACATGCCACGGAGCGGCTGGGCCCGTGAGCCATGGCCGCTGAGCCTGCGCGTCCGGAGCCTGTGCTCCGCAACGGGAGAGGCCACAACAGTGAGAGGCCCGCGTACCGCAAAAAAAAAAAGAAGCAGGTTTCGTAAATGCATCAACCCCCACTTCACTGGGACCCCGAAACATAACACACCGACCCTGACGATCAGCCCTGGAAACCCTGAAAGCAGAAACTGCCTTTCACGGCTCTCGGTACAAGAAAGCTTTGCCAAACCAAAGAAAAGAAGCCTACAGTTAGCGATCAATGGCTTTAAGCTCATGGGGGACGAGAGAATCCTCCCCAGGGTGACACAGTGACCAGGCCAGCAATCACAGTGCTTCAGAGGTGAGGGTGCCCCACCACTGGGTCACCTACGGATCAGAGAAATATAGCTGATCTTCAAAGAGACTCACCCATTCAACATAAACACACCAAGCTTCTAGTATAAGGCGGGCACATTAGTGCTTACAGCAAAGATCCTGTCCTTTTGTCTGGAGAAAACAGATAGTAAGCACTAAACATACTATGCAATTTATTTATTTATAATTTAAGAGGGCGGGGCCATGGAATAATAAAAGGATAGCTTGCAGCAGGGTAAGCAGGAGAGGAAACTGTGATTTAAATAAAACTCGATGGAGGACCTCACTCTCTGAAAAGGGGCCTCGAGCAAAGACTGGAGGGCGAAGGCCCAGGTGTCAAGGGCGATACGGACCAAGGACCTCTGCCCAGGTACTGGTGGCAGCCTGGGCAAAGTGCGTTCAGTATCTTCATCTTGATCGTGACCATCCTTAACAACCACAGTAGATGCCGCTTTCCCTGTGAAATAAATGTCAGATGCAGCCTCTTACGTTTCCGTCATACTTTGGAAGTTTCTACTAATAATAATGACGTGTTTTTCCTATGAGCTTATGCTCCTTTTACGGTTTTTTTAAATTTATTATTTAAGCCCAGTCCCTTTCTCCTGAGCGGGCTCCGCGGCACCTGGAAGCAGCTGTTGGAGACAGCCTTCCCCTCCCCATCTCCAGCAGCCGGGGCAGGACTGAAAACCTTCACAGAACTTCCTACATCTCAGCAAGCCCAGGAGAACTCCCCAAAGGCTGAAGGCCAGAAAAAGAAATGTCAGATTTCCACCACCTTTCCAGAAAAACTAAAGCACAGTGACAGAAAATTCAGTAAGATCTTTCCTTAAAGATTAATTAGAGGACAATCTCATAGATGTTGATAATAATGGTAGCCTTCAATTATAGGAAATTCAAACACTTTTCTTTTGACTTCTGCCTAGTTAATAAAAAAAAAATAATAATTTTTAAAGGACCAGTGGCCACATTCTCATGGTCTCCCTCGAACATGCATAAATATTTAGCGTGTTCTGGGGAAAATGCCAAAGTGAGTGTTTACTGTATATGAAGATCGTTGCTGGGTTAATAACTGCAGGGGAGGCCCAGGGAGCAGAGGACACTTTGCCCAAAGAGGAAAAAGCAGCCAGGAACAATACAAGGACCCAGGCAGGCCACTGTGAGACGCAGTATGAGCTAAATACGGCACCTAATATTATGGAAACCTAGCTGCTACTATAAAGACCACACGCTTAAATAGGAAATTAGAGTCAAGAAGCACGTGTTGAAGTTACTCCATATGCTTTAATAAAAGGAGTTATTTTCAGGTTCCTCCTTCTCCAAAAATGTACCATTTTTGAAAAACAGTTGCAACTGCGAAGTTTCCGTCCTTTGAAACATTTTCTGTGTGATCACGACCTGCCCCTGTCCTCCAGCTGCCCGTCCAATGCACCTGCAGAAAGGATCCAGCTTATTCATCCCTTTGCAGCCGAGTGAAAAGGAAGTTCTCCAGCGCCCAGACCAGCCAAGAAAGTGCCACGTCACCCCATCACCTCCAAGACACATCCTGCTTCATCTCCAAATCTAACCAGTCGTTAAGAGGACCACCACGTGCACGACGGGCCATAATCAGATATTACAACATGGTGACAGGGCCCCGCCCGTGACCCCGTCTTCAGAGAGCACAGAGGTCACCCCAGAGGCTCTGCGCCTGCAGCCTTGGCCCCCCACACAAGCCACCATCTACCAAACAGGTCCACAGACAGGAGACAAGCACGGCCTCTGATCTGCGGCCCCGGGAAGGATACCCCTGGGGAGCGGGCTCTCCCCGCAACGGCCAGAGCGCACTTTCAAACCCAGAGCCGAAGGCACGGGCAAGCCCTGGGCACCCCAGCTTCCAACAGGGCCATCCTGCTTCTGGGAAACGGGGCAGAGCCTCCACACGGGCTGGGCACAGGTGAGACACAACTCAGGGTTGAGCGTGGAGGTCGCGTGGGCAGAAGGCGGCAGTGTGAGTGAGGACAGCACAGCAGGTGGCGTTCAGGTCTGTGACGGGCACACCACGACCCCCGTCCACCTCCCTTAGAAGGTCCAGCCACCTTTCCTGCAAAGAGAGAGCATTAACCTGAGACCCGGGGGCCCGCCTGGACATGTGCAGAAGGTAGGGTGCACAGGGGCCCCGACGGCCAGCGGCCGGACCAAGCAGGACCGCCCAGGCCCCAAGGGATGACGCAGATGACAGCCAGAAGTCAGCTGACACCAGAAAGGGCAAGTGCAGGTCCGCAGGCCCTGTCACATGACAGCAATAAACACGAGTCAGGGGAGTGGCTGTCAACAGAAGCCACGCCGCCAGGACGCTAAGCAGCCCACCAGGAACCCAGGGCCCGAGTCACCATTCCACAAGCGGATCCTGCCCTCTCCCTGACCCTGCTCTCACTCCGCTGGCCCCAAGCCCTGCCCCCGCTGCAGCAATGAAACCTTACTAGACAGAGCATTAATTAAGTCTGGCCCCTCCATCGACTGACCGGCCTGCCGGCCGGCATCACACACCTGCCCAGCCAAGCACAGGGCGCCCAGGAGAAGCCAAGAGACAGGATGGGGAGACCCAGCCCACGGGCCCCAGCCCGAGCTACCGGGTACCAGCCGCGCGGGAGTTACCAGCACCTGCAAGCCTTGGTCCTCCTAAAAGAAACAGATGCCTAACCCACGCACGGTGCTTGCCATGGTATTAGATGCAGAACAGAACACATAGAAGGTACTCAATAAATACAGCTCTGTGATACTTCAGAAGAAATCCAAGACCTCGAGCCCACACTCTTCCAGAAGTATTTAGTCAATACAAACAAAAGCATTCAGGATAGAGCAAGTCTGTCCCTCTCTCATAAGAAATGTATACTCTTAAAATTTTCATTTTTCACGGATTCTAAGACACTCCCCCATTTTAACAATTTTGAAATTTAAACACTTTCCAACCTATCCACATTTAAGGATCATACGTGATAATCTTTATTTTGAATAAAAAGTTGTCATTAAAATTGACCCTTTATCCCACGGCACTTTAGGATCAAGGAAATTCAGTGAGTGTAGAATCCCAGGACACAAACACAACGCTTCATCGCAAGGCTCTGAGGAGACTGGGACCCGTGTGGTCCCGACAACGTGAACACTCACATCCTCCGCAGATACAAACGTTAAGAAAAGCACACCTGCTACCCGGTAGGGGAAATGGCCTTGGTCTGCCTTGCTATTCTCATCTGAAAAGGGGAGAACATGAGGGGTGGTGGGAAGATTCCTACTTAGGAAAATCCAAGTGAAGTCCTTGGCACGCCAACCAGCACACAGTTAGCGGCTTGGTTTTCTCACCTGTAAAATGGGTATCACAGAGGTATGAAGGTCCCACCTCTGAGGGCTGGTGAAGGGTAAAATCAGAGAACCCAAGTCGAGGATCCAGAAGTGCTGAATCTTCTCCCCACTAGCCGACCTCCACTGAGTGGTGAGCGACGGGTTCCATCAGGAAACGATGCAGGGTCCCCGCTGGTTCCCCCCCGCCGCCCCCCACACCAAGCGCATGGCTAAGGCCGATGGTCTGTGTTTCCTCTGCTTGTCTGTCCCACCAGGGCTGGGAGTCTCCCAAGGCAGGGCTCCCTCCTCCTGCATCTTGCTCCTAACATGCAGCCATGGTCGGCTCATCATTCCCAGAACACGAAGGGAATGAACAAATCTGCCACATGACTCCCAGTGTTGAAAGAAAAGGGCATTCAACTGATTCCACAAGTGACAGAAAATGTAAACTCGTGTGCTGTTTCCTAACATGTCACTGACCATCCAGGATTCCAATAAATAAAACCAAATGACTACAGTTTGTCACATCAGGGAGAAAATGTTTACCCAAACCAAGTCTCATCTATTTTTTTGTAATTTTAATTTTAATTATTTAGTTTTGGCTGCGCTGGCTCTTCGTTGCTGCGCGTGGGCTTTCTCTCGTTGCGGTGAGCAGGGGCTACTCTTCGTTGCGGTGCACGGGCTTCTCACTGCGGTGGCTTCCCTTGTTGTGGAGCGTGGGCCCTAGGCACGTGGGCTTCAGCAGTTGTGGCACACAGGCTCAGTAGTTGTGGCTCGCAGGCTCTAGAGTGCAGGCTCAGTAGTTGTGGCACACGGGCTTCATTGCTCCGCGGAACATGGGATCCTCCCAAACCAGGGTTCAAACCTGTGCCCCCTGCATTGGCAGGTGGATTCTTAACCCCTGTGCCACCAGGGAAGCCCTCCTTTTGAAGTGAATTTTCTACAGTGATTTCAAAGACTTGAAAAGATTATAATCTTGAAGTGACAGAGGCATCACAAAAAAAACACTTACAAATTCTACTGCTAAATAAGAATCTACACTCTGGGCTTCCCTGGTGGCGCAGTGGTTGAGAGTCCACCTGCCGATGCAGGGGACATGGGTTCGTGCCCCGGTCTGGGGAGATCCCACATGCCGCGGAGCGGCTGGGCCCGTGAGCCATGGCCGCTGAGCCTGCGCGTCTGGAGCCTGTGTTCCGCAACGGGAGAGGCCACAACAGTGAGAGGCCCGCGTACCACAAAAAAAACAAAACAAAACAAAAAAGAATCTACACTCTAACAAATCAGCAGCTCACGTCGTGTATCAAAATAACATTTCCCATTTAATGAGGTTTGTTTATGCGCCAAGACAAGGCCAGGGGCTCTACATAAGTGACTTTCATTCTCACAGTGACACTGTGAGCAAGGCACGTACAGAGAACCCAAAAGGCGTCCAGTCACGAAGAGCATATTGTCAACGCATTCATCAGCTACCAGCTTCACTGTGCAAAACATCTCTATTAAATAGTGGTTGTTACTAAGTTCAGAAATCATCTTGAACGATTTGAGAAACTGCTTTAGGTGAAGATCCTATCCACTGAAGAGTCCCATAGAAGTAAGTGATGCCTCATGGTGAACAGACTTGTGGCTGCCAAGGGGAAGGGGGTGGGGGAGGGATGGATTGGGAGTTTGGGGTTAGCAAATGCAAACTGTTACATATAGAATGGATAAACAACAAGGTCCTACTGTACAGCACAGGGAACTCTATTCAATATCCTGTGATAAACCATCATGGGAAAGAATATGAAAAAGAAGAATGCATATATATGTATAACTGAGTCACTTTGCTGTACAGCAGAAATTAACTCAACATTGGAAGTCAACTACACTTCAATGAAAAAATAAATAAATGATGTCTCAACTGCTCTTGGCATCCGTCTCCTCCTACCATGACAAGTGGGAGGAACTGTCCACAAATTTCTTGAAGAAAACGAAGTCCAATGAAAATGCCTCTTTGCCCAAGTACGGGTGAAGAAGATGAGAAATGGAGAAGACATAGGACGACTCTTTGGCTAAAAAATAAATGAGAGTGACCAACTCTGGGAATGGAATTCGATTCCAGAGAATGATCCCAAGTCCAGACCATAAGGGATGAGAGCATCCAGCTCCTTCAGACGCTGCTGAAAGATGGAGGAGCCAGATGTGAACCCAACCGAAGACCCAAAGCTGTGTGTGATTGGCAGTCAAGGTCTCACGGGTGAGCTGAGCCTTGTCCCTGCTGTCCCCACGATGAGGGAGGAGAGAGGCGGACACAAGGAGGCCCACTTGGGCCTCTGTCCACCCAGAAGACTAACTGCACTAACAGATGTCCTAAAGCAGGAGGTGGTCTGCAGAGGGCCAGCGGCTACTCAACTCTGCTGGTGAGGCCCCAAAGCCACAGACGGGATGTTAACTGAAGGAACATGGCTTTGTTCCAATAAAACTTTATTTACAAAAGCAGGCAGAGGCCGGATTTGGCCCACAGGCTGTGGCTTGCCAACCCCTGCCATGCAAGGGGAGGCTCCTGGCCTGAGGGCTCAGGAATGCACAACTGAAATGGGGCCAAAGGAAGCAACCTGCAGAGACGTGGGACTGAGACAGAATTTATGAAATTACTGATGGGGATGCAGGGGAAGAGGGGCTATCGCAGGAAGCCTGCTGTTTCACCCTGTATTGGCAAATGGAGTGGCAGAAGGGCAGGATCACGAGGACAGTTTCCATGACGTTTGACTTCTAATTCAAGCGGATGCGTTTTCAAATCAGGAAAAAAAATTATAAAAGTAGAAATAAATATTTGGATTAAATATCTGAAGATGCGCCAGTAATCTTTTTTTTTTCCCTCTATCAAATGTGGTTTTTATTCAACCGACAAGCACTTTTCTATAGCTGCACTTGCGGAACTTCACATGGCAAAAACAGGAGTTTTTGTCTGTAGACTTTTTTTGACCTTATTAAAAATGAGACTGGTCCTAAAAATATAGGTAGAAATAAATTTAAATTCACAAAAAACTGCATTCGTGAGTGAAGATGAGGATGGGCCTGAGGCTGTTCTGAACCTTGACCCTTGACAGGAGATTCCAGGTGCCTAGATGGCATAGACCCAGGCTTAGTTTTCTGAGGTTGGCCTCGGGCCTGAGGAAGACAAGTGGCAAAGGTGCTGGAGCCAGCTAACTCACCCTTCAGAGGGAAGGAGGCTGGGCTGGGTGCTGCCACTTTCAAGGAATCCGTTTCCCGCGTTATCACATCCTCAGGAACTAAGCTCCCCTTGGTTCCTTCCACAAAGATACCAGTCAAATAGCGTGACACCCAGGATCGGCACCTGCAGCAGTCCTAACCCAGGGAGACCGCCCGAAGCATCTGGGACGAGCGAAGCCGCTTCGTGTGAGAGAAGAGTTGACGCTCGCTGAGTTTTCCTTTCTGGCGCTCCAGCTCTGGGATGCTAGAAGCTGTGATATCAACCTCTCCATCACTTCGACCCCTGAGGCCACGGACGGCAGCTGCAGTCTCCTCCTCCTTTTCCTCCTCTTCCACGCCACTGGTCTCCTCCATGATCCGAGGAAGGCCACGCCTCCGCCCCAGGCCTTCCTCTGGCCCCGGAGCTCTACCTCAGGTCGCCCGGTTCGCTTGGTCAGAGCAGTTTTCAGTCTCCGGAGCGGCCTTCAACAATCCACGTGTTTTTCCTGTAGCGGGACATACTGGCCAGACTCTTGTCAATCTCACGGATGCCGAGGGTGGAGCCACTGCACTCGTGCACAAGGAAGGCCAGGACAGCAGCCTTCTCTCGGGGTGGCTAGGCCTGAAAAGGCTGGGTGTGCAGGCCGTCACCGAGGGCCGTCTCCTCTCCATACGCCATGAGGGGCCGCGCAGGAGCTCAGACCCACTGTCTCTTGTCAGTGGGATCTCGGACACCTTCTCCCCCAAGATCTTTAAGGACTGACAGGAACCTTAACAACCTATCTCAAATTTCAAACCTGCAGGTTTGAATCTCAAACCTACATTCAAGCATCTCGTTTCTACATCACAGTTCAACACTTTACTCAAATGTCTGTACCTGAACTCATTTTCATTTTCTCTCTGTGTGTGTGTGTGTGTGTGTGTGTGTGTTTCTGAAGGATAGCGAATGTTATTTTATGTATAAAAAAGAAACAAAATGTACCTCATAATAGGTACATGATCAGAACCCTGGAGGATATGGCTAGGAAATAAAAATTTTCTGGACTTGAGAAAGATGACCCAGGGTCCAGGGCGGCCCGGTCACCGAGCCCACCCCCCCGTGTACTTGAGGGACCCAGTTCCGACAGGTCGAGTCAGATTCTGCAAGATGTGAGCCATGAAGAAACTTCTTGGTTCATAGCTTTGGGGATTTTAGAACTGCAGACAGTGGGCTGTAGGCCTCTATTTATAAATCCCCAAAGACCTCTCCTTCCTAAGTGACTGAAATCCAGACCCCTCCCTGGCTCTTTAGGCCAGGTGTGCCGGCCTCTGGCCCCTGAAAAGGCTCTGCCCCAGCCCGGCCCGGGTGCTGCCCCCCAGCTCTGGGCACTCCCTCCAGGCGGGTCTCCCTGACTTCCTGGCCTCTCTCTCTCCCACTGTCAGATTTTCTTTGCTTGAGAATCACGATCATTACTCACAATTATCTCATTTGCCAGTTTCCCCATGACCCTCTCCCCAACTAGGAGTCAGGAGCCCCAGGAAAGCAGCTTCTGCAGAAGAGCTGCCACCCAGCGCTCACACTGTAGGTGGCACCTGGCTGGTGTTCAATCAACATCCAAGGAATTCAGGAGGAACTCCCTGGCGGTCCAGTGGTTAGGACTCCACACTTGCACTGCTGAGGGCCCGGGGTTCGATCCCTGGTCGGAGAACTAAGATCCCACAAGCTGCACCGCACAGCCAAAAAGAAAAAAAGCAAAACAAAACAAACAAACAACAAAAAAAACCCAGGAATTACAGGGAACGACTCTGGGTGGGCGATTGAGACCAGGCTGGCCCGGTGCCGGGTAACTTCCACAGCCCTCTCCCAATCCCCGCGGCACCCTGACAACACCATGCGCCCTTGTTCACCAGCAGGGGCACTGAGGCATCTCATGGTTTCCCCCAAGGCCAGAGAACCATGACAATATCACAGTTTAAAGGAACAGCCTAAGTCAAACAGTGAAGTAGTCCACCCCCCCTCCACCAGCCCCCCATCCCATGCCCCCCACCAACCTGCTGCCTCTGTCCCTGAAGCAGGAAGCAGGGTGATTAAATGCACAAAATCCTTCTGGTGCTTCTATGTCCAGAACAAACTCGACTGAGCAGCGACTCATTGACTGAACCCTAATCCAAGCCACAGCGATGAGTGAGCAGCTAGAATGAGAACATTATTTGCACGCTGACGATCTTACAAAGAAATTCTTCTCGCTAAAAACTTGGAGATGTATCTATTTGCTGTAACTGCAGATTACTCAAGACCGAACGCATTGTAAATCATCCCATGTTCTGAGAAATTCTGGAACTGTCGGCTGATTTTTCCAGGAACAGAGGGTGAGAGCTGCCAAGCCCGCCTGCTGGACTCTCGCAGGAGCGCAACAGTGCCTGCAAAAGCCGCGGCACGGCACGACGGAGCCCTTCCTCCCGGGGTGACAGGCTCCGCTGGCAGGGCCCACCGTGTGTCCGCAGCCTCCTGGCTCCTGGGAAGAGCCTTGGGCAACTGGGACGGCGACTACCTAACACGTCCACGAAGCCAGGCACTGGCTACAGCTGGCACTCCTGCCATCCCTGCCCGGACCAGGGGAAATCTGAGATGCCAGTGGGTTGAGCTAAGAGGGCTTTGGGGTGGAACCTTCCCTACGTCCTATCTGGCCCTTACGGTTCACTCTGTGACCAGCAAAGAGGACGTTGCTCGGCTAACTTGCAGACACACTTCCCCGGGGAAGGTTTTCCCTGCAGTTCACTGATCCCATTTCCCTAGGAGCGCTGGTGCCAAGTGTGAGGCTGGCAGGCTGGGGTGACAGCCAGCCAAAGCTAAACGGTCAAGTGAGAGCTGAACCCATGACCCACAGTGGCATCACGGCGTTTCGACCGACAGGGCGAGGCAACCACGGCCTCTTTAAGACCCAGGGAATGATCACCCAGGAGGCAGAGGGCAGGATCCGGAGAACGCTCACCCACTGAACAGGCTGGGGGTCCCCAGCAAACTTCATGGCTCTGCAAAGGTTTCAGCCCCCTTGTCTCGCTTGAAACTGACTGTGGCTTTGTCTCAAATCCAGAAATCACAGTGAATGCTACGCCTAATCTCCAGTCTTTCTTCCAAGACCTCTTGCTCTCTGACACCAAAAAAATTAAAAAGATACCTCTCTGCAGCCCCTATGCTATGGGCAAATTATCATCACTGCAGCTAAGCACAGACTTCACAGACGAAGGGAGAGAAAAGCAAGCTCAGGAGTGCAAATATCACATCAAGGGACTTCAAAACGTACGACTCCTGCTGGAAAAACAGGCCGAGAGAAAGGTGGCACAAGTGCTTCACAGGCTGCAGGGCTGAGAAGGAGAAACCAAGGTTCACTTGTCAAATCCAAAGACCTAAGGATCAAACGCATCTGTCTACACCATAAAGCAAAAGTTCAAACGAAAACCTGCCACAGGAGATAAAGGACACTAACAGATGAAACTCGTCCAGCAGCCCGTGCAGAAGGGCTGGAGGTGAACCTGCGGTCCCACAAAGCCTGCCTGATGCTGTCGGGGTGGGAAGGGCTCCACCTGTGACAGGCAGGTCACTGCTGGGCCGAGGATCTTCTCCTTCCTACTTCCTCGTCCCAGAAGCTCATGCCTCTGCTTGAAATCCCAACATTCGCCACCCTTCCCACTCACCATCTGGAGTTTCAGGGCCCTGCAGGAGACAACACAGGGCCCGCTTCATTGCAGGGAAGTGTGCACTACAATGCAAGTCTTGTAGAAAAGGATGCTGCGGTCACAGTGATGATGAGCTCTTCCAAGAAAAGCAAGGAAGGCCACGTGAAAGTGCCTGGTCTTTGCGCTGAAGGGCGCGTCCACAGCCCCACTCAGCACTTCCTCCTTGACCTGCTAGTGATGGGTGGTCAGGTTATGAGCTACATTTGTGCCCCGGCCCTGGGCCAGGCCACTGCCAGAATCCGCTGCCACACTCACTCATACCTGGTAGTATGGATGGTGCAGAAAGGAATCTGGGCCGCCCGCTAAAGCCATCGGTTCCTTCCTGCCGTCTTCAAATCGCGTGGACTGGGCCGCGGCACCTGGAACGAAGACAGACCGTGAGAAGCCCGGCCAGAGGGAAAGCCCACCGCTCACCGGCGGTTCAGGGGCAACGCGCCTGCACAGGTGACGCCGGACGCCACTCGGATCTTGGGGGTGCCAGGGGGCTGGCACCAACTCCAGAAGCTCGAGCAGCCACCTGTGGTCACAGGGCCCGTGGGCAGAGGCACTCAGAGGGGTGAGGGGGCGGCCATCCACAGTTATTAACATCCTGAAGCCTTTCTGAGACTTTGGGCAACACAGACCGCCTTGAGTCCAGAGAAGCACTGTGGGGTGGTGGGGCGTTGCCGGCGTCCTCTGAGCACCACCCGTGTAAGTGCTGCCTCCACAGCCACAGCCTAGAAGGAACCACTGGCAGTGGACGTCGCACCGCCACCTACAGAGTCCAGGCGCTCCCTGCAGGCGCCATGCTGGGAACAACACTCATGGGCGGGGCCTCTGGAATGGACCTTAAGACCCGCCCCCGACTCCCGGGAGGGCTGGAGCGACATCAGCTCCGTGAAGACGCACACTCGGCTCCTGCAAGGAGCCCCCGACAGGCAGGGAAGGGAGGTCCTGTCTTCCTCCTGAATCTCCTGGGGCACAACCACACACCTGATCTGTACGGGACAGTCAGTGAGAGTTTCGGAGCCGACCCCAGCAAACCCCACCTCCCGCAAAATGCAGAGGACTGGGGCAGGGGTGGGCAGCACAGCACCCTGGTCCGGACTGGACACAAAAAACGCCACGCCTGACACTCACAGACAAGAGACCACCTACGATGTGACCTTCTCCAAGAGAAGAGCCCCCTTGTCTGCCACACACACACACACATACACACACACACACACACACACACACACACACACACCATTCCTCTCTCTCAGAAATCACCGGAATTAAGAACATTTTCAGGAACGGTGGCAACAGCCATTAACATTCTCTGTCATAATCCACCCCAGAGGCATCCTGGACCCTCGGCCCTGAACAATTCATGACTCCTGACCATGCAAGGCTTTCTCCAGCCTCTGCACCCATAGGCTTTGTTCTCAACTCCATCAGCAGCTAAGTCCTGCTACCCTGTAGGAATGAGCTCAGGGATCACCTCCTCCAGGAAGCCCCCCTGAATTGCCCCTCACCAATCACCACCACCCACGATAGCTCAGTCAGTGTCCACTCTGGGCTCATACCCATCCTTCCATCTGCCACACTGAGCTGCAGATGCCCCTTCTTGGTCTCACTCCCCACAGATGAACCCTGTGCTCCCTGGTAACAGAACTCTCTCCGTGGCAGCCCCCAGCCTCACTCTCAGGAAGTACCAGTGGAGAGACACTGCCTGGCTCTTCAGGGCCCGTGTCCACGCAGGCAGGGTTCACAAAGGGGGCTCAGGGGGCCCTCAGCATCACCCTGTCAGAGGGGAGAAAACCAGACAGCAACAAGGGCCACCTGCCACGTCCAGGCCTACCTGGAGGGACACCCTCCGCCCCTACGGGGACAGGTGGGCGTCCAGTGTCCCCTCCAAGGGGACAGCTCACTCCTGAGGCTGCGTTTCAGTGAACAGTAACCAGAGCCTCGATGATGCGTGAACCGGGAAACAGAGCTGAGAAGGTGTTTCCCAATCTTACCCTCCGGGGCCTGTAAAGGCTTATTTCCCTGAAGTAGCTTTACTATGAGAAAAATAAGAGAAATTGAGAAAATGGTTCACTTCTCTCAATGAAAGAATAGAAAACCCAGGAAAAATGGGACTGGAAGAAACACTACAGACAAGGACCTGCTCAGGACAAGACGAACCGATGCTGGTTCCAGCAGAACCAACACTGCAGGGAACTAAATCCACAGGAGAGAAATTCCAGAAGCACCGCAAACAGCCCACAGAGAGGATGAGCTAAAGCACAACGGCACAATGTGACATGCAGGACGCAGAGGACAGACCGGGAAAGACCAGAAATCGTCACGGGACAGGGCTCCTCACATGTCAGATTTCTCCCTCAACTCACATCACAGGCTCAGTTTTCTAGAACTCAGAAATAAAAGACTCACAGAAGCTTCTCAGAGGAAAATGGAAAGACTTAGGTAGGGCATAAAATTGGGGATACTAATTCCACCAAACATGATTGCAAAAATAATCAAGGTCAGATCCAGTTAAGGGCTGAACTATGTCCCCTTCACCCCACCCCAAACTCATATGTTGAAGCCCTAACCTCCAGGACCTCAGAATGTGGCCATATTTGAAGGTAGGGTCTTCAAAGCAGTAATCAAGGCAAAATGAGACATTACCATGGGTCCTGATCGAACGTAAGAGATGAGGACACAGACACACACAGAGGGACGACCACGTGAGGACCCGGGGAGAAGACGGCCATCCACACGCCCAGGAGAGAGGCCTCAGGAGGGACCAGCCCTGCCCACACCTTGACCTCAGACTTCTGGCCTCCAGAGCTATGGAAAAATAAATTTCTGTTGTTTAAGCCGCCCAGTCTATGATACTTTATTATGGGGGTCCTAGAAAACTAATACAGACCCCAAATTATTAAAACACTACCAAACTGTCCTCACAGCTAAAAGGAGCAGAAGCATTTACTGTCACCCAGTTATGTCTTCTGCGAGGTCTCTGGGACTCTTTAAGTCACCCGCACAGAAACACAAGGACGGTCCGTGAGAGGCCGCTGGGCTGGAGAGACCTGGCAATGGTAACAAGATGGCAGAGGTGCTTTGTCCCCACGGCAGGACGGGTGAGGCTGGTGGCCTCCCTGCAGCCTCCGCAGGACCGGCAGCCCCCAGGCCTTCAGGCTCCTCTAGCCCTGAGGCCACTCGCCCCCGGGGCAGTTTAGTCTCCTGTGTCCGTCTGTCCACACTCTACCACCCAGCCCTTTAACCAGACACAGTAGGGGGTTGCTCCGAAGGCATTCTGTAGAAGTGGAAACATCTGCAGACACGGGACTTAAAATGAGTCCCGTCCACGGTGGGGGTGGGCCTCGTGCCATCAGCTGGAGGCCTTAAGAGCAAAGATGGAGGTTTCCTGGAGGAGAAGGAATCTGGCCTCAAGGCTGTAGCAAACTCCTGTCCCACGGACCCCAGACTTGCCGGCCTCACCCTCACTGGAGCCGATTCCTTAAAATAAATCTCCGAATACACACACACATTAACACCCCAACCACTAGCTGTAAGATCCCAGGATCACGCCATGATGCCCCGTAGGCCTCCCCACCGCAAACACACGGCTGCGTGGGTCTGACGACTCTATGGGCCACTGCCCGGCACCCGCCACGTCCTCGCCACCCCCCAGTCCTTTCAACAAACACGCCTCCTGCCTTCCACCCTCACTGCGGCCACGCTTTCCTGGGGGTGCTGTTTTTCTCCCCTTCACCTCACTCCCAATGGCCTGGGGGTGGGGTCAGTGTGCTCCAGGCCCCTCCTTTCTGCACAGAGGACAGCCCCCCTGGCCCCTCAGGATCCTCTCTGTGCCCCTCCCATCAGGCTGTCCCGCGTCCCCACCTCCCCTGCTGTCACTGCCCTGTCCCCCGCTCACCCGTGCAGCCTGCTTGCCCTATCTCGCACGCCATCAGGAACTCCTGGATGTAGGCGGCATATGGAGACGTACTGCTTATTTTCCCCTGGAAGCTGCAAATTTAATGGGGGTTAAGAGTGCCGAAAATATTTAAATGTGCCAGTTTTACCACCTAAATATCACCTTTGAAAGTACTGAGTCGGCCAATAAGTTCGTTCGGGTTTTTCTGCGGCTACGGAAAAACCCGAACGAACTTTTTGGCCGACCCAATATTTGCCAGATGTGGTTGCTTCCCAGCCAGAAAAATACATATCCCATAAGCCCTGTTGAGCAGGTTCTCTGGGAAAAGAAAACTAGTTAGACACAGCAAAAGGTTTGGATTAATTGGTCTCTAATAAGATATATCAAACCCAAAGCTAACATCACATTCAATGATGAGAGATGGAAAGCTTTTCCCTCCAAGATCACAAACAAGGAAGGTGAGGATGATCCTTTCGCCACTTCTACTGAACAAAGGATAGGAAGTTCTGGCCAGAGGACTCAAGCAAGAAAGAGAAATAAACTACATCCACATGGGAAAAGAAGAACTAAAGTTATCTCTGTTCACAGATGACATGATCTTATCTGTAGAAAACCCTAAAATTTACACACACACACACACACACACACCCCTAGAGCTTAATAAATAAATTCATCAAATCTATAGGATACAAAAGTCAACATGCAAAAATCAGGTGTGTTTCCAAATACTAACAATGAAAAATCTGAAAAGGAAATTAAGAAAACAACTCCATTCAAAATAGCATCAAAAATAATAATTAAGAATAAATTTAACCAAGGCAGCAAAAGACTTGTGCACCAATTACCAAATGTTGCTATAAGAACATAAATAAGCTATAAGGCAAATATTATGTATTCATGGGTTGAAATATTTAATATTGTTAAGATGATTAATACTATCCAAAGCATTTTATAGATTCCATGTAATCCCTATCAAAGACCCACTGGCATTTTTTGCAGAAATCGATATAATGTTTCTAAAATTCATAAGGATTCTCATGGGACCCCAAATAGCCAAACACATCTTGAAAAAGAAAAGTAAAGTTGGAGGACTCACATTTCTTGATTTCAGAACTTACTACAAGACTATGGTAATCAAGACAGTGTGATACTGGCATAAGGACAGACATAGACTAATGGAACAGAACAGAGAGCCCAGAAATAAACCTTCACACATGGTGGACTGACTTTTAACAAAGGTCCCGAGACCATTCACTGGGCAACAGGACAGTCTTTTCGACAAGTGGTTCTGGGAAACTGGATATCCACATGCAAAAGAATAAAGCTGGACTCTTACTTTACCCTACAAACAAAAATTAACTAAAAATGGATTAAAGACCTAAATGTAGAGTTAAAACTATAAAACATACGGAAAATTTTTCATGATACTGGATTTGACAATGATTTCGAGGATACGACACCAAAAACACAGGCACCAAAAGAGAAAAACATATAAACTGAACTTCATCCAACTTAAAAAATGTGTGCATCAAAGGACACTCTGAAGAGAGTGAAAAGACCCACAGAAAGGGACAAAATAGTTACAAATCATATATCTGATAAGGGCTTAATAGCCAGAATAAATAAAGAACTCCTGCAACTCAACAACAAAAAAGCAAAAAACCAAATTCAGAAATGGGCAAAGGACTTGACACTTCTCCAAAGAAGATACCCAGATGATCCACAAGCATGAAAAGACTCTCAATATCACTAGTCATTAGGGAAATGCAGATCGAATCACAATGAGACACCAGGAAAATAATAAGTACGGTGAGGATGCAGAGAAATTGGAACCCTTCTGCATTGCTGGTGAGGATGTAAGGTGCAGCCTCTGTAAAAACTGGCATGACAATTCCTCAAAGAATTAAACACAGAATTAACGCAAGTTCCAGCAATTCTATTTCTAGGTATACACCCAAAAGAATCGGAAGCAAGAACTCAAACAAGTACCTGTACACGCATGTTCATAGCAGCACTGTTTACAACAGCCGAAAGGTGGAACTAAACCCAGTGTCCGTTGCCAGATGAATGGATAAGCAACAGGTACTATAAACAAACAATGGACTATTATTCAGCCTTGAAAAGAAATGGAATTTGGATACACGCCACCACATGGATGGACCTTAAAGACAAACAATGCTAAGTGAAATAGACCAATCACAAAGGGACAAATACTGTATGATCTTACTTGTATGAGGTACCTAGTTTAGAGACAAAAAGTAGAATAAAGGTTACCAGGGTCTGGGAGGTGGGGGGTTTGTTTAATGGGCACAGAATTTCCGTTTGGGATGATGAAGCAGTTCTGGAGATAAATAGCAGTGATGTTTACACAGCTTTATGAACATAATTCCACTGAGCTGCACACTTAAAATGGTTAAAACGGCAAATGTTATGTTTTGTATATTTTATCCCCATGTTTAAAAAAATTATTGATAAGTTGGCTATTCAGTGAGCTTCCTTTAATAAAATTGACAACTTTCACTGATTTTTATAACACAACCATGAGAGCGGGCAGAATTTCTTAGGATGCTAATGCTCAGAGACGTATAAAGAAGTGATTCCAAATACAGCTTTTGTTTATTCAAGCTTTTCCATTTTGATGTGTCTTGACCCCTTCTCAGTTCTGTGACTCTGTGTAACCCACTTGTCTAAGAGGTGAAATTGAACCCATCCATCAAGTCCTGCATAAAAATTATCTCATAATTTGTCACCCACACCTGACAAAGACTAAAAGCTCTATCATTATCCTGTTCTCATGGAGACTAAAAAACCTGTACCCACTCTGGACAGAAAACCTCACTTCTTTTTTTTAGTTGAAATATAGCTGATTTACAATCTTGTGTTAATTTCTGCTGTACAGCAAAGTGACACAGTTATATACATATATACATTCTTTTTCATATTCTTTTCCATTAGGGTTTATCACAGGATATTGAATATACTTCCCTGTGCTGTACAGAAGGACCTTGTTGTTTATCTATGTAACAGCTGGCATCTGCTAACCCCAAACTCCCAACCCATTCCCTCTCCCAGCCCCCTCCCCTGTAGCAACCACCAGTCTGTTCTCTATGTCTATGAGTCCGAGGAAACCTTACTTCTAAATGCCCTACAACAGTACAGAGGTAATGATACACTAGCTACTTCAACAAGGTTAAATTGTTAATCATCCGTGGATTTAACAAAAATGGTGTGCTCCATACGAGGAACAGTTTCCAAAGCAGGTCAATATTGCAACTTTCTATCTACGGTGATAAAAGGGATTCTCATTAACACGCGTAGAATGACGAAGAAATTGTACCCATCACTACTGTCTCTTTCATTCCTTTGATTCAAGGGGCTCATCGCTAAGTTCCGCTTGCTGTCTTATTTCCATACGTCCCTTTGCTTCTGAAAGTTCAGTCCTCCTGCGCGTGAATTCCAATCTAAATAATGTATGTCCCATTTCAACTGAGTTTTGAACTTGTGATAAAAATTTCAATAATCTTCTTCATAAAGTTTGCCCTGTTCTCCTTATTGGACTGTAGTTCAGAAACACAGTTCAGGCAAAGTCAAAAGTTTGCTGATTCTAGAGTCAACATTTTTCTTAACACTGTCAATATTTACACTTCTGGACCCAGCAGCTGAACTTGAACATGCCTTTGTTCTTTTCATGTTTATGTGGTTTTCTTTTTTTTTCACTTTAAGGGCAATGTGTACTAAATTAAAATGGTACAATTGTCATAAACTTGAAAAGTGCTGCACTCAACAACCCTTTTTCTGAAAAGTACGTGGGGCGTTCCTCCCTGGAACCCTGCAGACTCAGGTTGACGCAGATGACGTGCTTATTCATGCCCTTCACATCACGACCAGCTACAGATGACACTCATGGTGGATTTCAGCTGTTCAGCACCCCGCCTGCCGTGAGGGTGACTCTGATGAGAAGGCTGCCTGTGGTGGACGCAGCGGGTGCCCGGGTGGATCCTGCAGCCTCCCCGTGACCCCGGCTCAGCGACTGCGAAGACTACACGCAGCCTGCCCCAATCCATCCCCTTCTGCTCTGTTCTCCTCGTTAAAGGTGTTTTCGTGACCTACGGACTTGATTTCCAGGAACAACAATGGGTTGCGACCCACAGTGTGAAAACAGGGTCAGGCTGGGGCCTGCAGTCCGCGCCCACCTCCAGGTTTATGGGCTGTCCTCCTGCAGCCTGGAGGCTGCTGCCCACTGGCCTGTCCATCCCCACACTGCCCCCTGCTTTCCAGGCACCTGCTCCAGACTGGTCCCTGCGCCCACCTCCATCTCTGACCCACTCTAGAAAAACACGACGCCTCTGCTTAAGGCAACCAGCCATGCCCAGGACCCCCTGAATCCCAGACTGTGTGAATGGGCCCTTTCTGTTTTCAGGTAACCACATATCCAGAATGAGCATTTAATACTGCTGAGAAACTCCGCTCCACTTCCTCAGGAAATGTTCTTTGTGCTCCCCAGAGCGTCTGTTTCATTCTTTCTCTTCTCTCCCCGCAAACGCCGCCCACCTTTTGATGCCTGCCACACCCAGACAGCACATAGTAGGGCCTCAAGAAGCATCTGCCAACTAATAAGGCTAAATGGTATCACAGTATAATAAACAATGTGTAATAAATAATGTATAACATATAACGTATAATAGCATAAAACTAAATAGTACAATTGTTGGTGGACAGGTTAAATCATAAAATTTAGTTTAAAAATTAAATACTGTGGTCATTTCATAATAAACTTAAATAATTACACTGTACAACTTAAACTTATACAGTTTTGTATGTCAATTATATCTCAATAAAACTGGAAAAAATTAAAAAATTTTTAAAAGAAAAAACAAAAAAATTAAAAGAGAAGTTTCAAATCTTAAAATGAATCCCTGTAGGATTTGTTAAAAAGAAATCTGTGCCTTTCATAAAAGGCAGAGATCCTGCCCCTTACTAGGGAAAATATAACTGCAATGTTCACGATATTTTAAGATAATCACTTGCAGAACTGAAAGCAGAATACTTGTCTTTTCAATCATAATAAGAGGATAAAAATAAACTAGTAATACTTGAAACATCAAAGGGAAAATAGAAAACAGGCAGATGAAGAAGCATTCAAAGCAGAAAAAACTGGTTCAGAAGATGGATGACATATGGAGCAATAAATGTCAACTGTCTAATTCCCTTCTTCTGAAAATAATATTCAAAAATATGCCGATGGGCTTCCCTGGTGGCGCAAGTGGTTGAGAGTCCGCCTGACGATGCAGGGCACACGGGTTCGTGCCCCGGTCTGGGAAGATCCCACATGCCGCGGAGCGGCTGGGCCCGTGAGCCATGGCCACTGAGCCTGCGCGTCCGGAGCCTGTGCTCCGCAACGGGAGAGGCCGCAACAGTGAGAGGCCCGCGTATCGCAAAAAAAAAAAAAAAAAAAAAAAAAAAGCCGATGTAAAACAAAATACCCAAAGCAAAGTGAAATAGAAAAGCTTTAAAAAGAGAGCTAGAAAAGGGAGAGACAGAGACAGAACAGGCAAAGATACAAGAACACACACTCAAACACAACAATAACAGTGGCGGCAATGATAGAAAAGTATCATTAAAACAAAGAAACACTAATCCACACAGATGGAAGTGTAATTAGTAATGAGCAAAAGCAGTATTAGGTCTTCACCCTCCAGATAACAAATCAACACTATAAACGAATCTTCAATTATAAAAGTGGATGCTGTGCTTCCGTAAAAAGTTTACACTAACAGCAAACCAACCAACCAAAACCCTAAGACCTCCAAGGAGGAAGTGAGAAAAAGCGTTTGTTGTTGGACACTTGTGCTCATCACTGAGGGCAAAGGAAGGAATCAAACTGGGATCAAAAGAATGCACAACACCCTGCAATGATGAGACAGAATTAATGAATAGGCATGAAAAGTGCACACGTGCAAATATTTACAAACACCTGTGAAATGATTTTAAAAAATACTAAGCCACAAAGAATATCAGTGCCTCTTGCTAACACATAAAGATCTCTGAGCTAAGAAACACCTGTGCTGAGACCCTCCCCCCTGTGACATGAAGGCACAGACCCGATTCCACGGGTGCCAGGGTGGACACAGGGACAGCCGGCCACTGTGCCAACCCGCCCTGAGCGACAGCCAAACACAACACAGTTAGAAATTAAAAACATCTGTGTAAAAAGCAACAAGTCAGCCACTTGAAAATTAAAAACAAGCACTGGCCTAAATAGCTGGTCCAAGGAGAAAATTAATACAATAACCGTCTCTGGACAGTTAGGTCAATGAGCACCGTCCCTCGTGGAGAGAGGTAACACAAAGCAAGAGAAATGACAGGAGAACAAGTAAGGCCATGACTCCTGCACCGTCTACAAAGGGAAAAAGAAATTACATAAACAATGTGAATCCAGCCTTGAACCAGAAGGAAGGAAATCTGGTCAAAAGCAAACCAGAAAGCAAAACATAACAAAGTTTATGAAAATCCAAGAAAGATAATAAAAGACAAAATTCTTAAAAATACACTTTAAAAACCCACCAATACACGAAATTTTAATTAAGAAAAGGAATATAATGATTTTTTTTCATCATATGGTAATTTTATGGGCATTAGTAAAGAAAGAAATCTGGTAATTTCAATGAAATTATAACTTTCATTAGAAATATATACCAAAATCAGAATAAACTAAAAAATAAATCTTACGATCAAATTGAGTAAAGCCCACCCTCCTGGGCTTCCCTGGTGGTGCAGTGGTTGAGAGTCCGCCTGCCGATGCAGGGGACACGGGTTCGTGCCCCGGTCTGGGAAGATCCCACGTGCCGTGGAGCGGCTGGGCCCGTGATCCATGGCCGCTGAGCCTGCGCATCCGGAGCCTGTGCTCCGCAACGGGAGAGGCCACAACAGTGAGAGGCCTGCATACCGCAAAAAAAAAAAAAAAAAAAAAAAACCAACCCACCCTCCTTCCACCTATATATTTCCAGTATAAAGAAAACCATGTACTTGTTTAGACCAGGCCCTGGGCTAACTGTGTCTATGGATTTGTGTGTGTATGATTCCCACTGTTTACAAGAGGAAATAAGCAGGATGGTCAAGGTCCCAGGGCTAGTGATGGGAAGGACTGAGGAAGGTAGGAGAGCTCAGTCCAGAAGTCCACTCCCTTAACCAGAACCCAACAGTCCTATGGTTTTCAGATTATGAACAGACAGCACAGGTATCACCCGAGAACTTGTTAAAATACAAATTTCAGCCCAGACCTGGGCCTACTAAATCAGAGACTTTGGGGATGAAACCAGCAAAGCAACATGTTTTTCAGGACTGTCAGGCGATACACTCGGGCCGACCCGGCGCCCACCACTGGGCTGCGCAGCAAATCCATTCCGGGAGTTTTTACAACTCCAATTACCTGGGCTGGACCCCAGACCAGTGAATTGGGAGAAGGGGCGTTGTTTTAAGCTCCTCGGGCGTTTCTGATGTTGAGAACCACCGCTCTCATCTTTTCCTTTTACAATTATTATTCCTTTTTTTTATGATGTTGGCAAGGGGAAAAGATGGAAGAAAATTGAGACAAAGCTTTGAAGAATCACGCCTCTCTTTCTGGGGGCTGGGTTGGGGGGACCCTACAACTACAAAGCTGTTTGAAGTGAAAAATACACTCAGCTTTCAAAATGGCCATAACTGAACGCTAAGGGCTAGATTCCCAACTGGAAGCTTGTGCCCCGTCTGTTTTTGCCTTTGAAAAATCTATTATTTTTTCCTATGCAAATATAAAGAATCCCTTTTAGAAGGCCGGTTTTCGCCTTTCTCCTTCAGGCATTGGTGGAAGGGCAGGGGGAGGGGGTGCAGGTTAAACAGCCATCAGAACTACCTGCAGCAAAGAATGACCCCATCATTGCAAACTGTGTGTCCTTAGGGACCAGGGTCTAACTCTGACCACGTGTGCGAGCAGGACCTAGGACTGCACATCTCAGCGCTCGGACAGACTTGTTTGAAATATGCTATTTGAACTGTATGATCTCACTTACACCTAGACTCTAAAAAACACAACAAGCTAGTGACTATAACAAAACAGAAGCAGACTCACAGATTCAGGGAACAAACTAGTGGTTACCAGTGGGGTCAGGGGGCAAGGTAGGGGTAGGGGATTAAGAGACACAAGCTACTGAGTATAAAATAACTAAGCTACAAGGATGCATGTACCACACGGGGAATAAAGCCAATACATGCCCTCAACCAGGGCACTGGACTTCTGAGACACGTCCCCACCTCTGAAGCAGGGGCGTGCGGGCACGGAGGCTGTGGGTCGGGCACGAGACAGGATTGCTAAGCCCATGCTCAGACGAGGTGGCACCACTGGATGACGTCAGGAGACAAGGGAGGGAGGACCGCCACAGAGGATGGGCAGGCTGCACAGGGCAGAAGACCTGGGGACAGCACTGGACACAGAATCACAGGGACCACACACTGTCCTGCTCACGCCACGTCTGCAGAGACAAGGAGGACACCCGCCTGCCTTGGGTAAATGTGTGCCCTGGACAAGGTGAAACCCACACGGGGGCAGTGAAACCTAGACCACTCTGACACCTGTGAGCGTGGCCATCCCAGTGTCGCAGATGAGGGCACAGGTTCTGAGATGCTGGGTGACCTGCCCAGGGCCACACAGTGACACAGGACCTCACAGACGGGGAACCACTGAGGGCCTGAGAGTCAGAGCAAAGGACGGATGGGGTGCCCCCCAACATTATGGGATCCTGCCCGTGCACGACCAGGGGACCTTGGAGGAGGGAGGATGGGGCAAGAAGAAAAGCCATTATAATTTAAAATGTGGATTACTCCCTAACTATCTCTGTCTGACTTACTTCACTCAGTATGGCAATCTCTAGGTCCATCCACGTTGCTGCAAATGGCATCATTTCATTCTTTTTAATGGCTGAGTAATACTCCATTGTATACATTATATACATATATGTACCACATCTTCTTTATCCATTCCTCTGTTGATGGACACTTAGGTTGCTTCCACATCCTGGCTATTGTAAATAGTGCTGCAATGAACACTGGGGTGCACGTATCCTTTTGGACCATGTTCTTCTCCAGATAGTTTGGGAATGACATGTACACACTGCTATATTTAAAATGAATAACCAACAAGGACCTACTGTAGAGCACAGGGAGCTCTGCTCAGTATTATGTAACAACCTAAATGGGAAAATAATCTGAAAAAGAATAGATACGTGTGTGTATAAGTGAATCACTTTGCTGTACACCTGAAACTACCACAACATTGTTAATCAACTATACTCCAATATAAAATAAAAAGTTTAAAATTTTTTAATTTTTAAAAATGTAGATAACTTACATACAGATCTAAAATTGGGGTCCTTTGAAAAGAACTTATCTTCCCTTATATATATATATATTTTTAATTCATTAATGTTTTGTTTTCACTATTGACATCATCACTTATAATCCCTGATTCTTGAGGTTCATGAATCACTATAAATTACTGACTGCCTCTGGGTAACTTCCAAGGGACAGATCTTTGCATATTAAAATTATAAAACAAGAAACAGAAATTAAGAGACTAAATCAATTAAGTCAAAAAGGGGAAGGACTTCCCCGGCAGTCCAGTGGTTAGGACTCAGCGCTTTTCACTGCCGTGGCCCCAGGTTCAATCCCTGGTCGGGGAACTAAGATCCTACAAGCCTCGCAGCATAGCACCCCCCCCCAAAAAAAAAGGTGGGGGGACGAGCAAGATGCCACCCACATTGCCAGCCACACCACCCACCGTCCCAGAAGCACAATCTTCACGTGGGAATAAGTGACGTTAACACCAGTGGGAAACAGAACACTCAGATGTGTCCTTGCTGCCTACAAATCTGATTGCGTAATTCTTGAGAAAGCGGTTCAAACTTCGTCAGAAAAACCCAGGATGCTCTATAAAACAGCCCTTGGTTTTAAATACTTTACAAAATATATATACTCCAAAATCCTTCCAATCAACACCTAAGAGGAAAGCACTGTCACTACAATAAAACACAGACCACTGACTAGAGACTTCTTTTCTCCTAAAGAAAACTTGAAAAAAAGCCCCAAGAGGTTATATCTAAATCACACTTCCCAGATTCTGGACTGAGGTCTCTCGTTAAATTACAAAATACTGAAGATGGTGGCATCAGATCTTCTTAATTTCATTCTTTCAGTGAATCTCATAAAAGGCCTGAGCTTCCCTCTCTTCCAAGCCAGCCCGGAGCCCAGTGCTGGAGCTGGGAGAACGTCAGGTGCCTTGAGGACGGACGTGGGCACCTGCACCCACACGCCCAATGGGAGCAAACGAGCGGCTGCACCGTAAAGCTGACCGTGATGGCAAAATGCTGGAAACAACCTCGCAGCCTAAAAACACCAAGCTGCTTGGATTACAAATACTGATGTGGCAACAAAAAACAAGGTGCAGTAAAATGCTCTGCACTTAAAAGCTTTTGCACAGCAAAGGAAACTATAAACAAAATGAAAAGACAGCCTATGGACTGGGAGAAAACATCTGTCAAAGATGAGACTTACAAGGGATTAATCTCCAAAATATACAAACAAGTCATACAGCTCAATACCAAAAAAAAAACAACCCAATCAAAAAATGGGCAGAAGATCTAAAGAGACATTTTTCCAAAGAAGACACACAGATGGCCAAAGGCTCATGAAAAGATGTTCAACATCACTCATTATTAGAGAAATGCAAATCAAAGCTACAATGAGATATCACCTCATACAGGTCAGAATGGCCATTATCAAAATATCTACAAACGATAAATTCTGGAGAGGGTGTGGAGAAAAGGGAACCCTCCTACACTGTTGATGGGAATGTGAACTGATACAGCCACTACGGAGAACAGAATGGAGGTTCCTCAAAAAACTAAAAATAGAGCTACCATATGATCCAGCAATACTACTTCTGGGCATTTATCTGGTGAAAACCATACTTCAGAAAGATACGTGCACCCCAATGTTCACTGCAGCACTATTCACAGTAGCCGAAACATGGAAGCAACCTAAATGTCCATCGACAGATGAACGGATAAAGAAGATGTGGTACATATATACAATGGAATATTAGCCATTAAAAAGAATGAAATAATGCCCTTTGCAGCGACATGGATGGATCTAGAGATTGTCATACTGAGTAAAGTGAGTCAGACAGAGAAAGACAAACATCATATGATATTGCTTATATGTGGAATATGAAAAAAGGTACAAATGAACTTATTTACAAAACAGGAAGAGACTCACAGACATAGAAAACAAACTTTATGGTTACCAATGGGGAAGAGAGGCGGGGAGGGATAAATTAGGAGTTTGGGATTAACAGATACATACTACTATATATAAAAGATAAACAACAAGGACCTACTGTATAGCACAGGGAACTATATTCAATATCTTATAATTAACTATAATGAAAAAGAATCTGAAAAAGAATATATATATATATATATATATATAACTGAATTACTCTGCTATACACCTGAAACTAACACAAGATTGTAAATCAACTATACTGCAATTAAAAATAAACAAATAAACAAGATGGTTCCCTAGGCAGGTGCCCCAAGGTATCGGGGGCGATGCGGAGCAGAGAAGAGAAAACAGAGGGTCAGCACTCCTGCCACTGGGGTAGCAGAGACCTCTCAGGAGAGTACTGACAGCCAGCAGCAGGGCAGCCCTTGGGGGCAGGGGCTTACTTTCCCCCGCAAGACCCTTTGGACCCGTAAAATGTTGCACTAAGTCCCTGAATCACCTACCCCCCAAAAAAGTGAGCTCGATAGCTGTATTTTAATTCTTAGAAGAACTGATGCAGCCCGAGCTTCTGAAACTTTGCCATGATCGTTAGTGAATCCAGCAAAGTATATCATTTTTTTTTTTGACTGTCATAGCATCAGATTCATATAAACTATGGGTCAGAAGAGCAAGCCTTGCTTCTCAGAAAGGAGCAGAGTTCAGGATCTGAAGTGCATTTCAGAGAGGGGCCTGGAATCCGGTCACAGCACACAAGGCCACCCCGAGTGACACTGGGGACAACAGCTGTAACGCTGCCAACTGGCAGCATGTCCTGTGTTGGGGTGTTTCCGCCAGTTCTGACCAGCATAGACGCTGGACTTACTCTTAGATTTCACGGCCCTTTCAATACATCAATCTAACCCTAACCCCCAAGCCCTGCCTTGTCCACCACCTTGACAATTTGGGGGCAAACAAATAACCTTATTTTTAAGTCTTTTAATTCAGTGTTTCATCAGTTCACGCTGAGCAAAACGCCCTGACACGTGAAGCCCTTCTAAGCTCTTGCCGGGGAGATGTCGTCTTGGCCTAGAAATGTCTCGGGGGGGCTCTCAGTCACAGCTCAGCCTGGAGACCCTAAGTGATCCTCCCGTGGAATATCTATTTCTGAGCTGTATTCCCCCCTTCCAGAGTCCCCCACACGCCGGTCCACCAAACCCAGGAGTCACACATCCTAAGTCACTCTCCAGGGTGGAGTTATGAGGTGTCCACTCTCGTTCCCATGGGAGATGACACGGGTTCATCTAACAGTGACCATCAGGCCACGGGGGCTGGAAAACAGGAGAGGCTCCAGGAGGCCACTGCGCATCCCTCCCCTGGGACCAGGGCTGGAGCTTCAGGTAATCTTCCGCCCACAGCACCTGTGATGAACACACAGTCAGGGCTGCAAACCTGCTCACGTTACTCTTGGCCAGTAGCACAAGGTGAAAGGTGACCAGGCTACACGACCACACAACTGAACAGTGACCGCCATCGAGGTTAACCTAATGTCACGCTGCTAGGAGACCCTCTAATTCCAGGGCTCTGACTGCCTAAGGCTGGATTTGGTAACAGCAGCCTTGGAATTTTAAGCTTCTGGAAGATGTGCTCCTTTTTGTTGCCTTAAGGGCCCCGGGGCAGGGGATAAGATTGGGTTTATTATATCTAGTTTAGTTACAGGAAGTGTAATGAATCCCTGTAGCTTCAAAATAACCCAAATAAAGTCACTTTAAATACATCAGTTTTAATTAAAAAATAAAGTCTTCAGGGGCTTTCCTGGTGGCACAGTGGTTAAGAATCCGCCTGCCAATGCAGGGGACACAGGTTCGAGCCCTGGTCCGGGAAGATCCCACATGACGCGGAGCAACTAAGCCCGCGAGCCACAACCACTGAAGCCCACATGCCTAGAGCCCATGATCCGCAACAAGAGAAGCCACCAAAATGAGAAGCCCACGCACCGCAATGAAGAGTAGCCCCCGCTCGCCGCAACTAGAGAGCCCGTGTGCAGCAATGAAGACCCAACGCAGCCAAAAATAAACAAACAAATAAATAAATTTATTTTTTAAATCTCAAAAATAAGAAGAAACTCTTCCTGCCAATCACAGGTGCTTCTGTGGGCTCTCCAGCCCCTGACACCATCCTACAGGAGTCGCGTTTTCCGAGTGATGCCACTGCACCCTGCCAACCACTCCCAGCTTCTAGCTCCGCAGGGACGTGGCTTAAGTGTCCTCTCCCCGCCCTGCCCTCTGGGGAGCACCTGCCGCAGCTCCCAGGGCCCAGAACCGTCCCCATACGGGTCCCGACTCGCCAACAGCTGAGTGACGCCCCAGTACACCTGCCCCTCCTGCAGGGTCCCACCCTGGTTGATGAGTCATTAAGTGCCCCCCTCCCCCTCCTCCACTCAACGGACCTCTGCAGAGTCTGGCCCCTCCCTCCTCCGCCCCGCTGGCCATTCTCAGTACCCCGGGATCACCCCGCAGGACCCTGATTCTTAACTCTGGTCTCACACTAGAATCCCGGGAGGCCTTTCCAAATTCCGCTCCAAGCCCCACACCCCAGTCCCTGTAACTTGCCTGCAGCCAGACCTGGGCACAGGTACTTTACTTAAAGAACTGTCCAGGTGACCCGTGAGGTGTGATCAGAGTGAAAGGTGGTGGATTCGGCTGCAAACTCCCCACAGCCCGGAGCTCTCCGGGTACCTGCCCTCGAGCTGCATTGGAGTGTTCTTAATCCAACGACCTTAACTGGGAACACAGGTACTTTTCTATTCCAATACGGCTGGAAACAACCTAAATGCCTGGCTCTAGGGACATGTGCGCAGGTCAGTATGTGTGCGTGTAAGTACACGGACCCCACATACGTGCGCACATGCCATCGGGGTACCCGAGGGAGTTGATGTACACAGGGTGGTGGCCACGAACAGGATGCTGCTTGGAAGTTTCTACTCTGTGGGAAAATCCCTAACCCCCAGGGTTATCCTTTCTATCCTGCAAGCCAGTTCTCCTCCTTGCTCTCCCAAATCCACCTGCCAGGCCTCTGCTCCTGAACGGGCTCTGCCCGGGCCAGGGAAATAGGTCAGCCCCCGGTCCCACCCACATCACAACCCCCTGCCTCCTGGGACCCCAGGAGGCCACGTCCACTGCTGCCCTCCGCCCCCACCAGCCCCCCGCCCCCAGCCTCCTTAGCGGGTGACTTCCCAACTCCAAGTCCTCTAAGTAGCGGGGGTCCCAGCACCCACGGCTCAGACCTCCTCCCTCCCTCCCTCCCTCCCTCCCTGGGCTCACCCATCTTCACCACCGTAAATCCACGGGAAGCCACGGGCGCTCTCGCCAGGCCTTCACTGCCAACTCGCCCTGAATGCTACGGCCACACACACAGCTGCCCTGCCCCCCACCACTCAGCTGTGCCCCGCCTCTCAAACCCAAGTGTCCAAAGTCAAAGTCCCGGCCCTCCTGCAGTCACCACTTCTGCATCCCAGCAGAAACGCCTCCGTCTGCTTGCTCGGCCAGACTGGGATGCCACCCTGGTTCCACCTTCTTCCACAAACCCCGGCAACGGATCCAGACTCCAACCACTTCCCCCGACTGCGTCGGGTCCAAGCACACCACCCTGCCGCGGGGTTTCTCGGCACGATTCCAGGGGCCCGCGTCCCTCTCCGAGTTAGAGTAACGTCCTCAAATTAGGCTCTGCATCCCCACCAGCCTCTGCTGGGATGACGCGGGAGGGGACGAGGGGAAGACACGGAGGGAGGGGAGAAGCTCTGACCCGAGGACCACGGAGGAGGTCAGGCCACGTCTGAAAAGTATGCCATCCCACTTCTACTCAAGAGAACAGCTCTGCTGGATCAAAGCCTCAGAGAAGTACAGGAGGAAAAGAAAACCACTTGGCTTCACATAAAACCCACTGATTCCCCTGTGAGGTCTTTTCATAAAGGGACATGGGCAGCGGGCATGCTGCCCCGTGAAGAGCAAAGACAACTGGGCAGAGTTAAGGCCAGTGCAGACTCGTGCCCACCGCCCGTGACCCGGAGGAGATTCCGGCCCCGCTCACCGTGGTGCCACCCCGAGTGACGGACTGCTGACACGGGGCGGGGCCGTCACCACCACTGCCCTGCGCTTCAAATCCACGTGAAAGACCGCTCACTCACTGCTTCCTTAAACCATTTCCAGCTATTTTAAAACGCAGCCTATATTTACCCCAGGTAAAGTCTTCCCAGTTTAGATACAGACTAGCCCCAAATGTTAGAGGAAAATTTATCCGAAGGGTTTAATCTGCCAGAGATGAGCTAAATATATGTACCCAACTTACAGAAAACAGGACCCGGGAGAGGTCCTCTGGCCTCTGTGGGCAGATGTGAATAACCTGCTACCTGGGGGGGAGGGGGGAGAGGGGCAGGGCAGAAGCAGACCCCTATTAATAACAAACACATCGCCCTCACCATCCTTGGAGGTCCCGGGGAGCTGGGTAATTAATGAAGTCCCGGGTAGGCAGGTGGGCGGGTGGCAGGTGGGGCTGCCTAGAGTAGCACAGAGTCTGGGGGACGGGGGATGCACAACCAGGAGGGGACACCCGAGGGGTCCAGGAAGCCTGCCCAGACCCCTGCCCAGAGTCACTCGGCAGGACTGACACCCGGGCACAGGCGTGGCCTCACAGGGAGATGGGGACACACCTGACATCACATGCTTCCCGGCACCTGAGCCGTGCGCGCCCCGGGCAGCGGTGCGACACTGGACAGTACACACCGACCTGTACATCATCCCACGAGGTCGCGATGGACACGAATAAGGACCGCGGTGTGCAGGGAAGGCTGCCTGGTGGGTGTGCGGGTTGAGCTTGGGAAAGCGGAAGCAACTGGGGAGAGGTAGACACAGGCAGCGGATAGAGCACCGACGGCTGAGGCCGGTCCAGGGAAAACACAACGGCATCCATTCCAGCCACAGGCTCTGAGGTCAAACAATTCTGCTTTCATGGACAAGGCAAAAGGGGAAAAGCTACTGTGGCATTTCTTTCAAAAACATCCTGCAAAATCACAACCTCCGCTTTAGGAAGTAGTGCTAAATTAAAATACATATTTGAAAAACCTCTTGTTTTCTCCCTCAAAATAGGTTGAATGGGTTCACACTCCACAAATCTAGATGAAGCTAAAAACTCTTCAAACTCCAAAGTTCTAGATATTTACAAACATATTAAAATCTATTTTGTATGAAATTTGGCTTTGGATTACAAAATCCTTTATTGTATAATTACAAAATGGAATTTTAAATTGTTTTGTTTCAAAACAGAAAAAGATTTGTGTCTACTCTGGCCATGCCACGCCCACATTATCAGTCACTAAAAATAGGCACAAGGAGTTTTTCTTCTGGAGTTTGCATAATTCGCAGGATCTGTCATTTTCAAGGCAATATTTTCCTCCACTGGTTCTAAGAACTGCAACAGCTAAGAAAGTAATTCTCTCGTGGTGAAGTCACCCGAATCCATCGTGTACCCTCTGGGCCTCACACACCAACTTGCGTGTCTGGGGAGTAATTCGTCCAAATAACCCTCAACGGTGCAAAGAAACAGCACCTTTGGAAGGTTCCCTCTTCCCTGCTCCATCCGTCTTCGGACCACAGTGCTGTTACTTCTGAAAGCATGAAATGCCTTTAAATGGAGCTCTTTTATCAGTTTGTACTTATCATAAACCTCATTGCATGTTATTACATTCCTCCATCTTCCTGTAATTGAGACTCTAACTTGAAATAAACCAATCCTCCTTTCAACTAAGAATGGACTTCTAAAGGCCTGTGGGTCCCGGGACTTGTGACTAATATTGCCACCCGGCTGCCCCCACTCGCAGGAAGAAAAAAAGGAAAATCTGTTTCTGGAAAACAGCTGGACTGTCTGGCCTGCTGACTACCCGGGAGCCCGGTGGCAGCTCTCCATGAGGAAGCTCCCTAGAAGGAGCCCCCTCTGCTACCCAGAGAGCCAAGCTCCCCCAGGAGGTACCACAGCAGAAAGCCCACTGCAAAACTTCAAAGGTGACCATGAACAACATCTTGGGAAATGTGGCTCTGACCATTCACATGTCAAACTATTTGGAAAGCTGAATGCACTACCATCACTGGATAAGGACCAAAGATCAAACACAGGAGGTTTCCTTACTGCATCTCTCCTCGTTTCTACCTGAGCAGGTGCACACGTGAAGGTTCCCATGGCCATTCTCCTTCAAGCCTCCACTGCCGGGCAGCCCTGTTCAGCAGAAGCTTCCAAGGTTACAAGCAGGTTGAGACATTGAGACATCGAGCAGGGCTAGGGTACGCTAGCCTTAATTCCAAATAACCAGCCGCAGGCAGAAATACACAGGTAGGTCTCAGGCTTAGGGTCTGTCTACTCCTCAACATGTAGAGCCAAGTCAAGCCCACTGTCAAGGCCAGAAGGGCTAAGCTTTTTGTTGTTTTTTTGCGGTACGCGGGCCTCTCACTGTTGCGGCCTCTCCCGTTGCGGAGCACAGGCTCCGGACGCGCAGGCTCAGCGGCCATGGCTCACGGGCCCAGCCGCTCCGCGGCATGTGGGATCTTCCCGGACCGGGGCACGAACCCGCGTCCCCTGCATCGGCAGGCGGGCTCCCAACCGCTGCGCCACCAGGGAAGCCCTGGGCTAAGTTTTTATACCACAGAGACCCACGAGTCCCCAGCCTCACGTTGCTGGCCGCTTTCCTAGGAGGACAAAGACAGCAGACACCCGAGATGACGCAGATGCTGCCTGCACGGACCTCCGCGTCCCGTCCCGTGATACCTTGCTGCTGAGATGGGGACGGGGCCTCCCAGACCGCCGTCTGGGCTGTCTGAGAAGAAAGCTAAAATAAGTTCTCTCTGCTCCCAGGAATCATCTCTACCCGTCTGAAACATGAGTAAAGTCAACAAAGTAAGGGTGGCTTCAGGGCATCCACAGCGCTTTGACCCCTAACGCTACAGTCAGACTCGGCAAGAATTAGAGAGGCGGAGGCCCACACACGTCTAGCGCTGTGAGGTGGGAGACCTCGCTGTCTTGGTGCCTCGCCACTGCCTCAGCTGGCCTCGGACGTCGTCTTCCTGACCAGTCCTACCCCTGCTCTCTCCCAGACCAGAACGCAGATGACCTAGCCGGCAGACCCACAGCCACGCCCCAAACCGGACACCCCAGACTTCGGCAGGAGGAGGATGGAAGGAGGGCAGGGCATTCCTACGAGCCTAGAAAGAAGGACCCACGCAGTAAAGAATGCAGCTGCATCGAAACTGCAAAACACCTGGAAACAGGGCAGATGTCTACTGATAGGTGGATGGATAAACCCACTGTGATGGAGTCACACGAAGGAACACTACTCAGCAATAAAAGGGAACGAGTTCTTGCTACAACACAGACGCATCTCAAAATAACGATGCTGAGTCAGAGAGGCCAGACAAAATAAATCAGTCGCCTTTATGTAACATTCTAGAAAATGCAAACTCATCTATTGTATCAGTTTTGGGTTACAAATAAATTTTAGCAATGTGAGATCAGTGAGTAGTGGGGATGGGCTGTATCTAGTTTATAGGTGCCTTGGTGTCCTCCTCTATAAAATGGGTAGCTTATACCCACTTCAAAGGCTGTTGTGAAGATGCCACGAGTTAATCTACAGAACCACCAGCAAGAGCCCCTGACACACATGTGCACAGTGTACTTTATTACTGTCGCTGTCCTTTGTGTCACCATCATCTGGTCTCTGCACCTCCTCTGTCCATAGAGCACATGCTCTGCATGGCTATCTACTGCCTGCAGCTCCCACTATCTGTGGACAGTGCAAGGACCAGGCCAGGCACAACTCCACCACGTCCTGTGACATCAGGGGCGTCCTAGAGAGATTGAACCTGAGCTGAGAACACTGGGTTTAGATCCCTATTACTTATCTCAAATAACACACCAACTGCTTTTTGCCTGTAGTGCACTTTGTCCAAATTTAACTTCGACATTGACTGTCACTGCTTAAAAGCACGAAGCTTCAAGAAATAATGCCTGTTACCTTACACTTCAATACTCAAAGAGCCACCATTCTCAGCAACTTATCAATACTTAATATTTTAGAGGACAAGTTGAGTTGTCTTGAGAAGCTCTTGCCTTGTAGATATACCGGTCGTCACCAAAATAAGGGCACCAAGATTTCCTGAGTGGCCATCAGATCTTCTCCCAACTCTAATGAATGGAAACAATGGCAAGAAATAGCTTCTGGGTTTGAGTCGGGGAACGATGGCAGAGATGAACTTGCAACTCGAAAACGAATGGGAGCCTGATTAGTTATCAGCCGTTAAATGACTGTTGGGTCATAATCCTTCCAGTCTGAGTCCTGAAGATTAGAAACTGCCCACCTTACAAACACTGGGCTTCCAACAGGTATCGGCAGAATTCTGACATTCAGCTTCACCTTTCGGCTGAACCTCCCAAGGAGCCGACGATTCACCTCTGACCCTCCTCCCGAAACTCAACTACTGTGTGGGGATAAGAGATACTGAAGAGGAAACCCTGAAAGCCAAAGTCGGGAGATCCAGTCCCAGAAAGGATGGACACAGCACTTCTACCAGCAGAGGAAGTCTGCAAGGGGCGGAGAGCACGGCAGCCTGGGGGCCTCAGGACACGAGGAAGAGCCCAGCGGTAAGGGTCTGGGCTTCTTTATCACCCCCAGGACAGCACGTGGCAGGAGTCTCCAGCCAGGAACCACTCACAGGCTCAGTCAACAACAGCGCCAAGACAAAACTCTAATTCAAAAAGACACAGGCACCCCTATGCTCACAGCAGCACTATTTACAATAGCCAAGACATGGAAGCAACCTAAATGTCCATCGACAGGTGAATGGATAAAGAAGATGTGGTACATACAGACAATGGAATATTACTCAGCCATAAAATAGAATGAAATAATGCCATGTGCAGCAACATGGATGGACCTAGAGATTGTCATACTAAGTGAAGTAAGTCAGAAAAACACAAATATCGTAAGATATCACTTATATGTGGAATCGAAAATATGATACAAATGAACTTATCCATGAAACAGAAACAGACCCCACAGACATAGAGAACAGACTTGTGGTTGCCAAGAGGGAGAGGGGGTGGGGGAGGGAAGGATTGGAAGTTTGGGATTAGCAGATGCAAACTATGACATATAGGATGCATAAACAACAAGGTCCTACTGTATAGTACAGGGAACTCTATTCAATATCCTGGAACAAACCATAAAGGAGGGCTTCCCTGGTGGCACAGTGGTTAAGAATCCACCTGCCAATGCAGGAGACACGGGTTCGAGCCCTGGTCCGGGAAGAGCCCACAGGCTGCGGAGCAAGTAAGCCCGTGCGCCACAACTATGGAGCCTGCGCTCTAGAGCCCGTGAGTCACAACTACTGAGCCTGCGCGCCTAGAGCTGTGCTCCACAACAACAGAAGCCACGGCAATGAGAAGCCCCCGCACCGCAAGGAAGAGCAGCCCCCACTCGCCGCAACTAGAGAAAGCCTGTGCGCAGCAACAAAGACCCAACGCAGCCGAAAATAAACAAATAAATAAATAAATTTATTTTTAAAAAACCATAATGGAAAAGAATATGAAAAAGAATATATTTATATGTATATTTTTTAAAAAAGAAAAGCTCCAAGAAAGCCTGTTCCCACCACCAAAGAACCTAGAAAAGGATGCCCAACAGAACCAGAACCTTTTCTTTTTTTTTTTTGTTTTTTGTTTTTTGCGGTATGGGGGCCTCTCACTGCTGTGGCCTCTCCCGTTGCGGAGCACAGGCTCCAGACGCGCAGGCTCAGCGGGCCCAGCCGCTCCGCGGCATGTGGGATCTTCCCGGACCGGGGTACGAACCCGCGTCCCCTGCATCGGCAGGGGGACTCTCAACCACTGCGCCACCAGGGAAGCCCCAGACCAGAACCTTTTCAATGACACCCACACTAGTCCAACCACAGGCCAGAGGAGAACTGCTCCCACCCACCCCCGTTTCAGCAGCAGGCAGGAGCCAACTGCCCCCCCCCCCCCCGCCCTGGCTTGGAGGAAGCAGGCGGCCCTACTCAGATCCTCTGCCTGATGCCAGCCGGCCGGGTGGGGGTTGATCTTCTACCTCCCACCGGGAGGAAGCAGACACCCAGCTCCCCTGCAGGGGCAGTGCCAGCTTTGCCTCCAGCCCTGCCCGCGTCAGGAGGGGAACAGGAGGTGAGAGGAGGGGCCAACTGGCATTTCTTCCCCCTCCCCCATCTTCCGGGCCAGCAGGGTCCGGTGGGAACTGCGTTCCACCCCACAGTGAGAAGGCTGAGCACCTGCACCTGCTCTCGGGGGCCCAGGGGTGCAGTGCTCTGGGAAGGCGTCAGTGGGGCTAAGGAGCTGGACTCACACCCATGAGTGGTGAGGGGTGTGGTCACCAGGGGGCATCCAGGGCCCTGAGGCAGCAGACAACCACCCTGCAAGGCCCATGTCTGCACATCAACAGGGAAGCTCCCCGCCAAGAAGGTTACACAGGATCCAGTCACCCAGTGCAAACCCAGGATGCCCGGGACACGAGTGAAACCCACCTGTCGTACCAAGAACAAGGATAACTGCAGCTCATGAGAAAAGACAGTCGAGAGACGCAGCCCTGGGAGGACCTCAGAGCAGCTGTCATAAACATGCTTCCACGAGAATCACAAACACTCTCGAAAAAAAAAAGCAAGCTGAAGAGCTACATCTCCCCGTGACTCCAAAGCAGGGAGAAACTGATTATTTCTCTTCCTTCAATCTTAGTGACTTTTAGATTCTTTCCATCAGAGAATAATGCGCTAAGATAAGATCCCAACATATCTGGACCCAACAGAGCGAATCAGACATTTATTGGGATCCTGCCACGGGTGAGGTCGCACTGGCTGAGCAGGGTCACGGCAACGCCTCACGAGCCTTGCTCTCTGGTTCAACCCAGCGACGTGGAGAGGCACAGGCAACATCACCAGCTCAGGGCAAGAGGGGTTAAATACCCAAAATGAGACAGAAATAAAACAATATGGGTGCTCCAAAGAACGCGAGGGTGCCCTCAGTACAGTGTCGACAGCAGACACACAGTGAACAGGGGGAGATGAGGGAGGGGAAACAGAGAAGCAGAAATAGAAGTGTCAGGGGAGCGTGTTGATTCAGAAGCCAAAATACACGAGGATGCCGAGGAAGGAAGGAAAGAAAGCACAACGCCAAAGTGCACGAGAGTCTCTTAAAGATCTGTTCATGGTGAGCTGACGCAAGGACCGGAACAGCGGTGTGGCACACTGTGATTTTCTGTCCTTGAAAAGAGGACGGCAGAGGCCATTCCGTATTTGGTTAGATTCTGAGAATGCTTTGGCTTAAACGATACTGTAAATGGGAAGGAATGACTGATCAATGCAACTGGGCAGAGAAATGGTTTCCACCCTTGGCCAAACCCTGTCTTGCTAAATCAGTTAAAATAACTGCAACAGGGCTTCCCTGGTGGCGCAGGGGTTGAGAGTCCGCCTGCCGATGCAGGGGGCGCGGGTTCGTGCCTGGTCCGGGAAGATCCCACGTGCCGCGGAGCGGCTGCGCCCGTGAGCCATGGCCGCTGAGCCTGCGCGTCCGGAGCCTGTGCTCCGCAACGGGAGAGGCCACAGCAGTGAGAGGCCCGCGTACCGCAAAAAAAATTTAAAAATAAAAATAAAAAAAAATAACTGCAACAATAACTAGCCCTCCTCTGACTGCATCTCAAGGGCAATAGGGCCACTGAGAGTGGTGCCCTCCTGTTGTCCACACTGCTGGGGGCAGGACCACCTCTGCTGGCCATGGCGGGAGGGTGCTCGCCAGAGGCTGGGCCCTTGGTGGGGCCGTTGCAGGGACGCCAAGCTTGGAGATGCAATGCTCTGACCCAAGTCAAACCCTAGAAGTTCTCCAGTGAGAACGAAACAAGCAACCAAAACATGGGGCCAGAGGACAGCGAAGCCGGGGTCGCAGGGGGCTGCAGCCCTGAGGGAAACACTCAGAAGCCTCTTTGGGACAAGGGGTGGGGAATCGGACCCCATGACCCCAGATCAAGCGGGCCTCCTGACGTGCTGTGAACCCTGCTGCCATCCGATCCCCATCCCCAATTCACCGCCCCTGGATCCGTGATTCCCATGGTGGGCTCACCTACGTCCAGGCGCTGGGCGCCCTGGCCGGACGCTGTGTAACAAGCCTGTGGGGACAGTAACCTCTTCTCTAATTAGCCTCCAAATGGTCCCTCTTGGACCCTCTTATTTTGTGATGCAGCATCTTTCTGACACTCCAGGGGACCAGGTTCCACCCAACTCACAGATCCAACAGAACATGAGTCTTGTTTTGTTTTAACAAATTTATTTATTTTTATTTATTTTATTTTTGGCTGCGTTGGGTCTGCGTTGCTGCACGCGGCTTTCTCTAGTTGCAGAGAGCAGGGGCTACGCTTTGTTGTGGTGCGCGGGCTTCTCACCGCGGTGGCTTCTCTTGTTGCAGAGCACGGGCTCTAGGCGCACGGGCTTCAGTAGTTGTGGCTCGCAGCCTTCAGTAGTTGTGGCACGCAGGCTTAGTTGCTCCGTGGCATGTGGGATCTTCCCAGACCAGGGGAAGAACCTGTGTCCCCTGTATTGGCAGGCGGATTCTTAACCACTGCGCCACCAGGGAAGCCCCCAGAACATGAGTTCTTAATGGAGTCTTGCTACTAAGCTGTGTTCCGTGTCTGCAGACCAAGGTGGCCCCAGCACCTAGTCAGACCTGGTACCAACCACATGGGTGCTAACGAGGAACTTACAGAATGAGTAGAAAAAAGTCAGGGAAGTGAGAGCAAATCTACTAATGGTTTCAGTCAAACACATTATTTAATGTGCTCAGGTAAGCAGAGGCTAACTTTGGTCCAATGTGTTCCCTTTACTGCAGGGGCTCATCAAGGGTGCAAAGGGGCTCCACCCTGCCCCTAGAGGCCGGCACTGCCTTGGAGGATATGCACATTTCAGATGGCCAATGGCAATGGCCTGAGCGTGGAGCCCACTCTGCCCCCCAACTCTGTATGGCCAGGTCTAAGGGTGCAGTGTGCAGCCACAGAATAATACAAACTGGCTTTAAAAAGTTGAAGACTTTCTCATCCCTGGGGAAGCCCCATCACAAGAGGTGTCATGGTGACACAGGGAAGAAACAGGGGCACACTCATGTGGGGAGAGTCCAGGTCAAGGAAGGGCTCTGGGGCTGAAAAAGTTTTGGAAATCCACTCCCCACCCCAGGGCAATCTTTGGGGCCACCCTTTAGTCACTACACCTGTTGATCCCTCTGGGGACCGGGGCAGCCACAGACGCAGCTCCCACCCTCGGAGGTCAGCGAGAGAAGTCCTGTGCAATGCCTTCCACACCAGCAGACCCCACTGCTTAAACTGCGTTGATAATTAGATTTCAAGCCCCAAACAGGATTAACTGTGAAACGAGGCTTCATTTCAATGTTGTGTCCATGCCGAGAGGTGCCTGGCCAGGCCGTCAGAACCCACAGGCTCACGTCTTTGCATCTGACTGATCTGACCAGAAGAAGGACAGGAGGTGTAGGCTGGTCAGGTGCTCCAAGAAGTGGGGTCTCAGGGTGCTCAGGGGTGTTTCTTGCCTTTTTCAGACGTGTCTCTCTGACACTGTGAAGGCTCGCCAGAAACACACGCAGTCCCCACCCTCCAGGCATCTGAGGGCCACTCAGACGGGCTCAGGGTCACAGCTGAAGGGAAAGGAGCACTAAGGAGCAGAGCCAGCATGACAGCATCACCCAGACCCACGCCGCAGGGGTCCTCCCTGCGCACCATGCCGCCCACGCAGAGACGAGACAAAGCCCCCGGTGGCCAGCACCTGCGCTCCGGGCCCGCGGACGCCAAAGAGGCGGCGCTGTAATCAGCCACGAAGCGCGTGTGTTCACTATGATTCGTTCTCCTGGGAGACTGAGCGCTTCTGTGACCTCTGTTCACCTCGGCTGGGAGAAGAGGGTAAAGCCCCGTTTCACAAAAAGCAGCCTGTCTGAAGGCACAAGCTGTTCACCACGAGGGCCATGAAAGTTCGAGAAAGTTCGAGAAGTCTCGCTGACTAAGAATGTCACACCCCAGGAAAAAATCAACTGTCCTGACCACCATCTGGAGAGAAACACGGAGAGTTCACATGTGCGCTTTTTGAACTTGGAACAGGTTATGTACAATGTTATTCAGCCTCTAAGATAAGGCTGACTCTTCAGGAAGCATCTGCTGAATGAACCCAGTGAACACAAAGGATTAACAACGCTTCTTTTCTGCTCTGTGGACGGTAAAGGAAACCCCGAGGGGAGTAATAGGTCAGCAGGTAGGCAACAGAAAGGAAGAGGTGGAGAAATGAGATGCGAAAGGGAGAGGGAGGCAAGATGGACGTGGACAGAGCCAGAGCCTTCACACCAGCACCGCGGGCCCCAATTCCCCAGCCCTGTCAGCCACTTGGTCTGCGGTTCCCCTCTGTTAGGGGGTAAATTCAAACAGCACCATGTTAAAGCCCTAACATCCGGGACCTCAGAATGCAACTGTGCTTGAAGACAGGATCTTTAAAGATGTAATTAAGGTAAAATGAGGTCTTCACAGGGGCCCTGATCCCATATATGACTGGCGTCCTTACAAGAAGAGGACACAGAAACACATCATGTGAGGACACAGGGAGAGGACGGCCATCCACACACCCAGGATAGAGAACCCAGAAGAAACCAGCCCTGCCCACACCTGGAGTTTGGACTTCCGGCCTCCAGGATTGTGAGCCAGAATGTGGTATTTGTTACGGCGGCCGAGCTGACTGATACACTCTCCAGTAGGAGCAAAGGCTCCCCCGCAGGCGCCTCTGCTGGAAGACTATTCCAGCCTCAGTTCTCTAACTGCCATCTCAGACCCACCAATAGCAACATAAGAATCCAGCCCCCGGCCGGCTGGGATGAGAGAGAAGGTCCATCCCCAGAGCGGCCACCTCAGGAAGCAGTGAGGCAGGAGGGGCCCGCACCTGCCCTAGACCTTCATGATGTATGTGCCCCCAGTTGCAGTGCTAAAAGTAGGAAGACCCCCAAACACAGGGTTGGAAAACAGTCTGAGTGTGGCCCTCTACCCTGGTTCTGTTCTGGCCCAGCTCTAAAACTACCAGCTGCCAACTCTTGAGGGCTCATCTCAGAATAACCTGGGAGCAGACCACCACCCACTTTACGGAAAGCAAGGAGCAGACCACCACCCACTTACTGGAGTGAGTGGGCAGCGCGGCAGGCGGCAAAGAGGGGGCTCTGCAGGGCCCGGACCCACCCTCTCGAGATCTCCCACCCACACCCACCTCAGCTCAAAGATGGGAAAGGGGGGAAGCCACAGAGCAGGTGGAGGCTCCCTGCAGAAACCCTGAAAGGAAGCGCCTAGTGAGATGCCTCTGCCTGCATTTCTGATGCAGTAAGATGCACTTACCGATCTCCCCTTAATCAACAGTGAACAGACCTGTCCCCTGCAAAGAAACCAAACAGAGCTTACCTGTCGGGGGTTTTCCGGGGCTCTGGGTGTCTGGTGGCCGCCTGGCTGGACCGAGAGGACCCAAGTGAGAAGCGGCAGCCGGTCACGGTCACGGTCACGGTCACGGGGTCGTCGCTCCCCGCAGCCCCCTCCTCGGGCTCAGCATGGTGCCCAACTCCAAAGCTGAAAGGCAAAGAGGCCGTCACTGAACGTGCTGAAGTTGCACAAGTGTGAACTGTATGCCCTGCGCCCAGGAATACAAGGTTTTAAAAAGGCCTCCAGAAGTTGTTTTTCTCAAGAAGACCGTCTAAAAGACAGACTCTTTTCGAAAGAAGTCCACAAGAGGCAGGTTTCTAGATGCCCCGTCAACTGACTGCAGGGACAAATGCCCACAGACGCCAGAAGAGCCACGCGAAGCCACTGGTCCCGGGTCACTGCCCTCGAGCTTCCCCTCCCACCCCCCCCCCTTACCCCCCGAAGCATGCGGGTAAGGAACGGGCAAGGCCTCCACCCACTTGCAAGGCCAAGTTTACCTGTCAGGCATGCTCAGGGCCCAGATCACAGCCCACGTCCTTCCCAGGTCCTCCCAGGCTGCAGCCCTCACACCACCCCACAGGGACCATCCTCATCTCAGACCAGGTTCCGGCCCACGGTTCTGGAAGGCTCTGCACGTGGCCCCTGCATGTTCCAAGGGAGGGAGTTTGAATCCTGTCTATTTCCTTCGATCCAAGGATCCAACTGCTATTTCTGGGGGCCGAGGCAGTGTTCTAGGGGTGGAGGAGACGGTGGGGACCAAGATGAAAGCTCGCCCTGCTGCAGGGGAGTGTCTGCTCACCTAGGCACCGCCACAGGGCAGAGGGGAGACAGCCCGCCACCCGGAGGATCTTAGCGCATGTCCCTGGAACACCGCCGAGCCTCCCCAAGTCCAAATGAAACGCGCTCACTCGAGGACTCAGCAGTGAAATCGGCACAGAGCAAATGCTCCGTGGACGGGAGTCCTGAGCACCGCTGTGCCTGTTTATCTGAGATGGTCACTACTTGTGACACGGTGTCCTTGGGTGGAGAACACATCACTCAGGGAAGTTAAACTAACTTACCCTGATCATTCAACAAGTGGAAGCAAAACCTGCCCTGCCTCCGACCTGACATGGAAGACGTCACGGGTCCAGAAGTAGAAAACCACTGCAGAAGGTCCTGCTGGGCACACCGGCTAAGAATCAGGCGTGGGAGCCAGAGAGCCTGGGCCGCCTCCTGACCTCACCCCATCTCAGCAGGTGACCTGTGGGTGGATCACCAACTCCCTAAGCCTCTGGGTCCCCGGCTGCAAAATCCACACCAAGATAGTATCTCCCTCCAGGGCTTTTATGAGGATGAGGGCATGCATGTAAAGACTCAGGATCCAACACACGGTAAATGTGAGACAAATGCTAGTTACTGTGACTAGGACATGTCACACAAGGCTCCCACTGTCAGGTGCTGAACACGTCAGCTACCTGCAAGCTGTAAAGGCTGCCGATGTTTAGAGGTGATGCTGACCTTTCAGGGTCAAAAGGGGAGACACCTGACACAAGATTATTTGACTGCGTACAAGCAAAGGCATTGAAGGAAAGGTCCTCCAAGAATTTGTAAGTCTGGAAAGTGTTATAATGTTTATGTCGAGTGGAACATCTCTAAATTCCAGTAGCTAAGTTGACCACAAGTTTTACAAAAAAAAAAAAAAAAAAAGGCACATGGTCACAGAGGCGTGAGGGTCTTTGAACGACAACGAGCTGGTGTGTCCGGCAAGGTTACCAGGTCACAAAATGACAGTGTATCATATATGCCTGTCATCACCTCTAACCACCTCGTTCTGAGAGGTCTCCCTCGTCTCCAGAGAACCAGCCTTTGCCTGGAGGCCCATCCAAATACCCCAGGACCCCCTGCAAATGCATCTTTCAGGCCTACACCTTCCAACTGACGACATACGTTTGCGAGATTTACTTTTTATAATGGGCAACCTAAGTTAATCCACAATTAAAGAAAAATGACATATAGTCGCCTGTCAAGCTGCTCACCACTTCAACCATTTTTGTCTATTTTTAAGAAAGTGGATGTCGCACTTTACAGCAGACAAAAACAAGACAACACGATTCTTGAACCCGATGAACTGAAAAGAGTTACTAAGATATAGCACCTCATCAGAACAAACCTCTAGGGGCTGTTTCCACGGCCCCATCCGGCACCCACAGCTGGGACCTCCACCTCCCACCCCCCCTGCCAAGCACAGCCCCAAAGGCGTCCTGTGGGGACCTGGCCGGCTGCACCCACGCCCACAGAAGTGATGGAACTCTCTGGGCGCTGATCGCTGCTCTGGCAAAACGGCGCTTCTCACGCAGTTTCACAGGCAGACACGACATAAACTTGAAATCTTAAGGAATATAAGAACTTGGGCAAAAAGAAATGTCTTAACTTACTTTGAAAATATTTCAGGAACAAAGGACCTCTTGATGTCTGCTGAGTGGCTCTGATATCTTCCAGAAATTCCTGAGTTAATATAAAGTTTTCCTTCTGTCTAGCTTTCTCACACTAAATATTTAGAGTCATAACAGGGACTATTTAGACACTCAACAAACCCCAAGTTTCATGATGAGGCTATTCGGCCTGTTTGGAATGAAGTCTGGGGCCTCTCAAAAGGGGACAGAACACCTTTCATCAAAAAACTTAATTTCAGTATTTTACTGATCTCACAGGCCACTCTGTTTTCACAGAGTAAGACGGCGCTTATGAAGACAAACTGAGAAATACATGAATGAAAGGGAATCGAAGAAAAGGCAACGTTTTTTAAGTAATTATAAAGTTTCAGAATGCTGTTGCCAGACCCTGTGGTCAGCTTAAAGGAGAAGCTGAGGATCTGCACTGTTGCTCAGGGCTGTCAGGTGCACCTAGACGGGACCTGTGTCCCAGCGATGCCACAGCTGCTTCCCGGGCAGAGATGACAGAACGTGGAGGATGAAGGATGCTGGCAACACAAGGAAGTTAAAACAGAGGGACGTTCCCACCCAAATGCCGACATCATGCTTTCAAACCACAGACACACAGCAAAGGTCTGGCAACAACTCAGCAGTGACACCCTGGCCCCAGCCAGGAAGGCATCTCCCGCAGTAGCCTGTCCACCAGCAGACCCTCGGGGCTCCACAGGATGGAGAGCGTGGCTCAGGACGGAGCACTCAGGTCTCAGAAAGAGCTTCCCAACTGGACGCCACCACGAAAACCGACAAAACTTATCCAAAACATATGAATGGGCCCAGACCCCACCCGGTGCTCAAGTCTAGGGTCAAGCAGAAGCAAGGGGCCTACGAGTCCTCACCATGGGGCTTCCAGGGGACGCCAAGCAAGCCCAAAGATGGGTTGTCCAGAGGAAGCCCGTCCAAGGCCACACAGGACGGAAATGCAGCTGGAAGAAGGGACTGCCTCCCTGGAAAAGGCAGGACACTTCTCCCCAAAACTAGCCCCGAGTTGCAGGGCAGTGAGGGGCAGGACACACACAGACACACACACACACACACACACGGTAACTGACCAGATGACAGACGGAAAATCCCCGCTCTCCACAGCTGACATGTATACATGCATGCATTAGTTTGGCCATTCGAACAGCCCCATAACATAAACTAAAGAATATCGCCACCCCTCCGTGAGAGAGATAAAAGGCCTGGGTGAATGGAAACGTACTACGTTCCTAAATGGGAAGATAAAAAGCATCACAAAGATTTTGATTCTCTTCCAAGTAATTCATTTAAAAATTAAAATTAATTTTGTCAACGAAAGGCAGTATCCATCTGAAGTCATGAAAACTGACAAAATAAAATAAATGGTAAGACTGCCCATTACAGGGCATTAAGGGAGAATTCCTCCCATCCCAGAGAAAGACACCCTAAAGCACAAGTAATGAAAACAGTGTAGTGCTGGCATAGAAATCCGTGCTAGCGCCCACCACAAAGGGCTGGGCTTATGAATATGAGTGTTACAATTTCATTACAGCAGCACGTGCTATCCTAACCGGAGACTGAGTCCGAATCACCAAGCTTCCACTACTGGCACACACAGGACCCGTGGCCCTGCAATCCCTGGGCTCCCCCTGACTCCTCTGACGAGGTCACCCAAGATGAAGGTTAACACCGTGATGACTGCAGAGATGGCCATGACCCTTACACATCAGATACCTCACCAAATGCTCTACGACCTCCCACGTCAGAGGTTCCCAAAGATTAGGAGTAAATACATGCGGGACACATAATGAGACACACATAAATGAGTGGCTCTTAACTAAGAGTAACTAAATATTGTCAATTCTTTAAGGCGGAATTATCACCCCATTTGACGGATGGAGAAACCAAGCCCAGGAGACAACGCAGTACCCACCTAGGGCACACGAAAGAGCCGAGATTTATATCCAAAGATGTTTGAATCCACCCCACCTGCTTTATCTTGTGGATAAAATATCACTTGTGTGATAAGAAAAGAGAATAGACACCTTTTGCACTTATTTGTAAGGCTGCTCTTCATTTTTGTGTCTTTCAATTCCATCGTTTGCAGCACAGTTGTTTTTTTTTTCTCTTTTAGAGAAAAGAACAGCCAAAAGGAAGAGCCTGAAATTCAAAGCATAGAGGATAACTGGAGGGGGTGGGCATAGGGGGTGGAGGGGATACCCTGCTTGTAGGTAACTGAGATTTCAGTGATGAGGCGTAAAAGCAGAAGCCCTTTTAACCTGATAACAGGCACCTCCTGCGGGCAGGTGGCCAACACGAGGAAGAGACACCAACACCCTCCCCATTAACTTAGGGCAGGAAGCCCACGGTTACAGTATTAGCCACAACTTTTGGAGGTTCTAGACAATACAATGGGATAAGGAACAGAAATGTGGTGTAAACACCGACTAGAAAAAGAGAATAAGCCTGGCATTATTTACAGACAAAAGGTTGGACAATTGGCTGGAAAATGTGAGCGCTCACATGAGCATCTAATAAGGTGGCGATCCCAGAGCCCACACGTCCACGGCTCTTCTGGATGAGGCTCTAAGACGATGAGAACTTCTAACGGGAGAATAGTGTTATCCACAGACGCAGCAGAAGTCACCTACTTGAGAAATGTGTGCCATCTGGAGAAAGTCATGGTCTGAAAGGATACATGCACCCCAATGCTCACTGCAGTGCTGTTTACAATAGCCAAGACATGGAAGCAACCTAAATGTCCGTCAACAGAGAAATGGATAAAGAAGATGTAGTATACATATATACACAGTGCAATATTAGTCATAAAAAATAATGAAATAATGCCATTTGCAGCCACATCGATGGACCCAGAGATTAACCTACTAAGGGAAGTAAGTCAGACAGAGAAAGACAAATATCATGATATCACTTACATGCAGAATCTTAAAAAAAATGATACAAATGAACTTACAAAACAGAAACAGAGAGCGAACTCATGGTTATGGGGTCGGGGGTGGGGGAAGGATGGGGGGATATACTGGGAGTTTAGGACTGACGTGTGCACGCTGCTGTATTTAAAATGGATTAACCAACAAAGCCCTACTGTAGAGCACAGGGAACTCTGCTCAATACTCTGTAACAACCTAAATGGGAGAACAACTGGAAAAAGAATAGGTACATGTATATGTATAACTGAGTCACTTTGCTGTACACCTGAAACTAACACAACACTGTTAATCAACTAGACTCCAATATAAAACAAAAATTAAAAAAAAAAAGAAAAGAAAAAATACATACCAGACCCTTGGAAAAAAGCAAAAGGTTGAGTGAGGAACCTGAGAGACACCTGCAGGAGGACACGAAGGTAGAGATGCACCACTTTCTGGGGAGGGAAGCCCACTCCCCCGTCAGTGAACAGCACACCAGGGACGCCCCCCCAACCTAATGAACACCCCAGTTGGCCAGCGGCCCCGCCCACTGACCCACAGGCAGCAGCAGACACAGGTCCAGAGCCCAGGAAGGAGTCTGGATGAGGCGAATGACGACATAAGATTGAGATCTAGCATCATTCACGCCCAACAAGCCCCAGCGGAGTCCTCACCTGCCGCCAATCCTGATGGATCAATGGCAAGCAGGATAAAACCGCCTAAGAGGAAATCTGGAAGAATAATGCTACAAAATCTGGGTGAGGAAGAGCTTTTTTTTTTTTTTTTTTTTTGCGGTACGCGGGCCTCTCACTGTTGTGGTCTCTCCCATTGTGGAGCACAGGCTCCGGACGCGCAGGCTCAGCGGCCACGGCTCACGGGCCCAGCCGCTCCGCGGCATGTGGGATCTTCCCGGACCCGGGCACGAACCCATGTCCCCTGCATCGGCAGGCGGACTCTCAACCCCTGCGCCACCAGGGAAGCCCGAGGAAGAGCTTTTAAGCCAGACTCTTCACCGGGAGGCCAGGAAGAAGAAGTCAGCTCCTTTACAGCAGAAGACCCTCTGTGCAAGGTCCAAAGACACGCACAAAGCCTCAGGAGAAACTACCATCAACGCAGGCAGCAACCGGCACTCAGTAAATCTCTCGTTTATTAAAATAACACAGGATGAGCAGCCCAACATAAGAGCAGGGAGAGGACAGAAACAAACAATTCGCCAAATACACACGTGAAACACACTCAGCTTCACAAGTAACCATGGAAACAAAGTATAATAGCAACAAATGAGCCACAAATTTTGATGCATCCGACTGCTGAAAAATTTAAAAACTGGGATGACCCCCGAGAGCTGGGGATGGCCTGGGAGCAGGGAGGCTCTCCTGAGTCGTAGGTGGGGTTCCCTGAACAGGCTCTGGGGGGACAACTGGGCAGCATCCCCTAAACTTCAGTCTTAGGAGCGGGAATCCCACTTCTCATAACTGATCCTCACCCGCACGTGTGCGACGGGAGAGCTGGAAACAACCCAGACACACCTGCTCGATACCACCCACTGCAGCTCCCAGCATCGGCTCCCACCAGGCACGCGTGCAGAACCCGGGGTGCCTCTGGCCTTCCTGCCTCTCACACCTCCCGCCCGTGCAGCCCACCAGGGCACTTAATTTTGTCAGAAGCATCTGAAATCCACCCACTGCCTTCCTACACCAGGCCACCACTCCCATCTCACCTGGACCCGGCTCCCAACACCCGCTGCATCTTCACCCCCTCTCAAACCAGCAGTGGGCTTCAGACACACCCCACCACCCACCAACAGCCACCAGCCCAGACCCGGGGGCCCTGCGTCCCCTTCAGGCTCCCAGGGAGTGCTGACCCAAGATCCACCCTGCCCACCGGCCTCCCCCAAGTCCTGCCGCTTCCCTCCTTGTGGCCCTTGCAGGTTCTGTGTCCTCTCTCAAGGGTGACCCCACCTTTCTCCCTCCTCCCCTTGAAACTGAGTCCCAATAAAACCAAATTCCCCTGCCAAGTTTTTGATTAACCTCTCTATCCAAAACGTTATTCCCTTTCTAGTTGTGCACCTGTTCCCCTCAAGATTGAAGAGTTAACAAAGAAAAGGGGGGACTGAAACCGAGCAGGACCCTTCGGGGACCTCCTGGGTACAAAAGCCCCTCTGTGTCCCCGTTCCTTGTTTGTAGAAAAAGGCTTTAGTCTCCTAGGGCTTCCCTGAGTTCCAAAGAGCAGACTCAAGCAGTTACTAATTAGGGAAGGGAGGAGATACAGAAACAAAGGAAAAGCAGTCCAGCGAGAAAAGTAATGACAATAGTTTATCAATAAAACAGAGTCCTAGCTCCTTCTCAAGGGATAAACAAACGTTAACAATCTGATGTATATCTTTGAGTTGCTCTGCAGAAACTAAGACCCTCCCTCACACCCCAGGTGGAGGATGGTGACTACATGCTGAGCAAAAGCGTAGATCCCAGATTGGTTGGAACCAGAAGGTTGGTGCTGAAGATTCCTGTCACCTCACCACCAATGAATCAGAAGCTGCAACCCTCACCCCAAATGTTGCCCTTGAAAACCCCTTCCCTGAAAGCCATCCGGGAGTTGGGGGTCTTTTGAGTGCGAGCTGCCCATTCTCCTTACGCGGCGCCTGCAATATAAACGCTGTCCTTTCCTTCACCACAACCCACTGTCTGTTGATGGGTTTTGCAGCACTCAGGCGAGCGGGCCTGTGTTCAGTTTGGTAACACCCTCCCCACATCCTCTCCACCCTGTCCCGGCCCTGGGACCCTGCTGGTCCTGCAAACACATCCAGGGGTGCTGGGGCCGCTTTCCTGCTACTGACACTGTGTCTGTGTCCCCACAACGGAGCCACTCCGCAGCCGGGGACCACATCTGTCCTGGACACTGTAACGTCCTCAGCTCTCAGCAAAGGCCAAGGGTTCAAAGCTTTGTTGAGCACATGAAAACACATCCCAGTGGGAGCCTGGTGACAATCTTCCAGGGCAGGGATTCTCTGGGCTGGTAGGCAAACCCCACAAAGCGAGGGCCTGGCTCAGCCCCGGGGAGCAGCCTGCCTCCTCCAAGGCCTCAACTTCTCAACCCTGTGATGAGAATGAAACAGTCCCAAGCTCACTCAAGGACTGAACGATGCAACTCCCACAAGTGCTCCTCACAAGGCAGAGGCAGCACTTGACAAAGGGTGACTAGCAGATGGATGAGGGAAAGGGCTAAGAGCTAAGGCAATGCTCGTGTCAAAAGGAGGAAAGTAACGTGCATGGGCCTGTCCAGGAATTTGACAGAAAAAGACCCAGAACAACTCTGACCAGCGGGAGGCCACCAGGATGAACAGAGAGCGAGAGAAACTCTACTCCGCAGACTTCTGGGTTGGAGTTTTCACAATGAGGAATGCGAATTCCTTATGCAGAATTAACATTTGTCTTTCTAGGAAGAACTGTAGTCAAGGTTCAGACCAGTGGTCCTGCCTGCTTCTCCTCGCTCCCTGCCCCGCACCCCGGCTCTCCTAGCGGTCTCCCTCCCTCTGCTCCAGCAGCAGCTTCTCCCGCCCATTCTAGGAATTCCAGAGGATTCCTGCCCTCTCCCTCCAACAATGAGGCCATTAAGTGCTTCCACGGGTCCTTTGGACATGCTGTTTCTAGAAATGCAAAGTATTTGCCTCTATTTTCTTTTCTTTTTCTTTCTTTTGCACTTTCTTTCTTCCCTCGAGAGGTTAAAGAAAAAACAGGATAACAGGAAAGTAAGTGAACACGCTATAGCTCGTGGAGAAAGCACAGGATTTATCGTTCAGGCAAGCAATGGTTTTACATGAAGGAGGCTCGGCCAACAGCTGGTTAGGATTTCTCCCCTCCTCACTGAATAAATTGACAGGAAACAGAGTCAAACAGAGTCAATCTGGTTCCAAAGCTCTATCGCCACTCTGCCAACAGCCCGTTATCAACATTCGCCAAGTCACAGGGTGCACCCCGAAGTCCAGCCCCCAGCTTGAGACCTTCTACTTTCAAAGAGAAACATCTTTTCTTCCTCTGGATCGTTCAGCACATGCAGTTAAGTCATGACTGTGGGTTCTAGGTTTCCAGGATAAGGTATTACAAGCTGGTCCCTCAGCTCAGAAGTCGAGATCTGAGGAAGGATCAGACACCTAGGATTTACCCAAAGCATTAAGGCTCGGAATACGATGACCAGCGGCTCTGAAATGCACTATTACGCGTGGTGGGTGGATCTGGTGGGGCTGAACACTGACCCAGTTGTAGGCATATTCGAAACGACCGTGTTTAACAATTTCATCTACTGCTATTACTTTTAGAAAATCTAACAGCATGGATCCTTAATGACTTCTCAGTGTCTCTGTGTGATGAGTCCTCTTCCGTCTGTGCTCAGCCCTGTCAGCAGCTTCCCGCTGGCCAGTCAGCCCTCCCAGTGGCCAGAGAGCAGCGCAGCCCAGCCAGCTCCCCATGCTCCAGCCACAAGGACACCTGAATCCTGAAGGGATGGTACAGGCAGGAATGGGACCCCCGAAAGGCTGTTATTGGTTGCATCGCTGTGTGCCCCCAAATCCACACGTTGAGCCCCGAACCTCCAATGTGATGGTGTTAGGAGGTGGGGCCTTTGGGAGTTCACTGGGTGAGATGAGGTCATGAGGGTGGGGTCTCCATAATGGGATTAGGGCCCTTGGAGGAAGAGCCCAGATGTAACGTACAACATGGTTAACATAATCAGCATTGCTCACGTTATGTACAAAGTTGACAGAGTAAACCCTAAGAGTTCTCATGATAAGGGAAAAGTACTTTTTCTTCCCTTTTACTTTGTCTCTGTATGAGACGATCGGATGTTCACTAAACATACTGTGGTCATTTCACGATGGCCGTCGGCCAGATCATTACGCTCTACACCTTACGCGTCTAGGGTGCCGCACGTCAATTACATCTCAGTAAAACTGGAAGGAAGCAAAGAAGAGACCAGAGAGCCAGCGTGTACTGTACGTCCACCACGGGAGGAGACGGCGTCCGCAAACCAGAAAGAGGCCCTCGCCAGACACTGAATCTGCCGGTGCCTTGATCTAGGCCGTCCAGCCTCCAACGCTGTGGGAGGGGAGTGTGTGTTGTCTAAGCCCCAGTTGTGCGACAGCAGCGCCCCCAGATTAGGCAGGGGACACACCCTGCCCACGTCCCCCAGCACAAATGCTCAGGAGGGACAGGAAGGCTCATCTGCTGCTCCCCAACCCCACACCCTGGCCCAGGCTACCCCAGGCACCACCCACGGGCGACAGGCTCTCCTCTCCCACGGGGCCCCTCACTCGGGACACTCGGGCCGCTCCCCGGCAAGCAGAATGTTCTGGTCGGGCACGTGAGCCGGCCTCTGGTCTCCTGGACCCATGTCCACCGGTCCCATGGATGTCACGGCGTGGCAGCCACCACGAGCAGCCCCTCCCGCTGACCCCGCAGCCCTCGGCCACGCCGCAGGTATGGCTCAGGCCCCCAGGAACAGCTCACGCATGGTTCTATCAAAGTCATCTCCCAGATCCTACCTACCAGTGAGCTCACCCCGATGGGGCCTGACCACCCTGCTCTGGCCCGGTCATCAGCTCAAGTCATCAACCTGTTCACAATGTAGCCTGAGGCGGGGCTGGAGCCTTGACCAACGGGGGTACCGGGCAGAGCAGACCCTCCTGGCCCTCACTGCACCTTTCCATCCTTGCCCATCCACCCACTGTGCCCTTGTCATGTACCAGTGACCCGGTTCCGTGTGCCTGGGACTGGGGAGACGGCCCCGTGAGCAGCAGAATCCCTGGGGCATTCTGAACCTCAGGCTCCCGCTCTGTGTGAGGAGGGCCTCAGACACACACCTGCGGAGTGAGGGTTTACTTGGGTAAAAAAGTGCTGGGTTCTCCAAACTGCAGACACAGCGGCCACATCACACACGCCCAGCCTAAATCCTCTCCTGGCCCGGCACTTGTTTCCCGGGACTTAGGAACGGCTGTGCCAGGACAACGCAGGCACGGGGTGAAGCTGGGGCCCTTCTCCTTCACGTAAGTGAAGGAGACGACCTGCAATAGTACGAACGGTCTGTAGTACGAAAAGCCAATGTGGGGGGCTAGGCGGTCAATTCTGTTTTTACCCGGCTGCAGTCATTTGTGTAGAAAGGATGAAGACTCACACTGCTACCTCGACCCCCAAATAAACCTCAGTTTAGAATCGATTCCCCTAAAGGAAGAGCGTGTTCTTTCTATGCCAGTTCTGTCGCTGAAGACGGTGCACCACCCCGAGTCTTTCATCAACCCAGGAGTTCACAGCCGACCGCCAAATGCTTGGTGCCCCCTTCCTTAACCACCTTTTCACATGCTCACCTGGGCCCTGAAATTCGTGACTTCTCTCCTGAATTCTCCTGAATCCAACTCCCCCAACGTGTATGGAGTGCGCACTACGTCCTCAACCTTAGCACTTAGAGTTACAGAACCATCAGAACATGGTCCCTAACCTTGTTTTTAGGGCGATCCATGCAAGATACAGGTGTGTGGCCAAATCACTGTCAAGACCCTGGAACAATAATGTGGGAAGAGAAACAGCTTGCGGCACGCGCGCCCGATCGTTGCCTTCATCAATTCTGCAAAAACAGCACTCACGGGCTGAAACACCTTCGAAATGAACTTGTTCTCAGGTATCCAGCAGGGGACCCTCAGCTGTTGATGATCCCCACGGGGACCAGCCCTGAACAAGCGCTGACTTCTTTAGGAATTCTAGCCACTCACACATCACTGACCGAAGATCAGGTCCCCCCTCCCGTCTGGGAAAGTTTGCCCCTCGGAACAGAGGCAAAGGAAAGGGAAAAGGGGGAGCTTATTCACCAGTGAGACGGCGACTGGGGGCCTGGCGTCCCAAGCACATCACTCTGAAGCCCACCTCTGCGTTCAGGTGAGGGCACCTCAGAATATTTACTGTTCCTGACGTGGACAGAGTCTGAGGCTGCCTCTCCCACCGCAAAGCTAATTCAGACTTCAGTTCCGGCATCAAAATTCACACTTTGCGTCTCCTTCTCCTTCTCCCGGCAATGTGAACTATGAAAATAGTCACAACAGACTAACTTCAAGTGGTCTCCTATAAAGATTACTAAATCTTCTTAGAATTCTATTGTCTGCCATGGCTGTGAGGCCCAATGCTCAGAAGAGGTCAGCCATCACTCCACACGGGGGGCTTCATGGGAGGAAAGACAGTATCAAGACTCAAGAAGGAATCTTTCATTGTGACCAAAACCACTTGCGTTAGTGACTGGAACAGGCTTCTGTGCAAATATAGATCCCATGTTCCTCCCGGCCCTTGCCCTTCACGCTTCCCAAGCTCACTGGGTGTCGACACCCCAAGGATGTGCTCTGAGGCTCTCACACGTTACCTGGATGCTAAAGGAATAAATGAGTATCTGGTCTCATCCCAGTTCCTGGGGCACAGCCCCTAAAACTCCGGAGATCTCCAGAGTGGTGTCTTTTGTACGCTGATGAGGGACAGGCAGCTGGGGGCCCCTAAACAGCTTCAGGATCGGATCGGGGCTGGTCACCAAAAGGCGGGGGCATAGTTAGAGGGTTGGAACTTGCAGCCTCGTCCTATGGCCTCCAGTGGGGGAGAGGGGCTGGAGACTGAGTTCATCGCAGTCTCACTGAATTCAATTGATTCAACGGCCAATGAGTTAATCAATCGTACCTGCCGACTGGAACCTCCACAAAAACCCCTCAAGGACAGGGTTCGGGGAGATTCCCAGCTGGTGAACACTCTGGGGGGCTGGGAGGGGTGCACCCCACCCCCATACCTCACCTCATGCATTGCTCCCGTTTGTCTGTTCCCGAGCTGTGTCCCTTACAATCCCTCGGGGTAGTTTCAAGCCCTTTAACCTATGAAATCCGATTCTCCCTCCAGGCAGACGGTGTCAGAGCTGAGCCGAGTTGTAGGACACCCAACTGGTGCCCGGACAGTCGGAGAACTGATGTCGGGACGACAAAACCTGACATTTGGTGTCAGAAGTGTTGTGAGTAAAAACAGCTCAACCCAACAGAGGAAAAACAGGCCCCGTGGCCAAGACTGCCCGGCCCCCCACTCTGCAGGCGCTCAGGCCCTGGCCTGCGGCTCCCACCCTCACCCCGCGGGTTCTGAGGTCTCCAAGCAGCACACTGGGGCCCTTCATGCCCCCCCTGCGGGCATCCCGGGCCTTCCGATGCCCCAGCAGGAAGAGGGCAGAAGGAGGAGAACGCCGGTCCCTATGCTTCATCACAGCTCGCGCTTTCCGCATCCGATAAAAAGCGCCACCTCCCTCTGCCTTCCTGGTCTCCGCTGGTGAAATTTCCTTGGCTCCAAGGTGCTCCTGGAGGCACCTGAGACTCTTTAGACTCCCCGCCTGTAACCATGACCTAGGACAGGGCAGCCCACACCGGGTGACACGCGGGCAGGACGCGCTCAGCAAACGCAGCTGGACCTGACATCGGAACCGCCCGCACTTCGCAGCCTGGACGGTCGCGCACAGCTCCCTGCCACCCCGTGGAGGCTGACACCCGCACCCACTCCCCAGACCCATCTGAGCAGCGCAGGTCACCTCAGCTGACACGTGGCTCCTGGCACCATCATTTCCACTTGGCTTCCATACTTAATTTAACCCCCCAAAGAGCCTGAGAATGCCAGGAGACTGAAGACCCAGGCTCCCCTTTATGTGGCCTCCATAACTCTGGACCTGGAGGCTTCAGGCCTCTCTGAGCTACAGGTGACACAACAGAAACAAGCAACCAATCAAAGGGACTGCTGGTGCCCCTGCCGGGCACTCCTCCAGCTTCCCCAGGGGGCGGGGACCCCAGCATCTTGAGCCCCTGTTCCAAAACCTCCTGCAAGACACCACGATGTGACCTGTCCCTTCCCTCTTGGTCCCTCCCGACTGCATCCCAGAGCTTCCTGGAGGCCACATGACACGTGACTGATGCAGAGCTGAGCCCAGACCCCCTGCCAGACGGGAAAGGGATTTACAAAATGTAAAATGCTGTCAGTCTCATTAAACTTCTGTTGTTTCGAAAAATATAGTTACTTTTTCTTAAAAGATGTTGCTTAGGCTTACATATAGTGAGTTTATTATTCTTTTTACAGAACAGTATTTTTTAAATTTCTATCTTCATTTCTAAAATGATAAATAGCAATACACAGGGCCACGTGAACAGAAGCTCTTCGAGGTCTTCTGCCACCTGTAAGAGCGTCAAGCGTTCCTGAAAGCAGCCACGGCGCCCAGGCCAGGCCCTGCCCACAGGGGGACAGCCCCAGCCCCAAAGCTGAGGCCCCCAGCTCTCCTGTCTCTCCTGGGACAAGACCCACAGAGACTTCTTCCTCCCTTCGCATTTTCTTCAAAATGAGACTGAACCCCAGACGTGGCCCTGTAAAGAGTCGCCAGCCAGAGCCCACGTGGAGGGCACTCTCCTCCAGGTGCACAGGGGGACGCGGCTCGTCCCCTCTGACTGTGGCTGGTCCCTTGCTGATTCTGGCAAGATGCAAGGCTCTGAGTCACTCAGCACCTTCTTCCCTCCCCCCTCGCCGCTCCCCCCCCCCCAAATAAGCCACCAAATGGGCTGCAGCAGAGGGAAAAGTCACACGTCCAGTATTTCCAGTTTTCAAGCAGAGTTCTAGAACAGCCGCAGGCCGGGCAGGCCCCCCCCCTCCCCCCGGGGAGCCGAGTGCAGACCCAGAGTGCAGGGCAGCTCCAAAGGCAACAGCGACAATACACCCCTGCCCCCAACAGCGCTGATCCAGGGGGCACTTCCTTCCCGCGACCAGGGAGCCCACGGCCCTGGGACCACGGTGTCTCCCCGCTCCGGGCTCCCGCGGGAGGATTACCCATCCCGGGGCTGCACCCCGCTTAAGAAGGGGAAAGAGGATCTATTGCTGACCTGAGGACATGAGATTGACTCTTCTAAATAGGGTAAGAGCCTCTGTAATACCTGTTATCTCCAGCCTCAGGAGTCCTACCCTGCACAGACCCAGGAGGACCAGTGCCTGCGTGCACGTCCTCACCTTGGGAAGGCCCCACGTGACCCTGCCAGGCTTTAAGAAGTCCAGTGAGGACTTCCCTGGTGGCGCAGTGGTTGAGAGTCCACCTGCCGATGCAGAGGACACAGGTTTGTGCCCCGGTCTGGGAAGATCCCACATGCCGCGGAGCGGCTGGGCCCGTGAGTTGTGGCCGCTGAGCCTGCGCATCCGGCGCCTGTGCCGCAAAAAAAAAAAAAAAAAAAAGAAGTCCAGTGAACTCAAATGGCATCTGTGTGCCCTGAAAGCCGGCAGTAACGTACCGGAGCCTAAGTGAGATTGCCTCGGGGGATGGAGATCCATGCAGGAGGCCTCCTTCACCCTGGCAATCACCCCCAACGATCGCCAGTGTTGTGAGAAATAAAGAGAGGACAGAACTGTGAGCGTAGTGGGGCAAGAGGGGTTCCAGCCTCCATAAGGCCTCAAAACCCAAGGCCTTTGCTGCAACACGCAAAGCTACGAGGTGGCCACCTGGCCTGGAAACAAAGGTGAAATGATGTTACATCACAATACAGGGCAAAACGCACCCCTGCCTCTAGATTTAATAGCTCCTAGACCATCCTGAACCCAAGAGTCCCAGGACTGTCAAGAACACAGAATCTTTCCTGAAAAATTCCCCAGGGAAAGGGAAATGGATGAAGACCTGCTGTGTGTCAGGCACCGTGCAATGAATTTACTTACATTTTCCTTTAATGTTTACACATGCTGAGAGCAAAGAATACACATCTTGGACAAGGTCCTTCCACTCACTGTTAATGCAAGTCTGTGCGCCCGACACACAGGGAGGCCAAACAACTGAAACGTCGGAGTCTGGAGCAGAGGAAGGTTTACTGCAGGGCCATGCAAGGAGGTGTGGTGGCTCACGCCCTGAAAAGCCTCGAGAAGAGTTGCGGCCAAGCGAGAGGGCGGGTCGTAGGGTATGTGATCAGCCTGTGCATAATTCTGATTGGCTGATGGTGAGGCTACAGGACGGTGTTATGGGAGTTCACCTTATCAGTCCTTAGGCTCCAGGAGACCTGGGGCTATGGGCTCATGGTCATCAAGCAGTTCTTCCATTTGGTGGGGACACTTTTCACATCTGCAAAACTCAGGAAATGTGCATCAAATCCTATTATCTAGGTAATTCAGAGAGGAGCTAAAGCAGAGGATATGGGGAAGGCCTGTCCCGGGAAGGCCCCACGGGGTCCTGCTAGGTTACACTGCCACACACATCCTTATGCATTCGTTGGTGGAAACACACCACCTCCTCCTTCCGTGGTGGCATCCAGGGATACAGAGAATGATGGAGTTGGCGTCCAAAGACCTGAGAGGGCAATTCTAACTCTCCCACTAATGCCCACTTGACCCTGAACAAGGCATCTGACTGTAAGGGCTCCCATTTCCCCATCTGCAGAAGGAAGACTCTCTCTCTCTTGCAGCGCTGTCCAGAAGAACACATGCAACCCTGTAAACTCAGAGCTACGCAGAAGGAATCCACCCCCACCCAGTCCAGTTCTTGTTCTGTTCCTTCCCAAACAGCAGCACGGGATCTCGTCCCAGCAGTTCTGGAGTTCTGCAGACACCTTTCCATCACCCCAGCCCAGCGGCAGTGGGAGAGCAAGGACCCCATAAAAACCAACTCAAGTTTGGGTGTTTTGTAAAACGTTCTCCTAAATGTAATTTACTCTGTGACTGTTCACACCTTAGCAGTCTTTCTTAAAACATAAGGATCATTCTAAGACGAAAGGAGTCTAGAGAAATAAAGGACAGAAAGCTAGAAGAGATGCACAAACCAAAAAACAGAAAAATGGCAGATGTTCTTCCTTATCAGTAATTACTTTAAATGTAAATAGATTAAACCCTCCAGTCAAAAGGCAGATGTTGACAGAATGGAGAAAGAAAGGAAAAAAAAAAAAAACCCACATAATCCAACCATATGCTGAGACTCACTTTAGATCTAAAGACACAATCAGGTTGAAAGTAAAAAGATGGGAAAAGATACTGCATGTTAATATTAAAAAAGAGAGAGAGAGAGAGAAACCTGGGGTCACTATACCGACATCAGACAAAACATACTATAAGTCAAAACTATTACAGAAGACAAAGAAGGACATGATGTATTGAGAAAAGAGCCTCAAAATATATGAAGTAAACACTGACACAACTGAAGGGAGAGACAGACTGATGGACGATACTACTAGGTGGAGACTGTGACACTCCACTCTCAGGAATGGAAGGAACAACCAGACAGAAGGTCAGTAAGAAACAAGAGAACCTGAAAAACTGCAAACCAACTGAACATCACAGATGCACACGGAACACTCCCCCGAACCACAGGAGAAGACACATTTTTCCGAAGCGTGCATGGAACCTCCTCAAGGATGTGTTCAGCCACAGAAGAAGCTTTTCATATATGAAAACCCACAGCCAACACCATAACTCAGTGGTGAAAGAGTGCAAGTTTTCTTCTAAGATCAGGAACAAGACAAGGATGTCCACATTCAACACTTCTATTTAACATAGTGTTAGAGGTTCTAGCTAGAGCAGGCAAGAAAAAGAAATAAAAGGTATCCAAAATGGAAAGGAAGAACTAAAATTATTTGTTTGCAGATGACATAATCTTATATGTCGAAAACCTTAAAAATTACACATACTCACAAGAAAGTATTAGAGTTAATAAATGTATCAGAGTTACAGAATAGAAAATCAACATGCAAAAATCAGTTGTGTTTCTATGTCCCAACAACGAGCAATCTGAAAAGAAAATTAAGAAAACAATTTCCTTTACAATAGCATCAAGAATAATCAAATAATTAAGAGTTAATTTAAACCAAGAGGCAAAACACTTGTGCACTGAAAAACTATAAAACATTTCTATATGAATATAAAGAAGACATAAATAAGAAGAGACATCTCTAAATCATGGACTGGAAAACTTAATATCAAATATCAAATGTTAAAACAATCTACAGACTCAATGCAATCCCTATCAAAATCCCGCTGGCATTTTTACAGAGATAGAAAAAGCCATCCTAAAATTTATACGGGTTCTCAAGGGACCCTGACTAGCCAAGACAATCTTGAAAAGGAAGAACAAAGTTGGAAAACTCACATTTCCTGATTTCAGAACTTACTACAAAGTAATCAAGACAGTGTAGTATTGGCATGAGAACAAACATAGACTAATGGAATAGAACAGAGAGCCCAGAAATAAACCCTCACACATATGGTGGGTAAATTTTCAACAAGATGCCAAAACCATTCAATGGGGAAAGGACAGTATTTTCAACAAATGATTCTGGGGAAACTGGATATCCACATGCAAGAAAATGAAGTGAACCCTGACATTACCCATAAACAAAAACTAACTCAAAATGGATCAAAGACCTAAATGTAAGAGCTAAAACTAGAACTCTTAGAACACAGAGGGGAATATCTTCCTGACACTGGATTTAGAAATGACTTCATGGATACGACACCAAAAGTAAAGGACACAACAGGAAGAACACTCTCTGACAGAAATCGCAGCAAGATCTTTTTTGATCCACCTCCTACAGTAATGGAAATAAAAACAAAAATAAACAAACGAGACCTCATTAAATTTAAAAGCTTTTGCACAGCAAAGGAAACCATAAACAAAATGAAAAGGCAACCCACAGAATGGGAGAAAAGATTTGCCAAGGAATCAACCAACAAGGGATTAATCTCCATAACATACAAGCAGCTCACGCAGCTCAATATCAAAGAAACAAACAACCCAGTCAAAAAAATGGGCAGAAGATCTAGATAGACATCTCTCCAAAGACGACACACAGATGGCTAAAAAGCACATGAAGAGATGACTGTCACTAATTATTAGAGAAATGCAAATCAAAACTACAATGAGGGACTTCCCTGGTGGCACAGTGGTTAAGAATCCGCCTGCCAATGCAGGGGACACGGGTTCGTGCCCCGGTCTGGGGAGATCCCACATGCTGTGGAGCAGCTAAGCCCATGCTCCACAACTACTCAACCTGCTCTCTAGAGCCAGTGGGCCACAACTACTGAAGCCTGCATGCCACAACTACTGAAGCCCGTGTGCCTAGAACCCATGCTCCGCAACAAGAGAAGCCACCTCAATGAGAAGCACACGCACCGCAACGAACAGTAGCCCCCACTCGCAGCAACTAGAGAAAGCCCACGCGCAGCAATGAAGACCCAACACAGCCAAAAATAATAAAAAAATAAATGAATTAAAAAATAAAAAAACTACAATGAGGTATCACCTCACACCGATCAGAATGGCCATCATCAAAAAAATCTACAAACAAATGCTGGAGAGGGTGTGGAGAAAAGGGAACCCTCCTACACTGTTGGTGGGAATGTAAACTGGCACAGCCACTATGGAGAACTGTATGGAGGTTCCTTAAAAAACTAAAAATAGAGGTACCATATGATCCCACTCCTGGGCATATATCCAGAGAAAATCATAATTCAAAAAGATACGTGTACTCCAACATTCACTGCAGCACTATTTACAATAGCCAGGACATGGAAGCAACCTAAATGTCCATCAGCAGATGAATGGATAAAGAAGATGTGGCACATATATATAATGGAATATTACTCAGCCATAAAAAAGAATAAAATAATGCCATTTGCAGTGACATGGACGGACCTAAAGATTGTCATACTGAGTGAAGTCAGTCAGACAAAGATAAATATCTTATGTCATCGCTTATATGTGGAATCTAAAAAAATGGTACAAATGAACCTATCTACAAAACAGAAATAGAGTCACAGATGTAGAAAACAAATGTATAGTTACCAAGGGGGGAGGGAGGGAGGAATAAATTGGGAGGTTGGGATTGACATACACACACATATATAAACTAGATAACTAATAAGAAGCTACTGTATAGCACAGGGAACTCTACTCAATACTCTGTAATGACCTATCTGAGAACAGAGTCTAAAAAAGAATGGATATATGTATATGTATAAATGATTCACTTTGTTGTACAGCAGAAACTAACACAACATTGTAAATCAACTATACTCCAAAAATAATTAATTAAAAAAATAGATAAATTGAACTTCATCAAAATTACAAACTTTTGTGTACTATAAGACAAGAGAGTGAAAAGATAACCCACAGAAAGGGACAAAATAGTTACAAGTCATATATCTGATAGGGGATTAATATCCAGGACAGATGGAGAGTGCCAACAACTGAAGAAGAAAATCTAGACCACAGTGAGATACCACTTCATACCTATTAGGACAGCTATTATAAGGAAGGAAGGAAGGAAGGAAAGAAGGATGGAAGGGAGGGAGGGAGGGAGGGAGGAAGGAAGAAAGGAAAAAGACAAAGAAAAATTGGACATTACCAAGTATTAGTGTGGATTTGGGAGAAACTGAAACACTTGTGCACAGCTGATGGGAATGCAGTATGGTGCAGCCCCTGTGGAAAAGAGTCTGCCTTGTGGCACATGTTAACCTTCAAGAAACACTAAGTTGTTCAACATCACCACAATGCTTGATAAAAGACGACAAAGGAGCGAAGTCCAAAGCCCCATGGGGTCCTTCAATGCACGTGTTGACCAACGAGGAGGCAAGAACACAAAAATTCCCAAGGGCTCGTTATCGAAGGAAGGATGTTGGTGGCAGAATTCTCCAAAAGGTAGAAGAAGAGGTGACACTGCAGAGTGGAGCCTGACCCAGAGAACACAGGCTCACAGATGCAAGTAAGACCAAAGCTGCCGTAAGGCCACCTCCCCTAATGGGAAAGACCACCTGGCCCCAGGATCCAGGAGAGGGCAAAGCTCAGGCTGACAGAAGACGGACAGGGAATCTCCTAGGGACACAGAACTTGTCTCTCTCCACAACCTGAGGTCACCCGGGGTTTTCACCCGATGCTGAGACGTAAAGGTGCTAAGCAGGGCCTCAAGAGCAGTAAGGCCACAATGGGGCCACAAACCCTACATTCCTAAAATGAAAGCAGGCAGGGCTTCTAGACCATGCAAAAGGCTGCAAACCTTTCTCAAAGTTCTCTCTCATCATAAACAAAAGAGAAACCACTGAATAAAACCCACGGCAACCCAAGTGAATGTCAAAGCAGGACTCTGTGCCCATATTTATAAATGGAATAAAGTATGGGCACATTTACAAATGCCACGTATAAGTGGAATACTACTCAGCCATAAAAAAGGATACAGTGGCATTTGCAGCAACATGCATGGATTTGGAGGGTATTATGCTAAGTGAAATGAGTCAGACAGAGAAAGACAAATACTGTTTGATATCACTTATCTGTGGAATCTAACAAATACAACAAACTAGTGAATATAACAAAAGAAGAAGACTCACAGATACAGAGAACAAACTAGTGGCTACCTGTGGGGGAAAGAGGGGCAATACAGGGGTGGGGAGAGGGGGAGGCACAACCTACTGAGTGTAAGATAGGCTTAAGGATGTATTGTACAACATGGGGAACATAGCCAATACTTTGTAATAATTGTAAATGGAGTGTAACCTTTATAAATTATATTAAATTTTTTTAAATTAATCTTAAAAAGGGCACAAAATAAATAAAACAAAACAGAATGCCACATGTAACAACGTAGGGCTAATCACTAAACATTCTCAGCAAAATTCTCAGACTAAAGTAATAGCATCAGTGATAACAGCTCTTACAAGGAAGGTAAAGTGTCCTTCTCAGAGAATTTCTAGAGAAAAAGAACCTGAAGATAAAGGGAGAGGAAATGCATCGACTTTGGTACACAGAACAAGGCCCTGACCAGCAGCAGGTGTGTGGCCTGGGAACTGGACAGAGATGTGGGTGGTCAGGCCCCACCCATCTCACTGAACTGGAACCTGCATTTAACAGCATCCCTAGGAGATTCATGGGTATCCTGAAGTTTAAGAAGTGCTGTTTTCAGACACTGTTAATATTTAACCTGTGTCCATACTGAAATTTGCCAGTGCCCTCCAGGAAAATAAGTGAAAAACACACATCACTTTTTTTTTTAATTGAGGTATACTTGATTTACCATATTTTATTAGTTTCAGGTGTACAACACAGTGATCAACATTTTTATAGATTATTCTCCACTTATACTTACTATAAAATATTGGCTATATTCCCTGCGCTGTACAAGATATCCTTGAAGCTTATTTATATCACTTCTTTATTGCTGGGTGAACGCACGCCATCCCTCTGCTGCGGTTCCCCTTCCTCCAGAGGAGGCCCCGCTTTCAGGCTAAATGGGGCGGGCCCAGACAAAGGAGGCAGACAGGCTCCTCCAGCATCTGTCCAAGGACGGATGCAGCAGGTCCTCAGCCATCTGGAGCAGTCTTCAAAACCCTTCCCCAACTTGAGCACGGACCCTCCACTGGGTCTTCCATGGCCACAGGGGCCAAATGTGACTTACAAACAGACCAAGAGCCAAGGTGCCACCAGCACCGCACTCAGAAGCCAGCTCCCAGACGCAGCCAGGGAAATTCCATCCAGGAATTCCTCGAACCCCCAATGAAAATGAACAGATAGTGGAAGGCCGTTAATTCTACCGAGTGCATTTTTCAGCAGCGAGTACACATCCTGAGCAACCCTCCAGGGCGGTACCCGTGGTCCCTGCTTCACCCTGACGCCCGCTGCACCCCACAAGGAGACCGTACCTCAGCGTACAGTACCCCAAATTTTAAGTAAGTGTTCTTCTGTGGGTCTTCGCCACCCGATGCTCCGGAGAGGAGAGCAAATTCCCCACGAGCCATCTGCATCCCCACCCAACACACGGAGCTCGTGGGTCCCAGCTAAAGAGGGGTCATGACCTGCTTCCACGGCACACAGGGACAGCCCCGCAGATGCCACTGAAGGCCCAGGAGCAGAGACATGCACCAGAGTCAAGGCAGTGGCCTGGTCCCCGGGGGGCCACTTCTAACTGCACCTGAAGCTCAGCACCTTGGGCATCATCAAAACCCCTGATCGGTCGCCGGTGGCCTTTCATCCTTACAGAGACCAAAGAGCGAAGGCGCCACTTCCTGCTCACTCACTGGGAGGGAGACCTTTGGCAGTACAGACAGCAGGACAATAGCTACCTGTGCGCTGTGCCTCCAGTGAGACCTCTATCAACACCCTGGCAGGGACTCCTGCCACCAACCGACAAGTGGCAGCTGATCAAAGGGACAATCCACGTGTTAACAGGTGGTCGGATTGTTTTCTGAAGTGGGCGGGCAAGGAAGTCCCACCTGCGCTTGGGGCAATTAGTTGGACCCCATCAAGACGGTGAGATCTCCCCGACATCTGCCTCATTTGACCTTAATGGTCCAAGAGGTGTCCCCCAATGAGAGCGTAGGCTCACGAGCAAAGACGCAACGTGACCAGATGTGTTTATCCGAGGCTTTGAGGCCAGATTACACATGCCATCGAGGTTACAGGAAGTCCAGCCAGGCATGGACATACATACACTACCAAACGTAAAATAGATCGCTAGTGGGAAGCAGCCACATAGCACAGGGAGATCAGCTGGGTGCTTTGTGACCACCTAGAGGGGTAGGATAGGGAGGCTGGGAGGGAGACGCAAGAGGAAGGGGACATGGGGATATATGTGTATATATAGCTGACTCACTTTGTTATAAAGCAGAAACTAACACACGATTGTAAAGCAATTATACTTCAATAAAGATGTTAAAAAAAAAAAAAAAAGTCCAGCCAGGTCTTGGCATTCCATTTTCAGCAGAGAAAAAAGTCCCGTTCTCCCAGAAGCCCCATCTGTTGGTTTCCCCAGCTGGTTCCCACACCCACTGCCCTCCACTCGGCTAAGAGATAGTGGACGGGCTTATCTGGGTGCAGTTACTACTTGTTACACATTAAACAATGAAGATTACAAATGGTTACATAACACCGTCCCCTGGCTAACGTCCACAGAGGCCGTGGGATCCTGGATTCCGGCGGCGGCACGGCCTGAGACCGGTCCAGGAGTCGCGCCTCCGAGAACGCGCGCCCCTCGGAGACCCTCCACCACCAAAAGGCGCAGCGAGGACGGTGCGCCGCTGACCGCCAGGGCCTGTGCAGGTGACCCCGGGCTGGCCCCTCCCGGCCGGGGCGTGGACCAGAACAGAGCCCCCGTGGGCTGGACTCCGGCGCATCCTGGTGCCAGCCCGCTACAGGTTGTGCCGGAGCCGCCGCACGGGGTCGCTGCACTCCCGCAGCCAGGGCTCGGGTACTAAGGAGTAGGGCGCAGTGCGCAGGGCAGGAGCGCGACCAGGGTCCGCGCGGCTCCGCCCCAGTCAGGAGCCTTCAGAATAGAAAAGCGGATCCTGGGGTCCCGAGCACCCCTAGACACAGCCTAATGTGCTCTAACGCGGAGAAGGGTGGAAGACAACCCCGCAAGAGTGGGTACCACCCTGCCTCCCAAACGTGCCCGATAGGACTCACCCCATCACGTGCACACAGGACCCTGCGGCGGAACCCCGGCCCCCCGTCCTAGGACCACACTCCTCCACTTCAAGGGAACGGCACTTTTAAGGAAGAGGCAGCGCACAGCCTGGTCGAGGCTCACTACAGGAATCCCAGGACCAAACTCCATGTGACAAGGTCATGCCCCAAGGCCTCGCACCCTGGATCCCTGGTTCTCAAGGCAATCCCAAAGAACCCCTTCCTCCCTCCGTTATCCCATCCACAACCCCCCGGGCTACCTGCACCCTGATGGACAAGGACACACTGGCCACTGTCGGATGCCAAAATCCTCCTGACCCACCCGTGAAACCATGCAGAGCCCCGGGTGGGGGGAATCTCAGACCCAACATCAAGCAGACATGTGACTGGGCACCTCCACTCGCTCCCCTCACCTGGGGGAGGGGGGTCGTGTGCCCACCAAGGCCAGCCAGTTCTGGTTTTCCAGGGTCAGAATCCTCTCACAGCCCTCCCAGCAAGGAAGGGAAGGAAGGGAAAGGCTATTTCTTGAAGCCACAAGTGCAAAGCTACCAGATGTCATGCAGAAAGCGGGGCTCCCTTTAAAACAATACAAAGGAAATAACAGTACTGCATGTGGAGCAGGCACTGTGCTAGTCACTTTAAATTCATCACACACATACAACTTTATATACACAAATGTGAACACAACCCTGAAACAAACGAAGGAAAAAAGAAGGCTTGGAGTAAGTGACTTGCACAAGGCGACCGAGCTAGTAAGGATACCACAGTCCTCCCTCCTGAAGTGCATGGCGGGAAGGGCTGGGATGGCACTTAGAACAGTAAACTTGGATGCTGAACCACGTTCACAGGTACGGGGACTGGGGAGCGGGGAGCTGGCGGGGGGGGAGGGGCAGTGGCATCGAGGTGCTGTGTTCAGACGCACAGAGAAGCCACCAATGTGCAGCTCCCAGGACAAAGTGGCCAGAGGAGGGGCTCCACGGTGAGCAGGGCCACGTTATTTTAATATTTTAAAGTCAATCAAATGAAAGCCATGGAGGCCAGTTCTGAGAGCAGCTGAGAGCAGGGCTTCCAACCCCAAGGGCAAGGCCCCAAGGGCAAGGCCTGGCCTCTCCGGGAGGTGGAGATGCTGCAGAGGGAACCGAGCCACGGGATGCAACCCTGAGAATCCAGAGGAAATCACAGTGCTCAGAGCTCAGAGATTAACTCTCCTACGGTCCCAGAGCCAGTCACTGGCAGGGGAGACCCAGCTCTCCTTCGGGATCCACACCTGAGGCCTGTCTGCTGCTCCTCGAGGGGGTGGCTTAGGTGTGCCGGCCTCCCCCACCCCGCTGCTCTCAACCTGGACGTGCGCTCCTCGGCCTGGTCACACGCACCCTGAAGCCTCTGGGCTGGGAACAGAGGGCCTCCAAAGGGAGTCTTTTAAAAGGCATAAAGGCTGGATGGCGTGTGCTGAACGCCAGGCCAGAAGAGGAGATGGGGCCCCACACAGCACAAGGCCCAAGTGTCAGGAGCAAGGAAGCAAGAGCGTTCAGAAAGTCCAGGGCTCGGCTGGACCCCTCGGTGCCCCGCTCGCACCACCAGCAGGTGGGTTTCTCTCCTGAAGCAGCGACAGGGCTGTGGCCTCCGGTACCACACTGAGCACAGGTGGTCAGTGCTGCTGACTCTGATGGGACGGCTGACGGCTCCAGAGCTCCCAGACCCACATCGCGGGGATGAAAAGAGGCTTCTTCAGACAGTCTGGCCCCTTCCGAGGAGAAAAGACCCAAGACTGGAGCACCAGGGGCTCCCCACACAACGGGGCAACCAGACAGCCGTACCCCGAGGCCCACCATCAGCCTCCCAGGGATGCCTTTGAACGTGGACGGCACAGCAGGGCCCCCAACATCTAAGCAAAGCCTAATGGGTCAGACACCACCCCATCAGCCTCGCCTGTCTGGGTCTCTGTCTGGCCACTGCTGGGGCGACCGCCGGGGCTCAGGCGCAACAAGTCCCAAGGCCTGGGACGGCCTGCCCACGTGGCCTGCACCCAGCACCTGCAGGCTCGCGCCCAGGGCTCCATGGAGGGAATGGGCACCGACTGGAAGCTCTTCCCCTCCCCTCTGCCGCCCCCAGGATCATCTGGGGAATCACAATATGGACCACGGGCTCCCTCAATTGCCCAGGCAGCCGCCTGGGGACCAGCCCCAGGGCCCCCACTTCCCTCACCGCTGCCTCCCTAGCCCTGCACGTCCAAATAAAACATAAAACACACCCACAAGTTCTTGCCTGCCATAGGCTCTGCTTTCTGGGTACGCCAGACCCAAACCTGCAGGAAAATAAATAATGCAAAAATTGGAGAGAAGAAACTATGTAAGAAAAAAAAATAATAATATATCCAGAAAGAGGTTTAAAAAATAATGCATCTATGAAATCAGAATATTGCACCATTAAAAGAAGAATAATTATTCAGGGTAACGATGCTGTGCTGTAGGCTCACTGACTGTACCAGATGTCCCACTGTGGTGGAGGATGTTGACAGTGGAGAGGCTTGAGGACAGGGGGGTAAATCTCTCCATTTTCTGCTCAGTTTTGCAGTGGATCTAAAACTGCTCCAAAAAATAAAGTCTAGGGCTTCCCCGGTGGCGCAGTGGTTGAGAGTCCGCCTGCCGACGCAGGGGACGCGGGTTCATGCCCCGGTCCGGGAAGATCCCACGTGCCGCGGAGCGGCTGGGCCCGTGAGCCATGGCCGCTGAGCCTGCGCGTCCGGAGCCTGTGCTCCGCAACTGGAGAGGCCACAACAGTGAGAGGCCCGCGTACCACAAAAAAATAAATAAATAAATAAATAAATAAATAAAGTCTACATACAAATACTAATCAAAAAAGAAATAAAGAGGTCCTTAGAAATTAAAAATGAAAACAGAAATTTAAAATCCAGTAAAAAGGTTAAAAAGTCTAGATGATATACTCCACAACCTAGAAGAACTCAACAGATTCAAATAGGAGACAAGAGGTAATTAGAGAACCAGTCCGGTCAGCTAATACCCATATAAAAGCAACTGTAGAAAAAAAGAAGAGGAAGATGGAAAAAAAAGAAATGAAAGAATTAATTCAAAACCAGGTCCCAGCGCCAAGGATCTGAGTTTCCAGCTTGAAGGGGCTCTTGATGTACCCTGCACGATAGACGCAGACACCCAACCAGGCACATCTACAAGGGATTTCTGAATAAAGGCACAAAGAGAAAATCCTACAAGCTTCCAGACATGAAAAAAAAAGGAAAAAGAAAGAACACTGAAGAGTGAAGAGTACAGTAAGGACATTTTCAGACACGCAAAAGGACTCCAAAAATGTGCATGCACCTCTGTTTTGGAAGCTATTACGGAATGGTCTCCATCAAATCGTGGGAAGAAACCAGGAAAGAGGAATCATGAGAGCCAAGAAGAGAACAAAGGGCCTGCTCAGGATGATGGGGAAGGAAGAGGCCGGGATAAAGCTGAGCAGGGAGCCTGGAGGGCAGCCAGGCACCTGGGGACGAAAGGCACACAAGAGGCTGCTTCCCAAAGACACAACTGGCTGGATACCTACGGTGTCTGCGAGAATATTTGCACACCTGTGTCTGCCTGGAGTGGAGGTGGGGGTCAAGAGTGATAAGTACCTAAACTACTAAGCAAATGCAAATACAACTCCAGAAGAAAGCAAGGCATCCTGCAAGACAGAGAAAGTGATCACAGCACACTACCTGGCTCCACCAGCAGTGTTTAGGGCTGTTGCCATGGCGTCAGCACTGCATGCCGGTCCAGCCAATCTCACCATAGAGACAATGGGAGACAGGAAGTATAGGCCAGGATGATCAGACAGAGGTCGGCCTCCTCAACTTCTAAGCAGGGAAGTCAAAGAATCCTACGGGAAGCCGGGGTCTGGGAGGGTAGAGAGGCAGCAAGGAAGGTAGCAAGGAACTACAATACATTATACACACATCTGCTTAGAAACATGGAGGTGAATACAGAAAAGGTCGGCTGATAAGCCTGGTTACTTCTGGGGCATTGACTCTTTAAACTATGTACATTTATCACTGATTAAAAAAACTAAATTTCCAAAGTCTGCCCTGGGTGTTGAGGGATTAGAAAGCCAGTGACCCTTCAAATGGACAGAACTTGCTTGGGAAGGTCAGAAAAGCAGAAGACGGGGCCCCACCTGGGGAGAGCAGGACACGACAGAGGCTGGCTGTGTCCACCGTGGCCCTGCAGGCCCCGCGGTGGCGAGAAGGGCCAGGACATGCCTGCAGTTAAGGAATGGCCCAACTAGGGAACAAGAAGCTGTCCTGCCTTACCCTTCCTCCACTAGGGAGACGCCATGAAGGTGTCATGCACTCCTTTATCTAGAAACACCCTGGAGCGGTCTCCAGGAGATCTACACAGTTATGCAGAGGAGCATAGCGGCATTCCAGAAAAAGCAACTTGGAGGCTCTTGGGTAGCACAGTCACAGACCGTGCCGGTCCATCCAGGACATCACCCAGCTCAACCTCCCAGCCCACGGGAAGACTCCTAAGCAGTGTCCTGCATCTAGTGCAGGCATCACCCTTAGGCCAGGGGAGACCTCCCACGTGCATGATGCTACCGTACAAACTCCTGAATTTAAACGTCCCTCAGTTCATAGTAGCTTTTTGGTCACGATGAGTTTCTTGGAGCAGGGAATCCTAAGATTACTATCAGATATGGGGCATAATAAAAGTCTTTAGATTAAAGGATGTTTGCAACTCATAAAAGGTTGGAAGAAGACACTCCCAGGGATGAAAGTTTCCAAAACAATAAGGAAACCAAAGGCCCAGCTGGCTGGAAAAGTGAGTACTCAGAGTCTCTCTCCTCTGAGAAGCATCTCAAGTGTGACCCAGGCTAGCTGAAGGTCCCTCCCTGTTGGCGCCCACCTGACAGGGGTCTTTAGGGTTCTCTCTTGCAGAGTGAGACACCAGAGAGCTCACAGACAGGGCCGGACAGGAGGCCACTGGGCAGTTCCAGGGGCAGCACAAGGACAATGGAGGGTCCCAGCTGCCCACCTTGATTTCAGTTGTGGTGACAGTAACACAGTGAAGAAGGACAAAACACAGCAACCTCTTTCCGTGCCAAGTGCTTTGTGAGCCCACATTACTAGGCGAGATTGCAGCTGCTGGGGCCCGGGCCCATTGACCTGGCCCGAAAACCCAGCCGGACTTCAGGGAGAGGCAGGGCCGCCCAGCACACAGCCCTTGGACAGGGTGCAGGAGCTGCTCCCTGGGGCAAAGCCAGCCCGTCAGGACCGGCAGTCCACGTGCACTTCAGTCCCAGCTGGGCTAAGCGTCTCTGCAGACTCCAGACCCCGGGGTCCTGAAGACAGACGCCGTGTGTCCCCACGTGCCTGCACCTAGCGGTCTGCATGCAGACGCCCAGCGCCGCAGCTGGTCTGAGCCCGTGCTTGCACCTAGCGGTCTCCATGCAGACGCCCAGCGCTGCAGCCGGTCTGAGCCCGTGCCTGCACCTAGCGGTCTCCATGCAGACTCCCGGCGCCGCAGCCGGTCTGAGCCCGTGCCTGCACCTAGCAGTCTCCATGCAGACGCCCGGCGCCGCAGCTGGTCTGAGCCCGTGCCTGCACCTAGCAGTCTCCATGCAGACGCCCGGCGCCGCAGCCTGTCTGAGCCCGTGCCTGCACCTAGCTGTCTCCATGCAGACGCCCGGCACCGTAGCCGGTCTGAGCCCGTGCCTGCACCTAGCGGTCTCCATGCAGACTCCCGGCGCCACAGCCGGTCTGAGCCCGTGCCTGCACCTAGCAGTCTCCATGCAGACGCCCGGCGCCGCAGCTGGTCTGAGCCCGTGCCTGCACCTGGCGGTCTCCATGCAGACGCCCAGCGCCGCAGCCTGTCTGAGCCCGTGCCTGCACCTAGCGGTCTCCATGCAGACGCCTGGCACCGCAGCCGGTCTGAGCCCATGCCTGCACCTAGCGGTCTCCATGCAGACGCCCAGCGCCGCAGCCTGTCTGAGCCTGTGCCTGCACCTAGTGGTCTGCATGCAGATGCCCGGCGCCGCAGCCGGTCTGAGCCCGTGCATCTCAGCCGCTGCCCACCTCTTGCTCCTGGTCACAAAGAACCAGTTTTTGATGCCTGCTCTTCCCCATGGTCTGGTTCAAGTGGTCTGCGGCCAGGCGAGGTCTCCATCCCACCTGTCCGCCTCTGCTCATAGCATCCTACCTGTGGGCAGTTCAAACTGTCGGCTACTCAGCGGCCAGGAGAGGCTTCTCGCTCCCAGTGACTGGCGCTCAAAGCCAGTTTCAGTCAGTGCCACAAGGTTTTGTACAGCTAACGGGTGCAGAGACAAAAATACAAAAAAAGCAGAGTCTCCCTTCCGATTAATAGAGAGACCTTTCACATTCATAGGAAGCAGCATAACCAAGCCAACGGGCTGCTCTGAGACAGGCTCAGTGTCACAGAAGCAGCGTCTCTGAGCCCTCCCACGTGCCACATGCCAAGGTACACACGATCCCAAAGGCACCCCACCCTCCCTACAGGTCAGCACCCCTGTGACTCTCATTTTACCAATAAGCTTAGTTAACCCGCTCACGCAGCTAGTAGATGGAAGAACCAGGTGTCCACCCGGGCAAAGCAAAAGGGAACAAGATGTCTTTTTTTTTTTTTTAAAAGACAGTCAGCTTCAAGAATGTTTTCAGGCACTGCAATTTGTGACCATCAGAACAGTCTTCTAATCTCCCCCCCGCATCCACATGTAAATTCAATGGTGGAAAAACAGGACCAATGTCCTAGTTTTCCCCGTGGCATCCAGTCATTACCCACCAACTTCATCCCATGCATTCCGGGCAGGGATTCTCAAGCAAGACTACGACTTAAGGGGCAGAGAAGCTCTTTCCACCTCAACACCCATCCCTTTCACAGATGGACAAAGGAGCACTTGGGCAAGCAAGGCTTCTCTCATTCTCAAGCCCACCTCTCCCACTGCACGAGCAGAAAGGTATAGCTTTTTGGCGTTGGTATATCCCCAAAGCGGAAAGTCACAAGCACTCACTTCTACCTCTGGGAGGATTTCTGATAACTCTGGGACATGGCTTTTCTTGTTGCCAGCTCAACAAACAGTCATACCATGCCTTACATTATTAAAGAAAAGCCAGCAGCCTGGCGATTTTAAGCTTCACCTGCCTTCATCTCCTTACACTTAACAAGATCCATGGTCACCAGGAGCACGGACGCTGGACGGAGACGGTGGGGGGACAGACAGCTCCCCAGAAATGTGCCATAAAACACTAACACAAAGTAAATGCCAGCCAGCGCCTGAATGGGTGTGATCAGTTACAGACACTGAAGTTATCACACAGGCCTTGTAGGAGGTTCCCAGATCGCCAAAGCACCAGTTTGCCAAGCCTTGCCAACCAAGTCGCCAGATTGCCCTAACGTCTTCCATAATCTCCCATACATCCACAGTTAAGCAAAAAGTAAAGACAGGTGAAATACATTCTCAACTGGGAGGAAAAGTTTTAGTTAAATTCTGCACATATGACTGATTACTTAAAAGAAAGGCATAGCAAATGTTTTCTCCTTATGGGCCCACACTATTCCACCTTGGTTTAACGGCCTGAGAAACAGACACAGGGATCACACCCTGAGCTGCAAACGGACACGCTTCTCCCCATGAAGCAGGACAGAATTCCCTGCGGTCAGTCTCACAGTTCTGAGAGGCAGGCCAGCCAACCACTGTGCACGGTTCTCTTCCCCTGTGGTTAAGAGTTGGACAGAACTCCAAGGAAATAAGTTTCTTAAATTATGTCGCCTTGAAAGCATTAGGTTTTATCAAATATACCAACCTAGAATTTCTAAAGCTGTCAGATGAAGGTGAAGGCATGGTAGGTAATCTTTGTTCAAGCAGGAGTCTGGTTTCTATACGTTGTAACGTCTTAGACCAGCCTCATCATCTAAATCAAAAGTTCGTGGAATAGCTCTTAGAGTCTGGCTTTGCTCCTCTCTCCTGTTTGAGGGTCAGCGGCCACAGAGATGGTCACTGTAACTGGGCCAGGGCTGCCCCAGGTTCCGATCCTGGCAGCCACCACCCTACAAGCCCTGGACGAGTAGCTGGCATGAACATGCCCATGCCCAGCTCCGCGTTCCTGGACCACAATGAATGGCATTTTGCCCAGTCCAATGCTGCCCCCAAAGCAGTGCCGACCATGGGCAATACGCAATACATGACTTCAGCGGGACACAGCTTTTATTAAAACATGATTTTAATTACAATAAACATAACTACTGTTTCAGACTCATTAGTTCATGGGTATCAAAGTTTCCTACCAAAATAAATGTGGATTTAAGCACAAAAAGTGAGTGGACAAAAGAAGGCATTGATAATAGCCTGGTGATAGGGCAAAAATCTGGAAGGCTGGGAGTCCCGGGAATGGTAACAGAGCCTCCTGGGTTCTCTGGGTGTGTGACCGGCACGGGGACGGGCCGTTTCTCTTTTACAGGCAGATGCACCTTTACAGAAGGAGGAACCTAACAGAGCTTAAAAAAAAAAAAAAAAACCAAAGCTTAGGCTCTGGTGATAACTCGGGCACTTGCTGGCCCCGTGACCCTGGGCATGCCAACTAATCTCATGAGCCTCAGTTTCCATGCCTGTAAAATGGGTAGCAGGAGGCTGTAGAGGATTAAAAGCAGTTAGGGTCTGAACGCGTCTCACAAAACGCGAAATGCTACAGAAGTATCCCTCGTTACAGTTCTCAATTACGCAAGCAGCTTGCTGGGTGTGTGACTCTCTCTGTCCTCAAATTCTCTTCCTGTAATCCTGGGATTGGCCTGTGTGGTCCTTCTCTTTCAAGGGTCCTCAGTAAAACTCAAATATTATATGCAGTAATCCTAGAGTTCTGATTTTTAACCGAAAAACGCAGTCATCTACCATCATTCCTGGAAACACTTTAGTTTCAGAGCTTTTTCCCTAATAAAATACTACCGTAAAAGACACCACCATCGCCAGAAGTCAGAATTTCTTTTGCTACGGAAACCTAGATCCTATCCATTTTTCCTCCTGGAAAGAACGAAGGGAACTCTAGGTCAACTCTTGTGAAAACCGTCCAGCTTGGTGCTGTAAACCCCAGTCAACGCCTGTTGCCGTGCTAACAACATGTGTTCCTAGTAAAACTCAGCGAAACGTTAGAGAGAGCACCATTTCTGAAACTCGGGGGCTCCAAACGGCTGAATCAGCATTTTCAGAAACAAAGTGTCCTGGGCCTGGCCTCGCAAACAGCAGCAAAGAGAAAGTTGTGCAATAACGCGTGTTTACTCACGAGCGCTACTTGTTTGGGTCTTTTCTTCGCATCTCTTGAATGAAGCTGGGGACAACGTTTGCAAGAAAGCAGCCGAAAAGGTCCGGGCCCGAGCCAAGTCACCTGTGGCTCCCCTACGTGACCCACCGCCTCGTCAGTGCAAACGACAGAAAGTTGGCGTTTCTTCCAACCCCAAGACAAGACGAACACAATAAAAAGTGGAGAATACCCTCATTTCCATAACGCACATGCTCGAGGGCCGTCGCCAGGCAGGCGTGGGGAGAGGAGATCGCAGAGGCCGAGAGTTGCATCAGAAACTGCCTTCTGTGAACGGCACGGCTCTTATCACATTTCCCCGGCTGGCGGGCCGCTAACCCGCGCGCCCTCGACTTGGGGTTAGGCCCTGGCAGCGGGGTCACCGGCAGAACCAGAGGGAAAGATCCCAGGCCCGGGCGCGCTCCGGCTCGGGAGGGTCCGGCCCCACCGCCCAGGCGCGGGCGCACCGGGGGCTGCAGGGGCGCGCGGCGCCCACTCTCCGGACGGCCCGAGAGCGCGGCCTTGACCGCCCGGCGACGCGGCCCCCAGCCCCGCCCCAGCCCCGGTCCGGCCCGCGAGCCGCCGGCGTCGGACAGGAAGGCTCCAGCGGGCGTCGCCCGGGCTCCCCGGCTCCCAGGGGTCGCAGACGCCGCGCGCCGCGCCCGGTCCCCGCCCTCGCGCGCCGCAGACCCCGGCCCGAGGCGACGCCCTTCCGCCCGCCGCGCCCCCGCGGCGCCCGGCGTCCCCGGCCCGGGCGGCCCGCGCGCAGACAATGACGCCGGGACTGCCGCCCTCCCGCCGGCCGGCCACAAAGTAACTTGGCGCCGCGCTCGCCGCCCAACTCCGTACCTGCCGCGGCGCCGCTCCCGGCCGCCTCCGCCTGGCCGCCCGCGACCCTCGGCGCGGCCGGGGCGGCGCGGGTCCCGCGGGGCGAGGGCGGCGCGCAGGGCGGTCCCGGCCCCCGCGCGCCGCCGCCCGGGGACCGCGCGCAAACTTTGGGCTCCGCGCGGGGCTCCGCGGCCTCCGAGCGCACAGCCCGCCGCGGCGCGCCGCTCGCGTCCCTCCCTGCCTACTCCCGGCCTCCCCACCCCCTCGATGGGCTTTAAACCCGCCCGGCCCCGCCCGCCGCCGCCACCGCCGCCGCCGCCGCCGCCTCAGCCTCCGCCTCCGCCGCCTCCGCCTCCTCCCCCGGTCGCTTTTCCTGCTCCTCCTCCCGCCGCCGCCGCCGCCGCCCGGACCGCTCGGGGGCGCCAGCGCGGGCGGGGCCGCGGCCTGGACGCAGGGCGGGGCGCGGGGGGCGCGGGGCCGGAGCTCCCGGAGGCCGCTGCTGCTGCCGAGGGCCGGCGCGGGGAGCTGGGGACCCGCAGCCGGGCGGGGCGCCGGGACGCCTCGTCCCGCCCCCGGGACCCCCGGACGCGGGACCCCGACCACCCAGGCTGGCGCGTCCGCGAAACACACATCGGACCTGTCCTGGAAGGCAATTTGCAAGCGAATTCTTTGAAACTCAAGAAGGAACTGTGCGGCCTCGATCCTACGTCCCGGGCGTAGCGAGAGGACAGGACGGAGGCGAGGTGGCTGCACGGGCTGTGCCGTGGGCTGCGGTCCCTCCCGGGACCGAGAAACCTGGGCTCGAGTGTTCGCTCGCCGCCAGCCGGGTCTGGAGCCTAGACTATCTCGTAGCCACGGTTTCCCCATCTGAGTGCCAGCACCAGAGCGCGGGTGGAGTGGGAGGCCCTGCATATTTTCTTAATGCCACCGGGCCTCAAAGTCCTTATCTTTGAAACGGGCTAATAAGCCCGCCTCCGGAGTGATGTCCTGGGGGTTAAATGAGGTGTTACTTGCAACATAAAACAACTGGTGAGAAGGAACCCCTGAATTAGTGGAAACCATTATCATTAATATGATTATTAATCTCTACTGAATCAAAATTATAATACAAATAGGATGATAATAATTATGTCTTTCTGGGATTTGATGTTATAAAAGCAGCTGCAGTAACGGCTTACCTTTACTGAGCATGCGTTTTGTGCCCAACTTTCATTAATCCTCTTATTTGACCCTCTGAACTTGTTACTAGGAGATGCCCACTGCACAGACTAGGAAACCAAATCTCCCAGAGGTTAGATAACTTGCCGAAGGTCAAGTAACTGGTAAGTGCAGAATAAGGATTCTGCCAAAACCCTTTAGGGCACTTTTTATAGCTCTTGTTTTTCCCACCTTTGGCCTGATTTATCCATGAAAGTTCATCCTTTCTTGTAACTGAAATAAGCCTCCAGAAAATATCTCCCCATTGGTCCAAGTTCAGAAGACCCCAAGGATGAAAATCCAGAGGGAATAATGGGAAGGAGCTTAGTTTCTGGAAGAACCAAACTGAGCACAAAGACTCCTGTTGTAGACAAAGGATCCAGAGCAAATTAAAGAAGAGTAAAAAAGAGTTGGGCCACTTCTCGAAAGTTGTATGAGCTTTGACTCTTACAGCTTTGCCAAAGGCTCCAATGAGCAAGGAGAGCCTGCACCAGCCGGAAAGGCTGATACTCAGCGGGCTTTAACAGATGTTTGAAAAGCACTTTATGCATAGACATTTTTTCCTGAATCATTTGTAGGTAAGTTCCACACCCTATTATAACCCCTTACCCCTGTATATTTTGATATGTCTTTCCTACGAGTAGGGATGTTATCTTACATAATCACAGTACAGTTACCAAATTCGTAGCTTTATATTGATAAAATATGTGTATCTATTCTTGGTCCATATTCCAGTTTTGCCAGTTGGTCTGACCATGTCTTTTATAGTATTTCTTTCCCCTCCATCCCAAGATCCTCCACTGTAGGGTCAGGTATCGCATTTAGCTGTCTGAAAACGTATGGGTTTTCAAACATTACTCTTCACTGAGAAGGGATGAAAATAAATGTCCTCAAGTGTTTTCATGGTGACAGCAATCCCCAGAATTCCTAGGACAGGCCCTCATTCCCCACATTTCCCAGCTCCGCGTAGACCTTGCATGGTCCTTCTGGGCAGGGCCCACTCAGCACCACTATGTGATCCAAGTTCATGAACTTGTCACTCTGGTTGTGGCTGTAGAAGCTGCAGCTGTCCCCTGTGTGGCGACCCGGGCCAGCCGATCCTGTGGGCAGACTGCAGCTTAGTGCCTTCTCCTGCTGCAAATGCTAAACGCCCCCGGGGCCGCGTGCTCCTGTTCGGTAGGATGGAAGCCGCCACCGTACGGTACAGCCACGTGGGATGCAAATTACCCTGGAGAACCAGCCACGCGGTGTGGCTTTGGGCTCGAGAGCTTCACTTGAGGGAAATGCACTGGTAGCAGTTAGGCGTCAGGACAGAAAACGGGATTCCGTGATCGTGAGGAGTTCAATTATCCAAGGATGTGCTAGAGGCTCCTTCAGCTGGAAGCAGAGAATTTGATAGACTAATTATAATTAGGAAGGAATTGATTAATACCTTCTCCCCTGTTGGCTGTGGGCATGGGACAAGGATAACCAGGTGCCATCCCAGCAGGGGCAGTGCCTGGCGCTCAGTGGGCGCTCTGGGGGAATGTCATATCCTGCAGGTGAATGCATCAGCAGAGCAAATGAACGGAGGACGTGAGTGCTGCGCCCTGGGGCCCGGGCTCCGGCTCAAACATTGCCAACGGCCTTGATGAAGGAAAAGAGAATGAGGTGAATGGCACCCTGACAGTGAAATGCTCTGGCCAGAGTGGCCCGGCCTCACTCCCGCTCCTGTGGGGGGAGGCCAGGCCTATGGCCCCACTGGACACAGGTGGGTGCATCAGGAAGGGAGTGCTGGAAACCGGTGGTCAGCGGTAAGGTCTGGTGGGGGCGGGACCCACCTGCAGTCAGGATAAGAAATACAGGCTGCCCCTGGCATACAGAGGTGGGGAGCCTGGCAGCATTCCAGGAAGACTTCCTAGAGGCAGCAGTGCCCCAGCGAGTCCCGGAGTATCCAAGATGGTCAGTTCCCCAAAGAGGGACCCAAAGAAAAGGGCTCTCAGATGGAGGGAGACTTCCGGGCCCTACCAGAGCCAAGAAGGAACTTACCAAGTAGTTGCATTTCATCATAAAATACCGGGCCAGAGCAAACGAGGGCATCAGGAGGCTTGACGAGACACCAGGATGCAAAGGTAAGAAGGGACTTCTCCATCATGCTCTGGCATTTCTACTTTATCCCAAAGGTGGTGGGAGGGTCCGATCTGTCTGTTTGGGGTCCACCGGCACAGTTTCCCCCCATGTGGAACTGTCCATAGTCCCCCAATATCCACACCCTTCTTTGGCCCCTACACAGCAATTGATGACACTTGGCCCAAGGTGTGTGTTTGCTGGTGGGTGGAAGGACGGGCCAGCCAGATGTCTGCACCTAGGATCCGCAGTGGGTCTGGCCCCAGAGACCAGGTGAGGAACAACTGACTGCTCCAGGCTCAGTCTGTGAAGGGAGAGGCTGAAAGTCAGCCCCAGACAGACACCCTCTTTCTCCTGTCTCCCTGAGCCTGGGTTCCTGTACCTCTTGTGTCAAATTTCCATGAAACCCATTTTCCTTATGATGTCTTAATATAGAAAACTCTCCTTTTCCTGAGGAAACTTGAATCAGATGACTTTACAACCAGGTAGTCACCTGAAGGATGTTTCTTAAGTCTGGTTTTTATTGAGATTCAATTTGCCTTCAGAAAAATTCGTATTTTGCAGCGTTTTGTAAAGGTATACGGTTGTGTTACCATGACATCGGTGAAGATGTAGAACAATTTCATCTCCCTCAAAGGTTCCCTTGTGCCCCTTCCCCACACCCAGAAGCCACTGAGCTGCTTTCTGTCCTAACGATTTGCCTTTTCAAGATGGTCACATGAATGGAATCACACAGTATGCAGCCTTTGGATTCATCCATGTCGATCCGTGAACCAACAGCTTGTTCCTTTTCAATGTTCCTCAATTTGTTCATCCATTCACTAGCTGATGGACATTTGGGCTAGTCCCAGTTTGGGACAATTATGAATAAAAAGGCTATGTGGGTTTTTCTGGGAGCGTAAGTAGGAGCGAGATCTCGGGGTCAAATGACATGTGTTTAACTTTGTAAGAAATTGACAGGCTGTTTTCAAAGTGACTGTGCCATTTGCATCTGCACCAAAAAACATGTGTTTCAGTTGTTCTGTGTCTTGATCAGCACTTGGTGTTGTCAGCCTTTTTCATTTTAGCCATCCTGACTGGTATGTAATGATGTCTCATTCTGATTTTAATTCACGTTTTCCTCACGGCAAATAACATGAAGCACTTCTTCATGTGCTTACTTGCTATACATTTACATTCTTTTCTGAAGTACAGATCTCTGGCCCATTTTTTTTTTTTTTACAGTTTGTTTTCTTGTCATTGAGTTCTGAGCATTCTTTATATATTCTGCATACCTGGACTTTAGCAGATATGTGTTTTGCAAATATATTCTCCCAGACTTTTTCATTTTTTAACAGTATCTTTCAAAGAACAGAAGTTTTTCATTTTGTGGGTTAAAAGTTATCAATTTATCCTTTTGCATTTTTTTTGTATCCCATCTAAGAAATTCTTCCCTAACCCAGTGTTGCAACAAGTTTCTCCTATGTTTTCTCCTAGAAGTTTTACAGTTTTTAAGCTTTAAGTTTTATGAGTTAGTTTTTATAGATGACGGGAGGTGCGGGTCAAGGTTTTGTTTTGTTTTGCATACAGATGTCTACCTGCTCCAGTGGGTGACTTGCAAGACTTGGAGGATCCCAGCTGTGTCCTGGCTCCACCTGGCTTCACTGTGGTGCCAGGAGACCTGCTGGGGGGCTTCTGCTGGTGGCCTGTGACGGAGAGGACAAGAGGTTCTCTTGGAGGCAGGCATTTGAAGGCCGTGGGTGGGGCTGGAGGTTCCTGGCAGAGCGGAAGAGGAGCTGGGGAGGGAGAGGAAGTGCAGGAAACTCCTGCAGGCAGCCGAGCACGAGCTGACTGTGGTCAATGCATTTTTGGTGGGCTTGGGAGAGGACAGAAAGGGGGTGGTCTCTACTGTGCTTAAAATGTTTAGAATAGGGTTAAAAGCCTGAATCTTTTGCCTAAAATCACAGTCTTAGCGTCCCTTGAAAACTCAGCACAGACAGCAAAAGCGGTCCCCGTTCCCAAGTGGCAGCCATTTCCGGGGCCACCCAGCCTGGCTGCGGGGCATGTAGGTTCCCCCCGGGCTGCTTTGCTAAGGCCATGGCCCTGCCGCGGGGGAGAGCGGAAAGCCGCGGGTCCACCGAGCTGCCTGGGAATCCTGCTTCCATCGGTGTCTTGTGGCTGCGGACTTTGAGAAAGCCGTAGATGCCCTCCAGTGAGCCACACATTTCCTCCAGGCTGAGTTTCTCAGGCAGCCCCTCTGGCGGCGGTGGAGACCACGGGCAGCAGTGAGCACGGTGCCCGGCTCGCAGGGAGGGCAGCTCTGCTGATCCTTCAGCGTGGCCTGTGGCTGGCGTGGACAGGGAGCCTTTGCACCCCGCCTCCCGTGCTCATTCTGAGTCATCTCCATCTTAGCTGAAAGAATGCCGTGCCCCTCAGGATGCTCTGGGCTGCAGGGAACAGAGCAGGGCCTGCCACCGTCATCCATGACCCAGGCCCTGGTCACCCTTGACGTAGAGGTCACGGTGCCTCTGGTGTAGAGGTCTAGTTCTGGACATTGCTGCTCCTTATAGCTGTGTTCACAAGCAGGACGGGGACACTTCTCCTCCCTTGCCTCCTTCCAGAGGCTCCAGGAGATTTCTTCTCATGTGGCCAGAATATGGTCTCGGGCCCACGCCCTAGCAGCAAAAGGTAAAAAGGTGAGTGAGCATTGGGCACTTTTAACCTAACAAGAAAGAAGGTTCAGAAGGGTGGCTGGTAAATGGACAGCCAGCCACCTCTAGACAAAAGGACGTGGCCCTTGTGGCAGTGGAAAGCCAAGACCCCACCTCCTGTAGAAGAAGAGTCCTGGGAATTAGGATCTGGGGGATGACATACAATTCTGAATCCCTAAGTATGCTAGCTCATGCTTCTAAATCAGGAGCTTCTTTTCAACTACTTAAAACAAAAGTCAAGTCAGCCCCTTCACTCAATTAGAAGTTAATTAACCACTAATAGTGTACAAACTTTCCTTAATGAAATAGATTTTCAGCCCAGTATACTTTATGGTTTTAATAACCAACGTTCAAGAGCTAATAGGAGAATCTAAAATAAGAACAGAACTATTTAATTGGTGAAATTGATCTAGAGCGATGGAAGATTTTATATTCGCAAGCGTAGCTGGTGTGGTGTGTGAGAAGGGTAGTGACTGATTTTAAGGCAGCATCTTTTTTTTTAATATATTTATTTTATTTATTCTATTTTTGGCTGCATTGGGTCTTCGTTGCTGTGCGCGGGCTTTCTCTAGTTGCGGCGAGCGGGGGCTACTCTTCGTTGTGGTGTGCGGGCTTCTCACTGTGGTGGCTTCTCTTGCTGCGGAGCACGGGCTCTAGGCGCGCGGGCTCAATAGTTGTGGCTCATGGGCTCAGTAGTTGTGGCTCGCGGGCTTAGTTACTCCGTGACATGTGGGATCTTCCCAGACCAGGGCTCGAGCCCGTGTCCCCTCCATTGGCAGGCGGATTCTTAACCACTGCACCACCAGGGAAGCCCTGAAGCAGCATCTTAATGTTTAAATTGCTAAAACCAGAAACCCCTTCAGTTAGTCATTCTTTAAGAGGATTAATCTGCCAGCAAGTGGTGTGAGACTCACAGAAAATAGAACAACTAATCCTGGAGATGTAGCTGATAAGCATCCCGCAACCAGCCCTCGCTGTTGAAGAAGAAATCCCACCCAGGCTGACGGGGATCAGGGGAGTGTGGGCGACCATCCTGGGGCCGGTGCTTCTGTTGGGCACGTGTGCAGATGTCAACTGCACAGAGGAGAATCGTGTTTTACGATAACGTGCAAAGTCTTTCTTCTTTGTGCAGAGGTAGGTGTCACCCAGGACCATTATTGTTTAGAACTCATAAGATTTAAAGATTGAGGGACTCTGTGATAGATTTTTCCAGGAGAAACTCAGTATTGCCTCTTCTTCTTCCCCTTACCTTTTATTTCATCTTCTCCTCCTTTTTCGTTGTCCTCAAAACAAGCCCCGTTTCTTAAGCAGCTGCCTCACCCCAGGCAGGTGAGAGCTACGAGGCATACCTCTCACTATACACCATACTTTATATATATATATATATATATATATATATATATATATATATATATACCTATTTCAGTTAATCCTAGCAATACATTTTGAGGTAAATATTATCCCTCCAATCTTTCTTTTCACATTTAATAAGTGTTTATTTAGTGCTTTACGGTGCTATTTTTTTCTATTGAAGTGTAGTTGATTTACAATGTTTCAGGTGTACAGCAAAATGATTTAGTTAAACATATATATATATTCTTTTTCATATTCTTTTCCATTATGGTTTATTACAAGATATTGAATATACTTCTCTTTGCTATACAGTAGGTCCTTGTTGTTTATCTATTTTATATAGTAGCTTGCATCTGTTAAACCCAAACTCCTAATTTATCCCTCCCCCACCCCCAACCTTTCCCCTTTGGTAACCATAAATTGGTTTTCTATGTCTGTGAGTCTGTTTCTGTTCTGTAAATAAGTTCACTTGTATTATGTTTTTAGATTCCACATATAAGTGATATCATATAGTATTTGTTTTTCTCTTTCTAACCTACTTCACTTAGTATAATAATCTCTTGTACATCCATGTTGCTGCAAGTGGCATTATTTCGTTCTTTTTTATGGCTGAGTAATATTCCACGGTATATATGTACCACATCTTCTTTATCCATTCACCTGTTGATGGACATTTAGGTTGCTTCCAGGTCATGGCTATTGTAGATAGTGCTGCTATGAACATTAGGGTGCATGTATCTTTTAGAATTAGAGTTTCTCTGGATATATGCCCAGGAATGGGATTGCTGGATCATAAGATACCTCTATTTCTAGCTTTTTAAGGAACCTCCATACTGTTTTCCATAGTGGCCGTACCAATATACATTCCCACCGACTATCCTCCCAATTTTATAGTTCAGAGAGCTGACTCAGGGAAGCTAGCTGACTTCTCAAGGTCACCTAGACAGTAAATGACAGCTGTAGGGTTTAAAGCCACACTTGTCTCACCCAAGTCCCACCCCTGTCCACCTTTCCCAGCTGTGTCCACTGTCATTTCTCATCATTTTATTATTTTCCACATAATGGGTTATTTAAATGTGTGACCTAGTGAGATTTCTTTGGGTAAAATTCTGCAATTAGATTTCAATATAGTGAACTTCTCTCCCTTCAGGAAAGGGGCTGTCATCTGTGTTGGGGATCATAAAATGTGATCTCCTTTCTTTGTGGCCCTGAGTCCAGTGCGGAGGAAGATAGGACATCTTTTTTTATTCAAGTTCGGGATTTTGACCTGCAAAGCTCCCCCCGCACCAGCTTTTAGGGAGTTTGAGAACTTGGCCTGGATGCCAGCTTGAGAATTCTGACCATCTGAGACCAGAGGCACCCACAGGTGGGCAGACCCAGAAACAGGCCATGGGAGGAGCCATCCCTAGAGAAGACAGAAGGCGGCTGGAGCAAATGCAGCCAGGTAGCAAACCCGAAAGTCCACAGGAGGTAGGACTCTTGCAAGTGGGTGACCCTCCTGATGATGAGATGCCAGGTGGCATTTGAGCATCCATCGTAGGGCAAGGGGATGGAGGTGGCTGCCAGGTGCAGTCACTGGCAGAAGTCCATGGCAGGTCCTCAGTGCCCGGCCAAGGACCAGACAGGGCTTCGGTCCAGCAGGGAGTGAGTTGGGAAGTCACGAGCTGTGGGCGGCAAAATGCAGATGCCCCAAGGCCAGAAAACCTGGAAACACATCTGCGCGAGGTCTGTGTCCTGAGCTCCTCCATGGGGCCCCTTCAGGTGTCCCTTTGGACAAAACCACATGGGGTCCTTTCTCTGGGGGCCACGGGTTGTGAACAGGAAAGCAGGGTGTCCCCATCGCTCTGGCAGCCCTCCTGGCTCCAGGGGGCCGGCTGAGGAGGAAGCCGGCCCGTGGACCTCCCAGTGGAGCAGCGGAGGGAACGCAGCCCGTGAAGTCCTCTTGGACCACCCAGCCCTGGGCTTCTGGTCCCAAGAGCCAGCGCATGTCCTCACCGTGGAGATTTCCAACTGCTGCTTTTCTTCACAGCTCCAAGCACCCTGAGGGATAGAGATGCCCACTCAGAGGGCGCAGAGAAGACACCCACTAAAGAGAAGCAGCATCACAGCGGCACCTTTCTGCCCAGAAGCCTCTGCTCTTCTGTCCTGGCAGCAAAGCTACTCCAGACCTTCACGCATAAGGTAGGGCTCCAGGATCACATCATCTATGGAGCACACTCCCTGCCCAGGGATTGCGTGGGAAGCTGCACACGCCGGCCGTGCTGGAAAAGGACCAGCCCCCTCCTGAGACTCAGGGCTGTCACCTTATCCCCCAGATCCTGTGGGAAAGCTCTGGCTGCAACAGAGCCGAGGTGCTTCCAGAAGATGCCGTTGGCATTCTGCTATGCTCTATTTGTATCGTCTTTGAAACAGATACAGAGGACGCACAATGACACTTTGCTTTGGGGAACTTTCTAGGGAATAAGGTCACCCACATCTGTTGCTGGCATCCCAATCACATGTCCCAGAGCATGCCAAATGCCCTCACTGACCGCAAAAGACACCTACGCAGGGCCCCCACCCCACCCAAGAGTTGTCGCTGTCGCTGAACCCACGGTGTGCCCATTCCAACAACACAGAGGACAGCTCCTTCTTCCAGAAAAGCCGCTGAGAGCTGGTATGGTGACGAGCACAGATTTCACTTAATTGGGGCCTTGGGCAGCTCACCCAATCGCACTGAGTCTCGGTGTCCTCAGACATAAGGCAGGATCGCTCACAGAGGGATGAAACTGATTAGATAAAGCACCTAGAGTCCCCACCCAGGTCCCGACCCAGGGCGCCTGCATCGGTGCGTTTATTAGGACTGTTACCTGCGAGGCACCGCGGTGATGCTCAGATCAGCCACACCTGAAGCAGGTGCCGTCCTGCTCTGGTGCTTGCTGTGGCACTTCCTCGGCCCTCTTTCCCCACCTGGAACCCGGGGCAAGTAATAGCACACAGGTGGGGAGCCGTCAGTAAACGCTGGGCATCCACACAGCCCCCAAGAACATTACTCTTTGTGCTTCTCCTGCCAGAAGGATGGCCCGACCTGGTACAAGCCTTGCTGCCTTCCTTCTGGGGGAGGAAGAGACTTTGAACGACACTCATGAGTCAGATGACAGTGTTCACGGAAGGCACTTCTCTGCCTCCTGCCTGGGACAAGACGGCCTATGGCATCCCTGCCCTCTTGTGTTCACAGGTCCTCCGAAGGGCCGCCTGTGAGCTGAGCCCTCTGACCCCTCCTCCCCTGAGGGGTGCTCACACAGCCCTGGAGACACCAGTCCAGGCAGACAGGGGAGGGAGTGGCTGGTAGAGATGCGCTGAGGAAAGGAAAAGAGAAAGCGGATGCTGGTCAGCACGGAGCGTCTCTTTTTATAGCCTCCTGTGAAAGAAGAGCTTTCCTTTCATGTGAATTTCCCTGATAGTCACAAGTTTACAGGAACAGTTGAAAATGTCAACTATTTATATAACCTTTTGCCTTTTCCCAAGCATCATGATGGGCGTGTCTCCATCTCCACGTGCTGGGAGGGAGTTTGCAGTTTTCTTCCAAGCTGCTTGCAGGCATCCTTTTCTACACGGGCGCCCCTCCCCAGGCTCCTCTTGGGGTTGGGGGACGGGGCATTTCAGCCCTTTCCGATTTTTTTGCTGCTGTGAACAGCACTGCAATAAACACCTTTGGGCAAGCTGCTTTTTTTTTTTTTTTTTTAATTCCTTTACATATCTCTTAGAATATTGCAGTCTGCCTTCCCTTCGCTCATCAGGAGGTTCACTCATGTCACCCAGGAGAGGCTGCTCTGGGGATGGGCCGGGAGTAGGAGGAAGGGGCAGCTCTGGACGCCCTGGCCTCTCCCTGCCCTCCTGCCTGCTGGCCAGCACCTGCCCCGCAGTGTTTGCTTCTCCTGACCGGGCCTCCTTCAGGTTGTCACGGCTCCATCAGCGCTGGCCGATAAATCACCCTACAGCCCCTCGTCCGTTGCCAGCAGCCCCTTCTGAGATTCCATGGTTCATACTCACAGGAGAGGAGTTGCACCATCTACACGAGGCTGCAGGTCCTGGGAGGGGGTGTGGCGGGGCAGGCTGGCCGTAGAGAGCACCGCATTTAGTCTCCAAAGGAATTTCACAGGCCACTCACGCAACTCAGCATCCAGAAACCATCAGCATCTTCTTGCCTCACGATTTTCTGGGCGCTGACTTGGACTGGGAGAGAGGTTTTCCCGTGGCCTCGCCTGGGGTCAGTCCTGCAGCTGTGGTCAGAGGGCAGGTTGGCTCCCAGCTGGAATATAAGGTGTGATTATGGAATAAGGAGAGTTTTTTACTTCCCCTCCACCTAAACAGAGCCCCTTGGTCCCATGTGTGCTGACCCTCAGAACACTCCTCTCGACCAGAGGCCTTTAGGACACGTTCTTAGTTAAGGCCAGCCTCAGCCCTCTGCGGGGCACGCCTTGGCTTCTTTATGGCCTGCATCCTCGCTGCCACCTTCTCGTCCCTTGTTCTTCTAGGTTCTAGCACTGCCCCCTCCCCCAGAAACCAAGGCTGAGGACCTCAAGGGAGGGTGCTGGGCTGGCCCGGGACTGAGAGCCTCCAGGAAGGTCACCCACAGGCCAGACTAGGTGTGAGCTCAGGGTGGGCCTTATGAAGAGAACTTGGGCAAGTACGTGGATGCCTGACCCGTCCACAGGCTGAGTGCTGTCAGAGCTCATGTGAACATGGTACATGCAAACTAGGGAGGATAGACTGTCAAGGCGTGTGTCTGGGAGGGATAGACAGAGAGGGAGGGAGAGAGAAAGGAGGGAAAGGGAAGGGGAGTAGCCGGTAGTGGGGAGTGGCGGAAGGAGGGAGGGGAGAACAGGAGGATGAGGTTGTCTGGCTCTCCGGGCAGCCGTCCTCCTTTTCTTTTCTTCTTTTCTTTAAATTAATTTTTATTGGAGTATAGTTGCTTTACAATGTTGTGTTACTTTCTGCTCTACAGCAAAGTGAATCAGTTATACGTATACATAGATCTGCTCTTTTTTGGATTTCCTTCCCATTTAGGTCACCACAGAGCGCTGAGTAGAGGTCCCTGTGCTCTACAGTAGGTTCTTTTTAGTTATCTATTTTATACATAGTATCAATAGTATATATATATGTCAATCCCAATCTCCCAATTCATCCCACCCTCCTTCCCCCCTTGATAATCATAAGTTTGCTCTCTACATCTGTGTCTGTATTTCTTTCTTGCAAATAAGTTCATCTGTACCATTTTTCTAGATTCCACATATAAGTGATATTATATGATATTTGTCTTTGTCTGACTTACTTCACTCTGTATGACAGTCTCTAGGTCCGTCCATGTCTCTGCAAATGACACTATTTTGTTCCTTTTTATGGCTGAGTAATATTCCACTGTATATAGGTACCACATCTTCTTTATCCATTCATCTGTTGATGGACATTTAGGTTGCTTCCTTGTCTTGACTATTGTAAATAGTACTGCTATGAACACTGGGGTGCATGCATCTTTTTGAATTAGAGTTTTCTTTGGTTTATGCCCAGGAGTGGGACTGCAGGATCATATGGTAACTCCATGTTTCGTTTTTTAAGGAACCTCCACACTGTTCTCCATAGTGGCTGCACTAACTTACATTCCCACCAACAGTGTAGGAGGGTGCCCTTTTCTCCACGCCCTCTCCAGTGTTTATTGTTTGTAGATTTTTTTGATGATGGCCATTCGGACTAGAGTGAGGTGATACCTCATTGTAGTTTTGGTTTGCATTTCTCTAATCATTAGCGAAGCAGAGCATCTTCTCTTGTGTTTGTTGGCCGTCTCCATCCTCCTTTTCTCAGTCTCCCATCTGCCTCCACGACTCCCCTTTTTCACCGACTGGCCGATGACTGCAGGGCAGCACGTCCTCAGCTGACTCACGTTCTCAACCCAAAGACCTGTCTCGGCAGGTCCAGTAACGGAAGTTGCCATTACGAGTGGGGGGGAACCCGACCTGCTCCCCACTTTCTTCTCACGGGCTGGAGCGCCGTCCCTGCCTTCCCAGTTGCCTGGCAAGACGCAGAGGGATCCGCCGCAGCTACGTCGAGCAGAGCTCTAAGTGTAGTCCCCTGGCCAGCAGTGTCTACACCTCCCTCAGGCCTGTTAGAAATGCAGATTCTGGGCCTCACCCGGGCCGACTGGATCAGACCCTGGGGGTGGGCAAGCCTGGCATGCCGGCCTTAGGGAACCACTGGCTTAGAGGCAGGAAGACTCCATACAGACACTCCGGATCTTGACTCCAAAGCTTTGTGCCCCTTGTTTTTACTCTTACCAGTGGGTCCTTGCTTTCTGTCCATCAGACCACAGGGGGCCCTTGGTTCCTCTCACTGTTTATACCTGTGCTTTCTGTGTCCAGCGTGGAGTGGGGCTCACGTGCGTTTTGTTGAAACGAGCTGCTGTCGTGGCATTGATTCCATGAGCAGCCCAGTGTCAGAGATGTCCTGATGGATGAGAAGAATGGGACCAGTCTCCAGGCCCCCCTTGATGGAGCTACTGCTGAAGGAAGGAGATGTCAGCTGGCTCCCTGCAGCCCCCACCTCCTGGGTGCTCAGTGCATTTCCTGCTACAGATTCTGTTGAGTAAAATTGCCTCTGACATTTATTTAAACCACATTTACACCCATTTAAAAACGTTAGGTGTGCTGTGCGGGCTGTCTCGGCCCCAGAGGACATGACTCCGGGCGACAGCACTCAGCCTGGGATGGTGGCCCCTCAGCCCCCCACCTGGGCAGAGTCCCTGGGAGCCTCTCCCACGCCCAGCTCTGCGGAAACGGCCCAAGGTGCCGTGGCAAGCAGAAGATGGCTTAGCGGAAATCTGTGTGATTTAGCTGTAACCAGATACTCTTGGCATCTCTCGACATTTTTCTTAGGTCACCATCATGCTAACTCATTTAGTGAACAGACACTGCTCACGCCGTGGGCTCTGATTCCTGAGATGAGGCCACGCCTCTCTCCCCTGCCCAGGGGTAGGGCCCCCGATGGTCACCTGACCCCCAGTAGCCAATCAGAGGCTAGTGGTGACTGATGAGGTAGCCTGGCACGACTGAGCGCCCACCTCCAGTTCCCGCCTGAGAGCATCTGTTTGGGAAATAAGGATACACTGACCCAGTTCACAGTGAGGTAGCAGCAAGACAAGGCCATGAGATCATACGTGAATCAGCAGTAGAAACCAAGTGATGGACAGAGGAAAATGGGGATTTGCTGGGAGGCCAAGGTACCCCAGGGAAAGGAGTCCCTGCTGACAGACGGAGGGGGGACGTGAAGCACAGAGGCTCTGTGCTCTGCAACTTCCCAGTGTGGGGCAGTGCACTGACTGAGCCTCCGTTCTATAAAACCAGAGGAAGTGGGCTAACCCAGGATCCGGTACCTAGGCTTCATATCACAAGTATTTTTTTTTTTTTTTTTTTTTTTTTTTGCGGTACGCGGGCCTCTCATTGCTGTGGCCTCTCCCGTTGCAGAGCACAGGCACCGGATGCGCAGGCTCAGTGGCCATGGCTCATGGGCCCAGCCGCTCCGCGGCATGTATCACAAGTATTTTTGAACACCAAGTACTTTCTTGTCATGTGTAGGAAAGGCAGTGCCACTGCCTGGGTTCAAATCTGACTTCTCCTTTCGAGCTGCTCAACCTTGGACAGGTGACTTCACTTCTCTGAACCAATGGTGACCAGTGCCTGGAGCAAAGATGTGCTCAGTTAAAATCTCTTCGAGGTCCTGGCCCTGTCAGCTGTGTCGCAATTCCCCAGTGTTACCCACAGGACTCCTGAAATCCAAGCAGCTTTGACTTAGCAATTCTTTAGTAGCTTGGGTTCAGTGAGGTAGAATGCATGAAAGGGCTTTGTAAACTGTGAAGTACTGCCTAAGTCGGTGTTTTCAAAGTGAGATTTCTCATCAGCAAGATCAGCATTGCTTGGGGGCCTGGGCCCTGCCCGGACCTCCTGACTGGGAACGGGGCAGTGATCTCTCTCTAAGGAGCCCTCCAGGAGTCTCATGGCGGCTCTCCCCAGACTTCAAAAGGAGCTGTAGGTTTTGTTTTGTGGGAATCAAATGTTCCGCAAAATATTTCACCAATTTCCTTGATAGTGAATGTGACCTGGGGCAGTAGTGAAAAATAGGTTCTTTTTTTAATGGAAGCATATATTATTTACAATATTATGTTAGGTTCAGGTGTATGGCATAGTGATTCAGTATTTTTACAGATTATACTCCATTAAAGTTATTATAAGAGAATGGCTATAATTCCCTGTGTCATACAATAGATCCTTGTTGCTTATCTATTTTATACATAGTAGTGTATCTCTTTTTTTTGTTTGTTTGTTTTTTTGCGGTACCCGGGCCTCTCACTGCTGTGGCCTCTCCCGTTGCAGAGCACAGGCTCCGGACGCGCAGGCTCAGCGGCCATGGCTCATGGGCCCAGCCGCTCCGCAGCCTGTGGGATCTTCCCGGACCGGGGCACGAACCCGTGTCCCCTGCATCGGCAGGCGGACTCTCAACCTCTGCGCCACCAGGGAAGCCCAGTAGTTTGTATCTCTTAATCCCATACCCCTAACTTCCCCTCCTCCTTTCCTTCTCCCCACTGGTAACCACTGCCTTGTTTTCTATGTCTGTGAGTCTGTTTCTGTTTTGCTATACACATCTGTTTGTATTATTTTTTAAATTCTACATCTAAGTGCTATCATACAGTATTTGCCTTTCTCTGTCGGACTTACTTCACTAAGTATAATATTCTCTAGGTCCATCCATGTTGTTGCAAATGGCATTATTTCATTCTTTTTTAGGGCTGAGTAATATTCCATTGTATATATGTACCACTCCTTCTTTATCCATTCATCTGTGGATGGGCACTTGGGTTGCTTCTGTGTCTTGGCTATTGTGAATAGTGTTGCTATGAACATTGGGGTGCATATATCTTTTCAAATTAGTATTTTCATTTTTTTCTGGACATATACCCAGGAATGGAATTCCTAGATCATATGGTAGTTCTAGTTTTATTTTTTTTGAGGAAACTCCATATTGTTTTCCATAGTGGCTACACCAATTTACATTCCCACCAGCAGTGTAGAAGGGTTTCTTTTTTTCTTTAAATTAATTTATTTATTTACATTTTATTTTTGTCTGCATTGGGTCTTTGTTGCAGCGAGTGGGGGCTACTCTTCGTTGCGGTGCGCGGGCTTCTCATTGCGGTGGCTTCTCTTGTTGCAGAGCACGGGCTCTAGGTGCGTGGGCTTCAGCAGTTGTGGTGCGTGGGCTCAGTAGTTGTGGCTCGCAGGCTTTAGAGTGCAGGCTCAGTAGTTGTGGCGCACGGGCTTAGTTGCTCCACAGCATGTGGGATCTTCCCGGACTAGGGCTCGAACCCATGTCCCCTGCATTGTCAGGTGGATTCTTAACCACTGTGCCAACAGGGAAGTCCTGTAGGAGGGTTTCAATTTCTCCACATCCTCGCCAACATTTTTTATTTATCAACTTTTTGATGATAGCCATTCTGACAGGTGTGAGGTGATATTTCCTTGTTGTTTTGTTTGCATTTCTCTAATAATTACAGATGCTAAGCATCTTTCCATGTGCCTGTTGGCCATCCATATATCATCTTTAAAAAAGTGTCTAATCAGGTCTTCTGCCCATTTTTTGATTGGGTTGTTTGTTTCTTTGTTATTGAGCTGTATGAACTGTTTATATATGTTGGATATTAACTCTTTGTTTGTCATATCATTTGCAAATATTTTCCCTCATTCTGTAGGTTGTCTTTACATTTTGTCAATGGTTTCCTATGCTGTGCAAGAGCTTTTAAGTTTAATTAGGTCCCATTTGTTTATTTTTGCTTTTATTTCTTTTGCATTAGGAGACAGATCAAAAAAAATATTGCTACAATTTATGTCATAGGATGTTCTACCTATGTTCTCTTCTAGGAGTTTTATGGTTTCAGGTCTTTAATCCATTTTGAGTTTATTTTTGTGTATGGTGTGAGGAAATTGTTCTAATTTCATTCCTTTACATGTAACTGTACAGTTTTCCCAGCACCACTTATTGAAAAGACCGTCTTTTCTCCATTGTATATTCTTGCCTCCTTTGTTGTAGATTAATTGACCATAGGTGCGTGGGTTTATTTCTGGGCTGTCTGTCCTGTTCCATTGATCTATGTGTCTGTTTTTGGGCCTACCATGCTGTGTTGATTACTGTGGCTTTGTAGGTAAAGTGTGAATTTTGGAGGGTGATACCTCCAGCTTTGTTCTTTTTTCTCAAGGTTGCTTTGGCAATTCAGGGTCTTTTATGGTTCCATATGAATTTTAGGATTATATGTTCTAGTCCTGTGAAAAATGTCATGAGTATTTTGATAGGGATTGCATTAAATCTGTAGATTCCTTTGGGCAGTATGGCCATTTTAACAATATTAATTGTTCCAGTCCAAGAGCATGGGACATCTTTCAATTTCTTTGTATCATCTTCGGTTTCCTTCATCAGTGTTTTATAGTTTTCAGAGTATGGGTCTTGCACCTCCTTGGTCAAGTTTATTCCTGGGTATTTTATTCTTTTTGATGCAATTTTAAATGGGATTTTTTAAATTACTCTTTCTGATAACTCATTACTGGTGTATAGAAATGCAACAGGTTTCTCTCTGTGTTAATCTTGTATCCTGCAACCTTGCTGATTCATTTCTCAGTTCTAGTAGTTTTTTGGTGTAGGCTTTAGGGTTTTCTATATATAGTATCACGTTGTCTGTAAATAGTGACAGTTTTACTTCTTCCCTCCATTTTGGATGCCTTTTATTTATTTTTCTTGTCTGATGGCTGTGGGTAGGACTTCCAATACAATGTTAAATAGAAGTGGTGAAGTGGGCACCCTTGTCTTGTTTCTGAATCTTCCTGAGGGAAGGCTTTCAGCTCTTCACCATTGAGTATGATGTTAACTGTGGGTTTGTCATAAATGGCCTTTATTATGTTGAGATATGTTCCCTCTGCACCCACTTTGATGAGAGTTTTTATCATGAAGGAGATGTTGAATTTTGTCAAATGTTTTTTTCTGCTTCTATTGAGATGATTATGTGATTTTTAGCTTTCCTTTTGTTAAGGTGGTGTATCACAATGATTGATATGCAAATATTGAACCATCAGTTCAGATCAGTTGGAATAAATCCAACTTGATCATGGTTTATGATCCTTTTAAATATTATTGGATTTGGTTTGCTAATATTTTATTGAGGATTTTTGTATCTGTATTCATCAAAAATATTGGCCTGTAATTTCATAATTTTGGTACCGTCTTTGTCTGGTTTTGGTATCAGGGTAATGGTAGCCTTGTAGAATGAATTTGGAAGTGTTCTGAAGATGATACAAAGAAATTATTTTTCACATCTTCATGTTTATCCCTTAACTGTTTATTGTAGTTATAATTGCTTTTATAATTTTTTGGCTTTAATCTTTGTGCTGGTTTCTCCCTTCTTCTTGGACCCCTAGCATGCAAATATTGGTATGCTTAATGTTTTCTCAGAGATCTCTTAAATTGCTTTCCATTTTTAAAATTTATCTTTCTGTCGGCTGTTCTGATTGGGTGATTTCCATTATTCTAGCTTCCAGATCACTCATGCATCCTTCTGTATCATTTATTCTGCTCTCATTCCTTCCAGTGTGTCTTTTGCTTCAGCTATTGAATTCTTCATTTCTTATGGAGTCTTTTTTATATTTCGAATTGGGTCTTTTTTATATTTTCTAGGTCCCTCCTAAAGTGTTCACTGTTTGCATCAACTTTTTTTCCCTAATTCAGTTAACATTTTTATTAGCAAAGTTTTAAATTCTTTACCTTGTAAATTGTTTATTTCTGCTTCATTATTTATTTTTTCAGGGGTTATCTTTTCTCTTTCTCTTTCCCGTGAGACTATTTCCTCTGTCTCCTCATTTTGTTTAACTCTCTCTGCCTGTATGAATTTAGGTGAAACGGTTACCTACTGCGGTCTTGAAGGGGTGTTTTCACGGGGAAGCGTGCCTATACAGATTGCACGTGCCCAGTGCCTTTGGCGGGAGGGCTGGATTTCACCTGGACATCAGTCATGTTCTTCCTCGGGGTGTGCTGGCCACTCTCACCTTGGTAGGGGATGGGGATGGGGATGAAGGGGCTAGAGCTAGAGCCAGGTGTGAGGTGGAACTTCCTCTCTGCTCAGTGGGTATCACCGCCCTTTCAGGGGCAGAGTCTGATCCCAAGTTGCTGGAGCAGAAACCCTGAGGGTCAGGCACAGGCTGGCTCTGTTCCTTTTAAGTGTGCGTGTTCCCTCTCTTCCTGCACCAGGACCTTTGCCCCAGAGAAGAGGAGTGTTGAAGCAAGTGTGGCCCATGCACAGACGGAGGTCTGATGCACTCCCTGTGTAGGAGCCCAAGGCAACACTCAGATGCAGTGTCGCGTGCAAGTCCCCTTTGTCCCTCACAGCTGGTCAGTGCCCCCAGCCTCTGCCACTTTCCTCCTGTTGTGGCGCCACACTCCCGGGCAGGTGGGACCTGCATGGACTCTCTGCGCGTATCTGTGTCAGGGCCACTGTCAGAGGTCTGGGCAGCTTCTGGGGCAGCGCCTGACAATGGCCACCAACACCCAGGCTCCATCCTGGGACTGGGTCACCTTGCGTCCCGCTGTTGAGTCTTTTCCCCAGTCCTGGCTGCCCCAGGTCCAGTGCCACGCTGCGAAGGGGAATGAGGGAGGCCAGAGCATTTGCTTGGCTTGGACTGAGGCACACAGCGAGGTGGTCACAGAGGCAGCCACTAGAACAGACCTAAACCCACTAAACACAGCAGCCACTAGAGCGGACCTGTCTCCACCCTGCCTCTGGGGTCAGCCAGCGTGCTCGCTCCTCACAAGTGGAGTCCAGGCTCCTCACAGCCCTTCTATCTGTCCCCGTGGTCCTCCAACCAGCCAAGGGGGCTTGTCTCCCCCATGTAGGACCACAGTCTGTGGCTTGAGCCATTCACTCCCCAGGGAGGATCTCCACCCACGTAATCTCCCTTTCCATCTGGGTCCCCTCCCAGGGACACAGGTCTTGATGCTTTTCTTCCCTTCCTACCAGATTACAGGTGTACCTTTCCTACAGTCTTGCTTGTACAGGAGTCATCCTGCCAGTTTCCAGTTAGTTTTCAGTGAGAATTATTCCATGTGTAGATGTATTTTGGATGTGTTTGTGAGGGGAGGTGAGCTCCGTGTCCTCTTACTCTGCCATTGTGATCCCTCCCCTAAAAATAGATTCTTGAACCCCACCCCAAACTGTGGAATTGGACCCCTCATTGTAGAGGCAAGGGACCCATAGCCAGTGGCTGAGAAGATGACAACACGAATAAATATCCAACTGCAAAGAGCTCACTTCCAACTGGCTACCGGAGCCAGATTGCCCGTCCACACCTCAAGGAGGATAAGGCAGTGGGAACCCCAGACCAGGTCCCCCCCCCCCCCACACACACACATACTAAGAAACTCACAACCCTTGGCCCTGAGCCTAAGCCCTCAGGTGACCAGGGGCCACTTGTCCTTCTCTCAGGATGGGAAAGACAACAGGACTGCCCTCCGTCTTGTGCTACAGAAAGAAACAGAGATGCTTAAATACCCACCTGCAGCCTTGCAGCACCTCACTGCCAAGTTCCAGACCCTATGGGGCTGAACTCAGTGGCCCCAAACAAGAGAAGGACCTGGTACCTCCTGAGAAGAGAAGCTGGTGCCTCCCCTTTTGCTCCCCCCACACAGAGGAAGGCCCTGCCCTGATCCCCTGCCAGCAGGAAACGCACTCTCCCGCTAATGAGGAGACAAACATTCCTATACATTTACAGAAGTTGCTGTCCACGGGTTTACAAGATGATAGGCAAAAAGCTGTCCACCAAAGAGCTTCGGACACGTATGATGCCAAGCGTCCCTCAAAGCCTGGACTGGCATTCCGGTGGGACAGTGGGACCTGGCAGGACACTGTCCTGGGCCAGGGAGCAAGCCCTGCCTGACGCCCCTCACCACTGGTCAGCAGCGCCTTCCTCTGCTGTAGCTGTGGTACGCACAACCGGCACTTCCCTCTCGCCTACAGGGCCTGTTAGCAAAGTCTAAAAATGGCTCTGACATCATCGGTCGGTCTCGAAATCACGCTGGCCACTAGTGCGGGATGCATGCCTGGGGGCCTGTGTTCTGGCAGCCGTATCACTGTCCAGGGAAGCAGTGTGTGCATGTGAAGAATGTGCTTCTGCTCTCCACCAACTGGGTCCTCTCGCGTTGATTCTTTGCTGTGTTAAAATGAAAATCCTGGTTCAGTAGGTTTGGGGTAGGACCCGAGATTCTGAATTTCTAAAATTCTTGTGAACCACATGAGTAGCAATGACAAAAATCTCTATCCCTTTTCGATAGAAGAAAAAGAACGAGGTTCAGAAACATTAGTGGACCTTCCCATAGTCTCTCAAAGCTCAGAAGGAAACCAGGATTTCCAACTAGCTCCCCAAGTCCAAGTGCAGGAAGACGTGGGTATGAGGTGGTAGGGCACCTCTCATGTCACTCCACGAACCTGCCCCCAGGGCACTCCAGTTCCTCTCCTGGCCTCTGGGCATGATTGTCCTGCCTTTTACATCTACATGTGTTATAAACCCCACAAGACATCTGTATTTGGAGTGATTTAAACAGTCAATTGTATTTTAGAGACTTTTTAAAAACCAGAAAAAGAGATATTTTGTTTACCCACACATTTGCATCTGATATCCTTTATACCTATGTGTAGACACAGACTTCCATTTGGTGTCATTTTCCTTCTGCCTGAAGGAAGGACATTTTTTTGTACTGTGAATCTGCTCTTGGAAAAATGGTGCCCATAGACTTGCTCAATGCAGGGTTGCCACAAAGCTTTAATTTGTAAAAAATGCAATATTTGTGAAACACAGTAAAGTGAAGCACAGCAAAACAAAGTCTGCCTGTGTTTGTCTTTCTCTGTCTGATTTACTTCTGCGGGTTTCTGGCAAGCAGTCTACGGTCCGCTTTGCTTCTCTGTATGTGATGTGTTCTTTCTTCTCTTGCTGCGTTTAAGATTCTTTATTATTGGTTTTAAGCAATTTGATTATGATGTGTGTTGACCTAAAACAAATAGACTACAGTTATTTCTACAACATAAATGGGTTTACTTGAGATGAACAAAGAGGTGCAATTTGGGGTCTGCAACCACAGCAAGCCACCCGAAAGGACTTTAGCCACTGAAAAGGCAGTAGCCTGTCTGCAAGGGAAAGCTTCAGTCCAGTGTGAAGACATACAGACCATGACTAAACATATTTACATCCATGAGATGATGGAAGCTGGTGAAATCCATTTGCCAGACCTCAAATGGTCCATTAGGCAGTTTAAAATGTCCGGGAACAGTACAGGCTTCCCTGGCTTGTATTGTGGACAAGTGAGACCAGTGAGGTAGGCACATTTTGTAGCCTTGTTAATGTTTTTCGCCAGTATTGATTCGTGATGGCTATCATTTTGTCAGTAGACCAATGACAATGCAAAATACGGTGGTGAGGAATGGAAATTTTAGATACTCCTGTGGAAGTGTGTTGTTATTTGGTCTGAACCAGAGCTTTCTCTTTTTATTGTACCAACAATTGCTGAATTTCCAATCTTGTCTTCTCTTTCCTGAGGCCAGCTTTTGGGCTTCTCTAACCAGTTTTTCTAAGTTATCATTTGGGGAAATATCCCTTTGGACCATGATAGAGGTTTGGCTGCTCTTGGTCTCTTTAAGGGCAATATTCCTTTGCAGAAATATTAGCAAAGTAATTTCCCTTAGCTCTCAGAGAGTCAAGTTTAGAATGCCCTGGAATGTTAATAACAGCTAAAGTGGCAGGTTAGAGTATTACATCCAATTTCTGAACATAGGGGCCATTTTAAATTTTATTTCCACTGGAAGTAAGGAAGCCACGTTGCTTACACAACATTTCAAAATCATGAGATACTCTGAAAGTGTGTCTACTATCAGTGTAAATATTAGCAGTTTTGTTGCTGGCTAAAGTACAAGCCCATCTAAGAGTGTAAAATCCAGCCTGATGGCTGAAGTAGCCATAGGTAAAAGTGCTACCTCAACAACATCAAAAGGAGTTGCAATAGCATACCCAGCACGGCATTTGCCATCGCCACCTGTTAGTGAACCATGAGAAGTCAGCATCACCCAGAGGAATTTCCTGCAGATCGTTATGAGGAGTCAGGAGGTAGTCCGTCAGTGCTAAGCCATGAGGGACTTCGTAAGTGATGGAGGGGAGAAGAGCAGCTGGGTTAATGTTATTAGAACACAATGTTATTATGTTATAATGTAAAAGAGTTATGTGAGGAGCAATTGACAGAAAGATTTCATAGGAATTGAGGCTGATGACAGAGATGCTGAGTGTGATGAGAATTCAGGAGGGCTTCTATTGCATGTGGTACAAAGATCGCTAAGGGGGTCCCACAGTGGTTTTCTTGGTGGCCTTAACCAAAAAGGCAGTGGTCATAATGGCTCTAAGGCAAGGGGTTATCCCCATGCCACAGGGTCCGTTTACCGGCTATTATACCCTATGGGTCGATGGTGGCCGGCCCCCTTGTTTTGGGTGAGGACTGAAGGGCATTCCCTTCCTTTTCATATACAAAAAGGAAAAAGGGAATATGATAATTGGGATACCCAAGGCAGGTGGATTCATCAAACCCTTTAAGGCATTAAAATTAAATTTTTCCAACATCAGTTTGATATTTGTCCATAAGGAGGGTGGTAGCTGCCTCAACAGGGACCAATGATAAAGTGCTTCCAGAATCAGCTCTAGTACTGTGAGAGACAGAGGAAATAAAAGATGTCAAAGGGTCATTTAATTCATGTGGTGGGTTACTTGGATGACTACTGTCAAATTCTAGAATCATTTCCCCCTTTGGGGAGAAATAAATTCTAGCATGATATTTCTCTAAGAAGTCTCAGCCCAATAAATGGGTAGGGGTGGAGGAACTAAGGAGAAAAGGATGTGTATCTCTCAAAGCGTCTAAACAAAAAGGAATAGATTCGGAGACAGGAACCTCTTGAGGTTCAATGGAGATTCCCCACTGCTTGCGCTGTTTTAGTCCTCTGATGCAGGGGCTGCTTTATAGTAGTGGGGCTGAGCACTGAGAGTGTGGCTCTGGGGTCAGTTAGGACTGGAAGAGATTCATCCCCCATCTGGAGAAGTGTTTCTCAAAAAAGAGGCAGGATTAGAAAGAGCTCCCATAGCTCTTCAGAGCCCCATCTTTGAAAACTGGGGAGACTTGGAAAGGCTGGTTAGAGGGCTGAAGGCACCTGAAGAGCTTAGATTTGTAACAATCTCTTTTCCAATGTCCTGGCTCTTTACAATAATAGCAGAAACTAGGAGGGTTTTAGTTTTGTTTAGGAACCTTCATTTGAGGGAGTTGAAGATTAGGAACTTTGGTGGTCTTCTTTCGAGATGACTCATCTGGAGTGAGAGAGCTGGTTTGCCAGAGTAACCAGACCTGGAGAGGGCATGGTTTCCCTTTCCATCCTGGTCATTTTTATTAGAGTGAAAAGGTCTTGGTTCACCCCATTAATAAACACAGAGTTAAAAGCAACGCAGGTGAGATCAACATCTAAAGGAAGACCAGAATTTTCTTTTTCTTTTTTTTTCTTTTTCTTTTTTTTGGCCATACTGCATGCGGGATCTTAGTTCCCTGACCAGGGATCGAACCTGTGCCCCGTGCAGTGGAAGTGCAGAATCTTAACCCCTGGACCCCCAGGGAAGTCCCTAGAATTTTCTTTAAAAACAACCTGAAGTTGATTATAATAGTCATGAACAGGTTGATCAGATTTTTGTACACAAGACTGAATTTTGTTCCAATCAAGAGGTTTTAGAAAAGCCCCAGGGACTGCTGAGTGAAGTCAGCGAGCAATTGCCTGAGCCTGATCGTATAATAAGTCAGTGGGCTGGTATCCCAGTTGTAATCCTAGAGACCTTTCAGGACTTTTCCAGTTAGTGGTTTTTATCCAATGCTGTGCCTGGCCTTCACTGACAAGCATGTAAACCAGCTGATATAAGTCATAGAAATCAAGTTGGTAAGTTTGAATGACTATATTAAATTCTTCAGCAAATCAGTGAGGATTTCTAGTTACTTTGGGACAATCTCTGACTATGGCTCACAGTTCTGTTTTAGTCCAGGGAATGTAAGAAATTAAGGGTTTAGCCTCTGGGTCCTCAGAAGGCTTAATTTTAAAGGGACAGGTTCTGACAAGTTCAGAAGAAAAGGGGGTGAGGAGAGTTCCAGAGAAGAAAAGAAGTTCAGCAAAAGAATTAGTGTCAGGCAATTGAGAGTATAGTGTAGGTATAGGCGGTATAGAAGGGAAGGAGGAAGATGGTACTGGAGATGGAGTCTGAGGCAAAGGAGCCAGGCAAGAGGAACCTGAGGCTTCAGATGCCACCTTATCTTTCTTTAATCATTTGCTTGCCTCAGTTAATCCATATATATATATATATATATATATATATATATATATATATATATACACATTTTCAGATTCTTTTTCGTTACAGGTTATTACATTGAATATAGTTCCCTGTGCTATGCAGTAGGTCCTTGTTGTTTATCTATTTTATATATGGTAGTGTGTATCTGTTAATCCCAAATCCCTAATTTATTCCTTACCCCCCTGTCCCCTTTGGTAACCAAAATTTGTTTTTATGTCTGTGAGTCTATTTCTGTTTTGTAAATAAGTTCATTTGTATCATTATTTTAGATTTCACATATAAGTGATATCAAATGTATTTGTCTTTCTCTAACTGACTTACTTCACTTAGTATGATAATCTCTAGGTCCATCCTTGTTGCTTCAAATGGCATTATTTCATCCTTTTTTATGGCTGAGTAGTATTCCATTGTGTCTCTGTCTGTGTGTGTGTGTGTGTGTGTGTGTGTGTGTGTGTGTGTGTGTGTATACACACCACATCTTCTTCATCCTTTCATCTATTGATGGACATGTAGGTTGCTTCCATGTCTTAAAAGCTTTTGCACAGCAAAAGAAACGATAAACAAAATGAAAAGACAAACTATGGAATGGGAGAAAATATTTGCAAATAATGCTACTGACAAGGGATTAATTTCCAAAATATACAAACAGCTCATACAGCTTAATATAAATAAAAAAAAACAACCCAGTCAAAAAAATGGGCAGAAGACCTAAATAGACATTTCTCCAAAGAAGAATTATAGATGGACAATAGGTCATGAGAAGATGCTCTATATCACTAATTATTAGAGAAACGCAAATTGAAACTATAATGAGGTATCACCTCACACCAGTAAGAATGACCATCATTAAAAGGTCTACAAACAATAAATGCTGGAGAGGGTGTGGAGAAAAGAGAACCCTACACTGTTGGTGGGAGTGTAAATTGGTGCAGCCACTATGGAGAACAGTATGGAGGTTCCTCAGAAAACTAAACATAGAGTTACCATATGATCCAGCAATCCCACTCCTGGGCATATATCCAGAGAAAACTCTATTTCTAAAAGACACATGCACCCCAATGTTCATAGCAGCACTATTTACAGTAGCTAAGGCATGGAAGCAACCTAAATGCCTCAGTGAATCTTTAAATCTTGTTTTGCAGAGAGGCAATTTTAGGCTCCTGATAACATTTGGAAACCTCAAAATACCAATCAAAATAGATATTCCATTCAATTTTGGAAATTTTAGAGCTACGATTATCCAGTTTTAAGAGGTGTTTAGGGATTTCAAAAGTTCCCCATAATGGCTGTTGATGTTCTGAATTGTGTTTGGCTAAGTCAATATGTTTATTTACAAATGCATATGAGGAAGGACCACAGTTTTTAAACGTAAAATCAGTTGGGGTTCCTGTGTGTTTGTGTGTGCCCTTAAAATATTTAGATAACTGGGGTACCATTTCTCAGGGTTTTTCTCTAGAATAAAAGAACAATTTCCAAAACAGTCTAACCAGCTGAAACAGCTTAAACAGCTCAAATAACCCTAGACCTAATACCAGTGAGTTCTAAGGGAAGAGTCTGCTCCCAAAAGAGCCAGGCTGAAGGATGCTCAGCTCGGCTCTAATGAGGTAGCCCAGTCCTGAAGGAGTCAGGCCAAAGGCTTATCTGTGCAGTTCCAATGAATCAGACCCTCTTCCCAAAGGAATGGTGTGAGGCTTGCCAGTTCCACTTGGAACAGCCTGTTTTCAGAGGAGTCAGGGCCAAGTGCCAACGAGTACACTTATACGGAACAAGGCCTTGATCTAGAAAGGAAAAACCTTTAAAAATAGATTCCAAATAAAACCTGGAGAGCTTCAAAATGCAAACAGGGCAGAAGCTCAGATTCAGGAGAAACACTTACCTTTAAACCCCCGGGTTGGTGAGAAAAGCAGGGAGCACCAATGGGCTCAAGGTGGGTAATGCACCTGTTCCCTCACCAGCCTCGGAAAGATCAGCCGTCTTCTCTGGATCCCTGTAGGAGCCACAAAATGTCGATCTACAACTGATAGACTGCCAGTTATTTCTCCAGAAAAATGATTTTTGGGGGGATCAACAAAGAATTGCAATTTGAAATCTACAACCGTCGTGAGACACATTCAAGTCCCCCCATAGCAAGGAGAGGAGAGCTCTTTTAAAGAGGGGAAGAGGGAGGTGGGAGGGCTGTGGTCAATAGAGTCCACTGGAGGAAGTGAGAGTTCCAAGTAGAGAGGCTTCTCATTGGCTGGGTTGTGACCGTCTCTTGTTGGCCATGCTCTTGCCAGGCAATAAGAGGAGTCTCTCTTCTTCCTGCTGGGCTCTGCTGTCATCATGGGGCATGAGAGCTTTCCCTTCTCACCCCCCAACTCCATTTCAATTAATGTTTCTGTTTATGAATTTGTACATATGCCTTAGCATAATTTTCTTCGTATTTCTTGTTTGGGGTTCTTTGAGGCTCTTGGGTCTATGGTTTTATATCAATAATTTCCACCAGATTTGGAAAAATGTTCAGTCCTTTTTTCTTCAAATGTTTTTTCTCCCCTCGGCCCCCTCTCCACCCTTTCACTGACGTCAGTTATGCACACATTAGACTTGTGGAGTTGTCCTACAGCTCATGGGTGCTCTTTCCCTGTTTTCTGCATCTCTGTGTTTCATTTTGGATAGGTCCCCTTGCTGTGTTTTCAGATTCATGAGGCTTCTCTTCTGCAGTGTCTAATCCTCTCCAGAGTTTTCTCAGCTCCAGAATTTGATTTGATTCTTTAAAATATCTTCTATGTCTCTCCTTAACATGCTCAACCTTGTTCTACTTTCTTGAACATAGAATGAGTTTTAGTAACTGTTAACTCTTTTAATGGTTTTGTGTACTCATTACATTGTCTGTGTCATTACAGGTCTGTTTCTACTAATTGATTTTTATCATCATCTTGGGATGTATCTTTAGGATTCTTTGTGTGAGTAATAATTTTTGATTGGATGCAGATATTGTGAATTACATATTGGTTTTGTGTTCTCCATATTTTTTTTTATTCCTGTAAATGTTTTTGGTCTGTGTTCTGTCATGCCATTAAATTACTTGGAACCAGTTTGATACTTTTGAGACTTGCTTGAAAGCTTGGTTAGGTCCAAAGCAACCTTTTATCTAGAGCTCATGCTGCTTTATTTTTGAGACATCTTCTGGGTACTCTACCCAAGAAGTGTCCCCCTCTGACTTGTGGGAGCAGGAACTATCCCTGCTTCTGTGTCAATGGGAGGTGTTGTTTCCTCTGCAGCTTTGGGTGGTTCCAGCTTTGGTTCAGTTTCTATCCATGTGTTCTGATTGGTGTATAGGATCAGATTTTCAGAGCTTCCCTCCCTCTCTGCAGACTCTCCTCTCTGGTTCTGCATTCTGTGCACCGTAACCACCATGGTGTCCCTGCCCCTCCTCTCAGGGGGACTGTTGGGCTTGGCCTGAGGACTCCCTCCCTGCGCTGACCCCTGGAAGCTCTCCAAGGAGGGTCCTGCAGCCACCATGGAGCTCACCTCCTTCCTTCCCCACTTTGGGATTCCTGTCTTGTGCTGCCTGATGTCCAGTGTTGGAAAACCACTGTTTCATGTGTCTTGTCCATTTGCTTACTTGTTTCAGGTGGGAGGGCGAATCTGGCCCCTGCTATTCCATCTTAGCCTGAAGCTGAAATCCTTTCCTCAGTTTCAAATGTCCATCAGCAGTGACCTTTTACATGACCCCATGCCCCTGCCAAGTTATTGATACTTGCAGCATTTCCCTCTCTCACTTGGGTACTCAGACACTGTGTGCACCAAATGAGCCACAGGCAGCTGGGAGAAGTGCCACGAACTCACCTGTCCACACACCTGCTGCTGTTGTGGTTGTGGTGCCCACAGGCAGGCTCTCCTCCAGGCAGGAATGTATAGCCTTCCCTGGACAAACTCCCCAACTAGTGCATTTGCTCAACCCTGCCAATAGCACCAGTGTTTGGGGTTCAAACATGCCTATTTGGGTGACAGTCATACCCACCGTGTCACCCTGGAGGTTCAGTCTAGAGAGAAATAAGGAAGAAGACTTGGTGCTGACTTAACCAGAGAACTTACCATCCTGTACTAGACTAAGTACTTCTTTTGTGTGTGTGTGTGTGTGTGTGTGTGTGTGTGTGTGTGTGTGTGTGTGTGTGTGTGTGGTACGCGGGCCTCTCACTGCTGTGGCCTCTCCTGTTGTGGAGCACAGGCTCCGGACGCGCAGGCTCAGCGGCCATGGCTCATGGGCCCAGCCACTCCGCGGCATGTGGGATCTTCCCGGACCGGGGCACAAACCCCTGTCCCCTGCATCGGCAGGCGGACTCTCAACCGCTGTGCCACCAGGGAAGCCCCAGACTAAGTACTTCTGATATACCTGTTTCTCAGTCCTGTCCTCTCCTCAGTGGGTAAGTTGTCGTAGGCAGAGGGCGGTCTTCTCTACCCACCATCAGGAACCATGAACAGAGTCATCCAGACCTGGTTGCTGCTCTGTAAAGACATTTGCAAAATGTTCTTTCTTACTGCTCCTTCCCCTCCTCCTTCTCTATACCAATTCATACAATTTCATTAATTTCAACTTCGCATTTTGAAATAAACCCAGACTTACAATAAAGTTGCCAAAAATCATACCTAGAATTCCCATACGCTTTTCACTGAGCTTCCCTAAACCTTATATAACCACAGACCACTTATCAAAATCATGAAATTAACACTGATGCAACACGACTAATAATCTACAGCCTTATTTACATTTCAAAACCCCTCCCACTAATATCTTTTTTCTGGTCCAGGAAACAACCCACGGTCGCACGTTCCAGTTATTTGCTGTGTTTTGTCAGTGCCTGAGTCTTGCTTTGTCTCTCGCGATCTTGATCCTTTTGCAGAGTGCTGGTCAGTTATTTCCTAGAATGTCCTTCATTTAGGGTTCGTCTGATGTCTCCTCCTGACGAGGGTTAGGTTGTGCATTTTTGGCAAGAATACCCCAGAAATGTTTATTCTTCTCAGAGCATCCTGTCAGGAGTACCGTGATGTCGGACCACTTCATTAAGATGACCTCAACAATGTTCCCCACTGTAAAGTTACCATTTTCCCTCTGTAATCAACAAGTGTCCTGTGGGAGGAACCTCGGAGGATATATAAATATTCTATTGATACTTTTTTTTTTTTTTTCTTTTTTTTTTTTTCCGGTACGCAGGCCTCTCACTGCTGTGGCCTCTCCCGCTGCAGGGCACAGGCTCCGGACGCGCAGGCTCAGCGGCCATGGCTCACGGGCCCAGCCGCTCCGCGGCATGTGGGATCCTCCCGGACCGGGGCGCGAACCCGTGTCCCCTGCATCAGCAGGCGGACTCTCAACCACTGCGCCACCAGGGAAGCCCTATTGATACTTGCTTGCTTGCTCATGCCTGTGCTCTCTCCTGAGCTCTTGTGTTTTCCTTGTCTCAGCAGAGCCTGGCTTCCAAAGGATAACCTATTTGCAAAAACAGTTTACCTCCTTAGGATGCAGTGGGGGTGGGCTTCATCACATGTGAGTTCCCCCCTAGTTCTGGGACAGCTTCTTTTCCCACCACACGCCCACCCCTCGGGATGCCGAGGCCCCTGTGCTCTGTTTGCTCCTGGGCTACTCAAGGGGAGAGGGTCCACATGAGGTTGTCGGGATGGGGCTGGACACGCCCGAAGGCCCAGGCAGGCATCCCTCGCTGGAAGACGGAGAGTGTGTGTCACCGAGGGGTCTCAGAGCAGAGCCCAGGCCCTGCAGCCCTGCCGCTGCGCGGAGGCGGCCCTGGATGCTCTCTTGACCTGCAGTGAGTGACTTGTCCACGTCCCTCTGCCACGTGGGCACCAAGTGCCAGGCACTATGGATGCGTGGCCATTTCCTTTTGAGGACCCAAGTCCCCCTCCGCAGTCCTACAGGACAGGTGGCTCTCCTTCCCTGCCCCCACTCTCCTCCTTCTTACCTTTTCCTCGGGGTAGAGGCTGTGCCTGAGCAGGGGAGGCTGTTGAATTCTCTCTCCATCCTGGTTCCACTTTTCCTCTTTGGGGTGGTGGACAACCCCCGGAACACCTGTCCCGTGTGGGGGTAACTTTCCATGTTATGAGTCCCGCCCCCAGGGCAGAAGCCAGGACTCACTTCCCCAACCTACAGCCGGGGTGCAGACCCGCAGGTTCAGGTAGACCTGGGCTCTGCCGATCCCATACGCTTGCAGGAGACTGTAACGTGAAGGAGGAACAGTGTCAGGTCCTCTGCAGACCCCATGATCGGGTTGCTTCCCAGAGCGGCAAGCAGGGGTACTGCCTTTTGAGGCTGGTGTGGCAGGAGGGGGGCCATGCCCGCAGAGGAGCAGGAATGGCTGATGCTCCTGTGGCCGTTCCAGACCTGGCTCTTCTGCTTCCCAGAGAAGCCGTGAGCTGCCTAACGCCCAAGCCGGCCAGAGTGGCCTCTGCTGGCTGTTTACACCTTCCTCCTTACTCCCCTGAAGCCTTCCCTTTGCGTCCCAGACCCCTGTTAATAGTCAGCACACACACGCAGATAAATGAATATTAGCTCTCTCTCTCTTTTCACCCTTCTTGCTTCCCTTCCTCTCTCCCCGCTCCATCCCTCGCTCCCTTCCTTCTCTGGAACAGTTCTGTTCCTCCTGGAAGCCCTGTGGATGTTCCCAACCCACTGGAAGGAGGTCGCCTGCAGGGAAGTGGGAAGAGAAAAGCACAGAGGTTAATATTTCAAGACTTATCTTACTCCACTATTGGTGGAAATTGTTATGATTTGTACACGGTCACGAAAAAAATGTAATAGTGGCTTACCTGTCATGATTCCCCTTCTTTCACGGTTCCAGCCTGTTTCTGAAATACCGAGGATTTGGTCTCCCTCATACCCTCATCCCACCTGTGTCACCTGGACACAGTTGGCTGAAGGTCCCATGAGGCATGAATGTGAGACTCTTAGAGACAGCAATCTACACCAAAGCATGTGAAAATCATAAAACCCACCAAAACGGAAGATACTATTTGGTACTTATGTCTGATTTGGGTGTGCCTAATATCCTTGTTACACTTTAATATAATGTTTAATATAAATAAAATATTTATGTATCACTTGAATATGAAGAAAACTCTGGATAAGAATTAGGAGGAGCTAGAGATGCCTAGAGTTTTTGCCAACAGACCTGCAGCCCATTCAGGCCTTGGCACCCCTGCCCTTACACAAGATGCATCCTTAAACAGCTCCTTCTTGACAGATGCAGTAAACCATCTCAAAAAATCCCAGTCTCAGACTTTGGGCCAGGGACGGGAAGTAAGATCGCCTTAGGTACAAATCAAGAGAGAAAAACTGGTGCCCTTGGAGAGGGATGCCGTGTGGTCTGCACAGTGCTCAAAACAATGCCCCGGAAGAACTTGCACTTTCGATGCAGGCAACTCGACTGCTCCCTTGCTTTCTACACAGCTACCACCTGGCTTCTGAGGACCTCTGACCCCGGCCACCTAAGCAGAGGCCGCTTTGATGAGTGAGTCCCCAAAGGAAGAGCTTCATGCAAAGGGAGTTCATTTGTTTTTGTAGTTAGGCAGAGGGAGGAAGGACTCCTGTCCCCATTTTTCTTCAAGGGCTGTGGTTTTTATCTTGCCACTTAGCAGTTTGGGGTTTGAGGCCTCCCCCCATCTGTAGGTATGGTCACAAAGAGATATCTCTGACTGGTGTGCCCTCCTTCTGCCCTGGGTGGCCGTCCTGCCACCCTGGAGCAGGTCCCTCCCTCTGGGATCCCACTGCTTCTTTGAGCACCACTTATTATTTAGGGTTTATGTATGTTTGGTGTCCTTATTTAATGTTTTATGGGTGGAGAGAAATGGATTAAAGTCATCCTCTGGGTGTGTTTCTGTTTGTTCTCATAGTAGCATCTATGGTAGTTGCTTTATGAATTTTGATGGTATGTTATCTGGTGCATACCTATTCAACACAGCTGTATCTTGTGTGTTTTACCCTTTATATACTTATTATTTATTGAAAAGTGGCCTTCCTTGGCCCACTTAATATTTATTTGCAACTTTTCTATATGTTGCAAAACTCTTCCAATAACAATAATTTTTGAACCTAGTTGAAGGATAATCAGACATTCACTGTCTAATTCTTTCAACATCTCTGTAGGCCTGAAAAATTTCAAATCCAAAAGCCAGGGTATGGGAGGATAGCATTGTGAGAGCTGCTCAGAATACCTGTTCAACACAGGTGAGTCCTTGTGGTTTTGGGGGTGTGGTGGCTGGTGCCCTGTCACAGAAGACCTGGATTTGAACCCTGGGTCTACTACACACACACACACAACTTCATTTCTATGATCCCCACATCCTGCCTTGAAATGGGAGCAAGAAACTCAGTGGGTTTGTTGCAGTCATTGAGATAACATATGTGAAGGTGGCAGGTACATAATAATTGCTCAACTAATGTAGCTTTTGAGTCTTATGAAAGGCAATGTTATAATGAAAGTACTATCAGGGTTTTTGACTCAAAAGACCTGAATTCAAATCCTACATCTTTCCACTTGCCCAGGCACCTGATGCAAAGCACCTGCTCTCTTTTAGGTCTGGTTCTACATCTGTAAAGTAAAACAACCCTTGTTGTGAGGGTTAAATGTGACAAAGTGCATGAAGACACTGGCTGACTGCAGGTGTTTATTAAATAAAAGTCATTATCGTTTTAAGATTCCAGCGTATTTATAAAACACAAGGTAGTATTTACCATATGCCCTACACTATTGTAAGTGCTTTGCAAATATGAACTCAATTAATTCTCATAACAATGCCAGTCAGAGTACTACAACAATCTCGGCTTTACTTATGAGGAAACAGGCACAAAGAGAAAATTACCTTCCCCCAAATCAGCCAGCAGGTAAGTGGGAGAAACTGGATCCAAATCCAGGTGGCCTGGCTCCAGAATCCTTGCTTTCATCTACTACGGCCTCCTAACATAAATATTAGAAAAGACATACCCTACTACCTGGGAAGTATTTTTGCTACACTGAATGCTTGAGTAATTGTTTGAGGTCATTTTGACAGGCCTATGTCTTAGGTTTTATAGAGTACAGTATTCCATCAACAACCTAACTTCTCTAGCAGTTCAGGCAACAAAGCAAAATAATATAAATAAACCCACCCCTCCCTTCCAAAAACCCCTCCAAAAGACGACCACCACCACCATTGCCACCACCACAACAAGGTCTTCTTGATGAATGAAAATGTGACCCTGGGCAGCTGAAAATTCTTTTCCTAAGATCTCCATGAGGTGGAGATTTATGGTAGAACGTGGAAAGCAAACCTTCTGTAGAGATTCACCTGTTGACACATCAAAACAGCTCTCTTCAGGGCAGGATAACACCGAGTGGACTTTAAAGCATCTTCTCTGTGAGGCAAAGCAGAGCTTTCTCTTCTCGAAATCCAATACTTTGTTTTCAAAGAAAGATTGGAAACACCTGCCTTTTCCACCTAGCAGTCACAGTCGCGCTGCCCTAGATTGAGAGGCTTTCTGTTGTATGCTTACTCTGACACGTGAAGGTGAGAGATTGCCTTCATTAGGGACTGTTTCACGTTTTGATGACTTACTGTGAAAGACAGAACAGGGAATGCCACCTTAACGTTTCCAGAAATCTAGGCTAATAAAACAAGCAAAAGCAACAGCAAAAGATACACACACATCAATGGCAACTATGTGAGCAGATGTCTGTCAACTAACCTTATCGTGGTCTTCATTTCACAATATGTATGTATATCAAGTCATCCCGTTGTACACCTTAAGTTACACAATGTTATATGTTAATTATATCTCAGTAAACCTGGAAAGCAATTTTAAAATTCAAAGAAGTAGTTACAATTTTTAAAAAATTTAAATTGTTTTCTCTGTGAGTCAGGCTCCTTTGGGCCCCAGTAAAACCGCATGGTAAAGTCCAGCAATTGTGTGGCAAGCGGGCATCCCCATGTCGGTGCTCTGTGAAGGGTAGGCAGAACACAGCACACAACCGGGAGTGCTGGTGTCTACAAACTTACACACTGTACTACGTATTCCACCCGAGGGGAGCTGCGCGGGGCCTCATCGTGGGGAGAGGTCCTTTCAAGCTCTAGAGGAGGAGTCATCTGGCGACACGACCACCAGGTCACTTCCAGGTAGAGGAGACAGGCTCTTTGGCTGCCCCTGGGGCACTCTGTAGTTTTAAACGGTGACAAACTATTCAACCAACAAACACCAAACGAGGATTTTCAGCTCATGGAAGGCTAGTAGGAGATCACGCCCTGGTAAAATTAAAAAAGGGCAACTAAGATTAAGCCTTGAGTGATGGGCACAGGAATGAGAGGTCACATGTCACCTTCCCTGGCTGGGCTGAGGTTGGCATTTAGATCAGCTTTTGAAAAAACTGCGCTAAGCAGAAGATCCTTTGGTCAAAACGACTGAAAAAAAGACAAAAAGATTCAGAGTCTATAATTTCCGCCCACATTGAGTTATTTGGATAAGACTCTGCTGTCATAACCAGACCGAATTCACTAAAAATAAAGCATCCCTGAGAATACTTCACAGGTTTCACCAGTGGTTCACTACGAAAAAGAGCCAGAATGTGTGTGTGGGTCTCTGCAGAGCACAGTCCAGGATCAGAAGCTGTTGGCTTTTGTTGAAATTTATGGCAGATTTATCGACTCATGAGATAAATATTGACCAAGCCAAAGTCAGGGCTACTACATCTTCAGGAATAATAAATCCTGATGCTCTGAGGGACACAAAGTCAATATGTGCTTTGCTGCATAAATTCCAGACGAAGAGCTTTCCTGGAACATCTGTAAATCTCTCCATCGTGACCACGAGAGTAGCTTTTTAAAAATTACTATTGACAAGAGACGGAGATCGGGGTTCAGTAAGAACACATCCTGTTCACCACCGTGAAACTCACCAGGCAGCCCAGTTTCACTGTGATGGGATCCCTGATTTGTTCATTGGAAACAAAGCCCAAAGGACTGGTACGTGTCCTCTATTGTTTCCTATTCTAAGCATGATGAATCAAGATCTTCTCACCCTAAACAAGTGGCAGAAGAAGCCGATATATTCCTGACAACTGCTCTATATTGGGACAAAAGATAGTTAGTTTCTTGTATTTGCAATGAAGAAATTCTAGCAAAGCTGAAGGAAAACAAACAAACACAGGGCCCTGGTGGCATGTGGCAGAGAAGCAGCAAGGGGTCTGCTCCCTCTTCCGCCTTTTTGTTTTCAATCCATCAGTGAGCTTTCATCGGTCACTGACTAGGGAATGCGTACATAGTAGAGTGTGAACCAGAGTAAGCAGTAACTACAGCACACGCTCAACCCTCTGCAGAAACTGGTGGAGCTGCAGAAAAGTGGAAACCATTATATCTGCCCGCTGAAGGTAAAGACACATTTGGAAAATAAAAGAAGGATGGGAACATGTCAAAAGGGCATAGGAACCATCCTGAAAGAGTGCCCCATGGCCAAAGCCAGAACAATCCATGAGTCTGCGCTGATGCAAAAAATGAGTGAAAAAGTAAATAAATAAGGGAGAAGAGATGAGCCCTCCTTACTGAAGAACTACAGACAGTAGAGGGGGTGTCTATGTAGGTACTGCCCGCTCTAAGATGTAGGTGGAGCCTAATTCCCCTCCCCTTAAGTATGGGTGGACTTAGGGACTCACCTCCTCTGAGAGAGTATGGAAAGGGAAACATGGTAACTTTCCAGTGGACAAACCTGGCAGGCCCCACCCTAACCCAGGTCAAGGTCAACCTCAGCAGTGACACGTCATGTTGATGTCAGGGACCCCTGACAGGACGGGTGAGAAGGACACTTCACTTCCGTGGGATTCATTCCAAAAAACACAGCCCCGGCCTAATCATGAAAAACATTAGACAAACTCCACTTGATGGCCATCATCCAAAATTCCTGACCAGCACTCTTCAAAAGTGTGATTGATGGTCTTAAAAAACAAGGAAAGGCTGAGAAACTCTCACAGATGGGAGGAACTAAGGAGACTGAAAGCCAGGTGGAATCCTGGATGGGATTCTGGGACAGAAAAAGGACACTGGTGGAAAAATTGATGAAATCCAAATGATGTCTGCAGTGTCATTAATAGGTTTGTCCCAATGCTAACTTCCTGGTTGTGACTAACATCCCATAGTTGTGAAAGAGTTTAACAACTTGGGGAAACTCAGTGAAGGGTGTATAGGAAGTCCCTGTATTATCTTGGCAACTTCTCTGTAAATCTAAAATTAAAACACTTTTCCACATATTTGTGAATTTCTCAAATTCCCATCTGTTTCTCATTTCTAATTGCATTCTCTTTTGGTCAGAGAGTATACTTTGCACGACTTCAAGCCTTTAAATTCTATTTAGATTTATTTTGTAGCCTAACTTGTGGTCTGCCCTGGAGAATGTTCACAGGCACTTGAGAAGAACATGTCTGTGGTGGTTGTTGGGTAGAGGATTCATGAGACGTCTGTGAGGTCTGGTTGCTTTAGAGTGTAGTTTAATCTTCTTTTTCATTGTTTATCTTGTCAAGTTGTTTAATCCATTATTGAAAGTAGGGTATTGAAGTCCCCAGTTATTATTGTTGAACTGTCTATTTCTCCCTTCAATTCTTTCAGTCTTTTCTTTATGTATTATAGGGTTCTTTGGTTAGGTTTATATGTGTTTATATTTATCTGTTATATATTTTTGGTGGATTGATCCTTTTGTTATTATAAAATATCCCTTTTGTGTTTAGTAACAATTTTGGTCTTAAATTCTATTTTTCTGATACTAATATTATTGTTATTAGCTCTTCATGCTATTCTTGTCATATGTTTTACTTCTACATATGTTATAAACCCCTCACTACATTGTTATTATTTTAGCTTAAGTGGTCAATTATCTTTTAGAGATGTTTAAAAAAATTTTTTTAAATCATCTTTTAAAATTAATTAATTAATTTATTTTTGGCTGCATTGGGTCTTTGTTGCTGTGTGCGGGCTTTCTCTAGTTGCGGCGAGTGGGGGCTACTCTTTGTTGCGGTGTGTGGGCTTCTCATTGCTGTGGCTTCTCTTGTTGTGGAGCACAAGCTGTAGACACGAGGGCTTCAGTAGTTGTGGTGTGCGGGCACAGTAGTTGTGTCTCACGGGCTCTAGAGCACAGACTCAGTAGTTGTGGCACATGGGTTTAGTTGCTCCACGGCATGTGGGATCTTCTCGAACAAGGGGTCGAATCCATGTCCCCTGCACTGGCAGGTGGACTCTTAACCACTGCGCCACCAGGGAAGCCCAAAAGTCATTTTTAATTTACACACATATTTATGATTTCCGGTGAGGTTCATTATTACGTGTAGATTTAGATTTCTATCTGGTATCATTTTTCTTTTGCAGGTCTCTATAACTGAAAAGTTATTTATTTTGTTTGCTTTTCAGTAATTATCTTTGTTAGGTATAGAAATCTAGATTGACAGGATTTTTTAAAAATATATACTTTAAAATGTTACTCCACTCTCTAGTCGCTTACGCTTTTCTAACAAGAATTCTGCTGTCTTGCTTACCTTTGTTGCTCTCTATGCAATAGTTTTTCTCCCCCACTGACTGCTTTTAAGATTTTTTTCTATATCATTGGTTTTGAGTATGATGTACCTTGACTTAATTATTTTTCACGTTTTTGGTACTTGGAGTTCATTGAGCTTCTTAGATCTATGACTTTATAAAGACAACGAATTAGGAAAACTTTCAGCTACTTTCTCCTCTGTCGTTTGAGGAATCCAAGGACATCTCTATTAGGCTGCCTGGACTCGTGTCACAGTGCACTGAGCCTCCCTCCATCTCTTTATTATTATTCTTTTTTCTCTATATGTTTTATTTTGGAAAATTTCTATTTCTGCATCTTTAAGTTCACTCATCTTTTCTTCCACAATGCCTAGTATGCCATTAATTCCATGCGGTGCATCATCAGTCTCAGATGTTACAGTTTCCATCTCCAGCAATTCAGCTTGTGTCTTTGGAAATACCTGTCATATTTTGCTCTAAGTTTTTGAACATACAGAACACAATTATAATAGCTTTTAATATCTTTGTCTGATAATTCTTACATGTGTGTCCTTTCTGGGTCCATTCTCACTGGTGGTGTTTCCTTATTAGGTATTTTCTGACATCTCTGAATGCCTGGGAATCTTGTTCACAGTGCAGACATTGTGAATTTTACCTTGTTGAGGACTGGATATTTTTGTATTCTCATAAATATTCTGCAACTTTCTTCTAGGAAAAAGTTGAGCTGCTTGAAAACTAAAATTATTTAATTTTTTTTTTTTTAGGCAGGACCAAGGAAGGATGGTATGCTGCTGACCACCAGGGCCTATGCATGTGACCTCAGGCTGGCCCCTCCCAGCCACGGCATGGACCAGAGCAGAGCCCACATGTGCTGGACCCTGGCACATCCTTCTGAGTACTCTACCCCCGTGATATTTGAAGTTTCCCATCTGGTTGGTGTGTGAGTTCCAGTAGTGTTCCCCATGATCATTACCGGAATTACCGGGTTCTTAACCCTGGCCTCAGGTAATGTCTTCACATTAATTCAGAGATCAGTACTTGTGAATACTCCTAGGGGAACCTTTGCAGATCTCTCTCTCTCTCCCTCCTGCACTCTGTCCTGTGAACTCTGACTGTCTAACAAACTGGCCTCTCAGCTCTGTCTCCTCAAATTATGGAGTCTTCTGGCACCTGGGTCACTCCCTGTGTGCTGCTACAATTTCAGGTCTCATCTAATCTGTTTCCTGTTTCTTGGTGATCACTGTCTTTTCTTAAGTGTTGTCAGGTATCTTGAAAACTGTTATTTCTTAAATTTTGTTATTTTTTTTCCAGTCAGGAGGATAAATACGACATCTGTTACCCCGTGTTGGCCAGAAGTAGAATCCCCAGCATCTTTTTAACATTTTTTTTATATATCACATTTTCATCCAAGATGTTGTTTGAATAGTGTGTTCTGGAAAACAAAGTTTGAATGCTTCCTTAACTAGATCCATAAACACAGGAAAGGAATAGTGTAGGAAAGGAGAGATATAAATTTTACTGTATATATTCCATACCAGAAAACTAGGGGGCACCTTATCTGCCTGTCAAACTCCTACTAATCCTCAACACTGTCTCTTTTAGAAACACTTCCTAGATGGAGTCTTCTGCAAATGCCTGCACAGCCCTCCAAGGAATCCTTCCATCTTTGTGTCATCATTTCATCCTATCTTAATATCTCACACATATTTGTTATTGCCTGTATTAGAATTCTTTTAAAACCTTGTCTGTCTCTATGTGGCTGCAAGCTCCAGGAGGCTAGGAGGATGTGTTACGTCTTTGTCTACAATGCCTGGTTCATATCTGTTGCACTAAACCAATTTCATCCATTTCTTTTCAATCCCAAGTCAAGTCCATTAGGGGAAAAAGCTGTTTTTCTTTCTCTTTTAGTAGGAAGGGAATAAAAAGCTCAAAAACAGAGAACATTTTGCCTCAGGTGAGGCAAATGATCAGGAAATTGCAGAGCTGGAATTGGAGGGTCATGTCTTTGTATTCCAGCATTTGCTTCTCCTGAGCAGTAAGTACTGCATGACAGAGCTGTCCTCAAGGACAAAAACACTCTACAGCTAAGCTCTGTGATGAGGCAGCCACCTGTGGCCGATGAGCACCTGACTGGTGTGACTGAGGAAGTCCATTCAATTTTAACTAATTGCAACTGAAAGAGCCACACGTGGCCATTGGCTGCCACCTTGGACAGCACGGTTCCAGGCATGGTGGACAGACCCAGCCCTTTCCTCTTTCAGCCTGAATTATGCTTAATAGATGAGCAGTTCTCAACCTGGGTTTTTAGTTGATTTCCAGAAAAAGAGAGAATTCCACAAACGGTTCCAACCAATAATTTTGCCAAAAAGAAAAATGTCTCAAATAAAAATCCACTACTGAGCCTAAGAGAACAGTGGGTAAAAGGAATAATACAAATGGTCAAAAGAAAAGTATTTCCTCAAAACAAAAAGCTGGGCTTCCCTGGTGGCGCAGTGGTTGAGAGTCCGCCTGCCGATGCAGGGGACACGGGTTCGTGCCCCGGTCCGGGAAGATCCCATATGCCGCGGAGCTGCTGCGCCCGTGAGCCATGGCTGCTGAGCCTGCGCGTCCGGAGCCTGTGCTCCGCGACAGGAGAGGCCACAACAGTGAGAGGCCCGTGTAACGCAAAAAAAAAAAAAACAAAAATAAAAAACAAAAAGCTTTCTTTGATTTTGAAGTTCTCTATTTCTATGTGACTTCTCTGGTAAATATACATACATATATTATATATAAATACACCACTTATTTATCACAGTTCTGGAGGATGGAAGTCCAAGATCATGACTTGCAGATTCAGTGTCTGGTGAGGATCTGCTTCCTGGTTCTTAGATGTCCATCTTCTCACTGTGTCTAGCTCTCTGGGGTCTCTTTTATAATGGCATTAACCCCATCACGAGGGCTTCATCCTCATGACCTAATCAACTGTCAAAGGCCCCATCTCTAAATACCATCACCTTAGAGTTAGAATTTCTATGTATGAATTTTAAGGGGAATCATTCAGTCTATACTTTATGTGTATATATATATATTATATTATATATAATATATATATGGTAATTGAACACTTAAACTCAACCCTCTTGACCTGCCTGTAGGGAAAATCTCCAATTCAGGGACCATCCGTGTTGAGGATAAGTTATGGCCTCAGTGGTAGTGCCCAAGTCATTCTCACCCCTTCCAAGTTGAGGGCATCAGAAAGATCACCTTAACCCCGCCCAGCCTGGCTCTTTTTTTGTGAAGGGCCGTGCATTGGTTTGCTAGGGCTGCCGTAACAAATCTCCACAGACTGAGTGGCTTAGGCAACAGAAATGTGCTGTCTCAGTTCTGGAGGCCGGAAATCTGGGATCAAGGTGCTGGCAGAGTTGCTTCCTTCTTTCTGTGATGAGGACCTGTCTCATGCCTGTCCCTTAGCTGCTGGCTGTTTGCTGGTGATCTCTGGCATCCCTCTGCTGACATCTGCCTTTACGCTCACGTGGTTTCTGCAAGTGCATGTCACTCTGTGCCCACATTTCCTCTTTGTGTGTGTGTGTGTGTGTGTGTGTGTGTGTGTGTGTGTGTGTGTAATAATGGGCTTAATGTTTATCTGGTGAGGCACCACAAAGTTTTGCACGTTGACCATAAAAGGAAAGAACCATGTCTCCTCAACTCAATTAGTTTTGCATTCTCACCATTATTAATGACATTCATAATATATAGCTTATTCTGGAATTGTTTCCAGGGCTTTTTTCCTTTTTAGAATTTTAGTGGAACATGTCTGACAGCATAACCAAGCATAAATCATGCTTGGCTTGCACATTCCCTCTTTTTATAAGGACGTCAGTCATATTAAGTCCCAACTGGAAGACCTTATCTTAACTTGACCTCATCTGGAAAGACCTCATTTCCAAATGAGATACTGGGAGTTGGGACTCCAACATCTTTTGAGGGGATACAGTTCACCCCAAGCCAGACCACATGACTGATATGGAGAGCAGGTGGGAATAGATGTTCTCCCCTGTCAACCTGCCTGTTATTTGCTCCAGAAGGTTTGGTACAAGGCAAGGATAGGAGGGGATGGATTGCCACCATCGTCTTGGGTGTACATGCGGTCCACACCCTTTCCCCTGCAGGGACAGGCTATCTGTATATCACATGCATCTATCTCCTGGGAGATCAGATTCCTGGCAGAAACTAGGTTCATGCTGGGAGATCAGAAGATTGGGAGGACCTGGTTGGTCTCTGAACGGAGGTCTGTGAACCTATGACCTCAGAGCTGGCCCTGTTTGGCCAGAGTGGGACCTGGGGTGAGGGTGGAGAGGGAAAGCCTGCCTGGAGTTCATTTCCTGCTATTTCCTGGTTCCACTTCCACGTGAAGCCTGCCAGTGCGTCCGTTCTCTGGGTTTCCTGAGATAACCCAATATCCTACCAAAGTTCCATTTTTCTTGCTGAAAATCACGTAAGGTGAGTTTATCTCTTGCAACTGAAGTCTTGGTGGGACTCAGAGGGAGGGAGGGTGGGGTGTCAGGAACAGAGCTGGCTGATACATGCTGAGCGGGCAGGTGTCTGTCCCAGAGGAGAGAACTGCTCCTTCTCACCAGCACCCAAACAAGAAGCAGGCATCTTTCCCGAGAACAGGTATTGCTCCCTGGAATCTACAGATCCGTGCCAGTGCGCAAGATGAGACCATGTTTACCCTCACGTCCCCACCCAAGCCACGCTCAAATAAGCAGTGAAATCTCCAGACCTGAGTCATCTGTCGAGGCAAATTATAAACTTCTAAGCGTGTGGCTTCACAGAGATACCACAGTCCCCTCGTATAATGAGCCTGCAGTTTGTGGTGAAGAATGACCTAAGAACAAGTGAACTCACTGTCTAAAAGGAGAATTTTTATCACGATCAGTTGCTCTCTGACTGACAGGGCTGTCGTTTCTTTCAGTACGAGAAAGAGCTAAAATACAGAGAGAAACCCTAGAAATAAACACGGGCGGCATAATGGCAAGGTTTTGTATTGCCAGAGTCAAAAGAGCAAGTTCCTGGGGAGGAAACCTCATCCACTTCTCCTGCCCCTTTTACAGTGACTTTGTTATCATCCAAGTCAATTCAAAACATAGAAGCTTGCAACATGGCGGCAGGGGCTGGGCTGGGCTGGGCTGGACAGTGACCGTAGAGGAAAGACTGTCCCTGCAACAGAGGAGCTCAGAGTTGAACTGGGAAGACGCTGATCTTAGGGTTAGGATTTCACATGACAAGTCCTCCTATAGAGGTGGACATATGTTGCTCCCTGCACACAAAGAGAAAACCAATTGATTCTGCCTGCAGGAGTCACAGAGGGGGTGACATCTGAGGTCAAACGTGTCCCATCAGAGACAACATGGTATGGTGAGGTCAGTCAGTGATCAGTGACTTGGCCTGGGCAACATGAGGGTGTGGTTATGGAGGCTGGAAGGACAGCCAGGAGCTGGGTCACAGAGCTGGCAATGCTGGGGAAAGGAAATACCATATAAAGTGTTTGAGTAGACAGCCAGGTCTAGGATTTAGAAAATCATTCTGGCAGCAATGTTGAAGATGTATTTGGAGGAACAGGGTGCCGAGAGATCCAGTCACAGGTTATTGCAGGAATCTGGGCAAGGGATACGGACATGACTTTGAGGGATGGTCTGTACTTCTTTCTGGTTTCGTAGGAGGAAGTTCAGCACGTTTCCATTTTTAAATGTTTGCCCTACTGTTAATTTCACGTTGTTATTAGTAAAATTCTTAGATGCAGTAGCAGAAGGCACATTGCGGATGGCAGAGATATTTTTCACAGCTTTTATGGTGGATAACAATATACTTGACATTTTTCTCATTAAATGTGAGTTTTGCTCTATGATTAAACATGCTCGGCATCTGTGGTCTAAAATTACAAATGTGAAAATCAACAGCGCAAATGTTTCAGTCAATAACTATACAGAGACAGTCAACATGAAACAACCCCTTCGTATGCTCTCTTCAAGGAAGGAATGAGTTGACATCGACAGCAGTTTTGGCAATGGCTTTGCCTTCATACTTTGGAGAGCAAGGGAGCTGCAGTCCCAGACTCCTAATTACCCCCTGGGAGTCCAGGAGAAGTGAGTGGTTTCCATTAGGAAATCTCAAGGCTGAGGGCCAGCAGAGCTGGGGAGGGAAGGGAGGTTTTTACTGTGGCAACTAGGGAATTTCCAAAGGGAGCGATCGAAGGGTAGAATTTCACTTGGCAATCCAGACGTAAGGGAGACGTGTGTAAGGTCAGTCAACAAGTCCAGGGACCAGCAAGCAGTAAATATGCCCGTCTTCCCGCTGGAGGCAAGGCTCATCTGCGTGTGTGTGCGTGTACGTGTCTGCAGTCTGCGTTCCTGCTAAAGGAGAAGATGAAACCCATGGGCAGCAACTGTCTTCTCACAGGCTGATCATCTTCTCTCTTCTTCACTGCTCTATCCATCGGCGTCGCCACCTAAAGACGCATGGAGAACAGTTTTCATGCCTGAATGAACTGAATGGCTGGGAGTGACCGATCACCTAGTAATGTCTGCTGTGGGTACAGAATACAGGAGTGGCACAGCTTCTGCTCATGTGCCATTCTGACTGTGTGAACACAAACAGAAAACGTGGGAGTGCAGGTTCTAACAGATGGAAGAGGATCCAAACGTGAGTGCCAGGGAAGAGTGAACGAACACGCCCCAGAGAAAGAGATTCTGCCAAAATCTTGGAATAAGGGCAGGCTTTTCACCATGTTGCTGGGTCAGCATGTTGCAGGGAAGTCATGCCATGGCGTGTTTGATGTGCAGTGATGAGGGGGTGGAGGGGAACCCAGCTAGAGTCCTGATGATGGAGGAGACGGGTGTGGCCTGGCAGAGGGTGAAGAAGCTGATGGAAGGAGGCAACAGATGTGGAGGTCACAGGACCAGAACTGCAGCAAGGGTGTTCGCAATCCTGTTCACAAACACAACTCTATTTCTGAGTCACGTTGATGCAAGGCTCCATCTCTTTTGGGGAATTAGAGCCATAATGCTGCTTAGAGACCCAAAGGAGCCAGTATCATTGTCAAGGCAGCTGTACTAGTCTGCTAGGGCTGCCATAAAAAAATATCTCAGATGGGGTGGGTTAAGCATCATTTATTCTCTCACAGTTCTGGAGACTGGTAGTCCGAGATTAAGGTGTCTGCAGGGCTGGTTCCCCCTGAGCCCTCCCTCCTTGGCTGGAATGGCTGTCCTCTCCCCGTGTCCTCACATGGTCTTTCCTCTGTGCCTGTCCGTGTCCTAGTGTCCTCTTCTTATAAGGACACCTGTCCTATTCAGTTAGGACCCACCCTAATAAACTCATTTTAATTTAACTACCTCTTTAAAGACTCTATTTCCAAATACAGTCACACTCTGCGTTACTGAGGGTTAGCATTTCAACAAATGAATTTTGGAGACCATTTAGATCCTAATAGTGACCTCAGCACCCCTGTGGGTGGCCTGATGTTCCATCTCCCAGAGCTCATTCAAGGTGCGTGAGTCATCACGGTCCTGAGTTATTCTCCCCTGTCTGGGAGTTCAGACCCTGGACCCTAGGTCTCTGGTCACATCTCTCTGTTGCTGGAAGAATGTGTCTGCCTGTCATTGGCCCTCACAGCCTCTGGGATCAGTCAACAGCTGAGGCACATCTTGTCCTGACCTTCAGTTAATGCTTCCTGTGGGGGACAGTGGGAATGATAGAACCCCTCTTCTTCCTCACACGTTCACATGAAAGTTTGAGCACCTCAAAGACAAGGGGTGGGGTCTCCCAGACCGGATGGGCATTTAAGGCAACGCAAGTACGTCCCTCCAACCCAACCTCACTCATTCACCTCTGTCACCCCCACCTGCCCCAGGTAATCCAGCAAGAGGAAGGTCTAGCTCTTCCTCCTTAACCTTTACTCATTCTTCCTCAGTAGGGGGAGAATGGTGACAGCCTTCAGAGCACAGTTTTAATGGCTTCAAGTTTCAGCTTATGCGTGCTCCACCTTTATCTTACAGTTAGCTCCCTGAGGTAGGGCTTCATTTAGCCTGGGACCAAATGTGTAATCTTGGGTTTGTGAGCTCCTGAGGCCTCAGCTGGAGACTGAATTGTGAAGTCCACTGTTCCCTCTAATCTACCTCTCCAGGGAGCTACCTACTTTTCATAATCAATTTAATTATTTGCCACACTTTTTTTCAGATCAGTGAGACTCCGGGAGGGAGAAAGAGGTAAAGGGTGGAAATGGCTCACCAAAGTCCAGCTTGAACCCCCAGCAATTCTGAATCTTACAGGTTGTTGTGATGTTTGATCAAATCACATATGTCAAGTGCCTAGAACTTGCCTAAGCTGCCATATGGTAGATGCTGCACCGTGAGCCCCTTCCCTCTGTCTATCCAGGAGGATTTCTCTTTGGTGTTCTATAGACCCTGCCCACAGTTTTGTTTTGGGACAGGTCTGCCTAGCATCTGGAGGTGCAAACTTAGAGGAAGAAAAGGGACTTGACTTTGAAATCCCGTGACCTGTGTTTGATAGGAGACACCACCTGGTGGTGGGACCCCAGACTGGGCTCCATTCCCAAGTTGTGTGTAGAAGAAAACATGGAGGAGGAGCCAGTGGGTTAGGGAGAATGAGTGCTCACCTACTTCCACGCCTGCTCTCCCTTCATCCACTCTCTACATGGCCCCAGAGTGGTCCTGCTGAAATGTGAGTTACAGCCTGTCTCCTCTCCATTAGAACTCTGATGGCATCCCTTCATATTGAGTTGATGCCCAAGTCTTTATGGTGGCCTGTGAGTCCCTCCCCATCTCATCCCCTTGACCTCTCTGACCGTATCTCTCCCCACTGCTATGCATGGGGTGTGCCGGGCAAGCTCCATCACTTACTTCTACCCTTGCTCTTCCCTCGTCTTCTGATTATCCCCCATAAATGATGACAAACTCACTCCCTTACTACCTCTGGGTCTTTACTCAAATGTCACCTTCTCTGTAAGTCCCCAGCCCTGTCCCCATGTCCTCATTTATATTCAACCACAGCACTTATCACCAGCTAACATATCTGGTATTTTATTTCTGTACCTTTTCACCTTGTTTTTTGTAACTTCTTCTGCCTTGAAAATAAACTCTTTAAAGGTAGAGATGTTTTACTTTCTTATCCATCTTTTGTTGCTGTATCCCCAGTATTCCTGGCACATAGAGCAACCAAAAGTATTAGAATGAAATGAATAAATCAATGTTTTGGGAGGGAAGAGGATGGCAGTCCCAACCTGCCCTAGTCCGTCCAACTGTAGTCAAGCCTGTGATGTTTATCTGAGCTCCATACTTATGTTAAATTGTCTCTATTACAGCAAGAAGTTGTCCCCAGGCAAAAGTAACTGGAGCTATTTATTGGGAAACTATAGTGGTAATCATCATATTAATAATGTGTCAGGAAACTAACAATTCAATGTGTACTCATGGGCCAGGGTTAGGAATAAATGAAAGGAGTGCAAGATCTGTCAAGAGATCCCTGAGTACACATTTATGGAAAAGAAAACTTGCAAAATTAAAAATGGTGATGTCACAGAAGCAAGACCCCAAAAGAAAAACCATAACATTACTGTTGGACAAGAAATTCTTGGACATCATTAAAAAGAACCATGAAAATGGAACTACCTGGTATGAATCCATTGGAACCTGAATGGAAGCAGGCAGTCCCTCTGAGTGGAGCACGTGCAGCACATGTGTGTGAGTGTGTATGAAGGAAATTTCACAATGACTTAACCAGTGCGTGGGAAAGAAGCCTGGGTCTGTTCCCATTATCAGCACAAATCCTGACATGTCATGTATAATTAATATTTATAGGTACATGTTAAAAATCAGACTTTACCATTTGGCTGAAAAACTCTCAGTAAACTGGGAATAAAGAGGAACCTCTTCAACTTGGTAAAGAATATCTACAAAAAACCTAAAGTTAACTTCATACTTAATGATGAGAAACTTGAAGTTTTGTCATTAAGATGAGGTACAAAACAAAGGTTTCCCCCTCTCAGCACTCCTTTTCAGTGTTGTACTGGAAGCCCTAGCTAATGCAATAAGATAAGAAAAGGAAATAAAACGTATATGGATTGGGAAGGAAGATATAAAACTTTGTTCACAGATGACATGATAGTCTATGTAAAAATCTGAAAGAATCAACAACAACAACAAAAATCCTAGAACTAATAAGTGGTTATAACCACTAATAGTGGTTATAGTGAGGTTGCAGGATACAAAGTTAATATGCAAAAGTCAATTGATTTTCTATATATCAGCAATGAACAAGTGGAATCGGAAATTTAAAATGTAATACCATTTAGATTAGCACCCTAAAAATGAAATACTTAGGTATAAATCTAACAAACTTTGTATAAGATCTATATGAGGAAAAGAATAAAATTTTGATGAACAAAGTCAAAGAACTAAATAAATGAAGAGATATTCATGTTCAAGGATAGGAAGACTCAATATTGTTAAGATGTCAGTTCTTTCCAACTTGGTCTATAGATACAATGCAGCCCAGATCAAAATCCCAGAAAGTTATTTTGTGGATATCAACAAACTGATCCTAAAGTTGATATGGAGAGGTGTACCATATGGTGTACCTTATATAGTAGGGCTTGTGTGGAGAAGTAAAAGACCCAGAACTGCCAACACAATGTTGAATAAGAACAAAGTTGAAGACTCACACTCCCTGATGTCAAGACTTATCATAAAGCTACAGTAATCCAACAATGCTGTGTCAGTGAGAGAGCAGACAAAGAGATCAATAGAAGAGAGTAGAGAGCCTGGAAATAAAACCAAAGAAATATGGTCAACTGATCTGTGAAAGGGGGCAAACACCACACAATGGAGCAAAGATAGTCTCTTCAACAAATGATGCTGAAACACTGGGCATCCTCATGTAAGAAAAGAAAAAATCTAGATACCCTTCCACAAAAACTAACTCAAAATGGATCACAGACCTAAATGTAGAATGCAAAACCGTAAAACTCCTAGAAGCTAACATAGGAGAAAACCTGGGTATGGCAAGGACGTTTAGACAAAATGTCAGAGGCACAATTCACGAGAGAAATAATTGATAAACTAGACTTCATTAAGGTAAAAAATTTCTGTCCTGTGAAAGCTAAGGTCAAGAGAAAGAGAAGACAACCCACACACTGGGAAAAAAGTATTTGCAAATGGCACTGTCATCTGATAAAGAACTGTTAATCCAAAATATACAAAAAACTCTTAAAACTCAACAGTAAGGAAACAAACAACTCAATTAAAAATTGGCCAAAGACCTTAAACTTATCAAAAAAGATAATGTTATCAAAGAAGATATATAGGTGGCAAGAAAGTATATGAAAAGATGTTCCATGTCATATGTCGTTAGGGAAAGTCAAAATCTGGAACACTGACAACACCAACACCAAATGCTGGTGAGGTGGGGGAGCAACAGGAATTCATTGCTGATGGGGATGAAAAAGTGGTGCAGCCACTTTGGAAGACAGTTTGACAGTTTCTTACAAAGTTAAACATATTCTTACCATATGATCCAGCAACTGTGCTTCTTGGTATTTACCCAAATGAGGTGAAAACTTACATCCACACAAAAACCTGTATAGCGATGTGTATAGCAGCTTTATTCAGAATTACCAAAATTTGGAAGCAACCAAGATGCCCTCTTGTAGGTAAATTGATAAACAGTGTCTGGTATAGCCAGACAATGAAATATTATTCAGCTCTGAAAAAATAAGCTACCAAGGCCTGAAAAGACTTGGAGGAACTTGAATTGCATATTAAAAGTGAAAGAAACCAATCTGAAAAGGCTCTATGATTCCATCTATATTCTGAAAAAGACAAAACTATGGAGAGAGTAAAAAAAGATCAGATGTTGCCACAGGTTGGGTGTTGGGAGAAGGGATGAATAGGGGAAATACAGAGAATTTTTAGGGCTGTGAAAATGATGGATACGTGTCATTATACATTTGTCCAAACCCATAGACTGTACACCACCAAGAGTGAACCCTAATGTAAACTACGGACTTTTCTCAATGAGGTATCTATTCTTACTGTGCCCTTTAAAGAGGGTAAAGGAGGAGGATGTAATATGAATCCTTCATCTCCTCCTTTCAAGCCAAACAGGGAAGAAAGGCACGGGACTTTTCTTGCCAGGCGGAAGTTGGGAGTCAATCAGGGCTTGACTTTCTCGGGAAACGGGAAGAGGATATGACGTTCCTTCCAAAGTGATTGGGCACTAAAGCAATGAGTCAAGACAGAAGCCATCAGAGAGAGCCAAGTTCAAAACAGGCCGGCAGGACCAGGTTAATGCGAAATCCCAAGGGGCCAGACACACACATAAGGGCTGGATGAGGGAGCTCAGAGTCAGGTAGAAATAAGGACAAAGAAAACAGAGTTTAGGAACAAAAAGGAGATGGGGTGGGGGGTCGGGTGGAGCAGGTCCTGAGGTTTTCCCTGGAATGCCATCTCCTATTGGCTCCTGAGCACAAGTCAGAATCACTTAAAGACACGGATGAACCTGGAGGACCTTGTGCTGAGTCACATAAGCCAGACGCAGAAGGACAAATCCTGCAAGAGCCCAGTTATATGAGGAATCTAAAACAATCAAATGCACAGGGACAGAGGGGTGATTGCCAGAGGCTGGGGGTTGGGAAAATGGGGCAGGGCTGTTCTGAGTATCAGTTATTCAAGGTGGGAAGTCCTGGAGCCCGGCTGGACAACAGTGTGACTGTGGTCAACACTACTGTGTTGTGCACTTAAAGATGTGTTAGGAAGGTAGATCTCATGTTAAATGTTCTCAGCACAATAAAAGAAAAAAAAAAAAGAATCACTTAGACGATCAGGGGCAGGGCTCGCAAGTAGAGAAAATGGCAAAGCCCCCTAAGGAACTCTAGCAAGCTCAGATTTAAACAGCACAGCACTAGAAGATAGAAAAATGGCATCACATCCCACAGGGGCTATGAGAGAAGCCTGCATTTATAAGAATAGCGTCAGGGAGGAAAGGGCTTAATGTGTGCTGGGGTGGGGCGGTGGTCACAGGAATCCCTAAAGCAACAAAAGAGCTCAGACAGAAGAACCGGGCTGAAGCAGGCCTGCGGCTTGTGGCATTATGATGGATGGCAGACACTGACAGACAGACAGAAACCAAATGATGACAACGATCACAGTAAACTGGCTCTTTGTTCCTGCGTCAAGCAGCAGCCGGTACTAGCACCAGCATGAAGCCACGTGGGCCTGTGGGAGGGTCCAGATGCCTGCCTCCCAGGAGCCGCCGTCAGATGTTCCGCTGATGGCTTTTTTTTTTGTCCTGCATGGAATCTCCTATTAAAAGTGGGAATCAAAAATCTTTAAATCTGCATATTTCTCCTTAAAACTCCTTGCAATTCTGGTGTCTATTGCAACATTTGAAAATTTGGCCAGTGGACCCTTGTTCCTAGATGGTGAATTCTGAGCAGCCTGCTGACCTCAGATGGGTACCCCATCCCTCTGACCTTTGCTCTCTCCACCCCACCTGGCTCTTACAGACACTTGACTCTGTGACCCCTGACAGAGTGGCTCAAGTTCAGCTCACGCCTCCTGGATCCAGGGGCTGAGGACCTCCTAATGACAACACTGAACTTCTGTGGGGGAGCTGGGGGGAATCCTAGAACACCACATTGATGCTATGAGACTGGAAATGAGCAGTATTATTGCAATACTGAAAAAAAGAGAGAGAAATTCTATGGACAAGCTAGAGAGATGCACTGGGAGGTAATACAATGAGTGTTTGTAACAAGCTTCAAAGGATGATTCCGGAGTATAGTGTCTAGGACCATGGCAAGGACGTTATCCTCAAACCTGACCTTCTTCTTACCTTTTTTCTCCATTATTTGGGTAAAGATAAATAAGTTAAAATGATCAAAAAATGCGTAAAACACCCCTATGTTCATAGCAGCATGATTTACAATAGCCAAGTCACGGAAACAACCTAAATGTCCACTGTCAGATGAATGGATAAAGAAGATGTGGTACACATATACAATGGAATACTACTCAGCCATAAAAAAGAATGAAATAATGCCATTTGCAGCAACATGGATGGACCTAGAGATTATCATACTAAGTCAGAAAGAGAAAGACAAATACCATATAATATCACTTATATATGCAATCTAAAATATGACACAAATGAACATATCTATGAAACGGAAACAGACACACAGACATAGAGAACAGGCTTGTGGTTGCCAAGGGTGAGGGGGTGGGGGAGGGAAGGACTGGGAGTTTGGGACTAGCAGATGCAAACTATTACATATAGGATGCATAAACAACAAGGTCCTACTGTACAGCACAGGAAACTCTACTCAATTCCTGTGATAAACCATAATGGAAAAGAATATATGTATGTATAACTGAACCACTTTGCTATACAGCAGAAATTAACACAACATTGTAAATCAACTATACTTCGATAAAAATTTTTAATAACACACAATGCTGGGGTGGAGAGTCAAGCCATTCAAAGTGGAATCCTCCAGGGACTGGAGTCCTAACCTCGCTGTCCCCTGTGGGCTGGGGTAGCTGGGCAGTGGAGCGGTACGTGGGAAAGGAGAACGCTGGGGTTTAGATCAGAGCAAGCCGTAAGAAGTAATGACTCGGCTGCCAAGAATGCAAATCTGCTCTTTAGTAAAATCTAGACTGAGGAAAAGTCCCAGTCCACTGGGGACATAGTGCAACCACCACCCAGCCACTCCTTTCAAACATTTTTATTCTGCTTTTCATTCCAACTTTTTATTAGAAAATCTTCAAACAGAGAATTTGAAAGTGTACTATGATGAACTCATATATTCAACAATTTTTAAACATTTGCCGCATTTGCTTTATCCATTCATGTATGTGTATGTGAGACTATATATATGTATATATATATGTGTGAGTGTGTATGTATATTGTGTACAAACTTTTTCCAAACCACTTGAAAGTAGATTTTGCAGACATCAATGCATTTCATCCCTACACACTTCAGCCAGCATCTGCTAAGAACCAGGGCAATCTCCTATATGACCACTGTGCTACCAACACACACAAGAAAATTGACAATAATTCTTCAATATAATTTAACATCTAGTTCATAGGGAAATTTCTCCAACTGTCTCTAAAATGTCCTTCAAAGCTATTTTGATCATTCTTCAACAAGTGAACTAAAGCTGCTTCCTGTTTGTTTGTTTTTTCTTCTTACTATCCACTCTGGCAATGAACTTGGTAGACCACAGCATAATTAATTCACTAAGAATGGCAACATTGGAGGAAGAGCACATTTTTTCTTTTTTTTTTTGCGGTACGCGGGCCTCTCACTGTTGTGGCCCCTCCCGTTGCGGAGCGCAGGCTCCAGACGCGCAGGCTCAGCGGCCATGGCTCACGGGCCCAGCCACTCTACAGCATGTGGGATCTTCCCAGACCGGGGCAGGAACCCGTGGCCCCTGTACTGGCCGGCGGACTCTCAACCACTGCGCCACCAGGGAAGCCCAAGGAAGAGCAAATTTTGAGGAGGAAAGTGAGGAGTTCTGTTTTTTTAATGAAAACAATTTTTATTGAAGTATAGTTGATTTAGAATGATTCACAAGTACAGCAAAGTGATTCAGTTATACATATATATATTCTTTTTCAGATTCTTTTCCATTATAGGTTATTACAAGATATTGAATGTAGTTCCCTGTGCTATACAGTAGGTCCTTGTTGTTTATCCCTTTTATGTATAGCAGTGTAAACTTTGGATACAGGTCTGGAGCTCAGAGGTGAGGTCTGTGCTAAACACGAATACTTGGGAGCTATCAAACCACAGGGGTGGCCAAGTGTTGGGAGGGCCTGAGCTCATCTGGGGACACTGCTTTGTCATCTTCTTCATCACCATTTATTTAGACACCACAATAGCTTGGCATTGTACTTTTTATCATTACTTCATTTTCTTACCACCGTCTTACGTGATGGGCAGCCTTATCTCCGTTTTTCTGAGAAAGAGACAGTCTCAGCATTGCTTAGTAACTGGCTGAGTCATCCCTGCAAGTCCATGTGGGAGCGGAGATCTGAGCCAAGCTCTGTCTGGCTCTGGAAGGTCTGTTCGTGGCCACTGTGCCGACATCTGCCGGCAGAGAGGTGGGAAAGGAGGCTGTGGACAGAACCCTGAACAGACACAAGAGGATCCCCTGAAGGGACCTGGGGAGAAACAGCAGAGAAAATCCAGAAGGGAATAATATTAGAGAAGCTGAGGGAGGAAAGGGTCTCAAGAACAAGGCCGTGGCACACGTCCGTTGATTCCTGCATTCATTTGATAGATGTTTCAGGCACTGTGAGTGGCCCCCAAATTGGATGGTGAATAAAGCAGACTGTCTCTGTTGTAGAAGGGGCAAATTGTCGATTAAAGCCCAGTGTGGGAGTTTGAGAAGGACAAGTTCTGAGCCGTGGTGGGTTTGGGTGTGGTGGCCCAGGTGATTTCTGACAGCGGTCTCAGAGCTGCAGGAGGCCATGACCCTGAGCCCAGCGGGCTTCTGAATGTGGTGGGGGGGAGTGAAGACGGTCCCAAATCCAGTTTTCTGGATGCTTGGTGGGAAGGGAAGGGGGCATACAGGGCAGATGGGGAAATTGGAGCCAGAGGGTTGTTTGGGCTGTTTGTTAAAGAGAATGGGACAGACAATAGGCAGGAGGAGGTTAAGGATGAGGGTGAAAAGCAAAGAAAAGGGGAAGGGAGCCAGGGTCTGCGAAGCAGGGTTGTGGGTCCCAACTGAACAGGGGGGACATCCTGTGTCTTTGAAATAGAAGGAGGGGAGGGTGGAGGGAGAGGGAGACGGTCCAGGGCTTTGCAGGAGTGGCCTCTACTGTCTTGTTAAGTTGGAGCAGAGTCCTCGGCGGGGAGGGAAGACGGTGGAGGAAGGGCACGTTTGAAAACTGTGGCCAAGTCTGGTAGATGCTGTCGTGGGAACTGAGAGGGGGCTGACCCCCACCCGACAGTAAGAGACTGAGGTCCAGCACAGGGAGGGCTGAGAATCAACCAGAGTCCAGTGCGGGGGACGTGCTCACATGGGCGCGGATGCGGCTGAGGGCAGGGGTGGCACCCTTGTCCACACATCCGGAAGGGTGGGGCTTGGGTGTGTGTTTGAGGGAGTCCAAGGTTCTGGAGAGGATGCAGGTCAAGACAGCAAACAATGGGAGAAGTGGAGCCCGGGAGGATGGAGACACGGGGGAGAGATGGGGGTGAAGGGAGGTCCTCTGAGCTGGGCAGGAAGTAGTGAGAGGTGGGCAGCTTTGGGACTGGGTTTCCAAGGTGGAGGAACAGAGGTCATAGCAGGGTCCAAGGGCTGAGACGGGTGTGTGTTATTCAGTGGGCGGAGATGCAGCCCTGTGGGTGGACGCGGCCAAGCTCCGGGGAAGCCAGCCCCTCCCTCTTTCCCTACAGGGATTAATAAATCAGAGAACTATTAACAGGGAGCAGGTGGGGCGTTGCCTTTATGACCTGTCAGCAGGCTGGGAGAAAGCAGGGGTGCCTCCCAGTTCCCTCTGCGGACCTTAGTCTTGGGAATGGCACAGCTGTGACCTGCACACCCAGGTTCGGGCAGGAAGTGGGCTAGAAGGACACAGAGCTGTGGCTGGGTGGGTGACTCTCCACTGAGCAGGGTGAGCCCCCCAGCCTGAGTGCAGGTAGCTCCAGAGGTTAAGGGAAAGGGGATGCTGCATTCAGGGTGGGAAGGAGGGAGGGAGAGAGCTTGCAGGCTGCAGGGGGACTGGGAGGGTCTGGGCGGGATGAGGTGAGTCGCCAGCACCTCGTGGGGTGCTGGAGAATCATTCTTGAAGAGGCAGCTTTCCCCAGGGGCTGGACTGGCCTGGCAGAGACTCTGAGTCATGCACAGGGACAAGCCCTCTGGGGTGCCCCCTGGCTGATGGGGGCTGAGCGCCCAGGAGGGTTCCAGGGGTCCCGTCTGGTGATGGAGGGGGAGGGGCTGGGGGTGTCAGGAGCCGCAGCGCGTGGGGATGGGCCGGAGAGGGGGTTACCTAGTGATCACCTTCATCGCTTCCTTTGTAGTAGAAATAGTCCTGTTCCTATGTAGCCTCCATTGTTTCTCTTAAAAAATATTCCATTAAACACTATGTTTAAATTTGAAAGGAAAGTAAGGAAGCAGCCATAAAATAATCCCGCGGTCTTGACTGATCTGGTGTATTTACTCTCAAGGTTTTTTTAAATCAAAGCTTCATCACATTCAACTTAATATTGGGTCACTTAAGAAGGATGGTCTCGGGCTTCCCTGGTGGCGCAGTGGTTGAGAGTCCGCCTGCCGATGCAGGGGACACGGGTTCGTGCCCCGGTCCGGGAAGATCCCACGTGCCGCGGAGCGGCTGGGCCTGTGAGCCATGGCGGCTGAGCCTGTGCGTCCGGCGCCTGTGCTCCGCAACGGGAGAGACCACAACAGTGAGAGGCCCACATACCACAAAAAAAAAAAAAAAAAAAAGAAGGATGGTCTCAGTTTCCCCATCCGAGGAACCGATGGACATTCTATGTGTTTTGCTTACAGAGAAGCCCCCAGCCACGCTCTCTGCTCCTTCACCCCATTCACGTACCTTCCTGGATGTGTTTCACCAGTCGGCTGTCAACAAACATCAAAATGATGGACAGGACACGGCTCCTGTTCTGATGATGGCCGGGGACACGGGGATCCAGGCTGCACTGAAGCTCAAATGCAGAGTCACTGCCTGGTTTCTGCTACCTCCGCCCAGAAGTCACTTTGGCAGGGGAAGAAGTGGCCACAGGGTTCTCTGTCACTCACCTTTGCCCCAAGAGCAGTGGGTGCAGACAGGAGAGACTGTGTCTGGTGATCTATCTCCCTTATTTGGCACGGGCTTTTTAGGACAGAGGCTGCGCGGTATCCATCTCTGCGGTTCTGCAGCTCTATGTGCTCTCAGGAAGTTTGCCGGAAGTCGGGGAAGATGTGAAAGTTGATGCTGGTTGGAGCAATGGGGTTTTTAAGGTTTAAAGGAGAAGACGTAGCCTAACCCCCCCTCCCCGCACGGAGTGCCAGGTGCCTCTTGGGCACCTGCCCCCTCCCCCTGGCCTCCCCTCGAGTGACAGTCCCCACCTTCCCCGCTCCTTCAGGGCCGGCACTTTTAAGACTCTGAACTCTTGTTCTCCAGGGATCCAGACAACTTCCGGGAATAGAGGGTGCTTGAACTGAGCCCTGTGGGGAGCATGTGGCCCAGGGAGGGTGTTCCCCGCTGCATGAGGCGGGGTGGGTTGGGGGACAGGAGATGCGGGGGTCTGGGGCTGGGGAGGCTGGCCGGCCAACAGTGTGACTGATGGGAGATGAGCAGCCTGCCTGCAGTGACCTTGAATTTCAATAAAGGGGTGTAGGCTTCCTCCTGCGGGTGTGCAGGTCACTGAAACCCTTGGGGAACCTGAGACGAAGGATGAGCTGAGCCTGGGGGGATGGTGGGAGGGTGTGCAATGGGGAGGGGTAGGTTGCAAGTGCCTGTTGGGAGGAGGCAGCTCCCTGTTGGTCTGCCTGCTGCTTTCAGGAACTCTCTTCTCTGCCCATACGCCTTTGGGGGATCAAAGGGTGGAGATCTGCCCCTCTCATCCACCTTTGCCCCCAGCCTGAGAGACAGGCACCGTCACCCCATTGCCCCACCCCCTCTGAATCCCCACTCCCGCCGGGAGACCCGGGAGGAGCAGGGGGGAAGCCAGCTAGACTCTGCCTCCCCTCCCCCGCCATCTCCAGGCCCCCCTAGGACAGGAGGCCTCACACCTATCTACCCCCAAGATGAACTTGAAAAACTGTGTCTCTTCCTCGTGCACTGTTAAGTTGACATCTGTCTGCAGGTTTTCATAAAAGTTTCAACAGTTGCCCAGGACGTTGCTGATATCAATACGCAAACACAGACATTTTAGATTAAAATTGTTTCATCACTTTAAAAAATGTAACCATGGACTATAAACACACAAATGATCTGATACTGACCATTATCTATGAAAAAGCCAACAGACATTGCAAGCTCTTCTTTAGCATTTGGAATGTCTATAATTGAAATGTAAACATTTTTGATAAACAAATGTTTAGAAAGAACATTTCTTCTGGCTTGAAGAAATAAGCCTCATAATGATTATGAGTGCACAGTTGATCAAGTCAATGTATATTTCAAATATTGATCAGGAGGTATTAAGTATAAAGGGTCAGAGACATGGACACCTCCTACCCGGGAGGGATAATCAATGTGTCGCTACAGTGAACGTGAGTCTGACCCCCGTCCCCGTGTCTCCACCAGCACCCCCGATACAAGACCTACAGAGCGTCTCTGTCTACAGTTTGACAGGACATCCTGTGCCCAGCGCCACAGGTGGAATTGTGTCCCCCTGACACATACGTTGAAGGCCTAACCCCAGCGTCTGAATGTGACCTTATTTGGAAAAGGATCTTTGCAGACATAATCAAGCTAAAAGGTCATCCTAGAGCAGGGTGGGCCTTAATCCAATATGACAAGTGTCTTTGTAAGAAGAGGAGAGGCTCAGACACAGTCGGGGAGTGTGGGGAGATGCCACGTGAGGACAATGGCAGAGGCCGCAGGGGTATGTAGCCACGCCTGGCAGCAGCAGGGTGGCTGGCAGCCGCCAGGAGCTGGGAGGGCGGCTAGGAGCAGATTCTCCCCCAGACCTTCCCGAAAGAGTCAGCCTGTTGGTATCTGTGTTTCGGACTTTTCACCTCCAGATCGGAGAGTGAATAAAATTCTGTTGTTTGAAACCATCCCGTTTACTTGGTTAGGGAATCCCTGCAGGACAAATACACCAAGGCACCCATTTCATAGCAAAAGAAAGGCCACAGTTTGCAATAGCCACGATCCATGATCTTACCCTGGACCCTCCACCCGGAAGCGTCCAGCCGGATGGGACCGTGGAATGGCCTGTGACAAGTTCAGCTGAGGGACGGGGCCCTGACTGAACGGGGTGCTTTCACAGAAGACTGATGCGTGAAGCTTATTTCATGCAACACTGATGCGTCGATGTGTTCACCGATGGCTGGTCTATAGGGTGAGAACGTGCACATCTGGGAAGGAAGTGAGGGGGAGGCATGATTAACCCTTTCATGGTACCTTCCAGGCACCCCTGGGAGTCTGTGCTTCCTGCCCCTCTAGACGTCTGCCCGGTTGGAGATCCTGGTTCGAGTGTGGACATGCCTGGGGACAGGACACAGGAAGGAGCCCATGGCAATTGGAAAAGGGCCATTTTTGGCTTCAGTGGACTCACCAGGAAACACGAACTGACCATCGCTGTGGAGTCGCTCCCCAGGGTGACGGTTACAAACTCGGGCGGCTGCCAAACCCCAGCTCCGGGGAGGAAGGTGAGTGGGATACTGACTCCCATCAGAAGAATGTTTGAGCCACTGGGGACGGGTGCTGGCAGCCAATTCTACCCCCCCCCAGATGGATGCTCCTGAGACCCGGTGCTCCCCGCTGCCACTCTGAGGACCGTCTGGACACCGAGTGAGCCATTGCCCTTGAGGCCAGGTCGTGGCCAGTCTGGGAATGCATCTCCTGTCTGTCCTCCGGCGCTGGCCTCCCCTACTCACGATCTCAAACCCACAAGCATCTGCTTCCTCTGGGACTTAGGCAGGAGCACATAAAAGGGTGGAAGGCACATGCCAGCGTCGGGAGAGAGGCTGCACAGGAGAGGGACTCCACGCTCTGCAGGGTGAGTAAGTCAGAAATTTTATTTACATAAAGTCACATTTTCTTCACCTCCATACTAAACTGCTATTTCAGGAGGAACATTCTGAGGGGGCATCACGTTACTGGCTCGTTCATCTCCCTCCCCACGAACCTCGGCCACTCCCTTCTCCCTGGTCCCCACCCAGGCTTCCAGGACACTGTTTCCAGCAGAAACGTTGGTGACACCAGTACCTTCCTCGTCTGGAAGTTGAGAAAATCCTCCCTTAAGCAGGTGTGAGGCAGGAATGCTGAGGGAAGAGGCTCTACCTCTGGGCCTCTGCGGAGGGCTATTGTCTAGCTCCAGAAGTGGGGGTGAGAAAGCCGGCTGGGGTCTCTCCACAGCCTGTCTGGGACCCATGGGGCAACTGGCAGCAGAAGTCGAGAAGGACCAGTGGTGGGGCTCCAGGCAGCTGGGTTGGCCTTCTGCCAAAGCCTAGGATATTGTGCATGGAGAGATTGGCTTTTTCTAACCCGATCCTTCTGGGTGAGAATCCAGCGTGTAACCCTTATGGGCCACATGACCCCCGGCAAGCATCTTAGCCACTCTCATCTGGGCCATCTTCATGCACCTGAGGTAGGCACTAAGGAGATGGTGTGGGAAGGAGAGCCGAACATGCACCCCAAAATATTACGCCTCTTTGGTGTAAGGATTATCTTTAGAATATTATTTTTAGGAAACAGTGGACATAGGACAGTCTATGAAAACGAAGTAGAAGTTACCCTTCTAAAGGAGACTCTTACCTTCGTAAAGGAAATCTCCTCCTGTAAGGGTATCTCCCCTCTGGACCAGGAAGAAAAGGACGACAAAATCTCTAGAAACTCTCATCAGTAGAGGAGGCAAGTCTTAAACCTGCTGCATCGCATCCTCATCCTTGTTCACTGTGTTCTCCTGGTCACTTGTAACTGGCCACACCCCACCCCCAATATCTTCTTTTGTCTTTAGCTGCAGATGGCATTTAAGGTGATGGTGTGGGACATTTCTGGGAGTTATTCAGTCTTCCTAGGTATCTTCTGTGTACAAAGGAGGTATACGTATTGGTAAACTTCTGTTCGTTTTCTCCAGTCACTCTGCCTTTTATGACAGGAGGCTCTCAGCTGAGAACCTAGAAGGGTAGAGGGGAAATTATTTTTCCTCCCCCATGGGTATGTAAAGCTCCTGGCGCACATTAATGACTTAAAGAACTATTAACATCCTTCCTCAAATAGGAGTGGGGCTGAAATTGTCAAGGAGCAAGCCTTGTTTGTAGGTAGAGAGTGTGGGCAGAAGAAGGGTGACTTCTCAGAGCTTAGATCTTCCAGCATTATTGTAAAGATGAGCTGATTATAATCGCTTAGAGTCCATTGCCTGGGACATGCCAAGTAAATGCTCCTTTACTGTCAGCCCGAGATGAGCTCTCTCAATGATCCTGCAGGAAAATGGCTCAGACAGAACAGGGCAGCTCTGTGGGCTGAGCTGGCTGAGCCCCCAGTGGGGCAGATTTCAATGCTCCTTTTCCATTTCGGAGACCACGAGGCATCACAAGGGACCGGGAAGACGCCCGGGGGAACCGCCTCGGCTTGCTCAGAGGCGCCCACCTGGGATGGTGGTGAGAGGCTGGGCGGGAGGACAGTGGGAGCCAGACAGTCGCGACGAGCTGGCTGCACTAACTCCCAGCTGTGTGGCTTCGGGTATGTTATTTAAGCCTTTTACTCTCATTTTCCTCCTCTGGAAGTAAGCGCAATTCCTCCCTCCCGAGGGGCTGTGAGGGTCAGATGCCAGAGTACACAGAGCGTTTCTAGCAGAGTGGAGGGCCCACGCGGCCTTCGACAAGGCAGATGGGTGGTGCTGATATGTCAGCGAAGAGGGGGAGTTAGTGGGGAGTGAGGCTTGGGAGTCTACTGCCAGGAGATGAAGCTCCTTCCCAAATCCCCTCAACATTTCCAGGGGTGATGCTTGGGGGGGGTTAGCTTTCCAAGTTTACCCTTTAGTTCCTGCCGAGCTTAGCTGAAAGAATACATTCTCTGGTCTCATATTTAGGACCTCACAGTGTCTGATGGGATCCGATATGTAGGACACTGTGTACGTGTGTGTCCTCCAAGGTGGCCAAAGGCTTTTGTGAGTTTTCCAACTTGCAGGTTTCCTGTGATTCAGGCGGGCAGGGGAGTAACCGTGACACGGTGCTGAAGGGCACCTACCTCTGATATTCATGATGTCTTTTTGTTTCCTGTATTTTTGATGCTTTGACATCTGGGGCCTTGCTGAACCTGGAGGCCCTGCCTCTCCCGGGGCAGCCAGTTCCTAGAGGTAGTGAAGGACTTATCTCCAAACACATTTCCCATATGCCAGCCAACCCATCCAGAACACCTTCTTTACCGGGTTCTCACACGCTGGGCTGGGCCTCTACGCACCTGCCCTATTCATCCCAGGCCCAAGGGCACGACAGTGAAATGATTCCAACTAGCTAGCTCTAAACCTGCTGGCCCTGTTTCTTCTGCTCCTTCACCATCAAGGCTCTCGCCCGTCTTCCTCCCCCACCCCCGCCACCTCCTGCCTAATCCTGGCGCGTCTCTGGACGCTTCTGCTTCTAGGGAACTGTGAGTACAGACTTCTTCCCGCGTGGCAGTCATTTCCATATCTGCGTGTCTTACAATGTTTGATTAAACAAATCCCAGATATCCTTTAAAGACCTTAATTAGATCCTCTGTGCTTTAGGGGTTGAAGGGTACATATATAATTAAAATGAAACTAAGAAAATGATCATGTGTGGCACGGCCAGACTTTCCAATCACATTCTGCTTCCAAGTGCCAAACATCACAGCTGAGATGCTTGCCTCCAAAGACCCCTGCATCCCGCGTCTTCATCCTTCATCACTTCTGCACCCACAGATGTCAGTGGCATCCTTAGCAGGCTTTCCCACTGGCTATGAGCTGCTCGAGGACAGAGTTCCTAGGTTTATCCGACTTCTGTGTCCTAATGGCTTTCTCAATGGAGTATGTGTTTACGAAGTGAATGCTTGGGTGAGTATGGCTCCATTGCTCTGGTCACCCCCAGGGCCTGATGAAATATGTCACTGTGACTGTAGATAGGGTTTCCACCCCAGAGCTGTGACATGCTGGTGGGCTGTACCCCATCTGTGAGGGGTGTCAAAGTTTGTTACTGGTGATGTAACAAAGTCTGCAGGGGATGTACTAATATTTAGCCCTTTCACAGCATCCCGTCATGGACCTGCATCCTGTTACATGTTCTTGAGTTATGGCTGCCGTCTCTGGAATGTGGTTAATGTCATATTGCCCAAGGGACTGTGTCCCGTAAGGAAGCCCCATCAGTCACATGTGCCAAAGTGGATGAATGGTCAAGAACCATTGGTTTAGGGTCACGAGTGTTGTTTTCTTCGTGACTGAACAGGTGATCAGGGCACACGAACAAGGGTCTATTGTACTTTTATCCAGTAGGATACTTGGACAGTGTTGGTTTGGGGCAGAGCATTTCTCACAATAATGCTAATTATCATGACTATTTTTGTCAATGTTTTGTTGGCTATGGGAATAACAGTGAAGCAACTTCTGAAATTCGACCTGAGATTGATAAAAGTGTGCACTTTGGCAGGTGCAGGAATGGGACTTTCCAAGGCTGTTTCTAGACGTATTTACTTGCCAAACCAGCCCTTTGAATAAGATGGATCCTGAGGAAATGTTTCCCACATCCATGGAGAGTGGCCCTGGTAGATTCTAGTATATGAAAACTAGATGCTGTCCTTTAAAACAGTTGTTTTGAATTACAAATAGTCTAATACCTAACAAAATACTAATACCTTTGATTTCTCTGTATTTCTGTTACTATTTTATTCCCAGAAACGTATGTATGTATATGTATAACTGATTCACTTTGTTATAAAACAGAAACTAACACACCGTTGTAAAATAATTATAGTCCAATAAAGATGTAAAAAACAAAAAAGTTATGAAGAAAGGAAATGGATTTTATTAAGGGAAAATGAAGTGATGTCCTGAAGCATCTCAAAGAGAGATACTTAATTATGCGTATTTAGTATATTTGGTATATTATATTACACTGGAAGCATTGTCAAATAAAAGGCAACATTAAAAAAAAAGATATACTCAAAAAAAAAAAAGAAATGTCATTCAAATCTCACTTGTTCAGTAAGTAATTTACTGCCATTTACTGCTATCGTGTGCAGGCCAATTTGCTTTTGGTTTAGGTTTTAATGTGACGCACTTTCTAGCTCTTAAGAGCATCGCTCTTATGGCTCAAAAACCTATAGCACAGAGGGCTTGGGTTCCCTTGGGAAACTTGGAATAGGAATCTTCACCTCTCAAAATCACACTGACCTCATGTGGATTGAATAAATAATGATTTATCTCACATTCAATTAACATTTGTTTATTTATTCACCGCTGAAAGGGAATAGAGCAGGATAGAACAGTGAGTCTCCGTTTCTCTGTAGTGAAGATCAGTTTTCATTTTCTTTTTATTTTTTTAATCCATTGCAGGCCAACATTTTCATAAATACAATAGAAATGAATTTATGAAAAAAGAAAGAAAAAAGACATACAAACAATAAACCCCCAGTTTTTATTATTAGATTCAATAGACATAAAGTTAGGTTTCAATGGCTATAATTAGAAGAGATATAACATCATTGCTCTGAAAGTTTCCGAACGCTTTGAATATTCATCTCACAGGTCGTGGGTCAGAGTTCTATTTTTATTTATGGTCCAGCCATTGTCCTTGGTGTGTTCAGACTCAGCAGGTATGAGGGTGGGAACAGATTCTGCCTTAAACCTCCCCCACCGCCAATTTTTGGGTTCCCTTTTAAATTATATCACATATGCCCCCATCAGTTGCATCGTATAACAAGAAAAGACAAATATCACCTCGGTTGCCATGGTTTCAGAAACGCTATAAACTCCAACCCGTGGGTTCTTCTCTTTCCCCTCTTGCTTCCTCATTTAAAATGGACCAGTGTGGAGTTCAGCACCAGTGACAGTGAGCGTGGTGACGTGGGTTCCAAGTCCCGGCTGGCCTGGCTTCTCCAACCCCGTTGGCAAGATGTGGCTGTTGGGATGAAGAGTTTCTAGGATAACTGTCTGTGTCTAAACGTGTGATTGAGGCTGAGGTTCCATGCTATTTGAGCATGTGTGCATGGCAGTGGTTCCCAGGTACCCCAGATGCGATGGGGACTGAGGCAGAGGGGCAGGTGCAGGTGCAGGTGACAGGTTGTGTGAGCTTGAGTTTGCAGTGCAGAAGCTCATGCATCCCGGGCCCCATGGGGCCAGACCTCCATCTCTCTAGTGCTGATGTCTGGCCTCGAAGACCCTGGGTTCCATGATGCATGGGTCTAAATCCACTTTCTCTTGCAACGTGGGACAAAATATCCCACATTGCCCGTCGGACCCACATAATTTGGAAATTAATAATAAATATGTTTGGAGTCACTGTGGGTACTTTGAACCTTTCTCCCACTCCCTACTAGCGGACAATACGTTCTTGCCAGAATCTACTGGGTCGGCCATTTCCCAGGGCCCTGAGGCAGGAGCCAGAGGTGAAGAGGGATGGCTAGTCTCTGCAGAGGGGACGGCAAAGGCACGTGGGCGTGAAGCAGCACTGCAGTGTCAGGGAACAGCAACATATTTGGTGTAACTGGGCTTAGAGTATGTGAGGAGAAGTGAATCTAATGGAGCCATCCAGAACGAGATACAAAATTGTGTTGTAAAAGACGTGAGTGAAAGATGTGAAATTGGCTGAAGCCACAGGTTAGTCCAGAAGGGGCTTGTGCATTTGTGTGTCTCAAACAGTGACTTCACTGCCAGGTCTCTGGGGGGTTAGGGACATTTGCCAGGTGGCTGTGGTCCAGCGCTCCTGCACCCAGAAGGTGGAGTCCATTTGGAGCCCCCATCAGCCACCTTGTTGTTAATTGTTTCACCCTCCCCACACCCTGAGGATGGGCAGGAGGGGCACTCCAGGTGGCAGGAGGAAGGGGTGGAAGCAGATGGGGCCAAAGACAAGCTTGCTTTCTTTTCTTTCTTTCTTTCTTTCTTTCTTTCTTTCTTTCTTTCTTTCTTTCTTTCTTTCTTTCTTTCTTTCTTTCTTTCTTTCTTTCTTTCTTTTTTTTAAAAATCTTTATTAAAGTATAATTGCTTTACATTGTTGTGTTAGTTGCTGATGTATAACTAAGTGAATCAGCTATACATTTACATACATCCCCATATCTCCTCCCTCTTGCATCTCACTCCCTCCCACCCTCCCTATCCCACCCCTCTAGGTGGTCACAAAGCACCGAGCTGATCTCCCTGTGCTATGCGGCTGCTTCCCACTGGCGATCTATTCTACATTTGGTAGTGTATATATGTTCATGGCACTCTCTCACTTCATCTCAGCTTAGCCTTCCCACTCCCCATGTCCTCAAGTCAATTATCTATGACTGTGTCTTTATTCCTGTCCTGCTCCCAGGTTCTTCAGAACCTTTTTTTTTTCTTTTTAGATTCCATATATATGTGTTAGCATTCGGTATTTGTTTTTCTCTTTCTGACTTACTTCACTCTGTATGACAGTCACTAGATCCAACCACCTCACTAGAAATAACTGAATTTCGTTTCTTTTTATGGCTGAGTAATATTCCATTGTATACATGTGCCACATCTGCTTTATCCATTCATCCGTCGATGGACATTTAGGTTGATTCCATGTCCTGGCTATTGTAAATAAGAGCTGCAATGAACATTGTGGTGGTACATGACTCTTTTAGAACTATGGTTTTCTCAGGGTATATGCCCAATAGTGGGATTGCTGGGTCGTATGGTAGTTCTATTTTTAGCTTTTTAAGGAACCTCCATACTGTTCTCCATAGTGGCTGTATCAATTTACTTTCCCACTAACAGTGCAAGAGGGTTCCTTTTCTCCACACCCTCTCCAGCACTTATTGTTTGTAGATTTTTTGATGACGGCCATTCTGACAGGTGTGAGGTGATACCTCATTGTAGTTTTGATTTGCATTTTTCTAATGATTAGTGATGTTGAGCATCCTTTCCTGTATTTGTTGGCCATCCAAATACCTTCTTTGGAGAAATGTCTGTTTAGGTCTTCTGCCCATGTTTGCATTGGGTTGTTTGTTTTTTTCATGTTGAGCTGCAGGAGCTGCTTGCATATTTTGAAGATTAATCCTTTGTCAGTTGCTTTGTTTGCAAATATTTTCTCCCATTCTGAGGGTTGTCTTTTCATCTTGTTCACGGTTTCTTTTGCTGTGCAAAAGCTTTTAAGTTTCATTAGGACCCATTTGTTTATTTTTGCTTTTATTTCCATTTCTCTAGGAGGTGGGTCAAAAAGAATCTTGCTGTGATTTATGTTATAGAGTGTTCTGCCTATGTTTTCCTCTAAGAATTTTATAGTGTCTGGCCTTACATTTACGTCTCTAATCCATTTTGAGTTTATTCCTCTGTATGGTGTTAAGGAGTGTTCTAATTTCATTCTTTTATATGTAGCTGTGCAGTTTCCTAGCACCATGTATTGAAGAGGCTGTCTTTTCTCCATTGTATATTCTTGCCTCCTTTATCACAGATAAGGTGACCATAGGTTCCTGGGTTTAACTCTGGGCTTTCTATCCTGTTCCATTGATCTATATTTCTGTTTTTGTGCCAGTACCATACTGTCTTGATTACTGTAGCTTTGTAGTATAGTCTGAAGTCAGGGAGTCTGATTCCTCCAGCTCCGTTTTTCTTTTTCAAGATTGCTTTGGCTATTCGGGGTCTTTTGTGTTTCCATACAAATTGTGAAATTTTTTGTTTTAGGTCTGTGAAAAATGTCATTGGTAGTTTAATAGGGATTGCATTGAATCTGTAGATTGCTTTGGGTAGTATAGTCATTTTCACAATGTTGATTCTTCCAATCTAAGAACATGGTATATCTCTCCATCTGTTTGCATCATCTTTAATTTCTTTCATCAGTGTCTTATAGTTTTCTGCATACAGGTCTTTTGTCTCCTTAGTTAGGTTTATTCCTAGGTATTTTATTTTTTTTTTGTTGCAGTGGTACATGGGAGTGTTTCCTTAATTTCTCTTTCAGATCTTTCATCATTAGTGTATAGCAATGCAAGAGATTTCTGTGCATTAATTTTATATCCTGCTACTTTACCAAATTCACTGATTAGCTCTAGTAGTTTTCTGGTAGCATCTTTAGGTATCTCTATGTATAGTATCAGGTCATCTGCAAACAGTGACAGTTTTACATCCTTTCTGATGTGGATTCCTTTTATTTCTTTTTCGTCTCTGATTGCTGTGGCTAAAACTTCCAAAACTATGTTAAATAATAGTGGTGAGAGTGGGCAATCTTGTCTTGTTCTAGATCTTAGTGGAAATGGTTTCAGTTTTTCACCATTGAGAATGATGTTGGCTGTGAGTTTGTCATATATGGCCATTATTACGTTGAGGTAAGTTCCCTCTATGCCTACTTGGTGGAAAGTTTTTATCATAAATGGGTGTTGAATTTTATCGAAAGCTTTTTCTGCATCTACTGAGATGATCATATGGTTTTTCTCCTTCAGTTGGTTAATATGGTGTATCACATTGATTGATTTGCATATATCGAAGAATCCTTGCATTCCTGGGATAAACCCCACTTGATCATGGTGTATGATCCTTTTAATGTGCTGCTGGATTCTGTTTGTTAGTATTTTTGCATCTATGTTCATCAGTGATATTTGCCTGTAGTTTTCTTTCTTTGTGACATCTTTGTCTGGTTTTGGTGTCAGGGTGATGGTGGCCTCGTAGAAAGTGTTTGGGAGTGTTCTTCCCTCTGGTATATTTTGAAAGAGTTTGAGAAGGGTAGGTGTTAGCTCTTCTCTAAATGTTTGATAGAATTCGCCTGTGAAGCCATCTGGTCCTGGGCTTTTGTTTGTTGGAACTTTTTTTTTTTTTTTTTTGCGGTACACGGGCCTCTCACTGTTGTGGCCTCTCCCGTTGCGGAGCACAGTCTCCTGATGCACAGGCTCAGCGGTCATGGCTTACAGACCCAGCCACTCCATGGCATGTGGGATCTTCCCAGACCGGGGCACGAACCCGTGTCCCCTGTATCGGCGGGCAGACTCTCAACCACTGCACCACCAGGGAAGTCCCTGTTGGAACATTTTAAATCACAGTTTCAATTACAGTGCTTATGATTTGTCTGTTTATATTTTCTATTTCTTCCTGGTTCAGTCTCAGAAGGTTGTGCTTTCTAAGAATTTGTTTGTTTCCTCCAGGTTGTCCATTTTATTCACATATAGTTGCTTGTAGTAATCTCTCACGATCCTTTGTATTTCTGCAGTGTCAGTTGTTACTTCTCCTCTTTCATTTCTAATTCTGTTGATTTGAGTCTTCTCTCTTTTTTTCTTGATGAGTCTGGCTAATGGTTTATCAATTTGTTTACCTTCTCAAAGAACCAGCTTTTAGTTTTATTGATCTTTTCTATCATTTCCTTCATTTCTTTTTCATTTATTTCTGATCTGATCTTTATGATTTCTTTCCTTCTGCTAACTTTGGGATTTTTTTGTTTTTCTTTTTCTAATTACTTTAGGTGTAAGGTTAGGTTGTTTATTTGAGGTGTTTCTTGTTTCTTGAGGCAGGATTGTATTGCTATAAACTTCCCTCTTAGAACTGTTTTTGCTGAATCCCATCGGTTTTGGGTCATTGTGATTTCATTGTCATTTGTTTCTAGATATTTTTAATATCCTCTTTGATTTCTTCAGTGATCTCTTGGTTATTTAATAGTGTATTGTTCAGCCTCCATGTGTTTGTATTTTTTACAGATTTTTTCTGTAATTTATATCTAGTCTCATAGTATTGTGGTCAGATAAGATACTTGATCCAATTTCAATTTTCTTAAATTTACCAAGGCTTAATTTGTGACCCAAGATTTGGTCTATCCTGGAGAACGTTCCATGAGCACTTAAAAAGAAAGTGTATTCTATTGTTTTTTGGATGGAATGTCCTAAAATATCAATTAAGTCCGTCTTGTTTAATGTATCGTTTAATGCTTGTGTTTTCTTATTTATTTTCATATTGGTTGATCTGTCCATTGTTGAAAGTGGGGTGTTAAAGTCCCGTACTATGATTGTGTTACTGTCAATTTCCCCTTTTATGGCTGTTAGTATTTGCCTTATGTATTGAGATGCTCCTATGTTGGTTTCCGAAATATTTACAATTGTTGTATCTTCTTCTTGGATTGATCCCTTGATCATTATGTAGTGTCCTTCTTTGTCTCTTGTAATAGTCTTTATTTTAGCCTATTTTGTCTGGTATAAGAATTGCTACTCCAGCTTTCTTTTGATTTCCATTTGCATGGAATATCTCTTTCCATCCCCTCACTTTCCATCTGTATGTGTCCCTAGGTCAGAAGTGGGTCTCTTGTAGACAGCATATATATAGGTCTTGTTTTTGTGTCCATTCAACCAGTCTATGTCTTTTAGTTGGAACATTTAATCCATTTACATTTAAGGTAATTATTGATACATATGTTCCTATTATCATTTTCTTAATTGTTTTGGGTTTGTTATTGTAGGTCTTTTCCTTCTCTTGTGTTTCCTGCCTAGAGAAGTTCCTTTAGCATTTGTTGTAAAGCTGGTTTGGTGGTGCTGAATTCTCTTAGCTTTTGCTTGTCTGTAAAGGTTTTAATTTTTCTGTCAAATCTGAATGAGATCCTTGCTGGGTAGAGTAATCTTGGTTGTAGGTTTTTCCCTTTCATCACTTTAAATATGTCCTGCCACTCCCTTCTGTCTTGCAGAGTTTCTGCTGAAAAATCAGCTGATAACCTTATGGGGATTCCCTTCTATGTTATTTGTTGTTTTTCCCTTGCTGCTTTTAATATCTTTTCTTTGTATTTAATTTTTGGTAGTTTGATTAACATATTTCTTGGCATTTTTCTCCTTGGATTTATCCTGCATGGGACTCTCTGTGCTTCCTGGACTTGACTATTTCCTTTTCCATATTAGGGAAGTTTTCAACTATAATCTCTTCAAATATTTTCTCAGTCTCCTTTTTTTTTTCCTCTTCTTCTTCTGGGACCCCTATAATTCAAATGTTGGTGCATTTAATGTTGTCCCAGAGGTCTCTAAGACTATCCTCAATTGTTTTCATTCTTTTTTCTTTATTCTGCTCTGTGGTAGTTATTTCCATTCTTTTATCTTCCAAGTCACTTATCTGTTTTCCTGCCTCAGTTATTCTGCTGTTGATTCCTTCTAGATAATTTTAAATTTCATTTATTGTGTTGTTCATCATTGTTTGTTTGGTCTTTAGTTCTTCTAGGTCCTTGTTAAACATTTCTTGTGTTTTCTCTATTTTATGTCCAAGATTTTGGATCATCTTTACTATCATTACTCTGAATTCTTTTTCAGGTAGACTGCCTATTTCCTCTTCATTTGTTTGGTCTGGTGAGTTTTTACTTTTGTCCTTCATTTGATGCATATTCCTCTGTCTTCTGATTTTGCTTAACTTACTGTGTTTGGGGTCTTCTTTTTGCAGGCTGCAGGTACATAGTTCCCGTTGTTTTTGGTGTCTGCCCCCAGTGGGTGAGATTGGTTTAGTGGGTTGTGTAGGCTTCCTGGTGGAGAGGACTGCTGCCTGTGTTCTGGTGGATGAGACTGGATCTTGTGTTTCTGGTGGGGAGGACTGCATCCAGTGGTGTGTTTTGGGGTGTGTGTGAACTTAGTATGATTTTAGGCAGCCTCTCTGCTAATGGGTGGGTTTGTGTTCCTGTCTTGCTAGTTGTTTAGCCTGGGGTGTCCAGCACTGGTGCTTGCTGGTCATTGAGTGAAGCTGGGTCTTAGCATTGAGATGGAGACCTCTGGGAGAGCTCTTGCTGATTGATATTACATGGGGCCATGAGCTCTCTGGTGGTCCAGTGTCCTGAACTCGGCTCTCCCACCTCAGAGGCTCAGACCTGACACCCGGCCGGGGCACCAAGACCCTGTCAGCCACATAGCGTAGACAACTTTGGTAACGATCTGACTGCTATGTTGGATTTTTCTTTGCTGGGTGATTTATCTGAGCCAGGTTCCCTTTGACAGAAACACAGCAAGCCAAAATGCTGAGGTATCCGAGTTTTACAGAAAAGACAGGGTTTATTCACAAGGTAGCCAAGGAGAAGACAGGAGAACAAATCACAAATCTGGCTCCAAAGATGAGCTTTCTCTCATTCAGCTCTGGTTCCTTCAGTGGAAATGGGGACTTCTTTGCTAAGTCGGGTCAGCCGGAGACAGCTCTGCAGAATATGTAACGCATTAAAGAAACAAAACCCTTGTAAATACCCTTAAAGACAACCAAATTATGTTTCATTCAAATCACTTCTCTTTACCTAAAAGGGCTTTTTAAAAACTTTAAGGTGACACTTTAAAATCCCAGATACACATATCATTCGTGGAGAAATGTGACAGTACTTGGCTGACGGTCTACTTTCTGTACTTCAGCCTTTAATTAACGCAGTTTTGCTTAATCAGGATTGACAGCTAAGAGAAGGGAATTTAGAGTGACATGCACCTGGGACACATCCCCACATCTCCTTTCCATAGCTGGTCAAAGTCTCTTTCAGCCTCCAGTGTCCCCGTGTGTAAAACCAGGACATATAATAATAAGACTCGTCCGCTGGGCTCTTAGGAGGGTCATATGAGGTAATGCATGTTATGTGCATAATGCCCAAACTGTTTCAGCTATTACTATTATTATTAAGAACAAACCATAGAAATAGGGTTTACTCCATTTTTAAGCTTCTTTGCTGGCTTCCTAGCTCTGAGGTTGAGGTTTTCATTTCTGTGCTACTATTCCTTCTACCACTTAGAAAAGAGGTGTGTCTGATGCTGCCACATGGGTGTGAAAGTACGGCTCACGGTGGAGTCATGTGGGCAGCAGCCAGACACTGTGTCTTTGTTTGGTCATTTAGTGATGTAACCCTCGAAAAATTTTCTCTCAGATCATTCTGTTGGGAATGGTTTCCAAGCCATTAAAATGTTACTCTTCCCATCTTCCCGTGTTCTAATGGGGGATGGAGACAAAACGCAGTGTCATTCAGCCTTTGCCTAAAATGAAGCACACACTGTGAAGCTGATCACGAGTTTCCTGAGATCAGAGCCCGATTGCCTGGTGATACATATGACAAATGAAGGTCGAGAGCAACCTCGTCAGTGTGATTTTCATGGATTAGAATGGAGGGAATTCCACCAGGAGCTCACAGCTGTGGGGATTGTCAGAAGCCTTGGGCATAGGAAGGGGTTCCATGGACAGTCGCACAGAGAACCACCAGGGAAGCCGGGAGGGGGAGCAGCATGGTATTTTCTCTGTGAAAGAGGAAAGGACCTGAATTTGTCCCAAATAATTGAACCTGGTATGTCAGTCAGTGTCCCATCAGAGAGAGAGAACTAGGATAGTTAGCTAGCTAGCTAGCTAGATAGATAGACAGATAGATAGATGGATACAGATAGATGATAGGTTGAGAGACAGACATAGAGAGACAGAGATAGACATAGAGAGACAGGTATAGATGATAGAGAGATACAGATATAGACAGATAGATAGATAGATAGATAGATGATAGATATAGATAGACAGATATAGATGATAGATAGATAGATATAGAGAGACAGATATAGATACATAGATACATAGATATATTGGAAGTCTTACTTGAGGGCTGACGCTGGCTAGGCAGGTCTGAAGTCTGTATGACGGACCTTCAGGAAAGGCAGACTGGAAAGTCCACAAGTGGGATTTCTTCTTCTTCTATAAGGAAACTTTAGTTCTTCACTTAAAGCCTTTCAACTGATTAGATAAGCCCCTGTCTCCCCCCAGGTTATCTAGGATAATCTTTAGACAGAGTCAGCTGATTATAGATACTAATCACATTTACTAAATACCTTCACTGATATGCCTAGATGAAGGCTTGATGGAATAACTGGGATCAGCACGTAGCCAGGTTGACGTACAAACATCACGTCTGGTTTAGCAAGAATGCTTATCAGCTCCTGTAAAATAACATTCTTACTGGGGTAAGAATGTTATATCAGTGGCTATACCAGTGTTTATATCAGTGGCTCCACCAGAATTCCACTTTCTTGGATTAGTTTTTCTCTTCCTGGTCCCTCCACTGTAATTTTCAAGTAGTCAACAATTCCTGTGGATTTTCCTGAGATTTATCACTCATTCGAGCTTTCTCCAATCCCACACTCTCCAGCCTCATACAGACCCTCAAACCTTTATACCCCAATTTTGCCATGTTCTCTTAACTGGAGTCTGTTCTGGTCTCATTAACTTTGCACCAAAATGTAATGAAACACCCTCCCCCTTATTTCTCCTCTGTGTTGAAAAATCTGTCACATCTAAATTCCTCATCCCAGCATCTTAATTCCTCTGTCATTCTTCACCTGACAACTCCTCACCTGTGGTCCAGCACAGACTCATCTCACAGGCAGCACATCCTTCTGTCCTATGTGGGCACAGCACCCTCGCTTTCAGCCCTCTGTCTACAGTCCTGGCCATTCTTACACCTGCTTCCTGTGACTCCCTGATCTGGTCTTGGTTCAGCACTCTTTTCTGTGCTGTGCTGTGCACTGAGGAGTTATCAGCAAAGCAAACATTTCACAGCAAAGGACAAATGTTAGTGTCAATCAGATTGACTGACAACCCAACACGGAGTGTCTGATGGGAATTGGGGCAGGAATAACGGAAAATTTTCTGTCAGGTTCAACTTCACAAAATTGCTGTTTTTCTGGATAAAAAACAGTTGAATATTGGCAATTTCATGCAACACAGCTGAGTTTAGCAGAGGTCCATGGTGGGGTGTGAGTGGAGGGAATGGAGCAGGAGGAAGGGCAGTTCCCATGGGTTCACTTTCCCAGGACTGGGACAGAGGTCGCCTCCCCTGAAATGGTGAGCATGAATGTGGGGACGTGAGGGGTAGACTTGCTGGCAAGTTGGCAGGTGGGCATCTCTAAGCTGTGATGTTGATGCAGGGACAGAAGAGTACCACCCAGGTCCTTGGAGGAACTCAGCTGGCAATGTGCCCCCCCAAAAAACCCCAAAACCTACAAGCACAGTGTGCATGGATATTGAATTATTTTCCCTTTTTGGAGGGAGGGGGTTTGGGATTGTTTTTACTACTTGCTTACTTACTTGCTTATAGCTATCAATAGCAATGTGTAATGAATGTGCTGTTCGCTAAGTCTTTGTTCACGTTCATGATTATTTCTTTAAGACAAAAGCCTAGAATGGAATTACTTGGTGCAGCTACATGAAACATGGCACAACTTGTCAGCCATCCACCAGAGTGGCCTGGGCCGTCAGCTCTCCCACCACCCACTTGTGAGGGGGCCTGTTTTCCCACCTGCTGACAACAGTATTAGCATTTTTTCAGTGTGTTAAGCAAGTAATAGCTTATTACTTTAAAAATAATTTTATTGAAGTATAGTTGATTTACAATATTGTGTTAATTTCTGCTGTACATCAAAGTGATTCAGTTATACATATATATATTCTTTTTCATATTCTTTTTCATTATGATTTATCACAGGAGATTGAACGTTTCCTATATTCAAAGTTTATTACTTTTTAAATGACTTTTTAATCACTAATATTGCTAAACATTTATTTTGAACATCACCATTTCCTTTGTAATTCTATTAATATTTTTTTATGATAAAGACAATTTATTTAATGTAGAATATAGTTTCATCTTTATACTTTTTTGAGCCTCAAATTGACTAGATTAAGAAAATAAGATTTCTGTCATATGTACCCTGAGCTTGAATTCATATTTAATTTGATACGAGGTGATTTGTCAAGTTCTAGGTATTTCTCCCATCTCTTTGCATTTTTGTTTTTATTGTGGAGAAAGCTTATCAGGAAGTTAAGAGTCACCAGCTAATGTCTGAAAATATTTTACGATCCTTATAAAAATCCTCTACTTTACACAATTTTATCATATCATTTAGCTGATGTTAAAATGGTACCTATTAAAATACACAGAGGGTAAGAAAATGAGAGAGATTAGATAGACAAAGAAAGAGAGAGATATATACACACTGAGACAGAGAGACAGAGACAGAAAAACAGACAGACATAGATCGTAAGAAAAGACACAGAAAATCAAATCAATGTGCTAGGCCATGTAGAGGTGGTGCTTGTAGAATTGTATCCTTACCACCTAGATTCCTGGTTTGTTTTGCCAGGATGAATATTCACCATCCCATGAATTCTATCCACTGGCACTGGCTTTTAAAGTACATCAGGACTTCCCTGACAGTCCAGTGGTTAAGACTCTGAGCTTCCAATGCAGGGGGCATGGGTTTGATCCCTGGTCGGGTAATTAAGATCCCACATACCTCGGGGCATGCCCAAAAAAGAAAAAATGTATATCAAATGCGTCTGTAATGGCCCACATGTGAAAGCAAAATTACAAGAGACACTATTGAGCACAATTTACTTTAAGCAATTTTTTCTCCCTCTAAGGATTTGGTTATGTGAATTCTAACTTTCAAAAAGAATATTCTGCCTGTTGATCCAAAGTCACAAACACAGAATATTGACACTGCAAACTGCAGATAAAGATGAGTAGAGTTGAAGGAACCTGAGTGAATCTTTTGCCAAATTATAAAAGTATTTGCATAAAGTCATCCAATTTCAACATTTCTCTCTAAAGAAAGAATGGATTTAGTGTGGATATTAGGCAAGAATAGAGTATGCAGAGCCTCGGGGACCACCTGCTTATATTCTGGAACCCATGGCGGCAAAAGTCTTATCATTTTGAAAGTCAAGGGAATGCTTGCTTCAGTTATTGAAATAAGACATTTTCTTAACTAGAAAGGGTCAGTGGTTGTGTTGGTGTAGTTAAAAACTGACTTATTTGTCCAAAGCTAGAACGTCTGAGGGTGATGGCTTTTACAAAGAACACAAAATCGCAGGGATGGGTGAAATAAAAGTAAGGATGTTACCTGACCTCCTCTCATCTTTCCAAGGACACGTATCCCTAACAATAGAGGAGAAATAAAAGTGGTTGTAGAGTTCAGACAGCCTCTAGGTCCCTAAAAAATTGGGTTTATTCCTTGTCTGGTCTGAAGAACAGCCACTGGTGCCCTGGTGGCCTCAGAATGTAGGTCCTGTTATCACAGGAAATCACAGAAAATGGGATAAAGGCCCCGTCTCTTGTCTAGAGCACTCAGGGAAGGGATGTGACCATTACACGGCCGGAACACCTGCGTAAATTGTAATCTCTCCACAATCCTCCCTAAACAATACAGATCAACAGGAACCAAAACCACATAACTTCCACACCTTCTACACTTTTATCAACAGAAATTACTACAAATTCATAAACAGAAGCACTGATTGACAGTGGAACCATTTTCTTGAGCTTTCATCCCAAGACTTTGCAGAGAACAAGGGTCTCAAAAGGCTGCACAGAGGCAAGAAGAGGGAAACCATGCCTGACCTAAAGCCATCTCCAAAGAGTCAACAATAAGTAAAAAATCCCCCCCCCCCCAAAAACAAAAAGAAAAACCCCAAACCTGAAAAGGAGTACTGGTATTTCAGAGCAGTGTGCTTAGGGAAGGGACCAGAGGGGCCTGGGAGATCTAAAGAGACATCTTGGAAAGGCAACACTTCTAATGATGAGAGACTAAAAACTCTGGAAAACTCTGGAAGCTGAGTTTTGAAGGACAGAATAAGCAATAAGCAGAAAGTTTGGATCCTACAGGACAAAAGAAACAAAAAGCAAAACCAAAAAAACTCCAGGGTCACGTAACCACTCCCATCATTGCTTCCTAAGAACAGTCACCCAGAAAAGAAATCACACATTGATACACCAAGAAAAGAAAATGTCTTGAACTAGGAATGTTCCAAGCACCCCAAACCACCAGCCCTGTTCATTGAGTGTAGAGGTGTAAGAGTCTTCGTCTCTACAATGTCACTCTAAGAAGAAAATGGAGCAGGGAAATTAAATACTTAAGCTGATGAAAATGCACTTCTCTGACTACATTAACCCTGAAGAGGAAGAAAGTATTTTAACACTCCAAACTGAATTAAATATCCCTAAAGAAGTATTTGGGTTGTGAAAAAAATCCACCTTGAATCAAAAATTTAAGTGCTAAGAACACAAATGGACAGAAAATTGGAAGAAATGAAATTTTCAGGAAAAGAAGAAAAGAAAAATATGACACACAACATATCAGAGACGAAGATGCAATTAAAGTTCCCAAGGAAGAAGAGATTCAAGCAAAAAACTGAATAAGGACAAAGAAGAAAAGCAGGACAAAACCAAAGATAATGAAAATGAGATAAAGTAGAAAAAAAGGTCAGATAGAAAGTCATTGAAATGGCAGACAGCAAAGAAGATGCAACTTATACACAATTTGAATCCCAAAAAAATGGAAAAGGATTAATAGTTAAACTCTAATCCAGTAAAAGTTTCTAGAAATTAGAGCTGGATCTACATACTGAAAAGACCCAACAGGTAGTTGTGAAAGTTGATCCAAAACCATCAACTCTGAGACATACTCTAATAAAATTATTACACTTAAAAAATAATTAAAAATCCCAAAGCCTTCAGGCAAGAAGATTAAATAACTTCAAGACAACAAAATTGCAGTGGTATCATGCTGCTCAAAAAAAAAAAAAAAAAAAAAATTAAAGCAAAGCAATAATGGAGCAGCATTTTTAAGAAATCAAGGAAGGAAACTGCAAACCAAGTATTTTATATTAAACCAAGTTATTTCTCAAGTAGAAAAGTTGTAGAAAAAGTTTTTTGCATGCAGGAGTCAGGGAGTACTATACCCATGAGGCCTTCTTGACCAAATTACGACAAGATAAGCTTCATCCAGCCAGAAGGTAGCAACCAAGAAAGACTTTACCAAACTGTCAGGTGAGAGCATTTAATACATTCTTAACTGTAGACCTAAGCCTGAATCAAAGGCACTGAAGAAGGGGGAGTGAAAGAGGAAAGTACAATCGGCTCTTTAATTATTAAATTCATGGCAGTCAAATGGGATGGTTAAAAACTGAATCAAGCAGTTAATAAAAGTTTAAGCACAAAAGTACAAATCTTCTTAAATAAAATCGTTTAAAAGTAAAGCTATGAAGAAAAATATATCATGTAAAGGAACAGCAAATATAAAACACAGTGTAATTATAACAAAAATAATTTGACAGAGTTGTGACCAAACATAATTGTCATATTAATAAATGTGAGTAGGTTTAATTGACTCTTTAAAAAATATTTTAAACATGGCTCACAAAACAAGATACAATTCTGGTCTACAAGAACCCCTCCCTTACCACCAAAATAGTGAGTGAGTCAGAAAGGCTAAAAATAAAGGGTTAGCAGACATTTGGTCCTGTCCAAAACATCCATAAGACATTTGGTCCATGCCAAAACGTCTTTGATATTTGGTCGTATTTGGTCTTGTCCAAACATCTATGGAGACATTTGGTCCATGCCAAAAGGTCCTTGATATTAGGTCCTGTCCAAAGCCATTTGGCATGGATCAAATATACTCATGGACATTTTGGAGTGGACCAAATTTCAAGGACCAAAAGTTCTTCAAGAAAAATAAAGGGATTTTTCTACCAGAAAAAAACAGAAAAAAGGAGTACAGAGATTGCTATTGTACAGCACAGGGAATATAGTCAATATTTTATAGTAACTTTAAATCAGTATAATCTACAAAGAGTTTGAATCACTAAGTTGTACATCTGAAACTAATATAATATTGTGAATCAACTATACCACAATTTAAAAAATGTGCCGAGGTTGCAATCATGGTATCAGCAAAGTATAATTCAAGTCAAAAAGCATTAAACTTGACTAGGAAGGACACTTTTTAGTACTAAAGACACTTATCTAGAAAGGACACCACCACTCACAAAGAAGACATAGCAGTTATAAACTCTATGCACCAAGTAACATAGCAAACACCTTTATAAAATAGAAACTGCATGAAATGCAAGGAGACATAGAAACACCTTAATAATGGCAAAATTTAATACCCATTCTTAATAAAAGGCAGACCCAAGTAGAAACAATAAGTAAGAAAATAGAAAATCTGAATAACACAATCAGTAAGGTGGATCTTATGGTTTACATGTCATTTACAACCTTATAATATAGAATACATCTTTTATTAACCACACATGCAATATTGACCAAAAATGATCATATTAATATATTAGAAAACATCATAGATTTCTATAAAGTAGAATTATTACCACACTCTCTGATCACAAGGTAATAAAATTAGAAATATATCACAAAATAAAGACCCTTCTCCCATTTACCTGAAATTTAAAAAATAAAAACTCCTATTAAACAATTATTGGCCAAAAGAGGAAATACAAACAGAAACTACATAATTTCTAAAAGTTATTGATAATGGAAACACTATGTATTAGAATCTATAGGGTACATTTAAGACAGTTATCCAAGGAAAATTCCTTAAAAACACATGAATAAAAAAGAAAGAATGAAAATGGACTAAACTTTCAACTCCAAAAGATAGGAAAACAATAATAAAGTCAACTAAATGAGGGGACAAAAGAAAGGAAAAATAAAGATAAAAGCATAAATAAATGAGTCAGAAAATAGAAAAACAGTAAATTCAATTAAAACATCAAAATCTTTATGTAAAAAATGAACAAATAGACAAAGCATTAGCTAGCTTAATCAAGGAAAGAGGGAGAGAGGATAAATGTACAAAATATGAAATTTCAGGAGGGAAAATAACATTGAAAAAGGAGAAATTTTTAAAACTTAAACTATTATTTTACAGACCTCCATGAAAAGAAAGTTTGAAACCTGGATGATATTGATAATTCTCTAGGAAAAAACTAGTCTATCAAAATTGTACCCATTGGAAATAGAAAGATTCACTCATCAGTTTTAAAGGAACTACCCAATAAAAAAGCAGCAGGCTTTTGCAGAGGTTTTTCATCCGAGTTCTACCAAATATAGGGACCATGTACCATCTTACTCAGAATAAGAGAATTATAGAGTAAAACAACACGGATGTATAATTTCTCATTTATCAGGTTGACAGGAGTTAAAATTGAGGACAACACTTTCTGTGCATGAAGCTGTGGGGTACTTTCATTCATTGCTAGTGGGGATTTAATTGGTGCAATTATTCTGGAGGGAACTCTGGCAATATCTAAAAAAACTATATGACGCTTCTCTTTTAAACCAGCAATTCCAACTGTAAGAATGTACCTGGAAGACACATCTCCAACAATGCAAAAAATAAACATACACAAGGTTATTTATGAAGCATTGTTTGCAATGGCAAAATATATGAAACCACATACACAGGAGAGCTGTTGAGTAATCTATGGCCATTTACACAATGGAGTAATATGCAGCCATTAAAAAAAAAGAATGCAGAAGAGATCTGTGAATGATTTGGAGTAAGTTCCTAGACAGTTTGTTAAATTTAAAAAACAAAGGGAGAAAGAATAGCTATGGTATGTTTCCTGCTCTGTAAAAATGAAGGCAAATAAGAGATATACATAAAGCAACTTATTTTTCATAAAGAAACATGGAAAGAAAAACTAGAAACTGCAATAGGGTAGTGACCCTTTTCTGAGTGCTATTTTTCCTGTAATTTGGACTTCTGGAACCATGTTAATGTTTCACATATGCAATACATTTAAAAAATCAACAAAGATGTTGAAAGAAAGCCTTCAAATGTATACAAAACAAATGAACTTATCTATATTTCAAAGGAATAAGAGAACCACATCAAATGGAAAAAAATAAACTCAAGTAATTTTTAAATACTTTTTGACTGTGTATACTCAGGCTGAACACAAAAACTTGTATTTATTTACAATTTATTAAATTTTAGGTGGGAGGTTTGGTGTGACTTAGCAATTCTGAAAGTACTTTTTTACATTCTAGTATATTATAAGATTAAGTAATAAGTAAATATATGATGGAAAATGGGAACACGTTTACTCACAGTTAGAGAAGGTAATTTCAAGTGTGAGTATAGGGAAAGTTGGAATAAACTTTGTGTTATTGGAGCATAATTGGGTATTGGCATGTAATTGGAGGAGTCAGTAAGAACTCATGATATCTATCTATCTATCTATCTATCTATCTATCTATCTATCTATCTATCTATTTTCTCTATTTTTCTTAGCTCTGCCCAAGAGCCGAAAGCAATTACACTGAGCAGCTATGAATATACATATTGCCAAGATCTTGATTTCTAAATATATTTTCCGTTAAAAAGAAAGAAGACTCCTTGGATAAGTAAGTTCATTCCAGATCTGGTACTGGAAAAACACAAGGCAAATCCAGAACATCTTACTATTTAAGAAAGTAAGGAACTGCTAAAAGAATGATGGAAATATTTCAAAAGGATACAGAGCCAGGTGAAGGGACTCCATTGGCAAGGTCTAGAACAATTTGAGACTCAAAGTCAATGCTAGTAATGGATTTTAACCTATTGAAGAAAATCAGAATCCATAAGTTCATACCAATAGAAATGAATAAATGAATGGGAGAATGGAAAAATATTTCTTACAACAGAATACCAATCAATAAATGTAGAAGAAACAATTCCATTCCAAAGGAATAATTCTGTTATTCTTTTGAAAACTGTCATTGGGCAACAATTGTAGTAAAACTGATTTAGCCAAGATTCATCAGTGGCTAAATCTAGTGAGTAAAAGGTTTTCGAGAAACAGGATATTTACATAGTTTCAAACTATCTCCCCATCAAATAGTTACTAATTACAAAAAAAACTGCAACTTTACAGTAGAGAAAACTGTCAGTACACTCCTTAGTCAGTGTGATCAAAATTAACATCACTAGTTTGGGGACAATTTATCATGTGCCTCGTGATATGATGCCATGAAAATAATACACTATCACTTTTGTGTTACTACTGCTGCAAAAGGATGATTTGAATCAAATTATAAAGGAACATCAGTTATATCCACCCAAAGGACAGTCTATCAAAAAAGCCAGTTTTAATTGCTTAAACATTTTTTACTGTCATGAAATATAAAGCATGAGGAATTAAGATTAAAGGAGACTAAAGACATGGTAATTAAATATAAGGCATGATGATCCTGAATCAGAACTAGGACCAGAAACGTATTTTCTCTTTTGCTATAAAGAACATTATTACAACAACTGGTGACATTTGAATAAGATGTGTAGATAACAGTACAGAATTCATGTAAACTTTCTGATCTTCAATTGTACTATGGTTACATAAGAGAATGCCTTTGATTTTTAGGAAATACACATGAAGTATTTAGGGATAAAATAAATACTCTCAAATGATTTGGAAAAAGAGAAAAGAAGGAAAGAAAAACATAGTTATATATCAACATATATGTAATCGGTAAAGGGCATAAGAGAATTCTTTGGATCATTGCACCTTTTCTGTAAATCTGATATTATTTTGAATTTAAAAGTTTTGAAAAATGACCAGAAATGATTGAAAGGTCTTAAAACAACACAGAGGGAAAAGATATTTACTGTGCATATAACTAACAAAGAGCTTGTTTCCAGAATGTATAAAGAACTCTTTCAAATTAAAAAAAAAAAGAAAAACAACATAATAGAAGGGCAAGAAACTTTGAGGCATTTCATAGAAGAGGATACTCAAATGGCCATTAAAAATATGAAAAAGAACTCAACCTTACTAGTAATGAGAGAAATGAGATGAAAACATTAGATAACTCTGCACAACCTCTAAAATGGCGGGCGTAACCAATCTCGGTGTAAATGTAGAGAGAGAGGACCTCTCAGATATTGCTGGTGGGTGGAAGTATTGGCAAAAACCACTTTTGGAAAACTGACATTATCTCCTAAATCTGATTATATGTGTACCCGATGACAGAGAAATTCTACTTTTAGTTACACACCCTATAGAAGTGCAATTGACTTTCACCAAAAATGTGTGCAATTCTCCAGCAGAAGCCTGGGTAGTCTATGGGATATTCATACAATATAGTACTATGTAGAAACAAAAATAAACAAATACACAGCAATATGGATGAATCTCACAAACATATTTTTAAGTGGAAAAAAAAGCCAGATGTAGAGGAACATATGGTATAAGATTGCACATATGGAAAACACAAACAGAGGCAAATTTAAACTACAGTGACGGAAGTAAGGGTTTGCAACACTTTGAGAGGAGGGAGGAGCCACACAGTGGTTTCTTGGGTGGGGATGGTCTATTTCTAGAACTGGGAGGTGGTTACATGATTATGCTCACTACGTGGTAATTAGTTGAGCTGAAATATTTATGTTCTGACTTCTCATTTTTATGCGTGATATTCAGTAAAAAATTAAGAAACAGGGAAACCAATAAGACACAACAACAACAAAATCGGCAAAAATAATTTTTAAAAAGTGATTCTGCCACAGAGGCGGGAGAGTGCAGATTGTGTAGGTAAAAGGCAGTCACACTCATATTTCTAATACAGCAACAATACCTAAACTCCCACTATATAATAAACAGGAATTCCACCATCCAGTTTTATATCTCATATCCAAAGCCTTCAATTAGTGTAGGAAAGAATTTAGGCATCAAAGAAAAGTATCCCGTTAATAAGGACCTCTGACTCGGGTGGGTGGATTACACAGAGACCCCTCATCTAGATGGAAAAAAGCTGGAGGAGAGCCAAAATTTCATAGAATTCATAGGCTTGGCCATATTTGATTTCTCACATATCGAAATTTGCGGTGGGCAGGTGTTATTTTTGCCTTTTGTGACATGCATCAGTATAAATGTTTCCAGAGTCTAACATCATTCTGTGTTTGTCCTCCAGACCAGGAGACACACCCACCCCTGTTCACTGTGAAAACTTTTATTTTAAAACATAGAACAGTCATTTTTCACAGTCAATGTCTAATTAAATTGAATGACCTATTTCTATGCTTATGTTTCCTTATCCCAATCTTTTCCTCTGAGTTTCCTTTTCTGTTACAGAGAACATTCTTAATTTGTATTTTTAATGACCTGTAGTTGGTAAACTCTTTTAGTATCTGAAAATCAGAAAATGCCTTTATTTCTCACTCTCATTAGAAGAATGAGCATGTTCAAAGTTCAGAGTTGACAATTGTTTTTCCCTGTTACTTTGAAGATAATGCTTCATTATTGCTGATCAGGAGTCGGCTGGCAGCGTGTTCTAGCTTTGTGGTAATCTGTCTTTTTTATGTGTTAGCTTGAAGATGCTCTCTTTATTCTTGATGTTCTGCCATTTCACAGCTGTGTGTGGGGGTGAGATTTTATTTTTATTTGCTCTGGTTAGAACTCAGAGTGAATTGCCTGAAAGATCATGTCTTTCTACATTTCCAGAAAATTCTCAGTGATTATCCCATGAAATATTTATTTTCTGTTATTTCCTTTCTGCTCTTTTTATTAAATTCCTTAAACATATATGTGGCCTCTAAATTTATTCTTTATGTATCTTAACTGTTCTCTCATTAAAAAAGTCTTTGTTTCTCTAGTTTGAGTTTTGAGTAAATTCTGTTTCAGCTCACAAATTCAGTTTTTGCATCTATTTTAGTATTCATTCAGTCTTTTGATTTATCAAATTTTAATTTTAAAGTCTATATTTTTATTTCTAAGAAAAAGTTTTCTAAGAAAATTTTTTTCAAAGAAAAAAATATTCTAAGAATATTTCTATATTTTATTTCTAAGACTGTTTTTTTTTTACACTGTTTTTTCCAGTTTACTTCTCATTTTGTTTTGAGTTTTTGGTGATTGTAAAGTCTTGTAACCACCCTCACAAGCAAGATACCAAGCATTTCATTACCCCCAAAAGCTCCCTCTTGTACCTTTGCAGTTAATCCTCCCTAGGCTCCTAGCCTTGGGCAATAGCTCTTCTGCTTTTGCCTTTTCTAGAACTTCAGATAGAAGGAATCCTACATTATGTAATCTTTTGCTTTTAACTTCCTTCACTTAGTATAACATTTTAATGATTTATCCATGTTGTTGCATGTATTGATGGTTTATTTCTTTTAGCTGCTGAGTGGTATTCTATGGTATAGATATCATTTGTTTATTCATTCATTCATTGATGGAATCATGGGATGTTCCCAACTTTTGGCTGTTATAAATAGTAGTACTGCTATGAACATTCACTTATATTTGGTGAAGACATGTTTTCATTTTTCTTGGGTGAATATCTAGGAATGGAATAGTTGAATTACTCAGTAAATATATGTTTAACCTTATAAAACACTGCTAAACTGTTTTCCAAAGTTGCTGTATCATTTTACATTCTAAACAGGATATGAGATTTCCATTTGCTCCACATCCTTGTCAACATTTGATATTGTCAGTCTTTTAAATTTTAGCCACTCTAGTGCCTGTGTATCTCATTGTGGTTCTAATATATATTTTCCTGACAACTAACAATGTTGTACATGTATTAACATATTTATTGGTAATATATGTTCTGGATATAAATTTTTGTCAGGTATATGCTTTTCAAATGTTTTTCTCCACTCTGTGGCTTGTCTTTTCATTTCCTTAATGTTCTTTTAAAGAGCAAAATATGTAAGTTTGATGAAGTTCATTTTACCAATATTTTGCTCTGCGGTTTGACTTTTTGTATCCTGTAATCATCACTGCCTAACACAAAGTCACAATGATTTTCTCCAGTGTATTCTTCTGGAAGTTTTATAATTTATCTGTTACATTTAGGTCTATGATAAAATTAAGTTTATTTTTAGTGTTTTATGAAGTAAAGATTGAGGTTCATTTGTTTTCATACAAATATCCAGTTGTACCGGGAGCAATATGGGTAAAGATTATCCTTTTTGGTCATGAATCACTTGGCCATATAAGCAAAGCTCTATTTCCAGACATTTTCCATTTTGTTCCATTGGTCCAGATGTATGTCAATATATCAGTTCCACATTGCCTTGAATTCTGTACTTAAGTTTTGAAATTACATAGTACAAGTCCTCCACATTTTTCTTCTTTTTAAAAATTAATAATCATATGAAAAGGGCTTAAAATCATATGTCATTAGGGGATTACAAATTAAAACACCAATGAGATACCACTATAGACCTATTTATATTGGCCAAAATCTGGAGCACTGACAACACAAAATGCTGGTGAGGATGTGGAGTGACAGGAACTCTCATTCATTGCTGAAAGCAATACAGAATAGTACAGCCACCTTGGAAAAAACTTGGCAGTTTCTTACAAAACTACACATATTCATACCACATGATCCAGCAATTGTGCTCCTTGGTATTTACCCAAAGGAGTTGAAAACATATGTCCACACAAAAACCTACACATGGATGTTTACAGCAGATTTATTCATACTTGCCCAAACTTGGAAGCCACCAAGATGTCTTTTAATAGGTAAATAATTAAACTGTGGTCCATCCAGACAACAGATGGGTAATAAATGGAATATTATTCAGTGCTGAAAAGAAATGAGCTATCATTCATGAACAGACAAGTAGGAATCTTAAGTGGATATTACCAAGTGAAAGAAGCCTATTAGAAAAAGCTGCCTACTCTGTGATACCAACTCTATGACATTCTGGAAGAGGCAAAACTATGGAGACAGTAAAAGGATCAGGGGCTGGTGGGGAGGGATAAATAGGCAGAGCAGAGAGGATTTTTAAGGCAGTGAAACTATTCTGTATGATACTATATATAAGGATGAATACAAGTCATCATACATTTATCTAAACTTGTAGAAAGTACAACACCAAGAGTGAAACTTAAAGTATGGACTTTGGGTGAAATTGAAGTGTCAAGGTAGGTTCACTGATTGTAACAAATGTACCCTCTGGTGGGGGATGTTGATAGTGGGGGGACTGTGTATGTGTGTGGCAGGGAGGCTGTATAGGAACTCTGTACCTTCTGTTCAATTTTAGTGTGAACTTAAAACTTCTTTTTAAGAAATAAATAAAAAGGGAAAAATATAAAAAAATGTTTTGGCTATTCTAGGTACTTTGAATTTCCATATAAATTTTTAAATCAACTTGTCAATTTCTTCAGAAAAACTTGATAGAATTTTGACTGGGATTGCATTAAATCTATGTGTCAATTTGAAAAGAATTGATATTGCAACCATATTAAGTCTTCCAATTCATGAATATGGTATCTCCCTCCATTTATTCAGGACTTTTAAAATTTTTCTAAAGAATGAACTTTTTTCCCTCTATTGCTATTTTTCATTATCTTCTCTTGTTTTTGTTATTAATTGATCCATGCTCTTATTTTTTTTTAATTTCTTTATATCTACTTACTTTGACTTTAATTTCTCTTCTTTTTCCAACTTCTTAAGATGGACGTTTAAATCATTGGTTTTAGATCTTCCTATATAAGCACAATTTTCTTCTAAGCTTTTTTTTAAAGATGTATTACATAAACTTTGTGTGATATATTTCATTATTATTTAGTTAAAAATATTGTGTAATTCCCATTATGTTTTCTATCTTGATCAATGGATTATTTAGAAGTATGTTGCTTAACTTCCAAATAGTTGGGATTTTCTATATCTTATAGTTATTGGTTTTTAATTCTGTTGTGGAAAGAGAATATACCCTGTAAGATTTCAGTCTTTATGAATTTATTTAGACTTCTTTTATGGCCCACTCTGTTGAACTTAACCATGCACAATGAAAAATGTGCATTTTGCTGTTAGATGTGGTATTCTACAAACATTAGGAAGGCTAAAGTGCTGACAGTCTTGGGCAGTGCATTCAGGATATCTTTTTTTATGACATGCATAGTATAGAATTGTTCTCTGTGGGAAGACCAGCCTAGTTGAATCTCACTCATCTGATATCTGTTGATTGTCTTCTTTTCCTTTTAAAAAAATAATTCATCCTATATTCCTGATTCTTTGTTGGGTAATTTTGGTTTTTATCTTAAATATCATGACTGTTAAGCTGTGGAGAGTTGGAAATATGTTATTTTTCTCTGATAAGTGTAGTTTCTTTTGTTGTAGCCAGGAATTAACTTGGTCGCATTCTCTTTCTTTTGCGGTATTTTCATTCTGTTCCCTGTGTATGTCAGGGGTCAGAAAGAGATGTGGGCAGGAAGAAATGACAGATCTCCTTTCTGACAATTTTCTTTCCAGGCTTCCACGGTCTACCTCCCTCTTCCATCAGCCATGGATGTCCACACTCAGCTCTCTTGTTCACTGGGCTACTCAGACTCTGGTTTTCCCCCTGCACTTCTGCCACCTTATGCCATCCTGCCTGTGAATGCAGGAGACACACAAGAGGGTGGGCTCCCCACTGGAATCCACCAGTTTCTGTTCCATCTCCAGGGCCTCCAGGTCCAGAGTAGACAATTGTCTTCTGGGAGAAAGTCGGTCCCTGGGATTTTCCTCAGTTATAATAGGTCTTGGAAGTGCTCTCTGTCTTTACTTCACAATTTACTGTTCACTTGATATTTGATGTTTGCTCTTCCTTCACTTAACTCTTGGAGCATCTATGCATATTCACAATATATTCTTTATTAAACCATTTAAAAATTTAAAAATTTTCCTCTTTTTTTTAGTATTACATTTCTTTATTTTGGTTTGGAGCCTCATTTGAGTAGGAGATATTTATTCCTTCCTTTTTCATGCTTACTTTCTTCTCAAAGATATTGTTGTTGATTTTATCTGTCACCCACATGTCCCTAGAAGAGACCAGGTCACATATAGGTTTGGAGCTGTGTCTCCATGATATGTGGGTAACACACACCAGCCAGTGTGTTTGGGTTCTGATGTGCAGTGTGCGTGCTGTCCTGGGCAGTGAGTTCCAGTACTGAGCCTGACTCTGGTCTCTGTCCTCAGCGAGGAATTTTCTTCTTTATTATCCAACAGGCACCAAACTTTTGGTCAGCATGGCCTGTCTGTAGGCTCACAACCCATCAGACTAATGGGTTGCATACTCTTTCCTGCATTACTACTGTTTCATTTCTGTTCCATAGGAAGGTTTATCACATTTTTGAGCCCAGCTATGTTTTTTTAAATTGTCTCTTTCTATATGCTATTCATCATTTAGGAGTGGTACATTGACTGTTTAAATCTCTTGCATTATGGTGGTTGCCTGGGGTTTGGTAGAGGGAGGGAATGGGAATTTATTGTTTAATGGAGATGGAGCTTCAGGTTGGGAAAGGGGAAAATGTACTGGAGATGGATGGCGGTGATGGACACACAACAACACGAGTGTATTTTATGCCACAGAACTCTACAATTAAAAATGGTTAAAATGGTAAATGACATGTCATGCATATTTTACCATGATAAAAAAATGAAAAGAGTTGAATTTAATTATGACATGACCCTAAAATGGTTAACAATGTTGTATTGAAAACTGAACACATTTTAAAAATTATGGAGTTTAATTAAGCAAGGAAATATATTCCTATTAAAAATGCTAGTAAACCTGAAACCATATTTACTGCATGATCTAGAGCAGAAATAATCTACATTTTTTCTCATCAGTATGAAGGACAAAATGTCAAAAAAAAAAAAACAACTGGGACTGAACACAGGTCTCTGGAGACCTCACACATGTTTACAGTCATCAGTTTTCACCCTTTGAGTGTGTATTTTCAAGCCGTTACTAATCCACATAACAGGGCCATCTCCAAGCCATTCACTCCAGTTGTGTCTATTGAGGTATGATGTACTTGTTCCAGGGTCTTCCTGAAATCCTGGTACACAGACCCGTTGACCATCCAGGGGGCGATATCCAACAAGTCATCACTATTATTGAACCTATTGATTCTCGTTCCATTCTCTGTGCTCAGTTTTGGTCAGCACACTTTTACTAAGTGTCTCTGATGTGTAGGTCATTGCAGTGATTGCCAGGAAGACAAAATAATCCCTGTCTTCAAGGGGTTTGTAGTGTGTGTATTGAGCACATAAACTATACTTATGTGATTAATTTTGTAATCTTGGTAAGATGCACTTTAAGGTCACCAACTAATGTTTGGGACTTTCTTCTACTTTCGTTTTTGTGTGCGTATGTGGTTGAAAATTTGCAGTTCTCAAACTGTCCACATAGAGCACATCCCCTTACATCGCGTAGACCAGACCAAGGGGCTCAGGATGTCCTGCCCTCTCAGTGCCCTGGGCCAGATGACTTGCCCACTCTCCCTTTACCATCTCCTCACTTAATCTGGATTTCCTCCTGCCCATTTTATTTCCACCCTGTCTGAAGATCTGAGTCCTAGACGGAGAAGTTGGATGCAGAGAGAAGTAGAACAATTTTCTCTATCATTTATTAACATCTTTATGCTCAGTCCATCAACTTGTCCATCCCTTTCATTTTCTTTGTCTTAAATTCAACTGAAAACCACCCCACCCAGCCATCCTAAGTATATTTATGAGCATCAGTCCATCTTTGGCTTTAGAATCTCTATTCACGTTTTCCCCATGCCTCTGCCCTTTAGAAGAGAAAGCACAGCAGAACAGAGATGTGGATTCTACTCTTGGCTATGCCATTTATTTGTCGTGTGAATGTGAAAGTTTCATCAATCTTTTTGACCCTCTGGTTTCTCCTCTGTAACGTGAGGATCGTAATAATCATGCTGGCTACCTGGTGGTGTCAGCTTGAGAGTCAAACAAACGTGAAAACGTCCTTTGAAAACCACAAAGAAGTACAAAACTGTTGCATGTTGTTTTAGTAAAATACCATCATTTAAGTTTTATAACTCAAAGTTGGCATTCATAGCAGCATGTCTGGTAAATAAATGAGTTTGAATCTAATTAAAAGGTAACGTTCTGCTATTTTGATTCCTCTTTAAAATCGTGAAGGCAGGTGTCTCCACTGGCATCCTTGGCTCGACTTTGGAGCTTGTTTATACAGTGCTTCGTCAGGGACCATCTTGAAGACAATACCACGGGAATCGACGTGAATCCCTGGAAAATGCCATGTTAGGAAAAATAGGCAAGGACATTTCCCCAGTTTTATTTGCTTCATTTTTGCTCCTTTGACAAATGAGTCAGAGATTAGTAAATATAAAGTTCAGCCCATGTGATTTATTTTAAAAGGACATCACAGGTCCCATATCCATGACATTGAAAAGCATCTGTCTTTTCATCTTCAGAAACAGGAGCCGAGCATCACCTCCTCCTCAGGAAGAGGGCACTTCCAGACAAGAGAGGCCTCATCCCCAACCCCCTGACCTGCACCAAGACCTGCACAACCATGTCGATGTTTCTATACTTAATTCTGTTGTGAGTTAAATTCTCAGCTGATTCAGACAATTCCTTTGGTTTGTTATCTCCATTTCACCTGCAACAGGCATCCTTATAGAAATAATTCCACAGGTCTCCTACTGGCTTAATCTATCTAATAATTCCTATGCAAGTGTCACTCTATCCCATTTCTAAAGATACGGCTTCTGTTTATTTTGCTTCTCTTTTGTTGTACAAGAATCTGTCCCTCACGGTAAAGGCAAGTTAGTGAAAACTTGATGGGGAGAGAATTTGCAACTGACATTCTTAAAAGCCAGAGAAAAAATAGAGTCCATAAATATTAACTATGTTCACTAAGAAAACAGAATGCAGAAAAGGATGACAAACGATAGTTCCCATTTTAAATGAGTAACAAGCAGTTTTGTAAAATTACTTTCTCACCAATCCTTACTTGCCAGCAATGCTGCAAACCCTGTCCCAGGGATTTCAATAAGATGTTTGTCTCTATTTTTGCTCTGATGCAGGTGATAATGCATGGTTAGAGACATTCTTGCTTCCGTGTATGGTCCAGCAGCAAAACATCCAATATCTTTCTGGTGTTGTGAGTCAGAATTATTGAATCCTGGTCCTGGGGCCCTTCTGGAGGCCTGGTATTTGCATATTTGATGTGGGAATGGCCTTGAGTGTTTCCCGATGCTCTCAGCCTTGCTTTGCGGGTGCTTCTTAATCTCCACGTCCTAGAGGTGACAACATGGTGTCCTGACAGCTGCACCCACCGCTGCACTTCCTTAGCCAAGGACTTAATAGCCTTAGTTTACTTTTTTTTTTAATTTTATTGAAGTATAGTTGCTTTACAATGTTGTATTAATATCTTCTGTACAGCAAAGTGACTCAATTTTATATATATATATATATATATATATATATATATATTTCTTTTTCATATTCTTTTCCATTATGGTTTGTTACAGAATATTGAATGTAGTTCCCTGAGCTATACAGTAGGACCTTGTTGTTTTTCCATCCTATATATAATAGTTTGCCTCTGCTAATCCTAAACTCCCATTCCTATGGAAAACAGTATGGAGGTTCCTCAAAAAACTAAAATTAGAGCTACCATATGATCCAGCAATCCCACTCCTGGGGATATATCTGGAAAAAAACCACAGTTCAAAAAGATACACCCACCCTTATGTTCATAGTAGTATTATTCACAATAGCCAAGACATGGAAGCTCAATGTCTATTGACAGAGGAATGGATAAAGAAGATGTGGTACATATATACCATGGAATATTACTCAGCCATATAAATGCATGAAATAATGCCACTTGCAGCAACATGGATGGACCTAGAGACTATCACACTAAGCGAGGTAAGTCAGCCTTAGTTTTCTAACCAGTAGAGTGGAGGAAATGACAGGCTCCTTTTGGGTGATGAGCATGGTGTGCTCCCAGGGCTCCAGCCAGGCTCTGGTAATGATGAATCATAACGAGCAGCCTGGTGTAGCCTCAGTTCTGTGGGAAAGCATCTCATGTAATCATCTCAGCTATTTTCCTCTGCTAGAAAAAAAAAGTGTAATCCAAGAGCTGTGCCTTCTTGCCTGCGTTTTCATTGATCTCTGCTAAGCTCATTTCTAACGCCTCTTGCCTGGAGCTCCTCTGCTTTTGCCTCCCAATCCCAGTCCCCTTCCTAACTGTTCCTGGTAGCAGTGGGTCACACTGTGTATATTGGGGCTGAAATTCTTGGGCTTATGAAAAAGTGTTACAGAAGTAGGTCCCTGGGCATGGCATTTCTTGGAGAATTTCATGTTTGTGTTTATTTTTTCTGTCCTAAGTAAGGTAAGATTCTTTCAGCTCTGTGTAACAGAAAACCTCAACTGAACTTGCTTAAACAAAGGGGATTTATTATTTTATCTGACAAGAGAGGAGGGGGCAGGAGGGCCTCAGGGTTGACGAGTGCAGGGACTTAATAACTTCATCAAAGGACCTTGATACAATGTCACTCTTCCCCAGGTAAATGACCTCCTGGGCTTTTAAGCCATCTCTGATTCCATCCCCTGGGGCGCTTTATTTTCCCAAGTCGTGCCTGGGACCGCAGTCTATCCATCTAGAGCTCTGTATTTGGATTATTCAATTGTTTATCTTGCTGGTTCAGTGGTGATCCTTATGAGGTCATAATCGATGTCCCATTCAGATGTTAAATCACAAGTCCCCTGCAAAACACAAAGCACAGACTGAGCGCCCCATAAATCCTTTCTTACGGGAAGCAAGGGAGAGAGGCAGGTGACAGAACTTCTGCTTAATATTTGGGATTGAGCGACTGGTCCCTTTGAGACATTAACGTGATTCGGGGCCCTGTGCAAACTGGAAACAGCTACACAAGAGACCCTCTGCCTCTGGTTTAGGACCTCACTCCTGATACAGACTGAATGGCCGTGTCCCCCCCAGATTCGTGAGGTGAAACCTGGCCCCCAAGGCGATGGGCTTTGGAGGTGGGGCTTTGGGGAGCAGCTTAAGTCATGAGGGTGGAGCCGTCCTGCTGGCATTACTGTCCTCATAAAAGAAACTCTAGAGGCCCTTCCCCCTCCCACCATGTGACAGCACAGTGAGAAGACAGCCGTCTGTGAACCAGGAAGGGGGCCTCACCAGACGCCAGGTCTGCTGGGGTCTTGATCTTGGACTTCCAGCCTCCAGAGCTCTGAGACGAAAATGTCTGTTGTTTGTAAGCCCCGGTCCAGGGTACTCTGCTCTAGCAGCCTGGAAGGACTGCAGGACTCCCTGAACCCTGCCCCAGAATGACTCCTGTGCCGAGGCCCAGACGCCTAAGTCTAGGCTAGGTGTCGGGAGGTGGAAGGAACACGGTCCCCTCGTGCACCTCCTCAGCAGAAGATGTGGCTCCAGGATTGTCCTTGGAGGGGCTGTGGGCACCAGCGGCCCCTCGGAGTACAGTCCCACCAGGACAAGGAGCCCTATTTCCTTAATACTTATCATACAATGCTGTCTGTGACCATACGCATTTCCATCCTTTCCCCTGTGGGAGGAAGGGGTAGGGCGGAAGGACCACGGAGGGTGAAGTCAGGCATATGTGATGGGAAATCCCATCTTGCGCGAGAAACTGGCAAGTCATGTCGTCTCGCTGAGCCTCAGGTTCCTCCTCTGTCCCAAGAGCGGCCACGCTGAGGTCGGGTCTGTGGTCTCTGGGCTGCCGCGCTGGAACCCCATGTGCTCTCTGTGAATCTCCGTCTCCCGCTTCCTAACAGTGAAAGGAGAGCTACCTTTTATTTAGGCCACACTTACTTCTCTCAAACCCATAAGCCTTGATCCCTGCCTTGACCCTTAGAATTCACAAATCTGGTACGAGTTTGTATAATTCACGTGGAAGGTGAGAATGAGGGCAAAAAAACACCAAAAACTTTGTTGGCAACAAACCCATCAATTTCCATCCTGGTTTGTGTCTGTGGGGGAATGATGACCGTGGGAGAAAGGTCAAGGTCGCTGAGCAATGAGGGGAAGCTTTGCAGGACAATCGAGCAGAAAGGACCCTCCTCCTCTGCAGCTACAGGGGCCCCAGGCCCTTTCCCACAGAGGAGAGCCGGTCACAGAGCATTTTTGCAGGATGTGTTCACAGAGGGGGTCCCTTTGGCCAAGTCACAAATCCAAGGCATGTTTGCACCATGTGGGGTGGAAAAGACCATCCAGGGTGATGGGGGTAACAGGAGACCTACGTGGTCTCCAGTGCTGTGCGTTCAGTGGGGCCTGGGGTGGGCAGAGGCTGGCTGAGCCCGGCACCAACACGGGAGGGCAGCAGGTGGGTCTCAGACATCGATATGGGGACCAGGTAGGACACGGGTGACACTTGAATGGCAGGGCTGGAGCCAGGCCTGTCTGACCGGTCAGCGTGGGAGGGAAAGCCTGTGTCCTTTTGTCCTTAGTGAAGTGTGGCCTAGAGTTTTCCAACGGTCTCTTCATCTGACTTTATTTGGAGTTGAAAGCAAACTGAGGTGTGGCTGAGGAGCCAGGCCTGTCCCCTGAGGCCCTGATGACATTGTGTTGCTGTCCTGGGAACTTGGGGACCCACAGAGAACCTGCACATGGCTGAATGGGCCCTGCTGGGGCCTCGCCGGGGCCTCGCCCCGCTATCCACACCTGCACGAGCCTGCGGTCTCTGGCAGTGGCTTTGGTCACTAAGGGGATGCTGTCACCGCCTGGGGTGTGGTGACCTTCCCTACCTCCAGATTCCCAAAGCCAGGGGTGGTGTCAATGGTAACAATCACAGGTGGTGATTCCCTGGCTTTTACAGCTGCTGGACACAGTGTCTAAGCTCTTGTCACCATCTCGCAGTCAGATAAGTGCTGTTATTACCCCACTTTGCAGTTGAGAAAGTTGAGGTTGCAGGAGGTCAGCCAATGGCCCGAGTTCCCACAGATGGTCAAACCAGCAAAGCCAGTCTGTCCCCTTCCGTAGCTTTAACCCTGGCCACCCACTCGGATCACCTGAAGAGAGTAAGTCCTTCACCTTGTCCCCCTCTGGCTGCACAAACCTTGACCTGGGTGGGAGGTGCCCTAGCTCTGCCATGCAGCCTGGAGCAGCCCTGCCTGCCTGGTGCCCGGGCCCCTTCTGGGCTGGCTCTCACAGCGGTCAATGTCAAAGCCACAGGGCAGGGTCAGCACCCTTGGCTGCATTTTTCTTCAGTTAGAAGGGTTTTTTCTAGGCAATTGCAAGCATCAGGCAGGAAGAAAGGCAATCATTGTCTTTCTAAATCATTTTTCACATCCATTGCAAATGCTTTTCTGCTTTCTTCAGAAATGTCCTTTCATCTTCCCATTTTTTCCAAGGTTGTTGATCTTTTCTCCAATTCACTGGCGCTTCGCCCTTCATTCTACCTTCAGAGTTTATCTATTCAAGACTCGCGTACTGTTTCATGAAACAAACCATGTCTCATTTTCCATTAAATATTAATATCAGTATAATAGACCTGAGCCATAAGAGTTTTTAATCATCTCACTTTTGATCATTAAATCCCATTTCAGTTCATTTGTGATGTCAGTAATATGAATTATAAAAGGTTCACTGCCCAGGCTTTAGCATCACAAGAAAATTGCCTTCTGCCGTGATTTCATCTCATGATTTCCCTATATGTTTACCCAGAGCATAGATAAATAGATCTGAGTCCAGATTTTTAGACAAGGTGCTATTATTAGGATGTATGAAAATCCATCTTTGCAGCCTCTAACTGGTTGCAAAATGCAAGATGTGGGCTGAGGCTGACTGTTGGAAACTAGAGATCATATTTCTGTCGAAGCAGGGTGATTTTCCCTCCATAGGAGAAAGGAGGTGAAAAATCCCGAAGTTCCCTATCAGACAGCATGTGAAACAGAAAAGTGAAAACCAGGAGAGAATAAGAAGACAACTTCTGTGGGAGAAAGGTGGGAAGCCCTGAAAATACTCTCTGAAAAGCCATGTGGATTGGTTCATGGGAAACCCACCTGGAGATTTAAACAGTAATTTCAACCCAGTCTTTGATGTGGGGTTCACTTCACATAACAAGGTGCCAGGTTTATTCAGGTGCTGTTCGTGTTATAAAGAGAACTCTGAGTGTTCAGGGGTCAAAACAAAGCTTCGAAACAACTGGTCTGTTCCTGAAATCTTCCGATCGCAAGTAAACAGCAGTGTAAAGGTCTTACCGACAAATGACATCAGACTCCGACCGACTGAACGATGCCATGGCAGCTGAGCTGGGAGATGGTGGTCTGTGCAGGGCAGTGTCAGAGTCCGACGACACATACTTTAAAATATGTCAGAACTGATGAGATTCAGTGGTGGTCATGGTGGCACAGCAATGTGAACGTATTTAATACCACTGAACTGTACACTGAAAAATGATTAAGATGGTATATTTCACGTGTGTTTTTTAGCACAACAAAAATTTTGGAAAAAATACATGGAAAATAACAAAAAGGAAAACTGAAAGGTATAATATTTTGTAATGACAGGTGTGTGAGGTCTGGGACATAAAGGTTAAATCTATGAAAAGGCAAATATCATGAAGTAGAATGCAACATAGCATTGAATTTTTAAGATGAAAGTTCAAAACCATTTCAAGCTATGTCAACCCATGTGGGGTTTGATTTCAGTTTAGTTCAGAGTCTTGGGTACCCATTCATTTTCTGCTTTCTAAGTTTGTTTTTTTGTTTTTATCAAGACTGTGTATGCATATGGTTTAAACACTATGATCCTTCTACAAGACTTCCTATGCAAATTATGAGTATGTTCACTGTCTCTGCTGCCATCGTTTCTTCCTCCCTGCAGGAAATGACCTTTAAATTCTCCACCAATGTTTTAAATATATACATTCATGTCTGTAAATAACGGCACACATTGCTGCTTGCTGACTTTGGCCTTAGATGTCTCTACTAGCTTCCCACCACGGAAGATGAGGACTTAGCTTACTTCTCAGCCTAGAGCCCCATACGTATATGTTCCTATGCCTCTAGCCACCCAACATCTACACCATCACTTTAGTTGGATAAGTATTTAGTGGTCCCACTATCGCGATTTTATAACTGTTATGGACAGCTGAGCTATGTAGTACACACTAATCACTTTTCCTTTCCTTATTCTTGTTTACTGAAGTTACTGCTTTTCTTGTCTAGTTTGCCCCTGGACTGCTCCAATGTGCATTGATCAATGGCTACATTTATTACACAGACTCCATCTTGGGATTTCCCTTTCCCATATTCCGAGGAGTCCCATTTTTTTCTCTCCTGTCCCTCATGCCCTTCTCTTTCTTGGTTGAGTCCAAAGCTCAGAAAACTATGGCCCCCAGACATAGTTTTTGGTTTTTTTTTTTTTCTTAATCAAGTTTTTCTGGGGCACAACCATGCCCATTTACCTGTGTGTTGTCCATGGCTGCTTTCAGGCTACAATGATAGTCGAGTGTGGAGACAGACAACACAGCCTCAAAGCCTAAGATATTTACTATCTGGTCCTTAACAAAAAAGTTTGCCAGACCTTCATTTACTCTATCCTTGTGTCAACGTACCTCATCTATTTCCAAAAGGTTACAGGGAAGAATATAAAGATGTTTGAGACTTTGTAGGCCTGAAATATCTTATTTTCTATTTTCAACGACAGTTGACCCTTGAACAACATGGATTTGAGCTGCCCAGGCCAACTTATATGCAGATTTTTTCCCCCATATATATAGTGCCTGTATTTTCATTGTACAGATCTTTAAACGAACTAAGCGTGGGGAATAGTTTGTGTGTCATGAGAGATCACAATACGTGGAATCAAAAGAACTAGGGTTTGAGTCCCGATTCCATCCAGACTGTATCAGCTTCCCGCCTTTAGATGAATCATTTATCAATTTCTTGGTTTTAGAGGCAGAGATAGCAGTTGCCAGATTCCTTGACCGTTTGGGGGTAGGTGGGAGCCCCTAACCCCTGCAGTGTTCAAGGGACAACTGTACAATTGCTGGGTTGGCTGGATAGAGAATTCTAGTTTAAAAAAAATAATTTATCTCAGGAACCTTTAATAAACATTTTATTGAGGTAATTATACAGTAAAATATAACAAATATTTATAAAACATTCACACTTACGTAGCCATCATTCAAATCAAGATCTAGAATATTCCCAGGACCCAGGAGCCATCCTACAGTCCCCACCATGTCATTACCTCCCCTCAAAGGTTACCTTTATTCTGACTTTGTCTCTGGAATGTTGTTTTGCCTCTTATAGAAACTTGTATTAATGGAATCACACAGTATTTTGTGTCTGTCTTCATTTTCTGAATAAAACATTTGTTAGAGTCATCCTCGTGGTTGTGCTGTGCTTACTCTATGCTGTACAGCATTTCATTGTATGAATAAATCAGACTTTATTTTTCCATTCTATTTTTGATGGACATCTGGGTTGTTTCCAGTTTGGGGCTATAATGAATAGAGCTGTTATAAGCATTCTTGGATGTGACTGAGTGAATTTTCAGGCATTTTTGTTAGGTACCTAACAGGAATTTCTGAGGGACAGGGTCACACTTACACAGCTTAGTGGATGCTGCTAAACTGTCTTCCAAAGTGATAGTTCAAATTTATATGTCCATCAGCAACTTATGAGCCTTCCAGTTGATCTACATCCTCCCAACACTCGGTATGGTCTTTAAAAGATTTTATTCATTCTGATGGGTGTGTTTTGTATCTTGTTGGTTTTATTTTGCATTCTTCTGCTGGTCAGTAATGTTGAGTTCCTTAGCATATGCTATTGATCATTTGGATATACGTTTTTGTGAAGGATCTAGACAGTATTTGCCCATTTTTAACTGAGTTATTTATCTTTTTTTGTTGATTTGGGGTGATGAATTGAAATGACATATTTGTTGGAAATTAGGTGGCCGTATTTATGTGTGGGTCTGTTCCACTGGTTTGGTTTTCTATCTTTGCATCAGTATCACAATATTTTAACCAATACAGCTTTAGACAAGTCTTTCTAGCTGGTGGTGTAAGTGCTCCAACGTCATCTTCTTCAGAACTATCTTTGTTATTTCCATTCCTTTGAATTTTAGAATAGCCTTATCAGTTTCCACCAAAAGCCCACTGGGATACCAGTTGAGATTTCACTGAATATATAGATCACTTCTAGGAGAATTGATTTCTGTTTTAGTCTCCCAGTCCTTATGATTTGTGAAATCTGTATTTCCAAATTATCCTGCTTGTTAAAATTTGTATCCCCAAATCGATACCTGTGGCATTTGGGGGTCGCTGTGGGTATGATTAGAGTGGTGACGATTTCAGGTTGCCTGGTGGACACGTTTGCAGCTGAGATAGAGCAAGGCGAGCCCCGCTTTCTTGTTTCAGCTCTCACACTAGTGGTAAACAAGCGTCCTTTTCACGGTTAATTTAGTGCCACAGTTTTCGAAGTTTTGTGCCTTTTGTTGGGGATTTTTCTGTTTAAAATGAGGTGATGCCTAGGGATGCTCCGCACAAGAAGGTTATGATGTGCCTCGTGGATAAAATACACGTGTTAGAGAAGCTGTGTTTAGTCATGGATTATAATGGTGTTGGTCGGGAGTTCGATGTTAATGAATCAATAGCATACATGAAATAAGGTGCTTGTCAAAATGTTGTGACCAGAGGTTTGCAGGATTCTAACCTCAGGTTTCCCCGGGGAGCAACGGTCAGTATTCACTGATCCAGTGTTTGCAGACATCATAGAACATAAGTACTGCGAACCACAAGAATCGGTTGTATTTCCCACTGTAAATTTGACTTTTTGACTTAAAAAAAAACCTGAAGTATGGTCGATTTACCATAATATATTAGTTTCAGGCGTACAACATAGTGATTCAATATTTTTATAGATTATACTCCATTTAAAGTTATTAGAAAATAATGGGTATAATTCCCCGTGCTGTGCAATACATCCTTTTTGCTTACCTATTTTATACATAGTAGTTTATATCTCTTCATCCTCTATCCTCATCTTTCCCCTCCTCCCTTCCCTGTCCCTACTGGTAACCACTGGTTTGCTCTATGTATCTGTGGGTCTGTCTCTGTTTTGTTATATACATTCATTTGCTTTATTTTTTAGATTCCACATGTAAGTGATATCACAGAGTATTTGTCTTTCTCTGACTTATTTCTAAGCATAATACCCTATAGGTCCATCCATGTTGCTGAAAACGGCAGAATTTCTTCCTTTTTTAGAGCCGGGTAATATTCCATTGTATGTATGTACCATGTCTTCTTTATCTATTCCTCTGTTGATGGACACTTAGGTTGCTTCCATGTCCTGGATTATTTCCCCCTGTAAATCTGGATCTTTAGTTTTTCTTGGCAAACTTGAGTCTGTTTCTGTGTAGAGGTTTGCACATGTTTTGTTAATGTTTGAGTTTTTTGGATGCTATGTGAAATATAACTTTCTATTTGTTTGTTACTAGTATATAGAAAATAATTCACTTTTGTATAATGATACTGTGTCCAGTGACCTTAATAAATTTGCTTATTAATTCTAATAGTTTGTAGATTATTTTCAATTTTTCCCCATATACCATTATATCATTGGTGAATAATTGCAGTTTTACTTCTCTTTTTTTCCCTCAATTTTCATCTTTTAATTTTTCTGGCCTTTATCACTCTGGCTATGACTGCCTATAAAGTATCAAATCTAAGTGGAGACAGTGGATGTGGTGGTTAATTTTATATGTCAACTTGGCTGGGCCATGATACCCAGTTTTCGGTCAAATACCAGTCTAGATGTTACCGTGAAAGTAGTTTTTAGATGTGATTACCATTTAAATCAGCAGACTCTGAGTAAAGCAGATGACCCTTCAAAATGTGGGTGAGCCTCATCCAATCAGTTAACAGGTAAAGGTCATAAGAGAAAAACAATGAGGTCCTCTAAGAAGCGGGGATCTGCCTGCAGCCTTCCTTCAGAGTAACATCAGTTCTCCCCTGCATCTCCATCCTGGGGAGATGCTCTGCAGATTTCAGACTTGCAACCCCACAATCTTGTGGGCCAATTCCTTAAAATTCATCTCTCTTTCTACCAAAAATATTAATGTTTTGGTAGGTGCCATTAATCAGATTTAGGAAGTTCATTCTATTCCTAGTTTACTGATTTTTAAAAAATTATTAATAGGTATTAAATATTAGCAAAACCTTTTGTTTACTATCAGTTGTGAAGCCTGTATGATTTTTTTCCTCTGTCCTGTTAATGTGGTAAAGTATAATACTGATTTTCAAATGTGAAACCAAGTTTGCAGTCCTGGAAACTTATTCATGATCTTTTAAATGTATTGGCAGTTTTGATATTTTGCGTCTCTGTTCATGAAAAGGATTGGCCATTTGTTGTAATGTCCTTGTCTGGATTTGTTATCAACATTATAGACTCAGAAAATGAGTTGTTAATTATTCACTCCTTTTCTGTTCTCTGGAAGAGTTTGTGAAGATAGTTGTACATATTACTTCCTATTATTTTAATGCCTGTGGAATCTTTATTTCAGTGTCTCTTTTAAATAGGAATGTTGATAACTTGTATTTAATTTTTTCTTGACAAGTCTTGCTAAAGGATATCAATTACATTAGTCTTGTCTTAGATCATTCAGTCTGCTATAATACAATACCACAGACTGGGTGGCTTAGAAACAGGAGAAACTTATTTCTCACAGCTCTTGATGCTGGCAAGTCCAAGATCAATGTGCCAGCAGAGTTGGTGTCTGGTAGTTTCCTTGTTCATACGTCTATCTTTTCACGGTGCCCTCACCTGTTGCAAGGGGTAAGCAAGATCTTTGAGTTTAATTTGAGGGAAGAGAGATGTTAGATCATTGATTTTCAGTCTGACTTCTTTTTAGCCCCCTCCTTTTTTATACCCTATTAAGATTATTGATTTCCCTTTAAAATTGCATTAGCAATATCCCACAAGTTTTGATACATTATAATTTTATTACTATCTAGTTCAATACATTTTCTAATTTTCATTTTGATTTCTTCTTTAATCCATGAGATATAAAGAAGTGTATTGCTTAATTGTGAAATCTTTGGGAATTTTTCTAGTTTTTAAAAAAATTTTTGATATCTAGCTTAATTCTACTGTGGTCAATCTATACTGTAGTCTTCTAAGGTTTGGTGTATCTTTTATAGTTAATGTTCTGTGTGTACTTGAAAAGAATGTGTATTTTGCAGTTTGAGGCTGGAGTGCTTCATGTATGTCAAATAGATCAAGATTGTCAAATTGATCAAGTATTAAGAGCTACTATGCCATATTGATTTTTGTGTTTGTTTTTTCTAAAATTTACTGAGAAGATGTGTTTAAAATCTCCAAAGGTGATTGTGATTTCTTCTTTTAGTACTATTATTTTTTGATTTATATATTTTGATCCTATTAGGTACATACATATTTAGAATTGTTCTACATTTGTAAGCTTTTAAAAATTTCTTTAATACTTAGGTATAGAAGCCTGCATTGTGTGAAATTAGCATAGATATACCATCTTGCTTTACCTAGCATTTGTACAACATATCTTTTTCTTTCTTTTACTTTTAACCTTTCTTATAATTTAAGGTGTGTCTTCTGATACTATCATAGGTTTTTAAAAATCCAGTCTGACAATCTTATTATTTTATTTGTAGCAATTGTTCCACTTATATTTAATGTAATTCCTAATATATTTGGGTTTTAATCTAACATTTTATTAATCATTTCTGTTTTTTCTGTACAACCTCTTCTATTCTTCTCACTGCTGCTTCACATTAGCTATCAATTTTACACTTGGTAGTGTATGTATGACCATGCTACTCTCTCACTTCGTCCCAGCTTACCCTTCCCCCTCCCTGTGTCCTCAAGTCTATTCTCTACATCAGCATCTTTATTCCTGTCCCGCCCCTAGGTTCTTCAGAACCATTTTGTTTGTTGTTTTAGATTCCATATATATGTGTTAGCATACGGTATTTGTTTTTCTCTTTCTGACTTACTTCACTCTGTATGATACTCTCTAGGAATATCCACCTCACTACAAATAACTTAATTTTGTTTCTTTTTATGGCTGAATAATATTCCATTGTATATACGTGCCACATCTTCTTTATCCATTCATCTGTCGATGGACACTTAGGTTGCTTCCACATCCTGGCTATTGTAAATAGAGCTGCAATGAGCATTGTGGTACATGACTCTTTGAATTATGGTTTTCTCAGGGTATATGCCCAGTAGTGGGATTGCTGGGTCATATGGCAGTTCTATGTTTAGTTTTTTTTGTTTTTTTTTTTTTTTTAATGTTTAGTTTTTTAAGGAACCTCTATACTGTTCTCCATAGTGGCTGTATCAATTTACATTCCCACCAACAGTGCAAGAGGGTTCCCTTTTCTCCACACCTTCTCCAGCATTTATTGTTTGTAGATTTTTTGATGATGACCATTCTGACCTGTGTGAGATGATATCTCAATGTAGTTTTGATTTGCATTTCTCTAATGATTAATGATGTTGAGCATTCTTTCATGTGTTTGTTGGCAATCTGTATATCTTCTTTGGGGAAATGTCTATTTAGGTCTTCTGCCCATTTTTGGATTGAGTTGTTTTCTTAGTTTCATATTGAGCTGCATGAGCTGCCTGTATATTTTGGAGATTAATCCTGTCAGTTTCTTTGTTTGCAAATATTTTCTCCCATTCTGAGGGATGTCTTTTCATCTTGTTTATGGTTTTCTTTGTTGTGCAAAAGCATTTAAGTTTCATTAGGTGCCATTTGTTTATTTTTGTTTTTTTTTCCATTTCCCTAGGAGGTGGGTCAAAAAGGACCTTGCTGTTATGTATGTCATAGAGTGCTCTTCCTATGTTTTTGTCTAAGAGTTTTATAGTGTCTGGCCCTACATTTACGTCTCTAATCCATTTTGAGTTTATTGCTGTGTATGGCGTTAGGGAGTGTTCTAATTTCATTCTTTTACATGTAGCTGTCCAGTTTCCTAGCACCATGTATTGAAGAGGCTTTCTTTTCTCCATTGCATATTCTTGCCTCTTTTATCAAAGATAAGGTGACCATAGGTTCATGGGTTTAACTCTGGGCTTTCTATCCTGTTCCATTGATCTGTATTTCTGTTTTTGTGCCAGTACCATACTGTCTTGATTACTGTAGCTTTGTAGTATAGTCTGAAGTCAGGGAGCCTGAATCCTCCAGCTCCATTTTTCTTTCTCAAGATTGCTTTGGCTATTCGGGGTCTTTTGTGTTTCCATACAAATTATGAAAATTTTTGTTCTAGTTCTGTGAAAAATGCCAGTGGTAGTTTGATAGGTATTGCAATGAATCTGTAGATTGCTTTAGGTAGTATAGTCATTTTCACAATGTTAATTCTTCCAATCCAAGAACATGGTATATCCTCCCATCTGTTTGTATCATCTTTAATTTCTTTCATCAATGTCTTATAGTTTTCTGCATACAGGTCTTTTGTCTCCTCAGGTAGGTTTATTCTTAGGTATTTTATTCTTTTTGTTGCAATGGTAAATGAGAGTGTTTCCTTAATTTCTCTTTCAGATTTTTCTATTTCTTTCTGGTTCAATCTTGGGAAGTTGTGCTTTTCTAAGAATTTATCCATTTCTTCCAGGTTGTCCATTTTATTTGCATATAGTTGCTTGTAGTAATCTCTCATGATCCTTTGTGTTTCTGCACTGTCAGTTGTTACTTCTCCTCTTTCATTTCTAATTTTATTGATTTGAGTCTTCTCCCTTTTTCTCATGATGAGTCTGGCTAGTGGTTTATCAATTTTGTTTATCTTCTCAAAGAACCAGCTTTTAGTTTTATTGATCTTAGCTTTTGTTTCCTTCATTTATTTCTTTTTTTTTTTTTTTTTTAACATCTTCATTGGGGCACAATTGCTCCACAATGGTGCGTTAGTCTCTGCTCTACAACAAAGTGAATCAGTCATACATAAACATATGTTCCCATATGTCTTCCCTGTTGCGTCTCCCTCCCTCCCACCCTCCCTATCCCACCCCTCCAGGCTGTCACAAAGCACCAAGCCAATATCCCTGTGCCATGTGGCTGCTTCCCACTAGCTATCTACCTTACTACGTTTGTTAGTGTGTATATGCCCATGACTCTCTCTCGCCCTGTCACAGCTCACCCTTCCCCCTCCCCATAACCTCAAGTCCGTTCTCTAGGAGGTCTGCGTCTTTATTCCTGCTTTACCCCTAGGTTCTTCATGACATTTTTTTTCTTAAATTCCATATATATGTGTTAGCATACGGTATTTGTCTTTTTCTTTCTGACTTACTTCACTCTGTATGACAGACTCTAGGTCTATCCACCTCATTACAAATAGCTCAATTTCGTTTCTTTTTATGGCTGAGTAATATTCCATTGTATATATGTGCCACATCTTCTTTATCCATTCATCCGATGACGGGCACTTAGGTTGTTTCCATCTCCGGGCTATTGTAAATAGAGCTGCAATGAACATTTTGGTACATGACTCTTTTTGAATTTTGGTTTTCTCAGGGTATATGCCCAGTAGTGGGATTGCTGGGTCATATGGTAGTTCTATTTGTAGTTTTTTAAGGAACCTCCATACTGTTCTCCACAGTGGCTGAACCAATTCACATTCCCACCAGCAGTGCAAGAGTGTTCCCTTTTCTCCACACCCTCTCCAGCATTTATTGTTTCTAGATTTTTTGATGATGGCCATTCTGACTGGTGTGAGATGATATCTCATTGTAGTTTTGATTTGCATTTCTCTAATGATTAATGATGTTGAGCATTCTTTCATGTGTTTGTTGGCAGTCTGTATATCTTCTTTGGAGAAATGTCTATTTAGGTCTTCTGCCCATTTTTGGATTGGGTTGTTTGTTTTCTTGTTATTGAGCTGCATGAGCTGCTTGTAAATTTTGGAGATTAATCCTTTGTCGGTTGCTTCATTTGCAAATATTTTCTCCCATTCTGAGGGTTGTCTTTTGGTCCTGTTTATGGTTTCCTTTGCTGTGCAAAAGCTTTGAAGTTTCATTAGGTCCCATTTGTTTATTTTTGTTTTTATTTCCATTACTCTAGGAGGTGGGTCAGAAAGGATCTTGCTGTGATTTATGTCATAGAGTGTTCTGCCTATGTTTTCCTCTAAGAGTTTGATAGTTTCTGGCCTTACATTTAGGTCTTTAATCCATTTTGAGCTTATTTTTGTGTATGGTGTTAGGGAGTGATCTAATCTCATACTTTTACATGTACCTGTCCAGTTTTCCCAGCACCACTTATTGAAGAGGCTGTCCTTTCTCCATTGTACATTACTGCCACCTTTATCAAAGATAAGGTGTCCATATGTGCATGGGTTTATCTCTGGGCTTTCTATCCTGTTCCATTGATCTATCTTTCTGTTTTTGTGCCAGTACCATACCGTCTTGATAACTGTAGCTTTGTAGTATAGTCTGAAGTCAGGGAGCCTGATTCCTCCAGTTCCTTCTTTCGTTCTCAAGATTGCTTTGGCTATTCGGGGTCTTTTGTGTTTCCATACAAATTGTGAAATTTTTTGTTCTAGTTCTGTGAAAAATGCCAGTGGTAGTTTGATAGAGATTGCATTGAATCTATAGATTGCTTTGGGTAGTAGAGTCATTTTCACAATGTTGATTCTTCCAATCCAAGAACATGGTATATCTCTCCATCTATTTGTATCATCTTTAATTTCTTTCATCAGTGTCTTATAATTTTCTGCATACAGGTCTTTTGTCTCCTTAGGTAGGTTTATTCCTAGATATTTTATTCTTTTTGTTGCAATGGTAAATGGGAGTGTTTTCTTGATTTCACTTTCAGATTTTTCATCATTAGTATATAGGAATGCCAGAGATTTCTGTGCATTAATTTTGTATCCTGCCACTTTACCAAATTCATTGATTAGCTCTAGTAGTTTTCTGGTAGCATCTTTAGGGTTCTCTATGTATAGGATCATGTCATCTGCAAACAGTGACAGCTTTACTTCTTCTTTTCCGATTTGGATTCCTTTTATTTCCTTTTCTTCTCTGATTGCTGTGGCTAAAACTTCCAAAACAATGTTGAATAATAGTGGTGATGGTGGGCAACCTTGTCTTGTTCCTGATCTTAGTGGAAATGCTTTCAGTTTTTCACCATTGAGGATGATGTTTGCTGTGGGCTTGTCATATATGGCCTTTATTATGTTGAGGAAAGTTCCCTCTATGCCTACTTTCTGCAGGGTTTTTATCATAAATGGGTGTTGAATTTTGTCAAAAGCTTTCTCTGCATCTATTGAGATGATCATATGGTTTTTCTCCTTCAATTTGTTAATATGGTTTATCACATTGATAGATTTGCGTATATTGAAGAATCCTTGCATTCCTGGAATAAACCCCACTTGATCATGGTGTATGATCCTTTTAATGTGCTGTTGGATTCTGTTTGCTAGTATTTTGTTGAGGATTTTTGCATCTATGTTCATCAGTGATATTGGCCTGTAGTTTTCTTTCTTTGTGACATCCTTGTCTGGTTTTGGTATCAAGGTGATGGTGGCCTCGTAGAAGGAGTTTGGGAGTGGTCCTCCCTCTGCTATATTTTGGAAGAGTTTCAGAAGGATAGGTGTTAGCTCTTCTCTAAATGTTTGATAGAATTCGCCTGTAAAGCCATCTGGTCCTGGGCTTTTCTTTGTTGGAAGGTTTTTAATCACAGTTTCAATTTCTGTGCTTGTGATTGGTCTGTTCATATTTTCTATTTCTTCCTGATTCAGTCTTGGCAGGTTGTGCATTTCTAAGAATTTGTCCATTTCTTCCAGATTGTCCATTTTATTGGCATAGAGTTGCTTGTAGTAATCTCTCATGATCTCTTTTATCTCTGCAGTGTCAGTTGTTACCTCTCCTTTTTCATTTCTAATTCTATTGATTTGAGTCTTCTCCCTTTTTTTCTTGATGAGTCTGGCTAGTGGTTTATCTATTTTGTTTATCTTCTCAAAGAACCAGCTTTTAGTTTTATTGATCTTTGCTATTGTTTCCTTCATTTCTTTTTCATTTATTTCTGATCTGATTTTTATGATTTCTTTCCTTCTGCTAGCTTTGGGGTTTTTTTGTTCTTCTTTCTCTAATTGCTTGAGGTGCAAGGTTAGGTTGTTTATTCGAGATGTTTTCTGCTTCTTAAGGTGGGCTTGTATTGCTATAAACTTCCCCCTTAGAACTGCTTTTGCTGCATCCCACAGGTTTTGGGTCGTTGTGTCTCCATTGTCATTTGTTTGTAGGTATTTTTTGATTTCCTCTTTGATTTCTTCAGTGATATCTTCATTATTAAGTAGTGTATTGTTTAGCCTCCATGTGTTTGTATTTTTTACAGATCTTTTCCTGTAATTGATATCTAGTCTCATGGCGTTGTGGTCAGAAAAGATACTTGATACAATTTCAATTTTCTTAAATTTACCAAGGCTTGATTTGTGACCTAAGATATGATCTATCCTGGAGAATGTTCCATGAGCACTTGAGAAAAATGTGTATTCTGTTGTTTTTGGATGGAGTGTCCTATAAATATCAATTAAGTCCATCTTGTTTAATGTATCATTTAAAGCTTGTGTTTCCTTATTTATTTTCATTTTGGATGATCTGTCCATGGGTGAAAGTGGGGTGTTTAAGTCCCCTACTATGAATGTGTTACTGTCGATTTCCCCTTTTATGGCTGTTAGTATTTGCCTTATGTATTGAGGTGCTCCTATGTTGGGTGCATAAATATTTACAATTGTTATATCTTCTTCTTGGATCGATCCCTTGATCATTATGTAGTGTCCTTCTTTGTCTCTTTTAATAGTCCTTATTTTAAAGTCTATTTTGTCTGATATGAGAATTGCTACTCCAGCTTTCTTTTGGTTTCCATTTGCATGGAATATCTTTTTCCATCCCCTTACTTTCAGTCTGTATGTGTCTCTAGGTCTGAAGTGGGTCTCTTGTAGACAGCATATATAAGGGTCTTGTTTTTGTATCCATTCAGCTAATCTGTGTCTTTTGGTGGGAGCATTTAGTCCATTTACATTTAAGGTAATTATCGATATGTATGTTCCTATTCCCATTTTCTAAATTGTTTTGGGTTCGTTATTATAGGTCTTTTCCTTCTCTTGTGTTTCCTGCCTAGAGAAGATCCTTTAGCATTTGTTGTAAAGCTGGTTTGGTGGTGCTGAACTCTCTCAGCTTTTGCTTGTCTGTAAAGGTTTTAATTTCTCCATCAAATCTGAATGAGATCCTTGCTGGGTAGAGTAGTCTTGGCTGCATGTTTTTCTCCTTCATCACTTTCAGTATGTCCTGCCACTCCCTTCTGGCTTGTAGGGTTTCTGCTGAGAGATCAGCTGTTAACCTTATGGGGATTCCCTTATGTGTTATTTGTTGTTTTTCCCTTGCTGCTTTTAATATGCTTTCTTTGTATTTAATTTTTGACAGTTTGATTAATATGTGTCTTGGCGTATTTCTCCTTGTATTTATCTTGTATGGGACTCTCTGTGCTTCCTGGACTTGATTAACTATTTCCTTTCCCATGTTAGGGAAGTTTTCAACTATAATCTCTTGAAATATTTTCTCAGTCCCTTTCTTTTTCTCTTCTTCTTCTGGAACCCCTATAATTCGAATGTTGGTGCGTTTAATGTTGTCCCAGAGGTCTCTGAGACTGTCCTCAGTTCTTTTCATTCTTTTTTCTTTATTCTGCTCTGCAGTAGTTATTTCCACTATTTTATCTTCCAGGTCACTTATCCGTTCTTCTGCCTCAGTTATTCTGCTATTGATCCCATCTAGAGTACTTTTAATTTCATTTATTGTGTTGTTCATCGTTGCTTGTTTCATCTTTAGTTCTTCTAGGTCCTTGTTAACTGATTCTTGCATTTTGTCCAATCTATTGTCCATTCTATCGCCAAGATTTCGGATCAACCTTACTATCATTATTCTGAATTCTCTTTCAGGTAGACTGCCTATTTCCTCTTCATTTGTTAGGTCTGGTGCATTTTTATCTTGCTCCTTTATCTGCTGAGTGTTTTTCTGTCTTCTCATTTTGCTTATCTTACTGTGTTTGGGGTCTCCTTTTTGCAGGCTGCAGGTTTGTAGTTCCTCCTGTTTTTGATGTCTGTCTCCAGTGGCTAAGGTTGGTTCAGTGGGTTGTGTAGGCTTCCTGGTGGAGGGGACTAGTGCCTGTGTTGTGGTGGATGAGGCTGGATCTTGTCTCTCTAGTGGGCAGGTTCACGTCTGGTGGTGTGTTTGGGGGTGTCTGTGGCCTTATTATGATTTTAGGCAGCCTCTCTGCTAATGGGTGAGGTTGTGTTCCTGTTTTGCTAGTTGTTTGGCATAGGTTTTCCAGCACTGTGGCTTGCTGGTCGTTGAGTGAAGCTGGGTGCTGGTGTTAAGATGGAGGTCTCTGGGAGATTTTCGCCGTTTGATATTATGTGGAGCTGGGAGGTCTCTTGTTGATCAGTGTCCTGAAGTTGGCTCTCCTACCTCAGAGGCAGAGCCCTGCCTCCTGGCTGGAGCACCAAAAGCTTTTCATCCACACGGCTCAGGATAAAAGGGAGAAAAAGTAGAGGGAATTAGTAGAAGTATGAGGAAAGAAAGAAGGAAAGGAGGGTAGGAAGGAAGGAAGAAAGAAAGAAAGAAGCAAAGAAGGAAAGAAAGGAGGGAGGGAGGGAGGGAGGAAGGAAGGAAGGAGGGAAAGAAGGAAAAAAGACAGAAAGAAAGAAGATATAGTAAAAATAAAATAAAGTATAATAAAGTTATTGAATTAAAAAATTCTTATTTAGAAAAAAAAAAAAGGGACGGAAAGAACCTTAGGACAAATGTTGGAAGCAAAGCTATACAGACAAAATCTTACACAGAAGCATACATATACACCCTCACTAAAAGAGGTAAATGGGGAAAAATCCTGAATTTTGCTGTCAGAGACCACCTCCTCAATTTGGGATGATTCGTTGTCTAAAGGAGGGAAGGAAGGACGGAAAGAAAGAAAGAAAGAACGAAGGTAAAGTATAATATTGTTATTAAAATTAATTATTAAGAAAAAAAATTAAAAAAAAACATGGACGGATAGAACCCTAGGACAAATGGTGGAAGCAAGACTATACAGACAAGATCTCACACAGAAGCATACACATACACACTCACAAAAAGAGGAAAGGGGAAAAAATCATAGATCTTGCTCCCAAAGTCCACTTCCTTAATTTGGGATGATTGGTTGTCTCTTCAGGTATTCCACAGATGCAGGTACATCAAGTTGATTGTGGAGCTTTAATCCGCTGCTTCTGAGGCTGCTGGGAGAGATTTCCCTTTCTCTTCTTTGTTCTCACAGCTCCCGGGCTCAGCTTTGGATTTGGCCCTGCCTCTGCGTGTAGGTCGCTGGAGGGCGTCTGTTTTTTGCTCAGACAGGACGGGGTTAAAGGAGCCGCTGATTGGGGGTTCTGGCGCACTCAGGCCGGCGGGGACGGAGGGGCACAGAGTGCGGGGCGGGCCTGCGGTGGCAAAGGCCGGCGTGACTTTGCACCAGCCTGAGGCGCGCTGTGCGCTGTCCCGGGGAAGTTGTCCCTGGATCCCGGGAACCTGGCAGTGGCGGGCTGCACAGGTTCCGCGGAAGAGGGGTGTGGAGAGTGACCTGTGCTCGCACACAGGCCCCTCGGTGGCGGCAGCAGCAGCCTTAACGTCTCCCGCCCGCCTCTGGGGTCCGCGCTTTCAGCCGCGGCTCGCGCCCGTCTCTGGATTCCGCGCTTTCAGCCGGCTCGCGCCCGTCTCTGGATTCCGCGCTTTCAGCCGCGGCTCGCGCCCGTCTCTGGAGTTCCTTTAAGCAGCGTTCTTAAACCCCTCTCCTCACGCCCCAGGAAACAAAGAGGGAAGGAAAAGTCTCCTGCCTCTTCGGCAGGTGCAGGCTTTTTCCCCGGACTCCCTCCCGGCTAGCTGTGGTGCACTAACACCTTCAGGCTATGTTCAAGCCGCCAACCCCAGTCCTCTCCCTGCGCTCCGGCCTCAGCTCGCAGCCCCGCCCGCCCCGGCGGGTGAGCAGACAAGCCTCTCGGGCTGGTGAGTGCCGGTCAGCACCGATCCTCTGTGCGGGAATCTCCCCGCTTTGCCCTCCGCACCCGTTGCTGTGCACTCCTCCGCAGCTTCGAAGCTCCCCCCTCCGCCTCCCGCAGCCTCCGCCCGCGAAGGGGCTTCCTAGTGTGTGGTAACTTTTCCTCCTTCACAGCTCCCTCCCACTGGTGCAGGTGCCGTCCCTATTCTTTTGTCTCTGTCTTTTCTTTTGCCCTACCCATGTACGTGGGGAGTTTCTTGCCTTTTGGGAGGTCTGAGGTCTTCTGCCAGCCTTCAGTAGGTGTTCTGTAGGAGTTGTTCCACGTGTATATGTATTTCTGGTGTATCTGTGGGGAGGAAGGTGATCTCCGCGTCTTACTCTTCCGCCATCTTCCGCCTTCTCCAATAATCCTGATTTAATTCTGCTCCCTTCATTTATTTCTGATCTGATCTTTATGATTTCTTTCCTTCTGCTAACTTTTGGGTTTTTGGGTTCTTCTTTCTCTAATTGCTTTAGGTGCAAGGTTAGGTTGCTTATTTGAGATGTTTCTTGTTTCTTGAGGTAGGATTGTATTGCTATAAACTTCCCTCTTAGAAATGCTTTTGCTGCATTCCACAGGTTTGGGAGTGTCATCTTTTCATTTTCATTTGTTTCTAGGTATTTTTTTTTATTTCTTCTTTGATTTCTTCAGCGATCTCTTGGTTATTTAGTAGGGTATTGTTTAGCCTCCATGTGTTTGTATTTCTTACAGATTTTTTTCCAGTAATTGATATCTAGTCTAATAGTGGTGTGGCTGGAAAAGATACTTGATATGATTTCAATTTTCTTAAATTTACCAAGGGTTGATTTGTGACACAACATATGATCTATCCTGGAGGATGTTCCATGAGCACTTGAGAAGAAAGTGTATTCTTTTGTTTTTGGATGGAATGTTCTATAAACATCAACTAAGCCCATCTTGTTTAATGTATCGTTTAAAGCTTGTGTTTCCTTAATTATTTTCATTTTGGATAATCTGTCCATTGGTGAAAGTGGGGTGTTGAAGTCCCCTACTATGATTGTGTTACTGTCAATTTCCCCTTTTATAGCTGTTAGCATTTGCCTTATGTATTGAGGTGCTCCTATGTTGGGTGCATAAATATTTACAGTTGTTATATCTTCTTCTTGGATTGATCCCTTGATTGTTATGTAGTGTCCTTCTTTTTCTCTTGTAATAGTCTTTGTTTTAAAGTCTATTTTGTCTGATATGAGAATTGCTACTCCAACTTTCTTTTGATTTCCATTTGCATGGAATATCTTTTTACATACCCTCACTTTCAGTCTGTATGTGTCCCTAGGTCTGAAGTGGGTATCTTGTAGACAGCATATATACAGGTCTTGTTTTTGTATCCATTCAGCCAGTCTATGTCTTTTAGTTGGAGCATTTGATCCATTTACATTTAAGATAGTTATCAGTATGTGTGTTCCTATTACCATTTTCTTAATTGTTTTGGGTTTTTTATTGTAGGTCTTTACCTTCTCTTGTGTTTCCTGCCTAGGGAAGTTCCTTTAGCATTTGTTGTAAAGCTGGTTTGGTGGTGCTGAATTCTCTTAGCTTTGGTTTGTCTGTAAAGGTTTTAATTTCTCTGTCAAATCTGAATGAGATTCTTGCTGGGTAGAGTAATCTTGGTTGTAGGTTTTTCCCTTTCATCACTTTAAATATGTCCTGCCACTCCCTTCTTGCATGCAGAGTTTCTGCTGAAAGATCAGCTGCTAACCTCATGGGGATTCCCTTGTATGTTATTTGTTGCTTTTCCATTGTTGCTTTTAATATTTTTTCTTTGTATTTAATTTTTGGTAGTTTGATTAATATGTGTCTTGGCATTTTTCTCCTTGGATTTATCCTGTATGGAACTCTATGCTCTTCCTGGATTTTATTGACTATTTCCTTTTCCCTATTAGGGAATTTTTCAACTATAATCTCTTCAAATATTTTCTCAGTCCCCTCCCACCTTTTTTTTCTTCTTCTGGGACCCATGTAATTCTAATGTTGGTGCATTTAATGTTGTCCCTGATGTCTCTGAGACTGTGCTCAATTCCTTTCATTCTTTTTTATTTATTCTGCTTTGTAGTCATTTTTTCCAGTATTTTATCTTCCAGGTCACTTATCCGTTCTTCTGCCTCAGTTATTCTTCTATTGATTCCTTCTAGAGAATTTTAAATTTCATTTATTGTGTTGTTCATCATTGTTTGTTTGATCTTTAGTTCTTCTAGGTCCTTGTTAAACCTTTCTTGTATTTTCTCCATGCTATTTCCAAGATTTTGGATCAGCTTTACTATCACTACTCTGAATTCTTTTTCAGGTAGACTGCCTATTTCCTCTTCATTTATTTGGTCTGGTGGGTTTTTACCTTGCTCCTTCATCTGCTGTGTGTTACTCTATCTTCTCATTTTGGTTAACTTACTGTGTTTGGGGTCTCCTTTTCACAGACTGCATGTTCGTAGTTCCCATTGTTTTTTGGTGTCTGCCCCCAGTGGCTAAGGTTGGTTCAGTGGGTTGTGTAGGCTTCCTCGTGGAGGGGACTGGTGCCTGTGTTCTGGTGGATGAGGCTGGATCTTGTCTTTCTGGTGGGCAGGACCATGTCTGGTGGTGTGTTTTGGGGTGCCTGTGACCTTATTATGATTTTAGGCAGCCTCTCTGCTAATGGGTGGGGTTGTGGTCCTGTCTTGCTAGTTGTTTGGCATAGGGTGTCCAGCACTGTAGCTTGCTGGTCGTTGAGTGGACCTGGGTCTTTGCATTGAGTCGGAGATCTCTGAGAGAGCTTTCGCTCTTTGACATTACATGGGGCCTGGAGGTCTCTGGTGGACCAATGTCCTGAACTCAGCTCTCCCACCTCAGAGGCTCAGGTCTGACACCTGGCTGGAGCAACAAGACCCTGTCAGCCACATGGTCAGAAGAAAAGGGAGAAAAAGAAAGAAAGAAAGAATGAAAAAAACCAAATAAAATAAAATAAAACAATTAAAATAAAAAATATTTTTAAAAATAAAAACGTAATTAAAAAAAAAGAAAGAGAGCAACCAAACCAAAAAGCAAATCCACCAATGACAACAAGCGCTAAAAACTATAGTAACAAAAACAAACAAAAAGAAACAGACAGGGGCTTCCCTGGTGGCGCAGTGGTTGAGAGTCTGCCTGCCGATGCAGGGGATGTGGGTTCGTGCCCCAGTCCGGGAATATCCCATGTGCCGTGGAGTGGCTGGGCCCGTGAGCCATGGCCGCTGAGCCTGTGCGTCCGGAGCCTGTGCTCCGCAACAGGAGAGGCTGCAGTGGTGAGACATCTGCATACTGGAAAAAAAAAAAAAAAGAAAGAAAGAAACGGACAGACAGAACCCTAAGACAAATGGTAAAAACAAAGCATTACAGACAAAATCACACAAAGAAGCATGCACATGCACACTCAGAAAAGGAGAACAAGGAAAAATATATATATATTAAAAAAAAAGCAAGAGAGCAACCAAATCAATAAACAAATCTACTAATGATAGTAAGCTCTAAGTATTAAACTAAGATAAACATAAAACCAGAAACAAATTAGATGCAGACAGCAAACCCCAAGTTTACAGTTGCTCCCAAAGTCCACCACCTCAATTTGGGATGATTCATTGTCTATTCAGGTATTCCACAGGTGCAGGTACATCAAGTTGCTTGTGAAGCTTTAATCTGCTGATCCTGAGGCTGCTGGGAGAGATTCCCCTTTCTCTTCTTTGTTCACACAGCTCCTGGGGTTCTGCTTGGATTTGGCCCCACCTCTGCATGCAGGTCTCCTGAGGGTGTCTTTTCCCCTCCCAGATAGGACGGGGTTAAAGGAGCAGCTGATTAGGGGGCTCTGACTCACTCAGGTGGGTGAGAGGGAGAGGTATGGAATGCGGGGCGAACCTGGGGTGGCAGACACTGGAGTGATGTTGCAACACCTTGAGGCACAATGTGTGTTCTCCCCAGGAAGCTTTCCCTGGATCACGGGACCCTGGCAGTGGCAGGCTGCACAGGTTCCTGGGAGAGGAGGTGTGGATAGTGACCTGCGCTTGCACGCAGGCTTCTTGGTGGCTGCAGCAGCAGCCCTAGCATATCATGCCAGTCTCTTATTTCCGCACTGATAGTCACGGCTTGCGCCCGTCTCTGGAGATCGTTTAGGCAGTGCTCTGAATCCCCTCCTCTCGTGCACCCTGAAACAATTGTGTCTTGCCTCTTAGGCAGGTCCAGACATTTTCCTGGACTCCCTACCAGCTAGCTGTGGCACACTAGCCTCCTTCAGGCTGTGTTCACACAGCCAACCCCAGTCCTCTACCTGGGATCTGAACTCTGAAGCTCAAACCTCAGCTCCCAGCCCTGCCCGTCCCGGCGGTTGAGCAGACAAGCCTCTCAGGCTGGTGAGTGCTGGTCGGCCCCTATCCTCTGTGCGGAAATCTCTCCACTTTGCCCTCTGCACCCCTGGTGCTGCGCTGTTCTCCATGGCTCCAAAGCTTCCCCCTGTCCACACCCCATCTCTGCCAGTGAAGGGGCCTCCTAGTTTGTGGAAACTTTTCCTCCTTGATAACTCCCTCCCAGAGGTGCGAGTCCCGTCCCTATTCTTTTATCTCTGTTTTTTCTTTTTTCTTTTGCCATACCCAGGTACATGGGGAGTTTCTTGCCTTTTGGGAAGTCTGAGGTTTTCTGCCAGCGTTCAGTAGGTGCTCTGTAAGAGCTGTTCCACATGTAGATGTATTTTTGATGTATTTGTGGGGAGGAAGGTGATCTCCACGTCTTACTCCTTGCCATCTTGAAGCTATTGGGATGTTTCCTTAATTTCTCTTTCTTCTCTTTCATTGTTAGTGTATAGGCATGCAAGAGATTTCTGTGCATTAATTTTGTATCCTGCAACTTTACCAAATTCATTGATAGCTCTAGTAGTTTTCTGGTGGCATCTTTAGGATTCTCTATGTATAGTATCATGTCATCTGCAAGCAGTGACAGTTTTACTTCTTCCTTCCCCATTTGTATTCCTTTTACTTCTTTTCCTTCTCTGATTGCCATGGCTAGGACTTCCAAACTATGTGAATAAGAGTGGTGAGAGTGGACATCCTTGTCTTGTTCCTGATCTTAGAGGAAATGATTTCAGTTTTTCACCCTTGAGAATGATGTTTGCTGTGGGTTTTTTGTATATGGCCTTTATTATGTTGAGGGAAGTTCCCTCTATGCTCACTTTCTGGAGAGTTATTTTTTATAATAAATGGGTGTTGAATTCTGTCAAAAGCTTTTTCTGATTCTGTTGAGGTGATCATATGGTTTTTATTCTTCAATTTGTTAATATGGTGTATCACATTGATTGATTTGTGGATATTGAAGAATCCTTGTATACCTGGGATAAATCACACTTGATCATGGTGTATGATCCTTTTAATGTGTTGTTGGATTCTGTTTGCTAGCATTTTGTTGAGGATTTTTGCATCTATATTCATCAGTGATATTGGCCTGTAGTTTTCTTTTTTTGTAGTACCTTTGTCTGGTTTTGGTGTCAGGGTTATGGGGCCTCCTAGTATGAGTTTGGAAGTGTTCTTTCTTCTGCAATTTTTTGGAAGAGTTTGAGAAGGATGGTCATTAACTCTTCTGTAAATTCTTGATAGAATTCACCTGTGAAGCCATCTGGTCCTGGACTTTTGTTTGTTGGAAGATTTTTAATCGCAGTTTCAATTTCATTACTTTTGATTTGTCTGTTCATATTTTCTATTTCTTCATGGTTCAGTTATAGGTTATAACTGGTTATAGCTTTCTAAGAATTTGTCCATTTCTTCCAGGTTGTCTATTTTATTGGCATAGAGTTGTTTTTAGTACTCTTTTATGATGCTTTGTATTTCTGTGATGTCTGTTATAACTTCTCCTTTTTCATTTCTAACTTTATTGATTTGAGTCCTCTTCCTCTTTTTCTTGATGAGTCTGGCTAAAGGTTTATCCATTTTCTTTATCTTCTCAAAGAACAAGCTTTCAGTTTTATTGATCTTTGCTATTGTTTTCTTTGTTTCTATTTCACTTACTTCTGCTCTGATCTTTATGATTTCTTTCCTTCTACTAACTTTGGGTTTTGTTAGTTCTTCTTTCCTTTAGGTTCCTTTAGGTGTAAGGTTAGATTGTTTATTTGAGATTTTTCTTGTTTCTTGAGGTAGGATTTTATTGCTATAAACTTCTCTCTTAGAACTTCTTTTGCTGCATTCCATAGATTTTGGATTGTTGTGTTTTCATTGTCATTTGTCTGTAGGTATTTTTTGATTTCCTCTTTGATTTCTTCAGTGATCTCTTGGTTATTTAGTAACACATTGTTTAGCCTCCATGTGTTTGAGTTTTTTATGTTTTTTTCTCTGTAATTGATTTCTAATCTCATAGCATTGTGGTAGGAAAAGATGCTTAATATGATTTCAATTTTTCTTAAATTTACTGAGGCTTGTTTTGTGACCCAAAATATGATCTATCCTGGAGAATATTATATGTGCACTTGAGAAGAAAGTGTAATCTGCTGTTTTCAGATGGAATGTCCTATAAATGTCAATTAAATCTATGTGGTCTATTGTGTCATTTAAAGCTTGTGTTTCCTTATTAATTTTCTGTCTGGATGATCTGTCCATTGGTTTAAGCAAGGTGTTCAAGTCCCCCACTATTATTGTGTTACTGTTGATTTCCTCTTTTATAGCTGTTAGCATTTGCCTTATGTACTGAGGTGCTCCTATGTTGGGTGCATATATATTTATAATTGTTTTATCTTCTTAGATTGATCCTTTATCATTATGTAGGGTCCTTCCTTGTCTCTTGTAACATTCTTTATTTTAAAGTTTATTTCATCTGATACGAGTATTGCTACTCCAGCTTTCTTTTGATTTCCATTTGCATGGAATATCTTTTTCCATCCCCTCACTTTTAGTCTGTATGTGTCCCTAGGTCTGAAGTGTGTCTCTCTTTTTAAAAAACTATTTATTTATTTATTTATTTATTTTTGGCTGTGTTGGGTCTTTGCCACTGTGCGCAGACTTTCTCTAGTTATGGCGAGGAGGGCTACTCTTTGTTGCTGTGTGTGGGCTTCTCTTTGTGGTGACTTCTCTTTGTTATGGAGCACAGGCTCTAGGCACGCAGGCTGCAGTAGTTGTGGCACACAGGTTCAGTAGTTGTGGCACACAGGTTTAGTTGCTCCTCAGTATGTGAGATCTTCCTGGACCAGGGCTCGAACACATGTCCCCTGCATTGGCAGGTGGATTCTTAACCACTGCACCACCAGGGCAAGTGTGTCTCTTGAAGACAGCATATATATGGGTCTTGATTTTGTATCCATTCAGCAAACCTGTGTCTTTTGATTGGGGCATTTAATCCATTTACATTTAAGGTAATTATCGTTATGTATGTTCCTATTACCATTTTCTTAATTGTTTTGGGTTTGCTTTTGTAGGTCCTTTTTTCTCTTGTTTTTCCCACTTAGAGAAGTTCACATATTAGTTCCCTAATATATGAACACGTCACCTTGAAATAGACTGGCCTGTTTCCCTACTGCCCTAACCGCTAGGGTGCAACTCTTCTTGAGTTTTATTTGAAACTCTAGAGTGTTTACCAGTGTTCTTTCTCCTTGGCAAGCCCTAAAATACAATTTTTGTCTCCCTAGCACCATGAGACCTCCAAATTCTTTGATTTTGAAGCCACTGTTCTGGTTTTACCTGTTTTGTCCTACAATGCACAACTTAGGAGTTGGCAAATGCCTTTAGAGGAACTCACATGTGGAATATCAAACTCATTTCTTTTTGATTCCCTTTTGTCTAGGAGCTCACCTCACTAAAACCTTGTCTCCTTGGTAGCCTTGAACCCCAGTTCTTGTGTCTTCCTGCCCAATGGTCTGCAGTAAGTTCTAGGACATCATGTTTGGTTAAACTTTTTGCTGCTATTCCCCATCTGTGAGGGAATACTGTGGCAAATAAGGTCTCACCTCAGTCTTTTCTTCCTTTTGTAAAGATCTCGTGCTCTCAAATGCTGACTCCTTTTGTTATTCTCCAGTACTTTCAAAAGGTGGTTTTTTGTTTGTTCATTTTGGTAGGATAGTTTGTTCTAATCCAGTTATTTCATCACAGATAGAAGTTAATTCTAGTGAATTTTACAGAATTTGATCTTTTAGTATCTGAGGTTGCTGTTTTGGAGTCAATGTCATTTTGATTCTTTATCTTTTGTAAAAGGCATGTTTAGTTTATAGTGTCTTTCATGTTTTCTATATTTTAATGATTTATGGCTACTTGTTCTACAAATTTTTGAGAGAAGATTGATGAAATCTCCAACTGTGATTGTGGATTTGTCTATTTTTACCTTTAGTTTGCTTTATATATTTTGAAACTCTGTTATTGGGCGCATATATATTTAAGATTTCTATGCCTTCTTGATAAATTTATCCCTTATTACTCTGTAATGCCATTGCTTGGCTTCTCATATTATTCCTAGTTCTAAAATCTACCTTGTTGAATATAAATATAGTTACTTCAGCTTCCTCATGATCAGTGCATGCATGGCATATCATTTTATATCATTTTCACTTTTAATGTATCTGTGTCTTTGTATTTAAAATTGGTTTCTTGTGAATAACATAGTTAGATATTGATTTTTTAATGCAGTCTGACATCCTTGATTTGTTGGAAACAGAAATTATTGGAGTATACCCTAGACCTACTAAACTAAAAACTTCACATAATTCTGGTTTATGCTAAAGATTGAGAACCATATCTCTAGGTTTAACAATATACATGTATATCTTATCACAGTCAACTTTTAAATAATATTATATAATGTAAGTGTCTTATAGCAGTATAATCTTTTATTCTCCTCCTGTTTTTTATGCTAAATTATTAGACATTTTATTCTACATATGTTATAAATCCCAAGAGATATTGCTATAATTTTTCCTTTAAATGGTCAATTTACTTTTAAAAATTTTTAAATAAGAGAAAAATTGAAATGAAAAAATAAAATTTCTAACAGTTTCTTTCTTTGTGTAGATCTATATTTCCATCTAGTGTCATTTTCATTTTGTCTGAAGAATGTCCTTTAAATTCTCTCAGATTTTATTTACCTGCAAAAGTATTTCACTTTTAATTTAGAAATGTATTTTCACTGAGTATGGTATTCTAGAATGATGGATTGTTTTTCTTTTAAGCATTTTAAAGATGCCATTACATCATCTTCTGACTTGAATAGATTCTGATAGGAAATTTGTAATAATTCTTTTTTTTCTACATATATTTTTTTCTGGATATGTTAAGATTTTTATGTCAATAATTTAATCAATTTAATTATGGTGTACTTGGTGTGTGTGTGTGTGTGTGTGTGTATTATGTGTGTGTGTGTGTGTTTATCTGATTTGCGGTTGATTGAGCTTCTTGGATCTATGGAATATAGTTTTCATCAAAGTTGGAAAAGTTTTCAAATATTTTTTGTGCCTTTCTTTCTCTTCTTTCTTTCTGGAATGCCAGTGACACATATTTTACACCATTTGCTGTTGTTCCAAAGGTCACATAAGCTTTTTTCTCTTTCTTTCTCTTATCCTTTTCTGTCATCTTTTTTCCTTTGTTTTAGTTTCAGTAGTTTATTTTGCTATTTCAAGTTTATTGATCTTTATTTCTTCAGTGTTTAATTTGCTTTTAATCTCAGCTAGTGATTTTTTATTATATTTTTTGCTATAGATGTTCCATTTAGTTCTTTTGTATGTCATCTATTTTTCTTAATTGTGTTCATGTTTTTCTTTACATCTTTGAGCATATTTGAAAATTTTTCAATAGCTATTTTAGGGTTCTTGTCTGCTAATTTCAGGACTTTTTGGTCATTTCTGGTTCTGTTTCTATAGGCAGGTTATAGGTCACGGCTTTGTGCTTCTCTGCGTGTCTAGTCAGTTTTTATTAGATTCTGGACATGTGAAACTTTGTTCTATTTCTACGTCATGAATCTTTCAGAGTCACTACTGAATGTTCCATGTATTCATCAAGGTCTCTGCTCTGGCTGATGGGAATTAAGCACAGTGTGGATTCTGAGAGTTGTTTGGTGTATAGCTACCCACTTCTTTCCCCAGTGGTGGTTCTTTGCCAGTCTTCTGAAGTTTATGCATACCTGAATTTGTATTATGGCAAAGACTTAACTCCTTAACTCTACATTACTGGATTCTTTCTCTGTTTAACTCACCTCTTTCTTGAACTGTGCCCTGCAGATTGTAGCTGCTTTAGCCTCATTGAACTTTAATTTGTTTCATCTGCTCAGTGAGACTCCCAGGCACTGTTTAAGTTCTGTAGATTGTTTACTACAATCTAATCATTCCCTCCACAGAGAAAAACAGGGTAATCATAGGATCTGTCTTATTTCTCCCCTTCTCTCAGGGACCATAATTCTTTGCCACTTGTTGCCCAATGTCCAAAAAATTGCTTTATATATTTTGTCCAGTTTTCTAATTGTGTATAATAAAAGAGTAGTCAGGTACTTCTTCAGGTGATGAAGTAGAAACCATACTATGTTTTTGCCAGTGTTAATAAATGGATATTATTAGTTAACATGATTCAGACCTGTTTTTTTTAAAAAAATCTACCATCGGTGTATTCTCAACTGACAATTTAAGGGCCATATCCTTCTAGGTTAAAATTTGCTGTGAGTTGCAATGAATCTTTGACCCAAGATTTTCAGGAAATATTTCTGAGGTTCACTCTGACTGTTGGCTTAGATGGTGCACTTATCTCTAAAAGAATCACTGTGGCTACAGCACTGCAATGCTTTGCTTGACTTGGGGTTGGTTCCATGCTCCACTCCTCGTGCGGACTCAGAGCTTTTTCTAGAGCACAGGGCATATGTGCTAAGGAACCAAACAAAAAATATCCACTGCCAGTCGTGAAGGCACATCAGCAGCTCTTGTGCTGGGCCTTCCTACTTCTATCAAAAGCCCTCTCAACCATTAAAAAAAAAACAAAAAACAGGACCACTTTCTCCCTGGTCACCTCTTTCCAATCATCATGTCCATCTTTGGGGCCCTAAGAGGCATAACAGCCTTGCACTCCAGGTTCTTGTGCATATGCCCCTATGTCCAGACACCCTTCCTTTACCTCTTTACCTGTTTCACTAAGGTCAGGTTTCAGATAAAGTGTCATTTTTTCAGGAACTCTTCCCTGAAAGCCGGTCCTGGTTATGGGATTCTCTTAAGGAGCTACAGTGGACTCCTACTGTATGTAATAATTTCCGTAGCTGTCAGGTTGAATGTTGGCACATTTGATAGACCTTAATCTCCATGACAGAAGGGATCTGTGTGTTTTGTTCACCATGGTGTAACCAGGACCTAGCAGACTGCATTGTATACGTTGGATGTTCCATAGATATTTAACTCCTGAATGGATTCCTGAAGCAGTGACAAAGTGTATGCACAGGTGGTTCAAATTTTAGCATTGCTATTTAATAGCTGTGTGACTTGGATGAATTACTTAGCTCCCCTGTGCCTTTGTTTCCTCATCTGGTATACTAAGAGAACCTGCCTATAATGTTGCTGTGGGTGTTAAGTCAGTGTCTAGGGGCTGAGAACACGCCTGTCTGCTGTGAACTGTTGTCAGGTGGTTCAGGCCACTAAAAAGGGTCACCGAACGTGGACAATGACAGCTGGATAAAACCCTGAGGGTCTCTAGTGTCTCATGGCTCTAGCTTTACATTTCATAAATCAGGGACTCTGCATGTTAATGATGACCCGTGACAGGTTCAGGGGTGGCCCAAGTGGGTCTAGAACCTCAGACCTCTGACTTTCCTCTTACCTCGATGCTCATCCCTGAGCTGGGCCAACAGCCTGGAATGGGATGGTCTCACCCTCCAGGGTGAGATGGGAGCCAGATGGGTAAGTGGACCTTTTCCTCTCTATCACTTGTACCTGAACTGAGCAGGTGAACATGTGTCCTCAGGAAGACCTGGGACATGCCCCAGGGGCCACTGCACTTTCGCCTGGGCAAAGAGCCCTCTCAAACATTTTGTAAATATTAAAAATATTTGAATGTATAGCCTTTCCAAATGTGTTAAATAACACGGGTATAATTAGTTATTTCCCAGCTACATGTGGCTTCTCTAATTTGATGGTGCGTTCATCCTTTCACACACACTCAGTAACCTGAAAGATTCAGGCTTTCTCATCTCCTTCCTAATTATTGGGGAGGATTATCATGATTTGACAGGAATATCTGATTTTATGCATCTTGTCTGTACAGCTGCCAAAAGTTTCTAGTTCACATTCAACCACATGCCTCAAAGATGGTTTTGATAATACAATCATTCAATTACATTCGCCTTAAGATTCACGGCATGGCTTGGGCTGTGATTTGGGAGTGATTGTTAATATAAATCCACTTTGGAGAGAGAGCCAAGTACAAATTACAGAATGTCAGGGTGCAATTTGGTTTTTGAAGGGTTGTTTTTAGCTGTTATAAATAATGAAGGATGCTGAAGATACATATTCGATTGAATATAATTAAAATTCCCAAGGTTCTGGTTTTTAAAAGCTGCATCTGCCTGTTGTCTGCTGAGATTTTGAGGTGACTGGAATACTTAGACGATGTGCTTTATTCTGTTTTCTCTCCTTCCTATTTCTGCCCTCCTTCCCACCACCTTCATCCTGCCCACCTCACAATCAATTCCTCAACTCTTAAACTCTGATATCAAACACAGTCCTGGGTGCTGGGGAGAAGAGACCCACGAGAGAATTGACAGAATCAAATATGATAAGAGGCTGTCACAATGCATAGGGCACCTAACCCTGCAGGGGGTGGGGGTCAGGAAGGCTTTCTGAGGGTTCACCTGAGCCACAGGGGTGGGTCAAGTCTGCATGTCCAGATGTTGATGCCAAAACTAGGCTCTGTACCCCGACACCGAATTAAATCTCAGAGACAGAGTTTTGGGTGAAGTAGAAAAGAATAGCTTTATTGCCTTGCCAGGCAAAGGGAGCCACCAGGTTAATGCCCTCAAAACTGTGTGTCCCAACCTGGAGGGGGTAGTGAGGAGTTTTATAGGAATGGTTCAAAGGGGGTGTGATCAGCTCATGAACATTCTTCCGATTGGTTGGTGGTGAGGTAAGTGGGAGTCGGCACCATCAACCTTCTGGTTCCAATCGGTCTGGGGTCTACATGCTTGTGGGCAGCAGACCGTTAACTTCTCCCACATGGTGGGGGTTTCAGCCTCTGTAAAAGAGCTCAAATATATTGTTCTTTGTATCCCTTGAGGGGGAACCAGGACCCTGCCCCAAGGCTGCACTATTGTTTCCTGACTGCTCCTCCCTTGTCTCTGCATCCCCTCCCTTCCCTGATTAGCAACTGTTTGAACCTGCCCGTTGGAACTCAGGGAAGGTCATGGAGGCTGTGGTCTATTCCCTACAAATGAGAAACAGGGGACACAGAAAGGCTTCCATGCCCAGGAGCCCCACAGGGTCTTGCTTGGTTTCAATGGGACACTTTGCCCCCTCATACTATCATTCCAGGACCTCAAAATATTTGCAGATTGGCAATAGACGTTCTGGGGCTCATATGATTTAGAGAAAACCAAGGATAATGGAAACTAAACATCATTCAATGTCTCTCTCTCTCTCTCTAATTTGCAAAGAAATAAAGTTTGTTCTGTGATTCCAGCAATGCCCTCAATATTCTCTTTCCCCCTTAGGTGTCACTCTGCTTTTTTCTCTTCACACTGCAAACATCCACTTACTCTTTTCCTGGTCCCCTATTCAGGACCAGGTATTAGGAATAACTCAAGCCAACTAATTCTTACTCATGTGTAAATGACTGTTAAGAATCATTTACTCTTAGGGTATTTTTACAGGTGCATAGAATCCTTAAGGCAGATAAAATCATGTCTTCTTATGTGAGTGCTGGACCAAAGGTTCAGAGAGTCTTTCCGGACAGGGGAAAGAGGCTCCAGGAGAGCATAAACATGCTAAGGCCCCAGGTCTCCTGCACAGATATCAGAGGTCTGCTGGCAGTGAAGTTGATTTGATGAACTCCCAAGTCTAGAACAACTGGCATCAAAGTGATGTTTAGTGGGTTGAAGAGGGCGAGGTTTATGGCCCAAGGTTGGGGTCTATTTGAAATGTAGGGAGAGCCTGTGGTCCTGAGAGATGATGAGGGATAGTTCATCCCTGGGGAGGGAGTGCAGTTCACTCCTGTCTGAAGGAGGCCCAGACTGAGCCCTGGTTTCAGACAGTTGTTATTCTACGCTTTTATCACTTTGCTTTACATTGTTCTTTGTTTCTAACAACACATTGCAAGTGATTATTGATTATAGCTAGCATCAACAATTTCACTAACACCTTTCTGTTTTTTTCTTATGGGGAGATACCTTGATCTTTTTTTTTGGCCACGTGGCATGGCTTGCAGGGTCTTAGTTCCCCAACCAGAGGCTGAACCCGGGCCCTTGGCAGTGAAAGCTCAGAGTCCTAACCACTGGACCACCAGGAAATTCCCAATAACTTGATTTAAAAACAAAACAGGGCTTCCCTGGTGACGCAGTGGTTAGGAATCTGCCTGCCAGTGCAGGGGACAGGGCTTCGAGCCCTGGTCCGGGAAGATCCCACATGCCGCAGAGCAACTGAGCCTGTGAGCCACAACTGCTGAGCCTGCGCTCTAGAGCCCATGAGCCACAACTACTGAAGCCCGTGCACCTAGAGCCCATGCTCTGCAACAAGAGAAGCCACCGCAAATGAGAAGCCTGTGCACCACAATGAAAGAGTGGCCCCCGCTCGCCACAACTAGAGAAAGCCCGCACACAGCGACAAAGACCCAACGCATTCATAAATAAATAAATAAATAAATTTATTAAAAAACAAAAAAGCAAAAAGCAAAACATGCATCAAGGAATGAGTGTCCAGGAGCAGTTTTGTTCCAAATGTTGGAATTTAATTGAACTTCCCCTTCTAAGACATGTTACCTGGAATTTTTCCCTCTCATTTTTAAAGAAATGATTAACTGCCCCATTTCAGAAGGTATACAAGGGAAAAAGTGAGTATGAGGGACTGAGAAATGAGTTTGTCTTCCCACAGGTGGTATCTGTCACTGGGAACCAGAAGGAGAAAGAAAGTTTACCCTCAGCTTGTATTTTTTAAAACCCAAACCTGTTGTTTTAGAGGATAAGGTAAGATTTAATTTAGAAAGAAAACACCACTCCATTGAGCCTCCACATCTGTATAGCAAGGGCCCCAGGATTTGAAACTCCACTCTTCCTGGGTCTGCCAGAGGCCCATGGCTTTGGAAGCGCCTCGCTGGGTTCTCCCCAGGAGGCGCGGAGGTTGAATCTCATCACTTGAAAGGGACCTTCGTGCATGTGACAAGATCCGGTGTTTTAAGGCATCCGTGACCATGTGCAACTATTTTCAAGTTTCTGCGGCTGCCTGACCCTGAGTCCCGCTGCCCAGCTGCTTTCCAGACCGCAGACGTGAAATCTGACTCTGCGTGGAGGCGTGTCAGCCGGTTGTAACAGCTGTGGAGCATCATGGGTGCGCCTTGACCCTGGAGGTGGTGAAGGCCAAGGGGAGCCTTGTTTAGAAGCCTTGGAGGAGACGGTCTGGCCCGGGAGCTTGCGTGGGGCGGGGCGGGGGGGGATTCTGTCCTGGAGGTCGGTGTCTGCAGGGACTGCTGCTGTAGGTGGAGACCCCTGGAGAGCGGGGGGTCAGGCAGAGGAGGGGCGGATGCCTAGGAGAGTCCCCAGGGATACTTAAAGACGTTCCATAAATGCGCTCGTTTCATCCAAAATGTTTCCAAACAGTTGCATGTAAATCGCACTGCTACAGAGGAAAGAAGCCTAATAATTCTTGATGAACTTGCCATTTTTAAAGAAAACGTTTCGCAAAATCACCCTGACTTCGCCCTCCGTGTATTCGAATCTGCTTCAGGATATGATCCCAGGGCACAGGGCAGCTGAGTGGCAGTGGAAATTCAAAGTCTCCTGTCCCCACGCTCCTGTGTGATTTCTGTTTCTGCAGGTGCTGTTTGCACAGGGAGTGGTCACTTTTCCAGCCTCTCAGAGACCCTTTTCTCTCTTCCCACCTAGAGAGTAAATTGGGGTAGGAACAGGGGGATGCACAGAGGACCCTGAGGCAGATGGGTGGGGGGAGCAGATGGGGGATGAGGGAGCTTTGGACCTCTGGTGATGAAGGGTCCTTTCTTAGGGGGTGAAGGAGGTGGAATGTGAATGGAGCCCCCGCTTCCCGTGGCTTCCTCGGGGCTGCATGTTATGGGATCTTGTTCTCAGAAAACCTGCTGATTCTTACGACCCCCCAGGCCACTTTATTTCCAGATCCTTTGGTCCCTTTCCCCTTGTTATTTTATGGCCATCACACCTTCAGATCAGTAACGATTTCAGGGGATCCCTGCTCCCACTCTTAACAGAGAGAAGCCTTCAGGGCATTTGTAGCCTTCGAAATAGCAAAGACACAAAAGCCTCGCCTGTTATTTTATCTTCAGAGTCGAGAATGTGGCCACGTGTTCGGCAGCTGTGAACCCCGGCACAGGCTTCTGGGGAGGAGACTTGGATCAGGGCAACCCCAGCTCGCTGTCTTCAATAAGGGGCTGCAGGGGGGATGGACACAGGCCTGAACCTTCCAGCTCTGTTGCGTGTAGTCTTGAGTTCTTACAAATATCTACTCTAGTCATGGGCCCTCCCCAGCCCTCTTCCCGGACCCAACATGGGGCCAGGATGGTCTCGGATCACAGGAAAGTGCACTGGGTACCGTGGGAGGGATCTCTGTCTCATGGCTCTTTTCCTCCCTCTTTTCTCAGCTGCGGGGGTCCAGGTTGGAGAACAAGAGGCTTCGTCAGTGAAGGAGAGAGACGGATGCTACGGCCTTTGCTCTGCAGTGACAGACATAGCAAAACGCAAAGGTGATCGCGGTGGTGGGGATGCGGAGCCCCGGCTTTGCAAGATGCAGCCCCCCTGGAGACTGGCAGGATGGTATGAGGGTGAAATGAGATAGCGGGATGCAAACGCTTGGCAAGTGACTGGCAAGTGGAGGAGTGAGCTGGCTGTGGGTTCATATGCACTTGTTCATTCAGCAAAGATAGAGCGCGTGTCCTGTGCCCGGCACCAGGAGTGCAGCAGCAAGCAAGACAAATCCCTGACCCTTGTGGACGAGGGCAGACAACGAACAAACAGGCCAGTGAGACATTCCAGATAGTGGAATAGGCAGGTGGATAGACGGAGAGCGCCGGGCTGGGGTGTGTGATCCCTGGGGGCAGGGGGAGGCCCTGGGGTGCGTCCCATTTGCACCCGCATCTGACTCACAGAGGGAGCACAAGTTCTGAAGGGTCTTCCCTCGGGCAGAGTGCTGAGCCCAGTCCTGCAGGGCTGAGTCCAGCGGACCTTCCAGCCCCTTCCCGGGGCCTCGGGGACCTGCCTACTCATCTCCCCTCACCTCCTCTATCATCCCTGCTTATTCCTCTACATGTGCATTCGCTCACCTTGACTGTCCACGTGGTGAAGTCTGCACCCAGCTAGGATGTGAGGGCAGCTAAGAGGAATTTCAGGAGAGCTGCCTGCTATCATCGCCTGCTGGAAGAAATTTTTTTTTTTTTTTTTTGCGGTACGCAGGCCTCTCCTGTTGCGGAGCACAGGCTTCGGACGCGCAGGCTCAGCGGCCATGGCTCACGGGCCCAGCCGCTCCGTGGCATGTGGGATCTTCCCAGACTGGGTCACGAACCTGTGTCCCCTGCATCGGCAGACTGCGCCACCAGGGAAGCCCTGGAAGAAATTTTTGAGGACATAATCCAGGACAAAATGCCAAGATCCTAGACTGCCAGCTGGGGTGTGGTCTTTTGACCAGAGGTTTTATACTCCTGATGGGAATTTGACCATCAAGCGAGGGATTCAAAGACCCAGAAGCAGTCAGGAAACTGGATTTCAAAGTGGCAGGAGCCCCATCCAGGTCTCCATCCTTCTAGACACCACGGAAGCTGCCCCGTGGCTTTGGCTTGGGTTAGCCAGAGTTGTTTTTTCCTTCTGGCAACTCACAACATGATACAAAATTATTTAGAAAGTATTCTTAAGGAAAAAGAGGTATCACAAAAAATGTGAACACTGAAATTGTAGTAAATTTCAACAAGACAGTGGAACCCAGGGTGGAGGAAAAGGGAAAGCTCACTGAGATTCTTATGTTGCTTGGAGGGTGAAGGAAGTGATCGATTATGATTGATTCTCAATGTTGAACATAAAGTATGGTCTTAAATAGGTTTCTTAAAAATGTTGGAAGTAAGCATAAAACAAGACACAAAACTCACAAATTTGGTTTGAAAACACTCTAATGATGTTCTCATATAAAATAAATACCCAAATTAAGTTACACAGAAGGGTTGAAAATGGGGGCAGGCAAAGAGATAAGAGCAAATGTCAAACAAATAAAGCTTTAAGAGTTATATGACTATGAAAAGTAGGATTCAGCCAAAAACATTACATGGGACAATGAGACATCTTTTCTATTGATGAAATCAACGCTCCACCACTGAATAAAACTTTAATCACTTAATACAATGGCACTGAAGTCTATATAACTCCAAAACTGTGAGTTCAAAAAGTAAGTGGATACAGAATATAAACTATTATATTTACATCACACATATTTCCAGAACACAATACAACAGAGAAAGAATACGCCCTTAGACTATTTATAAAAACTTAAGTCACCAAGAAAAGCTCAATAAACTCCAGAAAGCAGAAATCAAAAAAGTTACATTCTCCGATGACATTGCAATGAAACTAGAAATTAAGGAACAAAAGGAAAACAATTAAACAAAATCTGTCCACTTAGAGTTTTTGACAGCAGAGTTCTGAAAATTTCTTGGAATAAAGAGGGAATAAAGGGGTATCAAGACCATTTAGCAGCAAGGAAGTGACAATGAAGCACTACATGTAAGTGAAAAAGTCGTACATAAAAAGATGGGGCCAAGGGGGGATGGAAGAGAGTAATAGAGCCTTATTTATCTGACAGTTGTAGAAGACTGAAGGCAAGTTAGCAAACGACTCAAGGGGCAATGAAATGAACAAAAAGATAAAACAAAGTCACAAGTGCACACGTAATGAAAGAAAAGAGTAAATATACATTAGACTTGATCAAGAAAGTTGTAAGTGGATTCTTTGAAAAGATCAGAAAAATAGGAAAACCGCTGGCAAGTTTGATAATAAAACTGAAGAAAGGAGGGAAAGACAGAGGGAAGGAGCGGAAGGGAGAGAGAGTGAGAGAGAGAGAGAGAGAAAGAGGGAGAGGGAGAACCACAAATGATAAGTGTTGGGTGTAAGAAGGGAGTTTTAGCTCCAATAAACCTTGATCTATAAAAAACAATCTGCTGGATTTCTTACATGGGCCACACATTGCTGATGGTTTTTTTGGAGGGACAGGGGAGGGATGCAGGACATTCATTCATGCTGACCCAATAAGTACATCCCATGACCCAACCCATTATGTTCCAAACACGTAAAAATGATCAATGAAATATAGAAAGAAGAAACCGGGAATTCCCTGGTGGTCCAGTGGTTAGGACTCAGCACTTTCACTGCTAGGGCTCAGGGTTCAATCCCTGGTCAGGGAGCTAAGATCCCGCAAGCCACGTGGTGTGGTCAAAAATAAAAATTAATTAATTAATTAATTAAAAAAACAAAAAGAAATGGGAAACTAAGGTGCCCAAATTCAAAACCAGGATAAACATTTTCACGAACCAGAGAAGAGAACAAAACCAGCGACGCAAAGCAGTGCAGAGTGGAGCAAGGTTGAGGGGCTGGGTACTGCTCTCTGAGTTTGCAAAGATCTGGCCAACTTGGCTGGGGGTGTCCGCTCCTGCGGGGACTGAGGGTTGCTCCACCAGACAGGAGCAACCAGATGGTGGTCTGAAGGGAGTTCCTTTCGCATTAAAGGAGCGTGAAAAATCAGCTGCACGCAGACTGCCGTTGCTTCTCAGAGACTGCCACACCCCAGTGGGCCTTCTGGGAAAATGGGGCTCTTTGAGAATTCTGGCCTTTCAGCAGAGAGGGAAGAGATATTAGGCCTCCTGCCACTCTCAATTCTCTCCCGCACAACGCAGAACTGGCCTGCTTTGAATGTCCCGAAGGACATTAGGAAGGTCTCCCAAATCAATGGTACTTTAGAATATGTTAATACCGCAAAGTTTTTACAGAGTACTGCGCAAGATGTCCATCAGTGTTGATGATGATTGTTATGGAAGGAGAATCTTAAGTGGATCAAAAATACTGTGAATTCTGTTTTTGTTTTTGTTTTTTACACTGGCTTAAAATGCATCCTCGTTACCTCCCAGTTTCTGTGGGTCACGAAGCCAAGCCCAGCGTGGCTGGGTCTTCTGCTGAGTCTCTTTGGGTAGCCCTCCAGGTGTTGGCAAGGTTGCCTGACTCTCTGGAACCTTTCTTTCTGGTCCTCTCCCTGGCTCACTTGGTGGTTGGCAAACTTCAAATCCAGTCTCCTGCTGTCATAGGGCTGAGGTTTTCTTGCTGGCTTGTAGGCAGGGGCTGTTCTCAACCTTGTGAGGCTCCTGGTGTCTCCTCGTGGCCGCGACACTTGACTGCTAAGCAATTCAAGACCAGCAAAAGAATCTCTCCATGGTGTACTTTACAAAATCCATTTTCTGTTTGCTTTCACCCGTGGAAACCTGTGGTCTCTGAGACAGTCTGTGTGTGCAACTCAGCACGTGGTGAGACTGGCCACGGACTCCGCAGAACTTCAGTCCTGTGCTGTGCCCCGTCACCACGTGGAGGATGATTTTGATGCTGCTCTTATAAAAGGCCCGGCTCCTTTGTGAGGATATCGTGGTATTTCCTGTCCTTTTCACTTGGGCCATCTGAGTTTGTCTTCGTATATTCTCGATACTACAATAAAGTCATTACCTCTTTTTTCTTTCTATCCAAATAAATGTGACCTGTTATTATCTATTTCATCAATCATCTTTGTTCTGTGTTCATCATATCCCCATGCTTTTCTAGGTAAAATGAGTGTAGAGGGAATTACAATAATAGAATAGTCGGATAAAAACGTTAAAATGAGTTGCTCTTGCTTAGAGTTATAAATATAGCTATAATAGCCATAAGAATCCAAACTATACATCAAACCAGGTAGAAATAATTTTTAAAACAACATATGCAAAAAAAGAACTCGTATGATCTCTTGTCTAAGTGCAAAATGTGGTCCTTGTTATGATGTCTGTGCTAACAAGAAACACACGTCCTACACGTCCTTAAAATTATTTAAGAAATAATTTTTAAAACAACATATGCAAAAAAAGAACTCGTATGATCTCTTGTCTAAGTGCAAAATGTGGTCCTTGCCATGATGTCTGTGCTAACAAGAAACACACGTCCTACTACATTCTCTGAGCTGTTTCTGCAGCTTCTCTGCCTTTTCCCAAGTTCCGCCTGGTGAGTGCAGACAGAGGTAAAGAGATGGAAGAAGAAGAACCTCTTCAAAGGTCTCGTCTAATTTTCCAGAACTATCTACTAAAAAGATAGTCTGTGAAATTCTCATCCCCATAATGAGTGGATTCCTTGGTGTGACTATATAACACCGCTACGGCAGCAAATGATTTTCCCCAGTTAGGAAATCAGTTCTGAGGGCAAACAGTCCTTTTCTGGAAGAAAAAGCTCAGTCTCGTGGGCAGCAGTGTGACATCTGAAGAGCGTCCTCACAAAGAAAATACAGGCTTTGGAACTGGGTGGACAGGGGTCGCCTCCAGCTTTGCCTCTAACCTGGAGGGCAGTGGTGGGCAGTATTTACTTTCTCCGTGTTTCCGCATCTGTGAAATGGGGACAGTATCTACCGCTGCTTATCTCGTAGAGAACCAAGGGGCAAAGAAGCCTCTCGCACCAAGATATCTTCAGTGCAGGTAGTAAGCCTGTCCTGCAGGGGATTGAACCGGGATGCCTTGGGCATAACTACCTGGTGGAGCCTTTGGTGTGGCAGGAATTCAGGCCAGCATTGCTGTTTGCCTCTTTGCTTCCTCTTTGACCTGTCTGCCAAGGACTCCCCATGTGCCCACAGCCAAGCCCGTCTGAGAAGTTTCCAGCTGAATAAAGACTCAGTACTCCCTTCTCTGTTCCCTATTGTTTGTACTCTGATAATCCCGAAAGCCCAGGGCAGACTTTCGCTATTAAAAAGGGCCTCTTTAGGTAGTGAGCAGTCAGGGGCTCTTTGGAGAGCTGGCATCCAGGGTGCTGAGGCAGGCATGGGGGCCTTCCTGGTGGAGGCAAGGCTGTCACCTGTTCCCAGCTGGGAAACTCTGTGCAGCTCTTCACAACACGGTGAGGAGTCCTTGGTGAGAGGTGTCATCCTATGTTAATTACTGCCGAGCTCATTTGGAAACGCATCCTTTCCTGGCAGCATAGGAAAAAGAACATTCTTGCAAATTGGAACGCAGACTGGTAGTTTAATTTTTCTTGTAAAAATCATCTCTGTGATGCCAGCTGGAAGGGGGTGCTGCAGGCTTCCCACGATGCATGGTAGGGCATAGAAGACAGGCAACTCCCCACACTGCACAGGGCATTTGGTGAGGACACAGGGTTTCCTCAGGTACAATTAGGAAACCTTTACAGAGAGGGAGTCATCTGGGGATAGACCCACGAAGGAAGCCCCTGAGGAGACCCTGGTTTCCACCAATTCCCTCTACCAGGCTCACTGGCTGGCAGAAGGGACGGTCCCCTCCTGTTCTCCACCCGCTGCCCAGCCCAAGTGTCCAGCCTCAGCCTCCTTGCACCACCAGGACTGTATGGACCCCCAGAGTGTGTGAGGGCCTTGCCACTTGCCTTGCACAGGTAACATAAATCAAAAGTTGTCCAAAGCGGTAGCCACTTGGGCAATTCTTTGGGAACATTAAGCCCATAATGCTCCAGTGCACTGTTGCATCAGTGGGAAGCAGGGGGCAGGGTACCAGCAAGAACGTGATGACCACATATGTGGCCGTGACCATGGCAGTTTAACAGAGGGCAGCGTGGCCTCGCTCAGACGATGATGGCGGGGGGTGTGGTGAGCCTGCACGGAGGCCCGTCGGGGGGACCCCAGTCCTGCCTGTGACGCCACCCAGTGACAGGATGGAAGCTGGTCATGATCACACGATGGCTGTAGGGTGGGCAGGTGACAGTGGGTCCTCTAAGGCTGGAGGAGCCGGCTGGGTACTGGGAAAGATGGTTTTGTAAACTTCAGGAGCAAACCTAAAATCCTGCCCTTTGGTCCTAAGCAATGGCACAGGTGGTGGGAGGGTGCGCTTCGCAGGAGGCGCTCTGAGGGTTCCTCTGGGTCCCCGTGGGTCACACAGTTAGACCGAATTAACACACAGCAAGCGAGGAGTGGCTGTTGCAGGTCAGGATACTGGTCCCGTGGCTTCCGTGGCTTGTCCCAGGCCCTGTTTGGTGAGTGATGGAGACCAAGTTGGGCTGGACTCCGGCTCCTTGCCCTTGCACCCACAGGGCTGCTGTGGCCGTGAACCTCAGGCCAGCCGCTTCACCCTCACCTGCTTTCCTGTCCCTGCCGAGTAGACAGCAAGCCCTGATGGGAAAGCAAGGTCTTCCCTGACCCTTTCCTGGTAAATTTTGTGTTGGGGCTAAAGGAGCAAACTTGAGCCAACGCTTCTCTGAAGAAGACCTCAGTCCGTGAGTTTCATTTTGACATTAGGTAGAAAATAATTTCTTACTTTCTTCCTGGAAAGAAACAGGTGGATAAGGAAAGAACGCTTAAACCTAAACATCTCAGAACCCCTTTGGGGAGTCTTGGCGGTCATCACACGCCCATTAGGTGAGTGTCACAGGCGGCCGGCAGGACAACAAGTGGCAGGGGCGTTTAGGTGCCAGCCTTGGGGCCATGCACCCCGCGTCTGCGTGCCAGCTCCCCTCACGCTGAGCAGACTGGGGGATGGGGCCTGATCTCGCTAAGTCTCGTCTGTAAGATCTGAGTCATTCCAAGGTTCAGTGGCTCTCGGTCCTCAGCCAGTGCCGAACGTCGGCTCTTTCACTAGTGCTGGTAATCTTACTTGCATTGCTGAGGTATTACAACACTAAACCCCCAATTCTGAGAAGAAAGCCAGCCAGGAACCTTCTGTGGGGATCCATCTAATGGCCACAGGAGGATGCAGGTCTGGTCCAGGGGCAGGACAGAGATATAACCAGAAAGGCCAAATGCCCAGTTTTGTCCACGCCAGCACCAGGGCAGCAGGAAGTTCTCTGAGTCTGCTCTCCGACTGATGCCACATGTGCCTGTAAGACCGACCAAGACGGCCAGGATGGTAGGCAAACCCAACCAATGCGCAAACCCCAAAGGAGTCCAGGGTGAGCCAAGAACGGGCCACTCTGGCCTGTGGCCTGTGTCCTGAACAGGAGGGCAGCGCTCGCGCTGGTGCAGGGTGAGCTGAAGAGTTTTCAGTAAGGAGGCGGTGATAGGTATATCAAGCCGGTGGTTGCACACATGTGGTGTAGAGGACCTGGGTCACAATTCACACTTACGACTGAAGGAAAGATTGAGCCCTGCACAGTCTGAAATGGCGAAAAACAATCCACCCTGATCTCAGAGTGACGAAGGGGATTCAATTCACATGTACTAGAAGTTTGGCAGGCAAAGCGCACTCTTTTTCTGTGAAAAATAAATGAGAATTTAAAATTCTTTCAGCACATTGTTGAAAGTTATTCTTTCCGTATGTCCAAGTGGTTTGGATTATACACTGATTTTTAATGTTTTTTTTAATAGATCTTTATTGGAGTATAATTGCTTTACAATGGTGTGTTAGTTTCTGCTTTATAACAAAGTGAATCAGCTATACATATACATATGTTCCCATATCTCTTCCCTCTTGCGTCTCCCTCCCTCCCACCCTCCCTATCCCACCCCTCCAGGCGGTCACAAAGCACCGAGCTGATCTCCCTGTGCTGTGCAGCTGCTTCCCACTAGCTATCTATTTTACGTTTGGTAGTGTATATATGTCCATGCCTCTCTCTCACTTCGTCCCAGCTTACCCTTCCCCCTCCCTGTGTCCTCAAGTCCATTCTCTAGTAGGTCTGCATCTTTATTCCTGTCCTGCCCCTAGGTTCATCAGAACCTTTTTTTTTAGATTCCATATATATGTGTGCATGGCACATATATACAATGGAATATTACTCAGCCATAAAAAGAAATGAAATTGAGCTTTTAATCACATGCTCTTTCAGAATCCTAGCACAAATTCTGGGCCTTTCCATCCCCCATGAGTTTGGGAGACTCTGAAGAGGCAACAAAATTCTGACGAAAACAATGAAGGTATAGTAAATATTAACCAGGCGGAACAAGAGAAGGAAATGTTTCTTAGTAAAGAATAGTGTGAGTTCTGGGTATTGCAGTCCGGTAAGACTCTCACCACGTATCCCAGTATGAGTGTGGATGCATCTGGGTTTTTAATCTGAGGTTCATGTCCATTCAGATCTCTTTTGCTCACATGTGTGAGTGACCGCGCACCTCTAGGTGGAGAGCTGCAGATGAGTACCTGAGTGTCTACGACAGGATGGCATTTCAGGGAAAGGTGGCTAAGGGGAGTTTGCTCCCAGCAGGGTCCCTTTGTCTTGTGATGGTCCCTCAGCGCTGGGCACCGGGCACGAGTGTGCTGGGAGCATGTTATCTCTGGGAGGTGCCTTGGTTGCAAACCACAGTGACAAGGCAGACAGTGCATGACATGGGGACACCAGTGGGGGAACGAGGCTCAGTGTGGGTAGGAACTGATATGGTCTTGGGGCCTGAGAGGAAGACCACTGTCTTCTACCAAGGGGCAGAAAGCAGTGGGTGGGGAAAGATGGATGGCTCCTGGCTGCAGGGGTGCTGGGTGCTGGCTGCAGGGGTGCTGGCTGGTGGCTGCAGGGGTGCTGGCTGGTGGTTGCAGGGGTGCTCGGTGGTGGCTGCAGGGGTGCTGGCTGGTGGCTGCAGGGGTGCTGGCTGGTGGCTGCAGGGGTGCTGGCTGGTGGTTGCAGGGGTGCTGGGTGGTGGCTGCAGGGGTGCTGGGTGGTGGCTGCAGGGGGGCTGGCTGGTGGTTGCAGGGGTGCTGGGTGGTGGCTGTAGGGGTGCTGGCTGGTGGTTGCAGGGGTGCTGGGTGGTGGCTGCAGGGGGGCTGGCTGGTGGCTGCAGGGGTGCTGGCTGGTGGCTGCAGGGGTGCTGGGTGGTGGCTGCAGGGGTGCTGGCTGGTGGTTGCAGGGGTGCTGGGTGGTGGCTGCAGGGGTGCTGGGTGGTGGTTGCAGGGGTGCTGGGTGGTGGCTGCAGGGGGGCTGGCTGGTGGCTGCAGGGGTGCTGGGTGGTGGCTGTAGGGGTGCTGGGTGGTGGTTGCAGGGGTGCTGGGTGGTGGCTGCAGGGGGGCTGGCTGGTGGCTGCAGGGGTGCTGGCTGGTGGCTGCAGGGGTGCTGGGTGGTGGCTGCAGGGGTGCTGGGTGGTGGTTGCAGGGGTGCTGGCTGGTGGCTGCAGGGGTGCTGGCTGGTGGCTGCAGGGGTGCTGGGTTGTGGCTGCAGGGGTGCTGGGTGGTGGTTGCAGGGGTGCTCGGTGGTGGCTGCAGAGGTGCTGGGTGGTGGTTGCAGGGGTGCTGGATGGTGGCTGCAGGGGTGCTGGGTGGTGGTTGCAGGGGTGCTGGCTGGTGGCTGCAGGGGTGCTGGCTGGTGGCTGCAGGGGTGCTGGGTGGTGGCAGTGGCAGAAGCAGTCCAGGAAGGCACTCCTCTCCTGGCTTCAGGCTGCAAGTCCGCAGGCCTGTGTGGGTGGGGTGGGACGGGTCCTTTGGCCTGAGCGTGGGTCAGGCATCTGTCCCGAAGCAGGAAATGGAGGAGGAGGGAAGGAGAGCTCTGCCTTGGATTTCAGGGTGTGCCCAACACCGCAGGACATGGAAACTTCCCCACAGAGGAAGATCAGAGGGGATGAGACGCTAGAGAGAGAGGAAAAAATCAATGCAGAATCACTGATTCAGTGAATCTAGAGCAAGCGAAGAGCACAAGCCACAGGTCACTGCTGCTGCACCAGGTCCCCAGTGCAGCCTGTGGCTCTGCCTTCCTCAGTACTTTTAAACCCTGAGTCCCCAAACTTGAGCTTTCACAGCTGAGCAGCGAGAGGAAACAGAAGGAGCAGGAGGTGGGACACTTCTACTGTGACATCATCACACCGCCGGGTCTGAGGATGCTGGGGTCTTTGTTCTGGAAGTGATGTTAGAACCATTTTGTTAGAAGTGACATTAGAGTGAGTTTGCCCGGCCCTGTGTTCTGCGGATGAGGAGACAGGCTGCAGAAGTGTACGGGATCACAGGGTGGGGACCACCCTCCCCCGTCACCACATTCCAGGCAGTTTTTTCACCTCAGAGCAGTGAACAACCTGGAACACATTTTAGCTGTATGTTTCCAATCATGCTTTATGCATCTGCAAAAACTTTACACTTGATTTGATCATTTCTGACCTATGTCTCGTGCTTCTAAGACACTTTATCTTTGGCTTTTTCTGTGATTTGTCTAAACGTGCACCTCCTTGATTTTCCTCCTGGGGATTCACTGGACTCTGGAGTGGGTGGATTCATGCTTATACTGGGTACAATTGTACCCCCCACCCCCGCAACAAATTCATGTTCTCCTGGAACGTCAGATTATGACCTTATTTGAAAATAGGGGGTTTTCCCTAGCATCATTAGTTAGGAACAGCTCAGCTTATGCTGAGCCTATGTCTTCCGTGGAAAGTAGAACTTGGTGAGCAACTTGGGTATTTAGCTGAGGAGGTTTCCAAGCCATGTGCTGTGGGCATATCTTTAGAGTAACATGGGAGAGGAAGGAGATAAACTGAGGAAGAAAGTTAGGTAAGCGGAATGCCATGGACCCCCAGGAGCCACCAGGAGCTGGAAGAGGCAGGAGGGACCTCCCTCGAGGCTCCAGAGGGAGTGAGCCCTGCCGACACCTGCATTTCAGGCTTGCAGCCTCCAGGCTGTGAGAAGACACTCTTCTGTTGTTTGAAGCCACCAAGTTTGTGGTGCTTTGTGTGCAGCCCCAGGAAACAAATACAGTGTCTCTTGGTGATTCGGGAAAATGTTCAGTGGTTCTCTCTTTAAAAATGAATCCAGCCTCACTGCCTCTCCCTTCCTGCGGGGCCTCTAATTACACCTGGTCCTTCTCACTTACCCCAGGGGCTCTTCCTCTCTCTTGTGTTGTTCATCTTTTGTCTCCTGTGCTGCTCAGAATGATTTCCCTCTTACCGGGTTGTCGATTCTATCTTTAGCTGTGTCTAATCTGCTGGGAAAGCTATCCATGGAGTTTTCCATGTTGGCTATTGTATTTTTCATTTTGAGAGTTCTGGGCTTGTTTTTGCCAAATCTGCCCTGACACTTCCTTACTGTTTCCTCTTCCCTGCTCACATCCTTCAATCTGTCTTAAAGCTTTAGCACAGTCAAAAGAAGCTTTTATAATCTCTGTCCAATAATCCAATCCCGCCCATCCTTGCACGTGTTTCTGTTATACCTGTTCTGGTTTGTTCTCCCTCACAGAGTCCAGTCCCCACATCTGCAGGGTCAGCTTTGTGTGCTGCTCACTCTGTTTGCAAAATTATTTGCTGAATTAATAGGAGGAAAGGATAAAGCAGCTCCCTTAGAAAGGACTGGTGTTTAAGGGTGTTTGGGGAGCCTGCTAACCTAGGACCACATTGCACCAAGGCCAAATCTTTAAAGAAACCAGGTCCACAAACTGACCCAAACCTGTACTCTGGTTCCCCCAGGTTCTGCCCCCCCTGGCTCACTGAGGCTCACAGGAGGTAGCCCTCCAGGGTCCCACCATATTGTGGGGATCTCCCACAATAAGAGACCCACCCACCCACCCCAGGTGATGCTGGTACTGCTGGTCTGGGTACCCGCTTTGAGAAGTGTTTGCGAGTGACAGGCAAGGTCACTGAGACAGTCCCAGAGTGGGCTGGAAAAGGAATGAGAGGCCACCAGCAGGAGGGGAAGGGCTGCTTTGTGGTCACCTGGCCTGCACCCGGCAGAGGGACAGACGCCAGCCGCAGGACCGGCAGAGGTCGAAGACACGGAGCCAGGTATCAGGTAGATGTGTGCGAACCCCAGCTTCATCTTCTCTTCGCTCCACAGCCTTGGGAAATTATTAAAGGACCTGAGTCTCATTTCAACACGGGACCATCACGTCCCCATCGTCCACGCAAGGCTGCGGGCAGAGCATAAAGCTGGTAGAGTGTCCCCATTTATTAGCAGAAGCAGACGTGATCCACCAAGGGGAGATTTAAAAACTGGCTTCTATGGAGGAGAGCTTTCAATCGTGTTACATGGGTGTTTACCCCGTTCCTGCAGCCCCTCCAGTCTGCCGTCATCCCGATGCCCTCCCCCACTCCCCCTCCCCGGCAGGGGCCAGCAGGGAGAGGTGCCTGTCCTGGGCTGTGCTGAGTCATCTCCGGGACCTACTGAGATGCCCGCCCCGGGGGCCCAGGTCCAGCTGAGTTTTAATTGCTTCTCAGCTCTGGGGTCTCGCTGCCTCTGGCCGGTGTCCACTCTTTGCCCCCGGGGCTCTGCTCTCTGCAGGGCGCCCCCAGCTGCCTCTTTGTCACCACAGTCCCTCCGTGTGCCTCCTTCCCCCTGCAGCTGCCAGCGGGGTCGGGGTAGGCGTTGTGTCTCTGCAGACAAGGGGGGCTGAGAGCCAGACTGTGGATGCTCTCCTAAAACCTCATGACCGATCTTAGAGGACAGGCCTCAGAGGCAGCTCAAGGGGGCAGGGGAGTCACAGCCCCGGGCTCGGGTCCACGGTGACGCTTCTCCACGCGTGGAGGGGACCAGTCCTGGGCCAGGCGCGTGGGAGGACCGCGGGTGATGGGTGGGAAGCCTGGAGCGCACAGGCTGACCTGATCACACCCTTTGAAGCAAGTTTCATTTGGAAATAATGTCCAAGCTAGAGAAGTTATGGAACTAAGAACTCTGCAGGATCACCCCTTCTTTATCCAGATTCCCCCATTGTTAGCAGTAACCTTTTCAAATGGAGATTTGAAAATGTTTACCCTATTATGTTGCAAAAACTGTGAGTCTGGGCATAGCTCCAAGCCTCTCTCTCCACCTCTGTGAGGTGGGAATAGAGTTACAGAGTTTCCACACGGACAGACTGAGCAGGAAGGGTGCAAAACGCCTGCTGTCAGAGTCTGACCAACGCTGGCCGCTGGCTTTCCTACCCTGTGGACGTCAGCCTGAGGGAAGTTTCCAAAACCCCGAGGGCAAAGGTCAGGGGAGGAGCCTGCCGCAGATTCCAGGGCAAACCAGCCTTTCTTCTCAGAACCTGAGCTATGGACCCACACCCACCAATTGAGGAACAAAACTTAACCTCCCGTGGACTGAACTGTGTCCCCCCGGGAGGTCATAGGTTGAAGCCCTAAGCTCCGAGGTGACGGTACTAGGAGGTGGGACCTTTGGGGGGTGATAAGGGCCCAGTGAGGTCAGAGGGCGAGGGCCCAGGATGGAGTTCGTGACTTTATCAGACAAAGGAGAGAGAGAGACCACTGTCTGTCCACCACTCAGGGACACAGCATGAAGGCTCTGGGAAGAGGCTGGCAACAACTCCGATCTGGGGCTCCAGCCCCCAGAACCCTGAGAGGGAAATTTCTACCGTTTCAGCTGCCCAGACTGTGGTCTTTTATTGTCAGCCGCCCACCCCATGGCTCACAGGCCCCAGCGAGGCAGGGTTTGGGTTAATTGTAGAACACATCACATTTCTTCCCACCTCCCAGCCCTTTCCTGCCTGAACGTCACCTCCTGAAGGGGCTGCCCCCACCCCCCAGCACCTGTGCTGATGCCCCAGCGCCGCTGGGCCTGCTCAGAGGTCCCTGCAGTCACATATGGAAATGTGTGTTGTGTAGGCCCTTAACTCACTTTCCATCTCCTCCTTTACTCTCGCCTCCCCTTTGGGGGGGTCCCCCTCCCCCCGACGATGCCTTAGCCACCCCTGGGGAAGGTGCCTCCCAGACCATGGACAGGTGAGGGAAGTTTGGGGATGGGTGGGGGAAGGGGCTGGGTCCCCATGGTGGTCTGCTCCGTGGATAGGCTGCAGGTGGGGTGTCAGGGGGCTCTCAGATCCTGGGGCCCTGCAGCGGATGGAATCCTAACTGGGGGTGGCCCCTGTACCACCCACGCCCACCGCCTCTGAGAGTGTCTGTCCGGAGGAGTGTGTTTCCGTCCCTCCCTCCCCACAGAGCAGCTGACACCTGCAGACCCCTCCTCTCCTGCCCCTCAACCTTCTCCCTCCCAGCGAAATGCAGATTCCCACATCTGCTCCTGCAAACCCCCTGGCTCCCATCACCTTCCTGAAAACCGGGCTCAGGTCTGTCTTTGGGAATCTAAGACCGCACTGGGCCCTGAGCCACACACAGGCCCGGAAGGGAAACCTGGGGTTCAATTTAAGGTGGCTTGTTCCCCCTCCTCTGTCATACGTAGGATAGCAGGCTTAAAGGAAAAAGCAGCAGGTTTATCACAGATTATATTACCGAGTCGCTGCACGACAGGCCATTGAATCGGAGACGAGGTGTTGAGGCACAGAACATGACTTTACTCGGGAAGCCGGCAGACCAAGAAGGTGGCAGACTAGTGGCTCTGAAAAGCCACATTACGGGGTTTGGATGCCACTTTCTTTGATAGCGCAGAGCGGGAGGAGATGAGGAAGTAGAGTGAAAAGGCCATACGTTTTGCAGATATCCCCTGGAATGGCCAGCCTCAGGGAGGGGATGTGTTCACTTCTTCTTTTCTGCAGCCATCCCCAGGTGGACAGGGTCAGATTGTCTCCCTGTGAGCTGAACAGAGACACTTTAGTTGAACTTTCAGGCAGAGGGGCAGGGTTCCCAGAGGCAGGCCATTCTGTATGTTTATAATAACAAAAGCAAAGGTTAAAGTCAAAGAAACCGATCGAATATGGAGTCTGATTTAGCTGTCCTTGTTACAATTATTCCCGGATTGAGGCAGGAGACAGATGGGCCCCAGGCTGAGCCCCTGGAGTCTGTCCCCTGTGGACAAATACTCCAAGACAAAGTTAATAGCAGGAGGATAATAGGAGAGGCTGAGCCTGCCCAGATAAGAGATAAAGAGACCACCTATTCCTCATTCTCGAGGTCAAGGAGACCTTCCCAACTGCTCATGCACAGAGAGGCTCCTTGGAGGTCAAAAGGGGAGTGATGTCAATCTACCCACCGGCCTCTTTGCTGGAATCCATCTTGGCGCGCCCACCGGGGAAGATCCTGAGATAAACCAAATATGGACTCAGAACCAGGCAAAGCAAGATGATTGGCCAGAGGAAACCTGGAAGCAATGCCCCATTAAGTGATTCAAACTACCACGAGGGCGTGACTCTCTCTCTGAGCCCTCCTGTGTGTCTATCCTCACGTACTCTTTTTCTTCCTAATAAATACTTTTTATTTCACTACTTTCTGTCTTTGTGGGAATTCATTTCTACAGGGCCAGGGCCTCATCCCTTGTCTCTGTCCCTGGTGGTTTAGTGGCTTGGATTCAGTGCTCTCACTGTCTTGGACTGACTTCAATCTCTGGCCAGGAACCGAAATCCTGCTTCAAACCGCTGCAGGCTGAGGCCACCTGAGATCAGGTTCACAGGATGATGAGTCATTATTTTTCCCTATACATCTTTGTATTTCCCAGGTTTCCCCCAATGAGTCTGTGTAATGTTCCCAATCACACTAAAAGCAAGGTTATTCTGTACAAAGGCCCTGAAGTTGGAGATGCTGTGTCTCCTAATAGCAGAATTGAGTTAAGGAACATGTTGGCAGTAAAAACACAACTTTTGAAGAGAAGTTGCTGGAATGTTCCCGGCGGGATCAAGCAGCCCATAAAACAAGGGCAAACACAACTGAAGGGCACTTGTCACCTTCACAGTAGGATTCAAACAGCCCAGGAAGGGTCCCAGGCCCCCATGAGTCCCCAGGACTTGGAAATCCCCCACCGGAGGTGACATCCTTCAGGATAAAGCCTTTTTGCTTCAAGGGGTCCCCAAAGAATGGAGGATACAATGAGTTTTCTTCAGTTATTGATGTCTTAGTGTCCATGAAGCTATCAGGGTTCTTTTTCCTTGAATAAGATTCCACCAATGTGAATTTTGTCAGGGGTTGAAGGATCCTGAACCCAGGTCTTCTGAACAAGCTGGGAGCACAGGCCTTTCTCGTGCGTGAGCAAAGGCCTCTGCACTCACCACGACAGCCCTCCGCCGTGTGTGTAACACCCGTGTACCCGAAGCCAATTCAGTAGGCGAAGCAGAAGGACTTAGGAAGAGAAATGGGGAAATCATTCATTTCAAACTTAAAGGAAAGTTGGGAAAGTCAAACAGCGTGAAGAACACGTGTGTGGCTTCACCCGAGGTCACCTACTGCTGGCCTGGTTCTCCTCCTTCTACTTTCTCAGCCTGTGGAGAATGGGTCACATGCATATCACAGCCCCAAACACCACCTGTGCATTTCCGAGGACCAGGGGTGCTCCTATCCTGAACCACAGCCCAGGATCCACCTCAGTACAGGTAAATGGATACAACACATCTGTGGCTTGTGGTCCATTTCGTCATCTCACCCAGCACATCTATTTCAGCATTTCCCCCTCCAACAGCATCTGGGGTCAGGCATCACATTTTCTTGTCTTGTCTCTTTAGCCTGGTTTCATCTGGAACATTTCCAGTCTCCCCCCACCTCCACCCCTGTCTCCTCTTTTATTAGGACACCGCTCCTTTGGGCTTCACCCGTTGTTTCCTTGTGATGACACATCAGGCGTCTCTCAGCACTTACTGCTGGTCCTGGGCACTTCCCCCATGGATGAAGTGATTAATCAATGTATTGATTGTTGGTATAGACTCCTCTGAGTCCCATCTTCCCCCAGGTTTGTAGTTCATCGCTGCCCCTGGTCACTGTGGCACTCCCATCAGTGACGCAGGCCTGGTGGGCGGGCATCCTTCGAGTGGGTTCCATGTCCTTGTGACACTCCCTGTCCTTTGCTGGAGCCAAATAAGCTGTTCTGGGCTCATCCTACTTTGCTCCAACCTGGAATCCACCATTTCTCCAGGAGCAGTTCCCTTAGAGACCGAGATTGGGCCCTAAGTGTGTCAATACCGCTGGGGCGGCGGGGCGGTGGGGGCAGGTTCTTCTTGATCTCCTTGTGGACAGAGCTAGGCCCTCCAAGTCCAGTCCACAGTCTCTCTCCCTGTCCCCATTTCGTAGATGTGCGACCTGTCCTCCACGACGGGACCCTATAGCTCTATCAACGCTCGGTCACCCACTTGCTCAGTCCTATTATACATCAAACATAATTTCAGGATGGTTCACCTGCACAACAAAAGCTAACAAGAGTCAAGACCCCTTTGCAATTCTCCCCCTGCCACTGCTGCACACCCCACATAGACAGGGAGAAATTAAACAACAAATTAAGTAGTTCCAGTACGAAATATGGTGCATAAATTACGGATCAGGGACAGTTGTGTTCAGAAAAGTAAGTCCACATCAGCATCACATCCAGTGTCTCCTAGACCACCAGGCATTCTCTCCTCCCTCTCTGGGTTGCCTCCAATCATATTTTTTTTTTTTTTTTTTTTTTTTTTGCGGTACGCGGGCCTCTTACTGTTGCGGCCTCTCCCGTCGTGGAGCACAGTCCCGGACGTGCAGGCTCAGCAGCCATGGCTCACGGGCCCAGCCGCTCCGCGGCATGTGGGATCCTCCCGGACCGGGGCACGAACCCGTGTCCCCTGCATCGGCAGGCAGACTCTCAACCACTGTGACACCAGGGAAGCCCTCCAATCATATTTTTAATGAGATTTTCATTGAGTTTCAAATCAATGTGAAACATTAGAGACAACTTAGAGACATTAGAGACAACTTAGAGAGCAGAGGCTAAAATAATGAATAGAATGGAATTACGCAGTGGAAAGTACAATAGCCACTGGCCGATGAAATCAGATTTTATTACTACGTTGATTTTTTTTCAGGATGCGGAAAATATGGTGTATGTCCTTAGTTTGAAATTAATGTAAAATATTAACAAATTGTCAGGGGGTAGGGTAGAGGAGCATTTTTCTGTTAATGTCCTCATGCCCGATAAATCTTATCTTTTCCTTTGGACAATTAAAAAACAAGAAATATGATACAACTGAAATACGAACATTGTTCCAAAATTATTACTAGTTTGATACTAATTCACAAAGAATTGAAGCAACCAAGTTGGAGAACCACAGGGAAGTGCAGGTGTGGTGTGATGATGGGCCTGCCCCCCTGGCGGTCACAGACCCACAGAGAGGTTCTTTGTGCAGAAGGCACTCTGTTATCCAATAGAAAACCTGGTGCTCAGAATGAACTACTGTCGTTGGCTTTGTCCTGAAATATTACAGTCACGTGGGGCACGGCCGCTGGATCTGTTTCCCACTGAGATCGATGCTGTCACACGGGTCTGTTTCCTTGCTGGAGCCACCAGTGCACAGTTCTCAGGGTTGGGAGGTGACCTTACGTTTGCTGTTCTCTCGGTGTGCCCGATATCACCTGCCTACCCCGAGTCTATCAAACGTTCTAGAAGGTTGTCAGGTCCAGTCCTAACAGCACCATCAGAGTTCCTCTAGAATCACCCAGATTTGTCAAATAAGCTGTCATAGCATAGAACAAAGCTTGCTTTGCACACATTCATAAACCTGATTTGTCTCCAACGAGCCTATTTTCCAATTTGCGGCCCTGATTTCAGTTGAGAGGTGATATCTTGTCATCACATACTGACCACAAGCATGGGATTCTACATCAAACCCACAGGAGGGTTTGGAACAGGAAATGCTCCAGCTGATTTTTCTAACAGGAAGGTGTGAAGCTCAGTCCACCACCCATCTCTCCACCTATTTATTCTGCGATCCCGTAGCGGCCACAGCGGACCACATTCCCACCAGCGGTGCACAAAGATTCCAAATTCTCCACATGAAAGACTTTTTAAAATACAAAATTATGTCTACATCCATAAGATAATTTTCTCCTTCTCTCTTTTTCAACAATAGGCATATTAAAAGCACATATATTAGTATTTGTTTTGCCTTGCCATCCTAGCATATCAGTTTTCCTACAATATTCAGTGAAGACTAAATAAAAATTTCAAATGATGCGGTTAGACCATGTTGATAAAAGTTTCAACAAAGCTGACAGTAGACACAAGTCATGAAGTGATGTGTGTACAAGCCAGAGGGTCTGGCTCACTCCCATACGGGATTCTCTGAGGGACCTGAGATGTTATACGTGACCCAACATGGTGCCTCCCTCTCGGAGCCTGGAAACAAAGTTAAATAATTAATAACTCACATCCTTTATTACCCTGTCACTGGTTTTCAAAACTTTTATGAATTGATGAATGTCATTTTCACATAATATTGTAAATGGATCCTCAATGTATAAACAGAGGAAACAGGGGCTGCCCTGACTCTCTAGGAGGTGCAGTGAGAAGGGTGGGAGATACCACCCCCCCACACACCCATTCTTTGTCCTTCCTGAGGAGTTTTTTCAGAGTGTAAGTTGAAAATGAATACTCTAAACCCAGGGTTGGCAAAGTATGGCCCATGAGCCAAACTTGGCCCACTGCCCGCTTTTGTAAATAAAGTTTTATTGGAACACAACCATGCCTAGAGGTTGACATTGTCTATGGCTTTCTTGGTACCATGGCAGCGCTGAGTCATCACAACAGAGACCACTTTGCCCACAAAGCCTAAACTATTTACCATTTGGCCCTTTAGAGAAAAAGTTTTCCAAGCTCCTTTTAAAGTTTAGCTCAACTGACAGAGAGACTGAGGAATTCCTGTGCTCAGGCCACAGCCTGTCCATGGACAGGGCTCTCAGACTGACCAGCTGGGGTATGTGTGGCCTTCTGTAGGAGGGGGGCATGGGGTGTCACAGCCCACATCTCAGGTAGGAAGCTGGTGGTTTCTTAAAGGAAAAAGGGCGCTGTTAGCAGAAAGAGGAAAGGATACAGGCCAAGAAGAGCAAAATAGGGACATTGCCATGTATGTATTTAAAACAACAGTGGAAAACTAAATAAATGAATAATCAAACAAGTCCTTTTTTTAATTTTTTTTTACTGAAGTATAGTTGATTAACTAAAAACAAGTCTTTAAGCATAGGGCACAAATATTTTCTTAACAGAAAGTATATTATCAACTTGACCCAGTCCTTAAATGGAATCAGGAGGAAGCAGGATGGTCCTGGCCTAGATGCTGGCAAACACACAGCTTTCGATCGTGGCTGCCTGCTCTTTTGGACATCATAGTTGAATCTGTGAGAAACCCCAGAGTCCCACAGCACTCCTGAGTCCACCGAGAGCAGCTGGAACGTCAGGGGGTCTTTCTGCTTCTTCCTAGCAATTTAAGAAGCCATAGCAGATGAGGCCAAAATTTAAAGATATGATATTATGAGAAATCTGAGCTCCATCGCCACCTCGTCTTAAGGTCAATGACACTGACGAGTGCTTGGTTAATACGGTTTGACTAAGTGTTCTGCACCCCTCCGGTAGGAGAGATATCAACTCTCCCAGTCCACGACCACTCCTGGTGTTTTCTGAGGCTGACGAGGCTTTCTGAAGCGTCGGCCTCAGAACCCTGCTGAGATCGAGATACTGTCAAAGGAACCCAGACACGCTGGTGACACAGCCATGTGTGCGCACCCTTGCTCTTTGCACGCTCTAATAATCTAGGCCTCTATACTTTATTCCCGGGTCCCACAGAGTTACGGTTTTTGGAGACAAAGAGAAATTTGAAAAGGAATCTGTTGGGAACGCCCTCCTCAACTACGTGCATATTTTCTCCAGTACTGTGTAATTAGCAGTTACCACTTGTTAGCCAAGTAAGAATTAGGAGGAGGGGACTTCAGTGTCACCCAGTGACAGCATGAGCTATTTGTTCTTCCCAATATTTATGGGATTTTACCTACAGTATTGTTAAGGTGGCCCAATGTTGTAATAAAATATGACATTCAGTTTGCTGACGCTGTCTCCAGGTTTTAAAGAAAATCCAGGCAGGTGGAATTTCTTTGGAAGTGGATTGCTTGCACTGGGTTACAGGCCGTGGTCAGCATTACTGGGACTTTCCGTTCACAAGGGACCCCATGGGCTGGGAGTTCCAATGTGGGGCACTGGCTGCATAGACTTGATGTCAGCAATGCCCCGTGTTCAACCCACTCATTGTCAACTGAAAGCAGAGTGAAAACAAAGTAAAGGAAAAGGAAAGGTCAGAACAGACACGAGGGTGTGGGGATCTGTGTGCAGGACCACATCCTAAATCATCTCCTGGAACCCGGAGGGGCACAGCTGTCAGCACTGTCATCTTCCTTCGGATGACACTGAAGGGCCTTGTGGTGTCACTTGCGGATTCTGCAAGATTCTGAGTGCTGTCACCATCTTTGCTATCCTGTTGAAGACCTCAGTCTACAGCAGACATTAATGTCATACTTAGCTATTGTTAATTGGTTTGAATAAATTTACTGAGGGAACTATTTTGCTCAGATAGATATAATTATAACATAACATATAACGTTTTCTAATTACCTTTTTCACTTATTATTTTTAATAGCATCCATTTAAATAACATATTTAAACAACACCATTTTCAGTGGCTACAGATTTTTCTTTTGTAGAGCGAAACAATAATTTATTTTACTAACTCTGTTATTGAAGTTTTTCCTGTCCACCTCTTCACTTACACTGAATTCTGAGAATAAGGAATTCTGAATTAAAAGTATGCCCATGGTAAGGTTGCAGTAGATCTTCAAATCATCCCATGGGAGCATTGTAATAATTTCTATTATCACCTGTGGCTACATGAGACGTTGTCCATCTCTCTACACCTGTAATTATTTTTCTTAACTTACTTTCCCATCACAGTGAAAACATTTCTTTTAAGGAGTGTAAAATTGTCTGTTTAGGCTTTCCCACAGCTTTAGTTAACTGATTTTTGTTGCATGACCCTGAGATCATTCTGATATTTTGAGGTTATAAGTAATACTTTGAGGGATGTCTTGGAAAGGAAATACAATTTATGGAGTACTTATCATGTAGTTTAGCTCATTTATGTTTCATGTCTTATTTAATTCCAAACACCCTCCGAGTCAGGTACTGTTATTGTTCTCGTCTTACAGATGAAGAACTAGAGGCTTGGAGAGGTTAAATTCTGTGCCCTCCACAGCCCACAAGTGGAGCAGCCAGGAAGCTACACCAGGCCTTTACAGCTCCAGATGCCGAACCCTTAGTCACAGAATTGCCCAGCTGCATGACATGCTTGATTCCTAAGATAGATTCCACAAGTAAAAACTGACTCAACAGGTATGAATGTTTTCTTAATTAAGACTATATATGTGTGTCTGTATCTCCAAATCATTTCTGAAAGCACTGTAATAAGTTTATTTTCACCAGTAGCTGCATGAGAGAGCTCCTTGTCCAACACCTTCTTCAGGAGATTATATATATATATATATATATATATATATATATATATATATTTTTTTTTTTTTTTTTTTTTTTTTTTTTGCGGTACGCGGGCCTCTCACTGTTGTGGCCTCTCCCGTTGCGGAGCACAGGCTCCGGACGCGCAGGCTCAGCGGCCATGGCTCACGGGCCCAGCCGCTCCGCGGCATGTGGGATCTTCCCGGACCGGGGCATGAACCCGCGTCCCCTGCATCGGCAGGCGGACTCTCAACCACTGCGCCACCAGGGAAGCCCCTGGGTATATATTTTTGCCTTTGATAATTTTAAAGACGACAATATTTGCTACTGTTGTTTTTTTAATTTATTTTTATTGAAGTATAGTTGATTTAAAATGTGTTAGTTTCAAGTGTACAGCAAACTGATTCAGTAATATATATACATGTGTTCATTCTCTCTCAGATTCTTTTCCATTATAGGTTATTACAAGATATTGAGTAGAGTGTAGAGTTCCCTGTGCTATACAGTAGGTCCTTGTTGGTTATCTATTTTATCTATTAAAATAGTAGTGTGTATCTATTAATCCCAAACTCCAATTTATCCCTCCCCCATCTTTCCCTTTGGCAACCACAAGTTTGTTTTCTATGTCTGTGATTCTGTTTCTATTTCATAGATAAGTTTATTTGTGTCATAGTTTAGATTCCACATATAAATGATATATGATATTTGTCTTTCTCTGTCTGAGTTACTTCACTTAATATGACAATCTCTAGGTCCATCCATGTTGCTGCAAATGGCATCATTTCATTCCTTTTTATGGCTTAGTGGTATTCCATGGTATATATGTACCACATTTTCTTTATCCATTCATCTGTTGAAGGACATTTAGGTTGTGTCCCTGTCCTGGCTGCTGTAGATAGTGCTGCTATGACACTCACTGTTGTTTTGCTTCACATTTTCTTCAGGCTCCAGAGAACCAATTGTTACAACCTGCAGTCTTCGGCCACCTAGAATTCCCTCAAACAGCTCTTGAGTTCCAGCAGCTGTCTCCCGCTCTTCTCAGCTGTCCTGCTTCCTGTCCAGGTGGTACCGTAATGCTTGCACACCTTTGGTCATCCCAGATCCTTGACACGTCCCGGGACCTGGCCTCCCTCCTGATGGCTGTCACCACTTAGTGTTGACATCTTGGTGGAGCTCCAAGTCTGGGTGAAGGATGCACGCCTGAGCTGACTCCCCAGGCCCCCCACCACGCACCTCTGCCTGCTGTCACTCCACCGAGCTCCCCACCGTCACATCTGTCAACACAGCTATGTCATCCCCAGAATCCACCTCATTTCCAGCACTTGCCAGAAACGGGACTCATCATTGGACTGCTGAGCTGTGTTCAAGTTCTAACAAATAGTTCCCATCATTCTGCAGATTTTCTATGCAATTGAATTCTAACTTTGTTGAATTCTAAAGATGACATTCCAGGCATCTGAACAAGGCCTGCACCTCTGTTCTCGTGAGTCTCGGGTTCCCACAAGAAAGGATGAGATTTGGAGTGTGTAGACAATGCAAACTTGTGCTCTGTCTTTACTATTTAATGGCTGTGTCACAGTGTCACTTAGCTTCCCGGTGCCCCAGTTTCCTTATCTGTAAAAGACAGGTACTAGCGCTTACTGCTCTGGATTTTCCTGAGCATCAGAGGTGCAAACTGCATGAAGACACCCTGTATACGGTTATAATATTATCAACAATAGTAGCAAAGAATCGCGGTGACCATCTGCTGCCTTCTTTTTCTCCTGTTCTTAGAGCAAACTATCCTGTGCACAGGGCTGGGTCCATTTCCTTCCCCAGGAGTGAGGAGTGTGGACTGAAGGTCTGAATGTATGGTTCCTGCTCCCCCCCTCCCACTCCCCCAAAGCTTTACCTGGACCAGAACCCCTCCAGTGCTCATGGCCTCTGCAGTTTCCAGAGCGGCAGGTGTGGACACATCTGCCTTACAGGGCCTGAGGAGATGGCAAGAAGGGCAAGCCCCTCAGGCCCTGATCAAATGTTGCCGACTGTGGTGAGACTGGGGGTGTCCACTCCTAGGCTCAAATCCCATCCACTGCAGCTCCCTCTGCCTCTGTCCCTACCCCCAAATCCACAAGCAGTGGGTGATACATAAACATAGGGAGACAAGAAAAGAAGGAGCCCGCACATGATCGTGATACCCCCAGAGTGGGATGCTGAATAACAAATGTCCCATTGGGTGACTGTGACAGTTTACGTGTCAACTTGCCTGGGTCACGGGGCACCCAGATATTTGGTTACACTTTGCTCTGGGTGTGTCTGTTTGGGTGTTTCTGGATGCAATTAACATTTGAATTGAGTAAAGCTGACGGCCCTCCCCAGTGTGAGTAGGCCTCATCCAAGCCACTGAAAGCCTGACTAGAATGGAAGACGGAGTAAGAGAGAATCCCTTCTCTCTGCCTCAGTGTCTTTAAAGCTGGGACATCCGTCTTCTCCTGCTTTTGGACTCGGATTCAGACTGGAACTTACACCATCAGCTCTCCTGCTTCCCAGGTCTTTGGACTTGGCATGAAATTACACTCTACTCTACTCTGCTGGTTCTGGACTTCTCCATAATCACGTGAGTCAGTTTCTTTTCTTTTTTTAGTTTTCGGCCACACCATGTGGCATGCAGGATCTTAGTTCCCTGACCAGGGATCGAACCTGTGCACCCTGCCTTGGAAGTGCAGAGTCTTATCCACTGGACCACCAGGGAAGTCCCCAGTTTCTTAAAATAAATTAGTACACACACACACACACACACACACACACACACACACACACACACACACACATCATGTTGATTCTGTTTCTCTGGAGAACCCTTGACTACTACAGTGACTTCTCTCTGTAGTAATGGAACATCTATGTGATCCTGACAGAATTATTTATCCTCCCTAAGCCTTGGTTTCCTCTTCTGTACAGTGGGGGTCATAAAATTGACCTCATATGTAAAAATGTTGGAAGGATTAGGGAACACTTAGCACTTGGCATTGGACTTATGCTAAGGATCAACAGACCAAGGCTTTGGTAGGTTTACAAAGCACTGTGTTTTCAAAGGCACCACTTCACTGGGTATTTACCACAGGGAATCTTTTACATCGCCCTTGGCAGGCTTGCCTAGGCCACACTAATGGGCAGCTGTGGAGATGTCTCTACTGCGCAGGTCTCTTCTGCCTTCAAATTCGGTTCCTATTAGACAAGCGTTTCTCAACATGGCATCACAGACAAACGCACAAGAATTACCTGTAGACAAACATGCAGATTCTTGAACCCCACCCAGACCCACTGATTAGGACAAGAAGCAGGGAATTTGCATTTTGAACCAGCTCCCTAGGTGATTCTCTGCCCCAAGTCCTGCTGAGACCCCTGACTCCATGCAGACATAATTAAGCCTCTGAATTACACTTTGTGCAAGAATTAACAGTCTTAATCATCTGCAAACACTGATTGACAATAAAATGGCATGAGAGAGTTTGGTTTTTATGGAAAATGATGCAGTAGCCATCTCCTGGTGTAACCAACTGGGGCTTCAGTGTGAGAATGCGGTGCCTTTGAGGACAGCTCCCCCCAACTCCGTGGTTCCATCTGGTTGGTGAATGGGGTCATGCTGACAATTCTGCAGACCTCCAAGCCTCCAGTGACATTGTGAGCAGATAAACTCCTGAGTGAAAGAGGAAATTTGTCCATGAGATGGTGTCCTTGGGCATCTGCAGATGTCATTCAGTCATGGGGTTATCCTCTAACACTGCTACACCTAGTTAGCCTGCCTGCTATGTGTGTAGGAAATGCCCAACCCATGAGTAAGGCCAGTGTTATGGAAAGTTGAACTGACAGTGGAATAGGGTCAAGCCTGAAGTCCAGCTTTTGACTGTGACTGCAGAGCCAATGAGGCTCTATCTGTTCCTCCTTAATCTCTTTTAATCTCAAATATCTGTTCAGATTCACTTAAGTCTTTAGTCTTTGAAGCCTGGTTCGTCAAGAAAGGCAGAAAAAGGGAAGAAAACTGGGTTCCTTGGGTCCTGCTGTAAAAATGTACAGATACAGAGATCTGGTCTTTAAGTGAAATAACTAGTTATTTCTGCAGACTTACCAGCTCCAGCCAGTCCCCACTCCACCATCCCACTGCCATCATCCCATCGTGAGCTAGGTGCTGTGGACCTTGAGAAGCCTGCTGAGTTTCCTGGGAGGCAGAACACCATAGGCTCTTCTGTCCCACTACTTGCTTTGCACATTTCAGTTCATCTTTTTTTTTGAATAAATAAATCACATGTGAGCCTTTTAAAGAGTGGGACAGAGCTGGTTCATTTCGATGAGAGTTGGAAAGAGAGAGAAAGACCCTGAGCCTTCTGACGTGTGAGTGTGTGCTGCTTGTAGGCTCGTGCTGGGGTAAGCGGTACAGAAAGGGGTCAGAAAGGAAGCACAGGAAAGATGGAAACACGGGCTCTACATCTAATGATTCTCTGACAGCTGCCTCCATTGTTGCTGATACCTCGGGTTCTCCTTCCCGAGGCTGAACAACCTTGGGGTCATTATGATGGTGGGAATCACCGAGTTTGTGACCCTCTTACCCCTGGGTTATTGGATTATTTAAAGGTTTCAACCTTTACAATTTCTTCCTCTCAAATCCTTGGTTACCCTGTTACTGTTTGTTAAAATAGTATCTGGGACTTACATGTCCTTCCAGGATAAACAAAAAGAGACTGGATTTGACCTCCTCCCTGAAACTACCAAAACAAGGCAAAATAGATGAAACGTTGGATTTCAAGACACTGGAAACCTGGCAATGAAGGGTAGTAACCCCTGAAAGTTGGAAACAAACAACGTGAGACTTACAATGTCCCCAACTTACTGCACTGAGAGTATTTTCAAGCCCCAGTGCATGGAGGGGAATTCAGAGAGATCTCAGAAGACACCCTGACATGAGGAAGTTGAGAAGAGAGTGAGGGTGGACCCAGAAGCTAGAGTTACTAATTGCTGGGTGCCATAGGTTAGAAAGCTGAAGAGAGAGAGAGAGAGATCCAAGATCTGCAGAGGGTCCAATTCGAGTATTCAGCTGAGTACCATGTATGAGGAAATTATCTGAGGCTAGGGAAAGAACCACCCAAAAGGGTTAAAGGGAGCAGCTCACATAGGTCAGGGACTAGTACCTGTTTCCACCTGTAGACTAGAAACCCCAATATCCATGGGCAATTAGGTAAACAAGCAGAAGGGTCTTACCCAGGTAGGAGAAAAATCCTTAATGCTATACCGAGTACTGCTCCAGTCCCATCTAACCAATTTTAAAAGAAAGACCTGAAAGGATCCATCCAACAGTGTCTGAGTAACTAAACTTTATCTCACAAAAATGATATAAGTCAATGGATCAAAACTAACCCAGATTGGTACAGATGCTAGAATGAGCAGACAGGCATCTTAAATAGTAACTAAAACTGTACTTTATATGTTGGAAAGTTAAGTAGAAACATGGAAAATAGAGAAAATATTCAAATAAAAATTCTAGAGATAAAAATTAGAGTGTGTAAGATGAGAACTTTACGGGTAGGGTGACAAACTGGACATTGCAGAAGGAAATCTTAGTGAACTTGAAGACAGAGTGATAGAAACTACCCACAATGAAATACAGAAAGAAATACACAGAGAAAAGTGAATGAATACAATGAACATAGTGAATTGTGAGACAACTTCAAGATGCATAATATATGTGCAATTGGAGTCCTGAGAAAGAGGAGAGAATGGGGACCGAAAAGATCTTTGAAGAAATAATGCCTGGATTTTTCCCATTATTGCAGGCTTTTTTAAATTGTAACTATGATAAGGGAGATTTTTCTGCATTCCCCACATTCCAAAGGTGACTAGGAATGGACACTAGGCAATGCAACTACCTGTGTTGCCTTTTGCTACCCACCCACCTGTTAATCCACAGATTCAAAAAGCTCCAGGAAACCAACTTCACAATAGTTTCCATGAAGAAAACTATATCAAGGCAGATGAAAACCAGTGATAAAAGAAAGCCTAAGCAATCAGGGGAAAAAGACATTTGTATAGAGAAACAAATAGACAGATAACAGCAGATTTCTCATCAGAAACTATGGGAACAAGAAGATAGTGTATGGAAGTACTGAGAGAAAAAAAAAAAAAAAAAACTATGAACTTTTATTCCCAGTGAAAATATCTTTCAAAGACTAAAGCAGGGCTTCCCTGGTGGCGCAGTGGTTGAGAGTCTGCCTACTGATGCAGGGGACACGGGTTCGTGCCCCAGTCCGGGAAGATCCCACAGGCCACGGAGCGGCTGGGCCCGTGAGCCATGGCCGCTGAGCCTGCACATCCGGAGCCTGTGTTCCGCAACGGGAGAGAGGCCACAACAGTGAGAGGCCCGCGTACTGCAAAAAAAAAAAAAAAAAAAAAAAGACTAAAGCAAAATGAAATCTTTCTCAAACATAATAAAACTGAAAGAATTCACCACTATAAAACATGCATTATGAGAAATTTTAAAGGAAGTTCATTAGGCAAAAGGAAGTTAATACCAGACGGAAAAGCAGATCTATATAACTGAATGAAAAGTTCTGGAAGTGGCAACTAAATAAACACAGTTTTCTGTATATGTATATATTAAGTCACCTTGATGTACATTTTATTTTATTTTATTATTTTTTTAACATCTTTATTGGGGTATAATTGCTTTACAATGATGTGTTGGTTTCTGCTTTATAACAAAGTGAATCAGTTATACATACACATATGTTCCCATATCTCTTCCCTCTTGCGTCTCCCTCCCTCCCACCCTCCCTATCCCACCCCTCCAGGCTGTCACAAAGCACCGAGCCAATATCCCTGTGCCATGCGGCTGCTTCCCACTAGCTATCTACCTTACTACGTTTGTTAGTGTGTATATGTCCATGACTCTCTCTCGCCCCGTCACAGCTCACCCTTCCCCCTGCCCATAACCTCAAGTCCGTTCTCTAGGAGGTCTGCGTCTTTATTCCTGCCTTACCCCTAGGTTCTTCATGACATTTTTTTTTCTTAAATTCCATATATATGTGTTAGCATACTGTATTTGTCTTTTTCTTTCTGACTTACTTCACTGTGTATGACAGACTCTAGGTCTATCCACCTCATTACAAATAGCTCAATTTCGTTTCTTTTTATGGCTGAGTAATATTCCATTGTATATATGTGCCACATCTTCTTTATCCATTCATCCGATGATGGGCACTTAGGTTGTTTCCATCTCCGGGCTATTGTAAATAGAGCTGCGATGAACATTTTGGTACATGACTCTTTTTGAATTTCGGTTTTCTCAGGGTATATGCCCAGTAGTGGGATTGCTGGGTCATATGGTAGTTCTATTTGTAGCTTTTTAAGGAACCTCCATACTGTTCTCCATAGTGGCTGAACCAATTCACATTCCCACCAGCAGTGCAAGAGGGTTCCCTTTTCTCCACACCCTCTCCAGCATTTATTGTTTCTAGATTTTTTGATGATGGCCATTCTGACTGGTGTGAGATGATATCTCATTGTAGTTTTGATTTGCATTTCTCTAATGATTAATGATGTTGAGCATTCTTTCATGTGTTTGTTGGCAGTCTGTATATCTTCTTTGGAGAAATGTCTATTTAGGTCTTCTGCCCATTTTTGGATTGGGTTGTTTGTTTTTTTGTTGTTGAGCTGCATGAGCTGCTTGTAAATTTTGGAGATTAATCCTTTGTCGGTTCCTTCATTTGCAAATATTTTCTCCCATTCTGAGGGTTGTCTTTTGGTCTTGTTTATGGTTTCCTTTGCTGTGCAAAAGCTTTGAAGTTTCATTAGGTCCCATTTGTTTATTTTTGTTTTTATTTCCATTACTCTAGGGGGTGGGTCAGAAAGAATCTTGCTGTGATTTATGTCATAGAGTGTTCTGCCTATGTTTTCCTCTAAGAGTTTGATAGTTTCTGGCCTTATATTTAGGTCTTTAATCCATTTTGAGCTTATTTTTGTGTATGGTGTTAGGGAGTGATCTAATTTCATTCTTTTACATGTACCTGTCCAGTTTTCCCAGCACCACTTATTGAAGAGGCTTTCCTTTCTCCACTGTACATTCCTGCCACCTTTATCAAAGATAAGGTGTCCATATGTGCATGGGTTTATCTCTGGGCTTTCTATCCTGTTCCATTGATCTATCTTTCTGTTTTTGTGCCAGTACCATACCATCTTGATAACTGTAGCTTTGTAGTATAGTCTGAAGTGAGGGAGCCTGATTCCTCCAGTTCCTTTTTTTGTTCTCAAGATTGCTTTGGCTATTCGGGGTCTTTTGTGTTTCCATACAAATTGCGAAATTTTTTGTTCTAGTTCTGTGAAAAATGCCAGCGGTAGTTTGATAGGGATTCCATTGAATCTATAGATTGCTTTGGGTAGTATAGTCATTTTCACAATGTTGATTCTTCCAATCCAAGAACATGGTATATGTCTCCATCTATTTGTATCATCTTTAATTTCTTTCATCAGTGTCTTATAGTTTTCTGCATACAGGTCTTTTGTCTCCTTAGGTAGGTTTATTCCTAGATATTTTATTCTTTTTGTTGCAATGGTAAATGGGAGTGTTTTCTTGATTTCACTTTCAGATTTTTCATCATTAGTATATAGGAATGCCAGAGATTTCTGTGCATTAATTTTGTATCCTGCTACTTTACCAAATTCATTGATTAGCTCTAGTAGTTTTCTGGTAGCATCTTTAGGATTCTCTATGTATAGGATCATGTCATCTGCAAACAGTGACAGCTTTACTTCTTCTTTTCCGATTTGGATTCCTTTTATTTCCTTCTCTTCTCTGATTGCTGTGGCTAAAACTTCCAAAACTATGTTGAATAAGAGTGGTGAGAGTGGGCACCCTTGTCTTGTTCCTGATCTTAGTGGAAATGCTTTCAGTTTTTCACCATTGAGGATGATGTTTGCTGTGGGCTTGTCGTATATGGCCTTTATTATGTTGAGGAAAGTTCCCTCTATGCCTACTTTCTGCAGGGTTTTTATCATAAATGGGTGTTGAATTTTGTCAAAAGCTTTCTCTGCATCTATTGAGATGATCATATGGTTTTTCTCCTTCAATTTGTTAATATGGTTTATCACATTGATAGATTTGCGTATATTGAAGAATCCTTGCATTCCTGGAATAAACCCCATTTGTTCATGGTGTATGGTCCTTTTAATGTGCTGTTGGATTCTGTTTGCTAGTATTTTGTTGAGGATTTTTGCATCTATGTTCATCAGTGATATTGGTCTGTAGTTTTCTTTCTTTGTGACATCCTTGCCTGGTTTTGGTATCAAGGTGATGGTGGCCTCGTAGAATGAATTTGGGAGTGTTCCTCCCTCTGCTATATTTTGGAAGAGTTTGAGAAGGATAGGTGTTAGCTCTTCTCTAAATGTTTGATAGAATTCGCCTGTGAAGCCATCTGGTCCTGGGCTTTTCTTTGTTGGAAGATTTTTAATCACAGTTTCAATTTCAGAGCTTGTGATTGGTCTGTTCATATTTTCTATTTCTTCCTGATTCAGTCTTGGCAGGTTGTGCATTTCTAAGAATTTGTCCATTTCTTCCAGATTGTCCATTTTATTGGCATAGAGTTGCTTGTAGTAATCTCTCATGATCTCTTTTATTTCTGCACTGTCAGTTGTTACCTCTCCTTTTTCATTTCTAATTCTATTGATTTGAGTCTTCTCCCTTTTTTTCTTGATGAGTCTGGCTAGTGGTTTATCTATTTTGTTTATCTTCTCAAAGAACCAGCTTTTAGTTTTATTGATCTTTGCTATTGTTTCCTTCATTTCTTTTTCATTTATTTCTGATCTGATTTTTATGATTTCTTTCCTTCTGCTAGCTTTGGGGTTTTTTTGTTCTTCTTTCTCTAATTGCTTGAGGTGCAAGGTTAGGTTGTTTATTCTAGATGTTTCCTGCTTCTTAAGGTGGGCTTGTATTGCTATAAACTTCCTGCTTAGAACTGCTTTTGCTGCATCCCACAGGTTTTGGGTCGTTGTGTCTCCATTGTCATTTGTTTCTAGGTATTTTTTGATTTCCTCTTTGATTTCTTCAGTGATCACTTCATTATTAAGTAATGTATTGTTTAGCCTCCATGTGTTTGTATTTTTTACAGATCTTTTCCTGTAATTGATATCTAGTCTCATGGCGTTGTGGTCAGAAAAGATACTTGATACAATTTCAATTTTCTTAAATTTGCCAAGGCTTGATTTGTGACCCAAGATATGATCTATCCTGGAGAATGTTCCATAAGCACTTGAGAAAAATGTGTATTCTGTTGTTTTTGGATGGAGTGTCCTATAAATATCAATTAAGTCCATCTTGTTTAATGTATCATTTAAAGCTTGTGTTTCCTTATTTATTTTCATTTTGGATGATCTGTCCTTGCGTGAAAGTGGGGTGTTTAAGTCCCCTACTATGAATGTGTTACTGTCGATTTCCCCTTTTATGGCTGTTAGTATTTGCCTTATGTATTGAGGTGCTCCTATGTTGGGTGCATAAATATTTACAATTGTTATATCTTCTTCTTGGATCGATCCCTTGATCATTATGTAGTATCCTTCTTTGTCTCTTTTAATAGTCCTTATTTTAAAGTCTATTTTGTCTGATATGAGAATTGCTACTCCAGCTTTCTTTTGGTTTCCATTTGCATGGAATATCTTTTTCCATCCCCTTACTTTTAGTCTGTATGTGTCTCTAGGTCTGAAGTGGGTCTCTTGTAGACAGCATATGTAAGGGTCTTGTTTTTGTATCCATTCAGCTAATCTGTGTCTTTGGTGGGAGCATTTAGTCCATTTACATTTAAGGTAATTATCGATATGTATGTTCCTATTCCCATTTTCTATATTGTTTTGGGTTCGTTATTATAGGTTTTTTCCTTCTCTTGTGTTTCTTGCCTAGAGAAGATCCTTTAGCATTTGTTGTAAAGCTGGTTTGGTGGTGCTGAACTCTCTCAGCTTTTGCTTCTCTGTAAAGGTTTTAATTTCTCCATCAAATCTGAATGAGATCCTTGCTGGGTAGAGTAGTCTTGGTTTCAGGTTTTTCTCCTTCATCACTTTCAGTATGTCCTGCCACTCCCTTCTGGCTTGTAGGGTTTCTGCTGAGAGATCAGCTGTTAACCTTATGGGGATTCCCTTATGTGTTATTTGTTGTTTTTCCCTTGCTGCTTTTAATATGCTTTCTTTGTATTTAATTTTTAACAGTTTGATTAATATGTGTCTTGGCGTATTTCTCCTTGTATTTATCCTGTATGGGACTCTCTGTGCTTCCTGGACTTGATTAACTATTTCCTTTCCCATATTAGGGAAGTTTTCAACTATAATCTCTTCAAATATTTTCTCAGTCCCTTTCTTTTTCTCTTCTTCTTCTGGAACCCCTATAATTCGAATGTTGGTGCGTTTAATGTTGTCCCAGAGGTCTCTGAGACTGTCCTCAGTTTTTTTCATTCTTTTTTCTCTATTCTGCTCTGCAGTAGTTATTTCCACTATTTTATCTTCCAGGTCACTTATCCGTTCTTCTGCCTCAGTTATTCTGCTATTGATCCCATCTAGAGTATTTTTAATTTCATTTATTGTGTTGTTCATCGTTGCTTGTTTCATCTTTAGTTCTTCTAGGTCCTTGTTAACTGATTCTTGCATTTTGTCCATTCTATTGTCCATTCTATCTCCAAGATTTCGGATCAACCTTACTATCATTATTCTGAATTCTTTTTCAGGTAGACTGCCTATTTCCTCTTCATTTGTTAGGTCTGGTGCATTTTTATCTTGCTCCTTTATCTACTGTGTGTTTTTCTGTTTTCTCATTTTGCTTATCTTACTGTGTTTGGGGTCTCCTTTTTGCAGGCTGCAGGTTCGTAGTTCCTCCTGTTTTTGATGTCTGTCTCCAGTGGCTAAGGTTGGTTCAGTGGGTTGTGTAGGCTTCCTGGTGGAGGGGACTAGTGCCTGTGTTGTGGTGGATGAGGCTGGATCTTGTCTCTCTAGTGGGCAGGTTCACGTCTGGTGGTGTGTTTGGGGGTGTCTGTGGCCTTATTGTGATTTTAGGCAGCCTCTCTGCTAATGGGTGGGGTTGTGTTCCTGTTTTGCTAGTTGTTTGGCACAGGTTGTCCAGCACTGTGGCTTGCTGGTCGTTGAGTGAAGCTGGGTGCTGGTGTTAAGATGGAGGTCTCTGGGAGATTTTCGCCATTTGATATTATGTGGAACTGGGAGGTCTCTTGTGGACCAGTGTCCTGAAGTTGGCTCTCCTACCTCAGAGGCAGAGCCCTGACTCCTGGCTGGAGCACCAAGAGCCTTTCATCCACACGGCTCAGAATAAAAGGGAGAAAAAGTAGAGGGAATTAGTAGAAGTATGAGGAAAGAAAGAAGGAAAGGAGGGAAGGAAGGAAGGAAGGAAGGAAGAAAGAAAGAAAGAAAGAAGCAAAGAAGGAAAGAAGGCAAGAAGGAACGAAAGGAGGGAGGGAGGGAGGGAGGAAGGAAGGAAGGAGGGAAAGAAGGAAAAACAGAAAGAAAGAAGATACAGTAAAAATAAAATAAAGTATAATAAAGTTACTGAATTAAAAAAATTCTTAATTAGAAAAAAAAAAAGGGACGGATAGAACCTTAGGACAAATGTTGGAAGCAAAGCTATACAGACAAAGTCTTACACAGAAGCATACACATACACCCTCACAAAAAGAGGTAAAGGGGGAAAAATCATAAATCTTGCTGTCAGAGACCACCTCCTCAATTTGGGATGATTCGTTGTCTAAAGGAGGGAAGGAAGGAAGGAAAGAAAGAAAGAAAGAAAGAAAGGACGAAGGTAAAGTATAATAACGTTATTAAAATTAAAATTAATTATTAAGAAAAAAATTTTAAGAAAAAACCGTGGACGGATAGAACCCTAGGACAAATGGTGGAAGCAAGACTATACAGACAAGATCTCACACGGAAGCATACACATACACATTCACAAAAAGAGGAAAGGGGAAAAAATCATAGATCTTGCTCCCAAAGTCCACTTCCTCAATTTGGGATGATCGGTTGTCTATTCACGTATTCCACAGATGCAGGTACATCAAGTTGATTGTGGAGCTTTAATCCGCTGCTTCTGAGGCTGCTGGGAGAGATTTCCCTTTCTCTTCTTTGTTCTCACAGCTCCCGGGGCTCAGCTTTGGATTTGGCCCTGCCTCTGCGTGTAGGTCGCTGGAGGGCGTCTGTTTTTTGCTCAGACAGGACGGGGTTAAAGGAGCCGCTGATTCGGGGGTTCTGGCGTACTGAGGCCGGGGGGGAGGGAGGGGCACGGAATGCGGGGCGGGCCTGCGGCGGCAAAGTCTGGCGTGACCCTGCACCAGCCCGAGGCCCACCGTGCGCTCTCCCGGGGAAGTCGTCCCCGGATCCCGGGAACCCGGCAGTGGCGGGCTGCACAGGCTCCACGGAAGAGGGGCGTGGAGAGCGACCTGCGCTCGCACACAGGCCCCTTGGTGGCGGCAGCAGCAGCCCCAACGTCTCCCGCCCGCCTCTGGGGTCCGCGCCTCCAGCCGCGGCTTGCGCCCGTCTCTGGAGTCCGCGCCCTCAGCCGCGGCTCGCGCCCGTCTCTGGGGTCCGCGCCCTCAGCCGCGGCTCGCGCCCGTCTCTGGGGTTCGCGCTTTTAGCCGCGGCTCGCGCCCGTCTCTGGAGTTCCTTTAAGCAGCGTTCTTAAACCCCTCTCCTCACGCACCAGGAAACAAAGAGGGAAGAAAAAGTCTCTTGCCTCTTCGGCAGGTGCAGACTTTTCCCCGGACTCCCTCCCGGCTAGCTGTGGTGCACTAACCCCTTCAGGTTATGTTCAAGCCGCCAACCCCAGTCCTCTCCCTGCGCTCCGACCGAAACCGAAACCCGAGCCTCAGAGCCTCAGCTCGCAGCCCCGCCCGCCCCGGCGGGTGAGCAGACAAGCCTCTCGGGCTGGTGAGTGCCGGTCGGCACCGATCCTCTGTGCGGGAATCTCTCCGCTTTGGCCTCCGCACCCCTGTGGCTGTGCTCTCCTCCGCGGCTTCGAAGCTCCCCCCTCCGCCTCCCGCAGTCTCTGCCCGCGAAGGGGTTTTCTAGTGTGTGGAAACCTTTCCTCCTTCACAGCTCCCTCCCACTGGTGCAGGTGCCGTCCCTATTTTTTGTCTCTGTTTATTCTTTTTTCCTTTTGCCCTACCCAGGTACGTGGGGAGTTTCTTGCCTTTTGGGAGGTCTGAGGTCTTCTGCCAGCCTTCAGTAGGTGTTCTGTAGGAGTTGTTCCACGTGTAGATGTATTTCTGGTGTATCTGTGGAGAGGAAGGTGATCTCCGCGTCTTACTCTTCCGCCATCTTCCTCTGTCCTTGATGTACATTTTAAATATTTTACAATTTTATTTGTCAATTATACCTCAAAAATATTTTTCCCTTACGATTTGTCTCTTGAAAATATAATTAACTGTTTAAAAAATAATAACAATGCAGTGTGGGGTTGATAGCATGTGCAAGACTGAACTATATGACAAGAATAAGAAAAAGGATGGGAGGGAAAAGATGGAAGTAGCCTAAAGAACTTCCTTTTAGGAATCTAGATTTACTAATTGCTGGGTGCCATAGATTAGAAAACTTCAGAGAGAGAATGAGGGAATTCCAAGAAAGAAATTGCAATTGAGTTTCTCTCTCAAAAATTGATAGAACAAATGGAAAAAAACGAGAAAGGACCTAGAATATTTAATGACCTAATTGATGTTTATAAAACATTCCACATAACGACAGCAGAATACACATTCTTTTCAAGTGCACATGGAACATTTACCAAGATAGACAATATTCTGGGTCAGAAGACAAGCCTCAATAAGTTTAAAAGGATTCAAATCATACAACTTATGTTCTCTGTCCATAATGGAATTAACTTAGAAATTTATGAAAGGAAAGTTACCAAATATTTGAAAATGATGTAGCACACGTCTAAATAAAACCTAGGACAAAGAAATCAAAAGTGAAATTAAAAAGTATTTTGAACTAAACGAAAATAAACACACAACATAAAAATTTTGGATGCTTCTAGAGGAAATTTTATAGCACTAAAGAACTATATTAAAAGTTAAAATCAATGACCTCAGCTTCCACCTAAGGTGGAACTAGTAAAATAAACCAAACATAAAAAGAAAACAAAAAATAATAAACATTTGAGTGAAAAACTGAAACAGAAAAACAATAGAGAAAATTAATGAACCCCAAAATGGCTGCTTTTAGACAGATACAGAAAGAGAGAACACAAATTATAAATCTCAGATATGAGTGTAGGGTCATCACTATAGATTCTATAGATATTAAAAGAATACTAAGGGAATGTTGTGAACAACTTTATGCCGATAAATTTGACAACATAAGTAAAATTCACCAATCTTTGAAACATATAAAGTTATCAAAGTTTATAGAAAATATCTAATCTAAATAGCCCTATATGTATTAAAAATCAAATTTACAGATAAAACACTTTCCCAGAAGAAAACTAGGGAGACAGATGACTTCATTTCCAATCATTTAAGGAAGAAATAATATCAATACTGCTATAACTTTTACAGAAAATTCAAAAGGAGGGAAAATTTCCAACTCACGCCATGAGTGTTTCCTTGATACCAAAACCAAAGACATTACAAGAAGACAGACCAGTATCAGTCACGAACACAGACATAACAATTCTAAAGCCAGTTTTAACAAATCAAATTCAGCAATATATAAAAAGGATAATACACCGTAACCAAGCAGGCTTTATCCCAGGAATGTAAGACTGCTTTAACATTTGCAAAGTAATCAATATAATGCATCCTATTAACAAGTTAAGAAAGAAACACCATGTGGTCATTGCAATAGATGTAGACATGCAACCTGATAAATTTTATCATCAATGTGGGAATAGAGGGGAATACCCTCAACTTGATGAAGGGCATCTATGACAAACCTACTGCTAACATCACACTTATTAAGACTGAATGCTTGAATGCTTGTCCCTAAGATAAGAAACAAGTATATCCATTCACAGTCCTTTGATCCAACTCTGAACTGAAGGAATAGTCAGTAAAATAAGCAAGATATAGAAATAAAAAACATCCAGATTGGAATGAGAGAAATAAAACTGTCTTTATTCATGGATATCGTGATCAGCTATGTAAAAAATAGGAGAATCTACAGAGAGAGCCACCAGACCTGATAAGTGAGCTAGCAATCTTGCAGGAAACAAGAGTGATATACAACAACCAACTGTATTTCTGTACACTAGCAATGAATAATCAGAAATAGAAATTTTAAAATATTATTTATAATAGTAACAAAAATATGAAATACTTGGGGACAAATCCAACAACAGATCTAACGACCCATATGTTGAAACCCACAAAAAAATTGCTGAAACTCACAGAAATAAAGGTTACCCAAATTGAGAAATACACTGTGCTCATAGTTTGGGGCACTCGATATTGCAAAGATTGATCAATAGTTTCAAAATAATACTAATAATAATCTCTGCAGACATTTTTGTAGAAATTGACAAGCTCACTCTAAAATTTATACAGCACATCAAAGGACTTAAAATAACTGAAACAAAAAACAGTTTTTTGAAAGAGAAAATGTTGGAGTAATAACACTATCTGAACTCGATTCATTATAAACTTACTGTAATCAATGATAGACAAATAGATCAATGGAACAGAATGGAGTATCCAGAAATAGATACACACATGTTTGGAGACTAATTTTTGATAAAGGTGCAAAGGCAATGCAGTGGAGAAAGAATAGTCTTCTCAATGAGTGGTGCTGGAATAATTGGATATCACTATGTTAAAAAAAGAAAGGAAAAAAGAACATCAAACCATATCTTTACTCAAATGCAGCAATTAACATGAAATGGGTCATAGACTTAAATGTACAACCTAACGCTGTAAAACTTCTAGATGAAAAGCAGGAGAAAATTTTTGTGATTTAGATCAAGCAAAGATCTCTTAGATATAATAACACCAAAGCATAATCTAAAAAATGAAAAATTGATAAACTGGATTTCATCAAAATTTAAAACTTCTGCTCTTCCAAAGAGACGAGAATGAAAAGACAAGACACAGATTGGGAAAAATATCTGCAAATCCTCTATGTGATAAAGGATTTATATCCAGAATATGTAAATAATTCTCAAACTCACTAATAAGAAAATTCAGTTAAAATTGGGCAAAAAGAAAAAGCATATTTCACCAAAGAAGATGTATAGGTGGCAAATATTAAGACTATTCAATATTATTAGTTATTATGAAAATGTAAATTAAAACCACAGTGAAATACCACTACATACTTACTTAATGGCTAAAATATAAAAGACTGAGATGGTTAATTTTATGTGTCAACTTGGCTGGGCCATCCTTCTCAGATAAGTAGGCAAGCATTATTCTGGATGTTTCTGTGAGAGTGTTTTGGAGTGAGATTAACACCCAAGTGAATGAATGAATGAAAATTTTATTTGCTCTGGGGTCTCTCTCAACAAACCATTTCTACAAATTCATTCTCTCCAGGAGCAAAGAATCCATTTGGGGAATAGATACGGACACCCAAATCAGCACACCTTTATAATACACCTGTCGCTCACCACGTTGGCATGCTTGGGGGCACAGAAATGGCAATCCTGTCCACAAAACTTTTGTGGTCTAAGAGGGGAAGGGAAGAGACACATCCTGAAATAGAGACCTCAGTCTCTGTCCTGCCATCTGCCACTGCCCCCATGCAGGCTCCTCTATATCCGCCCTCTTAAGACCACCTGCCCTCTGCCACCTGACGCCTCTGCCAGCCGGCCTCCCTTCAGTGGGGCCCATAACTGCCTTTCACATCCTTTCTCAGAGTCCAGCTTCTCTTTTTATCAGTTGAGGACACTTTTTCCCCCAGAACCACTGGCATCCCCTTGGTTACAGTTGTTTATTCGTGTAGCTGGTATTTAACTGGGGGTGGGAAGTGAGCCCCATCCGGAAGATGTAAAATGATGACCTTGTCCTTCGGACTCTCTGTCAGGTGCTTCCGGGGGCAGCTTGCTCTGGGTCAGTGGAGGATCAGAGCGCCGGTATCCCACTGAGGGCAACAGAGCTTCTCCTGGTGTCTGGACTCCAGGGCCCGCGACTGGCCTTGCTTCTTTGCTCCAGTGAAACAAAGCACATGCTCACTCTGTTTGTTGACTGAAGGGACAGTGTGAAAGATGAGCTGGGGAAAATGCCCAGAGTTTGGGTTTGCCAGCCCTTCAGGATTTACCACTGTTTCATAGGTTTGTGATGGGGGGCCTTTTGCACACGTGTTCCTTTTTAATCTGAATATTATGTGATGTGTTGTGTATTTTTATCATTACCGTTGGGCAGAGAATGAGCTTTGCTACAACCTTACAGCACAGCAAAGGTGGCATGCTCATCACTAAACCCAGAGCCCTGGTCTCATGTGTTTAAAAGCCTCTGCTTGGTTTTCCATAGCCAACATCCCATAGTTTTTACTTTACTTTGAAATGCTGCGTGACAGAGGAAAACAATTCTCCAAAAAGAAAAAAAGAAAAAGAAAAAAATCTAATCCTTTCCCTCTAAGGGCAAAAATGGAATATGCTATGGCAACATTTGAAGCAGATCTTACTTAATAAACAATTAAATTTCCATTTTAATCCTCTTCTTGATGTAGTTTCTCAGGTTGAAAATATATTTCATCCATGAGTGGATTCTTGGTGGCAGTCAACTGAAATGACATTTTAAATATAGGTAACATTTAGGTAATAAATATAGCCTGCTGTATGTGCTCAGAATAACAGCAACATAAAAAAACTAATCACTTTATTGATTTCCATTAAGTATCACTTCCTCAATTTTCACGTTCAGGAAAAATTGTCTGCCAGTGTTAGCCTTTTTGTTCAATTATTTTTAGCTGAGTCAGACATCCATAACTCTATTAAAAAAACAGGATTTTTTCTTATATTACTTAATTTGGAATCCACATATGTAATTAGAGGTTTCAAATGAAATATTTTGCACGACATAACAATTGCTCACAGGAGATCCAGAGGGAAAGATTCTGGGTAAAAATGTACATTTCTGACATTTGTGAGCAAAGAGAAAGGCCTCATTTTGGTAAAGAATATGATACTGAACACTATTCCATGAGAATTCAGACGTATGCTCTCATTTTTTCTTCTTCTAATCAAATTATAGAGTTTTGTAGATGTGGTGCTGTAATTTATTGATAAAATGCGAAATACATAGTTGGTCTTCATCCACTGTTCCTGCACAGAGCTCCTAAAACCCTTGTAATGTTCTCTACAAGAGCAGAGGGGGATCTTTTGTTGTAATATTTAGTTTTGTTCCCAGTTCCTGAGATAGCTTCAGAGTGTTAATGGTGAAATGGGTGTCTTTTATCTTTGACAGAAGAAGTTCCTTTCAACCACACCTCAGTTTATGTTAATGAGATAACTTTGGGAAAGCCCCTAAGGGTGGGGGGGACTTGTTGCCAGGCAACCAACCAAGTGATTAGAGGGTTGGAACTTTCAACCCCACCCCCACCTCCAGGGAGGGGAGAGCAGCTGGAGATTGAGTCCCCACACCATTGGCTAATAATTTAACCAACCATGCCTGTGTAGTGAAGCCTTATAAAAACCCCAGAAGGATGGGGATCAGACAGCTTCTGGGTTTGGTGAACATGTGGAAGTGCTGGGAGAGTGGCCCATCTGGAGGGCACGGAAGCTCTGTGCTCTTTCCCCATACTTTGCCTGTGCATCTCTTCCATCTGACTGTTCCTGAGTTATATATTTTTTTATAATAAACTGGTGATCTAGTAAATAAAATGTTTCTTTGAGTTCCGTGATCTACTCTAGCAAATTAATTGAACCTGAGCAGGGGGTCATGGGAACCTCAGATTCATGGCCATTTGGTCAGAAGCACAGGTGACAACCTGGATTTGTGACTGGCATCTGAAGGGGGGGCAGTCCTGTGGGATCTGACCCTATAGTGTCAAAATTAAATGGTAGGACATCCAGTTGGTGTCACAAAATCCTGAGGAATTAAGTTGAGAATGAGGTTGAGATCATCAAGAAATCATTGAAACATCAACAAAGTCCTGGTGGCAAGCATTTATTTAACTACAGGATAAGATAAAATAAGAGTGAAAAATAGGACAGAATAGTATTTAGATATATTTTGTATTCTGACTCAATGAATGTATTACAGCTACAAAGATGGGCCAAAAAGGGCAGAGAATTTATGAAAAATAGAATGATTGCTGATTGGTGCATAGTGATAAACTGGGAAAGAAAGGTTTGCATGTTCAATTAGATGCTGAGATTAAAAACAATAAAAACCAACAAACTATTTATACATGCTACATCATAGATGAGTATTGTTTAAAAAGAGACAACAGGCTCAAAATGGAGTCACTTGTGCTAAGCCCTACATTCAGAAACCAAGAATTATGTTTCAACCTCTCCCAGGAGTGGAGTCTTAAACCAGTCACTTTAGAATCATATGGTCGGCACTAGTGAGGTAACCTCCCTGATATAACCCTGTCATCCCCTAAAGGAAGACCACAAACTTCATTCTCTGTTAGTATAGCTTCCTTGTCCTGTCCCTTTCTGCCTTATAAAAGTCCTTTATTTTGTACATCTCCTTGGAGCTCTTTTCTGTTTGCTACATGGGATGCTGCTCAATTCATGAATCATTAAAGTCGATAAGATCTTTAAAAATGTGCTCAGTTGAATTTTGTTGTTTAATGTATTGGTGACAGCAGCAGGATCTGAAGGAGATTTCTGACAACTTTGGGGACAATGAGAAACGCAGGTGTGGCACATGTGGCCACTTTGAGTTCTCTGTCTTTCTCGCCATTTACAAGGACTGTGAGCAAGTTCCTCTTGGTTCTGGGCTCTACTCTCTTTGCACCTAGCTCTGGACCTACTTGGCTTCCCAGTCCAGGGCAGGTCAGCTTGACCCAGTGGACAGTTCCACCTGGAACCCCAGTCCTTAGTGCTTGGTTAATCCACAGCTCCCATTTGTTGGTGTCTGCTGGCTCAGTCCATAGTTCCATGTCAAGACCTCATTTTTGGGGGGGTGGGGGCTGCAGTACCATCTCTTTGGTTATGCGGGTGTCCACAGCCCTGTTTCTTTGGTTACTGTTGGTTTCTGTTAATGTGCACATGAGGTAAGGCAATTGCTAATGGGACTCTTGGAAGCCCCAAAAGCCACAAAGTTGGTGAGCCAAGGTTGGGCACATAAAAACTATTACCATACCCTTCACCTAACTGTAAGACTCCCATGTTACCATAAGTTAGTCACAGAAAGAGTTACGTTGACACTAGGGCACACACCGACCTCAAGAAAATTTCAGTGCAATGAGTTACATTGTAAATCACCACACAATCCCCAACCCAACAGCACATCTTTCTTAGATATTATTAATTTGACTCCAAGGGACCCAGGCTTAGCTAAAGAAATAGAATCCTTAAGTTCTAAAGAGCTGAGCATGTCACATTCCAGCTCACCTGCTAATTTTATGTCTAAGAACTCTAATCCCCAAAGGCATAGATATCTACAAAAATATCAAAGTTTTACTAACATCAACCAAGGATGACAATGACCATTATGGGGAATGTTCTAACGAGATAAGATCAGTCAGTGAAGAAGTGCACTTGAAAGCAAGGGTTCTGCAATCAAACACACAGAACGGGACACCTGTTTTAACTGGTATGCAGAAGCCTGCAAAAGTCTTCATGATTTCAAAATATCTTCACTGAAAAATTCATTGAAAAAGGTTAATGAAAAGTGAAAGACACAAGAGGTACCTAAAAAAAAAGATGGTAAGACTGACATGACTTCCACTGCTTCCCACTATCCTCCTCTACCTGAGTACTCACGTCCTACTAATTCCCTATCCGAACTGCCTTTCCACTCTGAAGGGACTATTAAACACCTTTTAATAAAACCACCTGAGGCTGCAGGAGTTCCTCCTCAAGTATCTTTCACTCCTTGGTCAAAGACAGGCCATGGTCAAAGAATTTTCTAAGCCCAAGGAGGATCTACAGAAGTTTTCTGAAGGATTTAGAATTCTTATCAGGGCCTATGATCCCGGGCTGCCTTTATCAGCTTGTACCAAAGGTGCTAAGCCCTGAGGAAACCCAAAAATGAATGCAAGAAGCAGAATGGCATAATCCTGAGGATGATATTGGAGAACCTCAACCTTCAACACGATCCCCTTTATGGACCAGAGAAAGCTCACAAAATAACAACCAATCTTTTCAAAGACATTCTTCATTTTTCCCTGTCTGCCATGATTGGTCTATGACTCAAACATGCCAACAAAATAAAGATGAATCTGTGCTAGACTTAAAGGTCCACCTGGAAGGGCTTTTCCTATGGCTTTCTGGGTTCCATGCAATAGATGATGTCACCTAACTTACTCCAGGATTATCACCTGAGATTCATGGATTGATAAAAAGGCAGAAAATAGGATGGGAAGCCACCAGTCTGACTGAGCACTTTGAAAGGACTTTGGAATGAGACCATAAACAAAAGCCTGCCAAGTTATTAACTTTACAGCTGCGACAGCTTGGAGGCCAGGGACCGAAAACGACACTTGGGAGCATTATACCCTCCAAGGGGTCCGCCATCAAAGTGCTGGTCCAGGGATTGATGTCTCATTTGTAATCCACTGGGACACTGGAAAAACGATAGTCCTCAAAGGTCTTATGCAGATCTCTCAACACCAACTCTAATACCCTACATCTGTCCCCAGAAGAGGCCCCATATGGGTCACTCTCAGAACTGTCGAGACTCTGAGGGCTTGTACTGTAAACAGCTACCAGAGATGCCCTTAACCAGTCAAGGAGAAACTAAAATCAAAGTCAATGGAAAATCTTGCCAAATTCTGGTAGATACCAGAGCTACACTCCTTACTTTAAAACTCACTCTCTTAGAACAGATCCCGCAGAGTGAAAAAGAAGTTTCCATAGTGGGGTAATAAAATTCAGAGGGAGTTTCTATCTCAACCAGTACAAACGGCCCAGGGACCTTTCACTGAAAAGCATTCTCTTTTGCTGTGTAACACAGCACCAGTCAATCTATGAAGCAGAGATGTCCTTTCTAAACCAAGAGGGTGAATATGCTTTACTTCCAATGGAGACCTCACCTTAGAATATCCTGACCAACCTGAACTTGATCTTTTATGTTCCTTACAATCTGTTCTTGACATAGGAGAGGAGGAACTCCAGGAAAAGATCCCTAATTTAACCACAGTGCCTGAAACTCTGTGGGCTACTGACACTGAGAGAATAAAAAGTGCAGAACCTATTAAAATCCTGCTAGACATAACTTAACCTTTTCCAAACTGCCTCAATATCCATTAAAAACCCATGGCCCCACACCAATGGTAGAAGCCCTAGTCACCCAGGGGCTAATCTTTCCCTGTAGTAGTCCCTGTAACACACTGACCTTACCAGTCTGGACACCTAATGGGTGGGGATTTGAGAGCAATTAACAAGATAGCTGCTCCCCATTTTCCAGTTGTTCCAAACCAAGCAGCCCTTTGCCACCATTTCCACCAGCATCAGAGTGGTTCCCAGTTTCAGGCCTTTGTTCAGTCTTGCTGAGCATCCCTGTGGTTCCCAACGGCCAAGATCTGTTTGCCTTTACTTGGAACAATCAACAATGTACGTGGCCAGTCACGCCTCAAAGGTTCACCGAGGCCCCTTCTCATTTCTCCCGAGAGCTCCACCAAGATGTAAGCACCCTCCAGACCCTGGGAAATCAACCCTCCTACAGCACGTGGATGCTCTCTGCTATGCTCAGTTACCAAAGAGATGCCCATTTACGGATTTCACTTATTTGCTGAGACAGCTGACAAAGGACATGAAGTCCCTAAGGAAAAACTACAATGATCTCTAGACAGTGTTCATTAGCTAGGTCATCATCTAAGTGCTGAAGGAATCCAGCCATCTCCAAAAAGAATTAAGCTAATCCAAGAAGTCTGTATGCCCACAACTCAGTGACAGCTTCACAGCTTCTTAGGCCTGTCTGGCTATTGGAGACTGTGGGTTCCTAATTTTCCCTACGAACTTTCCTTGGAAAGATAAACACGAGCTGGTCTTTATAAGACCAAGAGGCACAACAAGAACTGCCTGCCCTAGGGCTACCCAGCTATTCACAACTGTTCACCTTTTTAGGGCATAAAAGAGATAACCAAGCCCTGGGGATGCTCACACAGGAACGTGGCAATAAACATAAACCCTTTGCCTATTATAGCACACAACTGGATTCAGTTCCTTGTGCCTGTCCAACTGCGTTATGGTGCCAGAGCAGAGTTAGTGGCAACCTCAGTGGATTGGACCCTAGGAAATGACATTGATTTACAAACTCCACACGCTGCCCAAAGTCTTCTTAATAATGAACTGAATTCATCAACATTTCTCTGCCAGCAGATTAAACTCCTCTGGGATCCTTCTGCTTTCACCACCTAAAATCTGCATCTGAAACGTTGCAGCATTCTTAATCCTGCTATGTTACTACCTCTTCCTGACAAAGGCAAGTCCCTGGACTGTGAAGCAATAATGTCCCATCTCGTGACACCATGTCCTGATTTATGAGACTAACCCTGATCTAATTTTGTCTGTTGATGGGTCATTCTGTAAAAATGAACAAGGGAATTTCCAAGCTGGTTAGGCTGTTATTAGCCAACATGAACTGTATGAGAGGGGAAATATCCCACAAGCTCAATTAGCCCAACGAGCAGAGCTGCACACCCTTCACTGAGCCCACCTGTTAGCAGAAGGACACGCTGTCAATGTTTATACTGACAGCCTGTATGCCTTTGGGATCAACCATGATTTGGGGATGCTATGGAAATAAAGGGCTTTTCTTTCATCCTCTGGGACCCCAATCAAAAATAGGCAGCAGGCAAAGAAACCTTCTTACTACTGTTCTTTTGTTTTCCGAAATTGCCATCATAAAAATAGAGGCTCACATTAAGAAGACTTGAACTTGACTATGAGGGCATCGCCCTGGCTGCATGCAAAGGCAGTAGCAACATAATCTATAAATGTGGTGGCCCATGTGGATGAAGTCCATCCTGCTTCTGCAAAAATCGACCCCTTTTTGCCAGACTTTTGCCATCTTTACGTCCTTGTAACATGGCAACAGTCTCCCAAGTCGGGGAAGCCAAGATGGGCAAACAATGGTTGTAAATTCAATGAACAGTCAGGGCCACTTGATTCTTCCTGGCTCCCTGGCAAACCCCATTTTTTTTTGTTTTTGTTTTTGCCTTCCTTCACACACCATGGTGCAATTGAGATGACTCAAATTATGAATAAACATTGGTGGGGAGACTTCTATAAAATTGCAAAAGTAATTTATGACCAATATCTGGCCTGTCTGGTCCATAATCCTGGAAAATCTATTTTTGTCCCCAGAGGCCTCAGATCTCCTCCTTCTGGGCCCTCAGAGCATCTGCAGCTGGATTCATTCGAATGTCACTCAGGACGGGTTATCAATATGTTCTTGTTATCGTGTGTAAGTCTCCTGGATGGGTTGAAGCCTTCCCCTGCTGCAAGGCTGATGCTCTCACAGTGGCAAAGAAATTGTTAGAAAACGTGCTTTCCACTTGGGGTGTCCCTTCTACAGTCTCCAGTGATCAAGACACCCACTTCACTGGGCAGATCATACAAGTCTGAGCAAATTCTTTGCACACTTCTTGGAACTACCACTGTCCCTATCACCCACAGTCATCAGGCAAGGTCGCGAGAACTAATGGGATCCTCAAACAATATCTCTAAACTTGCTAAAACTACCAGACTCCCTTGGCTTAAGTACTGCCTGTGGTCTTGCTGACTGTTCACAGTACCCTCTGTAGGAAACATAAACTCACTCCACACGAGGTCGTCACCAGCAGACTGTGTCTGTTGGTGTACAACCTTCTGCTGATCTCTTGCTGTCTCATGCTAGGATGACCAGCCACTGTAAGTCTTTAACGTTTTATGCTAAAGCTTATCATCAACAAGTTAAAGACACTTTTCCAGATCCCAAATCAAAGTATCTTGTTAGTCACAATCTGGAGCCTGGTGACGAAGTATCCTGGAAACATCATCAGAGGAAGACAGCCCTCAAACCTCATTGGAAAGGACCTGACCAAGTGGTCCTGACCCCTGACGTTGCTGTGAAACTAGAGGACATTGAGCCTTGGTACATGTCTCACAGCTAAATAAGGCTCCACCTCACACCCGTGCAGATGCTAGAGATTTCTGAGTTATATTTACTGGAAGAGAAGCAGCCAATATCGAGGTAGACTGCTTTGAGCCAAATGTCAAATCAGGGTTTCGTACCTTAACTAACCATGAAACCCTTTCTTCTTCTCTTTCTTTCCTTTACTGTGTCATTAGCCTGGAAAAATAACACCCTTATCTATATCTCCCTGGCCATTGCTAAGGGCAGAAACCTTTCAGACCGCTGGATTTGTCATCAAAGAGTCTGATCTGTCCATAATGCTAAGGACTCCGTGGCCCTTCCTGTGATCAATTTCTCTTCTATTCCCAATGTCGCTGTAAACTATAATCAACACCCACCCCTTCAAAGTCACTCACAGAGTCTGACTTTTATGGCCAGAACATCTAGTGCCTTGTTTCTACCTCTGTTCTATTTTAACAGCACTTGCCCAAATACCCACGTAAATACCTACACATATACCTACGTAATCTTAGTACATTTACACTCCCATGTCCTCATGATTCTCTAAATCAGATCTTCCCCCAGTTATGAAAAGATCTCACCAGCAGCTCCCAACTTTTCAAGGAACTTAGAATAGCTCTTTAATTCAGGTTAGGAGGTTTACCTTCCGGATGCACTGAAGACCTAACTGATCCCTGGCTTGAACGGGCAAATGCAACAATCCCTGCAAATGAATCCAGAGCCACCTTAGTGGGAGTGATTTGTGCCCAGACAGGATTTATCCTGTTCTGTGTGGTTATCATTCCCCTCGGACCTACGAATGCCTAAGTGCTGGCACATGATCAGGCCATGACTCGTAGGTGATCTAACCACGCCCCTAACTGTCGATCATCAACGTGAGACCCCCTCATTGGTCAACTCCCTTGGATCTACACTGTCCAGTTAGAAAGGACTCACCTGGAGGCCTTCACGACTCAGAATTTGCTTCCGCGGGCAGGTCCCCGTTCCCTGGCTGCGAGTAAGTGCGAATGAGGCTGTGATCAGGGACCTCTCCTTAACTCTTGAAGATATTTCAGAATCTGCTAACGAAGATTCTTAGGCTCCCTGGGCAAGGCTGTTCCGACACTAGGACAGCCCTTGTTATATTTTAGCTGAAGAAGGAGGTGTCTGTGCTGTGGCCATTACCACCTGCTGCACTTGGAGTGACATTTCTGGGGAAGTTGAGACTCAGCTCCGCAAGACCACTGAACAGGTCATTTGGCTTAAGGAAGTGACTCCTTCAATGGGTCTTTCTTTGACTTATATGCTTTGATTGGTTTGGGTCCTGGGGCCATGGTTCCAAAGTGCACTCCAGACATTGGGAATTATCCTGCTTATAATAATCATAATAGTCTCCCTGGTGCACTGTATTGTCTCAAAGACTTCAAAACTGGTTTACAGCCGCTAGCCACCAAAGAAATAATCTCCTAGGTCTGGGACATCAGAAAATGAATGAACAGAATGACCAATTAAAAAAAAAAGTAAACCTGTAGTTGGGATTTATCAAAACAACGATTCAGCAAAAACATCATGACCTGTGACTACCACACAAGGATGACCAAAAGTTGTGAGAACTTCAGAACAGTATCTGGGAGTGACACTAAGGTCTTAAATTTTGATCACATCTTTCAGTTAAGCTGAGAGTCTCATCAAAAGGGGGAATTGTTAAAAAAGAGACAACAGGCCCCAAATGGAGTCATTTGTGCTAAGCCCACATCAACAAACTGAGACTTAATACCTATATTTAATTACAGTTTCAGCCTCCCCCAGGAATAGAATCTTAAACCAGTCCATCTGGAATCACCTGGTCAGCACTGGTGAGGTCATCCACCAGACCCCTGAGGTCCCTTAGAGGAAGGTGACTTTGCCACAAAGGATTCGCTCTTTGCTAGTCACTTCCTTGTCCTGCCCCCTTCTGCCTATCAAAGTCTTTCATTCTGTACAGCTCCTTGGAGCTCCTTCCATCTGCTTGAAGGGATGCTGCCTGACTCATGAATCATTGAATAAAGCCAATAAGACCTTTAAAATTTACTCAGTTGAATTTTGTTTTTTAACAGCATCAAAGTTGTTTGCTGCATGAACGTTTCCATCAGGATCTTACATTTAGGTTGATGATCCATTTCAAGTGAATTTGTTTGAAATTCCTAGGCTAGTGATTCCACACAGCTGAAGCCAGACCCTTCTGCATCCTTGACCCAATGCCCCACGAGACAGGAGGTCCAGCCTACAATGGGACGGGTACTGTTCCCAGCTTTGTATGAGTGTCAGCTATAGCTCCTTCCTTCCAGTCCTTTGGGATGGTGTGTGCTCCTGCCTCTGCTAATTTCCTACGTACATTCACTGATCAGCACTCAGCTGAATATTCAAGGGGGACCCTCTGCAGACTGGCAATTCCCTGTGCAGCACTTCTACCCAAGTTCACTTTCTGTTGACTCTCTCTGCCATGTTCTCCTTGACTCCTGGCTGCGTCTGCTCTGCTGGGCTCTGCCTGGGCTCCCACTCCTGCACCTCCCCCTGGAAACTCTCCCAAAGCCAGAAGCCCAGCTGTTGTAGGGCTCACGTCTTGGTTTTCTTTCTGTGATGGGTCACCTAATTGCCAGATGTTCTTTTATTTTTTGGATATTTCAGGTATGAGGGTAAATCTATTTCCTATAGCTTCATTTTGACGACATGTAAGACACTTACATACTGAAATATAGCATAAGCGATATCATGGGCCAGACATTTTGGCTAAATTAATAAAGGTACCTTGGCTTAACTCACACAGTAACAGAAATAGATTATTGGGTGGCCCAACAGAGCAAAATCCAACTCTCTGCTGTTTATAAGACAGAAGCTGGAATAAAGAGATTCAGAAAATTCAAAGTCGAGGTTATAGACAAAGATATGCCAGGTCAATACAAATAGCAAGAAAGCAGGATTTAAGGTCTTGATTGTGGGAACGGACATGGCGGGTCCTGCTCCCATCTCTCATTCTTTCTACTTCACTGCTCACCAGCCACAGTTCCAGTGCATCATTTCTTTGCACGGTGGCTTTCTCTGGATTCAGGGTTTTTGTTACCTGTGTGGCAGGCCTGAGTGCTGGAGGATTAATACCCTCTGGGATTGGTCCGCAATGAATCAGTGATGGAGGCTGGTATACATGTATATTTACCAGCACCCTCTCTCCTTGGACAGCATAACCCCGAGGCACTGACAGGTAGGATTGCCAAGGGGAATAAAGCTCTGGAGGCAGGGCAGTAAATGGCTTTATAACCACCACTTATGTGCTGTTCACCCACCCCTGACACCCTTCCCAGCCTCACCAGTGTTTTCTTCACTTCTCAAATAAACCACTTGCATCTGAACCCTCATCTCAGGATTTACATAAGGCAACCCAAATGAAGAGAAAAGGTAGAATCCAAGGTACAGAAAGGTAGAATCCAAGCCCTCCAAGCAAATTAAAACACAACAAATCCAAGCATCAATAATGCAATGATAAAAAATTTGTAAAGAAAATGGAAGAATTATGGATGCCTATGCATTCAACAACAGAGCAATAACTTTTATGAAGCAGAAACCAGAGGAGAAAGAGACCATGACACATTCATAACAGGAAAGTTCTTCTCAGTTGAAGACAGGTCAAGCAGACAAAACAGTTAATAAGAACACAAAATGCCTAGGCAGCAAAATCAGTGGGTTAAGTTTTACAGAGACACATAGGGTTGTAAAACCCGGCTATAGAGAATACACCTGCTTTTCACGTGTGAGTGGAACTTAAAAACTGACCATATTTTAAGGTATGTGAAAACATCAGTAGCTCCTTAAAATAAAATAATATGAACAGGATTTTTGACTGTAGTGCAATAATATAAAAATTAACAACACATTTTAAAGGGCCCTCCAATAATTTGGAAACCAGCTCAAGGCAGTGAGCCAGGGCAGCTGCAGGACTCCTGTACTTGTTTTCTTTCTGTCGGGGATCATTTCACTAAGCAGCCATTGGCTATTAAGCAACTCTTGGCTCCAAGGGGAAATACAAAACTAAGTTTCAGAACTTCTAGAAAATCACAATAATAGAAACGCAATACATCAGAGTCTAAAATTCATAGCAGTGAATACTCTACAAAAAATGAATCTGTACAAATGATTTGACAAATCAAAAAACTGGAGAGGGCAACAAAGTAAGTGGAAAGAAAGAAGCAATCAATGACGGTAAAGCAGAATTTAATAAGAAAATATAAAGCTTGCTCTCTGAAAAGAATAGCAACAAAATTGACAAGCCATTAGCCAGCTTAATAAAATAAATGAAGAATGAGAGAAAGCACAAGTACACAAAATAAAAGATGACTACAGGAAAACAGTCATCAAAGGAGGAAATAAAAAGAAATTATACATTGAGCAGAATGTTCTGCAAATAAGTTTGACAACTTAGATGGGTAACTTTTTAGGAAATATAATTTACCAAAGCTGACTCCCATAGGCATAGAAAGGATAATCAGATAATCAAAAAGTTTCTTCCCATAGAAGAAACAGAAAAAGTAGTGAAAATTCTTCCTTACAAATAAGCACCATGACTAGATGCTTTCTTAGGAAAATCCTGCAAAATCATTAAAAATCAGATAATTGCAGTGCTACTTAAAAGATTCCAGAGCTTTAAAACAGAAGGACATGAAGCAAGTATGATATGGATACCAAACCTGGACAAATACAATCTGAAAAAGTAATTACAGCCCAATCTCACACATGAATTTCAATGCAAAAATATTAAATAAAATAATGGTAAATAGAATCCAATAGCTCACGTAAATACGAATTCACTGAAATATGCACGAATGGTGCATATTTCAGAAATGCAAAAGTGATTCAATACTAGAGAATCTATTACTATAACTCAGTATGTTAATAGATCTAAGCAGAAAAATTCTATTCTTTTGATAGATGCCAAAAAGGTGTTAACGCAATTCAGTACCCATTTGTGATTAAAAAAACTTAAGATGGATTAATAACCCATATCAAAAGGCAGCTTCTTACAGAAAGATGGCCGGTAGGCACATGAAAAGATGCTCAAGATCACTGATTATTAGAGAAATGTAAATCAAAACTACAGTGAGGTACCACCTCATACCAGTCAGAATGGCCATCATCAAAGTCTGCAAATAACAAATGCTGGAGAGGGTGTGGAGAAAAGGGAACCCTCCCACACTGTTGGTGAAATGTAAATTGGTGCAGCCATTATGGAGAACAGTATGAAGGTTTTCTGAGGAACCCTCAGAAAACTAAAAATAGAATTACCATTTGACCCAGCAATCCCACTCCTGGGCATATACCCAGAAAAAACTATAATTCAAAAAGATACATGCACCCCTGTGTTCATAGCAGCACCATTCACAATAGCCAACACATGGAAACAACCTAAATGTCCACCAACAGATGAATAGATAAAGAAGATGTGGTACATATATACAATGGAATACTACTCAGCCATAAAATAGAATGAAATAATGCCATTTGCAGCAACATGAATGTACCTGGAGATTATCATACTAAGTGAATAAGTCAGACAAAGACAAATACCACATGATATAGCTTATAAGTGGAATCTAAAATATGGCACAAATGAACTTATCTACAAAACAGAAACAGACTCACAGACATAGAGAACAGACTTGTGGTTGCCAAGGGTCGATGGGGGATGGACTGGGAGTTTGGGATTAGCAGATGCAAACTAGTATATATAGAATGGATAAACAACAAGCTTCTACTGTAGAGCACAGGGAACTCTATTCAATATCCTGTGACAAACCATAATGGAAAAGAATATAAAAAAGGATGTATATATGTGTATAACTGAGTCACTTTGCTGTACAGCAGAAATTAACACAATGTTGTAAATCAACTATACTTCAATTAAAAAAAAAAGCCACTTCTTATTTCATGGGGAAACTTTAGAGGCATTTCCACCAAGGATGCCTACTATCTCCATTACTGTTTAACATTGCATTGGAGGCACTAAAACAATGCAATTAGAAGCACAAAAAATTGGAAAGGGGTTTACGGGTGACACCATGTATGTCTGCAAAACAAAAGCAATTGTTGGAAAATACTACTACAAACCATAGAACGATTTATACGATAGGATCAACAATCTTCATATATACAAACTAGTCTTTTAGCAGATATGATGAAATAGCAAATATATGTAATTACAACATCAAAATTTTAATAAAATAGCTGGGAATAAACCTATCCAAAAAGTGCAAAACCCACATGAGGAAAACCATAAAACAAAACTGGACAAATAGGGCTTCCCTGGTGGCGCAGTGGTTGGGAGTCCGCCTGCTGATGCAGGGCACACGGGTTCGTGCCCCGGTCTGGGAGGATCCCACATGCCGCGGAGCGGCTGGGCCCGTGAGCCATGGCCGCTGAGCCTGCGCGTCCGGAGCCTGTGCTCTGCAACGGGAGAGGCCGCAACAGTGAGAGGCCTGTGTAACGCAAAAAACAAAACAAAACAAAAACTGGACAAATAAATATCCATATATATATATATACACACACACATGTATGTGTATTATGTTGACTTTCTCAGATTTAATTTATAATTCATTGATATCTCAATAAAAATGCCATATTTTTTTCTGAGGTTAAGCAAGTTGATTTTAAATTTGATTTGGAAGAATAAACGATCTAGAATGAAGACCTAAATAAATGACATTAAATGAAGAGCAATTTTGGAGGGCTAGCCGTTTTATACATTAAAACATAATAATCGTTAGTAAGACTCCATGATGAAAACTGTGTTATTCATGCATGTAGACAGACAAGAAAACAGAAGAAGAAATTCAGAAACAGAGCCAGTCGCATATGGACATTTAGGGAGCTGGCAGTAGAGGAGAAAAAGGTGGACAGAACAAAGTTATTCTTGGTTTTAATGAAGCCAAGTGGACCACTGTCCTGATGGCTTGGCTCTTGGGATTGGGGAGAGGATGCCTCTTGGGTTTCTGGTTTGTGTGATGGGTGGGTGGCACAAAGTAACACAGGTAGTTATGGTGCAGAGCGTTCATTACTAGTTACCGATGGAATACTGGGAATGCAGAAAAAGCTCTCTTATCATTATTACCATTAAAAAACCCCTGCAATAACAGAAAGCACAATGTAACCTATCGTTGTGCTGACTGTGCTGATTGCATGTGAATGATGGGAAATCTTGTGGGTCCTCAGTTTATCACATTTTATTCACCACATCTACGGTTACTGACGTGTTTAATTTCTGAGTCAGGTATGGGATGTCTTGGCAAGCATTTGTCTGTTTTCAGCTTCTGACACTTTCTGGAACTCTCTGCTTGATCTTGTGGGTAGCCAGGAAGAGCCCCTTAACTCCCCCTCTCTCCGCGCTGGCGTGGATTGCTAGTGCCCACTTCCTAACTGGTTTTACTTCCTCCCCTCTGGCTTCTCTGCTCCATCAACCATTCTGTAGTTAGAGTGACGTTTGTGAATCAGTCTTGCTACTCCCTCCTTAATCACCCTTCAAAGACTCCCCATGGCCTTTAGGATAAAGTCTACACTTGTGGCTTAGAAAGCACCAAAGCATTCTGAAGCCTTGCTTTCTGAAACTTCCCACCTTGCTCTGCTTGGCTCTGGCGTTACTGCACACTTGCTCTGTCCAGAATGACTAGCTAACTCCTCACTCTTTGGTCATCATCTAGATGTCACCTGCTCCGGGAAGCTTCTTTGGCATCCTGGCTGTGGTTTGGGACCGACCTTCCAGGTGTCTACAGTGGTGCTTGCACTCCTCGTAATGTATGCCTTGCCTCGCCTTCCTGTCTTCCCACAAGGCAGAGCCCCCTCTAGGGAGGAACCGTGGTCCTGACGTTACTGGTCTCCAGCCTGTAGTCCACGCCCGGCACATAATGGCCTTCGGTCGTTGTTGAGCTTGAGAAGGAGGAAGGTCCCAGCCCTACTCATGCTCATTCCTGTCTGATTTTGCTCAAGACCTGTTCTCTTCCCTCTTCAGTCTCTAAATCTCCTGGGAGTTCCAGAGCGGATGTACTTGTCACATGGCCATGCAATGACTAATTGGAAATTGCCGGTGCCTAATTTATATTGCCGGCACCTTCCAGTTTATCGCATTTGGGTCCTTGGACATTTCACATTCCCAGTGAATCACTATCCTTTTTAACAAATCTGTAATTCATCAGTACTGTCTAATTTCTTAAGGATTTCTTTTCTCCTTGGAGTTGGCTCATTTCGGGCCCTGAAGAGACAGGGATAAAGTAGCTTGCTGAAACAATAATCAAAACAGGAGACCCAAACAAACAAACAAACAAACAAAAACAAACAAACAAAAAAAAAACAAAACAGGAGACCCTATCTTTCTATCTTCACATTCAGAAAAGCTTATTAATTGCAAGGTAAACTTGGAGCAGCTTTGGACATTTTGGCCACCTGCATTATTTAGGAAGGGAAATGAATGAATGGTTACTTTTGGTAAATGAGAGAAATGAAGACACATTTCCTCTTTAATAATAACATAAGAGGAAAAAGGAGGTGGCAGACTTCCAATTGGTATAGAGAAAAATTAAACCCTGTTTCCCTTGGAAGAAGTACAAATTCCAACTGAATTCAGATATTTATTGGAGTTGTTAGTTCAAAGCCATATTCTACATTTTCTTTAAAACATCACTGTTCTGATGAGGTACTGAGATTTTGTTTTGAATTTTCCTCATTAGGAATTGGGATGGATATTCCATTTGCCTTTCCAGAACTTCTTTCTATTCTTCCCCACCTTACTGTCTACTCCTGGAGGCTGAGCAGACATGGATTGCATCAACAAGTTCTCTTGCCTGTGAGTTTTGGTTGGATTTGGACAGTGGGACGCACCGGAAGAGGCAGGAGGGCAGAAGAGAGAGTCCGGGGTATTTATTATTTCTGCCCGGCCATGGTTTGGCAGTAGCTGTGTTTCTCTCTCTAAGGTCACATCTCCTGTCCAGCCACCTTCAGCTACACCCAGAACTCCTGCCAGCTTGCAGTAACTGCCCCTTCCCTTGCCTTTACAGACTGAGGAATGGTAAGGACCCTCCCTGTTGCTTGCCCTGGGTTTATTACTTTCCCTAAACCCTGCCCTCACTTTGCTTAATAACCTTTGCTTTAAAATTTCCTTAAATCATTCGAGTAAGACTTTGTTTCCTGAGACACTGGCTGACACGAGCAAGAGAAATTTTTTTGGCTGAGAAGCATAATTCCAGGACCCCAGGTGCCCAGAAATCATTTACTCCAAGTCCTTCGCTTTACAAGAGTCTGCAGAGAGAAAGGGTGACTTGCTTGATGCCACACAGCCATGCATGACATAGCCTGAAACTAGAATCCACGGATCTTGTCTTTTCAGACCAATACTCTCTTCAGACCTCCTCAGCATGGATTAAACAGGGATGCTTCAAGAAAAAAAATTATAGGCCAACATCCCTGACGAACATAGATGCAAAAGCCCTGAACAAAATATTAGCAAAATTAATTCAGCAATATATTAAAAGGATACTACACCATGATCAAGTGGGATTTATTCCAGGGGTGCAAGGATGGTTCAATATCTGCAAATTAGTAAATGTGATACATCACATTAACAAAGGAAGGATAAAAATATTATGATCATCTCAATAGATGCAGAAAAAGCTTCTGACAAACTCCAACATCCATTTATACACTAATATGCATAAAATGGATAACTAATAAGAACCTGCTGTATAAAAAATAAATAAAATTAAATTTAAAAAATCCATTTATGGTAAAAACTCTCAACAAAATGGGTATAGAGGGAACATACCTCATCATAATAAAGCCCATATAAGACCAACCCACAGCTAACATCATACTCAGCAGTGAAAAGCTGAAAGCTTTTTCTCTAAGATCAGGAACAAGACAAGGATGTCCACTCTCATCACTTTCATTAGACATAGTTTTATAAAAAGTCCTAGCCACAGCAATCAGACAAGAAAAAGAAATAAAAGGAATCCAAATTGGAACAGAAAAGTAAAACTGTCACTGTTTGCAGATGACATGATACTATATGTAGAAAATCCTAAAGACTCCATCAAAAAATTGTTAGAACTAATAAATGAACTTGTTTATTAATAAACAGTATCTCCAATACCATATTAATTAGCTTTTACTGAGGGCTTCCTGTGTGCCGGGCTCTGTGCTCAGCACATACTTTTATCATTGTTAGCTATCAAAACGACTTTTGCTGATGCTGTAGGTGAGGAAACTCAGAGGTTAAATCACTTGTCCCCATCATGTGGCCTGGACGGGTGTGTGACAGGGCTGAGATTCACGTCTGGGGCTTTCTGATTCCAGAGTCACATCCTAACCACCCTGTAACATGTGTGTTACCAGTACCCGCTTACCAGTACCCGTGTGGGTTGGATCTGAAACCAGAGCAATGTCTAAATGGCCAGGCCAAATGCCAAGGCTGCTTAATCCAGAGAGCTGCTGGGAGGGCAGCAAGGGCATGAATCATTCATTCTACAGGCAGGTGTGCAGTTCCCACCGACAGCACCATTCAGTGATTCACCAAAGTTGAAACAGTGCTCTGATGGGATAGATCATCCCAGAAAGGTTGCCCTTCTCTGGCAGGAGCCCACAGAAAACAGGGGCTGTGGGCTGACAGCCACAACTGCTATGGGGAAGTCACTGGGAGATGCTCAGAGGGTGGCCCCTAGGGTTGGGAGCCAGGCTGGAGTCCAGAGTCAGAATTGGGGAACTTCAAGATCATGGGAACCAGGGACCGGGGAAACCAGGAGTGTTTAGACATGGCCCAGCCAACAGTCTTATCTGTCTCCCAGGCAGCCTCAGTGTCACGTACAGCGACTGGCCATGCCTAATTTTGAAACAATCAAATGAGTACTTGCTTAAGAAAGAAAACAGCCGCATAGCACAGGGAGATCAGCTCGGTGCTTTGTGACCACCTAGAGGGGTGGGATAGGGAGGGTGGGAGGGAGGGAGACGCAAGAGGGGGGAGATATGGGGATATATATAGCTGATTCACTGTGTTATACAGCAGAAACTAGCACACCATTGTAAAGCAATTATACTCCAATAAAGAGGTAAAAAAAAACATCTGGTAAAAGCAAGCAAGTGGAGAAGAGAAAATAAATCCTCTCAGCTCAGGACTGGGTGCCACGTTTGCCCCAGGAGCCTGTGGTCTGGGAAACCTGTGTCAGGGTAGATGTTCCAGGTGGGACCCACCCGGAGTCCATTGCTGCGTCCAGCACACACACTGGCTCTTGCTCAGACCCTCGCCTGCTGCGTCACCTCGGCAAATGACTGTTGTTTTCCTATGCTCCAGTTTCCTCCTCTGGACGAGGGGCAGAATAAATTTGCCCGACGGGTCTAAGCATGTCACAGTGCGCGGTCTCACTACGGCTGGATTCCTGCCGGGCACAAGCCAGGCACCCGGCCTCCTCTCTCTACCCATCTTCTCCCTGCAGAGTGTCTCATCAGAGAATGGTCGGGTGACAGGTGACTCAGAGACACAGTCTCCAGGGCAGCAGAGACAGCACCCCGCCCCACGTGGGAAGCCCCAGCTCAGACAGGACCAGTGGCACCCGGGGACCCCCAGGAGTTACCGTTTGGAGCCAGGTCCCCGCCCTGACTTCCCGTGAGCTTTTCTGTGGCTCGAGTTCTGTGGGGTCCCTCGTGGGCTAATCCTTGGCGCCAGGAAGTGTTTGGATGGGGTCCTGCGATTGCCCACCAGGAAATTACATCTGTCATTCCTGGTTCTCTGAGTCCTGCTTAGGACTCACAGGCTGCCCAAAGAAGCAAGAAGGATGACATCACCCACAGGCCCCGAGCTGTCCCCGAGATGCTGGTGTGACACCAGGTCACAGGACAGGGGCTCGTTCCCCTGCTCAGACCTGCCGCAAAACACAGGCCGGCCGCAGGCCTGTGCAGATGTTTCTGTGTGTCCTAAAATATCATCACTGTTTAAGTTCCACTGGCACGTGGAAGCCAGGCGAGTTCTCTATAGGGCGGCCAGCGGCTCTCAGCTCACACTGCCTTGCTTCTGAGCTGCTCATCACGCCACATTTTGAGTCCCTTTTCAGCCGACTCCTGATCTCCCAAATGCCACCACCTTGCTTGTCGCCTGCCCTCAGGCCTGGGCCCGGCCAGTCGTGCCCTCCGGCTGCAGACCGGACCCTGAGGCTAATTCCACTCTCCCTCCCTGCCCTCCCCTTCACTGCAATTCAGAGGCTTTCCAGCCGCTCACAGCCATCTGTCTCCTAGGAAATCTCCCTTCCACCCCACAGCTGGGCATTTGCCCATCAGCCATTGACTAAGCAGGTCCTTCTGGAATTTTCTCCCTGGGGTGACCTGTTTCACTGCCTCCAGGCTGAGCAGGGCAGAGGGAGGGCCACGACCAGCAGACCAGATCCAGAAATGCAGGCTCCACCCAGAATCGGTCACTAGGTCGAGCCCACAGTCCTGGGCTCACCATCCATCATGGGGTCCCCCTGGAGGCAGTGGGGCAGCCGCAGGGTCACCCAGCCTGGCCCGAACCCCTTTTACGGATGGACTTCTTAGTAAGTAGGTTGCTGCTCTAAAGATACACGAGAGGCGGAACTGCCACTTCTCTGCCCCGAGGCCTGCTGCAGGGATGAGGAGATAACGTGGTCCGGGAAGACTGGGAAAGCGGTCCTGGGCTCTCAGCACCGAAGAAGTCAGGTGGTTCCAGGGCCCGATCCGAGGCTGAGGCGAGAGCCAGGGGTGGGAAGGCTTCCCTGAAGGCCCTTCTCTCAGCTCCTTCTGAGAGCCTCTCAACCGCCTGGAACCCTGGGGGTCATCCTCTGGTCCTTCCGACAGAAGGCAGAGCGAAATGGGGAAAACCCTGGACTGGACAGAGGACACCTGGGCTCCAGTCTCACTTCTCAGGATGTGCACTCTCTCCCTGAGCACTCACTGAACACCTCATCCGGACCTGACAGTGAGGGAGACCACTGAGTGCAGTGTCTACACGGGGACCTTCGGGGAGAAAGAAGAGACACGATTAGTAGTTACGCTGTGTAAACCAGGCCTTTTCCTGGCACACAGGGCCATGTGTTCTGGGCCCGGAAAGCTCATTCTGACCTGCTTCCTGCCCTGAGGCTGACGCACTGTGGGCAGAAAGGCAGGTGAGGGGCTGGCTTGAGGCGTGATGTGTGGGGAAGGGTGGCTTTGACGGCAGAAGTGAGCTTCCAGGGGCAGCGAGGAGGCCTGGCCGCAGGACCACACGGGCTGGGGGGTGGGGGCAGCGTCGTGAGCACAGGGCTGGGTTTCCCAGTTGGTGGGGTGCGCGGTGAGGGGAGCTGCACATTTCTGGCAGGGGAAGTGCGCGAGGGGTGAGGGGCGTGCCATGCGCCCTCGGGATGCATCAGTGCCCTGGTGGTGGTTCCATGTGGGTGAGAGCTGAGGCTGAGGCCTCGGATTGGCGAGGGGGGCTTACAGGCTCAGGAGTTCAGATTTAATTCTGCAGGAACAGGGGTCCTAGAAGCACTGACTTAAGAACGAGGATAACGCGATGAAGCTGCTTCATCAGGTGCTTAGTCTTCCTGGACCCAGTATCCTCGTCTGGAAAATGGTGCCTCACCACCATGGAACCTGAGAACCGCCAAGCACAACTGGGAAACACTCCGCAAAAAGGCAAAAGCACGATGCAGAAGGCTGCCCCATCCCTCACGCGCAGCCCAAACCCAGTGCGGGATGCAGAACATAACATAACGCAACAAGGTGTACATTTAGTGTCAGGTTGGTCCCCCGCCTTGTGAGCAATTTGAGGTGGCTGTGCACTCAAGGGGCCGCCCTTCTCGTCCTCAGGGCGCGCATCTGCTCCCCTCACATCTGCTGCTCTCCTGGTCTGCTGGGGAACAAGGCTGCTCTGGGCGACGGGGCACCAAGTCGTGTGTGAGAACCGGGGGCCAGAGGCCAGGGAAACTGTACGGACCCCACTCACACACACACACGTCTACACTAGCCTCCTCTCATTCCGCCAGCACTGCAGGCAAAATCCTGCCTCAGGACCTTGGTACCTTCTCTCTTCCCTGCCAGCTAGGCGTCCGCCCATGCTTGGCCCTCTCCTTTCCTCCAGGTTTTTACTAAAATGCCTCTGTAGCAAGAGGCCTTTCTTCATCTCCCTATTTAGGCTTCATCCCTTTTCATGTTTTTCTCCTAATCACTTACCAGCACCTAAGTATACTCGGTATATTATTCACTTATTTCGCTTATGGTCTGTCTCCTCCACTAAGATTTAAATGCCACGAAGGCAGGGATTCCCGTCTGTTTTGGCATCTGCTGTAACAAGTGCCCGGGAGAGGGTAGCAAGCAGTCCTAAGTACCAATTGAATAAACGAATGTTTCCTTTCTATTTTGGGCATAGGGTACCTAAACAAACTGGGGTCTGAAGTCATGAAATCCACACGAAGGCTACACTTTCATTTTCTTTTATTTGTGGCACTAAAAGACCAACAGTAGAGACAGTGTGGTGTGAGAGCGATTGGCTGGATGCCCTGGCCGCCCTGGGGAAGGTGAGTGGCATTCATCAGACAACGCAGAGCAGTTTCCGTCCTACGTGACGCCCGGCTCTGAAATCGTGAAACGTTCGAAGGATCCCGCCATATCTGTTGCTTCATTAAGACAGAAATTTTATTTCAGGAATTCCTCTTGATTTCTAGTCATCTCTTAAAGAGCTTTTCCTACAGCCGTAGTTGGCCTCTGAGATAAATACCAGAGACTGGGTGCTGTGTGCTATGAGAAGGCTGCCACGCGGTCCACAGCGGCCATTCACCTGCCGGGCACAAGCATGGAGACCAAACCCGCACTGTGAAACACCAGCACGATTTTGATCTGATCCGGACCCGGCATCCACGCTTCTGCCCCGCGGAGGATTTCTAAGGCTCCTAGGGCAGCCTCCGGGCTCCGTGCTCAGTCCTCGGTCGGGGAGGGCTGCGCTACATCACAGCCCGCCGGGGGACAGCATCCCAAGTGGGCACTGCCATCCCCTCCAACGTCCTTCTGATCTCAGCCAACACCCCAGGAGAACTCAGACCTGCCATGTTCATACGTCACGTTTGATTGTTATTCTGGGCGATCATGGTTGATTTTTAATAGCTTTAGCTGGACAGACCGTGGTCTGCCACCCTCCATGAGGTTTTCACCCCAAATGTTTGAGGAATAAGGATCCAATACTTTCATTACTCAGCGAAGTCACCTTTGAAAAAGCCTCCCAACTCTTTTTTCTTACATCAAGTAGCGTATGACATTCAGATTGTTTCAATTGATTTATATATTTTCCCTAGAATTCAGAAAGATTTTCAACAACTAAATGGTTTTAACCGTCTACATGTGGTAAGTCTCCAAGGTCCAAAATCGGTCTAAGGCATGATTCTTTCCACTTTGTCTATCAATGTAATTAAGTGTGTTGGGCTCCAGCGTTTATAGTCCCATTAACCTGCCAACAAGAACAGTTTATTGGCAACTTTAAATATTCAGAGGCAAATACATTTCCTTGGCACAAGCCACGTGGCAGAGTGGCATCCCCGTCCCTTTGAACCGTGATATAGACTGAGAGTCAACGAGGCGAGTTTTGGCCTGGAGACCAGGAAGCCACCAGACCCCTATATTCCTTGCTGGGTGGTGCTCGTGAGGGGTGAGCATCCTGCAGGGGGGTTTCTGCCACGATCGCATCCTGTTGTTGATTCACACGAGCAAGGGCACCTGCAGTGAAGAAAGAACCACAGTTACTCAGGTTGTGAGGCGGAGCCCAGGGTGCAGGTATCCGGGCGCTGAGGACCTGTGTGCCAACCCCTCCTTGCAATATTCCTTTCCCAACACAATGAGTGTTTACGCTGTACCCATCAAACGTTTAGCCCCAAGGAGAAAACTCTCAGAAACACAAACAACATGCCTGAATGCTTTCAGTGACTGGCTACAGGCTTCAGGAAAAAACATCGGAAACTGCTGGAGGGTCTAAGATGTGTCTGCAGGTCCCTGAGCTTCTCCCAGAGCCGTCAGCCGGCCCCAGCCCCCGCCTTCTCTGAGCTCCCTCCCAGTCTCTGCGTCTGTTAGGGGTCCGTCCCTCTTCTGGGCTGGTCTCTGCATGTGGGGGTTTCTCCTTCGGGGATGCCCCTTTCCTGCTGGAAAACGAGAACTCCTTCTTCAAGAAGCGTTCAGACCATCTTTTGGCCGAAGGCATTCCTGCTTCCAGTCCTGGGTGGGCAGATCCGGTCGCCCCCTCGCCCGCCGTGGTCTCCCAGCAGCTGTGTCTGTCACTGCTGGTGTGGGGACTCTGGGGCGGGAACCCCGGCATCCATCCCCATCCCGTCCCCGGGCGCAGGACTTGCTGGGTGCCAGTGAGTGGGGGCGGCTCCAAGGGGCGACTGCAAACCCACACGTTCCCAGCCCACTCGATGCGCGAGCTCACCCTGCCACCCTGAGCCCAGCCCTGCACGCTCCTGGGATGCCCAAGTGCAGAAAATGTGACTGCAGAATCTTGAAGGAAACAGTTCCATGCCTCTGAAGGCCAAGGTGAACAGCATTTTTAAGAAAAGCGACAGATTCACGTGAAACCATGTGAAAGGAGCACTGGATTTCTCACCGTGGCTCCACCGAGCTCAGCACATTCAAACTGGAACGGCGCTGGGAGCTGGGCATCTCGTCCTACTTCTCAGTGCGTTATCAGAGCGAACATCCAAGGACCCAAGCAGATTTCTTATAATGCCAACAACACACACCACCTGGAATATTTCCTGTGCACTCACAGCGTGTCAGGCACCATTTCGAGCCCTCCATGAATCTCATCTCATTAAAACTTCAGCTCAACTCAATCCCTGACACGTTATTGCCATTGTTATCACTGTGGGTACTGCCTCCAATATAAAGATGGGAGAACCGGGGTGTAGAGTGCTGTCTCGGCCTGGACCAAATACTAGTAAATAGCGGTCCCAGCGGGCTCATCTGAGAAGAGAACATGGCCCCAGGCCATGACCACGACTGCAGGGTTCCACCCGCTCCTCTCTTATGAACACACTGGCCCATCAGTGTCTCCTCGGCTGCAGCGGCGTCCACACCAGCTGAGAAATGAAACGGGACAGATGAGATGTGGAGGGAGGAGACTGGACCTGCTGATTTGGATGGAGCCCATGGGACACACACGGTGGACGTCAAGGAGGGCACTGAAGATTCGTGTCCGATGCACAGGGCAGCTTAGGATGGGGGTGGGATCGGGGGCCAGCGGTCTGGATGGTGAAGGGTCTGCCTGGGAGAGTGAGGAGATTTGGAAGACGAGGGGTCTTGGGACTCTCTCCAGGGCCGCATGCAGCCTTGGGCAGAGGAGACTCAGAACGTGGCCAGAGGGGCAGGGGAAACGTGCAGCGCGCTTGCCGAGCCGCGGGGAGTGCGCGTCCACAAGGATGCACGTGGTGACAGCAAACAGTGCAACGGGAACCAGGGGGCCCCAAGGGTGGGAAACACAGATGAGCTTATGTTTAAACATTATGTTAGTTACGTTTTCAATGGGTTTTTCTTCAAACCCTAGACACCTTGAGAAGTGAGCCACCTCTAACTTCAAAACAAAGATTTTAATTGTCAGTTTGGAAAAGCAAAATCAGTTTGCTACAGAATGTCCAAGACACGGGGAGAAGAGTGTGTGTGTTGGGCAGAGCAGAACAGATTGAGCCTGTTATTGGAAAATGCAGCCAGCATCCTGTTAACAGTACGTTTATCCCATTTCCTGACCTTTGAAAAGGGTCAGGAGAATAAAGGGCGCTATTCTTGCATCCAAGGGTACTAGCAGCATTGTGACCTTGACGAGGGCGGTTCTGAGAGCGGCCAGGAGGAGGCCGGCGGGGGATGGGTGCTGGGGAAACGGAGCAGCACAAGTGGGCAGGACATCTGGAAGCTACAGTGAAGGGAAGCAGAGCTAGGCAGTGGTGGGGTCGGGTCCATGGGAGGGGGAGGGATTTTTAAAAGGTATCTTTACTGTTATTGTTTTAACAAATTAATTGATATATGATAAACTGCACACATTTAAAGTGTAAAACTTGACATGTTTTGACATATATTTATTTATTTTTGGCCTGGCTTCTTTCACTCAGCATAATTATTTTGCGATTCATCGATGTTGTTGCGTGTACATTCCTTTCATTGCTGGGTAGTAATTCATTGTATGGATACACTGACTTTGCATCTGGGCTGGGCGAGTCTCAGGCAGGGGGTGCCCCCTCCTTCCCCGGTAAATGGGGATGATGGTATTTGCACTACAGACCCACCCGGTGAGGCTCGAGGTATACCTCATTGCGTTGTCACCAGCACCACCATCACTTCGTCTCATCCCAGCACCAGCGTCCTGGTGGCCGGGATGAGATAACTGAACAGAGGTTTGGGGGTGAGGCAGGAGACATCCTGCACGCCTCGGTCACCTAAAGCCTGGCCCGACTGGGAGAAGCCACTTTCCGAAGGCGGTTCCAAGTTGCTAAGGTAAACTTCCCAGGACACAGAGGGGTAGTAGGTGGGACTGTGACCCAGTGAGGGGAGCTACAGGGCAGGCGAGTGAAGGAAGCAGGGGCTGGACATCACCTGCTCTCCTGGCAGTGAGCCTGCTTCACACTAGCCTGAGTGTCGCTGGTGCAGAAGACCCGGGCTGGGGGCTATTTGAATCCCTGGCTGGTTGAGACCTAGAAGGTGCTCTCATCACCACTAATAGCAACAACGATGGCTGCATGCAGATTGTAAGAGTTCTCAGTAAACTAAGAAAATATCTAGGAAGGAAAAGGAGAACTCCTAAACTTTGGTGTCAAGAAGGAAACTGAAGAAGGACAGCCTTAAAAAGCTCTGACTTGGACAATTCAACAAAGACAGCTTGGTGATGGAATTGGCCACAAGGTAGCATAAACCACACTGATGGCCATTAGTGTCAACCCAAGCTTAAAGCCACACTGGTAAGGGACCCGTGGACCTGCCCCGGGATGGGTGTGACCAAATTCAGGTGGGCAAGGAGGACAGAGGGCGCCCCCCGGGGGAGGAGGGCGTGCTGCAAGGCGCAGCTTGGAAGAAAAACACTGGAAGGGTTCCTGGCATCCCAAAGGTTTCAAGCTTCCTGAAAGATTCTTTCTTATTTTGGTTGGACAAGAAGAAAATCAATGAAGGGACAAAGCTTGCAGTTTGAGGCCAAGTCAGAAAGCTGTAAAAATATCCAAGTTTAATTCTGTTTCCTCACCTGCCAAGGAAAATGATGTTTATATGGAAAAAGGTAAAATGAACAGTGGTGACAGAGGGCTGGTGTCCAGGGGAAGGAAAGAAGTTGTCAGGGAGCGACAGGATTCTCTGTTTCAGGTCCCTTTTTTCCACCCAGACAGATGAGTTCCTGGTGGGGTGGGGGTGGGGGGCTAACGGACTCCCAGGGGACCCAGCCATGCAGCTGTCAGCCAGCTTTGCAGAACGGGAGTGGGACCGTTGGCAGAAGACTGGAGATGTCTGGAACTTACCTTATTCTGCAAAGGAAAAGAAGGTGGTTTCTTACGGTGTGAAGTGGATTCTTGGCAAGTTTATCACGATTATGAAATAGACGAGTTCTGAGCACAGGGACCCCAAGTTGCACTCGGCCACTGGTCTGGAGAGCCAGGCAATATGGTGGCAAAGAATGGGCGCCCTCTCTCCCTTCCCCCAAAAGATAGTTACTGAGCACCCACTCTGTGTCTGGGGCTGTGCAAGGCGCTGGGACCTGCTGGAGCTCACGGTGTGGCAGGAGGGCAAGCTCACACAGGAGTTACACAGATCACTGCTGAAATTAGGCTGCGATGTGGTTATGGGGGAAAATGAGGTGATGCTCTGTTGGGGAACCTCCTCCAGCCTGGGGGCTGGGGGAGACTTTCTGGGGGCTTGAGGTTAATCCAGGAACATGCAGGACGACTGGGGATTAGCTGGTAACACTAGGAGGTGAAACGTTTTCCTTCCAGGAATAGGGAACCGCACCCATGAGGGCCCTGAGGGGTCACTGCAGTGGTGACAGGCATCCCTGGGTTCCACCTGCAGGAAAAACAGGTCACATGGAAGGTCTGTATAGGCAGGATGGTCACAGGGCAGCAAAGACAGAAATAACCTGTCTGTGCCTCTGAACTCTCCCAACTTCACTGAAACACATCAAAGGTCTACACTGTGCGTTGCCGAGCCCAGCATGGCCTAGAGTTGCTGCTGCAACTCTTTTCTGTCCTGGCTCAGGGGCTCCCTGGGCTTTGATGGCGATGGTGTCACATGTCTAATCACTTCTCACAGGGTCTCCTGCCAAGGCCAAGCGCCAGGACACACGTGTGATCTGAATCAGTTGATTCCTGTGGTGGGAAAACGTACACCTGGGAAGGCCCAGCCGCGGCGTGCCCACCATGGGGCTTAATGAGGCATTTCCCAGAGGCGTCCGCCCGTGCCGGGCTGACGCGGAGTCTGGCTGGGCGGCGGCACTGACCTAGCTAAGGCCAGGACGAGGCCCTCAGGACATCTGTGCCCCACTTTCCCATCTGTGGAATGGAGGCTGCAGACTTTCAGTCCAGGAAGGTCTGGACAGAGGAGACGCTTGCTCTCTGCCCTCCTTGGAGCGAAGCTAGGGCACATGAGGAAAAGGTCTTGGGGCTTTCGCCAGGTCCCTAACTTTGTGAGATGTCCCTAAGGCCAAGGACAAAGCCCCAATCCCTTCTCCTCTCCTGGCTGAGAGTCCCCAGGGGGCACAGACAATGCTTCATTCATCTCTCCATCTCAAGCAGCTCCTACAGTCCCTGGACCCTGGTGGGTTCTCAGGAAATGCTTGCGAAATGAATGGCTGGACGTGTGAATGTGTTAAATATAAACACGGATTAAAAGGGCACTTGGTGTCCATTCCAGGCCCTGTGAAACAATGCATTTAAAACAGACCGACAAAGGCTGTCCAACGCACACAGTTTCACCATGAATAAGAATGCAGGATGGAGTGGAAGGCGGAAGCGGATTCTGGGGTCCGTTTGAGCCCTGCCTCCAGCAAGCGAGGGCAGTGTCCACTGCGGAAGGGGCAGCAGACAGAGCAGAGCTGAGGACGCTGTTATCTGGGGCTGGACGGAAGACACAGAGTGGGCAACGTCTCTGACAACCGCAAACACAGAGGCGGGGTGTTCAATTCACACTGTGGAGGGAGGCAAACAGACTTCCAATCGCCCTGAAAAGCGGCCAACTCACTTTTTTTTTTTTTTTGGGGGGGGGCTGTATGCGGGTCTCTCACTGTTGTGGCCTCCCCAGTTGCGGAGCACTGGCTCCGGACGCGCAGGCTCAGCAGCCATGGCTCACGGGCCCAGCCGCTCCGCGGCACGTGGGATCTTCCCAGACCGGGGCACGAACCCGCGTCCCCTGCATCGGCAGGCGGGCTCTCAACCACTGCGCCACCAGGGAAGCCCGCAACTCACTTTTAAGGTGATGATTCCTCCTACATCAAATCGACCCTCTGGTCTTTTATCATAAGCAGCATCGTCACCGACGCAAAACGTGTGTGTTCAGCGAAGGGTGAGTAACTGCCCGCCTTAGCAGTGAGAGTCCCTCACCTCTGCCAGCTCTCCCGGGACAGCCGGACGCCCTGCTTCTCCTGGAGGAAGATGCCTGGAGGACTCACGCACTGCAGCCCCTCATGCCACCCGGGAGAGCCGGGAACACCCCGCCGTCTGGGACGCTATCCTGGCTACACGCATCCCGGAGCGTCACTGAACAGCAAGGATGAAGGAGCCTCTGCTCGTAGTGAGAATCCACAGACAGCGCAGCCCACACTGCTGGGATCCAGGAGTCCCACACTTAGCTCCCTTTCCTTGAGGTGATGCAACTTTAAAAGCCCAAGAGGTGAAAGAAAGCTAAAGAGGCAGAGCTCAAGCGACTCGAGGTGCAAACGCCGTAACACACCCCAAACTGCATCTGCTGCGAAGCCACGGAGACATCCACGGCCAGGGCCCCGCAGACAAGGGCCGCCCAACTAGACTAGAAGGTACAGTTGGCCCTGGTCACCTGGATCGCACGTGTGTCCCCTGGTGTCACAGGTCTGCTGTTCCACACCAATAGGGAGGGCGAGGCAGTCGAAAACGAGGTCAGGTGCACACCTCCAGGTTCCAGGTGACGCTGGCCTGGCCGCACCTGGGTGTCCCTGATGGAGGCTGAGCTGAGGCTTCTGGGTGGAAGGTCCAGGTCCTGGCCTCCGAGGTCACATGTCCTTCGGCAGGTTTTACGTGGCCCTGAGACGCAGAGTGTAAGCAGGGGAGAGGGGAGGGGGTCTGGGTCGCTGTGTAGAGCAGTGACACAGTCCTGTCGCTCAGCCCTTAGGCCTCTAGGTAAGATGTGGTGCATTGGGTAGACAAAGGGACAGGGTCTCCCAGGTCACGCTCATCATGCTCACTCAGGCCCAGCATACAGCCCAAGGGCATCGAAACCTCAGACGCTCCAGACTCACTGCCTCACCGTTGCCAGGATGGGTAACGCAGGTCCCAACACTTAGATTAATCCAAGAAACAGTCCAAACGTGAGCTTTTGACCTGTGATGTGAAGCTGCCGCCACAAAGCTGAGATCCGGATGAGCAACGGCCTGGCCTCAGCCCCCCTGGACCTTTCCTGCGGGCACTGCCAGGGCCGCGCTGCCCGCTGTGCGGATACACACACACACAGTCTGTGTTCCGCCACCCACTGGCCAGCAGGTCCCAGCCCTTCCTACCACTGTCCTTGTGTTTCTCCCCACTTTCTTTCTCGTGGCACAAACAGCTTCCTCTGCTCCTTTGGACAGTTCCCAAACTTGTTTTTTAAAATTATTTTCTGGAAGGCATGGGCACACGTTCTAAGAGAGAGAAAGCCTGAGGTTCAAGGTTGCAGTGGTGGCCTCTCCCCCGTTGTGCAAGCCCAGGCAGGCTTTTCTCTCTGGGCCCCTGATCCACGTGACTCCTGCGAGGTGGACAGAGTAACAGCTATTTGAAATGACCCAAAACCAGCCAGTGAGATGATGTATACGAGAAATGAGTACAGCCTTCATATAATTACAGTCAGCATTACTCAAACTGCATCAAAAGCTCAAAGGACATGGATAATTATCTCAAACCTCAAAGTAAAGGGACTTGATAAATACTAGAAAATTGCAGATGAGTAGGCTCAAAGCCCTGAAAAATCTGACTCAGCATGTAGATGTCCTGTGGTTCTCACTTTGAAACAGTGTTTTAGAGACTCGAAATCGTCCCCTCAGACCAGCCAGACCATCGAGGTTGATAACCAGCTGTGCTGCTTTGGATTCTCTGAGAACGACCGACACTTCCTTTCTTTTTCTTTTTCTTCTTTTTTTTTAAACTGAACTATAGTTGATTCACAATACTGTGTTAATTTCAGGAGTACAGCCAAGGGATTCAGTTAAATATGGATGTATGTACATCTATACTATACAGGTATTCTTTTTCAGATTCTTTTCCACTATAGGTTATTACAAGATATTGAGTAGAGTTCCCTGGGCTATACAGTAGGTCCTTGTTGATTATCTATTTAATATATAGTAGTGTGTATCTGTTAATCCTAAATTCCTAATTTATCCTCCCCCAACCTTTCCCCTTTGGTACCATGAGTTTGTTTTCTATGTCAAGAGTCTGTTTCTGTTTCATAAATAAGTTCATTTGTATCATTTTTTTCAGATTCCACATACAGATGATATCATATGATATTTGTCTTTCTCTGTCTGACTTACTTCACTCAGTATGGTAATCTCTAGGTCCATCCATGTTGCTGCAAATGGCATTATTCTGTTCTTTTTTATGGCCGAGTAATATTCCATTGTATATATGTACCACATCTTCTTTATCCATTCATCTGTCGATGGACATTTAGGTTGTTTCCATGTCCTGGCTATTGTAAGTAGTGCTGCAATGAACACTGGGGTGCACGTATCTTCTCAAATTAGAGTTTTCTCCAGATATGTGCCCAGGAAAGGGATTGCAGGATTACATGGTAACTCTATTTTTAGTCATTTAAGGAACCTCCGTACTGTTCTCCATAGTGGCTGCACCAATTTACATTCCCACCAGCAGTGTAGGAGGGTGCCCTTTTCTCCACACCTTCTCCAGCTTTTATTATTTGTAGACTTTTTGATGATGGCCGTTCTGACCGGCGGACAGGCACTTCCTTTCAATTGATATTGCAATATGCTTGGAGGAAAGAGGTTGTCTCAGGGTTGAATTCCAGAGCTGTCTTCATCAGAATCCCCATGGTCCATTTATTAGGACACTTGTTTAGCCATGCACCCCAATTTCTTCACCTTTCCCTCATTCTATGTAATAAAAGTTTCTAAGTTCATAAATATATAAATTCTACAGAAATGAAAAAACAAGTAAAGAAAACCCAAAAGCCCTCCATAATTTTTAACTGCCCTCCCCTCGCCCCCCCCCCCCCATCCAGAGGAGAAAGTGTGAAACTGGCCGCCATCCAGCGCCACGTGGTTAAGCACATTCTCTTTTCCCAGCATCCTGAGGCTGGGCTGTGCTTTCCGTGATGAATTGCCCTCAGCATCCTCCCTACGTGATGTCTTGGGTCCCTGACGGGGCCACAGCACACAGATTGATACCTCTCCATCACACGGACACGCTCTGGGGCTGACCCGGGAGCCGTGGCCGTGGCCCCAGGAACGCTCCCAGTCAGTGGTGTTCGGACCACTCCTGCCCAGGGTGGCACCGCTGGGCGTCCCGGCTTCAGCGAGGACTACCTTCTAGGCCCTAGGATCCTGGGTGGGAAACCTCTTCAGCAAAGCCTGCCGCCCTCTGTGGAAGTGGCCCAGCGGTCTCGTGGGCCAGCTGCTCTCTTGCAGAGCTGTGCAGAGTGGACATTCTGTGCCCAGACTGACCCCTGTCTGGGTCCAGCCCTATGTGAACAAGGGCAAGTTACTCCTGTTTTCTGAGCCTCATTCACTTTCTGTGTAAAATGAGGATAATCTTAGGACTGACCTCTTCAGGTACATGTGAGAACTTAAGCTTAGGGTCTGGACATAATCTCTCAGAAAATAATACCTGTCACCACTTCCCTATTATTAGCCTAACTCCTCCACCCACTAGAAACAGGCAGGAAGAGAGGGTCAGTCCATGCACAGAATCATTTTGGAGTTAAAGGAGATCTCAAAATCCATCCGGCCCAAAGGCCCTTTCAATTTGGGAATCCTACTTTGGGTGCCACAAATTGCACTGCTTTCAGGGACTAGGTGGGCATAAATGTACAGACCAGCATAAGACCAGATAGAGGAGAAGCTTTAGAAAAACCAGAAACGTGTGCTCTGCCCAAGGGACGCCACATGCAATAATTTTCAAAATGTATGCTGGCAAAAGAAATAAATTACGAAAGAAAGAAGGAAAGAGAGAAAGATGAGCTAATTAACCAATCATGCTGTCGCCTGGACCCCGGCCAAAGGCCATGAGTGTGGTGCAGGCCCTTCAGGATGCGTCGCAGGTGGCCGTCCTGGATCACAGGCAGCCGTGGGTGGTGGAAACGCGCCCAGGGGTTAGGAGTGCACTGGAGCCCTCCCTGCATCCCAGGAGCGAGTTCGGCAGTGACTTCCCACCACACTGAGGGCGCGTCTGCGCAGGGGCATTCTTCTCCTGTCTTCTCACCCACGGGAGCGCGCACGCGCAGTCACGCATCCTCACCTTTCTCAACCGCGCGGCCCCTGTGCCTGAGCGGATGGCGTCCATCAAGGCCTGCCTGGCGTCCACCGGGTTGCTGAGGGGGCCCGAGCTGGACCTGGACGCCGTCCGGGATGCGGTGGGAGCCTGGGTGACTGGAGGGGATGGGGGCGATGGCGGCGGCAGGGCGGGTGGGGACTGGATCCCAAGGTCTTCTAGCCCTGGGGGTTCTGCCCCATGTGCAGACAGCATGGCATCGCGGAGGCTCTGGAGCTCCTCAGAGGCGGAGGACGTCACCTAGCAACGAGACGGTTAAATGACAGTGTCCCAAATGTCCTTTCCAAGAGGCGGCACAGGGTATCTGACCGTGCAGCCAGCCCAGGGGGCGTGTCTGCTTCCCATCCCTGGGCTTTCCTGGGGGCCGGGGGTGGTGGTGGTGGCAGTGACTGATGGCAGGGAGGAGGACTGTCAGTCTGGTCCTACTGAGACCCCTGCCCTCCTGCCTCAGCGTGGCGTGTCTGGACAGACCCCAAGGCCACACACCAACGACCAACCAATGGGGATGACCCCTCCTCCAAACACGGAAGGGAAGGTGTCCGTTCCGCTTTTCCTTGGATTCTGGCTCTGGAAGCTGGATGACCCTCTGTCCCCGAGCTCCAGTCCAGGTGGTCCTGCAGCTGTGCCAGACCAGCGACTCCATCCCTGAGTTGAGACGCTGCCGCCTCCCACTGCTGGGTGATCTAAGCCCTGAAGCCAGGCTCAGCATCCCGGAATTTGGGGAAGTGCACAGAGCTAGATATGCAGGGAGGACTTACACGTTTGGGAGAGAGAGGGAGAGTTTCTGTGCAGGGGCGGCCCCTCAATGCCTCTCCTGCGGTTGGTCTGGTTACTCCGATGATGACTTAGCTTCGCTTACAAAATCGGGGGTTGCCCTGGCTGTTGCAGCATCCCCGGGATCACTGGCGGGGGGGGGCAGCTGTGGAGGCCCCTCTTACCTTCCTCAGGCTGCAGGTGCCGCTGTGCCCACGGATGGCTGCCAGCAGGGCTGAGCGCTCGCTGTCTGTCTCTGTGTAGGACGGTTTCTTCGGACCTCCCTCTGAGCCGGGTTCTGGAGTCTAGAATATTTATTAACGATGTCAACACATGTCACTCAGGAGACGGGGGAATGCTGACGGTAAGGTAGTGCAGAGAAAACCCACAGTTATCAGTTCAGACCTACAGGGTCAGTTTCACAGTCTCTGTCTGTTAGAAGGTAAAATTATCAGGTTGAGATTCTGGATTGACCTCACACTATACAAAAATCAAAGGTGATATATGTGGGGTAGCACAGGATGATCGCCCCTGAATGTCCTATCCCTCCTGTTACTGGTCCTACCTTTCCTGAGCAGATATGTGCCTTGAAGTCCTGCAGACCTGGATGAGGGGCCTGGGTCCCCACTAGCTGGCAGGGTGACCCTCAGTTTTTTCAAGGGCAAAATGGAGGACACAGTTCCCAATCATCAGTGTTGGTGTAGCTATTAAATAACATTTGCAGGATGATAAATGCCTACGTGGGGGCAGGTGTGGTAAAACTGTCCCCAAGGTTACTGGAGAATGACAGCCCACCACTGCTGAAAACGCAGAGTGACGGGGATCCCAGCCTGACCCTCCATCTACCCCTCCAGGCTCAAGGACCAGTTGTGGATGATTCCCCCTGCCCCACCCACCTCCTCTCCACTCCCCTGCAACCAGGCAAGGGCTATGTACTGGCGACATCTTTCCCCAGGGCAGTCAAGAGCCTTAAAGGCAGTGTGGATGAGCCCAAACCCATCAGTTTTGGCCCCTTAATGGTTCTATTCAAACAACTCTGTAGGCAAGCAGACAGAAATCCAGGTAAAATTAAACCTGTGCATTCACCCGCATCCCCAGCCCGGCACTCTTCCTCCGAGGCCACCTTAAAGTCTGTGTCTGGGTGGCTGTGGGGAAGGGCCCATCCCTGAGGCAGGAGCCCGCTGATGACTTCACCTTGCGAAGCCTGTCCTTCCCTCCCGCCGAGTGGATGGCCTCCATCAGGGCGCTGTGCAGGGATGTGTCTTTCGGGGCTGGCCTCTGGACCACGGGTCTGAATTTCTTCTTTGGCCCAAAGATACTGGCTGGCAGGGTACCATCGGCTTCAGGTACATCTGTGCTTGACAAACCCGGCTTTTCCTCCCATTCAGGGGGCTCCTGTCCAGCGTGGCTACTTGTATCAGACACTCTCGGAGAGTGGAGAGGCTCTTTGTGGACGGAGACCCACCTGGAGCCATTCACCAGGGCACTGCCTGGAGTCGGATCACCTCCCGAGCGAGCGGGTGGGGGGCTCGTGCCGGCCGGCTGGCACTTGGGATCAGATGACGAGCTGGTCCTGTGTTTCCTTGGGCTTTGCTTTCCACTGAGACCACAGCTCTGTCCCACGGAAGCCTGACCCCTCTGGGCAGCTGTGATGAGTGGTCCATGGGAAGTTCTGTGGACGCCAGTGGGACCGTCTTGAGTAGACAGCTTCCCATAAGGGCTGCTGATTTGCCCCCCGGGATGCGCTCCTGCTGCCGATCCGTCCCCACTGTGATGCACACCTGTCTCTGGGTACAGGCTGGGGGTGGTACCATCCTTCACCATGGGAGGTCGTCCAGGTGGGTCTGGCTCTTCACATGTCTTCTGAGTATTCTCAGGCTTCCTCCCCACGTCAGTGTGGGCTTTCAGGGTCCCTATCCGCTTGGCAATGGCAGAGGCCACGTACTGGCTGGATGTTCTTCTCTGAGGCTTGAGAAACGGGACTTCCGCGGTGTTAGCTGCTGGAACTTTCAGCGGACAAGCAGCTGCTGGGAGTGGCCAGCTTCTGCCCTCCTCCAGAGGTCTCCCATCTTCTGGGTTGGGGGACCGGGGCCGGGGCAATGTCGCTTTGGGGTCTGGGGAAGCGGGCTCCGCTTTGAGTCTGCTTTCTTGAGGTTGCGGATTCGTGGGCGTGGTGGGGGTAGAGGTCCTCTTGGCCCCCTCTGCGGGCCGGCCAGAGTGTTTTTCTATAGAGTCGGACCTCCAGAACTCTTTGACTTTTCCGATGGGCGGGGCTTCTGCTTCCAGAGCGGGCGGCGTCGGGACTATGGTCCTGCCGGCGTTCGTGTGGGGACTCACCAGGTTGCCCAGCTCGTCGATCTCGATGGCACCCGTGGAGAGGGATGCCCCCCGGTCATAACATTTCATCTCTGACTTTGGAGGGACGATTTTATACGTTGTGAGGCCATATTTAAGCCCGTAACTCCCCCCTGGGTGTTGGTCTCGAAACCACGGCGGTAGTGTCCAGACGTCACTTTTATCATCTCCTTCCTTCTCCTTCCCTGGCTGCGCGCTCACCCTCCTGGTGGCCAGGGTCCTCCCGCCATGAGCAGAGCCGGCCACCTTGCGTTCCTCCTTCGCATTCAGGTCGTGCGTGTGAAGCGCTGAAGCAGAAGTTGCCTTGGGCGCCATTTTACTGGGAGTCACATCCTTCCAGGTGCTGGTCGAGGCCACTATGACTTCTCTCCCAGGGTCCTGGGAAGGAGCCGGTGAGCCAGGCCCCGCCGCCCGCCTCTGCCCGTGCTGCTGGCTGTGCTCGGCCTGGCACGGTGGCAGCTGGGCCTTCTTGCTGGCTGTGCTCCCAGCATCGAAAGAGCCAGCGTTGTTGTTTCTGTTGGTAAATGCCACCGAGTCCACGGGATCATCGAGCACCTCCCCTATGAATGTCACCGGGATTGCCTCGGTATCGCCGTCGGGGATGATGGTGCCTTGCGGGCAGCGACCGGACATGCTGTGTATGCAGTTGGTGAGGAAGCTCGAGTCGGTTTCATAGCTTTCTTCGATTTCTGCAAAGAAGCACAACACAGGTCACGGGTGGGCACCGCTCGGACAACTCCTACGCCCCTTATTCAGTGAAATTGCACCCCGACTTTGATTTCTCTGGGGCGCCTCTGGTGTAAGTTATTTAAAGTGTCATCTTGGGTTGTCATCTACACATGCCTGGAAGCAGTCTCAGCTTGCATGACTCAACAGAGGACCTGTCTGCCGATCTGTGACGCCTTGAGGTATCATACGACATTTTGCGGGTATCTTCACTTACAGCCTGATCTCTAAGTCCAAGCCCTCCATATACACCACCTCAGGGCAGCGTGGGAAGGTGGACTGGGGGGTTTTGACTTTTCTTCTGCTCTTGTTCACCAGGAGCACCACAAAGTCTATGGGACAACTTGATCTTGCTTTGCTTATTAGAGGCAGATGACTGAGCCTCGAGCCCATCAGAATTAGCCCTAAAGGATGCAGCGAGCCCTGCGGGCAGAGCCAGAGGACACGCTAAGGCTGATGAAGGTTTCTCAGCCCTGTCAGCCCCATCTGAGGACGGAACACTGAAAAGCAAGTCAGACAAAACTCCGGGCCAGCTCTGGAGTCTGTCTCCTTCTTCTTGTTTTGTTTTCTTGGAGGGCACAGCCAGTATCTACCTCCTAGTTGGTTTTCACTCTGTGCCTTCGTTTGAAAGATTTCCAGTTTTTACTGAGCTGATTTGCATCTGCTTCGGCCTTACACTATTATTTCTCCGATATATGCACAGAATCGCAGTGCTGTGGGATGCCCCGCTCTAAGAGGGGTCCCTGTCAACACGCTGTGTTCTGCGTTTCCCTTTGAAAGTCAGCCCCCATATTAGCAAGTAACAGGGTTGGAGGTTTAATAAACAGCCCTGTTTGCCTGTGTGGCACCCAGTGTTTCCCTAACTCATTTGAGGACTGGAGAACTTTTTTTCTGTTCATGTGTATGGAAGACTTTTTAATGTGCAAAATCAGTATTACTCAGAGGAGGTTTTAAGCAGCTGCACAGACGTTTCCTCGGGACTGTTCAGCAGCCCAGATGCAAGGTCCCCTCCAGGGAGCTGTGCTCACTCGTGTGCCCAGCCCCCAGTCCGGGCCTTCCTCACACGGAGCTGCGTTCCCTCTGCAGACATCTTCCCCGTGTGAGGCCATAAAGTTCAGCCAGAGAAGATAACCCTCAGAGTGCCGGCCACACGGGGCAAAGGTCCAAGCAGGAGCAGGCGCTGCTTACCTTCCAGCTCTTCGTCCAGTTCTGCAAGGGTTTTCTGGAACTGGCCGGTCATGAAGAGGTCTTCATCCTCATGTGAGGCTGGAGCAACTCTTCCACTTCTAGGGAAGACCAAGCAGAAAGGGAGAGCATTCGTTTATCTCATTATTTATGTAATTCACTCTTTTCTGGAAATATCTGAAGAAGGTACAACTCACAGTCAAATTCTTGCAGTTCCAAAGGCATTGGACCACTGCTGCCCTTGGACCTACTGGGACGCAGATGGTGTGTGTGTGTGTGTGTGTGTGTGTGTGTGTGTGGTGCACAGTGAACACCACGACTACAGCAAACCTCAGGGCAGCAGTGACACTGGTGACAGCCTCCCCAGCCCATCCCCCTCCCCAGGCCCCTCAGGGTTTTAACTGGATGGGGAAAATGCCCACAGCGAGGGGCCACACAGTGCCCTCCAGTGCCTCATGCAGCCTTCCCACGCGGGGACCTACTTGGGGCTTTTTTGCCCAGATCATCCTATGATAAACCTCACAAGCAGATATAAAGCAGGTGAGGTCCTTATTGCTGCTTCACAGAGAGGCAACCGCGTGAGCTCAGGATGGCGCAGTCCAAGCTCACAGGGGTTCCAGAACGGGGGAGGGCTGGCCACGTATGTATCCAGAGGTGCCGCGTGGTGCTGCCACCCGGGCATCCAGGGAGATGTCCCCCCATCCCCCCAAGGAGAACTGGACCTTCCTTATCTGTGTCCCTGGACAGCGGCATCCACAAGACAACGGCTGCCAAAGCAATTTGAAAGCAGCCTTTGCAAAGGCTCTTGTCTCCGTTTTCTTGCTGTGCCAAGAACAGAGACACATATGGGGTGATTGTCACTCTTCAGTGAAAGCTGAAGGTCTTTCCCGCTGACCGTTAAAATCGAGGACCGATTTCCATCATTACTAATCAGGCCGAGATAATGATGCTTGAAATATGCTTTGTACCATCCTCACTTACGTAGCAAAGTTTGTGTTCTGATAAATGAGCCTTTCTTACTTGGTGATCGTGTCCCTTTGGAGCCAGGAAGTGGCTTCCAGACCCGTCTCAGCTAATGTCCTCTGACACGGCAAACAAAGAGCGTTGGCCGAGATCTGTGTGGCTGTGGACCAACTAACAACGACCACAGGAGGCTCAAGGCTGCGTTTCCTGTTGCTTTTGCCCCAAGACTTAATTGAATGCATTTACTAAACTTGTGTTTTTCTCTTTCACGGAATGTGGTGGTTTAAATAAATCTCATTTAAATATTCAATAAAGTGTACGGCAGAGAAAGAAATGGAAAGGGCTCTATAAAACAGTGTTTGAAATGGAAAACAGAGCACTTTTCAAATGCTGCCTCCTACTTTAAGTTGTTTAAAGTCCAGCCAAACAAAATTATGTCTATACTTTTCCTTCAAAGTATTTGCCTCTCCTTCAAAGTATGCAAAATCACACTGTTCCATGGGAACAGAATGATATTAATAAGAATTAAAAACTATAGCACAGGGAACTATACTCAGTATTTTGTAACAATCAATAAGGGAAAAGAATCTGAAAAAGAATATATATATACACATATATATACGTGTATGCATATATATACATATTCACTTAGTTGTATACCTGAAATTAATACAACATGGTAAACCAACTATACTTCAATAAAAACTAAACTAAAATAAAATAATGCACCCTTTGAAGAAAAAGAATTAAAAAGTAATTTAGAAGTTCCACTGATGATATTATTTCATAAAGCGTACACTGGAGAAAGAAGATCACCCCGGACTGACGAAAACTCCATGAATCTGAGACTCTCAACTTGTTGCTCCTGGTGTTAACTGGAAAGCAATGGGAATGTGTACATCCAGAAGCAAAAGCATAGCTTTAACTCTGCAGGAACTTTGTTTCCTTAGCCTCACTTTTGATAATTTGCCTTAAGAAAATAATGCTATGGAAGGAAAAACATAAACACCAGCATGTTCATCGTATTCATGGCGAGGTCTCTACAGCTTCCGGCAGCAGGGAGTGCCCCCCGTCACTGCATCCTATGATGACCATGCCATGGAGGTGGAAACACAGATCGCTGCTTAAGCCGGCATGTCACGTGAAGAAATCAAGACACGCAACTCCACACAGGATGGTCACGATGATCGAAAAGTAACCTGCGTCTGTGGACAAGGCTGAGGCAGAAACCTAGGCACCATCGCCGACCAGTGTGACTTGTTGAAATGGATGGATTACGGCAAATATTTCATACTTTTTTTTTTGAAGTATGCTCATTTTGGTACAAAGCAGCTTGATTGATAAGGCAATGTTTGAAATGGGCAATGTCTAAAATGATCCTTTGGTCCTCTAATGAGTACTAATTCTTTTATGAAAAGCCATTTACACGTGTGTGATACCATGTCCGATACACGTGGCATGTTGTGTTTATAATTTTATTTTGTTCCTGAGTACCTAGCAATCCCTGAGATGATCCTAAACCAGTGTGTGACAATCCTAACTCCTCGAGGAGGCACTGCAGCAAGGCCTGAGCCAGCCCTTCCCCACGCTCCTCCCACCCACGCTCCGGCCTGAGCTGCCTGGTCTAACCATCAGTGGCCAAGCCCCAAGCTCAGGGCTTCAGACCTGTTCTCCGCCTGCCCGTCTCACCTCCCGTCAGGCCCCCTGTGAAGTCCGGGGTCCCTACACCGCGTCCTCTGCCTTCCACCTGGCTCAGCCTGCCTGCCCGCCCCTTTCCTCCGTCTGCCTCTTGTACACGTCCCAGGTTTGTCCCAGATGCTCAGCGCCACACTCCGCTGACACGTCCCACCCACCTCTCACCTGACTTTGCTCTTGACGCCCCAGGGTGGACCTGGTTCACCGGGGCCTTGCCTGTCCAGGAGGAGAGCGTGGACACGTGACAGAAGCCACCGGCCTTGGGAGCGCTGTGGAGGGAGGAGCCCAGGTCCTTGGCCGGTGCTTCCCAAGGCTGCCGAGCACCTTCGGGGCAGGGCAAGGCCAGGCCTGTGGACCACTTGAGAGCCGGTACCTCTCCTGATGCGGCATAGGACCCGCACGCTCTGGATCCTGGGTGAATGGTTCATCTGGCAAAAGCCCAAACCAGTGTGATGTATGTATTATGCTTTCCATTGCACAGCTTCAGGAGGGGGAGACTTAGCAGAATTTGCTTGTCCTTCCTCACCCACCCCATCCGCTTCTCCTCAAAGGGCTGCCGATAGATTACAGCTATTCCTCTCTCCCTGTAACAGCCAGCTGGAAGCACTTGGTCCCTGGGCTTGGAGGGCAGCTTCTGTGGGCTCAGCAGGAGGGCCCTCCTGCGTGCCCCTGAAGAATCACAGTTGGCCAGAAGCATTAGCACCTCTTTTCAGCTGAAAGTCAACTGCGCAGATGTTCCTTTCCCAGGCATCGTTCCTTACGCCCAACACACACCCCACTCTAAGATAGACAGTTTCTTATGGACAGTTTGTTTTGGCTTAAGACCAAGGAAATGAAGGGCAAACAAGCAGCACAGGCATTCCGATACCAGCTGCACGTGTTGGAGAAACCTCACCGGGAGCCTGGCCTCCCACGGTGGTCACTCTGCCAAGGCCACAGCCACGGACAAGCCACTGCTGCCTAACGTCTGAGGCTCAGCCGGCCTCAAGCGGGAGTCTTCCCGGAAGTGGAGCAGCCTCAGGGGTGGGGTCTGGCGACGGCCCCACCCACTCCCATGGGAGACACAGCAGTCACGAGGAATCAGTACCTGGGCAAACAGGTGCTTTTTCATTTTTTAAAAATTTTTCTATGAGAAAGAAGAAAGCACGGGCTGCTTCTGCTCCATTCCAGCACATCAAGTCATTTTTTTTTTTTGATGTGGCTAGGAAAGTTTCTTTAGGTAATTTACCCAGTCGCAGAAAACAAGCAAAGTCTGAGAGGAAAAAGATGTCCTTTTCAGGTTCAACGGCTGACAACAACCAAACCAACCCATGCGATTTCAAAACAGTTACTTGATAAACTAAAGGTAAGAAGCCTGGGAAAAGAGATGGCTGATGACAGTAATATGTGCTTAACTTCCCCATTCCGTGTACAAATGGTCCTGTATTTATAAAGCTTCAGTGTTCTAGAACAACGGGGTCCAACAGAAATGTCATGTGAGCTACACATGTAATTTAAAATCTTTTTGTAGTCACATTAAAAAGGTAAAAAGTAAGCAAGATTATTTTTTCATTAAATAATGTTAATTTTCCTTAACTTTAATTAGTATACGCTAACTCAACATTTAACCCAAATTAGTATCGTCATTTCCATATAATTAATATTAAAAAGTTCATTTTTTCATATGTTTGGTGCAATTGCACTCTCACAGCACATCTCAATTTGGGCTACCCATCCGGCGGGCTCAGGAGCCAAAGTTAGCTGGTGGCTACTGTACCTACAGCATAGTCCTCCAAGATCTTAATGTTTGTAAATACTCCTCTGTCAGTGCAGTTACAAAGTTTCAGGGTTCTGAAAGGTATTAAATGTTTCTAAATGCTCACGTGGGCACAAAGTTCCTGTAGTTACAAAATTGCAGGGTTCTAGAAGGCATAAACTATTTCTAAATGTTTCTGTGGTCACAAAGTTCTCATAGTTACAAAGTTTCAGGATCTAGAATATATAAAATGTTTCTAAATGATGCTAGAGTCACAAAGTTCCTTCCTATAACTACAAAGCTGCAGAGGTCTATAAGGTATAAAACATCTCTAAACGCTCCTAGGTCACAGAGCTCCTCTAGTTACAAAGTTCCAGGGCTGAAAAGCCAGGACAGGAGCCCAGCTCCTCCACCCATGACCTGCGCGTTCTCAGTTCCATAAGCGTCTTGAAATCCTCAGCCCTGCAGATAAGAGAGGCACAGCTTCTCGCTTCCACAGCCCTCACGTCCACCACTCACGGACAGGTGGGGGAGGAGAAGGAGCTTACGGATTGCCAGGCGGAAGGTGGGCAGGCAGCGGACAATACAGGGAGACGCCCTTCCCCTGGAGAAGCTACAGTTTCTGTCTTTTGAGGCTCTACGCATGATTTCAGTGTGGTTCTACTGTTAAAAAAAAACAGAGCCTGCAACCCACTTACCCAATCTGTCTCATTGACTCCTTACAGAATTTCTGCGGAACTAGTGTCCCCCAAAGGGATCCCAGGACTGAGAGCTTCACAGTACTGATCGCACACAGTATGATACACAGATGGATAAGTTGCCTGATTACAGCAAGATTGCCTTCAGGATTTGAGAGTTTAGAAATAGTGCTAGCCTCTCCCCCATCTATCTATCGGTACACAAATGTGTACTTTTCAAACATATGCATATGTTCTTTTCAAACAAAGATGTTATAAATAATGAGGCAGATGGTCAGAGGTAGACACAGGTTATAAGGATTTCCAACAAATCAAGTTTCTATCCTTTCTCAGGCAGTTTTAAATAAACAACATCAACAACAACAATAATAACACCAGCCACCAATTTCTGAAGGCTGGCAATATGTTAGGCACTGTTCTAGGGGATGGTACTGCAGATCTCGATTGTACTGACAAGAAAGTAGAAGTGAGAGGTCAATCCCCCAAAGTACAATGAGGTATCACCTCACACTAGTCAGAATGGACATCATCAAAAATTCTACAAATAACAAGTGCTGGAGAGGGTGTGGAGAAAAGGGAACCTTCCTGCACTGTTAGTGACAATGTAAATTGGTGCAGCCATTGTGGAGAACAGTATGGAGGTTCCTTAAAAAAACTAAAAATAGAATTACCATATAATCCTGCAATCCCACTCCTGGACATGTATCTGGAGAAAAACATAATTTGAAAAGATACATGCACCCCCTATGTTCATAGCAGCACTATTCGCAATAGCTAAGACTTGGAAGCAACCTAAATGTCTGTTGACAGATGAATGGATAAAGAAGATGTGGTACATATATACCATGGAATATTACTCAGCCACAAAAAGAAAATGAAATAATGCCATTTGTAGCAACATGGATGGACCTAGAGATTATCATGCTAAGTGAAGTTAGCCAAAGATCTCATGATATCACTTATAAGTGGAATCTAAGAAAAAAAATGATATAAATGAACTTATATGCAAAACAGAAATAGACCCAAAGATATAGAAAACAAACTTGTGGTTACCAAGATGGTAAAGGGGGGAGGGATAAATTAGGAGTTTGAGATTAACAGATACACGCTACTATATTTAAAACAGATAACCAACAAGGACCTACTATATAGAACACAGAACTACACTCAATATTTTAATAATATTTTAATAGTAACCTATAAGGGAAAAGACTATGAAAAAGAATATATATATATATATATATATATATATATATATATGGACTTCCCCTGTGGTGCAGCAGTTAAGAATCTCCCTACCAATGCAGGGGACATGGGTTCGATCCCTGGTCCGGAAAGATCCCACATGCTGTGGAGCAGCTAAGCCTGAGTGCCACAACTACTGAACCTGTGCTCTAGAGCCCACGAGCCACAACTACTGAGCCCACGTGCCACAGCTACTGAAGCCCGCGTGTCTAGGGCCCGTGCTCTGCAACAAGAGAAGCCACGACAAAGAGAAGCACGTGCACTGAAACGAAGAGTAGCCCCTGCTCACCGCAACTAGAGAAAGCCCACGTGCAGGAACAAAGACCCAACGCAGCCAAAAATAAAATAAATAAATTTAAAAGAAGAATATATATATATATATATATATATATATATATATATATATATGTATGTATCACTTTGTTGTGCACCTGAAACTAACACAACATTGTAAATCAACTATACTTCAATTTAAAAAAAAGAAGTGAGAGATCAAGTCACTGGCCCAGGGCACCGTCACCAGCAATAGGCAGGGCAGATATGATGCCAGGCAGTCTTCACATCGTGTTGCTCTTTAAGTATTAGGAGAGTTGGCCTGGGTCATACACGAAGGAAAGATGCAGCTGGAAGGAGATCTTTCATGGGTGACACAACTCCCACCCAGGGCAGGACTGTGTGGAAGCCACTCCTAGGTGTCCCCACCATGAGGGGCAATCCCCACATGGGCCGAATTCTTCCTGAAGGAGATTATTTACCGGCTGTGCTAAATTTAGAGGAAGACTCTTGGAATTGGATGTCCCACTTTCAGGGTCAAGTTTGAATTGAGGGCATAGATTTATTTTGCAATGAAAACTATAATTGGATCTAATCAAATGACTTGATGGAAAACATACCATTTTCAGATCACAGCACACAAAGCACACTCTAATCGTTCCCAAGCCTTCACCCTTGCTCTCTTTAGAAGACTGGTATTTATCCTTGAGACTTTTCAATTCAAAATCTTGGCTGTCAGGGCATTCGATGGAGCCCAGCCAGCGCTGCCCTTGAGGAAGTTGGAGCCGTGGCAGCGAGGAGCAGAGCCTCCAAATTCAGTGCACGAGCAGGAGACGTGCACTTTGCCACTAGACCGAATAGTTTAAGAAAAACGCTTTCAGCTGAAGCCAACCCCACAGACGCTCTTTGGACAGGCTGCAGGAGCTCTGGTGCAAAGAGTCCTTGCCTCCAATTTGTCAAAGGGGGACCCCAGGCAATTCCAGCCAAAGAAGTCTGGATGAATTTGCTATCTGCAGAACAGCAGATGGCAGAGAGAGGAGAAATAGCCCAGCAAACTAGAACTTTACAGACCTTACAAACTGGGGCCTTTGCAGGTCACAAGGGTTCTTCCACTCTTCCCTCCAACACTGAATGCATCTCCGAGTATCAGAGGGGTGGCGATAGTACGGGGCACCCTGGCAAAGTTGAAAACCACAAACACTCCTTACTTCCCCTGGGAGCTGGCGCCACAGTGGAGATTCTGCAATCTGAGGGTGTCTGAGACTGTTGGGGACAGCTTCACCATCCGTCAGAACCCGTGTCCCATGTGCAGAGACCGAGCCATGCCCATCATGGCAAAGGGTAACTTATGCTCCGGAGCCTCTGGCGTCCGGCATTCCAAGGGTGGAGAGGCCTCACTGGCATAGCCAGGTCCTGGGAAGGAAGAACAGGAAGAACACCCCTCCTGGGAACACAAATGCCACCTTAGGATGAGCTGCAGAATCCAGGTGTCAGCATCAATGCTGGGCAGAGCCAGGAGGTGGAGTCAGGGCCCAGTAGTAGCACCAAGACCAGGGTACCAGCCCCTTCAAGTGGCCTCCCTTTCTAAATGTGGTCCAGGGGCATCCATCTCACGGCACAGGAAGGGAAGAGCTGGCAGGCTGACTGAGTACACATCTGCCCTTGTCACCAGGCCTGTCCTCTCCTGGGACAGCAGGGTATCAGAAACCACGCTCTTTGTTACCGTTTCTCTCAATCACTGAACTCGTGCGCCCCTGGGCAGTGTTCCGCTCCGGGGCCCCTTCCAGGTGGCCGAGGTCAAGACCACACCTCCATGAACAGTGGTGGGCTCTGCTCTCAGGACATTTCAGCTTGATTCTGGGCTACCAACCCCCAAGCACGGGTTATCATCTCATTGAACTTGACCCTGGGCCGGTCTGGACACCTGCAGTCATCTGCTCCATTGTGGATCACACAAATTTTGCAGACTTGCTCTCTGGGCCAGGACCGGTCGGCCCCTGAAGACTCTCCCCACCTTCCCCTTCCCCTTCAGGCTTTTTGCTGTCCCAGCTCTCAATGCCCTATTCTCAGACAGGGCCTCAGGGCACATCACTGGAATGCACCGTGTTCACCAGAAGCAGTGTATTCTCTCTCTCTCTATCCATGTATCTGAGGTGCGTATTTGGAAATGCCGTAAGTGTGACAGTGCAGAAGGGGGATGACCTAGGACAGCATCTCCCAAATGGTGCTCAGCGGAACCCTCATTCTAAAGGATATTAAGAGGCAGGCAGAGGGGAAAATTTACACATGTTGCTTTGCTGCAGAATTTGTAAGCGACTTTATACTCTCCTCTTCCAAGAGAAGAATGAGGAACTTCCCAAATATATTGTGAAGCGATATTTTTCAAGAGCTATATCCCAGGAGATACCCGAGTAATTGTAGCGATTCCAAAGTTGGCAAATGAGTGCGCAGAGGAGGACGGACCAAGGCATCCAGCCGTCAGTGGAGCGCACATCTGGGACTGGCCTGCCCAGCATGTAGATGTGTTTTGTTTGGCCCTGAAAGTCTGAATTGGTTGCCAAGATTTAAAATTTGGGAGGCCTAACTCTCTCAAATGGGGAGGGGACTGGATTCTGGATGGCAGGTGGGTCACAGCCCTTGATGAACCACCCATCCTCCCAGCTACAACATAAGGGCCGTCTCCACGTGGGGACCTTGTCCATCTTTTCGTCTTTCCAGCTCCTGTCCCATCCTAGACCCAGTGCCCACCGCAGTGCATCAGTACCGTTTGTATCCAAGGAGGGAAGTGAAATCAGCCTTCGGGGGACAATCTCTGCATCTGCTACCTGCTTTCTAGTTCCCATCTTCATTTCTTGCGTCTGAATATTTTTCAAATTCTAACTTTAAGACTATTCCTCCCATAAACAGAGTCTTTCCAAAACTGGAAATGTACCTGGTTGACAAACATATGGGGAAAGCTCAGCTTCAATGGGAATCAGAGAAAAAGAAATTAAAGCAATTAACACTTAGAGCCTTTAAAAAAAAAAAACTGGGGAGACCTCACATAAGAATCTAGATTTCAGTCTTCTCTTCCAACGCTGGCCACACTGGGTCCGTAAATTCCTCAGGGCAACAACCGTAAGGAAGCTGTGGGGCTGCCCTCTTTAGAGAAAACTTGTGCTTTGCCCCATGCTCTGTGGCCTCTGAGTTTGTAACCCCTGCTTTCCACAGTAGGCACGGATTTTAAGTAATCCTGAAATTTATTGAAAGTTATGCATTTGGACATAAAGATGTGATACACCATGCTGAAGCCTCTGAGTATGTCTAATTGGTAATGGAGACAACTCTTGTTGAAAAAGAAAAACCTACAGATATTCCATGAAAAATCATGGGCAGAGAGTTGATCCCATTTCTGAGGCAAATAATGGAACAGCACAGACAGGACTGAGGAGTTCAGCGATCATCTTCAACTTCCTTTGACTCTAAAGCCCAAAAAAGGCAAGCTGGTGTGCCATGAAAATTCATGGTGCTCTGGTCCCTAAACTAACTGTGTGACTTAGTCAATGGGTCCCACCCAATGGCTATTCAAGAGGCACTGAGCATGTGCACAGGTACCCAGTGGCTCCCACACCTGTGACAGGTAGGAGGCGTTATCTGCACAGATATAAGCAAAACTCGAGGCTCAGCAAAGTTAGGAGGACCCTCGAAGGCCAAGCAGCTAGTTAGCGGTGGTGGGATTCCACGTGGGTCGGTCAGGGCCCAGAGTCCCTGCCCTCCCCTCCACACTCCTCTCAAATTCAGTGGCACCCCAGAGACGAGGGCAGAAAAACATGACCTGCTCCCTGTTTGGATAAAGCGTCAGGTTCCAAGACCCCGTGATTATCCTGGCTGTGGCTGCAGACAACAGTACCATACTTGAACAGAAATCAGCAAGATTTTACATCTGGTCAACACCAGCAAAATCCCCTGGGACTTTTGTAGGAGCATCCCTGGGGCACCGAGGTAACATGTCTGATTAGCTTCAGATGTAGAGCTCAGGGTGTGCAATCCCAAAGCAAACCAACTGAACAGACCTGAGGATTACTGGGAAGCTCCTTTCCTTTATGTTTAGGTGGACTCTGAAGGAAATGCCCTAGTTTTTCTCTGCAAACAGGCCAACCTCAGCTCAATGCACCCTGTTTGGGGCAGAGGCAAAACGGACCAATGGTCACCTTCTAATTTCCTGTCTAATAAAATATGAACTTGGTCTTGGAATTGTCCTTAAGATTGAAGAGCTGTACTTGAACATTGTTAGAGGGTGTATACAACCACCTGGGGAAATGCTCGTGATAAACTGTTGGCTAAAAATAAACCAAAATAAAATAGTATTGACACTACAGTTACATTAAGCAGACAGAGACTTGTGTGTTCATTTAGACAAAGCTGAAAAAAACATGAAAAATACAAAGGCATTCATTCATTTTGGTGATCAACTTATGCTTTTTTTTAAAAAAAAATCTACTTTATTTCTATTAACGTTTCCAAAACATTGCGTGACTGGTTCTTAAAATTATCTAAAAGGTAAGAAAAAGGAGATTATCATACTAAGTGAAGTAAGCCAGACAGAGAAAGACAAATATCACATGATATCACTTATATGTGGAATCTAAAAGAAGAAAAAAGATACAAATAAACTTATTTCCAAAACAGAAAGAGACTTACAGACATAGAAGACAAACTTATGTTTACCAAAGGGGAAAGGGAGGTGGGGGGAGGGATAAATTAGGAGGTTGGGATTAACATGTACAGACCACTGTATATAAAATAGATAAACAACAAGGACTTACTATATAGTACAGGGAACTCTACTCAATATTTTGTAATAACCTATAAGCGAAAAGAATCTGAAAAAGAATAGATATATGTATGAATGAATCACTGTGCTATACACCTGGAACTAACATGATATTGTAAATCAACTATACTTCAACAGTAACAAAAAAAAGAAGGACGAGCTGCCAGGAATTAACCTGCCTTTCTAACTAAGAATGAAGAAAGGAATTATGACAGACTGGTTCTGGTGCAGAGACAGATTAACCAGTCTATGGAATGAGTGCAAGCAACAGACTGACGTGTATACGGAAACTGGACAGAGGACCAACGTGGAGCTAGGAACCAGTGGGAAAAATAGATCCCTTCTTGACACCACACCCAAAAATAAACTCTAGGTAGACAAGAAGCCCAAATGTCAGAAAGCAACGCTAAACTTTTACAAGAAATTCAGATAATCTTTAGTCCTTTGTGGTATGAGAAGGATCTCTCAAATATTCAAATATCATATACGTTCAGGAGAAAAAGGACAAATTCAACACTATTCAAATCAAAAAGCAATTTTCATACAACAAAATAAAACAGTTGAATTCAAGCCACCGTCTTAGAGATTCTTTGTGTGTAAATAACTGTCTAAAGAGAAATTAACAGTTAAAAAAAAAGTAATGTCCCAATTTTTAAAAAAAAAGAAGGCTATGAAAAGACAATTCATAGAAGAGGAAACTGAATTGGTCATACACACATGACAAGATGCTCATCCTTACTGATCAGGGTATTGTATCTTAAAGCCACACGAAATGCCATTGGGCACCTATATGACTACAACGCCCATTAATCCCCGTATCGGTGGATGTGGAGTGGCAGGCCACTACATACGGGACGGCTGGAGGACGTGGACACCAGGTCACCATTTTGGAGAGCAATCTGCCAATATTCCAAAAAGTTGCAGGTGAGTTTTCTCTGAAGGTCTAATAATTTCTCTTCTCGAAAAGCTCTGTGTATAAATGGAGACCTATGTATGACGTGCTTATTGATTCCAGTGGTGAAAAACCAGAGCAACCCAAGTGTCCATTCATTAAGAAATGGATACATAAGTGAACTAACAACACATACGTCATCAGGGATAAATCTTCAACACATGATATCGAGTGGAAAACTACACTCAGAGTATGGTACCATCTATATAAAAGGTACAAACAAACAAGCCAATACTATGTATTATTTGTAAATACCTGCAGAGCTAGAAAGAGCATGAAGACAGAACTACGGAGAACAAGTCCCCAGTCAGGGTGCGGTGACCTCACAAGTATCGGTTGGGTCACCAGGACGAAAGACCTCCCTCCGTCCATGACTCACCTCAGATGCCAGTTCCCAGGGCCACTCCTCTCCCACGAGGGGCTCTTCTGGGGGCCCAGTTCTGGGGTCCCAGCCAGGTCCTGGTCACTGCAGTCTTCCTGGTCTGTGGCCCACTTGTCTTTGGATTTCGTGCTGTCGTGTTGGGAATCCAGGGACACGATGTCCGAGGGGGAACTCATCACTCCCGAGTCCTCTGTTGTGTCCTCTGAGGCAAAGCAGCTACCAACGGACACAGTCTCCTCGGCCTCCGACGGCAGTGCTGGGACCCCGTCCACAGCGCAGGGACCGCCAGGCCCCAGGGGCAGGCTCACTGGACGAGACACACAAGGGCAGGTCAGGCAACGCTCCAGTGACTTCCCCACTGCCTGACTCATCTGAAATCTGGAATTTGGGGTGTGAGGGAGGACCCCTCACACACACCACTTCCCTCTGGACACACTTTAACTTGGAAGGAGTTACGTGCATATGTGACTGAGAGCAACATTTTCCCTAAAAAAATCAGCCTATTTTGAATTAACCTTTGGAATTGTTACCCTGTACGTGACTACAAGCAAACAACATTAAAAAATTCAAACTAACGACATGGTGAATGCAATTGTTTCTAGTCTGACCCTTGGTTTAACAGAAGTTGTTAGAAAATGAGTTCTTTGGAGAAACTAGGGGTTTTCAAAATAGAAACAAACTTTGAAAAAACTCATCTTGTTCGGGAACTTCTAACTTCCCAGGGACGTGTACAATTTGGCCTTAAATATTAATGACAGTCATTGCCAGCATCTGGCTTTCTCTTTATTTTTACATGGGAGAGTTCGATCTGGTTTCAATAAGAGATGCTCGTAGACGAGAACCCGCAAGTAAAATGTAGAAGAGTGAGAACAAAAGTGTTCTTGGATGAGGTCACTGTGCCCTGAGCACTGACTGTGGTTCAGGGCAGCAGACGGCATGAGATGCACCGATTGTAACTTACTGCGGAGGCCCGAGTTCACTCCCTCAGGCTCTAGTCGTGGCGATGGGGCACTGCGGCCACGCGTCACATCTGTCCAGCTATTCCGAGGGACAGTAAGTGTTAGGAGAGTGTGGGCACCAATGTCCCCCTTACTGGGCTTTGAGGTTGAAAACTCCATGCTTGGAGAAGAATCCCCCTAATATTGAGGTGGTAGGACAGGAATATAGAACTCTGGACCAGCCTCAGACCAGAGGTGCTTTTTAAATTGAATGTAGATATAGATTTTAAACCTCAAGGCATAGGATCTAAGCCCTGCTTATGGCCATCCAGGAAATAAGGACTGTGTTGTGCTGTAGTTTCAGTGTGTTTTGTTTGAAAAGCGTTCCTCCAATAAGTAAATTGCTGGATGCCTGAAATGAATAAAGGCTACACACATGCTGAGTGCAAACTCCACAGACTCATGCCCTGATAGACAAGTGACATCATAACACCGTCAATACACACTCAACACCGTTAACTGGACAGCAGACTAGAGACACAGAGTTAACAAAACCAAAAGAGCACCGAGGAGAAAATTCCCGGAGCTGCTGGTTTCTTGGAGATCCCAAACAGTAAAATAAAAGGACAAGATCAAAAAAACAGAAACAAAGGAACCAGACATTTCACAAAAGAGCTCACAAATAAAGATCAGAAACAAGGGAGGAATTGTTTAGAGAAGCAAAGGCCCAAGGCAATGTGTCTGAATGCAGTGAATGCTTCTGAACAATGACCTCTTTCTTCTAGCTTTCTTCCTGGCTTTTGTTGCAAGACTCTTAATTAGAGGGCAAATCCGGAGAAGAAACACTGCCTATGGATTAATACCACCCAAGCCTTTTCTGCCTGGGTCTGCTGAGAAGCTGTCACACCTCGGATGTTGTGTGCTGGCTACTCTGTCCACACAGCCAGCGACTCTGCCGGAGATGTCACTCCTGGACGCTCCTGCCATCCAGAGAGGGCTGGAGGGAGGGAGGATGGAAGGATGCTCGGAGCACCGGGCAGGTCTACCAGCTAGTAAGAGAGATGAGCTCGTGCTAAGGCGCGAACCACTTCCGAGAGTGCTGTCAAATCCGGCACGGATTTGAAGATGGGAATGGACATCCCCACGAGGCTCTGTACCTGGGTCAGTGTTAGTTTGTTCGTTTTCAGGCCGTTTCTGATTCTCTCCGCAGTCTGCGCTGTCAGCCTGAGACTCTTTTGCTTGGAATCAGACATCCCCATCTGCTCCCTTATTATCTTTTCTCTTTTCCACTGGTTCCTATTATTAACCTCATGAACTATAACATGTTTTGACAATTTCTGTTTGAGATGATGGAGCAGGAAACTGCTTTTTCTTTATTGATTCTAAACAGAAGCCTAAGACACAAAAGGAAAACTTAGAGCTGCTTGGCCTCAGGTCCTGTCCTGCAGATCCTTCTGTGCAGCCCACTTTCTAGCCTCACTCAGCCCCTGAGGGTTTCCACCAAGCCAGTGGTCCAGGGACCCAGCCTGAATCCCAGAGCCCGGTCCAATTTCTACTCAGAACTTTGAACAACCCCTTCCCCTTTCTGTAAAATAAGCATGACATCCCTTCTAGAATTCTATCCTTTGAAATTCCAAATCCAAAGAGAGGATGTAAACATTTTTGACAGTTGACTGGTGACTAATTAGGAATCTTAAAAGAAAAAAAGCATGGCCTTTTTTCCTCTCTGCTATTTTCCGTCACCCCTAAGAGTAAGTCGCTCTTTTTGAGTTGATTAATGCGTTGGCAAGTTTGCTCTTCTCTTAAGGCGTGAACAACCTTTTTGAACTGAAGAGTTATTATTGCGGGATTTTTGCAAATGTGGAAAAACACAATTTGTCTCGAGCTCAGGCGTAAAGCAGAAAGAAGAAGAAAGTGCTAACTTAAGGCTACTAATTCCTCAGGTTGAACACAATCATTTCAGTTTGGCATGAGTTCCACTGAGTTTTTCTTTTACAAAGTCACCAAAGACAATTTCTAACACCAAATGTAAATATCTTCTGGGTATTTTGGTAATGGATTCATTTTTATTAGTTTATTAAATGCAAATGAAAGATCTTGTATGATATGATATTGTTTATTTGCTGGTCATTATGAAGGGAGATTTGTCAAGAGTCAGTTTCCCCAGGCTTATCCGCCCAGAGAAAATGTCTCATCAAAAGACTAACCTCAAAAAAAAAAAAAAAAAAAAAAAGCCATGAGGGGCTTCCCTGGTGGCGCAGTGGTTGAGAGTCCGCCTGCCGATGCAGGGGACACGGGTTCGTGCCCCTGTCCGGGAAGATCCCACATGCCGCGGAGTGGCTGCGCCCGTGAGCCGTGGCCACTGGGCCTGCGTGTCCGGAGCCTGTGCTCTGCAACGGGAGAGGCCACAACAGTGAGAGGCCGCAAAAAAAAAAAAAGGTAGAGAGCCTAGTAAGGTTCTCTTGGCCTCAATCAATCTATATTTCTCCAAAGCCTGAACCATAACCCTAATCCTAGCATCCTAACGTGCCTGTTAGAGACACAGAGAAAATCCCAGTTTCACCCGTGTGAAGACAAGCCTGCTCTCCGCTTGCCATTCTTTGCAAACATATATAGAAAACAGCTGCTGCTTCTATCCATCTGCACTGCCCCCTCCCTGTTTGTGCTACGTGAGTTCCTCCTTCCGGGAGCTAACCTAGTTCTCAACAGCTGGGCCAGTCTAACTGCCCCCTCACTACTCCTGGCCACAGGGCACGGATGTGAGATGTGGGTCATGGATGTGACCCAAACCTGGTCAGTTGATACCGTGGTCCAAAGATGGGCATGTGTCCTAAGCTGGACCAATCAAGGCCTTTCTTGGGGCCTTCTGGCCAGAGATGCTGGGCAGGTGGTCTCCTTGGGCTGAAATCCATGCAGTGGGAGGGGTCCTGGATAAATGACAGTCATCTGGACCAGCGTGTGGAGAGGGCTTGTCCACAGACAGAGAAGAGCACAGACCTAAGACAGAGCTTGGGCTTGGGGACCCCACCACGTCCGTAATAAGGATTCACCTCTTAAAATTCCCAGGTATGTGAGCAAAAAAAAAAAAAAAAATCCCACAAAACCCATTCTTGTGTAACTTGTTCAATACATGTTTCTTGGAATTAGATAGTCTTGTCTAACAAATGTCTAAATTGCCCTGATTTTTGCATGAAGTACACACAGAGTTTCATATTATCGTGCTTCCATGACAGGAACTTTTATTTTAAAAAATATATTAAATGTGACAGCTGCATATCATGTTTCCCTTTCCTGGATTTATCTTCCATTATTCAGATTACACATTTGAGTAATTCTATTTTCGGAATAATCTGGTTTAGGATCTAGTTTACTCTCTAAGCCCTCTTGTGTCTTCACAAGGTTGTCTGCATTTAATCCTTCACTGTCAGTATGGCTAAAATGAAGTCAGATTCAGATCAAAATCCTTCTTCCTCAAGATTGAATTCTCAGCACCACTGTTGTCTGGCATCCCACCTCACAGATAAGAACCCAAACGCTAGCATGATTCTTTCCAACTATAAATAACCTTATCTCTAGAAGCTAGTAAGATTTTCCTCTTTACCCATGGATATCAAAAAATTCACCAAAATGTGTCTAATTTTGTATGTCTCTGAGGATATGTCTTAATTTCCAAGAACTTTTGGAAGTTCTTTTTTTCATGTGTTTTTCAATACTAGCTTGCTCTTGTTTTATGTATGGAATAATCTGTTAAAATTTTCTGAAGCAATAACAACAAATATTTAAAGTTCTGCTCTGTTGCCTAAATTAGCCCTACTTCCTTTGGAGTTAGTTCCTCTAATCAGTTTGTGGTCCTTCCTCCACACACTGAAAAAAAATTTTGTTTAGTGATTCTTGACTGTTTTCCTGTGCTAAATGATGGTGTCAGTAATGTCAGGAACTAGATTTCTTTTGTACACGTGACCATCACTGTTGCCTTAGGAGAGAGCAGAAAGCCTTATGGCAGATTGGGCTGAGCAGATTCCCACAGGGAATCTGCAGGGAGGAAAGTTGCTTTCTGGGGAAGACTACGCCTGGATGCGGTGGCCAGTATCTCTCAGCAGCCACAATGCTGATTTTGGTTGACGGTTCTTAGACCCATTTCCGTCACATTGAAACTGAAGTTTCATATTATTTTCATGTGCCTATTTTATTTAGCAAATAGCTAAAAGAATTCCTCCTCCACGCTGATGTCACGGTTTTAAGAGTAGCCTAAGATATTAGACCACTGGCTAACAACGATCAGATATACAGTTCAACATCAATATTTGAAACCATATAATGGTAGTTGGGTTTTTGATATTCTGCAATGTCCAAATAACTCCTTATTTATCCAGTGTCCTCTGCAGTATGAAAATAATTATTCCTATTTTGCAAATTATAAAAGAAGTCCCAGCCAACAAATGATTTCTTCTATCCCTGATAGTATGTGTTACAGAAACATACTTTGCCAGGCCCATAAACAGGACAAGTCTATTCAAAATCACACAAAAACACATCCTAAGCAAAAGTCAATTCGAGGTTCTTGCACCAAGAAAATGTGAAATGAATCTTGCTGAGAATACCTACATTTACATTTTTCTACACCGAAAGATTTTCTTCCATGTCCTATGGAACAAATCTTGGTTCCATTTGTCCAGAGATTTCAATATATTCTAAAATATTTTTGAGAAAAAGAGCCAGTCCTCTCTTACCTATGTATTTCTGGGGCCTCACCCTGGGGATCAGGATAGTTTCCGTTGTCAGGAACAAAGCTGATGCTTCAGTTCGCTTCATCAAAATAGAAATCCTGGCTCCAGGTTGTCTAGCATATTAAAGCATGGGAGCTGTGTTTAATCAACAGCTCAGAAAAGGTGACATTTAGGGACTTGCCAAGTTACTAAACTGAATGAGCTACGATTCAGGTCTGGCATGAAGTAGAGGTGAGACACCTGCCTTCTGAGGCAGGCAATCCAGGAAAAATATCGTCTGTTTCTCGGCTAGATTCCCTCAAGTCCTATCCCTTTATCATTAGAACTCTAGAGAACAAAGTATGTGGCCCACTTTTGCTTAGTTTTCTGTAATGCACTGTTCAGCCATTGCTACTGACTTAAAATGACCAAATGAAGAACATTTTTGTATCTTATGTAGAACTGCTGTTGGAGATATTATTTATCATAGTACTCAGTGTCTTTTATAGAAGCATCCACTTTAATTTGTCCTAAAATTTAGATCTTCCTTTCTCCCCCTTTTGGTGAAATGAATGCCTGCTATTTGGCTGGGTGTCTGCCCACCTCGCTTTTCTGCCTTGGTGCCCAGGAGGGTCAGAAACATAGTTAGTCTTTACTAGGACCTTTGCATGGGTTCTACCCCACACATCCTGCTCTTCCCATCACATATATCTCTAAGCTCTCTTGGTGTTTATTCTTAACCACTTTAGGAAATAAGGATTTTTAAAATAGCATATATATATATATATATATATATATATACACACACACACACACGTACATATGTATATATATGTTATACACACATATAATTATATAATATAAAATAGACAATATCTTTTTATTATTTTGAGTTATTTAAAATAAGAAGTATTTGGGAGGTGGCCAAGATGCTGGGCTACAAAGACCCTGAGTCCACCTCTCTCCACAGGCACACCAAGATTGCAATTACCTACAGAGCAAGCATTTGTGAGAACAACCTGCAGACTAGCAGAAAAAATTTTCCACAACTAAAGATACAAAGAAGGCGCCACAATGAGATGGGCAGGAGGGGTGGAGATGTAGTAAAGTCAGAACCCACACCCCTGGGCTGGCGACTCACAAATGGGAAGAATATCACAGCTCAAAGATGGTGGGGTCCGAGCCCCACACTGGGCTCCCCAGCCCAGGGGTCCTGCACCGACATAACCACCAGAATGTCTGGCTCGGTTATGATGGCTTGCCCAGTGACCCCTCTCCCCAAGGAGTGTCTGATTCAGTGGTTCGGGCTCGGGGCTGAGAACGGCATTTCTCACATGTTCCCAGGTGGTGCTGAAGCCACCGGTATAGGTCTACACTGGGGGAAGCCCTTCCCTGAACACCTCGCCAGGGCTGCCCGGCCGGCTGAGGGCAATCTGCAAGCCTGTGTATCACCCCGCCCTCCTCAGACCAAAACCCCTTCATTGCTTTGCTCCAAAGACAGCGGCTTCTCCAACAAGGGCCCTGGAGTTACTGAACAGACCATTTTTCAAAACAGACATTCAGTCCCTGCATTCTGAGCATCCTTCTCTTTCTAAACTGTTAGACTCTACTTTCTGTCTCAATGCCCTTCCTGTGTCTCCCGTTTCATGGGAAGGCACCACAGGATGCCCTCAGCAGAGTTAAACGTGACATTTTCCTCAAGACAGCAGAGCAAACATAACTACTTGTGGAAACTGTATTAGAACAGTTTCAGAAAGGCAGAGTGAGGAAGTGACACAAAACATCCCAAATGCTTGTAAAATACGCCCAAGACGAGAAGGAAAGGGCTAACTCTGGGGGCGGGGGAGCAGGCAGGACTCCCGGTGTCCTGCTTTGAGGCAGAAGGCATCTCGCACACAGAGCACACGAGATGGGGTCTGGAGATGCTGGGGAACACAGACGCAAGGCAGCAACGAGACCCACAGGTTGCTGTGTCCAAAGGCTGCCACAGAGCTAGTGGGAGGCACCTCCAAAAGTCACCTGGGGAGCAGAGGCCCTCGCAATGATGGAGCAAAAGTCTGAGTCTACAGGGCTGTGGTCCCTGCATCTGCACGTCGTCCCCACGCCTCAGCCCTGCCAGCTTAGCCAGACGATGCAGTTATTTTTGCCTCATTAACTATCTGTATAGGTTGCCTGATGTTTGGGACCGACTGAATAGCATAGATGTGAAGGTGGTGTCTTCAAAATGTCACCTGGGTCTGGACTAATGTAGCAAACATATTTTTATTTATTTATTAATTATTTTTAGTTTTATTTATTATTGAAGTATAGTTGATTTACAGTGTTGTGTTAGTTTCAGGTGTACAGCGAAGTCATTCAGTTATACATATGTGTACACATATATATTTATATATATATATTCTTTTTCATATTATTTTCCATTATGGCTTAATGTAGGGTACTGAGTACAAGTCCCTGTGCTGTATAGCAGGCCCCTCTTGATTATCTGTTTTAGATACAGTAGGGTGTATCTGTTAATCCCATATGCCTAACTTATCCCTTACCCTCACCCTTCCTTTTTGGTAACCATAAGTTTGTTTTCCATGCCGGTGAGTCTGTTTCTGTTCTGTAAATATGTTCATTTGTACCATTTTTTTTCAGATTCCACCTATAAGTGATACCATATGATATTTATTTTTCTCTTTCTTCACTTAGCATGATAGTCTCTAGGTCCATCCATGTTGCTGCAAATGGTATTATTTCATTCTTTTTAATGGCTGAGTAATATTCCATTGTATGTAAGTACCACATCTTCTTTATCCATTCATCTGTCAATGGACATTTAGGTTGCTTCCATGTGCTGGCTATTGTAAATAGTGCTGCAATAAACGTTGTGGTGCACGTATCTTTTTGAATTGTGGTTTTCTGCAGATATATGCCCAGGAGTGGGATTGCTGGATCATATGGTAGCTCTATTTTTAGTTTACTAAGGAACCTCCATACTGTTCTCCATAGTGGCTGTACCAACATTTTTAAATATTGAAGAGACTCTGATAGGTGCTGGTTTCAAGATACATTCTGTATACAAATTATAGAAATCATAAAATGCTAATATGCCAGCAAAAGTGAGTAAGGAAAAGCTGAGTGACTAATAACAATGCTGGTGTGCTGTGCTCCTCTGGACACTACGCACACATGTAGCAGAATCGCTACCTCAAAGCCACTCAGACACAGTACAGAGCAGTGAGCACGCAGATAATGACAAGTGACACCGTGATTTCCCCCCGAGCCTCCTCGCCAGAGTCCCGCCTGCCTTGGAAATGGCATCTTCTTGTAACAAAAGTGAGATCAGTGTCAGAGCCCGTCATTCTAGGAAACCTGTACAGAATTGTTTCCAGCCTTGTCCACAGCCAACAGACCACAGCCAGTAAATGAAACCTTTCACACGCAGACCACCTGTCTAACTCACAATTACAGTGGCCCCCAAATAATTTGGCTTTATGGGCCAGAAAGCATTGGCCTCAGCAAAACCTGCCAGTACCCAGAATAACCTCCTAGGAGATGCTGGGCTCCAGCCTCAGTTTTCCTCACCTGCCCCAGAGTCCAAGCTGGAGGCTGCCCCCTGGGAAGTAAAGCACCTCATCTCCACTCCCACCTCCACACCCTTCTCTTCCACCCCACTTGGTCTTGGAGACGTCCCCCCAACAGCTGCACTTTACCCGAGTTTTTCTATTAGGATTCTTCTGAGTTTTAAAATAAAGTTTATTTTCTTTTTCTTTAGTACAGCAAGTCCGGAAAACACAGACAATGGTTAGGAAGTAATCACTCATCCCCAGGATTCCTCGTCTTTATTTTTTAGAAGCTTTTAGGATAAATGTATAACAAAACTTCTTGCATATGGGAAGAGAATCAGATGCACACTCCACTATCACGTTTGTGTTCTCAGCTTGTGCTAGCACAATTTTTCTCCTATATCTTTGTACCAGTTTAAACAATTGGGGGCTGATTCAACCGTGGCCTTGAGAAGATTAGTCCCTACAGGCGTTGACTTTCTCACCTGGAAATGGGGCTGAGCACCATCGTCCCTTATGCAAGGAGCCACCAGGAGACTGCATGCAGGTCAAGTCTGAGGACAGGCCTGGCACACACGCAAGCCTCAGCAGATGTAGCTCTTATGATGACGCTGTGTTATTTTGACCCGTCGTCAGTCTCCAGGCAGATGTAATCATTCATGGGCGTGGTCTCTCCAAAGCTGGCAGGTCTAAGAACAGCCTCCATCGCATGGGGGTTTCAGCAAGTGCAGCCTGAAGACTTTCGCAAAGGATGGCATGTCTCCCAGCCCCAGGCCCAGATGTGCAGGAGGAATGAGGGGGTCCCTGACAAGGGGGCTCCCAGAAGGGACACCCAGGAAGCAGAGGATGTGGAAATTATTTGCTGATCAAAAAGGCTGCTGGGGGTGGAGAGGTGGGAGGACTGGGGCGGGGGGTCTCTGATCCGGCCAAATGGTCCCCAGGTGCCCCTGCATCAGGCTCAGTGGCACCAGCTGCCTGGGGGCCCCGTTTGGAACTTCTCTCTCCTCTGAGTGATGTGACCGTGGGGACAGCCCGCCCTTGGTATCTCGGCCCCTAAGTGGAGGGCAGGACACCGGCCCTTCCAGCTGACAGGTGAAGGCGTTCCTGAGATTCTAGCAGGAAATTTTAGCATGTCTGAGCTGACAATCTAACATCCCCTTTGGCCCGTTTCCCTCCTCATTGGTTCACTGGTTTCCTGACGACAGGATTCCCTAAAGTGTCAAACAGACCCTCCTCAGTGCATTTTCCAGGCTGACCCTCTCTGGGGTTGGTGAAAAGTGGAGAGCTAATTCTTTTCCCTGTAAGGCGCAAGTTCTTCCAGCTTTTTAATCCCTCCAGACCGGCTGACTCCGTTCTGCTGGTTCCGGGCACATATTAGGTGATCAGTACATGCGTTTTCATTCTGAACTGCCGTTTTCCACTAGGCTAAGACAGACTCGTTTACGTTATAGCTTGAAGGATCTATGTTCCATCAGGGCTGAACAGTAAAGAGGACTGAAATAGTCCTGATTTTATAAAAAGCTTCATTACTTTTCACATGCTCTGAAATTGTTCTCAAAAGTAAAACACACATTTAGCAACTGCTTCATCCATTACTTTAAGTCTGTACAAGTAGCTTTCCCCGTGAGCAGCTCTGCTGGATGGATACAACTGCACCAGCACAGCCAGTGTAGATGTCTGGTGCAGTTCGCCCTGATTGTCTTTCTGCTTGAGTGCCCTGCGCCCGTGAGAAGAGGTGGGCAGATGAATGCAGGGACACTGGTGTGAAGGCTGCCTCTCTGATGCCTCCGTGAGCCCTCGCTTTGGAATCCTGAGGCACAGAGAAACCGAGGGGCAAAGGCTTAAGTCAGAGCCCTGGTGTCCAGGCCCCGGGGCTGCCTGCCGAGACTCAGAGGGAGGCTTCCGGTTAGCACAGTGGTTACTACAGCACCGTCACAGCTGGTGGCACTTGGGCCACCATTCCAAGAGCCTCCACTCAACTAGGCCAGTGTGAGACCGGCTCGAGTGAACCCAGATGACACCACAGCCTGTTTACTTCTGGGTTTCATCACCACATGGAAACATGATCGTTCGTCTGTCAGCTTCAGGCACAGCTCAGCATGTCCTGGGAGGCAGCCCTGAGCCTGGCCGGCACCGGGGCCTCCGTCCTGGGGAGGTGGGGCTGTGGTGTCGTGGCTCGGCCATCCTGAGGGGCCCGGGCCCAGCCTTACCTCCTAGGGAGCCCTGCACACCAGGGGAGAGCTGTGGGCACACGCGGAAGTAACCCCAATGCTGTTCTCACCCACCCCCGTCTGCCCAGGCTGTGAGTCACCCAGCAGCTGTTTAAAGACAAGTGGGGAGGACGTGCCCACCTGCAGAGCCCCCTGACCGGGCAGGACACTTCACACTGTAAGAAGCCTCTTCATTCAACTTCAAAGCTTTTGCACAGCAAAGGAAACCACTGACAAAATGAAAAGACAACCTACTGAATGGGAGAAGGTATTTGCGAATGATATGACCAATGAAGGACTAATATCCAACATGTATAAACAGCTCATACAACTCAATGTCAGAAAAACCAAACAACCTGATTAAAAAATGGGCAGAAAAACCGAACAGACATTTTTCCAAAGAGGAAATGTAGCTGGCCAATAGGCACATGAAAAGATGCTCAACATCGCTAAATCATCCGAGAAATGCAAATTAAAACCACAACGAGACATCACCTCACACCGGTCAGAATGGCCATCATCAAAAAGAACACAAATAACAAACGCTGGCGAGGATGTGGGGAAAAGGAAACCCTCATGCGCTGTTGGTGGGAATGTAAATTGGTGCAGCCACTGTGGAAAACAGTATGGAGGTTTCTCAAAAAACTAAAAATAGAACTACCTTATGACCCAGCAATTTCACTCCTGCGTATATATCTGAAAGAAACGGAAACACTAATTTGAAAAGATACATGCACTCCAATATTCATTGCAGCACTATTCACAATAGCCAAGACATGGAAACAACCTAAGTGTCCATCCACAGATGAATGGATAAAAAAAGATGTGGTACATAGATACAATGGAATATTACTCAGCCATAAAAAAGAATGAACTTTTGCCATTTGCAGCAACATGGATGGATTTGGAGGGCATTATGCTTAGTGAAATAAGTCAGACAGAGAAAGACAAATACTGTATGATATCATTTATAAGTGAAATCTGAAAAGTACAATAAACTAGTGAATATAACATAAGAGAAGCAGACTCACAGATGTAGAGAACAAACTAGTGGTTACCAGTGGGGAGAGGGGAGGGGCAGGATAGGGGTGGGGGGTGGCAAGTACAGACTACTGGGTGTAAGACAGGCTACAAGGATGTGTTGTACAACATGGGGAATATAGCCAATATTTTGTAATAACTGTAAATGGAAAGTAACCTTTAAAAATTGTACAAAAATTAAAAAGTAAAAAGTGAAAAAAGTAAGTCTCTTCAAACACAGTTGTATAGTCATTTAATAGCCTCAGACAAAGGAGGAAGAGAGAAACAGCCCCGCATCATTTGTGTGAGCATGTGAAGAAGAAAATCAAACACCTCATTTGAGGTTTATGTGACAACAGAATCTTTACATTTTTCTAATTTTTAAAATCGAGGGCTTAAGTTACTTCATCTCTCCAGTTTGACCCAAACTGACGTGTCTACAAGGGCCAAGGGACATCTGTGAGAGATGGAGTGAGGCCAGGCGTGGGGGGCAGGGCACAGGGGACAGTCTATGTCCCTCTAAAATGGGCATCTACTGCTGAGCCTGACAGTTTCTTTCATGATGAACACTGGCGCTGCCGCCTCTAATTTTTCTGAAAAGGCAGAAATCAAGATTTTAAGGCACAATCTCCCGCATGTAAATGCTGGCCACTTCTTCCATGATAGTTAAAATCTGTGGAGAGCTGGCCATCGTTCTAAATGCGTTATAGGTACTCACATGTATAATTCTCAAAACCGACTTTGCTATCAAAATAGAGAAACTCAGGCAAAGAGAAATGGATACGTGGCCCAAGGTCACCGGCTCTGTTCTGTGCCCCTAAGCCCAGTGCTTGACTTTAGGGGACAAGGTCAGATTTCCTCTACATCCAGGTTTCCTGGGAGATGTCTCCTGGCCATCCAGTCAAACTTGGTGACCCAATCCTCCTTGCTGGTCATTGGTCTGTGCCTTCTAGCTGCAGCCAATGGGTGCGTGGCTCTCCCCGGGCCACAGTGATTGGTTCAGAACTGTCACGTGACTGAGTGTGGGTTAAGAGCCTGCCCAACCTCTAGACTTGCAGGAACCTGTACATTTCCTTGTGGATTACACCGGTTTGAGTTGCCTGGTCTGCAAGGCAAAGCATACTAAATGAGTCACCAGCAATGCCCTTCTGGGATTACATCCAAAAGAACAGAAAGCAGGACCTCAAAGTGATCTGTGCACTGCAGCAGCACTCACAGTAGCCAAGAGGTAGAAGCAACACCAAAGCCTATTGACAGATGAATGGATAAACAAAATATGGTAGATATGTATAACGGAATATTATTCAGCCTTAAAAAAGGGGAAGGATAGGGCTTCCCTGGTGGCGCAGTGGTTGAGAGTCCGCCTGCCGATGCAGGGGGTGCGGGTTCGTGCCCCGGTCCGGGAAGATCCCACATGCCGCGGAGCGGCTGGGCCCGTGAGCCATGGCCGCTAAGCCTGCGCATCCGGAGCCTGTGCTCTGCAACGGGAGAGGCCACAGGAGTGAGAGGCCCGCATACTGCAAAAAAAAAAAAAAAAAAAAAAAAAAAAAAAAAAGGGGGAAGGATATCCTGTTGCATGCTACAAAGTGGATGAACCTTGAGGACATTCTGCTAAATGAAATGTCAGTCACAAAACAACAAATAGTGTATGATTCTGCTTATATGCATTCCTAGAGTAGTCAAATTCATAGAGATAGAAAGTAGCATGGTGGGTGCCAGGAGCTGAGGGAGGGGGCAGGGGGAGCTGACGTGGAATGGGTGTAGTTTTGGATTCGCATGACGATGAAGCTCTGGAGATCTATTTCACAGTGATACAAATATACTTAATGTCACTGAACTGTACAGTTCAGTTAGAACCATTAAAGATGGTTACGATCGTGTTAAATGTTGTTGTAGCTTTTTTTTTTTAATCAGAGTTAAAAAAGAAAAAGTTTACTTACTGATTCAGCAGCTGATTCAAACAGTTGAAGAAGCCCTGCATAGGCTGATCAAAACCTGTCAAAGCAAAGCACAGAGGCTGCCAGGCCTTAGAGCAGAGCCTGGTCCTTCTGCCAGGAAAGCCTGCAGCCCAGTCTATAACCTCCCTGGTTAACATGTGGGCCCTAGAAAAGCCACTGACAACATGGTAAATTCTGGGATTGACAGAATTCACCACATTAGCACCACATGAATAACACTCATTTCAGGAGCAACCTTTAGAAGGTGGCACACAGGCAAGGTCTTCACAGCAGGCTAACACACACACAGAAAACAAGAGGGATGTGTTGAGTTTATTATGAATTCTCTGCAAAGCCCTGATGTTGCCAAGGTGGCTAAGAGACAAGACGGGTAAGCGTGTGTGTGCGCACGCACTTGACAAATGCTCTAAAGAGCTAGGTGAAGGCTGAGAGGAGTACAGGGCAGGAGGAAGAGGAAAGGGAGCAGGCACATTTGACACTGGGATCGTGGGGAAAGCTGCAGGCCAGCCCTTACGTGGTGGAAGGTCTCACCAGGACTCTGGGCCTGGCCCTGCCTCTGTGCACATGCTTAGAGTCAAGTGCAGGAGTCTGATCAGAGCTGCAGACACTCTGTCAACTGTGGAGGGATGGAATTCAAAGCCAGGGCAATGATAGGACACACATGCAAAGGCAGCATCAGGACAGTGTGGGCCATGGCCAGCTGTGGGCAAAATTAACCACAGCTGGACAGGGAGGCAGCAGGGTCCAGCCTGGAGTCGGAGCCTGGGTGCTCCCCGAGCTCCAGCTGCGGGCCCAGCGTGGGCTCTGATGCCCCTGTCTTCCCATCAGAAAATGGGGGGGGTAATAAACACCAGCTGTTGTGGGCTGAGTGGTGACCCCCAAATTCATATGTTGAAGTCCTGACCCCCCCCATACCTCAGAATGTGGCTGAATTTGGATAAAGTCTTAAATAATGATTAAATTAAAATGAGGCCGTCAGGATGGGTCTCAATCCAATGTGTCGGGTGTCCCTCTAGGAAGAGGAAGAGACGCCAGGATGGGTGCACACAGAGGAGACCAGGTGAGGACTGAGTGGGCAGGCGGCCTTCTGCAAGCCGAGGAGCGAGGCCTCACGGGGAGCCAGCCCTGCCGCCACCTTGATCTGAGACATCCAGCCTCCAGGACGGTGAGAAATAACTGCCTCGTATGCATTTAGGCCCCGGGGACTACAGGGGCTGGTGGTGCAGCCTGAGTGGAATGATAGGCCAGAGCACCTTCCCGGGGAGGAAAGCACTGAAGCAATGGCGCCTCCAGGGCTGTCTCTGGGCCCGGAGCCGTCAACACGAGCCTACCATGTACTCTGCCCTCCAATCTCCTGGGTTTTGTGCAGCGTCACTCAGGCTCACAGCTGAGGTTTTATCGAATGGCTCAGCTCACAGCCGTTGGCCCTTTGGGGTGGGCTTCTAGAAAGAGAGAAGCCCACCCCAGGGCAAACAGCAGGTCCTGCTGGCCTTTGTGGATGTGCGGCCCTGACCACCAGGCTTCAAGTCCTGCCTTAATGTTAACTCGCTCCTGCCTTTGGCCTCAGAAAAACATCTCCTTTCTGTGCCTTGGTTTTCTTGTCATAAAATGAGGATGGTAGCAACAGCACTGACCTCACCGAGTGGCAAAAGCGTTCATCCACAGACCGTGCAGGGGGTTGTTCAGCCTGTCCCCTCCTTCGTGGGGGATTAGTGGAGACTGAGCCCCCTGCATGGGTGACCCTCCCTGCATCCGCACCCCTGGGTGGAGCCAGCCTGCTCTGCAGCCAGACGGGCACCAACGTGAGAGCAGGAGAGGAGGGGGCTGCCGCTCACCCGAGCTGTGTCACCCACATGGGATGACCGCGAATTTTAACGACAGATTGAGCAGGTTCCCCTTAACCGTGTGCTCAGTTAGGCGCTGAAGAGGGGGCCTGACAATCATTTCTGGGAGGGCTAATGGTCAGGTTCACAGCCCTGCCAGAGTGTGCCGAGGGGCCAGGCACCAGGGTCAGGAACATGTTGTGTGAGTGTGGACTGACCTGCAAGGCAGTGACTGTCACTGCAAACTGTCTGACCTCAGACCTACAGATGCCAGACAGATCGACAGAGATACAGATACAGATACACTGATATGGAGATGCATTAATATATAGATAGAGTCACACACACACACACACACACACACACACACACCCACACCCATACTGCACCTGCTTTCCTTTTTAGATCCCTGGTTACACCAGCAACAGTGGATGGGGAGTCTGCCCATCTGAGCACAGCCCTCTCTAGCTGTGTGGCCTTAGACAAAAGGCACTCTACTTTTCTGGCCTCACTTTCCCTTCTTTGTAAACAGAGGGGGCTCGACCCTAGGAATGCAGTCGCTCGAGCCAGCTATTTGTGTGACCAGCTGCAACATAATATTGGCATAAACTCAAAGCCCAGATGTTTATTTTCTGTACTTTTGTACAGAAAAATTCTCCTTGAGATGGGCCATCAGTGGGATAATCAGGGTTTCCTGGCGTTTGAAAGGAGTGGGCAGTGGGGAGAGACGGTTTATCCAGGCACTTCCAGCCCTGTTAATAAGCCGCCTCTTCAGCTGCTAGATGGGGCAGCTGGGAGGGGCGGGGAGAGGGCGCTGCCCCTGCAGAGGAGCCCAGTGTGCTGTCCTGGCACCCCAACCCCACCCTCCAGGTGGCAGCCAGGGTCCTGCCTGGACCAGCAGGTCTGGAGTTGGTGAGAGCGGAGGATGCGGCTGACCTCCTTTCAGTGAACTTTTCAGCAAACTCAGCTTTCTGCACCCGCTCACGCCTCTTTGGCAGGAGAAAATGATGCCATGGAGAACAATCTTTCCTTTCCTCTTGAAAACCTGGATAGAGGAGAGATGGCTCCATGGCCCGTGTGTGCAGAAGCACGTGCGTGGTTGCGTTTCACCGATACTGCGTCCAAGGTACTGCTCTGGCTGAAAATGTTGTGACTGGTTTTCCCTCCCCGCAGACCAACGTTCAACTTTATCATTACAGTCATCACGTCTAACACTTTCCTAATTAGTTGCAACAGAGCTTTACTTCTCAATTAATTTAGAATTTTGGTTATTAAAAATTGTTTTTCTAGCTTTCCCCATTAGATTTATAGTACTGTCGTAAGGTAACCTATATAGCTACATGTATAATGTTTCATGTGTTCATACACACACACACACACATGCTAAAAATGATTACAGAGAGATGAGGAAACCTTTGAAGGTGCTATATATGTTTACTATCTTGATGGTGTGGTGATGGTTTCATGGGTATGTACAAGTGTCAACACTTATTGAAGGATATACTTTCTTTACACACATGTAGGGCTTTTGTGTGCCAATTATACATCAGTAATACGCTTAAAAGATAAAAACTGCTAATTCCCATCAATTTGATTCCCATATTTCAACTTGCAATAGTAAAAGGAAACTTACAATCCACTACTAGATAAGAAAAATCTCAATTTAAAACCATTTGCTATTATTTGATATTCATGGGACTTCATGAACTCCATCTTCACGTACACTATTTCTGTCCTCAAGCCCCAGGGCCCTAATGCAGGCCATTTGTCCAGGGAGTGGATGTTCAGGCTTGGCACATGCTGCCTTCAGCAGGGTCACACTCTACCTTACTTGTGTGACAGCTGTGATGGGACGGGGGTGGAAAGGCAGATCCCCCCTACCCTGGGCATCCCCTTCCTGGCTCTGTCAGTAACCCCTCTGTGGGTGCAGATTTGGGGTGTGCCTGCCACTGGGGGGTGGGAAGAAAAGATTGAGAGAGAGGTCGTACATCAAAGGCTCCAAGGATTAGGCAGAAACGTCCATGAGAGAAACCAGCCAGAGGTGCGAATACTCCCTACTTCCAACCAGAACTGAACTTTAACCCCCTTTCATTGAGACTGCAGCCCTATAGGTTTAGACTTCATTTTCCCACTTTTGTCCACTCCGGTCAGGAGCCTGATGGCAAGACTTCATCACTTTCCCCTCCATCCTCTGACTGGAAAAACCATAGCTCAAGAATAACCATAGCAAAGGAATTCCCGGCTGGGCCATGGAGATGGTGGGGGGCATGGTGCCCATTGAGTTCCGGGCCCCGAAGGCATGAGCGTTCTTACACATTCCAGAGGAGACAGAATTTCAAGGCCAATATGACTTAATATTGGCAACTTTACCTGGCAACGAGGACACATCTGTGGGCCAGACATGGCCATCTGCCATCTGGCTTAGGATTTGTGCTATTAGGAAGTCTTTATATTCCTCATTACCACGTCTTATTCATACGAAAGATATGAGGATCTATTTTCTCTTTAACCCTAGTTCCTCACACACCAAAGAAAAACATATGAGATACACTGGCTGTTGTGTTCTGATTTAGGTTACACGTTTGGTCACTTTCCACCTCATTTTCCTCCCTGAAAACCGGAGGGTAGATTTATCACCCCGGAAACAATGTAGCCAGCCTAAATACTCTCAACAGTTCTCACCTCTTTGGTTTTGTTTTAACTGTACTGTTTTTTCTTTACTGAAGAACATGTTTTCTTTGCTGGAGGCAGACACAACCTTCCGAGCTTTACACAGCTCTGCTCATAGTAACAAAAAGTTTATTATTCTCTTAAGAAGGTGGATTACATAAAGCATTTAAGGGCAGAATAAACACAGAAAGTGATGATAAATTTAATCTCACAGTTTCCTGTGAAGAGTTTTTGACAGAAGTGTTCTGTGTTGCTATCGGTGACAAGTAAAGCATGGGAACTCAGCCCGCAGATAACTCCAAGTCTCATTTCATTTCACACTTGGACTTTCATTTTCACCAGTGTTTGAAGTTTGCTTCTTGTTGCTTTACCATGGCAACTAATAAGCAGCAAAACTATTTTGAGTTTTTCTCCTGCTCTACATTCCTTGGGTTTGAGGATGAAATAGTTAAAAACACACACGTGTGCTCGCATGCACACGCACAATTCAGAGGGGAGAGAAGAAGTAAGTACTCTGTGAGTGGATTAATTCCTAGACAATCGGTCGTGCCTTCAATACGTGTGTGGAGGGGCTCTTACTCCCCGCATAATATTTGGAAGATGTAATCCTATCTCTGTTACAGAAAAGTTTGTTTTGCCGTGGAAAATGTCAGTCTGCATATGGACATGTTTTGCATCAGACTACATGAATTATGAGAGTTGTGAACAAACAGTGTCATATGATGGACCAAATTAACATGGAAACTGAAAATTAGCAGTTGATAAGCATTGCAAACACAGATGTAATGCGTGGTTGGTTATAATGGGTGAGAAAATACAATACCAGTGAGGAAACTGGAGTAAGAGTCTCCAAATTCTTTCATCTGTAGTACTAGGAGTATTTATTCACCACAAAATAATCTCCGAATTTTCACAGGAAAAGGTCAAAAGTACCGGTGAAGTGAGATGGCAAACATTCTCATCTAATGCAGTTTAGAAATTACAGCGTGTCCCACTGCCCACTGCTGACACTGTCTCTACGGTGGAAATGGAAGAGTTTAAGCCAATGGCTGTTGAAAAATAATATAATTTCTGTGTGCCTTGGCACTTGTTATAGGGCTGGTGCCCCCTGAGGGCGTCCCTGAGAACCTGCATGGCTAGTCAAAGCTCGTCAGTCACTAGGGCTGCTTGATTTGTGTCCCTCTGGCTAGAAAATGTGAACGCTCACAAATCTGTTTTTCTTTTAGTTCGACTCTTGACAGTATGTGTAACATTATGGAGACAAGAAACAGACGGTTCTCCTATTGGCTTAAAAGGAGAAGAGATGACCCACAAAGAGGGATGGATTCTGGGCTGAGCCAGAAATGGAAACCTCTCAGAAATGCAAGTGCCTCGAGAAAAAAATATTTAAGCAAATTATTTTGTACGGTTCCTAGAAGATTCTGATGCTGGGTAAGCACGGTGTCATGACACACGTAGATCTCTAAAACTTGTTTATCGAATTGTCCTGAATCTTACCCAGCTGTGTGAGAGACCACCTTGGTGATAGAGAACCCTAAGGTGTTGTCAGAAATCTGTGTCTTTGGGGCTTCCCTGGTGGCGCGGTGGTTGAGAGTCCGCCTGCCGATGCAGGGGACACGGGTTCGTGCCCTGGTCCGGGAGGATCCCACGTGCCATGGAGCGGCTGGGTCTGTGAGCCATGGCCACTGAGCCTGTGCGTCCGGAGCCTGTGCTCCGCAACGGGAGAGGCCACAACAGTGAGAGGCCCGCGTACCGCAAAAAAAAAAAAAAAATCTGTGTCTTTGGCTAACTTCGTGATCCAGGATGTCAGGGGTGCCCTGGTCACATTCCATTTGTCACATAATTCGGTCGATCTCCACTGAGTTTGTTCCTTCCCACCCCCAACACCTGTGTCCTCTGTTTTTCATAGTTTGATACATTTTTTGTATTACATTTTCTGTCCCTCAATCAATAATTCAATGAACAATATCATTTTCTCCTGTTCTTCTCCTAACTTTTTGCCTTAAGACTTCCTACCGCCATCTTTCTTCAGCGTAATAGCTACTTCTTACACAAATGCTTCTTGCTGTAATTATATACAATCTTCTACAATCTTTAATGTCTGGGCCATAAATCCTGATGCTTTCCCCAACATTTAGGTAAACATTACCTTTTCTTGTTTAGACTTTCCCCACTTAATGATTTAAGGTCAAATGACTGCTACTTATCAGACAAAAGTTCTTTATTTCAATGCAAAAGAAAAGCACTTTCTAACTTGTTCTATGATTCCTCCTGAGTAATTTCTGTTTTTTTCACCAACACATGGCACTAGATTGGTTATACGCAGCTCTACCTATATATTTCTAGAAGTTCTAGCTTATATTTACTAGTAATACCACTATCAGCTGTGATATTTCCTACATCAGTTATTGCTACCCTTCTCATTGTGATCAAGCAGACAACAGTCATACAAGTAAAAAACACTCTTTTTTTTTCTCACTTTGAGCAACAACATTTAAAAAACCTTTTGGAGAGAAACATGATAAGCTTCTCCAATTCAAATGTAGCTTTGCACAGTAATAAAAATTTATCAAAGCAAGCAAGTCTTTTTTCCCTAAGCCGTGAGTCTTCACATGAGTATTTTCACCTGCTCTGTCTTAGGACTGCTGCGGTGAGCAGTTCTCAGTGACTGCGTCGGTTTTCTCAAGATGGGAGAAGGACCTTAGTATCTAGGAAGAGCAGGCAACACCCCTACGTGGACATGGTAGCTACACCCTCGGGCATATGTTCCACTCGTACAAACCTCCGGACTAGCATTTATCAAGTGGACCCATCGCTACTTCTTTTCTCCAGCGAGTCATGGTAAGTAGAAGCCATGGGCAGAGGTCATGTGCTACTCACTCTAACAGCCCCCAAAGCATCAAGCAAGTACCCCGTGTTTGGTGAATCAACAAAGCGAGACACATATTCCTCTTCCTCTGTTTTCTTCTCATAAACTCTCTAAATGGCAGGGGACACAGTAATAGGAAAACCTGGAAAACATCTACAAAAATGTTATATCCTACACATCCCGAATGGATACCTATAGATCAGGAGTGGTGGGTCCCTACAGGTTATATTCATAGTTCCTGGGCTTAGGCACTTAGTTTTACCAGGAAGATAGACTATTTCAGTTCTATCCACATTGCCCTTGCTGGTCAATTTATGGATACCATCTAGTTGAAAGGAAAATGGAGAAGAAATTATGTAGCCGACTATCAAACAAGAAAAATATGAATTAATAATGAATTCAAATAAAGCAAGGTTCTTAATAAAAACATATCCACGTATCAATGAAAGGGGAATTTCAGATAGGTCAATATAAATCAACCTAGAATTTACATATAGAAGTCTTTACCTCCTACAAGGAAATGTGAACCTCGGTCAGACAAATCTCTGTTGCTTATGCATTTATATGTAAATTCTAAAGAAAGTAAGTTGCGGGTGTACAAGTGAGCTCTTTTATGCTGACAGATGGAAGATCAACAGGAGAATCAGAGTCAGGACAGCAGAGGCACAGGGAAAAGTCAGAGGTACGGAGCTCCAGGAAGGGGCCGTCCGTCAGAAGCGCTTGGCATGGGTAGGGAATGATGCACAGCAATAAACTGCGGGGGGGAAAATAAACAGTAAAACATGAACGCAAACTCTGGCAGAATAAATGTCACCCTTCTCATCATCATCAAGGCCCTGGGGATTCAGCACTGCACAGAGAGTGAGGTGTCGGCCAAATCATCATATTACTAATGTTTCCTCCACTTCCTTTCTTTTTTTTAAAATTTAATTTATTGGGCTTCCCTGGTGGCGCAGTGGTTGAGAGTCCGCCTGCCGATGCGGGGGATGCGGGTTCGTGCCCCGGTCCGGGAAGATCCCACGTGCGGCGGAGCAGCTGGGCCCGTGGGCCACGGCCGCTGAACCTGCGCGTCCGGAGCCTGTGCTCTGCAACGGGAGAGGCCACAACAGTGAGAGGCCCGCATACCACCAAAAAAAAAAAATTTAATTTATTGTTTTTAATTGAAGTATAGTTGATTTACAATGCTGTGTCAGTTTCAGGTGTACAGCAAAGTGGTTGAGATATATATACGTGTGTGTGTGTGTGTGTGTGTGTATATATATATATATATATATGTTCTTTTTCAGATTCTTTTCTCTTATAGGTTATTACAAAATACTGAGTGGAGTTCCCTGTGCTATACAGTATGTTCCTGTTGTTTACCTATTTTATATATAGTAGTGTGTATATGTTAATCTCAAACTCCTAATTTATCCCTCCCCGCCCTCCCCTCTGTTTTCTCTGTCTGTGGGTCTGTTTCTGTTTTGTATGTAAGTTCATTTGTATCTACCACTTCCTTTCAGTCTTTGACTATGTCAGTTATTCAAAGGGCCTGTTGATCCAACATACACAATTCTGTCCTTGGGAGAGTTATATCATCAGCATCACGGCACTCACTGTTGTCTTGGAGGTTTTCTAATAAAATGATATGGATTTGATACAAAACCTTAAGGTCCTTGCAGGCAGAGACAGTGACCAGCTGGTAGGAAAGCTCCTGGAAAGAAGTCTAAGTTGCTTTCAGAGCTCTAGGGAAAAAACAGATAACATTGCTTCCCAATGCCCTCAGCAGCAGATCAATCAATCCAGCCTCGACAATGTGGATACTAAGCAGGGCTCAAGCATAAACTCAGAACATACTGACTGACTTACTGAGTTGGAGACAGGCGTCAACTGCATATGCATGTTGACCATTGTTTTCAAGGAGCAAACCTCTCCTGGGTTTTGCTCTTTTCCGCAGTGAGAGATGGACCCTCTGATGAAGGGCCATCGATTGCCTGGAGTATCTTGAGGCCCTGAAGGCCTGGAGGGTTAGGGATTAAAACAAAAGACAGCCATGCCTAAATGCATAGAAATTTATTTATCTCATAAAAATCCTTACGACAACAGGTTAGAAGACTACTGTCGGTAAAGAAATGATGGGTTTATAATCCCTATTCACTTTTTAACTAATAAAATAAAACAATGATATTTATTAAGAATCTCAAACCATTCTTGAAAAATCAAGCTGTCCATTCCTTACTTCCAGGAAGAACTGAAATACATGTGAACCCAGAAAGAAGTTCTTATAACTCTTGATGTTAAAAAGTTGGTTCTTACGCCAAACCTGAACTTAGCCTGCAAATTAAAACTCTCAGAGACACAGAAACCTGTTTGATTATTTGTGTCAACTCACAGCTTGAGCAGTGAATTAGGAAAATAAAAAAAAATATCGCCATCTGTTTTCTTAACTAAATAATTTTACTCCCTTTCAGCATTCCTATTTATATGTTATTCCTTTGCAGTGGGAGGCTGGTAAATGGTTAGTCACCAGCTCTCTGGAAAAAGTAAAAGGGATAAACAGACAGATAAAGTTTTACTGATACAAAGGATGGGTAGCACAAAATTTACAAGTAATAATAAAATATACAATAGTCTTTGTTGTAAATTCTATATGGCCAATTGATTCTCACAGAATCCTTTTATTAATTTTTGTCAAATTATTTTATCTGTAGTCAGCCTATTATTACCATTGACAAACACGTGTCTTTTTGACACAAATGTGGATTGATCACTTTATGTTAAGCAGTTAGATGAACATGAAACCATGAAGACAGATGTTGGAATTTGGCTTCTTTGTCAATCACATGAATGACCTTGTTGAACTGAATAGTGGTTTTTGGAAAATGGAAGAACCATTCTTCAACTTTGGCGGGATGGGGTAGGGTGGTGCTTTTCACAATGCATTGGCTGTTGATAATATGCTTTTATAATTAATCTGCATTATTAACATTTCCCAATGTTACATCCTACACCTGGGCAATGAGCACACAATAAATCCAGCCCTGATTTGTATAGCCTTTGCCAATGTCCATGGTGTAAATGCTCCTTCCTTGGTTGATTTCCAGACCTCATCAGTCAGTGAATGTGGTGCTGGGAAGAGGTGTGCAGTGGTGTGCTGTTATATGGCATTTTCACTGTTGCATATTATTCAATCATATTGATTCAAAGTACATAACCTCAAGAACACAGAAATAGTAAAATGTAGCAAAATAATTAGAAAGTGGTGAGTTTTTAAGATGTTACCTCTGTTTTTAACATTATTTAATTGTAAGCTTACATACTTTACTTTTTAATAATGGTTCTCCTTAGCAATTGGCTTGCAAAATTCCTAAAAGTTCAACAACCTGCTCTCACCAGCTGGTGTGAGCCAGGTCCAGTGCATACCTGCTCCCTGAGTTGTCACTAAGTTCTTCAATTCTCTCTCAAGTCAGGGACATGGTAGCTTGTAAATAAAGGGCTAAAAGGTCATTAGCAAAAGGAAATGTGTTCATAGCGTTTTTAAAAATACTGTACATAACTCTATCATGATTCTCATTGCTTTGCTTCTAAGTAGTATTCACTCTTTAGTTCATATCGGGTAGATTTAATGGTTTTTCAAGGTACCATAATAACAGGCTAACAATTCAGTCCATTTTCAAAATGTATTCTGAGCAGGGACAGACTCTGCTCCCATAGTCACCGACTTCCTTCCTTTTATGAGACGGGCCATTTGCTCACCACCCAGTTCCTGTTTTGCTGGATACCGTGCCCTTTCCCATGGCAGCAGGAGCAGCTGCGTGGCTGGTTCTCTCGCCACAGAAGGAAAGCGGCGAGTAAACCCAAGGCAAGGCGAGAGTGCTTCCCTGGCCTTGCTCTGAAGTCCACACACCTTAGGGTTGCAAGGGTGCTTCCATGACAAACGAGACTCCCAGAACTGTGTTTGTGTCACAAGCGTCAGGATTAACTACTTTGTTTGGAAAGGGGCCAAGTGTTGGTTCCAGTTGTAAAGTAAGATGTTAGGTCACTTGAAAGACTATTGGTCCCAATATAAGGAGCATCAGTGAAGCTCCTGTCCTGTCCTCTCTAAGCTCTCCGCTCAGGCCAGCTCATGGTCGGGGAACTGAGATCCCGCATGCCACGCGGCACAGCCATTAGTGAGGCTCTCGTCTGGGAGTGTGGGGATCTGATTATAGCCATTTTGCCAGTAAACCACAGAGCTGGGCCCCAAATATTTCTAGATTTTCAGATCTTCTGCTGAGTCACACTGCCTAAAATGCCAATTATTGTTATTATTATTAATTTTATATTGAGGAAATTACTATCTTCTAATTGCGAATGGATAGTTTATTTCTCTCATTTTATTCCCCTAATTTAGAACTTCCTTAAAGTTCTTTAGAATGGGACACTTGTTCACAAATTGAAAACCAATCAGCTAGAAACATCGCAATGGTTGTCACAGTGGTGCTTTAACCTTACATGTCATTTAGAACAGGAGACAATGGCCCTTTTTCCCTCCCTGCCTTTAAAATCCTTTGCCAATTACCTTAGAAAAGTATACCCAAGGGAAGGCTGATTTCCTCAAGCCTGGTGTAGGAAAATGTATAAGAAAACGACAGTCACTGGACAGTTTAATTTAAAAAATATAAGACAAATTGAGGAGCTCTCTGTGCATTGTGTTTTAAAATCCCCAGGGTCTTGTCATTAAAATAAGTAGCTAATAACTTGTTAACAACTTAATCATAACTAGTACTGCAAATCTTGTAAACAAACAATTCAGTGCAACTAATGGGATAGACTCTACCATCATGATTCACAACGAAGGTTCAACTAAGACTGAAATCAGAGAGCGAGCTGGTTAGAAAGTTATGGGGGGAAATCCACAGGCACAATTATACTGGTTTAGACATGCACCTGTGTACTTGATTAGATATCTAAAAGTTAATGTGAAAGCTTATTAATAAGAAACAAAAAGATTGAAGAGCATAGGCCAAGGAATTACTATTTACTGTTGTTACAATTATGCAACAGAAGCTCAAACACATCACCAAAGCCTCATTCACGGTGACCTTTGTGCCATGAGGCTGAGACATCACCCAGCCTAACCGTTCTTCTCCCACGTGTGCACCAAGCATTCACCACCTCAGACTCCACAGGCTGGGCTGGCCATGGCTGCCAGGGAGAGAGTGACAGCCTGGACCAGGCCAAGGGACCTCAGTCCTGCACCAGGCGATGCAGAGGCCAAGTCCACCCAGCTTCACACTTGCCCTAGCCAACTCTGAAGAGGCTGCATTTTGTTTATCCTAAGCTAAGCTCACCTTGGAAGAGAGAAAATGATGCTTCTTAGAGCAGAAAGTGATTTTAAATGAGATACAGGATTCCAAAGATTGATTGGTTGAACACCCAACTTCACTAACCCTATTCTGTTATCCTCTTGGCTACTAAGATGATCAAGAAACCAAACCCTTTAGTCTCTGGGCTCTAAGTGAGCACCTCCTAATGTCAGGAGCATTTCTAGTAGCTCCTTTGGTTTGTCAAAGCAGGAAATGGGAAATGTAGGTGGGGGCCAGGCCTGAACTGAAACTGTCCCCGAAGGAGGACGGTGCCCTGGTGATTTCTGACTTTCAGGTGTGTGGTCACACTGCTTTGAGTCACTGCCGGCACCCAGTCGTCCCTCTGCACTTGCTCACGACGCATCTTATGTTCTCCAGACACAGGAAGGAAACCTCAGGCTACAGCCCGTGTGTGGTGAACACTGCTGGCTGTTGATGCAGTGTGCGTACTCCACGTTCCCCAGCGAGCAGAGTTCCTGTACTGACCAGCTACTCCCACAATCGCAGGGAAAGCTGACCCCACCCCAGCTGTCAGGATGCACCTGACTCACCTCCGGGGATTCCATCCTCACCCAGGGACTGGGTCAGCCCCAGACCCAACCCTGGTCCATGAGACACGAGAGGAACTCTGCAGCTGGGCGTTTCTGGGAAAGGTTCCCTTTTCCTATGAAACTATTAGAAAAGATGGTCTCTCTTCCTCCCCGAGACTTCCGGTGCCTGGATGGGATGCAGGGAACAGCCATGGCGCCCGGGGTACCAGCCGGAGGAGGAAGCCAACCCCAAAGATGATCTAGGGAAAGCCTTGATGGCAACTCGAGGCCTCAGATTCAGCACTGAAGTCTGTCCCACCGGGATTCCTAATGAGATAAGAGATTCCCTAACTGTTTGAGTAGGTTTGAGAAGGGAGTTTTGCAACCTGTATTGATTATCTATTGCTACAGATCAAATGACCTCAAAACTTAGAGGCTTCAAAGCATAAGGATTTATCTCATAGTCTGTGTGGGTCTGGAATCTGGGATGGCTCAGCTGTGTGCAATCGTGTGGACCAGAGCTGCGGTCTCACCTGCAGGCTCTACTGGGGAAGCTTTGCTTCCAGTGTCACTCAGTGGCCATGGCAGGACTCAGCTCTCATGGTCAGTGGACTGAGGGCTGCTGGCTGGAGACTCCCTCGGTCCTTGCCTCGTGGACTCTCCCTAGAGCAGATCTCAGCCCGGCAGCTGGCTTTCCTCGGGGTGAGCAGGTGAGAGGCTCCAGATGGAACCCACAGACTGTTTCCACCTAGTCTCAGAGGTGACAAGTGACTTCCACTCCTGCTGCCACATTCTACTCATTAGACACGAGTCTATGTTCAAGGCGAGGGCTACATAAGAGGGTGAACACAGGAGGTGGGGGTCATCGGGAGCCAGGGTACCACAGGGCGTCTTGACAGACAGACCCGACCAGGAGACAACTGAGGAATGGAAGCCCGGGCTGGGATGCTAAAGGTGTAACTGCCAAGGTCTCCGATGCAGTGCTGACACCATGGGAACATCCTATAGACAGACCACAGTGCCGGCGCTGGATGCCCTTTAAGACCGGTACAGCCTCTGAGTAGCTTCAACTAGTGGGGTAGCACACACAGGCCTGTGCAACGAGTACGGTGAGAAGTGGAGGAACACCTAGAGGACAACAGGAGGGAGGGGTAGCCATGCCAAAGACCAAAGGGCTCCTAGGCTGGAGCAGGGTGAGCACAGAGACCCCCGCCCCTGACTGTGCAAGAGAATGTGGAGATCACATCAATCTGACATCCAGGCTGGGTCCCCCCAGATCTGGCGCAAGGGCTGGCTGTGGAAGGTGGCCTCTTGGAGCTGAACAGATGCACGAGGGGATGGTCATTCTACCTCTTCCGACTACAAACTGTACATTGGTTCAAAAAGAGCTCAGGAGATGCAGATAGATGTGGCACTGACCTGGAACACAAGTCTCCTCCTGTTTGCTTCTGTTCCAGGTCAACATGGTCTTAATGGCCACGGGTCAAGCGCTGCTAACACTTAAAGCATAAAAATAGGAAAGATGACTTGTCCTTGGGTCAGGGCTTGGGGCCCACCTGGTGCCCAGGTCAGCTGGCAGAAGGCCGGGGACAGAAAGGAGGGTTGGAAGCCATAACGGGAACACCAGCAGAGCCACCAGGATGGGAACCAAGATTCTGCAGAGGCAAGGCTCAGGGACAGGGGGATGGCTGGAACAGAAGGTTCTGGAATGGGAGAGATCAAAATAGGAGGTGTGGTATGAGGACCTGTTTCATGTCTTCTTTGCCACCTTCTCACATCTGCGTACAAATCCAGTTACTATTAATTCACTGCTACCTAAGTCTTTCCATCTTATCTTTGGCTGTGCTGACTGGTTTTCAAGACAATGTATCTTACCTCTTTGTAGTAACCTAAGTGGGACATGCCACCTGTGGTACAAATCACAAAGAAGGTGCACAGCCAAAGGTGCCCAGTGGCAGTCTCTGGCATAGTGGGAGGAACGTTCGGGCTGGGGCAGGCAGAGGCTGAAGGTCAAAGACGCCATAATGTCGATTCCTGCCGGACGCATTCCGCAGTGAGACCAGGGGCCAGTGATGCAGCTGCTTCTGGCTCAGCGTCTCCCCAGTGAGGGTGGAGCGAGAACTCGCCCGGCCTCCAGGGACTCAGGTCTGATTTCCACCACTAACACATCGTTTCTTAGACAGAGAACACAGGTCTAACTCCGGCTGAACACACGGGGAGACACACAAGAGCTTACGGCTGGCAGATGAAAGTGCCTGCTGAGCTCCCATGGCTACAAACAGATGCAAGTTCGATGGGCATGCAGGTGAGATGCACACACCCACAAGGGGCGGAAATCACAGCCGGCACTCTACATGCCGACAGTCCATAGCTCCCCAGAGACAAGGGAGAGCAGTACCCAGATCTCAACATGGTGTAAGAAATGAAACAGACGACAACAAAGGAGTCGTTTTCCCTCACTTTTTTAAAGACCTGAATCAAAGCAGGTGAACTGCTTTCTGCCTGGCTGGGCAGGAGATCCTAGTTTTTCCTGCTGTAAACAATACCCGGGACAGTCCTGCTAAATAAAAGCTCCAAGCTGGATGCGTTAACCCCCGGGGCACACGTGGTCAGGAGGACAGGGCTAGGGGACAGGAGGGGTCCTGCTATGCCCGGGCCAGGCTCTCCGCGGTCCTAACACTCACGGGGCCCCGCTCTGTTCCCCCTGTGCTTCTGTGCTCTCTTCCCGGTGTTCCTGTGGGCGTGTGAGAGGGGATGAGAGGGAAGGAGGGCAGGTGAGTTATGTCCAGGGCAGGGGAAGGTCCTCGGACATGCACGTGGGGAGAGGAAGACATGGAGAGAATTGTCCCGGGACAGGAGGAGACGGGAGCCTCCAGGCAAGAAGGCAGGGAGCCTCCTGTTCTGTCTGAGGCTTGTTCGTTCTCTACGCAGACCTTTGTTGGAAAGGCTCCCAAGGGCAGGGATGGGATGTATTTCCTCAGCGCTGGAGAGACCCAGGGGGAAGCTCTTCTTCTCCGGGCTGATGCAGGCCTTTAAAAGCTGAGGACCTTCCTGGCAGTCCAGTGGTTAGGACTCTGAGCTTCCACTGCAGGGGGTGCGGGTTCCGTCCCTGGTTGGGGAACTAAGATCCCGCATGGCGTGCAGCGCGGCCAAAAAAAAAAGGCAGCTGCTAAATCTTGTCCTCGGTCTCCCCAGCAGATGCCACACACTGTCCCCCCAAACCCAGGCAGGGGCCCGGGGGAAGCTGGGGTCTGAGGGTTTACATAAGGCCAAGTGTAGGGCAGTCCGTGGGCCTGGCTGTCCCATCCTGTTAGGCCCCCTGAGCTCCTGGGCTGTGGCCTCTCCTCCCTGCCAAGGGCCACCCTCTCCCCTCAGTCCTTCCTCCCTCACGGGCTCTCCAGGGGGGACAACCCCCGGTGAGGACCACGGGAGCGGCCACTCAAAGCTCACGGCCTTGGCCTGTGGGGCTTCAAATCCACTCTCTTCAGAGATGACACAGCTCCAGAGCTGTCTAAGCCTCGGTGTCATCTTTCCGACTCATCTGTCTAAACCTCCATTTCTGAATCCCCTACGAGTTTCATTTGCATTCGGAAGCATGTCCAACGTCAAGATGATCAAACAGATTTTGAGGATGGAAAAGAAGTCTTTGTGAAAAGATCAAATGAATCAGGATTATTTTGCCTAGAGAAAGTTGGTAAGTAATCCAACGATTATCTTCTTTCCCCAGAAGCTGGCAGGGAGCTAGCTGTCATTTCCAAAGAAGACAGAAAAAGATCAAGTGGTTCAATGGTGGAAAAGGATGGACTTCCTAACCAGAGGGCTGCATATCTCATGTGGGCGCCAGCTGTTCCTCGGGCTGAATGCACAGAGACGTTTCACCATCGGGAAAATGCAGTCCTGGATGGTACCTGCTTTATAAGGCAATAGCCCAGCACAGCTCAGGCATCCTGATGGAGGGACGCACCCAGGCTCGATGTCCTGTGTGTGTGTGCGTGTGTGTGTGTGTACAGTGAAATACACAGAGCTAATATCCAACTGGAGGTGGGAATGCTATACATGGTGCTTATTAAAGTCCAAAAGAAATCCCAGGAAACAACGAAGAAAGCCTGATCTCAGACAGGGTGTGACAAGAAACAGAAACAAAATGAGCCTTTAATTGTGGCTGTCGCTAGACTCAAATTAAGCTGTTTCCCCTTCTGGTACCTCAGTCTCCCCTTCTGCGGGAGCTTGGCCACTGGCTGTAGGGTTCAAAGATTCTAGTCCATCAAGTCCCCCCAGCTCTGGAGCACAGCCGCCTTGGCATTCACAGCTGGCCTGAGCGAGCTTAGCAATAGCCTATACGATCGCATCGTTGCTGTGCTGTGCTGTGCTGAGTGGGCCACCTGTGGGCACTGCGAGGACAGTTCTAATGTGAGGGACGTTTATTTGCTCCTAGCTGCTGTCTCCACCCACACGATGCAATTCTGGCTTAAGTCTAACCACAACATGAATGATTAATGGGTTAGATCATTCTTCACGGGCACCTGCCTGGCATTCGGAGTGCATTCACTGTTAGCTGGACACACTGCGTTGAGCGTTGAGAGAGTAAAGCTGCAGGGAAGAGGCACACACATCCCCAGGCAAGAATGGAAAGTCTGGAAACCCAGCGCCGACACCAGAGACCAGAGAGGTGAGGCGTCGACACAGACGAAACGAGAGGCACGTACGTGTGGGTCTCAGGTCCGAGGCCTCGGAAACAGCGCCTTCCCCAGGAAAGCCGAGAGGCTCTGCCACGTCTGTGTCAGGAGGAGGGTAGGGTGGGGGTGGGGGAAGCACTAACTGGGGGGGCCCCCGAGCAGTGCCTCTGGGAGGCTTCTGTGGCACCTGTCGTCCGACACCTACGTGGAATCAACAGGGATTACTTCAGAAGGTTAAGCCCAGAGGCCCTCTGTCTCCAACGGAAGGGACGTCACCATAACTCAGCCACACCGAGAGCGCCTCACAGCTCCAGATGCAGACACACCTGCACTAAGCCCAACCTCACCCGACATCGAATCCAACCTCAACCGTCACCAAATGCAGCCACACCTGGAACCAAATCCAAACACACCCCGCAGCAGATCCCACCTCTCTAAAGTGTTAACATTTTACATACGTGGGGTCCTATCCTTGGGTTAATCTGAATGTACTGCCATTTGTTTCTGAAAGGCACAAGTATTTTTAAAGGCTGAAATTATTATTAAGAGGTCCCTAAACAGCTCTGTCAACTTCAAAGGAACTCTTTTTCTTCACGTTAGTCTTTTTCAGGTTCACAGGGTTTTTAGCTTATTCTTGTTGCTTACTTCTATTATTACCTATTACAGATCCAATAACCCCTAATTTGATCTACCTCTTTCAGCCCATTTATACTATCCACCTCTTCCATTGTTTGCGGTAACGGTTTTTAAACTTTGTTTTGAAAAGGGCTGGAGAAAGGGTGGGGATGTCCCCGAGGCCAGTCTACCTCTCAGACCAACCGAGCAGCCCTCTTTGATCTGTTCACATTGGGAACCTATTTACCATTTTCTATAGAAATGGTTATCTTCTGCTAATAAAGTTTTTGAAAGTTAATGACAATATAAGGAATGATAGGAGTTACTAGTATCATAAACTGTGCTCATGATTATTTCTTTAAAAAATACTGTCTTCAAGCTCTAAAGTTTAGAATCTTCTAGTAACTAATAGAGTCTACACTTCATGCCCTTCATCAGACTATTAATAAAAATATTAAGACATCATTTCTTCATCAAGAAATATATCCATTATTCCTTCTCTTGCTTATAGTTCTTTAGACTTGGAAAAATATTAATTTCCTCATATATACACATCATCTCCTCCCTCAAAGTGCACATAAGGCAAGGCGTCTGAATAAGTGTGGTCTGCTTGGCCCAGGTAAGCACCTGACATGGCAAGGCAACCCCAAGGGCAAGGCAGGTAGAAGAATACCCTCTCTACCGGAAGGCTTCCTTTTGTTTACCAAGAAATTTCGGTCAGGACCCAAATCCAGCCGGCTGCAATACTACTTTAGTGCAAGTTCCAAAAACATTTTCAATTTCTATCTGCAGCTGTCTGAATACACAAAGAAGCTCAGCGTATTTTGTTGTGGCTTGGGCTACTTTTTCAAAATTATTATCTTTTAACCTAAAGCCAAGACTTTGGTTAAAAGTTCTGCTGTAGTGCCGTTACTGTACTTTTAACTCATGGGGATTTCTGATGGGGATGGAAGTCTGCTTTGAAACGGTCACCAAGACCGCTGACCTCAAAAAATATTCAAAGTTATTGACGGGAGGAAGGGAGCTTCTGGCCTCCTCCTTAATCCACAAAACAGAAGTCTATGGACCAGAGAGAGACCCACAGCAGTTACTACCATGCATACCTCCTCTTTGCGCATGTTCCTTACAGAGGGAACTGTCCCTACCATTTTCACTTTAAAATGCCCTTCTCTCTTTTTCTGAGACCCCTGTGAGTACCAGCTGCCCACCCCCAGGCCAGGCTCTCCAAACTCGTTGCACACAGACCTTGGTCCTTCAAGGCTGAATCGGGAGGTCCTTCCAGGGGTTAAAATGGGCTGTCTGGCCTGGAGGTTGGCAGGATTCACCACATCTACACTACCCTAACCATGGATGCGTCTTAGAATTTCAACAAGGACTCTTAATCTGAGTTCTTCATCCATTTATGAAAAAAGTGGGGAGAAAGCTTGGAAGGCGGAATGGGAGTCTCATTATGGGAAAAAAAAAAAAGAAAACCAGGTTTATTTGAAGGAGCTTCTGATCACATTTCCTTCAAATCAGATAGTTTCTCCTTTGGGAACGATGATGGACTGACATGAAATACTGGCTGTATCTCCTCAGCAAAATCGATTCCCAGTCTGTGAAATGCTAAGACGTTAAAATCGAGGTATTGGCCAGGGGGAAAATGCTGACCAACAGCAAAGGAGCTCTTATGAAAGGTTCAGGGAGCAACAGTGCGACCACTTCTCCCTGGGCGTCTGTTCCCTTTGGGGGCTGCAGCCATGAGATCAACGGCAAAATGTGAGGCTGCCCGGGGGACTGAATGGCACTCCTGTGATGACTGAAGCACTTGTGTCAGGGGCTTATCTCGGTCCCTACATAAATGAAACAACAAACACTGAATGATTTTAGAATAAAATTGGCCATCCCTGGCTGGTGGGCCTACAGAACCCCATCTCTTCTCTCCCTTGTAACATGAGGGACTAGGTATCGTGGTCGAATACGTCTCTGCTCACAGACACCAGGATTGCACCCTCTTTACTCTGGCTTCTCTTTTTCTCAGAGAATACCATATAGGAAAGCTCTATAAGTGGAGATCAATTTCAAACAGGGTGCTCAAAAGATGACTGAACTGTTGTCACATGACCTACTGTATAAACGCCCTGCGGTCGAGACGTCTTCCACACCAGCATCCGTGGGCGCCATCCTGGGACTCACCCCCTTCGGTCAGGGAGGCGCCGTCCCCCAGCCACACTCACCAGCTCTCCATCACTCGCACTCTCCCGAGCCTCTTGACCAGCACGCCTTTCCCACCTTCTCAACGCCCGCACCACCCCCAGAAACTATGCCTGTAGGATGCCCTTGACTCACAGCCGTTCATTTCCAGACTTTCTTTCTTTAGCCTAAATGCTTTCCGAGTTAATGCCATCATGGAGGAAGCCAGGGCAGGGGTGAGAAGCAGCGCTGAGATGCAGGCCAAGCACCCAGAGGCGCGTGGACGCCATCACTCACCCGTCCTGCCCTTCCTGTCCTCCTCCCTGCCCTCCGTGCGGGGGGGCACCAGCGGGCTGGACGGCGGGGGCTGGGGTGCAGGGGGAGCTGGTGCACGCCTCTTCTTCTTCTGTAAGTCCATCTGTGACCCCAGAGACACCTGCGAAGCACAAGGGAGGACAAACAGTCAGTGTCAGGGCGGCTGTGCACGTGAGGGAGCTGGCCGGCGTGACGGGTACCCTGAGGAGGGCTGGCAGGTTGCCGGTCCCCTTTCTGGGGCTCCTGGGCAGGTGGTGGAGGCATATGGGTGTGAGGGCTTGCTGGTTGCCCGGGATGGCCCTGAGGGGTCTGGGGATGCTCAGAGATGCCCCCCAAGACCCCTAGGTGGCAGGGGGCGGGGGCTCTGCCCCGTATTTCCTAGGGGCTCCAGGCAAATCAGAAGACTTGGAAATCTCTCCTCAGCATAACTATGAGAAAGGGGATCCTGAGCTCTCACTTAAATGCAAAGAAGAACTATTCCTTCTGGAAGCTTTACCAAGGGCCCCTGCAGAGGAAGGACAGAGGGCATCTCTGGCCTTACCCTTGGCCTTTCTCTCGCTCTCCTGCCCCTTCAGCCAGGACAGCAACTGTCCACAGGCCGACCGCCCCGCACCCAGAACCGCAATGGATTTGCCAGCCCATGGGACACGGGCATATGGGACACCACGCTCCCACCCAGCACGGAAACCCAGCTCCTCTGGGAGACTCAACAGTGACAGATGCACAGCTTCTAACGGCGGCTTGTTAGGATCGAGCAGGTCTCACTGTTGAAGGGGAAATCCGTTTTGTCTTCAAGGCTGGATTCACTGATTCCAGGTCTCTGTTCCCGAAAGAGTGCAAACTGTTCCTCTCCTCTGCACTACAGACGAAGCTTTCCTGCCTCCACCCTCCGATGGGACTGCATGGAAAGAGCACTGCGCCACCTGCAGAGGATGTGCAAGGGCCGGCAAGATGCCTGCGCTTGGTTCCTGCCCTGGGGGGCTTACAGCAGCCTCGGACCTCCAAGCCCAAGGAGGCCCTGGTCCTTCAAGCGCTCATCCTGGGAGGGGTGCTGCCAACACCACCTGCTGGGCCTCGAGTCCTTCTCCTGGAGCTCCTTAGTTTATCAGCTCAGGTTCACAGTGGATGGAGAGCGTGTCTCCTCCTCCCAAGGAGGGGAACCTCCTCTGCTGGGCCGGACCTGGTGGTGTGTGTGTGTGTGTGTGTGTAAAAGGTCTTTTACAACTTCATCAGTAATACATATCTATTGCAATTTTTTTTTTTATTATAAAAGGAAGAAAAAAAATCCCTTAATTGACACTTGGTTAACTCCTAACAATTGGCATACATTGTTCTGGTCTTTCTGTTTCCTTTTAAAAGTCATATTTTTTCTATCCTTCTACCACAATACATTATAACCACCTCCTATACCTTTAAAATTCCATGTTTTATGAAAAACATGGACATGAAAAGGCAAACAGTTCCACAAGGCTTAGAGTCAAACCCACAGCTCCTAGCCCACTCCAACAGCAGCCACTTCAAACTACTTTTCGTCCAGCATTTACTCCGTTTTTCTACATAAAGAGCTTATTCTGCTGTTTCTTGACTTTTCCCATGTTAGATTTTGGCTTCCTACTCCAGAAGTTCTTTGAGACACAGGCACACACACAGACACACGACCCCACACATACTTTTCCTCCCCAGTCTTTGAAAAAAAGTTAGAGCACAATATTCCAATTAACATTCACTATTTAGTTATCCATATAGTTATAATAGATATTATAATTATGAAAACAGAAATTTTCTTCAAGAGCAACTTTCTGCGGCCGAGACCTATGTGTATGTTGACTACATTTTCTTCCTAGATGAACTTTCGTTTGCTGTGAACTTGATAACTGATTTGTCTTCTTACTTTTCCTTCTCACTGAGTTTCCTGGAAATTCCTTTGCCCAGATTTTTTAGCCTTTGCTTCCTGGGTCCTACGCCTTTTTAAAATTCACTTCTTCATTTTAGGGGCGCACTTTCTACCAGCTTTCTGAGACAAGATGGGTATGGGGTAAAATTCTGAGATCTTGAAAACCTAAAAATGTTTGTGTTCTCGTACACTGAGCAGTCAGCATGGTACCTGTGAGGTCCACACCGGAAAGCTCTCTCAGGATGCTCGGCTCTCACTCCACTGTCTTCCAGCCTGCAACCCTGCAGTGGGGACAGCCGCCCCCATCCCAACCCCAGGCTGGCTGGCTGTCTTCCTTCCTTCCACAGGCTTGAGCATCTTCTCACTCCTTGAGCCCTGGACCATCCTGCCATGCCCTGGGTGAAGGTGCTTTCACCCTCTGCTGGGTCATCCACGGACCCCGGCCATCTGTACACTCTGCGATTCTGCAGAATGTTCTAGTACTCTTCCTCAAAGATTTTCTTCTTCCTTCTCTTTTCTCCTTTCTTTCTGGATTCCAATTAGTTGAACGCTGCAAGTTCTAAATCAATTTTCTAATTTTTCTTCAATAGTCTTTGTTTTAATTGAAATACAGTTGATTTACAATGTGTTAATTTCTGCTGGACAGCAAAGTGATTCAGTTATATATACATTCTTTTTTATGTTCTTTTTCCATTATGGCTTATCAGAGGATACTGAATATATTTCCCCGTGCTATACAGTAGGACCTTTTTGTTTATCCATCCTATATATACTAGTTTGCATCTGCTAATCCCAAACTCCCAGGCCACCCCTCTCCCTGCCCATCCCCTTGGCAACCACAAGTCTGTTCTCTATGTCTCTGCGTCTGTTTCTGTTTCATAGATGGGCTCATTTGTGTCATATTTGAATATTCTTGACTAATTAACATTTTTCCCTCCTCTCTTAGAAATGCCCTTTATTTCATTATCCAACTCTTCTGGCTTTTAAATTTTCAGTTACTATATTTTTAATTTCCAAGTGCTCTTTCTTGTTATATATTTTTTGAAATAGCTTCATGTATGTTTCCTGGATACATTCTCTTCTCTTTTCTCTCTGAGGCTAATTTATATCTTTAAAAATATGTCTTTCTACTCAGCCGTAAAAAAGAATGAAATAATGCCATTTGCAGCAACATGGATGGACCCAGAGATTGTCATACTAAGTGAAGTAAGTTAGAGAAAGACAAATATCATATGATATTGCTTATATGTGAAAACTAAGAAAATGATACAAATGAACTTATTTACGAAACAGAAATAGACTCACAGACATAGAAAAGAAACTTACAGTTACCAAAAGGGAAAGGTGGTGGGGAGGGATAAAGTAGGAATTTGGGAGTAACGTACACACACTACTATATATAAAATAGATAAACAACAAGGGAACTATACTCAATATTTTGTAATAACTTATATGGGAAAAGAATCTGGAAAAAATATATATAACTGAATCACTTTGCCGTACACCTGAAACTAACACAACATTGTAAATCAACTATAACTCAATAGGAAGTGACTTTATTTCCATTTTCTTTTGTTATACACACTTTTTCTCCAAGTTCCTTTTTTCCTCTCTTTGTCTTGGCCTCTTGTCTGTCACATCCTGACCTTGCCTCAGTTTCTGGTGATGCTTGGCCAACTGATCCTAATTAAGTGTGTTTCTGTGGACAGGGTCTGTGGACACTCATGGGATTCCATGTGGGCACCTGGGAAGAGATGGTGAGCTCACTGGGGGATCCCCAAACATCCATATTGGTAGGATCCTCTCTTCCAACCTCCTGCCGGCAGGTGGCAGCTGGCCTTGCAGAGTAGGGTCCAGTGGGAAGGCCTGGGCTCTCATGTAGCGCTGGGCTTCAGGGCTCCCTGACGTCCTAGAGTCAGTCTCTCTCCTTCTTTCTTGTCTGGAGTTCATGGGCAGACCTGCGGCTGCCCATGGCAGGGTGGGGCCTGGAGGCCTTGCTGCTTCCCAGCCAGACAGCCCGTCCTTGGTCAGCAGCTCTCCTGCCCACTGCTGTGCAGAGGACTCGCACCCACTGTCCTGAGCCTCGTGGAGGCCGGGCCTCTTCCGATGGCCTCTCCACCCGGCCTGCACCTCTCAACTTCTTCTGCTCTGCCACGAATTTAGCACCATCAACTCATTCTAGTTCCAAGTGTTTACTGACAACCGTCCTTGTTCCTTCTCCCCTTCTCTTTGCCGTTGCGGACTAATGCTTTTTATTCATTTTAATGGGGTTTTGAGAGGAGAGAGCTAGACTAGCTCGTTCCATCAGCCACGTTTTCCCATATCTTTTAAAGGCTGCCCAGTACTGCATGGATTCCTCCAGCCACAGTTCATTCAATTCAGCCCCTCTTTCTTTGGTGGGATATTAAGACTGTGGTTTTGGCTATGACAGATTAAACTTTGTAGACCTCCTTTATCTTTCCCATATGTCTTTTTCTTTCTCTCCTTTTCCTTTTTTGAGTTTCCAATACATTTCTTGACTGCAACCTCTGAGGTAAGGAACATGTAAGGCTGGAGGAAAATCAGATTCAAAAACTGTTTCCCAGTGTTAAGAATCCTCGTCACGTGGTTACCTCGCACTGAGCTCGGGATCAAAGTCACCAGGATTTTTTGAAATAAATGGTTGTCAAAGCTTTCCACTTTTCTGTTAGCATCTGTGCACTACCCTGGTCCTTGGTTCTCACTGGGGCCTGGGTGCCCAGGGGGTGTGTGGCTGGGCTCTTGGGATACCCTGCTCGGGGGGTACCCTGGTCAGGGGTGGGCCGCCTGCTCTTATCTCCACCTGTCATAATCCCGTCTCCCCCTTTTGTCCGTCTGCGGATGACGATGTTGAAAGGCAGAGAGCCTTGGCTCTGGTGCCTGGGTTTCTTCGTTCAGGGGTAACATCCATCCATTCATTCATCATGGCGCCCAAATGCTATGCGTCTGCCTGCCTGTATTATTTTCTGTACACGTTTCTCAATCTCGCCTTAAAAGATGGTGAGAGACTTCATCATTTGTTCACTTGCTCTTTCCATTAACCAACAAGCCACTGTTGACTCCTTATGCTGTGACAGGAATGACAGTGGATTCAAAGACAGATAAAGTTCCTGACCTCACACGGATGTCCACCATCGAATGAAGGAGAGAGAATTCTATAACATTACATGATCTTCTTTTGGCTGGAGACACCGCCAAGAGCTGTAATTGGGGGCTGACGTGGGGACGTGGCTTCCTCTGTGAGTTCACGCTGGTTGATCAGCGCCCGCTAAGCTCGCACTGACGTCTGTATAATAATGACGTGCTCCGGATTCTGCCGAGTGCCAACGTCAAGTGGGAGAGAACTGAAGAAACAAATGGATCACGGAAGCAATTCTGGCTCACCAGCTTGGAAAAGCAGTTTTACCCGTTGAAAGAAAGTTCTGGCTCACTCCTTGTTACAAGATTTGGAGAAACATCAAGACCCTCAAGCCTTTGCCAAGACGGCCCAGCTTTGCCCCTGGCTGTCACTTTCCCAGAGATAATCACAGCCACTCGACAAACAATGGCTGGAGACGCTGTGTTTTCCCGGCACACGGCGATTTCTGATCAATTAAGGCTACTTCTGATCAATTAAGGTAATGTCTTTGCAAAGTGTTTTGGCAAAGTCTGAGACTCCAATCAAGACACGATCTAATGGGCAAAAGTTTTTTTCTGCAGCTTTTGTTAGTTTAAGGTGTTTAAACAAAAGTGTTCTGGTAGATGTATTTACAGACTTCTAGAAAATATTGTTAACATGGGCAGCAACGGAGATTTATTAAACATTTACTAAGGGTGCCAACAGTATCTCGTACGACTACCTCAGTGAGGTAATTTCACTACCTCTGTATTACAAAGGAAGAAATTAAAGCTTGTAGAAGATTACTTGCCCAAGGTCAGACAGCTAACAAGTGGGCGGAGTGGAGATTCGACACTGGTTTAAACCATTCTCCTCAGGTGTGGAAGAAATAACTCCTTCAGTTTTGAGTAGAAATGTCCATTCCTAGGATTCCATAAGCAACTAAAGCCCGAGGAATCCTCACTGTTCCACGTGGTACCGTATCCACCTGCTGGATACATCAGAAGCCAACCTGTGCTTTACTTTAAGGCCAACGCCTATCTTTAGCACATCCTTTGAGGAGCACTTGAAACCTAGTCCTGCTGACGTTCTAGAACTTGTACCTACCACTGTTTTCCTTCTTAGAACCAGGACATGCCGTGGCCACTTTTGTTTAGGCAGGGTTACTTTTACCCTCCATCCCCTCTGGTGACCAGTAGCCAGGAAGCGTTCCCCAATGGCAGAATCAGAGCCCTGGATATCTTGGTTTTTTTTAGAAAGCATTCGTTCCACGGTGGCTGCTTTGGTCTCTGAATCTCATCGTGTCGGTCACGTGTAATGTGACTAGACTCAGAAAATTGTTTAAGAGGGAAGGGAAGTGCTGATGTAAAGAGATTGAGTAGGACTCTTACCATGAAACCCAGGGCCACTGTCCCCACCTTGGCTTCTGCACCTTGCTCAGGGCGAAGCACTTGGTAGGAACATAATCAAAAGTGACTGACTGACAGCGTGTGTGTGTGTGGGGGGTGTCTGTGTATATGTGTGTGTGTGTTTATTTTCCACGCTCCTTTATAGTTCTCATCTACATGCATACACATTTTCACATTATTCTTGGAGGAAGTGGACATATTCCTCTAGGTTTCAAGCGTTTAGCTACAGAAGACACACCACTAGATTTGAGGGTCTGTCTATGTTATGAAATAAAATAAGTATGGTTTTCAGCACTTTGCATCGACTTATGTGTTCATTTGTTCTTTAGTTCATTCTTTCCTCCATGCATTCCTCCATCCATCCATTTGTCCATCCAACCATCCATCCATCCTTCCATCCTTCCAAGCACATGGGTACTTGGTACCGAGCTCCATGCTAGGCACCAGGCACACAGAAGTGAAAGAAGGAAAACCAGGGGCATTTCTTTCAGCCCTATTGAACGGATGGCTCATGTGGGCTTGGCTGTGCTCTACTGGGTCCCTGCTGTCTTGCCTTTCCTCAAGGTGCTCCTTCAGCCTGGAACGCCCTTCCTTTCCCAACGCTTCTATCAATCTTCTGCCCCTGCTGAAATCTCCCTCGCTCTTTAATGCTACTTCTTAGAGGAGACCCCAGAAGTGCCCTGGGTGGCAGTTAGTCAGCCCCTCTTCCTGCCCGGATGCAGGAGGGGACCGTTACTCGGAGGACCATCCTTAGCTGCCCCTCCCTTGGTTTGAGCTCACTGCTGCCATGCCCAGCTGCCCTGTTAGCCTGGGAGCTCTGCACAGCAAAGGGCATGACTTATTAGTCTCTGAACTTCCACAATTCCTAGCCTAGGGCTTTTGCGCTTTAGGAATCAAATGTCTGTTGAATACGAGAAAGAATGAAGCAGGCATTTTATATAAATGGAGCATGTTATGGAAGGAATTGACAAATATGAGAGCCTGTAAGCACAACACAGCCCTGGCCCTGTATTCTCATTTCTGTGTTGTGCAAAATGAAAATACTGTATTGTTTTTACTCTGACAAATGAAAGTCACATATGCGCACTAAAAACAGTTCAAATAATAAAGGGGCACATAAAGTACTAAGTGAAACTCCTACCTCACCTGTAGCCCCAAAAGATAACCTCTGTTCAGCTTGATGTGTGTCCCCTCAGTGTGTTTTCTGTGTATCTATATATGTGAATATTTACAGAAATGAGGACATGCTCTCTTGATGACAACTGCTCTTTTCTCCTGTGATGCTGTCCATTGTTGGGTGTGGATTTCTCCAAAGTCCTGAGGACGGGAAGGGCCCATCCCTGCATGGACCACCCATATTTACCTGTCCTCAAGGTTTGACATTTCTGTTATTTCCAATTCATTGCTCTTTCAAATATTCTTTATTCCTGTCCTGCCCCTAGGTTCTTCAGAACCATTTTTTTTTTTTTTTTTAGATTCCATATATATGTGTTAGCATACGGTATTTGTTTTTCTTTTTCTTACTTACTTCACTCTATATGACAGACTCTAGGTCCATCTACCTCACTACAAATAACTCAATTTTGGTTCTTTTTATGGCTGAGTAATATTCCATTGTATATCTGTGCTACATCTTCTTTACCCATTCATTTGTCAATGGACACTTAGGTTGCTTCCATGTCCTGGCTATTGTAAATAGTGCTGCAATGAACATTGTGGTACATGACTCTTTTTGAATTATGGTTTTCTCAGGGTATATGCCCAGTAGCGGGATTGCTGGGTCGTATGGTAGTTCTATTTTTAGTTTTTTAAGGAACCTTCATACTGTTCTCCATAGTGGCTGTGTCAATTTACATTCCCACCAACAGTGCAAGAGGGTTCCCTGTTCTCCACACCCTCTCCAGCATTTATTGTTTGTAGATTTTTTGATGGTGCCCATTCTGACTGGTGTGAGGTGATACCTCATTGTAGTTTTGATTTGCATTTCTCTAATGCCTAATAACTTTTTAAATTGAGATTCTTTAAATGCTAGGATTAGCATTTTTTAACGATTAAAATGATTTTTTAATGTTTACTTTTGTCTGTGTGAGAGAACGAATTTGTAGTTCTATCCATTAAGCTTTTTCTGTCAACTGTGGTGTTAGCCTTTTCTTAATAATCTCAATATGTACGTGAACTACAAATATGTTGTGAATATTTTCCCTAGTTCCTTATGGCCTTTTAATGTTCTGCTTTTTTTTACTTTTTTTGGAATGTGAAAGTTTATCTAATTCAATCTATCAGGTGCCCCCTTCTTTTTCTGTTTCTAACCCTGTGCCATACTAAGAAAGGGCTTCTTGATTTCAAAATCTAAAAGTCCCTATTATTTTAATGGAGTTTCCTGGCTTACTTTTTCACACTTTTATTTTATTTTATTTTATTTTATTGCGGTACGTGGGCCTCTCACTGTTGTGGCCTCTCCCGTTTGCGGAGCACAGGCTCCGGATGCGCAGGCTCAGCGGCCATGGCTCACGGGCCCAGCCGCTCCGCGGCATGTGGGATCTTCCCGGACCGGGGCACAAACCCGTGTCCCCTGCATCGGCAGGCGGACTCTCAACCACTGCGCCACCAGGGAAGCCCCACACTTTTATTTTAAATCAACCTGGGCTTAACTTTTTACATGCTCTTCATTTCCCCCGAAGTGATTAAACGCGCTTACAGCACAAATGACAACTAGTTTATAAATCTGCAGCCACCTACATTATCGTAAAACAAAATTCAATAAATCACACACAGAATGAGGTGTGAAACACTGGTGTTGTGACTGATGTTTCCTTTCGTCCCCGAAGTATCTCATGCAGCAAGAATCTGGCCTGCTGGGAATCTCACCTCTTCAGAACCCAGACCAGATCCATGCAGAACTGGGCTGCCAGCTCACGTCCGGGGTCAGCTGCAGGAGGCTCCTGCCCTGCCGCCCCGGCCAGGCTCCTGCCTAAGCTCTGTCCCTCGAGTCACCTGATTTTACCTCCACAAAACAATAAACCCAGAGTTTCCTGGGAAGAGTCAGTGTCAGATCTGAGAATTCAGAAAAATTGGTGATGCAGTCTAGAAAGATTTCCCTCTGTACTGCTTAAATAACTTCTACAGAAAAGAGACTTATACTTTAAGGGATAAATCCTTAGTCATCTAAGTCAGTTATTTCTTTATCATGTTCTCATTCTCCAGGGACACCAGGATGCCAACTTTATAGTATAATGAGGTTGCTCCGGATTAAAATTTAAACCTACATTTTCAACTGTTCCTTTTACACGGTGATTATTCCATCTAATTTTCCTTTAAATACACTTGTACTTTTAAGAGAATGAGCACGAGGATTATGAACAAGAACAGCCTAGAAAAATATATCAGCAAGATGAGAGCGTAGCACGGTGGTTGTGCTTGGACCCTGGAGGCAGAAAGCCAGGTTAGAGTTTTGCTTCCACCATGAGCTGTGTAATATTGGATAAGTTGCTTAACCTCTCTGTGCCTCAATTTATCCACTGGTAAAACAGGGATGAAAATAGTTACTGTCTCTTTTGGTGACTGGGAAGATTAAGTGAGTCATATCATGAAAAGTACAGAGGATGCTGTCCTCACTGCTGGGCAGCTTCTACCAAGATCTTTCACCTTCTTATCCTCCTCATCACCCTCCGAGTCAATGGCAGACAATGCAGTGGGTCCCCAGACAGCTGGAGGTCACCCCAGAACCAGACCTGGCTGGACCCAAGTCTTGGTTTCAGCTCTTACAGGGAATGGCGGGGTCCTCGGAGAACATAGTCAAGCTCTGCCTTCCTAGTTAGGTTTCCGGAGGTTACATGCGCTGACAATACCACCCTGCAGGACAGTGTGGCCGCCCTGGGGGCTGCGAGTAGCACAAAATCTAAGCCAGCTGCACACGCTTGCTCAGATACCAATGTCTCTGTGCCTCACTTTCCACTTTTAAATGGAACAATAGTAATGCCCACCCCCCAGGGCACCACGAGGCGTCACGTAAGCATTAAATGTGTGCTCAGAAATATCTCCAGCAGCTTGAAGTGCTGCTAGAAAGTGATATATCTGTTTGCTCAAGAAACAGGAGTCAAGTTGAATAACATCAAAGAACACAAAATCTTACAGCTGGAATTCCAACTCTTATTTTACCCATGAGAAAGCAGAGGACCAGACATTGAATGATGTTTTCAAGACCGACTCCACCTGACTCACCTTGATTAATGAAAGAGAGAGCGATGATGCTTCCCAGCTTATGTGCTGGGAGGAGGGAGCCGTGCCGAGGCTCTCCTATGCAGCCCCATGATCTTGTTTAATTATCAAAACCACCTCTCACTGTCCAGAAAAGGGAAGTGAGCTTGGAGGGGCTGAGTCACCTGCTGAAGGCCGCAGAGCTGACTGCTGTCTGACTTCTCTGTGCCACCTGCTTACAAAAGCGGGGGGGCGGGGACACACAGTGGGCTGGCCCATGGTCTCCCGCATAACGCTCTGCCTCGAAGGTGGACTGTTTGCTTGACTTGCTGCTGTCTCACTAGCACTGGGAAATGTCCTTGGCATATTTTGGGTGCTCACTAAATATCCCTCAACTGAGTCAATGCTGTTACCAAAAGCATCCGTATGATGAAATCTGTTTCTCCCTTAGGACAGGTACACTCATTGGGTGACTTTCTAAGTGCCTATTACGTGTCAGATACTGACTTGGCACTGAGAATAAGAGGTGAGCAAGACAGACAGGACCTCGGGGCTGGTTTTATTGGAAGGGACGTGGGTGATGACCAGACGTCTCGTGGACAGTCCTTGCCACGCGGGACACCCCTGGAGAACCAGTTTAGGGGGAAGACGAGGCTTTTGGTTTTGGCCACACCTGTGGAGCTTTCTGGAGGGCAGGCTGGAGGTATCCCACCGAGACACTCGCATGGCAGTGGCACCGAAGCGAAGCACGAATGGGACTTCCCAAGAAGAACGTCGGGGAAGAAGGGAAAATACAACCCTAAGACGGTCTAACTTTCCTGGGGCTGCTTTAGGATGGAAGATTCTGGAAGGCCGCTGGAGAGTTGGAAGCAAGCCGAGGGGCTCAGCAATGTGGCACAGGAAGTGACTGGGAGGGTCAGAGCCTGCCGAGCTCGGGCAGGGTAGGGGTGTAGAACGCCATCATGCAGGGGGAGCTGGCCCTGGGGGGGAACGGGGCACCCAGAGCAGAGCAGCACGGAAGAGCCAGATGGGCTGGGCGGGCAGCCCGGGGTGGTGTGCAGCGGCAGGGGGTGTGACAAGGATGAGATGGGGCAGCAGCGGGACAGGCGAGGGGCTGGGGGCTCGCTCACGGGGGCCTTTTGCCTGCACATTCCTCCTCGGGCTCCTGGGACCTGAGCCAGCCCCAGAGGCGGTCCTTGGGCCACTTCCTTTTACCCCAGAGAATTTTCAAGGTGATTCCTTCCAGATTCAATGCCTTTAATGCCACCTTTGTGCAGAGACTCCCAGATTCACAGCTCGGCCTGAATTCCTCCCCTGAGCTCCAGGGCCACACACCTAAATGCATGCTGACAACAGCACCTGGACATGGGCATCTCCGCATGTCCCCAACCAACCCCTTGCTTCTCTCCCCAGACCCGCTCCTCCCCCAGGGTAATGGTCACTCCCTGTTTCTAGCGGTTCAGGGCCGGATGCCCCAGGCGTTCTGGAGGAGCTCACACCCCTTCAACAGGCGGGTCTTTCTCCGTGTCCCTGTCACCACTCGCTTGAAGCCACGCTCATCTCTCACCTGAACAAGTGTGGCAGTCCCTCCCTGGCCTCCCTGCGCCCACCCCAGACCCTTCCACATGGAAAGCCAGCCACGCTCTGCTCAAACGTCTGCAAATGCCTCCAGTCCCATGTCCTGCCTGCAATTAACATGCGAGGGCAAACATCTCCTCAAGATACTGATGTCATTTCCTTTGGGAACATACCAAGAAGTGGAACTGCTGGGTCATATGGTAGCTCTATTTTTAATATTTAGAGTAATCTCCATACTGTTCTCCACAGTGGCTGCACCAATTTACGTTCCCACCAGCAGTGCAGGAGGGTTCCCTTTTCCCCACATCCTGGCCAACATTTGTTATTTCCTGTCTTTTTGATAAAAGCCATTCTGATGGATGTGAGGTGATACTCGTTGTGGTTTGGATTTGCATTTCCCTGACGATGACAGATGTGGAGCATCTTTTCGTGTGTCTGTTGGCCGTTTGGATGCCACTTGTAACAACACGGTTGGACCTTGAGGGCATTATGCTAGGTGAGATAAATCAGACAGAGAATATAAGGAATCTAAAAAAGCCAAACTTGGGAAAACAGTAACATGGTAGCTACCGGGGGCTGAGAGGTGAGGAGACAGGAAAGAGGTAGTTTCAGGAAACAAACCTGCAGAGCGTAGATGAATAAGCCCTGGAGACCTAGTACCCAGTGCAGCGATCATAGACAACAATATTGTACGATAATCATCAAACTTTCTAAGACACTAGATCTTGATTATTCCCACAAGAGAAAGAGAAATGATAATTATGTGATGGGACGCAAGTGCCGACTGTTGCTACAATCAGATTATAGTATATAAATGTATCAAATCTGCACGTGGGGCACCTTAAATGTGCACAACGTTATACGTCAAATAGATTCCGATGAAAAGGAAAGTAAAATCCTCTGGCAGAAGCAGCCGAGGTAACTGGATGGGAGTGGAGAGTGAGCTCTGGGGAGAGGCAACCTCTGCTGTGAGATCTGCCGTAGAGCAGACCTGCGGGTCGGTGTGGACCAGGCTGGCACCCGGAGGGGCTCCAACCTGCTGGCCAGGTGATGGAGCTAAGCGCACCCACAGCTGTGCTGGCCCAGCTCTGTTCTGGGCACCTACAGAGATTGTGCAAGAACCCAGACAGATAGCAATGATGCTGGCCACGGCCAGTGCCTGTAAGGGGAGGAAGGGGAGGTAGCATCCAAGGAGGAAGCAGAGTTCCAAGTCTGGGGCTTTAGGTCAAAGAGCGTCACTCAAGGAATGAGCAAGCCCCAGAGCTGGCCGTGGCTGGCCCCTGCGAGGGAAGAAATGTCGCTGCCGTATCAGTACACAAAGGATGTTGCAGCCATCAAGCCATCACGTTACAGCGGCCCTGACGGTGAGCCCTGAGGGAACTCAGGATGGAAGCAGGATGCCTTCCATCCAGCCGTCAGCCACTGCAGCCCACGCCAGCGGTGCACCCTGAGGGGACTCAGGATGAGAAAACACAGGACACTGGCCCCAGAGGGCTGAGGTGCAGAACAAAGGGATGATGTCAGTGAGCCCAGACTCTGGCATCTTCCCATACATAGAAAAGCGCTAAATTCCTTAACTTGAGATGTCTGGTTTTCTTTAACTAACTAACAGTAATCTTTTGATGTTCCCACTACCTGGTCTTTGTTGCAAGAATTCCTCTATATCCTGGCTCCCCGCTTACCTCTTGGGAGCAGTCCCTCAGAGCAACCTGACAGGCTGCACCCTGGGTTTCAGTCCTTAGTTTTGTCTGCCACATATAACATAATTCTCAAATTTTAGGTTGTGCGCTATTTTTCAGTCGACACCCCGAGGGCATGTTTCCGTTGGGATTTACTTGTTTCTTCTTGTTTACTCATTTATTTAGCCGTGCTTCTCTCAAGGATGCTTCCTTTCCAATGCACCCGGAGACACAGCCCTCAGCTCCAGTCTGCTGAGCCGATCTGTCCTCCAGGGGTGTCTAAACACCTGCCCTCTAGACCCCTCCCCAGGTGAGACAGCCCTTGGGGAACCAGGGCTCAGGTATTAGTACTAACGTGTGACTTTCCTTCTGGGAATTTGGGGAGGCGAGTCAAGGAGATGGTGACATCATATCCTGATTTTACAGGGGTCCCTAAATCCCACGATAAAGAGTACATCCACCCCATTACCAATGACATAAAATGTGGGGACCCTGAATCTTAGATTTCCCTGTACAGTCTTAATTTCAAAAGTTTATCTTGCTGTCAGAGGATATCCCACCATTTAATTTTGGTCATTCTAAATAAAGCAGCATTGATTCTGTGTGAGTGAACATCATACTTGATGAAAGCAGTATCCTGGCTGGGTGTTACCTGGGCAGATGGTTGGCACAAATTCTAACTGAACTGATATGTAACCATTTCATCCCTAAAATGAGCCCTTCTAGGAAGTATACAAGCCATACATCACAGACCTATGCCCAAGGTGTGGGGAATTTTTATCAGTTATTTGCTACCATTAGATGACTAAGGTCACCATAGTTTTGGCCATGGAAATTCCGGTATCCATGCAATGTTTTGGGATTCTGCTTTATTCTTAGGCTACTAAGAAAGGCTGAGATCTTAAAAGTAAACATTTGGAAACAGCCTCAGTGTCTACCACATGGAACTGGCTAAGTGCTTTATGGTGGACTGGCTGGCTTTTACACAGCCCTTAAAATGGGGACTATATTTATGAACTCCTGTGGAAAAGAGCCCCAAGATACATTCTTAAGTGAAAAGGTATAAAACAGTTTGCATGGTATGTTTCCATTTGTGTAAAGAGGAAGCCATTGCTTATGCACAGACACACACACACACACACACACACACACACACACACACACACACACACACACACTATATCTGAAGGGTACAGAGTGACCATACATATTACTATACTACTTGTTCTTGGGGAGGAGAAGTGAGGGGGAAAAGGATGAGGAATCATTTTCACTCTATATCTTTTGATATTTTTGGAATTTTGAAACATGTAACAGTATTACCAGTTCAAAAAATAAATTTAAACAAAACCTTAAGAAAAGAAAGAAAGAAAGAAAGAAAGGCTGAGAAGACTCCACCCAAACTCTGATGCCTCAGGTCAACTAAATGACTCCCTTTGGTTGTTTATATTCCATCAGCTAAAATTAAAGCCCTCTTCACAGGTGGGAGCAGGCACGCTGCCAGGGAAAACAATTTCTATCATCACCATCTTTGGTAACTCCAGAAAGAAAAACACTGGGCATGCTTCATGGAAAGTTATGAGAAAAAACAAAAGTTGCTATTCCAGCACTTTCTTCCTACCTCAGTTAGAACAACATGCCCTAAAACAGAATCTGATTATGAGCTTTTGGTTTTTAAATAGAGATTTTTAACATGGAGTCCTCAAGTCTGATTTTCCTTCCTATTTCCCAGTGTGTACCAAAGACTCTTACACCACTCCAACAGACATTTATGAAGGGTTAATTTTTTCTTCTAAAATTGCATCAGCCAGAAATCTGGGCAGAGATAGTTCTCTGTAGGTTTACAATCTTTTTGTTTTTATTTTAATTTTTTCTGGCTTGCTTTTCTTTTTGTAATTTTTAATTTTATTATACTTGATTTACAATGTCATGTTAGTTTCAGTTGTACAGCACAGTGATTCAGTTACACGTATGTACATATATATATTATGTTTCATTCTTTTCCCTTATAGGTTATTACAAAATATTGAGTATAGTTCTATGTGCTATGCAATAGGTCCTTGTTGATTATCTAGTTCATATTGGGCTGGCCAAAAAGTTCATTCGGGTTTTCCGTAACATCTTTCGTAAAAATCCAAATGAACCTTTTGGCCGACCAGGTATATAGCCATGTGAATCTGTTAGTCCCAAACTCCTAATTTATCTCTCTCCCCCTTTCCCCTCTGGTAACCACAAGTTTGTTTTCTATGTCTGTGGGTCTAATTCTGTTTCGTATAAAAGTTAATTCCTATCTTTTTCTTAGATTCCACATATAAGTGATATCATATGATATTTGTCTTTCTCTGTCTGGTTTACTTCACTCAGCATGACAATCTCTAGGTCCATCCATGTTGTTGGAAACGGCATTGTTTCATTCTTTTTTCATGGCTGAGTAATAATCCATTGTATGTATGTACCACGTCTTCTTTATCCATTCATCTTTCAGTGGACACTTAGGTTGCTTTCATGTCTTGGCTGTTGTGAATAGCGCAGGTATCTTTTCAAATATAATCGTTTTTATGTTTAAAGTACTGGCAGAAAAATTTCTTCTTTTAAAATTTCACACTCAGGCACTCAGGAAAGTTGCCACTCCCTGGCATCGGTGTGCCACGGGCAACCCCTCACCTCTGCCAATGCTTCCCGTGTTCTCAGCAGAGCCCGGGACTCTGGCAGAGGAACAAAACAGGGGTCCATCCCACCCACGACCCACAGATAGGACAGGAGATGGGGGGAGTGAGAATTAGAAAGAAGCACCGGTAGGTAATACAGGATGCAGGCCCAGCAGGGGCTCCCCTGACAAGCAGAGGTGACGACAGGCAAGTTAAGCAGGTGACAGCCTCAACCCTCGAGCAGATGATGCCCCTGTCCTCGGGATGGACCCCCACCAGCAAACAGCACATCATTTCTTCTTCCCCTGCCAGCATGAGTACCATGGTCCACCACCCCACTTTGGCCAGCTGGTCCCTCGGCCAAAACTGAGATCTTGTCTTCAGAGCAAAATTAAGAGCCTCCTTTGACCACGGCCTCTCTGAGTCTCTAAACCCTGGCTCCCTCCCTGGCTTCCCCTGAATCCAGGTGGCAGCGGCCTCCTCACCACCTTCCCACAGCCCCACGGTCCTGGAAGGATGCTCCGCTTTCTGCCCCAGCTGCTCTCCTTCCTCTGCTGCTCCCCCGGCTCCTCTGTCCTCCTCCCCTTTCGTGTCTTACCCACTCCTCTATTCCCAGCCATCCCCCACACGCGGATAATTCTCAGACTGCCCAGTGTGACCACCCCCTTCTCCCCACCTCGGAGCTCCACGGACAATCACCAAGTGGCTTCCCCTGCGCGTCTCCTGAAGACACAGGTTCCAAATCATCACCTGAACCTACAGTCCCCTCCGACCTGTCCCCTTCCCGTACCTTTGGATGTTGGGTGCGTCCCAGGTGCTGGGACCCCTCCTGCTGGCACACTTCCTTCACCGCATTGCTCATGAAGGGCTTCGGGTCTTTTCCTGAGTCTCTCAAAACCGTGTCTCCCTCTCTTCTGCTGCTGCCGAGTCTCAGGCCCAGGGCATCCCTGTCTGGATTCCTTTAAAGGTGTCTCACCTCACGGTCCGGCCTCCCTTTCTCCCTTTCTCCCTTCTCTGAGTCCGTTTCCACAGTGCGCCAGGCGCACGGGGATCACTTATTTACTCAAAACTTCCCTAAATACCGACTAAGCATCAGATACTGTCCCACGTGAGTGGAGAGAGCCTCAACGAAGACAAATTCCTTCCCTCGACTCCCAGGCTCACCTCCTGGTGCGGGGACAACAGGAAGAAACACCTGGATCATTTTAGGTGGTGACCCATCTTATTTAAGACAGAAATGTGCTTTTGTGGGCTGAGGATGGAGGGCTCACCTGAGCAATTAAACAGGAGGGTCAAGAAAGCCCTCTCTGAGGAGGCGGACATCTGCCTTGAATGATGATGAACAGGAGAATATTACAAACGAGGACAGGAGAGGGTGGGAGCTGCTTGGCTTCATTGCCACTACAACAGGACAGGGAGGCCACTGCGGCCAGAGGCCCTGCATGGCGCTCCTGGCCTCGGAAAGAAGCTTGGCTTTATTCGGTGTCACTCCCTCCTTAAAACTGTAAGTAGGATCAAGCCCAAATGATGCCTGCAGCAGCCACCCAGCTCCTCGGGGGGTGGGGGGCAATTCTTCCTGTCTCATCTCACCCCCCCTGCGGGCCTCACACACCTCAGCCTCCAACACCACCACGGGGTCCCCTCCACCTGCGTCATCCTGTCTTGCATCTAGCAGACTCCTATCCACCCTTCAAGACCCCAGTGCAATGTCCCATCCCCACCAAACATAAACATCTGCCTCTCGCACACCCCAGGACACTTGCACCTGCTGTGGCTGCCCCGTCACGCATGCCTGACTTCCCCCTGGACTGCAGCCTCCTCGAAACCAGGGGTGAAGCTTGTCCACCTGTGTTGCTCAGCACCTGAGTCTGGCTCCAGGCAGGACAGGCAACATCCCCCAACACGTTTTGGCAGGTAGGAAACTAAGCAGGTGCATTTCTGAATGGTAAAGACCCTGCCTACGTAACGCCGTGTATTTGTACCACTCTCTTCCCACTTATCCACAGGGACACAGAGCAAGCACGTCCCAGGAAGATGTGAGGTCATGGCCATATCCTGTTCACCTGTACTGGGACCATTCCGAACAGGCTCAGGTGCATTAGCCAGCATCCCACAGAGATTTTCAGGTGGGCATCCATTGCCATTTTCGCCAAATACTCTCTCTCACACACACACACACACACACATACACACGCATAGGCTTGGATACAACTTAAGTAAAGCTTGCAAAAGCATTAGAGAGAAAGACAGAAATGCTATAGGGTGAGTTTAAAAAGTATGTTCTGAAATAGATTCCACAAATATAGTCAACTGATCTTTGACAGAGGAGCAAAGGACAAAGGAGCAATGGAGAAAATAGCCTTTCAGCAAATGGCTCCGGAACAACAGGACATCCACACGCAAACAAAAATGAATCTAGACACAGTCCCTACACCCTTTTCAAAGAGTAACTCAAAGTGGATCACAGACCAAAAATATTAAATGTAAAGCTATACAACTCCTGGAAGATAACACTGGAGAAAATCCAAATGACCTTGGGTTCGGTGATGACTTCTGAGATACGACACCAAAGGCACGATCCATAAAAGAAATAACTGATAAGCTGAACTTCATTAAAGTTAAAAACCTGCTCTGCAAAAGACGCTGTCAAAAAAAATGAGAACACACACACAAAAAAAAAAAAAAAAAAATGAGAACACAAGCCATGGACTGGGAGAGAACATCTGCAAACGATGCATCTGGTAAGATTCTGTTACCCAGAGCACAACAAGAACCCTTAAAACGCAGCAATAGAGAACAGCCCGATTAAAAATGGGCCACAGACTCTAACAGACGCCTCCCCAAAGAAAATATGCAGGGGGCAAATAAGCATGTGGGAAGGTGCCCCATATCATATGTCATTAGGGAAATGCAAATTAAAATAATGAGACACCACAACACCATCGTGTCCATGCTTCATCACTAGTTTTGTTGATTTTAGGGCTAGGATTCCAGCCGTATTCCAAAGCTACAAGCAAATGCACCAAGTGTAAACCAATACTCAGAATATGTAACAAAAATAAAATATAAAGCACATAAATAATGAAGACTTAATCAGGCTTTATTATTCTATCGGCTATTAGAACTACGTAATGAAAAGTCAGGCTTTTGCGAACTACCACTGCTATTGTGTCTAAATTTCCATTAAGAAACCACAGTCCTACTTTGGTCTCTTCTCCCTCCAATAACTGTATCTCCCCTTACAAAACACTCTTTGTTAAAGGGTCTTTAGTGACTGGAAGACTTGACTGTCACCACCTCCTGGGACTAAAATGGCTAACATGCTTCTTGAATGTTCGTCCCTTGGCAAACATGGAAAGCTAAACAGAAACACACAAAGAACAACACAAAGGATAGTGCCCTTGTTCTGTGGTAATTATCTCCTGAAACAATAGATTTTGGAAAAAAAAAAAACAACAAACCACTTGCTATGGTTGAATGAGTCCTTTATATAGAAATCAGTCCTTTTTCAATACTATTCAGAGTCATTTCTCTCCCGTACCAGAAATGTGTTATTTGCTGCTCTCAGCACTTAATCATATTAGTTGGCTGGAAATATGAAACAAACTTGAACTTGAGGAAATTAAGCGTGGCTCTCTTCATAGAACCTAAGATTGCTTCTTTTATATTGTCTAAAAGTAACCAAGGGCCGTTGACTTCCACACGACCTAAATCCCCACACACACATCACTCTTTGCCTTCCTGGCCACTGTGCACATCTTCTGCGTTATTCTGTCCAATTCTCCCACCCCCGCCAATCAGATGGATTCAGAGTGTGGCCACACTCCAAACGGCTGTGAAACTGTTGTCCGGACCGAGACTCTGGGTCCCCATGGGACACCTCCAGCTCGCCATCCACAGGGAGCTAGTTGGCAAGAAGCGAATAGAGGGTCTGGGTTTACCACGTGTTGCAAGAGACATGCTCAGCTAGCACTGCCGCAGGGGGTGCCCTGTCACAAATCAGCAACCCCCATGGGGCCAGCTGGTGCCCATCTCCACGTAGCTGGTACATAGACTTAAGGCCCAACCGCTGCTCCTGTGTGTTCCAAATGTAGAAAGAAGACGTGTTTTGAATTGGGCATTCAACATAAAAAAAAAAAAGAAAAATCATAGCATCACTACTCACAATAGCCAAGACATGGAAGCAACCTAAGTGTCCATCAACAGATGAATGGATAAAGAAGATGTGGTACATATATACAATGGAATATTACTCAGCCGTATAAGAGAATGAAACGATGCCATTTGCAGCAACATGGATGGACCTAGAGATTATCATGCTAAATGAAGTACGTCAGAAAGGGAAAGACAAATACTATATGGTATCACTTACGTGTGGAATCTAAAATGTGACACATTGTTGCTTATAGGAATCGCTCATGATCCTTTGTATTTCTGCAGTGTTAGTAAACTTATCTATGAAACAGAAACAGACTCACAGACATAGAGAACAGACTTGTGGTTGCCAAGAGGGAGGGAGCTGGGGGAGGGATGGAGTGGGAGGTTGAGGTTAGCAGATGTAAGCTTTTGTTAAAAGGATGGATAAACAGCAAGGTCCTACTATAGAGCACAGGGAACTATATTCAATATCCTATGATAAACCATAATAGAAGAGAATATTTAAAAAAGACAGAAATTAACACAACACTGTAAATCAACTATATTTCAATAAAAAAATACTACTAATGCATCTTAAAAAAAAAAAAAAAAGAGTGCAATGGACCAGGGCTTAACTTGTCCCATCTCCCTAAAGAACAATTCCTGGACCCAAGTCTGTATTAGTGACATCGACAGTCACTAAAGATCACCAGAATGAGCTTTCCAGGTAGCCCTTCTCTTGCTACAGCATTAAGTTGTGTGAAGTTCATTTTTATTAGAGATGGGGGAGAAAAAAGTGTCAGTAAAGTGTGTGCTGACTCAGAGCCTTTGCAACAGACATCCCTGTGCCTGGAATTTGCGTCTCCTAGATGGTCAGATGGCTGGTTCCTTTTAGGCATTTGGTACAGAGAGCAGTTCCCCAACTTCTGATTAGCCACCCTATCACATCCATCTTTATCATGTTGCTAATGTCCTCATTGTACTCACTTATAGCTTTTTGTGTATTTGTTTACCAACTTTTTTTATCTCCCAACATGAGCGCCACTGGAGTATTTTGCTCTCTCTGTAAGCACACAGCAGGTTCTCAAAACATGAGGCTAGATGAAGAAGACGTACCCTATAATGATCAATATTTACTAGAGTTGCCATTACCAGAATACTCTGTGCTGTTTTAGCATGTGTCAATTTTGGTAAGTTGTAGTTTTCAACAAATTTGCCTATTTCAGTTTTCGAAATTGTTGGGATAAAGTTGACACCATTTTCATACTATCTTTTTAATGTTGGTAAGAGTGATACATCTTTCATTATTTTTAAAATTAATTTTTATTGGAGTATAGTTGATTTACAATGTTGTGTTAGTTTCTGCTGTACAGCAAAGTGTCACCATCTTTCATTCTTGGTATCAGTGATTTATGTTTTCTTTTTTTCTTAGATCAATCTAGATATGAGTTGATCGTTCCACTGATTATTTCAAGGAAAGCTTTGGTTTCATTGATTTTTTCTATTATCTTTCTGCTTTTGGTTTCTTTGACTTCTGCTCTTTTTTATATCTCTCTTTATTCTTTGGATTTGTTTGTTCTACTTTTTCTAGCAGCTTAAGAGAGAACCTTAAATCTTTGATTTTTAACCTTTCTTCTTTTCTAATATAAACATTCAAAGTTATAAAGTTCCCTATGAGGATTGCTTAGCTGCATGCCACAAATTTGAATATGCTGTATTTTTGATTTGATTCAGTTCAAAATTTCCTTTGTTGCTTCTTTGTTGACTTAGATCATTATTTTTTCTATATTATTGAGATATAATTGATATATAACATTGTATAAGCTAAGGTATACAATATGATGATTGGATATGCATATATATTGTGAAATGATTGCCACAATAAGGTTCGCTAATTCATCCTTCACTTCACATAGTTTCCATTTTTTTTTCTTTTTTGGCAAGAACATTTAAGTTCTACTCTCAGCGACTTTCGAGTATATAATACAGTATTGTTAACTATAGTCACCGTGCTGTACTTTAGAACCCGGAACTTATTCATCTTATAACTGGAATTTTTTATCATTTGTCCAACTTCACCCATTTCCCATACTCTCACATCCTCACCCCTGGCAACCACCAATCTACTGTTTTAGTGAGTTTGGTGGGTTTTTATTTTTAGATTCCACATGTAAGTGAGATCCTACAGTATCTGTCTTTCTCTGTCTGGTATTTTACCTAACATAATGCCCTCCAGTTTCATCATGTTGGCCCAAATGGCAGGATTTCCTTCTTTTTTTATGGCTGAAAAGTATTTCATTGTATATACATATACCACATTTTCTTTATCCATTCCATCGATGGACACTTAGCTTGCTTCTATGTCTTGGTCATTGTAACTAGTGTTGCGATGATCACGGGGGTGCAGATATTTTTTCGAAATCTTGATTTCATTTTTTTTCAGATATGTACCCAGAAGTGGGATTGCTGGATCATATGGTAGTTCTCTTTTTAATTATTTGAAGAAACTGCATACTGTTTTCCATAGTAGCTGCACCAATTTACATTCCCACCAACAATGTAGGAGGGTTCTGTCTTCACATGCCTGCCAGCACTTTTAATCTCTTGTCTTTTTGATAACAGCTTTTTCTAGCAGATGTGAGGTAGTATTTCATTGCTGTTTTCATTTTTACTTCACTGATAATTAGTGATGTTGAGCACTTTTAATAAACCGGTTGGCCATTCGTATATCTTAGGATTAATGTCTATGCAAGTCCTTTGCCCATTTTTTAGTTGGATTATTATTATTTTCCTATTGAGCTGTATGAATTCCTTATGTATTTTAGATATTAACCCCCATTAGATATATTATTTGCAAATATTTACTCCCATTCTGTACGTTGCCTTTTCACTCTGTTGATTGTTTCCTTTGCTGTGTGGAAGCTTTTTAGTTTGATGAAATCCCACTTAATTATGTTTGCTTTTGTCACCTGTGCTTTTGGTGTCATAACGAACAAAATCTTTGCCCAGACCAATGCCAAGGAGCCTGTTTTCTTTTAGTAGTTTTATGGTTCCAGGTCTTACCAACGTAAGTCTTTCATATATTTTTAGTTCATTCTTGTGTATGGTATTAGATAAATGTCAAATTTCATTCTTCTGTATGTGGGCACCCTGTTTTCCCAGCACCATTTATTGAAGAGACTATCTTTTCCCCACTGTGTGTTCTTGGCACCTTTGTTGAAGGTCAGTTGACAGCAGATATTGGATTTACTTCAGGGCTCTCCATTCTGTTCCACTGGTCTACATGTCTGTTTTTATGCCATTACTATACTGTTTTGATTACTGTTGCTTTGTAATATATCTTGAAATCAGGAAGTGTGACACCTCCAGATTTTTCCTTTTTTTCTCAAGATTGCTTTGGCTCTTCAGTCTTTTGTGATTCCATATGAATTTTAGTACGTTTTTTCCTATTTCTACAAAGAATGACACTGGGATTTTGATCCGGTTTGCAATACATTTACCCCTAGTTCATTTGGGTAGTATGGACATTTAACAATATTAATTTTTCCAATCCATGAACACAGGGTGTCTTTCCATATTCCTGTGTCTTCTTTCTTTCATCAGTATGATGATTTTCAGTGTGCAAGTCTTTCATTTCTTTGATGAAGTTTATCCCTAAGTATGTTATTATTCTTGGTGCTATTATGAATGGGATTGTTTCCTTAATTTCCATTTTGGATAGTTCATTGTGTATAGAAACATGACTGACTTTGTATGTTGATTTTGTATCCTGCAGCTTTACTAAATTCATTTATTAGTTCTAACAGTTTTTTGTTGAGTCTTGAGTTTCATACATATATGATCACATCATTTGCCAAAAGAAAATTTTGCTCCTTCCTTTTTGATCTGGATGCCTTTCATTTCTTTTTCTTGTCTGATGTCTTTGGCTAGAACTTCTCTGTTGAATAGAAGTTACGTAAAATCTAGCATCCTTGCCTTGAACTGGATCTTAGAGGGAAAGTTTTCAGATTTCCTATGCTGACTCTGATGTTAGTTGTGGGCTTTTCATACATGCCCTTTATTATGTTGACCTAAGTTCCTTCTTCACCTATTTTGCTGAGAGTTTCAATCATGAATGGGTGTTGAACCTTGTCAAATGTGTTTTCTACATCTATAGGGAGAACCATGTGCTTTTTTCTTTTCATTTTGTTAATGTAATGTATCATATTGATTGTTTTGCATATGTTGAACTATCCTTGTACCCCAGGGATAAATTCCACTTAGATATGATTTATAAACTTTTTAATGTGCTTTTGAATTCTATTTGCTAGTATTTTATTGAGGAATTTTGCATCTATATTCATCAAGGATATGGGCCTGTAGTTTTCTCTTCTGTAGTGTCTTTGTCTGGCTTTGGTATCAGGATGATGCTAGCCTCAGAAAATAAGTCTGAAAGCGCTCTCTATTCTACTTTTTTGTAAGAGTTTAAGAAGTATTGGTATTCTTCTTTGAATGTTTGGTAGAATTCATCCATGGAACCATCTGGTCCTGGGTGGTTTTTTGGGAGGTTTTTTGGATTACTGGTTTAATCTCCCTATTTATTATTGGAGTGAACATATTTTAAAATTCAAAGTAAAGTAGGAACAAAAAATAGAAGGAACAACCATAAAATAAGTAATAAATTGTATAATGAAACCTGGCCATATCAATAATTATATTAAATGTTAACAGACTGAACATTACAGTTAAAGGACAATCTCTAGATTGTCAGAATAGATAAAATGCTGCCTGTTTTAAATATGTTTTTAACCAACTATAGGTTTATTAAAGGAGAATGTATAAAAAAGATATCATGTAAACAGTGAGCATAAGAAAGCTGGCATGGCTACACGAAGAGCAGATAGGATAGACTTTAAGAAAGAGTATTTCTGGAGTTAAAGATGTATGTTTCATAATGAAAAAGGAGTCAATGGATCAGGAAAGTCTAATAATCATATATGTCTATGTATATGCCTAACAACAGAGCTTCAAAATGCACAAAGCAAAAATTGACAGAATTAGAGGGAGAAACAGACAAATCCACAATCTTACTGGAAAACAGCACAACTCAGGTGGGGGGAAAATTTATCCATTGGGTTTTTAGCTGTACTCTTTGCATTATTTGTTTTTAATGGCTGTCCTGAGGATTAAAATACATATCCCTAGCTTTTTCAGTACACCTAGATTAAGTATATAATACTTTACATAAAATGTAGATACCTTGCAATCAAACGGGTCCATTTTATGCTTTACTTGTCATATGTATAAGATTTACCTATGTTATAAATCTCATAATTGTTGCTTTAAATAATTGTATATATTTAGAAGAAATTAAGAGCAAAACCAGCCTTTTATATTTACTCAGATATTTACCATTTCCCTTCCAATATTCCAGGCTTCCATCTGGTATTACTTCCCTTCAGTCTGAAATGTTTCCTCTGTGTAGGTCTGATGACAATACATTTTCTATCTTTTATCTGAAAATACCTTTCTTTTGCCTTCATTCTTAAAGGATATAGAATTCTGAATTGACATGGTTATGTATCTCAGCACTTTAAAATGTTGCTACACTCTTACCTGGCTTCCATTGCTTTTGATGATAAACTGAGCAGTTTTCAAAACACTGTTACCCTGTTCAAAATACTGTTACCCAAATGCTGTTTCAAAACATATGTTATTTTTCTCTAGTTGTTTATAAGATTTTTCTCATGAAGTCTGTTTTCAAGCATTTTCATTATAATGTACCTAAGGCATAGTTTTGTTTTTATTTATTTTGGTTTGGATTCACTGAACTTTTAAAATCTGAAAATGTGTTTCTTTTACAAAATTTGGGAAACATTTGGCCCTTGTTACTTAAACAATTTTTTCCTCTTTTCTTTTGGGATTCTATTGACACTGACATTTTGGTAGTATTCCACCCATCTTTGAAGTTCTATTTTTATTTCAAAGTTTTTTCTCTCTTTTCTTGAAATTGGATAGTTTCTATTGATCTGTCTTCAACTTCACTGCCTTTTTCTTTTGTTACCTTCAATATGTTGTTAAGCCCATCCAGTGAAATTTTTAATTTAAGATATTGTGTTTTTCCATTTTGGAATTTCCATTTGGTTCTCTTTTTATATTTCTTATTAATATTCTGAAATTTTTTTCCATTTTTTCATTCACTATAAGCACCTTTTCCACTCTGTCATTAAGCATATTAAAAAGCTGCAGTAAGTTTTTTGTCCACTAATTCCAACCTCCGGGTCGTCTCCTGGTTGGTTTCTGTTGATTGCCTTTTTTTCTTGGAAAAAGGTCACATTTCCCTGGTTCATCATATGTTGAATAATTTTGGCTTGTTTCCTGGACATTGTGAATGTTTTGCTTACAAGATGCTGGATTCTCTTATATTCCTACAAAGAGTGTTAATTCTTTTGTTTTAAGAGATAATAAGCTGAATGGACTCACAATGAAAATTCTGAAAACTGGCCATTCAAGTTCTTTTACCCATAGCTAGGCTGCTTGGTCCTTATCTCTCGTATTCATGATTTCATCAGCCAGAGACTTGAGCAGAATTTGTGCACAGAATTTATGGCTCTCTGGCTTTCTCCTTTCTGGTGTTCTTCCCTCAATTTCCAGTGGCTGATGGTTGCCCTGAATTTCGGTCCTGGTTTTTCAGGCCAGGAAGACTGGGGATCATGGATTACTTTCTTGAGTCTACATCTAATTTTCTATTGCTGCATAAGAAATTAACCTAGACTTAGGAGTTTAGACACACTTGTTTGTTATCTCACAGTTTCTTTTGGTCAGCAGTCTAAGCACAGCTTCGTTGGGTCCTCTGTTCGGGGTTTAACAAAGTATCATCAGGCTGTATTCCCACCTGGAATATCTACTTTCAAGCTCATTGAGGTTGTTAGACAACTTCCTTCCCTTGCAGCTGTATGCCTGAGGACCTGGCCACTTACTATGGACTGGGGGCCATCTTTAGGTCCTAGAGGCCACCTACACTTCCCTGTCATGTGGTTCCCTTCAAAGGCAGTTCATGTTATGTGTGTTTGCTTCTTTGAGGTCAGCAGAGGAATCTCCCCATTCTGCTAAGACGGAATCTTATATAACAAAATGTATCCAAGGGAGAGACATTCCATCATCTTTACCATATAATGTAACCTAGCCAAGGAAGTGATAGCCCATCACCTTTGCCATATACTCTATAGGTCAGAAGCATGTTGTACGTTCCAGTGAACCCAAGGAGAGGGGTTCATCCAAGGACGTGAATCTCTGGGAAACACGTTAGGATACGTTGGCCACCAGGGCCAAAAGTATATTTTACAGTCTTATAATCTGGGCCCTTGAAGGTAACATAACTTCTCCAAAGTTGCAAAGGTCAGTGCTGGTAGAGCCTCACATTCAAATCCAGGCAAAGCCTACATCCTCCTGGCATGCTGCATACATCAAACAAGCAAATCTATGCTCTACATTGTGGGAGCAGTCTGGATTCAGCTCAGAGAGGCATCAATAAAAGAAATATGCCATCTGCAAATCAATGCTCTCCAGTCTTTCTGGAGTCATGTGAAATCTCAGCTATCTCTGCGACTCAGAACTCTCAAACACAAAATTAGTTTCCTAAGTCCCAGAGTTGCTGAAAGTGTTTTATTTCCTCTTCTGTAATTAAAGTCACCAGAGATTACATTACCAGAATGTCCAACAGATGACACAATTTGATTCAGAGAAACCAAAATGTTAAAATACACCTATCAGAGTTATAGGAACACTATCTGGCAAAGACTGATTCTCTTAGTTTTGTTATCCATTAAGTGTCTCTGGTGATTTTATTTCCTCTCTTAAATTACCATGGTATTCAGGCTCTGTAGTCTTGGATCTGTTGTAATCCTAATGATATGCATGGTAACACATTTCTAATAGTTTATATCAAGAAGTAGCTCAATACCGATGGAAATATTAGTTTCATAAATAACAGTTGTAAAAGCATCAATCTGAGAACCATGAGAACCAAGGTCTTTTGGAGAAACTGAAACTCACCAGCTGGCTGGCATGGGCAAGTCTATTAACCGTGGGCCTTTGTTCATAAAGTAAAAGGGGGAGAGAGCTAAGCTGTGTTCTTGATCTGAAAGGTCCTTTCACCTCTAAAATTAGAAACTGCACCTTAAGTCTTGCTATGTTAATATGGAAACTGGGAATTAAGAAAAGTTTCTAAGGGAAAAATTAAGATTTTGTAGCACCAATAGAGGTCAACTGTCTGTTGAACTAAAGTCTTTGCAGTAAACCCCATGTGACCCCCACATAAACAGGGGTAATGGCAACAGTCAGGTTTTATTTAGATGTTTCCCAAAGGTTGTTCACTTGAAATGAATATTCATCCATATAGGGCTTTATATACTTGAAAATCCTTGCTGATCTTGTAAGTACTCTTACAAGTCCTATGAATATATTAGCCTTTCAAAACAGCCTTGGTTACGCAGACAGGCACAGGAGTTATTCTTATTTTATTTCTCAGGAAACATAAATCAGAAAGGTTGATTGGCAACTCCTCCTGAGATCCTGGTCCAAAGCTGTACAGACAGTAAGTGGATGAGAAAGGCCACATGATCTCTAAATGTCTGGATCTCACTTAAGTACAAGTTGTTGCTGTTTCACTGCTTGCTGTCTCTGCAAAGCCATGCTACATGCTTTCAGATTTCCTGCTGGAGTCCTGTTTTGGTGGCGTTAAGATATGAGAGGAAGTAAACACTGTAAATAAGTACAGTCATATAAAAAAGAAAGAGAAAACCACAGAGCCCTTTATAACGCCAGCCTGAGCAGCTCAGAGGGACAAGACAGTGTTGTCAAAATGGTGTGACATGTAGGAGAGAGAAAGTGCATGAGGGGAAAAGGAAAGACTAAAACCCAAGTTATTTCGCTGTCAAATAAATCTACCCACTAAAAATGTTTACGGCATCAGTGAACTTTCTTAGGGTCATTAAAAATATTTTACCCAAAAATATGCTACAAGTAAGGCATTTGGGGAAAGTATATTTTCCGTATTTAAGTAAAAATATTTCAGTTAAGATTTTACGTTTTGAAGGAAATGGTGAATCACTTATTCATCAATAAGTGGCGAATCATTATTTTTATTTGCAGTAAAATACACACAACATAAAACTTACCATCTTCACCATTTTTAAGTCTACACTTCAGTAGTAAGTGCATTCAGATAGTTTTACAATCTCTGGAAATCTGTTTATCTTGCAAAATTGAACCTCTACACCCCTTAAACAACTCTCCTCCTCCCTTCCCCCAGTTGCCGACGGTTCTAGGTATTTTTGCCCTAGGAATCTTTGCCACAAGCAGTTTTGCTGCACAACTAATTGACCATAAGACAATTTTGCCATGAAAGATAAAATAACAAAATAAAATAAAAATCTAGATAAAAAAATAAAATTAACAAAGACATAATGCAACATGAACATGAATAGCAAAAATTTAAAAAGATTTTCTTGTGAAAATGAAAATAATATTGGAATACATTTAAAATATGTGTAGAGTCATGGTTATAGTTACATTCAGGCATGTCTTCGAGAAAGCAATGATACCTCCTTTCTCAAAGTTGATCATTAAGGATTCAGGATTTAATATTGGACATAAGCTATTCACAATATAAAAAAATGTGCTCTAAATCTCTTCTTAGTTCCCTGGAAATAAAGTGAACAGACGGGAGATGCTGCTATTTCTTGTCAATATATGTAATGTACATGCCTGGTAGCCCATATCCAGGCTACATTTAAAATGCTCCATCACAAGCTCAGTCCTTACATTTCACCAAATAATCTAAGCCAGATTCTGTGCCAAATACCAAAATTCTCTCTGCATCATGTTCTCCACTAACAAATAGCAAAAAATGTTCACCATTTTCAAGAACCTTATACTCATCAGGAATCACGTAACCATTTCTTTTTGGGGGCACAGGACGAGCTTGATTCTTCTTTTACCCCCAACTTCTAATATTGCGTGATAAACCCGATAAAGGTGGCAAGAGGGAACAAGATGTTGTGCCTAAATTAGCCGAAGGATCGATCGATCATGAATGCTCTTGAAGACTGCTGTGAATTACAGGCGTTTGAATTTTTATGGCAAAACTGCCTTATGGCCGATTTATCGTGCAAGCGAAACTGCTTGGTACAAAGATGTTTGTGGCGAAGTTACCAACAGGGCTTCTGCAACCACCATTCTACTCTCTGTCTCTGTAAATCTGACTACCCAATGTACTCACAGAGGTGGAATCAGACAGTGTTTGTCTTTTCGTTACGGGCATAATGTCCTTCCCTTACAAGCATAAGGTTCATCCATGTTATAGCATGTGTCAGAATTTCCTTCCTTTTTAAGGCTGTTAATATTCCAGGGTACGTATAGACCACATTTTGTTGTCCATTTATCCCCTGACAGACACTTGGTCTGCTTCAGCCTTTGTAAATAATACTGCCACTAACATGGATATGCAAATATCTTGAGACTCCGCTGTCAGTTCTGTTGGTTATACACCCAGAAGTGGAATTGCTGGATCATGCGGTAACTCTACTTTTAACTTTTTGCAGAACTGCCATACTCTTCTCCGTGGTGGCTGCACCGTTTTACATTCCCACCAACAGTGCACAGAAGTTCCAGTTTCTCACATCCTTGACCACGTTTGTTATTTTCTGGGTTTTGTTGTTATTGTTGTTGCCCTTTTGAGAAGGACTCGCCCTAATGGGTGTGAGGTGGTGTCTCAGTTTGGTTTTCACTTGCATTCCCCTCATGTTAAGTGATGTTGAACATCTCTTCATGTGCTAACTGGCTCTTTGTGTGTTTTCTTTAGAGAAATCACTATTCAAGTCCTTTGCCCTTTTTTAAGCAGGTTGTTTATTTTTTGCTGTTGAGTTATAGGAGTTCTTTATATATACCGGATATGAACCCTTTATCAGATACATGATTTGCAAGTATTTTCTCCCATTTTATATGTTGTCTTTGACTCCGTTGGTTGTGTCTTTTGAGGCACAGAAGCAAAAGCTTCACGGAGACTGAAACTGTGAACTTGGCTGGGCAGTAAATCAAATGTTTCTAAACATGAAGGTCAATTAACCACAGTGAACCCAGACCAGGCGAGGCTGAGGTGGGGATGGAGGTTCAAGACAAGATGGGGCTTGGGTAGAAGGTCGAAACTGGTCCAGGGTTCTGAAGGCTGAATGATGCCTGAAAGAAAGGAATTAGGGTCTTTTCCATTTTACATTTGAAATATTGATTTCTATTCTAAAACCCACTTTTCTGATTGTTGATTACCAGTGATTGGAAAGAATCATGAAAATGCTTGGATAGGAAGAAGCAAAATGTAAAGGTAGGAAAAATAATGAAGTCACAATTTTAGCAAATTCCCTTTATAATGAGAAACATATGAACTGTTGACATGATTGATAGGCAAAAACAAAGTGACGAAAGGACAAAGAATGAGGTAAGAACGGCATATTTAAACAGGGGATATTTAAACCGTGTGACTCTGTAACACAAAGCCCAGCTTTTAATTTCCTGTGTCACTCAAATGTCAACGTGTAGAATAGCCAGCTCGCTTTTCATTTTGATTTTTATCAAAGACGCCTCCCTAAAACGTCAGACTCGAACGACAGCTAAAAATACGCAAGAATCGAATCTTCTTCCAAAAAACACTGGCTTCTTTAGCTGGAAGTGTCAGGGAGGAAACGATCCAGAACAAAAGGTAGGCACGAAACAGCAAAAATAGCTCCTGGTTCCTTTCTCTGCAAACTCTCGTCATGGAGGACCTGCCATCTCCACCCAAGGAAGTTCCTTGGCCGCACGACTGTTTTCACAGCCTCTGTGATGAACCCCACAGTCTCACAGGGATGTTTGTTTTGGCGAAGGAGCTGGACGTCTTCTAAACACACTGCAGCCCTCATCTTCTTTGCTGCTTCCAGGGGAAAAGGAAACATCCCGACACAAGAGGGGACATCCTCAGCCTTTCCACTTCCCCCAACCCTTTTTAATGTTTTTTTACTGTGGTAAAAGTCACAGAATATAAAACATACTATTTTAACCCTATTTAACTGTACAGTTCCGTGGCACTAAGTACATTCACACTGTTGTGCAACTCTCACCCTCATCCCTCTCCTGAATTTTTCACTTTCCTAAACTGAAACTCTGTCCCCATACATCATGGAATATCACCCCCAACATTTTAAAAAGGATCGTTCTGTACCATAATACGTTTTGGGTTTGCTTTCCCATATTTTAGGATATAAACGAAACCTATACTGGCTGTTTATTACAAAAACAATTAGTGTCAATCCATTATTTAGTTTTGCCGTAGTCTGTTCATGCACTAAACAGGCAGATATACTTTACGTTCGGAACATTTGAAGGCTAAGCGAACATTATTTTTTAAAATATAAACTCAAAGGCAGTTTGGCTAGGTCCAAAAGAACTTTACACAGCCCCATTCGTTTTATGCCTCATTCCTGTCGAGACCTTTGAAGTCCCATAACATATTGTATGAGCAGATAAACAGACTTCTGTTAATTGCGGGGAACCAGCAAATAGAGGAGGCATCTCAAAAAATCAGCAGATATCCACCTTTGAGCAGTATTGGTTGATCTATTTTCAGGGTTTGGCCATGGCTTCAGTAAAGGCTTCACACATCATCTCTTTTACTATGAGTTTAATATGGGTTTCAGACTTATATATGGGTCATGTTTATATACTTCTGGCCTTGGTGGGTCAGGTGAAATTAACCCCGTTTATCCAGCAGTTTCTACCCAGAGAACAGGATTACACAAGGACAGGAGCCCAGCCTTTCCCATCAGTCACTTGCCAGTTTGGCTTAATTTCCTTGCCAAAGGGCAAGTATGGAGGTGAACTGATTCTATCCTGATTCCGCCAGATATTTCAACTGTAGCATCACTTCCATGACAAGCAGAGCGGGCTGCTGAGAAAGGGTCCCGGGAGCTCCGAGCACTAGGAAAGTGCAGTATGCAATGGAGCATGATACGTGCTCCCTTCAAGAAGATCTTTAGAATGATTTTCATCGTTGAGGTTTGGTTCTCCAACAGCAAACACATGACTTCCCTGCCAATGATGAGTAAATAAGTGAGCTCTTGCGTTTCAAATGCTCCATCCATTTGAGAATCTCTGCATCAGAGGTGACCACGTAGCACAGGAGGAAGATACCTCAGCACCTGCTGTCCCCCCCGCCCCCGCTACTCTGTACTGCAGAGCCTGCAGAATGGGATTCCAGTCCGCACATTCCACTCCAGCACAGTGCCCCCTGACGGCCGCACGGTTCCCTCTGACCCCACTCGGCGCCCGTGCGGGAGAGCTCCCTGCAGGAGAGATGCCCGACGGCCCTGGGATACACTCTGACCCCACTCGGCGCCCATGCGGGGGAGCTCCCTGCAGGAGAGATGCCCGAGGGCCCTGGGATACACTCTGACCCCACTTCCCCTCGGTGAACCTTGGTGTCCTCACTTGTCCAACGAAGATAAGAACAGCGCCGACTTCATGAGACGTTGTAAAGATGAAGTTAAATGAGATGATTACGTAAGGTGTGAGCATTGCAGCTGAAACACAGCAAGCACTGAACCGGTGTTGGTCTTTATAATTGTTTCACGTGCCCTTGGGACCAGCTGGCTGGGGACGGGACCTCTGCCCAGGAGCCACAGAAAGGCTTTGTGCCGGTGAGCGGACCGCTGCCTGTGGTCGGTATGGCGCCACGGCCTTTCACCCTTGGTTGGTTTAACATTCAACGCTCCTAGCCGGGCTGGACAATGTTTCTCCACTAGGACTTGACCCGTGATCCAACGTACCACGCACCAGGAAGGAAGTCAGAAGTGACGCCTTCACCCAGTCTAGCCGCTGGCCCCCGATCGGATCAATGCTGATCATTTTCCGGGGAAGGGGATCAGGTAGAATCGTGAAAAGCAACAGTGCACGTGGGAGCTTCCCGTGGGGTCGGCTGCGGTCGCTGTATTGGACCCCATGCCACATTCTCCGCAGACAAGGGCCATTCTCTGGTATTTCGGAGGCACAGAATTTCTGCACCAATTAAATATTAAGAGCTTTGAAAAGTCTGTGTGTTATTTGTCCTTGAACTCCTTATGGCCAAGAAAACTGCTTTGCACAGAAACAGAAACTCAGTATCCCTTCGTTATGGACTGAATTCTGTCTCCACAAAATCCGTACGTTGAAGTCCTAACCCTTAGGGCCTCGGAATGTGACTGTATTTGGAGATGTAGCCTTTAAAGAGGAGATCAAGTTAAAATGAGGCCGTTGGGGTGGCCCCTAACCCAATATGACTGGTGTCCTTAGAGAAGAGGAAGAGACAGTGAGAACACACACACACACACACACACACACACACACACACACACACACGGAGGGAAGGCCGCGTGAGGACACAGCAGGAAGATGGCCATCTACAGGCCACAAGAGAGGCCTCAGGAGAACCGACCCTGCAGACACCTTGATCTCAGACTTAAGCCTCTGGGACTGTGAGAAACCGATGTCTGTGTTTAAGCCCCATGGTGGCGTTTTGTCAGGGCAGCCTGAGCAGACTGGTCGCCTTTTAACTTAGCTGGTCGGCAGGCACTATTCGAGGTAAAAATTCAGACTTTGGAGGCCACGAGGCTGTGCTCAGACAGTGCTTCAGCCTTTACTCTTTAACTGTTCTCACTGCCGTGACCCTGAGCAAGTCACTTACGCTTCGTGGGCCCCGGGAGCTGTAAGAGGAGACCCTGTCCCCACAAGAGCGGGTGAGACAATCGAAGACCATGCAGCAGCATCGTGTTACAAGATAACGTCAGCAAACACTAAATCTAACTGCCACGAGGTGTTTTGCCCACATACTCACTGCTCCCTCCCCTGACTCTGCCCCACAGAAAAATTCTTTCCTCTGTTCCACTAAACGAAACATTTCTAGAGTGTCCACTTGCTGCTTCCCATCCTGTCCTCTGGGGCCTCAGGATAGGGACTCAAATATCTGAATGGGGCTGTCATGTCCCAGTCGGCCTTTCCTTCTCTCAATATTCTAATATTTTAAAATATTCTAACTTCTGCTATTTGAAAAATAAGGGGTGGCAATTTCCAGACTCATCAACTCCCATAATGTTCTCCTCTGGGCACCTTTAGTTTTCGTCTCTTACGATGTGGCCTGGACACACGGCCACCCAGGCGCAGGCCTAATCGGCAGCAGCCCCTCCCTCTATCACACTGGGGCTGGTGGAGCTCAGGGTGCTGGAAACTCTGCACAGCCTCACCTGGGTGCCCATGCCACCCAAACACCAGCACCCTTCCCTCGGGCATTCTGGCCCTGGAAACCTAGGGGCCCCGGGTCAGCCTTGGATTGCAGAAAAAGGAGGGGCAGAATGGGACCTGGGGACCCTCTTGTCCAGGACCGACAGTGCAGGGATCACAGGAGTGACTCATCTTGGGGCCACTAGAGCCCCAACTCAGCCCGAATGGCCCCCCCACTGAAGACCTGCTCAGCCTACTGGTCACTCGGGGCCCTGACAGACCCTCCTGTCCAACTGCTTTCATCTACCTGAACCTCCAGCCGAATCACTCATTTGAGTCAATGATTAAAATAAGGCCCACGCTCCCTGGACTTGTGGCCCGAGAGCTCCGCCCAGACAGATGACTCATCCGCCCCGATGGGAGACAAGGTTATGTAGCCCCACCCGAGTCTGCTGATAGTGCTCGCAGGGCGTCTGCTGCCTGCCAGGTGCTGTGCGTGGAGCCCGGGGCCTAACGAGGAACACGGCACTGTCCCAGGCCGGGGAGCGGCCCAGCACCCAGCAACTCCAAGCTGCATGCCGAGACTGTGGCACTGAGACGGTACTATGGGCCTGTCTGGACTCTGTCACCAGTGCTCCCTCTACCTAGTGGCACATAACCGACCTCTGCTGAGGATTTCTTGGAGAACAGCTGAGAGCAAGGGTTGTCCTACAAGGACACTGGACCGGAAAATCAGGCACACTGCAAAACGCTTCCGTGTCACAATGTCTTGGACCAGCTCCTCCTCCAACGGACAGGGACAGAGCCACACAGAGCGCAATGCACTGCACCCAACAAATCAGGGAGATTTTGCACTCTGCTAATGGGGTGGATGCAGTGGGGAAAAGCGTGATGACTTCTGGCGGGAAGTCACTTGTTGCATCCTGCCTGGGACCAAAAATCCAGAGCGAGGCCCTGCGGTGGGAAGAGAGTGCCAGGCACATCTTGTCTGGGGTAAGGCTCTTCAAAAGCAAGAAACATTCCCCAAAGGCCCAGAGACAACACACAGAAAGAGCCAAAAGGTCTGCCGGCGTGAGATGCTGGGATGGAGGCCTCCCTTCCTGCCCATCCACGCGGGGGGCAAGGGTGGGCGGGGGCTGGAGCACGCAGAGCAAGGGGACTTACGGGCTGGGCCCTGGGGGGCCAGGGGAGGGACCCGGGTCCGCTCAGCTCCTCTGCGGAAGCCGTGTTGTTAGGTGCTGACCTCCAGCTGGACACAAAACGTACTACCTGCCCTGCCCTTGACCTTCACCAGAGGGATGGGCACTGCAAAACGGAAAGGAAACAGCCCTCCCGGGGATCTGCGGACGGCCGCTTAAGGGTGCGGTCAAGTTCGCTGGGGGATGGGGGGACTTCTGCCACATCTCAGAGGAAGTCCCCACCGCTGGCCCTGGTGTGCGGTGGGGGGTCTATTCCAGTTCCAGGACCAGCCCCTGGAGACAGAGGACCCCTCCTTCACGCGGACACCCTCTTCCTCTCCCAGCTCTGGTTCATCTCTTACAAACAGCGGCAGAGGGAAAGCGTCTGCAGGTGAAGGAGGGCCAGGTCCTCCTCTGGTTATGGGGGCAACCCGCAGGGGGGACGCCCAGCGGTGCCACAGGAGGCGGAGCGGGGCTGAGTCAGCTCCACCATTCTGGGCTGCGTGGCCGCCAAGTTTCCTCCATTCACCTGAAGAAGGGCCTTCAGAGTCAGCAAACCTGCCAGGACCGCTGTGAGGGTGAAATCCGACCATTTATGGGGAAGTGTACTTTCCAAATATTGAAAACAGTGGCACACACACGTATACGTTATCATTCTGAAGAAACATGGTTGACAGGCTTTGGAAGACCAAACGGATTGAAGGGAATTTCACAGGATATACGGATCAAAAGGGAGAAAAACCTGGGTTGCAGAAAAAGACTGAACAAGAAGAGGAGAGAGAAGGGGGAAGAGATGGAGGGTGGGGGGAAGGGAGAGAAGAAACCGAGAGCTTTGCTGTGCTGGCGATCCATCCGCACCCTCGCGGTGTGTCTGCACCCACAGAACAGATGAGCAGGGGGTGCACCGGGGGCGGGCCCAGCGTCGGCCACACCCCTTCTGGCCCCGCCTCTCCCCTCCCCGTCAGCCCGCTGCTCTCTAGGCTCCTTTGGGCAGTGATGTCCGTGCCACGTGCCGCGTTCTGCTCTTCCTGCAATGGACGCGGAAGCAGCGACGGACCCTTCTCATCTCAGAGGGCCGCCCACTCCTCAAGGACCCCTCGCAGCAGCTGCTCTGGTCTCACACCGCCCACCTGCCGCCCGCCCCCCACGGTCCCTGCACCTGCTTCCGCCCACAGCACGAGGTCATTTCCAGCTCTGCAACTACTCTTAGCTCCTGTCCCTCAGGGATGAGTGAATCCTGCAGGCATGGTCCAGAGGAGCTGCCCTCTCTACACTGGCTCTGGAGCAAAGCAATTCTTTAGCTATTTCCACATAAATTCTGAAACCGGTGCTTTCACTTCGACAGGAGCCATCAATAGGTGCTTGACACAGGAATGATGTACATATGAACGAATTTAATATAAACGTTTACTGACGGAACGGCTTGGTGGGAGACACTGGGGAGAGGTTAGTGAATAAAGAAGCAAAACCTCCTTCCCCGGGCGGACGGGTTAGCAGCTACAAGAAAAACGGAGCAGGGGAAGGACGCAGAGACTGACAGAGGGCAGAGGGTGTCGGAAGGGACACGAAGCAGGGTCGGGGCAGGGAGCACGGGAGGGCCTGTGGAGAGGGCTGAGAGCACAAGCAGCGGCTGGCCCAGAGCGCGGGGGCCCAGGGGGAGATGAAGCCCCTGAGGCTTCAAGAAAAGACAGGATCCTCCTTCTGTTGTGTCGAGTATGGAATAAAGAGGAGGCCGAGGGCGAGGGACAGGAGCAGATGCAGGGACCAGTGAGGAGTTATGTCCTGGGACTGCACCAGGGCCCTGGGGTGGGGGGCGGTAGGGCACAGTGGGAGGACCTGGATTCGCATCAAGATTCCCTGACAGGTGGGATGTAACATGAGAGAGAGAGAGCGCCCTGTGCATCCGAGACCGTGTCCCCTTCATCCCTCACATGGGGCAGGGTCCGGGGGCGCCTCGTCTGATGCACAAGGCAAATTGCAGGACCACTCCTGTCTGCCGAGCCCCGTCCAGCCCAGCTCCCCCCTGCTCAGCCCGGCACTGCAGGAAGCCGACATGCCAGCTGTAGCCAAAAGTCTTTCATTATTATGAAAAATAAATTCTAAAACGTCTCCAAGCATCAACCACCTTTCCAGAAACAAAAGAACAACCAAGAGGTGTGTGATAGGAAATGGAGTGGACCTCACCCCAGGAGGCCCAGGGGTGACAAGCAATGACTACGAAGTCAGAATCACTTCGACCCCAGCATCTTCTGGACGTTCGTTCCAATAAGCAAAAAATGTCAGTCCTAACGGGAGAGGAGACAGGATCTGGTCCCGCTGGCCGCGTGGCCTGATCGCCCCCGGTCCACGGTCCTGCTCCCCGCAGATTCCCTGGAACCAGGGCCACCAGGGCTTCCTTCTGCTCTGGCCCGGGAAGCAGAGCGCATCAGGAACAGGCCAGCAGGCCCAGAAACACGGCCACAGAAGTCCACCTTGACCAGGGCCACGTGCACACCCCCGTTCTTGATGAAACGTGTCTTTGGGAGTCCGGACAGCAGAGTTTTATGATTTCCTGTAATATTCTAATTACCTAACTCTCATGATGATCCAGAAAATGGAACTTGCAAGTAGTAGTGCTTTCCGCTAAATTCCCAACATTCCCCAATTATCCTGCTTATTTACACAGCAGGAGACACTGTGTTCTTATGTGTACATTGTACTGAGATATTACAGTAATGAATATCAATTCGTGTTTTCAAGTGCAGGGCCTTGCATATAGCAGCTCTTCAAAACTATCTGTTGACTACACAAGCATATATTTCATAGAAAGTTCCATTTTGGCTTATACTAATAACTGATCATAACACGCCTCCGTCATCTCTCATTATAATAGCCGATATCACGAGCTATTTTCATCTCAATGCAATAAACTGGAGATAATGTACAAATGCACTGTCATGCTGGAATTATCTGGAGCTGAACGTAACGAACACAAAAATTCAAATAAAATAGGACAAAAGAACGCCTCAATAACTAATGTATTTTTTGAATTACTTCTACTTACAATAAAAAAATGATGCACAGCTGTAACTGCCACTAAAGCAGGTGTATAACAACTGGATATGGACTGAATAGATGAACGGCTAGCTGTTTATTCCATATCTGTGGATGATGACAGCTAAAGTTAGACACAGCATTGTCTAGCAGACTTCCACAAGTTACTTTTAATCAATGGACAGAGATAAAGAGTGAAGTACGCTGCTCGTTAACCTGACAGGGGTCGTACAAATGCGATGTCGGCCGATGCGGTTCACGGGATTCTCCGTCTTTAATGGGTGAATTGAGTCCCCTGAGGAAGGATGACTTGACGGTATTCTAGTCTCTTGGTCTCAAACAGGGTCTCCAAAGGGATGACCCACTGCTTTCTCCTCCACACTCCTCCGAAGGTGTGGACTAGTGAGTAGGCTCTTTGAGCTTTGTGCCCAGAGGGGAAAATGCCACCGAGATAAGCAGGCATCCTTGAACAGAATAAGCCTGCTCCAGGGGCTGGGCAACTTCTCATTATACATTTGGTGTTTCTAGCAATAAAGCGTTTGATCTTTAAATACAATCTTCCACTTGGTTAATGCAGGACTCTGGCCGGACCCCCTGCACCCTGGCCCCTCCACTCCCCAAGGGCCCTGGGGCCAGCTCTCACCTCCACTCCACAGTACAGTCTGCACACCTAAGAAAACAAGTCTCAGAGGTGGAGCAACTTGCCAAGATCGTGTTCCCAGGAATGACAGAGCTGCTGGCATCTGAATCCAGGAAGCGGCTCCAGGGGCCTTGCTCTGACCTCTACCCCGTGGACCTGGGGAGGCTGCTTTGATCGTTCCCATTTTGTAGAGGAGGAAACTGAGGACCAGCAAGTGAGTGGAGGGCTGTCCACCCGGGCACCTGTGTCCTCTGCCCCTATTCATGACCTGAATGCTGACCCATGCTGATCCAAAGCAGCCCCAGGGGGAGAGATGTGTGCACATGACAGGAAGGCAAGTCTCCTTGGGGTCCGTGGCTAAGACTTGTTGTACAAAGGGGGCTCTGACACAAACACAGATGCGGCAAGCCCTTGGGCAGGGCTAAGGGCAAGGCAAGGGGTCATCTCAGCATGGAGCAAGGTGGGGAGAGAACAGTGTGGCCCCTCCAAGATGAAAGAGGGAGAAAGATCCCGTCTGGAACAGGCAATTCCTCTGTCCTTTTTCCCAGGTCCCGGTGAGAAGAAGTGGGACCTACTCATTTATCTTAATGATAGCTTTAGTCCTCAGCTAACGGTGCATGATGGTGGTAACTTTTCTGCCAAAGAATCTCTCCAGATCTGTTAAAAATATTTATACGAAGTAGACCTGCTGCTCTCACATCTGATTAGTCCAAATTCTGGGCGGGCAGATGGGGCAGGTAGAGGTCTGTGGGGTGGTGGTTCTCAAAGTGGGGTTTGTCTGGGAACTTGCCGAACCCCGAGTTCTCAGGCCTGGCCCCAGACCTACGGAATCAGAAACCCCCAGTGTGGAACCAAGGTGAGTGTGTTTTCACAAGCCCTTTGGGGGGATTCTGACGCTCACTCAAGCTTGAAAAATACTGACTTAGCACATGGTGCCCTAATGTATAGATCATTCCTGTCTGAACGTTCCACGCAATTAAAACTTCATTCAAGGCACTGGGACGAGAGGTGAAGGTCTGAGGCAGAGAGCAGTTCCACCTTTTTCTGAAAATGGCACGTGGCTTCCCTTGTCTCACTGACCCCTCTGTCGAAGGGCTGGTACAAGGATGCCACCCGTTTCTCTCACTGGCTCAAACGCCTCTGGAAAAATCTTCTTGAAAAGCACTTTTAGAAATAACAAATACTCAAATCATGAGTATATAAGCAGGTTGCAAATTCTGAGACAAAGGTTACAGTTTTTAAAAGTTTCAGATGACCTGGAAGATGGCTGAAATTATTTTGCCTTTAAGACCTGAAAAAGTATATAGAGTCTCCCCTCAGTCTCAGTGGGAGATGTTTCCAGGACCCCCTCAGATACCAAAATCCTCAGACGCTGAGGCCCATCTATAAAATGGGGCAGTACTTGCACATAATCTACCCGTGTTCTCCTGTGTACTTTAAATCATCTCTAGGTGGTTTATAATACTTAATACAATGTAAATGCTATGTAGATAGTTGCCAGCAAACAGCAAATTCAAGTTTTGCTTTCTGAAATTTTCTGGAATTATTTTTTTCTGACTCTTTTTGATCCATGATTGGTTGAATCTGAGGATGGGGAAACCCACAGACAGGAAGGGGCTACTGTACTGAATTTTTAATACCAGTTGATAAGAAAAAAGTCTTTTAAAAGAAGAAAATCTAAGATTCCCATTTTCCTATAAACTAGTCACGGCCTTGAAAATAATCCTTTCCTCCTGATTCAGGATATTCGTGTTAGTAACAGTTGCCTATAAATAAGGCTTTCCAAACAAACATCTTATCTTTATATGGGAGGAAGTTCAGGAAGAAGGAATTGACGTTCTTCCCCAACGACGACAATACATTTTTGGGTTCCTTTCCCAGAAATTAGTAAATAACAAAATACCTTTCATTTAGAAAGAAAAAAAAAAAAAAAGCACGGTCATAGCAAATGCTTAAATCGAATCCATATGCCATTCATGTTCTTAAGAAAGGAGATGGTTGCTGTGAGTCAATTTCTCCACTCATTCTGTGCCAAATAAAACGGATTTCAGTAAAGAAGCTTTTATTGCCTCAGAGGGGGCTCTATTCATTCTGCAGTGTATACGGTACTATTTATTTTTCATTCAGAATTCCCAATTCTCTACTTAATATACATTTTCCCACTCAAGCCGACTTTATCCACTCTGGAAAAGCACATAAAAATCTGAAAAACGTAACTTCTCTGGATAGAAGGAATTTTTAAAGTGCTGATGCAGCACAGCAAAGGACACCATAAACAAAATGAGAAGACAACCTATGAACTGGGAGAAAATATTTGCAAATGGTGCGACTGACAAGGGCTTAATTTCTGAAATATACGAACAGCTCCTACAATTCAATACCAGAAAACAAACAACCCAATCGAAAAATGGGCAGAAGACCTAAATAGACATTTCTCCAAAGAAGACATACAGATGGCCAATAGGCACGTGAAAAGATGCTCAATATCTCTAATTATCAGAGAAATGCAAATCAAAACTACCATGAGCTATCACCTCACACTGGTCAGAATGGCCATCATTAAAAAGTCTACAAACAATAAATGCTGGAGAGGGTGTAGAGAAAAGGGGGGAACTCTCCTGCACTGTTGGTGGGAGTGTAAATTGGTGCAGCTACCATATGATCCAGCAATCCCACTTCGGGACATATGTCCAGAGAAAAACAAGCTTCGAAAGGATACATGCACCCCAACGTTCACTGCAGCCCTGTTTAGAATAGCCGAGACATGGAAGCAACCTAAATGTCCATCGACAGAGGAACACATAAGGATGTGGTATATATATACAATGGAATACTACTCAGCTATAAAAAAGAATGAAATAATGCCATTTGCAGCAACATGGATGGACCTAGAGATGGTCATATTAAGCAAAGTAAGTCAGAAAGAGAAAGACAAATACCATATGATATCACTTACATGTGGAATCTAAAATAGGACACAAATGAACTTATCTACAAAATAAAACCAGATTCACAGACATAGAGAACAGACTTGTGGTTGCCAAGGGGGTGGGGGGTCAGGAAGGGATGGATGGGGAGTTTGGGATGAGCAAATGCAAACTATTATACATAGAATGGATATACGACAAGGGCCTACTGTAGAGCACAGAGAACTATAGTCAATATGCTGTGATAAACCATAATGGAAATGAATATGAAAAAGTATATATATATATATATATATATATAACTGAGTCATTGCTATACAGCAGAAATTAAACACCACATTGTAAATCAACTATACTTCAATACAATTTTTAAAAATACCGATGCAGTGTAGCATCTACATTCTATAACATTAGGCAAATGCAATTCTTTTGAAATAAAGCTTAAATTATACTGATACTGGAACTCACACTTTTCACCACTAAAGAAATACCCCTCCCCATCAAAAGCAACAAGACGCTCCCAGAGGTAGGTGGTTGAAAATTGCTAAATGCTGTAAGAATGCCCTGTGTCATGAGAAAGTTCAAAATCTAACTCCCCACAAAGTAAGGGGTGAAACGCACTGCAGACCCCCACGGGAAGCAGCTCTGTGTTCATGAGTCTGCGCTGTGTAGTTGGGCATGTGTACAGCAAAACAATGCCAGTTTGGTTTGTGCCTACATTTCTTTTATCAAAAGACAGTGAAAATATGATGGAAAACTCAAAATAAATTAGTACTATTAGAAACTGTTTAAGAAACATAAAAATCAAAAGTTTTCTTGTAAAATGCGTTGCATTACAGGCTTTTCAGACAGACTGCGAGGACTGTGTATGGAAAGACCGTTAGATGGGAACTGGGGTGTCTCTAGACCAGGGATAAAGAACAGCCCTGGAGGGACTGAGAGAGGTGACCGATGAACAGACAGATACACGGCCAGACAGATACACGGCCAGACAGATGACCAGGCCGGAAAGGAAAGGAAGTGAGGTGTCATGACACTGCCACGGAGCCACTAACGTGACTGCTAACCACAATACAGGGGCCAAGCCTCCCGTCTGAAAGGCACAGACGTGGTTTCTAGGTTATCTTAAGGAAAGTCAGTTTATGAATAAGCACAAAAGGGCCGGGCCTCAAGCCCAGCAGGGTGTGATGCTATGGGCCCCATGAAGCAGACACGGGCCAGCCAAGCAACACCACAGCAGGAGAAAAGTGTCAGGAGAGTCAGCTCCTACCGGAGGAGAGCTGGGCTTAAAGGGGCTCCACATAGATGTTCCTAGTTGTGGGGTGGTATCTGCCCAGGAGGCTACCAGGCAAGTTGCCGGGAACCATCTCAGCTCAGTGAGGAACAGTGGGTTCTTCTCCTTACACTGCAGGCTGACCCGCATCTCAGGGTCTCTGCGGAGCACTCCTGTTGCTGCCCAGGAGAGCCTGGCTTCTAAAAGCACCCAGAGCACATCGTCCGTCCTGGCCACCCTTGGGTGTCAACCCTGTCACATCCCACCCAAATAATTTTTTTCAGTGTCACATTTTAAGCCAGAAAAACTGTCAAAGAGCGTCCTGGCCTCTGGAAAATGAGGGCCTGGTATGTCAAATAGTGTTTCAAGGCCAATCATCAGGCAGATGAAGGAAGAAGCCCAGAGTAAGGGGCCAGCCGCTAGGAACGCTGGCTCTGCCTGGTCACCGCGGGACAGTCACGTGCAAAGCCATTCCTCTGCTCTGAAGGCTCCCCAGATACGAGGCCTCCCTAAATAGATGTTATGTCACATAGAAACCAACTTCACGTGCAAACACCTTCTCAGCTGTCCTGTGAACGCGGTTTATTGGGGCGCCTATATTGTATTACGTGTCATCCCCATCTTATGCACACTCCAGACTTCTTACAGTGCCTGCAATTTCCTCATTAAGCAATGGTGCCCCACATTTCAAAGCTAAAGATAAAATAAACGTTAATCAACAAGCCTAAGCCTTTAAGGGCTGAAGGCACAAAAATAGTTTCCGATCTTCCCTAAATGAAGCGATGCGGCATCTCACCTTGACTTCTGAATAAAGCTTAACTTTTCACCCTGAACCATCTCGTTGCTAAAGCCACAAGCTTGAAGGATGACAGGGCGCACAGATACCTTCCAGAGAATTCATGGGTTCGTTTAGCAGGGGCCCTGGTCCCGAGCGGCGCCCTCTCCCTACCTTTTCCGACGTCTTGTCTTGCACGGGTGGTTCCGCGCGGGGCAGGGACGGAGGGGGAGGCGCTCGGCGCTTCTTCAGGTCTGACTTGACCGACACCCCTGAGATGCTGCCAAGGGAGAGCGATGGACCCAGTGTAGTGGAACGGGGATTCACGGACGGGGAGTTTGGGGTCGTCAAGCAGCCCTGTCGGGGGAAGAGGCAAACATAAAAACTCATCACTCTGAGATGCTTCTCGGCATACGAATGCTCAGACACCAAAGCGGAGCGCCCACCACCCACCTGAACTTCTCCCATCATCATTTCCACGGACAGCTTGAATGGCTGGAGCAAAACTCTTATTTTCACTCTCCTGGGAAAATGATCACAGACCCCATGGCAGGACACACCTCCTGGGGTGAGGTTTATTTTCCTAATCATGAAGGAAACAGCAGACTTTTTAAACCTCTAAGAGGAATTCTTACCAGCTAGAATCCTGCAAGATTCTCAACCCACCTGCAGTGGTGAATTAACCTCCTTAAATGTTTAACCTGTCATCAGAGTGAGCACTTAGATGCTGAAAAGAGGAAGGAACCGATCAAGAAGTATATTTCTGCTGGAGAAGAAGCCCGTCTTCGCCATTTCAAGAAGAATTTCACCCGCTGCCAGGGAGGGGCTTAGGTTTCTTCTAACTTTGAGAAGTTTCAAACAAGTGGCCGGGTAGTATAAACAGCCTGCTGTGAAGACTTGACGTGGCCACCGAATGCAGTACTTCATGACTGATCCCTAATCAACTGAAAATAAATTCAGCCTAACACACTAATTAATTGTTCCCAAGGAGCAAGGTCTATATCCAGGGAGCAAGACTAAAGGCACATAGATATTTTTCCAGTTTTTCCCCCAGGTCCTGCTTAATAGAATCACATGAGTGTTAGTTGCAGGAAGGGCATTTAGAGAATAGCCGTCTAATTCCAAATTAAAACTGAAACGGAGCCCACCCCTTGCCCTGCTGTGCCCTCTGCCCTGCCCCATCCCTCCCCAGCACTGGAGGCCCAGCCCGGTGTAGTCCACACCGATGCCAGTGCAGTGTAGTGGTCAGCCCACAGATGAGGGGGACACACTGCCTGGACTCAATTCCCGGCTTTGCCGCTGATAAGCTGTGTGACCTTGGACAGGTTTCTTAACTTCTCTCTGCCTCAGTTTATCTCCTGTAAAATTGAGGTCAATAACAGCACCTCCATCACAAAGAAATCGTGAGAACTGAAAGGGTTAGGACAGATGAAAGAGCCTTAGAGAGTTCTAGGCACAAGGGAAGCATCTGATATGTGCTTTTATAGTTATCATGTAAATGTGAACCCATGAAGACAGCGATTATTCCCCGTCTGCACCCGTGGCTGTGTCCCTGGCTCCTAGCATCTCCGGGTAACCGGAGGGCCCTTGAGTCCACATTTGCAGAAATGAGTGGGTGGGCAACCCTGCCCTCACATTTCACACAATGAACTTGTGGGTGAGCTTTCATCTGAACCATTGGTTCACCACACTGGAAACAAATACAGACAGGAAACTCATCGCATTCAGCAACAGCCCCGCATTACCTGCCCTCAGCCTCAAATTCTATTCTGTTCTGCCAATTATACTATCATTCAGTTTCCTGAGAAGATTTTTGAGACTCAGATTTTCTTCTTTTTTTTTTTAGGTGGTTTTAATTTATTTTTTAACATCATTATTGGAATATAATTGCTTTACAATGGTGTGTTAATTTCTGCTGTATAACACAGTAAATCAGCTATACATATACATATGTTCCCATATCTCCTCCCTCTTGCGTCTCCCTCCCACCCTCCCTATCCCACCCCTCTAGGTGGTCACAAAACACCGACCTGATCTCCCTGTGCTATGTGGCTGCTTCCCACTAGCTATCGATTTTACATTTCATAGTGTATATATGTCCATGCCACTCTCTCACTTCGTCCCAGCTTACCCTTCCCCCTCCCCATGTCCTCAAGTCCATTCTCTAGTAGGTCTGCATCTTCATTCCTGTCCTGCCCCTAGGTTCTTCAGAACCATTTTTTTTTTTTTTAGATTCCATATATATGTGTTAGCATACAGTATTTGTTTTTCTCTTTCTGACTTACTTCACTCTGTATGACAGACTCTAGGTCCATCCACCTCACTACAAATAACTCAATTTCGTTTCTTTTTATGGTTGAGTAATATTCCATTGTATATATGTGTCACTTCTTCTTTATCCATGAGACTCAGATTTTCTTGTACTTAAATATTAATATCAAAGGAAAACCCAATCCCTGAAGGCTGCTTTTTATGCCGATTCATGCTTCCTTGTGAGACACTGACCATCAAATGCCCTGCTCATCAAATGCAGCATCCCCATAAGGAATAGGAGAGGGATCCACAGGAAATAGCCCAACACCCAGAAGACCCATCAACCCCTACCGAGGCTCCCATAGAAAAAATGTAAAGAAAAAAATGTCCATGTTTCTCCCAATCCTTGGGTTCTGCAGACATCAGACTCGTTACTAAGCAAATAAGCCAATGCAAAATGAACTCTTAAATACTTTTCTCTGCCTTACTTCTACCTCCATAGCAACCATGAACATGCAAGGAGACACAAGAACTTAAATTCACTCAGAGATGCAGGGTCCACATGATAAAATGAAGCAAATGAAGCAAACCAGAGCAAGGGCTTGATTGGTCCAAGTCTGGAGCTGGGGAAGTGTTGCACTGGGTGGCTGGATCGCTCAAACGCCGCCCCACATTCAAGGGGGTACAAACTCATGCCATGGAGGTTTGTTAAAACTTGTGAAATACAACGGAGAACTCCAGCCACTGCCTGCATCTCTGGAGTGTGCCTGGGCCCACGTGGCATCCCATAAACAAGCTGTTTGCGACAATGCATTTTACACCTCTGATACTAATTGATTTTCCTCCCTCCACCCTGTCTAGACTGGGAACTTCCAACCCCACTTGCTTCAGTCCTCACCACAATTACGCAAGCCTGGCGGACCCCCTGCACCACTCTGAACTCACCTAAGTCCTTTAAGTGCCCTGAGCATTTTCCCAGCTCTGTGAGGACATTCCCTTAAAAGCACTTCACAGCGCATCCATTTTGTATCTATTTCAGGTTCCACCTCTGTCATCCTGTAGCCCTTAGAGCACCGTGACATCTGAGATTGTCAACTCCTTCTTGAGGTGAGGGGCTGACCCAGCACCCACCATGCGTACACAGGCAGGAGTGTCTCCATCTTTAAAATTGGGGGCATTCCATTTATTTCAAAGTTGTGGTCAGCACCTAGCATGTTTCTGTCACATTAGAGATGTCCCACCTATGTGGTTTCCTTCTCCTCTGATAAGTATTTTTTGGTAAGAATGACCTCATCAGGGCCACAGTGAGATGGCCTTGGGCAGCAGAAAACTGGACCCCAGAGCCACCCATCCAGGTCCCCCTGCAAGTCCTGACACCTGTTATCCCGGGTGATGGGCTGCACTCAATCCATTATCTGTGTCTCTGGAACAGAAGTGAATTTTGACACAAGAGGTTTTTTAGCCAAATATGCTCTAGAGAACACACAAACATCTCTCCCCACCCCTATCCCCGCCCCCTACCCCTCCAATGTCAGGGTCCCCTGGATCTTGGTTCACCAGCCCCTCTCAATGCTGAAACACAAGAGTGTTTCCCAACCTTCAACCCACGGGAAGCCAAAACATGTCGGCTGCCCAGAGAATATTTGTGGTTTGACTCCTGTCCTCTTCGTTTCTCACTCCTGGAATTTGTACACAGAATGTAGGAAAAACCACAGAATAATTTGGATGAAAACACTGTTAAGTATCGGATGTCCTTTAAGATGCTCATTCACACCAACATGAAACAAAATGGTAAACCGAGAGTGCGGTCCATGTAGCCTGGTGTTCAGACAGCCCAGTCCATGGTCTCCTATTCCAGTTCCAGGGTTCTCTCCTGCTACAGAGTGGCCAAGTTCCATGGGGGACAGACCACGGCTTACCTGCGGGAGGGATCTCACTTCCTGCTCCTGTCCAAACTGGTCAATAACATTTTTTTAATATCAAGTCCTTTTCTGGTAGGGAAGTGAGTCATGCCTTTCTACAAAGGTTGGCAACAAAATCCACAGATTCTGGCTCTCACAGTCACACCAGATTTTCTCAGGAGTTTTTCTCCTGAGAGTGAAGCCCAATAAATCATTAAGAAAAAGCAATCAATGGATAATGAAAAGGGGAAAAAGCAAACCCAACCTTTTTTCACCCAGAGCTCGTGGGACTTCAGACTGCGGGGTGTACACCTCCCGGGCTGTCCCTGGAGGGCTAGCGGGATGGGAAACAGTACTAAACTCGGTGTAACTGTATCACTGCTGACAGCCCAGGAATTTATTACATTCAGTATAAAATGATAACTTGATCCCATCTCACACACACAGCTGCGAGTGGAGAGCTAGGAAACAATTTCAGGATCTGGGTGTCAGCCTGAGAAGAGACCAACATCACCTGCGACAGTTGATTTTGCCAGAGATCTCAAATTTTAAACGAAAAAATGTATAATTGATTGTTTCCATTTGAGATGCACTCATTCTCTCAGCAAGTCCCGATCTCCTTCTATCTGGTTCCCACTGCAGCCACTTTGCAAATGTCGACTGAAAAAAAATGCACAACCTAAAAGTTGAGAATTATGTTATATTCAGTGGACAAAACTGAGGACTTAAACCCGGGACGCAGCCTCTCAGATTGCTCTGAGGGACTGCTCCGAAGAGGCAAGGGGGTAACCAGGATGTATAGGAGTTTTTGCAAAAAAGACCAGGTAGTCAGAACATCAAAAGATTACTGTTAATGAAAGAAAACCGGACATCTCAAGTTAAGGAATTTAGCTCTTATCAATGTATGGGAAGATGCAAGAGTCTGGGCTCACTGAAACCACCCCTTTGATGTGCACCTCACCTATGTGGGGCCAGTGTCCTATGCTTTCTCATCCTGAATCCCCTCAGGGTGTACCTTCAGTGCGGGGCCGGGGGGGGGGGGTTGGTGGCTGCAGTGGCTGATGGCGTGATGGCAGGCATCCTGTTTCCATCCTGAGTTCCCTCAGGGCTCACCGTCAGGGCAGCTGTAATGTGATGGCTTGATGGTTGCAACACCCATTGTTACGGCAGCAAGAATGTTTTCATTGACACAAACGACCTGAGCTTCTCTGTGGGGAGATGCACAGACCCGGGGGGCTTCCCAAGGAGCTGAGCTGGGAAGTGGGCTGGGTGGGTGACCGTGGGCTTGGCCTTTGGAATTAGCTCTGACTCTAACCCATTGGGAGCGTCACTGCAGGCACAGTGGTCTCTGCGGGGCCAGCACTACAAGTAGAGGGCACAGCTGTTACAGCTCCTTACAACCCCAGGGAAAGCTCTGGGAGCCCTGGGTCTCCCTAGAATGATTCTGGGGTGCACAGGCACTCCAAAGAGCAGCTTCTCTCCTTTATCATTGGCTTGTAACCGATCAGAGATCAGTACCAGGCAGGACACCGAGTGTGCCCAAGGTGGGTATCACTCTTTCCACAGGAGCCCAACTGCCCCGTGTGTGTCCTCTGCTGGAGGTCCTGATGTTGTCTGCACCAGGCGGCTCTACCAGCACCCACGTCACAGCCGAAGGGGAGTCATCTGTCCCTATAGACAGTAAGGCAGCTGTGAACACTGGCTAGAATATGCTTCCGGAGACAAATGGGTCAATGCTGTACTTGAAACCTTTCTGTTTACATTGATTCCAAAAAAACGTAAGGACGAAGAGTTATTTTGTTCCCATTTCTCAAAACTGTTCATTCTGGCAAAAAAAAAAGACTATCTTGTGAGAACCCATCACATGATCAAGTGGACCTTTTGACGTGGTTGGTGAGGAATTCAGGTAGAGGTTTTGGTCTAAATATCGAGGGAAATATTTTGGTTACAGTAAGTACAGTCTAAAATAACCATCAACAATCTTTTTAGCATCAGATGCTTCTGAATTAGACCAGATGCTTTCAGGATGGCTTTAGACTTTTAACAGTGAGAAAAACTGAGGCCCAAGGAAATGAACTGAGCTCCTCAGGATGCCTGAGCCCCTGGGGATGGGATTCAACTAGTCAGTTCCCAAGCTGACCTGCATCCCCCCTCTCCTTCCACCACACTGGCCCCCTCTCAAAGGATTTCATACAGCTTTGCTTTTTCCTTTCTTTCTTTCATTTCTTTTTCTTTCCTTCCTTCCTTTCTTCTTCCCCCCTCCCTCCCTCCCTTTCTTCCTTTGCTCCCTTCCTTTCTCCCTCCCTCTCTCTTTCCTTCCTTCCATCCTTCCTTCCTTCCCTTTCTTCCTTCCTTCCTTTCTTTCTTCTTGGTCAAAGAATCAAGTGGGAGAGAAGCTGCAGTCAGATCTGTTACCCACGTCGCCTTTTCTTCGGACCCAGGTTTTGGCAGGGATCTAAGGCAGGACCACACGACAGAAACCAGATGGCATGGATGGACCGCCCACACTCACAGGGATCTGCTGGGCAGAGCAGCCCAGAGAACATCGCTCCCATCCCGCGGCTGCTGGCACCATCCTGGACACTGGGCCAGGCAAAGTTCCCTTCCTCAAGGGTGTGCTCTGCCTGCTTTTTCTTATCCTAGGAGAACAGCCTTCCAGATGGACACACCCATGGCTGCATCCCTCGGCCAGAGGACACCAAGTCTTCCCACGCCCTGGAAATCTGGCATCAGTTCAGAGTTAAGGGCAAACCAAGAGGCTGAAGCCCACCAGCTTCGTGAGAACGAATCCCCACGATGGGCAGAGAAACGGAACTTGTGAATCTAGTTTCTGCTCTGCGACGTGAGTGGGAAAAGGCCATTCTCTGTGCCAAGTGCCTCGAGAGGATGCCTGAGGAAACGCATGTCTATAGAAGATAAGTTGCAGAAGCTATCTGGCCAACAAAATACTGTGTCGTAGAAGCTCTCTGACGGTTACGAGCATCAGAACAATTTCAGATCGTTTCTCCACTGGCAGGATTTTTCCTGAACTTACAGGAAAAGGTAAGCGTGCCAGGGCATCCAACTGGTAGTATCTTTCTTGTAACAAAACTCAGGGGAGAAACTGAAGGTGAGCTGGATTAGTCCGAACCTTCTGCTGTCGGACCTCCTGAAAAGCAAAACCTGTTAGCGAAGATGGGAATGCTTGGGATATGCGGATTATTCATAATTGGCCACTTTCACCAGGACCATTTTAGAAAGCCAGACATTTCTGAAAAGCTTGTGAATGAAAAGGAGACAAGTCTTGGTGTGATTCAGAGATGGAGAACACGTGATGCCCAGCCCCAGGAAGGCCATGATCCTGCCGGGGAGGGCGCAGGGGCCCCAGGGGTCAGTGTGCAGGCTCCACGGGGGGTGTGGAGGGGGAGAGGAGAGGAAGAACTCTGAGAGAGGTGGTGGGATGGTGAGTCAGGGGTGGTGAGCATGACGCGTGGGGAGCAGAAGAATGAGGGGGGTCAGGGCTCCACACACGTGTGTGTGTGTGTGTGTGTGTGCTGGCTTGCTGTGGTCCTAGGTGAGATTTCAAAGGAGGCAAACTCAGTTAAGCACAATTTTGGCGGCGGCGGGGGGAGATGGTGCCAATTCACACGCACAATAAAACCTTAATAACAAAGGTTTCCCTTTAAAATGTACGACATTTCCCAAAATCTGTACAGTAGCAGGTTTTGAATATTGATCTATAAGTCGTTTACTAAAATTCATCAGGAGTGAGATTTCCTACACAGCCACAGCTGAGATCAATGGATTCCTCCAAAGGACATCAGGCCTCGCATGTCAAGCGGCTCCTGTGCATTTCACGGATACCTGGGCTGGATGAGGGGAGGCAATGAGGGCCTGGCTGCCGGTTGGTACTGGCTGGGTTTCAGGGCTGACGGAAAAGATGCCTCATCCCCATATAGAAACAAAACTAAACTGAGAACGAATCTCTCGGCCAGAAACCAGATGATTTCTAACTCTTGGATCAGATCAGGAAGGCTTCTCCCTAACTCTAGGTAACCGAGTCGTTAGGTGGAGGAATCCGGCAAATTCATCTTCAAGTAAAAGAGGAGGGTTTTTTAAGAAGCAGGAAGCGTACGTGTGACTCAATCGTCTCTCAGTTGAGGAGTCCAGCCCTCCACTGTCCAAGCGCCCCCCTCTCACCTGCAAAGACACCCATCATCCTTTGCTATCTACAGGCATCGTGCCGTAGAACAGCAATCACAAATTTCAGTATCCAAAGTGGGACCCGTATCCACGTGGCCCAGGAAAAAGGCCCAACTGGAAAGAACATGGGGCAACAGCATTCTTTCTTTCAAAGATGTTTTTGATGTGGACCAGTTTTAAAGTCTTTATTGAATTTGTTACAATATTGCTTCTCTTTTGTAAGTTTTGGTTTTTTGACCATGAGGCATGTGGGATATTAGCTCCCTGACCAGGGATTGAACCCGCACCCCGTGCACTGGAAGGTGAAGTTTTAACCACTGGACAACCAGGGAAGCCCAGGGCAAAAGCATTTTGAAGATTGTCCTGGACAAACAGAGAAGGGTGGTCCCCCCTTCCAGAAGGGAGTCTGAGTGGACACTGGCTGAGAGCAGAGAACCAGCGCTGCCGGTGAAGAAGGGGGTCTCATCCCCAGACTCAGGCAGAACGACAGATACGTGAGGGGTCTTGAGCCTCCACACGTCAACCCATCTGATCATGTGACAGCTCTCTGAGGTAGGTAATCGCAGGACCCCCTTTCACAGGGAAGGAGACTGAGGCAGAGAGAGCGGGTGCCTGGGGCCACATCCAGACAGTGGAAGAGCCAGGCAGGCCGGCACTGGATCAGAGGTTCTAGAACTTAGTCACACATCAGGACTCCCCCTCACCCCGGAGCTTTTAAAGATGGGAAAGGCCAGCCACACCCCAGACCAACTTCAGCAGAAACTCTGGGATGGGACCAGGCATCTGCTGTTTTTCTTTTAAAAGAAAAATTATTGTGTCAAAATACGTGTAACATATGATTTACCATTTTAACCATTTTAAAGTGTACAATTCAGAGGCATGAAGTACCTTCCCCGTGTTGTCCAGCCACCACCATCTAGTTCTGGAACTTCTCATCCCCTAAAAGGAAACCCTCGGTCCATTCAGTAGCCACTGCTCATCCCATCTCCCGTGGCAACCACCCATCTGCTTTCTGACTCTGGATGGACTGTCCTGGTTCCTTCACATGAACGGAGTCAAACAACACATGGTTTCCAGGCCTGGCTTCTTTCGCTCAGCGTGAAGATATCAAGGTTCCTCCGTACTCAGCCTGTGTCAGAGCATCCTTTCTCCTCATGGCTGAATAACCCTTCCTCGCACTGGAGAGTCCACATTCTGTTCGCCCATTCATCTGGGGACGGACATGCGGGTTGTTTTCGCCTTTTGGCTTTTGTGGCTAGAGCTGCTGTGAACATCTGCCTAGAGGTGTTGGCTGGAAACTCTGCCCTCAAGTTTTGTGGGCACCTAGGAGCAGACTTGCCGGGTCTACGCTTCACTCTCCCCGGCAGCTGCACCGTTTTACCTTTCCACTAGCAATGAAGGAAGGTTCCAATTTCTCCATGTCCTTGCCAACACTTATTTGTTATTTTCCTTTTATAAAATTGAGAGCCATCGTAGCGGGTGCGAAGCGGCACCTCACTGAGGTTTGGGTTTGCATATTTCTAGCTCATCATGACCCGGGCGTCCTTCCATGGGCTCGCTGGCTGTTAGGCGTCTGCTTTGAAAGTCAAGGTGAAGAGCCACTGCTGCAGATTCCTCCCCGAAAGCATCACGCCACTCCCGCCGCCTGGGGCAGAGGTGGCTCATTTTTCCTTCTCCCTCAGGACAGACCTTAGAGCATCAGCCTCCGACATTTATTTCTGGTCCCCAGCCCCATGGTGGCAGGGGTTCCCATGCATGAGAAACCTCCACAGGGAGCATCTGTACAAGATCTCTGCCCCTCACACTTCCCCTCAGAAAAGCGTATTAGGAAGCGAAGGACAATGTCTTTCCAGGGGAACCTTGAACAGCCTCCTTCTGTTTTAAGTAAATCATTCATAAATTTTGCAACTTTACTATTAACTAACAAAGCACCCCACCCCTGACCCCTCTCTGAGGCTCCACTGCCCCACAAGACACACAGCTGATCCAGTGCATGCCAGCCTGGCCCCAGAGAGGGGACCTCAGCGCACACACGGCCCAGGTCACCTGTGATGTTCACATGTAAAACCTTGCAGGTTTCTTCAGGTTTTCCTGTGACCTGCTCATGGAGCCCCACACTTGCCTGTGAGCCTGATTTTTAGGGACAAGATTCTGCAGTTCTTCTGACCTGTGCCCACTCTGCATTCTCCCTTTAAGACATTAACACTTGCTGGAAACAAAACGAGGGGAAGGAAAATGGTGACTGCAGGGGAACTGCAGAGGTGGAGCCAGCCCAGAGGTCCAGCGAAGAGCAGGGTTAGAAGAGGGGCCGTGGGAGGGAGATGCAGGTTTTCCCACCCGAAAGCAGGTAACAGAGCGGGGACACCAAGGGACATCCGAGGGATTCCGTCCAATCTTTCCTGTCCCAGGCGAAGAAGCAAGGAGGAAAACCGGACCACCACAACAGTTACTGAACCTGGTTGCTACAACGCATCAGGAAACTGGGAAGCTGATCTCCCTGTTGCTATGTTTGCAATCCTGGGAGAGGTGCAATGTTCTCCTCTTTCTGGTGGCATGTGGGGAGCTAGCGGGATGCCTGTTCCCCATCAGCACCCCGGCTCTAAAGAGCATCCTCCCCGGGAGTCCTGCCGTCCTCCCCAAATGCCCTCTTTGGTTCTGGCCCACAGCTGCCTGGGATCTGCTCCCCTAGCAATGCCTCAGGAACAGGCCTACAGGAGGCCAAGGGGTGAATGCGGAGAGTGGGCTTTCCAGAACCCAGCAGAGGACGCCCTGGGTGACTGGAGCTCCTGCCAGGACTGCCCGCGGCACCCCGTCCTGCAGGGAACCATAGCTCCAGTGGGTCTCCAACCGACGGCACCCCATCCCCCATTCAGGGTGTGAGTGCGTGTGTGTGTGAATATGTACACACACTCACACACATATATGATATATAATGTATTATTATATTATAATATATATAGTAGCATATTATATATTATATAATATGCTATAATATATAATACATATCAACATATATAACATAATATATACTAATATAATACACTAATATATAATAATGTATTATATAATGTATATTATATAATAATATAATTAAAAATCTATTTATTATCACGTAAATACTCAAGCTCTCATTTCTGATTTTAACACAGAAACCTCAGCCTCTGTTTTTGGATTATTTTCCAACTGCCTGAGACAAGCCTTACTTTTCCCGTGCCAGGTCCCCTGGCCGGGGCTGTGCACGGCTGGCCATCCCGCCTTATCGAACAGGCACCCACAAGCCCCCGCATCCCATGCCCTGTATCCAAGCCTGAGGGCTGGGCGTCGTCCAGAAGGCTTCCTGCCTGGGGCGCACTGTTTCCTTACTCCTCTGTGAGTCAGTGTGAAACGCCACGGTCTGCACCTCTCTGGAAGATTGTCGGCAAGATCGCAAGTGCCCGGGTTCTGAACTCCACCATGGGCGGGGGACAATTCCCCCCACTAATGTCAGTACAGGCAGCTCCCCTGGCACCTTCCCCTCTTCAGGGTCACAAGCTGGTGTGTCCAGGCTGCGGGCTCCTTCCCGAATCCCACTTCCTTCAAAAGTCCCATGTTCCAGTAAGGATCTCATCCCATAGGCAATCCCCTCACACACTCTGGCTACGTTTTAGCTCTCACTTTATGAGTAAATATATATATATTTAACATCATTATTGGAGTATAATTGCTTTACAATGGTGTGTCAGTTTCTGCTGTATAACGAGGTGAATCAGCTATACGGATACATATATCCCCATATCTCCTCCCTCTTGCGGCTCCCTCCCACCCTCCTTATCCCACCCCTCTAGGTGGTCACAAAGCACCGAGCTGATCTCCCTGTGCTATGTGACTGCTTCCCACTAGCTATCGATTTTACATTTGGTAGTGTATCTATGTCTATGCCACTCTCTCACTTCGTCCCAGCTTACCCTTCCCACTCCCTGTGTCCTCAAGTCCATTCTCTACGTCTGTGTCTTTATTTCTGTCCTGCCCCTAGGTTTTTCAGAACCATTTTTTCTTTTTTAGATTCCATATATATGTTAGCATACGGTATTTGTTTTTCTCTTTCTGACTTCACTCTGTATGACAGACTCTAGGTCCATCCACCTCACTACAAATAACTCAATTTTGTTTCTTTTTATGGCTGAGTAATATTCCATTTTATATATGTGCCACATCTTCTTTATCCATTCATCTGTCAATGGACACTTAGGTTGCTTCCATGTCCTGGCTGTTGTAAATAGAGCTGCAGTGAATATTGTGGTACATGACTCTTTTTGATTTACGGTTTTCTCTGGGTATATGCCAGGTAATGGGATTTTTGGGTCATATGATAGCTCTATTTTTAGTTTTTTTAAGGAAACTCTATACTGTTCTCCATAGTGGCTGTACCAATTAACATTCCCACCAACAGTGCAAGAGGGTTCCCTGTTCTCCACACCCTCTCCAGCATTTATTGTTTGTAATTTTTTTTTTTTTTTTTTTGGTACATGGGCCTCTCACCGTTGTGGCCTCTCCTGTCGCGGAGCACAGGCTCCAGACGCGCAGGCTCAGCAGCCATGGCTCACGGGCCCAGCCACTCTGCAGCATGTGGGATCCTCCCGGACCAGGGCATGAACCCGTGTCCCCTGCATAGGCAGGCAGACTCTCAACCACTGTGCCACCAGGGAAGCACTGTTTGTAGATTTTTTGATGATGCCCATTCTGACTGGTGTGAGGTGATACCTCACTGTAGTTTTGATTGCATTTCTCTAATGATAAGTGATGTTGAGCATCCTTTCATGTGTTTGTTGGCAATCTGTATATCTTCTTTGGAGAAATGTCTATTTAGGTCTTCTGCCCATTTTTGGATTGGGCTGTTTGTGTTTTTTGATATTGAGCTGCATGAGCTGCTTGTAAATTTTGGAGATTAATCCTTTGTCAGTTGCTTCATTTGCAAATATTTTCTCCCATTCTGAGGGTTGTCTTTTGGTCTTGTTTGTGTTATGGTTTCCTTTGCTGTGCAGAAGCTTTTAAGTTTCATTAGGTTCCATTTGTTTATTTTTGTTTTTACTTCCATTTGTCTAGGATCTGGGTCAAAAAGGATCTTGCTGTGATTTATTTCATAGAGTGTTCTGCCTATGTTTTCCTCTAAGAGTTTTCTAGTGTCTAGCCTTACATTTAGGTCTTTAATCCATTTTGAATTTATTTCTGTGTATGGTGTCAGGGAGTGTTCTTATTTCATTCTTTTACATGTAGTTGTCCAGTTTTCCCAGCACCACTTATTGAAGAGGCTGTCTTTTCTCCATTGTATATTCTTGCCTCCTTTATCAAAAATAAGGTGACCATATGTGCATAGATTTATCTCTGGGCTTTCTATCCTGTTCCATTGATCTGTATTTCTGTTTTTGTGCCAGTACCATACTGTCTTGATTACTGTAGCTCTGTAGTATAGTCTGAAGTCAGGGAGCCTGATTCCTCCAGGTCCATTTTTATTTCTCAAGATTGCTTTGGCTATATGGGATCTTTTGTGTTTCCATACAAATTGTGAAATTTTTCTTATAGTTCTGTGAAAAATGCCATTGGTAGTATGATAGGGTTTGCATTGAATCTGTAAATTACTTTGGGTGGTATTATCATTTTGCAATGTTGATTCTTCCAATCCAATAACATGGTATATCTCTCCATCTGTTTGTATCATCTTTAATTTCTTTCATCAATGTCTTAAAGTTTTTCACATACAGGTCTTTTCTGTCCTTAGGTAGGTTGATTCCTAGGTATTTTATTCTTTTTGCTGCAATGGTAAATGGGAGTGTTTCCTTAATTTCTCTTTCAGATTTTTCATCATTAGTGTATAGGAATGCAAGAGATTTCTGTGCATTAATTTTGTATCCTGCTACTTTACCAAATTCATTGATTAGCTTTAGCAGTTTTCTGTTAGTGTCTTTAGGATTCTCTGTGTATAGTATCATGTCATCTGCAAACAGTGACAGCTTTACTTCTTCTTTTCTGATTTGGATTCCTTTTATTTCTTTTTCTTCTCCGACTGCTGTGGCTACAACTTCCAAAACTATGTTGAATAATAGTGGTGAGAGTGAGCAACCTTGTCTTGTTCCTGATCTTTGTGGAAATGGCTTCAGTTTTTCACCATTGAGAATGAAGTTGGCTGTGGGTCTGTCATATATGGCCTTTATTATGTTGAGGTAAGTTCCCTCTATGCCTATTTTCTGGAGGGTTTTTATCATAACTCGGCGTTGAATTTTTTCAAAAGCTTTTTCTGCATCTATTGAGAAGATCATATGCTTTTTCTCCTTCAATTTGTTAATATGGTGTATCACATTGTTTGATTTGCATATATTGAAGAATCCTTGCATTCCTGGGATAAACCACACTTGATCATGGTGTATAACCTTTTAACGTGCTGTTGGATTCTGTTTGCTAGTATTTTGTTAAGGACTTTTGCATCTATGTTCATCAGTGATATTGGCCTGTAGTTTCCTTTCTTTGTGACATCTTTGTCTGGTTTTGGTCTCAGGGTGATGGTGGCCTTGTAGAATGAGTTTGGGAGCATTCCTCCTTCTGCTATATTTTGGAAGAGTTTGAGAAGGATAGGTTTTAACTCTTCTCTAAATATTTGATAGACTTTGTCTGTGAAGCCATCTAGTTCCGGGCTTTTGTTTGTTGGTAGATTTTTAATCACAGCCTCAATTTCAGTGCTTGTGATTGGTTTGTTTATATTTCCTATTTCTTCCCAGTTCAGTCTCGGAAGGTTGTGCTTTTCTAAGAATTTGTCCATTTCTTCCAGGTTGTCCATTTTATTGGCATATAGTTGCTTGTAGTAGTCTCTCATGATCCTTTGTATTACTGCAGTGTCCATTGTTACTTCTCCTTTTCCATTTCTAATTCTATTGAATTGAGTGTTCTCCCTTTTTTCTTGATGTGTCTGGCTAATGGTTTATCAATTTTGTTTATCTTTTCAAAGAACCAGCTTTTAGTTTTACTGATCTTTGCTATTGTTTCCTTCATTTCTTTTTCATTTATTTCTGATCTGTACTTTATGATTTCTTTCCTTCTGCTAACTTTGGGTTTTTTTGTTCTTCTTTCTCTAATTGCTTTAGGTGTAAGGTTACATTGTTTCTTTGAGATGTTTCTTGTTTCTTGAGGTAGGATTGTATTGCTATAAACTTCCCTCTTAGAACTGCTTTTGCTGAATCCCATAGGGTTTGGGTCATCGTGATTTCAATGTCATTTGTTTCTAGATATTTTTTATTTCCTCTTTGATTTCTTCAGTGATCTCTTGGTTATTTAATAGTGTATTGTTTAGCCTCCATGTGTCTGTATTTTTTACAGATTTTTTCCTGTAATTGATACCTAGTCTCATAGCATTGTGGTTGGAAAAGATACTTGATACAATTTCAATTTTCTTAAATTTACCAAGGCTTGATTTGTGACCCCAGATTTGATCTATACTGGAGAATGTTCCATGGGCACTTGAGAAGAAAGTGTAGTCTATTGTTTTTGGATGGAATGCCCTATAAATATCAATTAAGTCCATCTTGTTTAATGTATCATTTAAAGCTTGTGTTTCCTTATTTATTTTCATTTTGGATGATCTGTCCATTGGTGAAAGTGGGGTGTTAAAATCCCCTACTATGATTGTGTTACTGTCGATTTCCCCTTTTATGGCTGTTAGTATTTTTCTTATGTATTGAGGTGCTCCTATGTTGGGTGCATAAATATTTACAGTTGTTATATCTTCTTCTTGGATCGATCCCTTGATCATTATGTAGTGTCCTTCTTTGTCTCTTGTAATAGCCTTTATTTTAAAGTCTATTTTGTCTGATATGAGAATTGCTACTCCAGCTTTCTTTTGATTTCCATTTGCATGGAATATCTTTTTCCATCCCCTCACTTTCAGTCTGTATGTGTCCCTAGGTCAGAAGTGGGTCTCTTGTACACAGCATATATATGGGTCTTGTTTTTGTATCCATTCAGCCAGTCTATGTCTTTTGGTGGGAGCATTCAATCTGTTGACATTTAAGGTAATTATCGAAATGTATGTTCCTACTCCCATTTCCTTAATTGTTTTGGGTTTGTTATTGTAGGTCTTTTCCTCCTCTTGTTTTTCCTGCTGAAAGAAGTTCCTTTAGCATTTGCTGTAAAATGTAAAAGCATTCTCTTAGCTTTTGCTTGTCTGTAAAGGTTTTAATTTCTCCGTCAAATCTGAATGAGGCCCTTGCTGGGTAATCTTCGTTGTAGGTTTCTCTGTTTCATCACTTTAAATATGTCCTGCCACTCCCTTCTGGCTTGCAGAGTTTCTGCTGAAAGATCAGCTGTTAACCTTATGGGGATTCCCTTGTGTGTTATTTGTTGTTTTTCCCTTGCTACTTAATATTTTTTCTTCATATTTTATTTTTGATAGTTTGATTAATATGTATCTTGGCATGTTTCTCCTTGGATTTATCCTGTATGGGACTGTCTGTGCTTCCTGGACTTGACTATTTCCTTTCCCATATTAGGGAAATTTTCAACTATAATCTCTTCAAATATTTTCTCAGTCCCTTTCTTTTTCTTTTCTTCTTCTGGGACCCCTATAATTCGAATGTTGGTGTGTTTAATGGTGTCCCAGAGGTCTCTGAGACTGTCCTCACTTCTTTTCATTCTTTTTTTCTTTATTCTGCTCTGTGGTAGTTATTTCCACGATTTTATCTTCCAGGTCACTTATCCGTTCTTCTGCCTCAGTTATTCTGCTATTGGTTCCTTCTAGAGAATTTTTAATTTCATATATCATGCTGTTCATCATTGTTTATTTCATCTTTAGTTCTTCTAGGTCCTTGTTAAACATGTCTTGTATTTTCTCCATTCTCTTTCCAAGATTTTGGATCATCTTTACTATCATTACTCTGAATTCTTTTTCATGTAGCCTGCCTATTTCCTCTTCATTTATTTGGTCTGGTGGGTTTTTACCTTGCTCCTTCGTCTGCTGTGTGTTTCTCTGTCTTCTCATTTTGCTTATCTTACTGTGTTTGGGGTCTCCTTTTTGCAGGCTGCAGGTTCATAGTTCCCATTGTTTTTTGGTGTCTGCCCCCAGTGGCTAAGGTTGGTTCAGTGGGTCGTGTAGGCTTCCTCGTGGAGGGGACTGGTGCCTGTATTCTGGTGGATGAGGCTGGATCTTGTCTTTCTGGTGGGCAGGACCATGTCTGGTGGTGTGTTTTGGGGTGCCTGTGACCTTATGATTTTAGGCAGCCTCTCTGCTAATGGGTGGGGTTGTGGTCCTGTCTTGCTAGTTGTTTGGCACAGGGTGTCCAGCACTGTAGCTTGCTGGTCGTTGAGTCAAGCTGCATCTTAGCATTGATATGGAGATCTCTAGGAGATCTTTCGCTGTTTGATATTACATGGGGCCTGGAGGTCTCTGGTGGACCAATGTACTGAACTCGCCTCTCCCACCTCAGAGGCACAGGCCTGTTACCCAGCCGGAGCACCAAGGCCCTGTCAGCCACACAACTCTTGGGAGGCCTGAGGTCTTCTGCCAGCATTCAGTAGGTGTTCTGTAGGAGTTGTTCCGCATGTAGATGTATTTCTGATGTATTTGTGCGAAGGAAGGTGATGTCCTTGTCTTACTCCTCTGCCATCTTGAAGGTCTCCCCTATGAGAATTTTTAACTGGCTGGTCCATTTTCTGAAATGAGTGAATCAACCAATTTTTCTTGTTTCTAGGGTGTTTGGTGGATTTGCTGGTTCACAGATGTGAGTCTCTGACAAATGTGTTTCACTGTTTTCCTTGGAACGTCTGGGATACGGATACAAAAGTCATCATTTACTTTAGACCTTCTCACATTCCTTTCTTTCCATTTAAAAAGTTGGCAGTTGGTATTTCTCTAGAGAGGCACTTCTATGCATGTGTGTGCATGCCATGCATGGCTGTGCACAGACACACACACACACACACACACACACACACACACACAACCATGGAACAAAGTACTTATTGCTTCCACAGAAGCCACAGGCTTGGAAGTACAGAGGGGGAGCCAAGCCCTGCCACAGTGCAGAAGGGTCATGCTTTGGCCCAGGCATCAGCCAAGTGGCCCATGTGCCCAGTGATGCTACAGCAGTGAAACCCGGACATCTGGTCAACCAGGAACAGGCAAGGCACATGGTGGGTCTCTCCTGCTCAGCCCACACAAAGCCCAGCCTCAGTGGTCAACCACAGAAACCTTGAGTCAGCATTCCAGGGAACACCCTCAATACACAGAGCTGACAGAGATTATTAAAATTATTTTTAAATGGTCGCATCCTTCTTTTTGTATTTTGATTGTCTTCAGCATAAATGTTCACATTTCCTGGAGAAACTGCAGAGGACAGGTAATTCTCCAATCCTCCAGGAGAAAGCAGGCCTCCTTTCAGCCTGGATGATAAGATGAGGGTGACAGAACATATGGCCACTTGCAGAAGATGATTCTGGTTGATGTCATTATCCAGATGAAGGCCACCTGTGGCTACTCAAGGCTGGACAGAGACAGCAAGCTCCACAACTCAAAGGGTTAAGTGTCTCCTTCTGGCTTTTTGGAGAAAGTGCTCTATTTTTTCCAATGCAAAATTACAGGGTCTTAGGGTTGGGATGGCCACCTCTCACCCAGATATGAGTCCATCTGTAAACTTAGAGATGCTCAGTCAGCTTTTGGGTGGGAAACAAAGCCCCCACCTTAGGGGTGAGAGTCACCCACCCCCAGCCCTGAACCGTGGCCACCAACAACTCCTCCCAGTATTGACCTGATTATATCACAGCAAAACCGAATGAGTCTAGGAAGGACCAGTGCTCAGAGAAGTAGACAAAAACAATGCAGATCTCTCAGAATGTTGACCTTGCAACCAACTAAAATCTTCAGCTCCTTCTCACATGAACTACAATAGAATCTGGTCTCACCTAGGCTGTGATACGCATGCAAAATTTTTCAACCTAAATTCATTCATTCACATTTAAGTTCTGCAGCCCTGCATGACAGACAACCAAGCTCTGTACAAATTTCACGTGTCGGCCGCTATGCCACCCAGTTCTGTGTTACCTACAGTCTGAAAAGTCTTCTTCTGAGTGGCAGGTAAGTACATAAGTTCCTGTGCCTGGGATGCCACGGACACCTCTCCTACAGACACCAGAGGTCAGAAACCCAATGCCTAATGGGGACAGCTGTCACCTACTGGGCCTTGCCTGCCCTTCTCAGAGTCTCCATAGCATGCTGACCAATGACTGATGTGGCTGAGGAAGGAGAAACAAGTGAGAAATAAATGTGCTGATTTTTTAACAGAGACCTAAGCCTTAAGAACTCAGAGTATCTTGTTCATGCTAGGATATGCTTATGAAATGATACAGGAGAGAAAGGCCAATCACTGTATTGCAGCAACGGGTAATTTCTCAGCCAAGAGGGGTCACAAGCCTGGAAACAAGCTGAAAGGCAATCAGACCAGCAAAATATGGTGGAGCAATTTCCCAGCTCACTCATCAGCATAGCACAGTGCTCTGAAATGTGGCTTCAAGAGTGGAAAGGGGTCCAAGGGCTAAGCCTAGCAGCACCCTGGGAGATCCCCAGCGGACACCCTAGCATAATTTCACCACTTGCTCCCCAACAGCCTGTGGCCATTCCTTACCTCAGGTGTGGAAGGGCCTTAACGGTCTGACTATTTAACAGCCACCTGTAACTCATATATTGTGTGATCTCAGGACAAAATACATTCTTATTTAAAAGATGTATACCGTGGAATATTGCTCAGCCATAAAAAAGAATGAAAAAATGCCATTTGCAGCAACATGGATGGACCTAGAGATTGTCATACTAAGTGAAGCAAGTCAGACAGAGAAAAACATATGATGTCACTTCAATGAGGAATCTAAAAACAAATGATAGAAATGAACTTATTTATAAAACAGAAATAGACTCACAGACATAGAAAACAATCTGTGATCACCAGAGGGGAAAGTGGGGGGATGGGATAAATTAGAAGATTGGGATTAACGTATACATACTACTGTATATAAAATAGATAACCAAAAAGGACCTACTGTACAGCACTGGGAACTCTACTCAATATGATGTAATAATCTATAAGGGAAAAGAATCTGAAAAAAAATATATATATAACTGAATCACTGTGCTGTACACCTGAAATGTACACGATATTGTAAATCAATGGTACTTCAATTTAAAAAATTCAAGTCATTTTTAATGCACACACTATATTACATCATAAAGATGTGAGTAGGATTAAAGGGGATGCTGAAATATCACGGCTCTCAAAGGCAACAAGAGAAACATGCCAGGAAGTGCTGTCAGAGCCCCAGACAAACGCCAAGCAGACATAAGTAATCCCTGTTTAATGGTGATTTGAGAAAGAATTGAAGAACACGGCACCGAGTTACTTGTAAGTCAAATAAGAGCAACCACTTGGCCTTGCCGGCAAAGTCCTGTACCTGTAGCTTGCTGCCAAGCATGGACTCTCACTCCAGTGCCCGTCCTGTGGAGCTGGGACCACACCTCACTCTTCTCCCCACCTCCAGGGCCGCAGGCAGCCTGCACACCAGCCGCTCCAGCATTCACGCTTGCAGGGCTGTCTGCATGTTTATAGACACCGTCTTGGCCCAGTATCTCTTGTTAGCACATTGATCAGACCAAATGCAAGAGAAAGAACTTGGAATAAACTACTAATGAATACTAAGGTTAAGGTTCCCAGGTAGCCCCTCCCTTTTTGGAAATCCATCACTGTGAGTGTTTTCACAGGGCCCTACCTACACTTTCTGAGTTGGCAAAGGCAGACATCATTTCAAAATCAAAAGCAGTTTCCTACACAAAATCTTCGGCAGTACAAGTCTGCTTGGAAACAGCATCTCCTCTCATCCTTTTCGGGTGATTTGTAAAGGTCTCTGCGGCATTTCTATTTCTCAGGCCTGAGATGGGGATGCTCTGACTGCTCCAGTGTGGGCATCCTCTAACTCAGACCAGGCTCAGGGATCCACAGTGATGGACCAAATGAAACCAGAACCGTAGGGCTGCTTTCAGGTACCAAGACTCTTAGGCACACAATTGGTTGAGGACCACTACCCGCCTGCCAGGGAGTTACTGCTATTTTGTTTTATAAGATTAAACTCCGGGCTTCCCTGGTGGCACAGTGGTTGAGAGTCCACCTGCCGATGCAGGGGACACGGGTTCGTGCCCCGGTCCGGGAAGATCCCACATGCCATAGAGCGGCTGGGCCCGTGAGCCATGGCCACTGAGCCTGCACGTCCGGAGCCAGTGCTCCGCAATGGGAGAGGCCACAACGGTGAGGGGCCCGCGTACTGCAAAAAAAAAAAGATTAAACTCCAACATTGCTACAGTTGACCCTAGGTCCCAGTTCTGTCCTCTTGGGTGGTTCCTGGCTGCCACGGGGGACTGTCAAGTTCTTCTCAAACACACGCTGTCTCCAGTGAGAAGCCCACAGATGCAGGATGCCTTTTTATGAGCACATCACTTAGGCTAAACATAAGTGGAGTAGGCTTTCAAATGTTGCCATTCTCGCTCTTTGATAATATTTCACTGTTAATTTTGCTTTATTACTGCCAATTATTACAGCTGATATTTAAATATATACAGTCACAAGATATGTAGCAAATCATTTTCAAATAACTAGAATAACAAGAAAGAAGGAATCATCCATAAACTTATGCTAAAACAAATGTAAACATAATCCCCCCACCCAAACCTACTAGTGTAGTATTATTTCATCACTGAATGAATTTTATTTAATTAATATTAAGTATTATTTCCACTTAATCAATGAAAATCAGAAATTGAATTGAAAATTAATATTTTAAGTAATATTAATATCTTATTACTGAAATATAATTAACTTCAGTAACTTCATTACTGAAATTGTATTAATTAAAAATGAACACATTTAATATGTGTCACCAAATTTAAATTGATAAAGGTTCTGCTGTTGCTTCTGTTTTCGGTTTACGTGTTTTCAATTACCTAAAATCTCATATAGATGCTTACATTCTCTTACAAAGTAAATGAGTAAAGTGTTGCAAACAGCAAGTTAATTTGAACTCAGACCATTTGCTGAGAGCTTCCCCCTTCGTCCTGTCAAGGGAAAGAGCAGAGAGCGAGGCAGCCTTGGGAGGAAGGCCAAATTCTTGGTCCCACTTCAGGGGTAACATCAGGGACAACCAGCTTCCAGCAAAACCCAGTCTCCCTTCTTTGATTTCAAGCCAAGTGCTGTCACATGGTAGCCAGCCAAGACCTACTTCCCAGGCTCCTTGCCGCTGTCCGTGGCCTCGTCATTACATTTTCACGAATAAAACGTGAGTGGACGTGATGTCCAAGCAAACTCCAGACTGCCCAGTGGAAACCTCTTTTCACCGTCATTCCTTCAAATGGATGGACAGGGAGATGATGGTGGGCATCTGGACTCTTGTGTCCTTGAAAGGTTAGGGTCTCCATCCCTGGACAACTCCAGTCCTGGAAGGCCCATGGGCAGAATCGAGAACTTCCGATCCAAGCCTCTGAATCTGGGGACCCACTTGTTACAGCACCTCAGCCTACCCTTATAACTTGGTGGCTGTCCTCAAAAGATGTGCGTGCCATTGATCCTAGATAGTAAAAGCCCTGAATTCGTGCAGACAGATGGGAAAATATGCTACTGTTTTATTTATTTTTTTAAAATTGATCCAACATTTGTATATATTGTAAAATGATCACAGTAAATCTAATTAACATCTGTCACCACACACAGTTACAGAATGTTTTTCTTGTGATGAGAACATTTAAGATCTGCTCTCTTAGCAAATTTCAAATATACATTACAGCATTATTAACTATAGTTCCCATGCTGTACGTGACATCCCCATGACATTAATTTTATAACTTTTAAAACTGTTAGTTTGTACCTTTTGACTCTCTTTACCCATTTCATCCACTCCCCACCCCATGCTCTGGTAACCATCAATCCATTCCCTGAATCTATGAGCTCATTTGTATGTTTACTTATTTACTTAGATTCCACGTACAAGTGAGATCATATGGTATTTGTCTTTTCTTTTTGACTTATGTCACTTAGCATAATGCCCTCAAAGTCCATCATCCGTGTTCTTGCAAATGGCAAGATTTCATTCTTTTTCATGGCTGAATAATGTTCCATTGAATATATGTACCACATTTTCTTTATCCATTTATACACTGATGGACACTTAGGTTGTTTCCATATTTTGGCTATTATAAGCAATACTGCAATGAACATGGAAGCACATATATGTTTTCAAGTTAGTATTTTTGTTTTCTTTGGATAAATACCAAGAAGTGGTATTTTTGGGTCATATGGTAGTTCTACTTTTAATTTTTTGAGAAACCTCCATGCTGTTTTCCACAGTGGCTGCACCAATTTACATTCCCACCGACAGTACATGAAGGTTCCCTTTTCTCCATATCCTCATTAGCACTTGTTATCTCTTATTTTCTTGATAAAAGCCATCCTATCAGGTGTGACATGATATCTCATTGTGGTTTTGATTTTCATTTCCCTGATGATTAGTGATGTAGAGCATCTTTTCATGTGTCTGTTGGTGATTTCTATGTCTTCTTTGAAGAACTGTCTATTCAGATCCTGTTCCCACTTTTTAATGGAATTGTTTTGGGTTTTTTTGCTATCAAGTTGTATGCGTTCTTTATGTATTTTGGATATTAACCCATTATTGAACATATGATTTGCAAAAATTTTCTCTCATTCAGTAGGTCGCCTTTTCATTTTGTTGATGGTTTCCTTTGCTGTGCAGAAGCTTTTTAGTTTGATGTAGTCCCACTTATTTATTTTTGCTTTTGTCACCTATGTTTTTGGTGTCAAATCCAAAAAGTCATCATCAAGACTGATGTCAAGGAGCTTACCACCCATTTTTCTTCTAGGAGTTTCATGGTTTCAGGTCTTATATTCAAGTCTTTAATCCATTTTGAGTTCATTTTTATACACAGTGTAAGAGAGTGGGTCCAGTTTCACTCTTTTGCATGTGGCTCTGCAGTTTTCCCAACACCATTTATTGAAGAGACTATTCTTTCTGTATATTTTTGACTCTTTAGTTATAAATTAATAGACCACATATGAGTGGGTTTATTAATAGGCTCTCTGTTCTATTCCATTGCTCTGTTTGTCTGTTTTCATGCCAATGCTATAATATTTTGATTACTATAGCTTTGTGATATGGTTTGAAATCACGGAGCATGAAGCTTTCAGCTTTGTTCTTCTTTCTCAGGATTGCTTTGGCTATTCGGGGTCTTTTGTGGTCACGTACAAATTTTAGGATTGCTTTTTCCATTTCTATGTGAAATGCCGATTGGAATTTTGATAAGGATTGCAATAAATCCGTCTGTTGCTTTGGGTAGTATGGGTATTTTAACCATATTAATTCTTCCAGTCCACAAGCATGGAACATCTCTCAATTTATTTTGTCTTCTTCAATTTCTCTCTTCAATGTCTGACAGTTTTCAGTGTACAGGTCTTTCACATCCTTGGTTAAATTTATTCCTAGGTATTTTATTCTTTAACACGCAATTAGTAAATAGGTTTTCTTAATTTCTCTTCCTAATAGTTTGCTATTAGTACTATATAGAAATACAACAGATTTCTGTATGTTGACTTTGTATCCTGCAAATTTATTGAATTCATTTATTCTCACAGTTCTTTGGTGGAGTCTCTACAGTTTTTTATATATCGTATCATGTCATCTGCAAATAGTGACAGTTTTACTTCTTCCTTTCTTATTTGGATGCCTTTCGTTTCTTTTTCTTGCTAAACTGCTCTGATGAGGACTTCTAATAATATGTTGAATAAGAGTAGTGAGGGGGACATCCTTGTCTTATTCCTGATCTTAGAAGAAAAGCTTTCAGTTCTACCCTTGAGTTTGATGTTTGCTGTGGGCTTGTCATATATGGCCTTTTTTATATTGAGGTATGTTTCCTCTATACCCACTTTGTTGAGAGTTTTTTTAATCATCAATGGATGTTGAATTTTGCCAAATGCCTTCTCTGCATCTATTATGATGATCATATGATTTTTATCCTTCATTTTGTTAACCTGCTGTAGCACATTGATTGATTTGCTGACGCCGAACCCTCCTTGCATCCCTGGAATAAATCCTGCTTGATCATGGTACACGATCCTTTTAATGTACTGTTGCTAATATTTTGTCAAAGATTTTTGCATCCATGTTCATCACGGATATTGGCCTGTAATTTTCTTTTCTTGTTGGTGTCTTTGTCTGAATCAGGGTAATGCTGGTCTTGTAAACTGAGTTTGGAAGCGTCCCCTCCTCTTTTATTTTTTGGAACAATTTGAGAAGGATTGGTGTAATTCTTCTTTGAATGTCTGATAGAATTCCCCAGTGAAGCCGATTGGTCCTGGACTTTTGTGTGTTGGACTCCCTACCGTTTTAAACAGTAGTCTTAAGTAGAAAATCCGAGAAGGTGACTGTTTGGATCTAACAATGTAGAACAAGTATAGACCAATGTGTTATGCCCCACACTGCAACAGACCCTTCCCCTTAATGGGAGTGGCCACAGCTAGCCTTTCAGACCTCCTAACCCTTGACCCCTGGTCATAATCTGCCTCCACATCCAGCTCAGAAATGGCTCTGTAGCTTTATTCTACTCTGGAACAAGGCAATAGACTCAACCTCCTTCAGCTCACCTGACTCATGGGTCCTGCTGACTCTGCATCATCCAGAAGATGATTTCCAAGAATTATCTGACAGCAAATCGATACGCACATGGTCCGCATCTTCTCATCTGTAACCACAGCACCCTAACTTCTAGTCTCAGTTTCTCAAGACTAAAGTAAATGCCCCCAATACTATGTCTACCTCGCTCCTCAGACGTCAGCCTGGGTAGAGCACGACATCCTCAAGACGGCGGGGGATGCCGGTCTCGGCACAGCACCTGAGAGCACAGCAAAGTTCTCCTCACCTCTGGGGACCTGCAGGGGCTACTGCTGCTCCCTGGGTAGCATCACGGGGGCCAAGATAGGAAGGGGCTTTGAGAGCGTCAGATGACAGGTACCATAGAGCTGACGTCATTCACAGTTCCCATGGGGCAGGCGCTACTCCACAGGAGGAAGCAAAACCTCAGCGCGATGTTGTTTAACCAAACAATCCAGACTGTTGTGACTCATCAGCAACATTAAAGTGAAGTTCCTCTCCCACCTCTGCCTTAGGGACTCACATGGCCGTGGAGCACCCACCCTCCTCTCCGACACAGTGTGTCATAGAACAGGCTGGGCCGGGGGTAGCACTGGTGTCTGGCAGGTGTTTGGAAAGGTGGCCATGGGCATGCCTGCCAGCTTCTCCCAATCCCTGACCGACACGTGCTGGTCAAGGAGAGGAGGGGGCAGCAACAATTCTCCAAAACTGTCAAGAGAAGTGTGGAACATCATCTCTTACTCTGAAATTCTTTCTACTATCCTCTTTCCAGGGAGGGAATCATTCAAAATCTTTGCATAAAACTTATAGTGCTGCGCAACTTGGAATATAAACTTCAGCATTGGGCTTTCCTGGCGGCACAGTGGTTGAGAATCTGCCTGCTAATGCAGGGGACACGGGTTCCAGCCCTGGTCCGGGAGGATCCCACATGCCGCAGAGCAGCTGGGCCTGTGAGCCACAACTACTGTGCCTGCGCGTCTGGAGCCTGTGCTCCGCAACAAGAGAGGCCGCGATAGTGAGAGGCCCGAGCACCGCGATGAAGAGTGGCCCCCGCTCGCCACAACTAGAGAAGGCCCTCGCACAGAAACGAAGACCCAACACAGCCAAAATAAATAAATAAACACATGTGGGGTTTTAAAAAAAACAAAAGTTCTTGTATTGGCCAACTTATTGAAAGTTATTTACAAGGGGGGAAAACAAAAACTTCAGCATTAATAACTTGCTTTTTTCTGTGTGTAACTTGACTCTGCTTATACTAAATGTTTGTCTCTAGTAACAAAATGAACCAGAAATCAGTTTTCTTTGGCTGTACTCTGAACATGTCATGCACACGCTCAGCGGGCACATATGAGGTCCTTCCTCTTGGTTCCAGGCACTGCCCTAGTTGCTAGGGATAGAGTCATGAAAATATAATAATAATAATGATAAATGGCTCTTGCCCTCATAGAGCTTAAAGACAGCTCTCCTTGGTAATGAAAAGACTGCACCGTTCATATGTACTCTCAGCTTCATTTGTACAGATTTCAACCTCTTTCCCCATAAATTAATACTCAGAGCCAGATACCTAAGACGTAGTGTGTGTTGAACAGACTGGCAACTAAGACCAGTAAACGCCTGACTTAGGGAGCCTGAATGGAGGAACATTACATCTGCTTGGTACTATTTAAGTTTTACTCCATGAGTTGTTTAGAATCTGTTCTAGGTCCCATTATGGTGACTTACATGGAGGAGGGCCTGTGTCACCTGTAATGAAGATGCTAGCATCCACTCTGCCAACCTCCACTCAACCACATGGGATTCACCTCACACCAAGACAGAGAGGGCAAGGAGATTCAGATGCAGGTGAAAATCACATTTTTTTTCTTTAAATCATGGTATTTTCAAAGAAACAACCTTCATAACCATCTGCATTTATGATTTGCTTGTATCTTTGCTATAAAAAGCTAGAAAATCACCCAGACAATATATGACAGAAGTCCATCACGCTAAAGGAAACAAATAGCAAAGACAAACGACTCAGGAAATATCACTAAAGATGTATTTTTATACTTTAACAGATACTTTGATCAAACATCTATCAATATCTATGCCATATATTTTATGTGAGCCAGGGAGGAAAAACACTCCTCTCTCACCTGTTTATTTTTCTTAGTTTTTCTCCCTTTTCTATCCCCCATATCCAATCTGTAGGCACTGTCCAAGTTTATCAGATTAACTCAGTCTGAAGCTCGGTGCCGACATTCCTGAACGGTGCCTCCTGAAGGCTGATCTCAGCGTCTCCTCCAAAAGGAGATGCCAAGCTCACTAGGGTCACCCAGCAGGAACCGTCACGAGCAAGCCTTAGGCTTCATTGGAGGCTGTCCTTCAAGAGTTACGCTTACGATGTAATTATAGACGCACAACGTGTCATCTGGGCAGCAAACGTTCTTCACCAGGTAAATATGGGCATCATTCCGACCGCAAGATGAGAAGAAAGCTCTGGTCCTTCTCACCCCAGACTGAGGGTCAGACACTGAGAAGCAGGAAGTCATATATTCAGTGTGTTTCCAATCTAGAGCCATTGCAAACTGCCCTTGACGCGCGCACACCTGCACACGCACACGCCCGGCAGCACCCGGCCCCTCCCCTCTGCGGGCAGCACAACCTCCCCACGTCCCCTGTGGACCAGCTCACAGACTTGGTCCCAGCGCAGACCCTACTTGTCCCTCCACTCTGTGTGCTTCTCTCTAAGCCCGACTCCACCTCTCCACCCAGGAGCCAGGGCTCGGGGCCTCGGCTCTGAGCACAGAGCTTCACCTGGGAGCTCATTAGAAATGCCAAGTCACAGGCCCCATCCCTGGCCCCCCTAAATCAGAATTCTCACAAGACCCCGCGATGCCCTTGCGCTTGGAGTCTGAGTAGCGCGGGGTGGGGGGCACCCCTGTGTGTGTCTCTCCTGAACGCAGGGCGTAGCCTGGCTCCTTGCTGTAGCCCAAGTGTCCGGTGGCCCCCTGGTCTCCTACCGCAGAGCCTTGGTGAAATCTGCCCAGAGAGGGGCTCGGGCAGGGGCAGAGGGGCGAGGGATTACTGTGTGAGGCATCCTGCATCTTCTTCCTTTGCTTCCCCGCTCCGGTCCCTCCCGTCTGTCCTTCCTTGTCTGTTTTTTTCTCGACATTAACCTTTCTTATTCTATGAGTGAAGATTCAGACTTTGGGAAGGTGTGGTACATATAGACAATGGAATACTACTCATCCATAAACAGAATGAAATCATGCCATTTGCAGCAACATGGATGGACCTAGAAATTATCACACTAAGTGAAGTAAGTCAGACAGAGAAAGACAAATACCATATGATATCACTTATATGTGGAATCCTAAATATGACACAAATAAACTTATTTACAGAAGAGAAACAGACTCACAGACACAGAGATCAGACTTTTGGTGCCAAAGGGGGAGTGATGGAGAGAGACGGAAGGATTGGGAGTTTGGGGTTAGTTAGTAGATGCAAACTAGCATATACAGGATGGATAAACAACAGGGTCCTACTGTAGAGCACAGGGAACTATATTCAACATCCTGTGATAAACCACAATGGACAAGAATATGAAAAAGAACAGATAATATGTGTAACTGAGTCACTTTGCTGTACAGCAGAAATTAAAGAAAACATTGAGAATCAACTATACTTCAATACAATTTTTAAAAAAATTCAGACCTGGGAAAATAAATCATTACATACATCGCTAAAACAGACAGACATACTGTGCACTGTTTATGAACATATAACCATTTACTGTATTTTTAAAATATAAAAGCTTCAAAAGGTCTGTTATCCCTGGGGAAGGAAAAGGGAAAGGGGTCTGCTATGGTTCTAGAGGCAGTTGTGTCTCCATTTGTCGTATTTCTTAGAAATTCTCAAAAAGACATGAGACAAATTGGGCTAAACGTGAACATCTGTTAATCGTGGGTGGTTGACTCATGACTATTTATTTTATTTTGCAACTTTTATAAATTGGAACTATACCAACATTTTGCAAAGGGGAGAGGCCCTGACAGCGGGTTCTGTGTCTAAGGGGGGAGCCTTGACCTGTGTAGCAGAGGGAAGTTAGGGCCTCCCCACTACCACTGGGAGTGCAGACCTGTAATCAGCTCCGCAGGAAGTAAAGGAAGGAATCGAGGTCAACTGGGGCACAATTCAGATGGAGACATCAAGAAAATATGACAAGATGGGAAGAGGCAGCAAAGGACACAGTGAAGGGAGAAGAAATCCAGCCCAAACCACACCAGGAGAGAAGGAGGCCAGGAGTGGGGCCTTCAGGAGGACCCCAGGCTCCAGGGTGGGCAAACCAGGCCGGGGGGCATCCGATACAGGTCACCTTGGGGCAGGGCCTCGAACATACGTGCAGTCGTTGGAGGATGCACGGCGAACAGATGGAGAGAGGCAAGCGGCCTCCTGTGTTTGGAACAGAGGGGGTGTGGCAGGTGGCAGCCCCAGCTGCACTGCCATCGCCTGTAAGAACTGGGAGAAGCTGGAAAAGAAGAGCATGGAGCTCAGGGGCCAAGAGATGCTCAGGAAGAAGACGAAGCACAGCGCTGGGGCGGATGCAATGAAGCAGGTGGGCAAGGGTCTGAGAGAAGTTGGATGCACACACCCGGAGAGGCTCCAGGCTCACCACTTGTCAGTCTGGGCTGAGACTCCAGAATACCCTGTCTGGAATCCCAGGGGATGCTCCCCGGATGAGAGGAGGCAGGGAGAGTGTCTGGGGGTGGCAGGTTGTGGAGGACGGTCTCAGGCTGAGTGAGGCGAGGCCACCACCGCAGTGGTCATCAGGCGTCTGGCCAGGATCCCCCTTCACAAAGCCTCGCTCTGCCTGCTAAGTGCACAAGGCTGCACCCAAAGCAGTGAGGCCAGAAAGGAGGCCGTGGACGAGGCTGGGAGAGAGGCCACGGGGAGGCCAGCAGGAGAAGTGACCACGGGGAAGAGGGAGGCAGTGGGATTCGGGATGTATTCTGAAGGTAGCAGGTGGGCCTTGAGCTGGATAGCAGATGGAGCGTGGAGAACGGAGGAAGCAAAGGGGGCCTCCAAGGTTTGGGGCTAAGCCACTGGGATGACAAGCTGCCTTTCCCCAAGTGGAGAGGGCATGGAGGGGCCAGGGGTCTGCTTCTCTCTGCTACCTAGTCTGAGAAGCAACTTGAATGCCATTCTCTCAACCAAGCTGTGTGCAGGCAACTGCAATTCTACGGATCTCTGCTTGTCCATCCAAGCGCAGGAGAAGGTCACAAAAGAAATACGGACATTAGGAAAAAATAGATACTCATGCTTTAAGGGAAATAAGGAAAATCAGTATTTTGAAAGGGACGTTTTTTACCGCTCATTCCCTACAAACATTGAATCCTCAGCTAAGAGGTTAAACGTCTACATTTCTTCTTTTCACTTTGAGAACGAAGTATTGGCATGAGGCCCTTCAATCAACCTTTTAGGCTCTAGTTAGAATATATTATTCCCATTCTAAGAATCCAGTGTTTTGGATAAAAATTCCTTGAGGCTTTAAAAACAAAACCTTCCTCTGACAGTTTCCAGATTTGCGTTGGAGAGCACGTGGCATGAAAACTTTAAAAACTACTGCGAATGGGCAAACAGGTAGGCAAAGAAGTTTAGGATCATTTTTCTAAATTACATTTTTGGGTCTGCGCCCTTTCCACTCTTTGATAGAAGTTTCATATCCAAGACACTGGATCTGAAATGAAAACCTGAGTGGCTATAAGTACTGTTATTTGTTGCTGGTGGTACCACCCTCTGGGGAAGCAACGTGGAAACATATGTTGTCTTGAAAGCCGTAAAACTGTCTCACCCTCTGATTCCCTAATACCTTTGCAAGTCTCTATTATAAGGAAAAGTCCCCAAATGAATATGGGCTCTGGGGACGAAGATGATCCTCTCATTATTTATAGTTCCAGAGAAAAAAAAGCAACAAGTAACGGGCCAGAGTGATGCAGCTTAGCGAGTGCCAGGAGCCCTGGGAGTGATGATGACAAACCCATTGCACACACGGGGGAGGGGAGGCTGTAAAGGTCACAGAGTTGTACGTGCTAAAGGCAGAATCCAGATTCAAGCAAACAGAAACAAAAGCCACACTTTCCCCTCTTCCTGGATGATCATATACAACCTTTAAAAAGTTAAAAGACCATTGTTGTACCGGAGCGAATTGTAAACGACATGATGCTAAAGGAAAAAAGCACAGCACTGTGTACATCACAGTTGGCCTTAGGCACCAGAAAGGCTCAAGAGAACATACAAAGTGACGAGAAATGGTGTTGGGCTGTTGGCATTCCATGTGACTCCCTCACTCCCCATTTAAAACTTTCCATATGGTACTTATTTTATAATCTTGACTATAAACCGTTTTTGAAAGGTATACACTAAACTTTTAAAATATCTCTTCAAAATGGATGTATAACAAAAATTAGTTCTATATCCCAAACGTGGCTCATCCCTCGGTTTTGTGAATGCTCAAAAAACAGCAAATTTTAGCTTTGTCAGGCCAGGGGTTTCAGCAGGACTCGCTGTGTCTGGACAAACACTGCCCCCTTGTGGCGGGTCTGACGACACGCATTTGGAGGGGCCCGCTCTTTATCATCCACTTGGGACGGGACTCTTAACAGGCCCGTGCAAGCTGGGGAGAAATACAGGCTCTCTGATGAGCGTGGGGCTCAGGGCACTAAATTATGGAGCTTAGTTTTTAATAACTTTTTCGGAAAGTGGCATCCCTCTCAACTTCTTGGGCTCCTAAGGGCAGGACTGCAATACAGCAGCCGCCGCCATCCTGGCCAGATGACTCTGCGGGGACATTTCAACGTGGACCCCAAAAGCTTATTCAGGCTTTGGGTCGAGAATCACTTCAGAACGTGGTGAGCAACTCCTAGGATGATGGAAACCTTCCATAACTGCCTGAACAGGGGAAACATGGCCCCAGATGATTTTTTTAAATTGAGGCAATGCTTTTTAAAAATCATTCACCAAAAGATTTTAGAACAGTGGTAATAAGCAACACAATGGTATCTGGTATGGCTCACGTTGATACATTTTTAGATTGGTCAAATTTATAGCGTTTAAATGAAGGCCAGGGGCCTATAAAAGGTCAGTCACTACAGTTCGTTTTACAATTTGCCCAAAATCCCAGAGTTAATAACAGAAGCAGATTAAGAACTCGGGTCCTCCTCTTCCTACACCAGAGCATTACTGACCACCTTACCAGATGCTACCGTATTCTGCGCGTGTGGCATTTCTGTGCGCTGGATTACAGGTGTCTTGGCGCATCTGGTGCAGAGTTCATACTGCTGTCTATGTGACTTAGGAAAAGAGCAGAGGATGGAGACTGAGGCCTGAGGACCATTCCCACCTCGCCGCTAATCACATCCTGTGGACCCTGACCACGTTCCCTCCATGTGTCTCAGGGTCCAGATCTGTAGGATGTCACGCATGCTCAGAGAAGGGACAGTTTCCCGGAAAATGCCAAATTCCAGGAAAACCGCTTGAAATTATTCGTGAGGTGTTTATATTCACTCTGATTCAAGGGTCCTTTGATTAAGAAAATGAAAATGTATCTTGGAATAGACTAAACGTTAGTTTACATAAAAGTAATCTTTCCAGGAAAGATCTGACTACTATCTGACTACCTACATACCTTAGGATAATCTTTTTTAAATGCGGGTCTATTCTCTTCCGACTCTTCAGGTTACAAATATAAGAAACTAGTTGCATTTTCTCAAGGAAAAATAACAATACTATCTGGAAAGTTTCTAATGAAGCTCTGATCCAGTTTACTCACCATTTCAGAATGCTTCCTAAAGTTATTAGCTGAGCTCTACAATTGCTAATCCTTACAAGGGTGCTGCAGGGTGGATGGCGTGATGCCCGTCATACAGATGAAGAAAGGGGAGACAGAGAGGTCCCCTCTGCTGCCTGGGAATAAAAGCTCAGCTCTACACCCCAAGGGCAGATGCCTGCACTCAGCTAGGAGTCAAGGGCTTGGGGAAATTTATAAAAACAGGAGCAGCGCTCTTAAGAAATGTTACATCACCAACTTGCTTGATAAAAGAAAGCATAATCTCAAACATAGATCAGACATCACAGACGTGAAGAAATATAAACATGAACATAAAACACTGGGAAACATAAGCAGACATCAACGGATTTGACCAGCCACTTGGCCTCCGGAAGCTGGGAATTTCTGCGTCTGTGTAAGGAAGGCTGAACCTACTTTACAGCGATGTGGGGAGGATGAAATGAGATAATTGAACTAAGCACGGGCCTGGCACAGGCAGGCAGGTAGTGGCAGCTGTGGGCATCGTCCTCTTTGGCCAGCATTATTTTATTAAGTGCTATCCTGCCCTAGGCCTTCAAACCCAGTAAACTCTTATTTCCAGGTGAATGGTTAATCTACCACACTGCAGATTCCATGATTGACTTTGATTTCTAGTAAAAGTCACACGTGATTTTAAAAAATGAAAAAAACAAACAAACCCCCTAGAGACCACTCCATATCTGTATTCAATGATCTTCCTGCTTCCCTTAAACTGCTCTGTGTAATCAGTTCACTTAGCTCTACAACAAACCTGATGACATAATGATGTGGAGTCTTCATGTCTAAGAATATGGCCCGTCTTTCCATTTGCACAACTCTACTTTTCTGTGTATTTGTAGAATTTTATGATTTTCCTCATAAATGCTTTGGATATTTCCTATGGACTTTTGGCCTAGGTTTACCTATCTATCTATCTATCTATCTATCTATCATGTCATGAATGTGTTCTTAGGCTGCATTTGTAAGAAAAAAATCTCACACAAATTAGCAATGCCCACTGCAAAACTTATGCTACCATCCATTGCTGTAGAAAAAGTAATAACTCCTGGCATGTTGTAATAACCAAAGAGGTGTGAGGGGTCAAGCCCTTCAGGGTAGTTGAACAGATCCTCTACTCAGACACAAAGTTTGCTGGCAGAGTGTGTGAAATATTAGAAGACATTTTCCAACAATCTGTGGCCAAAATTGAAGCTGACAAAAGATAAGCCTTACAGACTAATTGAGTCCACGGACATTTTAAACCATTCTCAGTGGATTTAAGTCTGTTTTATAGCAAAGAAGCAGCATTGCTGATGTGGTTATGGTAAGGAAAGACTTGCTGAAGATTATACAGCTGAAGAAGAGACCTTCTCATTATGTAATTGTACTCAGGTTAATTTGGGGTCAGATGAGAATACTGGTCACATGCGTTTCTATGGACGAGCTGCGGTCACCCCAGGCTCCAGCCCGGCCTGAGTTCCCACCACGAGTTAAATCCTTCTTATTGGAAACCAGCAAGATTTGGTTGTCAGGAAAGTTGAGAGCTGATTTTCAAAGAGCATTAAAATATGGGAATCAAAAGGGAAAACAGCGTCAAGTCCAGGGCATTAAACTCCTATGTTTTTAAAGTGATGGATGAGAAACTGAGAATCCACGGTTGCTACCTTTAGATTCAGAACTGAGGTTGATAATTGTCAGGAGGATACATATTAACACACTTACTCAAACTAAAAATATGACTTGACTTTTTTTTTTAACTAAAAGTAAATGTGATTTGGCTTTTTGATTGGAAAATAAGGGCCCAGTTTGCTAATTAATTTATATGGCAGACACTCTCCATAAATCGAATGGGCTAAATCTATAAACCTAAGATCCTGACAAAAATAGACTTAAAGTTTGGGATGAGATTTTTTTTTTTTTTTTTTTTTGCGGTACGCGGGCCTCTCACTGTTGTGGCCTCTCCGATTGCGGAGCACAGGCTCCGGACGTGCAGGCTCAGCGGCCATGGCTCACGGGCCCAGCCGCTCCGCGGCATGTGGGATCTTCCCGGACCGGGGCACGAACCCGTGTCCCCTGCATCGGCAGGCGGACTCTCAACCACTGCGCCACCAGGGAAGCCCTGGGATGAGATTTTTAACATTCACTAAAAAACACTATTTTGGCAAAAGTGAGTGAAAACTGACAATATGTCAATTTCCTCAGTGAAAACTGACAATATGTCATTTTCCTCAAAACTTACTGATGATATATTAGGTTTAGAAAGTGCCTGTGACATCCATCAGCACACACAGTCACACTTTTTTTTTTTGGGTGGATGGATGTTAACTAAACTTAATTGTGGTAATCCTTTTGCAATATATACATACATCAAATCATTATGTTGTATGTCTAAAACTAATACAATGTTGTATGTTGATTATATCTCAATTTTTAAAAATGGTCAGCTTTGCTATCCCTTAGCTCAGATAAACATGTTAGTAAAATCAGTAGCTGGGACACATGTAATTCTAACTTGAGACTTCTGAAAAATATAACATGAATGAAAAGAAGAGTTATGATGTCAAATTGCTCATTTTGATTTACTTTAAGTATCTAGAAACAATTTATACAATTTCAGAAACTATATCACACTTAATGATAATACTTCTTTATATGTATATTATACTTTATGAATAAAAATTTTTTTCACAACATATATTATTGGATTTCTACTGTATTTGTTCCTTTGGGAGAGATGTCTTCAAACATTACTTTTAAAAAAGACAAAGTGCCTCTGCGTAATGAGTGTAATTATTATCTGAGAAATCTTGATAAAGTGTTTTTCTTATACCTCCCAGAAGTCAATAACTTTCGTGTGATTGAGTAACAACCGACCTAGCAAGTCAAATGGCTTCCAAATCTTGGCTATTGACCAATTAAATGAGAACCTAGTCAGGTACAGATAAAAGATCAATCAAAATAATATCTGATAATAGATCACTATGTGATTGACCAGAAGGACTTCAAAGAATTGAAAGGCACTGTTACAGCAGTAACCTTTTTCATCCTCTTGTACTTATTTATGCAAAATATTTCCTCAGGGTTTAAACCAATAAAAACAGAAAGAGTCACACAATTAATGTTGAAGCTTTTCTGGTTTTATCCATAAATTATGTTCATTCATGGGTATATGGAATAAATTTTAAAATTACCTTTCATCTTATTAAAAGATATCTTTTCAAGAAAGATTTCCTTTTCACGCTTAACAATTACATATCAGCAGTTGTTAATATATTTATATTGTTTATATTTATTTGCAATTGTAATAAGAACTCAATCTAGAAGAGTATTTTCCTACCCACAGTTTTATGATCACATGAAATTTAAAAACCTAATTTAGATAGACATTCTTGTTTTGTATCACATTTCATTTCAACTAGTTAAAACTGGCTTTTAAAAACAAAATATATATTGAATAGAATACAATTTTACATGGGACCAGTACGGAAATGTGAAGTCAAGAAAAAAGAAGAATAATGCAACATGTTTTATTGTTATAGAAGAGTTTGTCTCTGTGATTTGTCTATGTATCTATGTGATTTTTAAAGTGATCGTATCAAACTTTATTAGATACATTTAAAATGTCAATATTTATAAGATGCTATGAAATATTTTCCTTCAAGTATTTAAAATTATGAAGAAGCTTTTTATATGCCAACTTTGAAATGCGAGGGCACAGAAAGTTTTAAAAAATTCTTTCAACGTAGGGCTGCAGAATTTAGGAAACAGGCTGTGTGGCTCCAAAACCATCAGCTGCTCCTGAGAATGCAGGGAAGTGGTTTCAGACGGTGTAACTCAGTTACTCTAATGAAGGGCCCTCCCCATCACGCCGGCTGGGGCTGGAGAACTGGAAACTAACACATTCGGAAAGTAACACATTCCTCATCTTCTGAATGCACCACGGGCAACTAAAAAAGAAGCCACGTGACGCTCTGTGCAACTATCTAGTTTATAAAAATCCACAAAACAAAAAACAACTAATCTATAATTTCATTTCCCGGAAGGTGGTGCAAAGCTGCCAGAAGCCCCACGAGGTTAGCGCGAAGCCCCTGCGGTGTTAGTACTCACGTTCGAGCCCCTTCCCAGTGCGGACTTGGAGGCATCCTCATCGCTGTCTGCCCCCGGCTGCCTGAGTTGCTCTGCCTGGAACAGAAGCAGGACCCCCGTCATCTCCAGGTGACAGCAGCATCACACAGAACAGTTGTCCTTAGCAATTATTAAAGCAAACCACGCCAGCCTGGCCGTCCCTCAGGGCAGCAGCATCTGCATAAAGAGCTGTAATCCACGGCCACGATTCTTAGGAACCTGAAAGCTGTTCTAACATAGTCCCTAAGCAGCGCTCACAGATCTGACAACCACAGTTTTGAAATTCATGACTCAGGGAGTGTGAGTTTCCATTTTGTCTTTTTCCCCAGAGCATCTCTTTTGCTTAGAAGAGATGCAATATGAAAACAGCAGTGGGTCTGAGCTGATCAATTAGCTCCGAAAACCAATTAATTCAGTAGGTTTTGAGGATTTCTACGTTTCAAATTCAGTTTACAACTGCATTGCTGATCGACTGGATACACATCAAAATAACTCACCAGGTACCTCACTCCCTATCCATAAAAGGTGAACAATAATGACATCTCACTTCATGGTTTAAAAGAAGGTTTCCCTGGATGGTGTGGTGACCTCCAGACAGAGAACCACCAGGTGCCCTGGAAAATACAGCTCTGGGCCACACCCTGCCCTCCCAAATGAGGATCTTTGGGGATGTGACCCAAGAATCCAATTGTTACACTGGATCTTAAGGTGATTCTAAGGTATTTTCAGAACTACTTGGTTAGGAGAATAAATAATGTCAAAATGAAACAAAGTTATCACGTTGAAAGAACATTAAAATACCAAAGTTTTAAAACAAGGAAGGATACTTTCCCTCACTGACTTCAGCCAAAATGGTATCTTTTTAAGCGTATTCTCTATTGAGATTTCACACACACATATGCATGTTTTTTCCTTTAAGTAGATAATAAAGACTCACTTTAACTTTAAATGTCTCCATTCTTAGTATTTTGCTCTCAGACATGTGTAGACTATCTGGCATCACAGGATTTTAGAAATCATTTAAAAAATGATTGACTCAGGACTTCCCTGGTGGCCTGCCAGGGAAGGAATCCACCTGCCAATGCAGGGGACATGGGTTCGAGCCCTGGTCTGGGATGATCCCACATGCCACGGAGCAATTAAGCCCACGAGCCACAACTACTGAGTCTGCGTGTCACAACTACTGATGCCCACGCGCCTAGAGCCCATGCTCCGCAACAAGAGAAGCCACCACAGTGAGAAGCCCACGCACCGCAACGAAGAGTAGCCCCCGCTCACCGCAACTGGAGAAAGCCTATGTTTGCTGTTGCACGCAGCAACAAAGACCCAACGCAGCCAAAAACAAATAAATAAATTTATAAAACTTTTAAAAATAAAAGAAATAATTTACTCCAAACCCTCCTGCTATTAATGAAGAAAACCTGAGACCCAGGCTTGCCAGGCAGCGTACAGTGTGTGGACGGTGAGAGCCACGGCTCTGGAAAGACAGGCGGGTCCGAATTCTGGCAACACTAGCCCTGGGATTTGCTCAGAATGTGCAGCCTGGGCTTCTTCACCTGTACAATGGGGTTGATAAGGCCTCTCTCGCCAGGTTTATAGAAGATGAAAGGAGGGTGCATTTAGCACAGCACCTCCAACAATAAAAACAGAGAGAAACAAGGAAGGAAAAGGTTAATGCCCCAAACAACAAATAATCCAGGAAGGTTACGACTGTAGAAGGGCAGTTGAGGGCAAAATGAAATAAAATAAATGAGAGGGAAAGATGAGGTGTATGAGAAAGGAAAGACACTTCTAGCCAGTCTAAGACCGAAGAAAGGTGGGGTAGGGCGGAGGGAAAGCCCCTGGGACCCACAGACCAGGCTTCCTCACCATCTGTGGCACTTTCACAGGTGTTTCAGACTCTCCTGGAGAATGCTCTGCTAGACCATCACATGCACTTGGCTCTTATGCTGCTTGAAACAAAGGCATTTCTAGATTTCCTACTGACTTCGCTGGCAGTTTCATGTCTCAAAAGCAGGAAGATACAAGAAGAAGGGCTCTTGAGATCTTGGTGTGAGGAAAGGGTAGATTTTCTGTGAATTAGAATAGTGAGAACCCAAGAGGCCAGTGGTGCCTGCAGTCCCAGCAAACTGACCTCAAATGTCAGGAAGCATATTACCCAGCCATCAAAAAGAATAAAAGCATGCCATTTGCAGCGACATGGATGGACCTAGAGATTATACTAAGTGAAGTAAGTCAGACATATGATATCACTTATACGTGGCATCTGAAGTATGATACAAACCAACCTATCTATGAAACAGAAACAGCCTCACAGACATAGAGAACAGACTTGTGGTTGCCAAGGGGTGGGGGAAGGATGCAGTGGGAGTTTGGGATTAGCAGATGCAAACTGTATTATATAGGATGGATAAATAACAAGGTCCTACTGTACAGCACAGGGAACTATATTCAATATCCTGTGATAAACCATAATGGGAAAGAATATGAAACAGAATATATGTATATATAACTGAGTCACTTTGCTGTATAGCAGAAATTAACACAACACTGTAAATCAACTATACCTCAATAAAATATTTTTAAAAAGATGACAGGAACCAGAAACCCAACATTAATAGAGTGAAGGGAACTTCAAATGTGAAACTGAATCTGTAATTTCAAGGAATTCTGGCAGGAAAGGAAAGGATGGGGGAGGAGGGAAGAGGAGGGGGACAGGATGGTGGGGTGAGGGCACAGAAGATCTTAAGTAGAGACACACACGGAGCAGAGATTTTCAAAGGACACATGGAAGCGGGGGGAAACACACACAATCAGTAATAAGAGAATCAAGAATCCACAATCAAAGCATCAGGTGGTCAAGAGCAATGCACTGGAGTTTGACAGACTCCTGAGGACAGGGACCCCTCACTAGTTCAGGTGGCAACTTCTCTCTGGGCTGCCAGCTTCCACCCAGCGTTCTCACCGACCTCTCACCTCCGAACCACAAGCTGACCCGGGATCTAACCCCAGGACCCTGGGCAAGTTTATTTCTTTGGGCCCCAGCGTCCTCATCAGGAACACGGGGTGGATGGTAATTCTGACCCCGTGGGCTCCGGAAGGTCAGGACACGTGCAGGCTGGTGCACAGATGCAAGGGCCATGCAATGGGCAGAGAGGGCTCTGGACCAATGTGCGTCCACCCTACTCAGGCCTCTTCTACCGCTCCGTGGACGGCGGACGCTTCCAAACCCGGCTGGCGGATTAAAGACTAACGTTCCCCACGATGGTTCTGTCTTTTTTAGTGCCATCTACTAGTTAAGAGAAAATACTTGACCCAGCAAAATAAACCTTTTTAAACCAACACAATAGAGGTCACAAGCATTTTCCTTTCTTGGTAGTTAGAAGGCCTGTATAGCTTGAGGGTTCAAAGATGATTTTAAACGTGTTCATTTTTACTCTCTGTACTATGACTTTATAACACTGTACCCAAATTATGGTTTTAGGATTTATTAACTAAGACCAACCAGATCAATAAAATTAACTTATTCAGCATGTTCCCAAATCATATGGGGAGGAGCAGGGAACATCTAAAATTTACTGGCAAATGGACCCACTCAACAACTCATGTTCTTCTCCACAAAGCGGCCCCTGGGCAGCTCCTTGAGGCTGCACCAGGTTGTACAAGTTCTGAAGATTTGGTTCATTTGTCGGGATATTGGGTATTTATATAAACTTAACCGTACCATGCATTCACTTATCCATTCATCCAGAGGCTGTTTACTGAGCTTCAACCTCCTTCCAGGACTGTGCCGGTACCAGCAGAGAGGGTGCATGGCTTCGTGTTCTGCTGGTGAATTAAACACCATCACCCAAGACCACTGTTTTAGGAACCAAGTGTGGGATGTGAGAGGCATTTGTGCATACTGACACGACACGCACCCTACTTCCTGAAGGAGTGAGGACTCCTACGTGTATTTAGACAAATTCCAAGAGAGGCTGAGGACAAACATCTCGAGAAACTGTCTGTACAGAATGCAGAATCATATGTCAATTTGATTGATATTTGATACTGAATCAATTACCTTACTATCGCTTCTTTTATTAACTTTGAAAAATCCCAGAATTTTTTTCTTCTCTTTATCTGTCTCACCGTTGCCAAGTGATGATTTTCTAAAGGTTTCTGGGGAAAAAAAAAAAGTACTAAGTTATTTTTCAGCATATGAAACATTAGATTAAGTACTTTAAAAATATCAACAAATGATTTTTTTTTACTCTAGTCTTAAACTTTAGTTCTTATAAGAGAGCAAAACTATTTCTCTCAAAGCGTGCTGAGCCACCCAGAGCCTCCAGTTGGGTTTAGGAAATCTCTAAAGGTTCTTATAATCTTTAGTATAGTAAAAACAAAACAAAACAAAACAAAAAAACCCCGAATAAATCCAGAAGTTCTAGGGCAGTATTGTGCAACAAAAAATAAAGGGACTACTTACGTAATTTTGCATTTTCCAACAGCTGCACCAAAAAGAACCAGGTGAAATTGATTTTAATAATGTTTTATTTAACCCAATAGATCTAAAATATTAGTATTCCATCACATAATCCATATAACATTATTAATGAGGTGTTTTACATTCGTTTTGGTACTAAGCCTTCAAAATGCACTGTGCACATCACGGCACATCTCAGCTTGCACCGGCCACATGCCTCGTGCCTGACGGCCATGCCTGGTTTATGACCATCAGACCGGACAGCACGGCTCTCGGGACTGCGACATCTGTGCTAAACATCTGCTTTAAGAATTATGAGGGTGGCGGTAAAAACACAAACTAAATAAACTACATCAACAGCTTCCCGGCTTGAGGAGCCCACTCCTTTCCAGAACGTGGAGTAACAGTGATGGTTTACCCAGGGGACATCTGAAATAACCAAGTCAGCTCCTCCATGACCCATGTCCCCAGATTTTTCTTCCTCTACCTCAAACAGGATGTTTTCCTTTTTCATTACATTCTCTAGGGGACCTGTTTTTTCTTCTATTGTTTTTTTTTATTCTTGACTTCTAACTCCTCAATCTTCTCCATTTCCTGGGGTTTTCTTCAGCGGGATTTTCGAGCTAGAAAGGATGTTCTGGAGTTCCCGATGGGGCACCAAAGCCCAGGCCAGTCGGGATGGTGACAACGCAGCCAAGGGCCACGGTCTCCAGGGCAAGGCAGAACTGGTGGCAGCGGCATCCCTGGGACCTCGGGCCGCACCAGATGCCCATATGGGAGACTCTGGGCATGGGGCCCAGCGCTCCCCACTCAACAAGCACCCCCCACCCTGGGATCCTTAAGCTGTGGGGACCACACTTGAGAGCCAGCAGAGTAGAGCTTAAGGACGCCGTCGTGGGGGCGTACTGGGCCTCAGTTTCCCCATCTGCAGATGGAAGATGACTCAGATGGCCAAGCCTGGCACCCTCAGTGCCACCACAACCACTGTGACCATTATTCATCGATCGATGACACTCCGAAGGCCACTCCAGGCCTTTGTCATCCGCTCATCCTGTTCTTGTCTTCCAAGGCACACAGATACGGCCAGAAGAAAAGATGTTGAGGTGTTGCTGAAGGACTGAAAAGTTAATTTCCCCACACCGCTGCCAACTGCTGGACCACCACACCACTGGTGGAAAAACGTGGACTGGATTTTACAAACTCTGCCACCAAGATACCAACCCAAACCAGGTAAAAATCGGTGGACTGCTCATCTGCTAAGCAAGAATTTCATATTCCAACTCGAGAAGGCAGACGTGGAAGTCGGAGCCTTTGTGACATGCATTCTCCCAGTGAAGCAAAAACCAAGCCCCTGAATCCCTGCATTCTGTCAGTGGCAAAGGCTCCGGTTTTAGTCCCAGGAACCAGGCCTCTCAGCTTCATGCAGGTGGCTCAGCCAGGCCAATCAGCGGTCCCCACATCACACGACATCCAAACCAGCGAGGGGACCGGCTTCAGTGGTGAGACATGCATCCCCCCGGAAACACGCGTGCACGTAGGGTTCACAGTTAATTGCACCAAAACCCTCTGTTAGGCCCAGAGCCTGTAGCAAAATATTCTGTACCGCAGAGTAAAGCTATATGTGGACAATATGCCCCAACATGTATGTTTGTACCTCTGATGTTTCTAGAATTGACTGCTATGTGACACAGATGTAGCAAGTGCAGGATATGACAGTGCCTGAGAGTTGAGGGAGCGAGAACACATCACTGGCACACAGGATGTTGTGCCAGCCACACCACGGTGAGACTGGATCAGAGATTCAGCCTCTCATTTCTCTTCCTGGACAGGGGGAGGGGCTGGTCACCAGCCCCAGGACTGAGGCTCGGGCTCGGGGCACAGAGCCGCCCCAAGGGGACTGAGAGGCCACAGCCCACAGCTGCCCGGCTCTGAGCTGGGCCCCAACCAGACGGTCTAATCTCAAAGGTGAGGCTCGGAGATTCTGGACTGATGGGGCCTTCTGTGAGGTCTGAGACTGGCAGGCACTGCGGAAGGATGGGCTGCAGGGCAGGGCAAGATCACTTGGTTTTCCTGATCGTGTTCCCATCAGCCAAGACCCCCAAGATGCCCCGCCTGGCTCGCAGCCAGGCCTGGAGAAAACACGCCAGTTAAGACCTAGAAGCCGTGGTTCTAAGCGGATGGCAATTTGAGCGTGGAGTTTATTTTGTTTCAATTTACTCTCATTTACTACGACTTAGATATGAATAAAAACACAGGAGAGGTTGTGTCTCATCCGTTTGGAAGTTTCAAAGTGATCTGGAAGGTGATACGGATGAGCTGAGGGGTGTGGACGGATGGAGGACGCTGCAGGGGCCCTTGAGGACTGGCTCATTGAAAACGTCCACTTTTCCGGATGCAGAAATGGAGCAAGCCGTCGGGGGCCAGATCAGGGTCACCAAGCTTGTAAATGCAAGAGGGGAAACTGGGTCTGCATCGCAGGGAAATGTGCACGTTTGTAAGTGACCATCCCCATCATGGGGGTCGTCAAAGAACAGTCAAAAGAGCTCTGATTCACCTTCCCCGCTGCCCTCAGCCTTACAATAGCCCCAGATCAGACCACTCAGAACTGATCAAGCCTTCATATATATGAGTTTTCTGCTCAAACCAACTATCTATTCATGGTGCTTCTTTTTTAATTGGAGTATAGCTGATTTAAAACGTTGTGTTAGTTTCAGTTAGCTAGCTAGCTAGCTAGATTGATTGATAGATATAGATATATAGAGTGATATATTCTTTTTCAGATTCTTTTCCATTATAGGTTATTACAAGATATTGAGTATAGTTCCCTGTGCTATACAACAGGTCATCTATTTTACATATAGTAGTATGTGTATCTGTTAGTCCCAAACTCCTAATTTATCCCTTCCACCCTTCCCCTTTGGTAACCTTGAGTTTGTTTTCTATGTCTGTGAGTCTGTTTCTGTTTTGTAAGTAAGTTCATTTGTATCATTTTTTTTTTTTAGATTCCACATATAAGTGATATATCACATGGTATTTGTCTTTGACTTACTTCACTTAGTATGATAATCTCTAGGTCCATCCATGTTCCTACAAATGGCATTATTTCATTCTTTTTTATGACTGAGTAATATTCCTTTGTATATATGTACCTCATCTTTACCCATTCGTCTGTCAATGGACACTTAGGTTGCTTCTGTGTCTTAGCTGTTGCAAATAGTGCTGCTATGAACATAGGGGTGCATGTATCTTCTCAAAGTAGAGTTTCCTCCAGATATATGCCTAGGAGTGGGATTGCTGGATCATCTGGTAATTCTATTTTTAGCTTTTTAAAGGACCCCCCATACTGTTCTCCATAGTGGCTGCACCAATCCCACCAATAGTGTAAGAGGGTTCCCTTTTCTCCACATCCTCTCCAGCATTTGCTGTTATTGCAGACTTTTTAATGATGACCATTCTGTCTGGTGTGAGGTGATACCTCATCATAGTTTTGATTGGCATCTCTCTACTAATTAGTGATACTGAGCATCTTTTCATGTGCCTGTTGGCCATCTGTATGTCTTCTTTGGAGAAGTGTCTGTGGTGCTTCTTAAAAGAGAGTCCCTCTCTTTGTAGCATCCATCCGCCCCGTATGACGGAGGAGGTAACAGGTGAGGAATATGAAGGGAGACCACTGTCAGACACGACACCTGGTCTGTGGCTCCAGAACAAAGCCCAGATTTTCTGCATTATTTTTCTTTTTGAAACAAAGTCTAATGTTAAACACTTTACCGAACATGGACAGAAATTTCTATAAAATCCAAACACTCATTTGGATTTTAATGACTCTCTTGGAGTGTGTGTGTGTGTTATGTGTGTGTGTGTAGTCCAAAAGATTTATATAAGTCCCAATACAAATGTGTGTGCATACACGCCTATGTACATATGTGCATGCATATGTATGTATGTATTTTACATAATACATACATATATATAAAAATAATTTATAAGAAATGAATGCAAAATTTGGACCAGTCATTTACATACTTGTCTATAACAGAAAAGGTCAGATTTCACAATCCACACTGCCCCAGATTCTGCAGCAGGCAGGATGGACCCTGAGGGCAGGTAAGCACAGGTGAGAAGGGCACGGGGCCTCTCCTGCATGGACCACTTCTGCTCTGCCCTGAAGTTCTGTGCTCATAAAGGGCCGTTTTCTACAAACAGCTCCCTCACTGCTCACCAATCAGAACCACACAACGAACCCTTGCCCAAGGGACGTTCTTCTCTTAGTCAGCCAGGGAGTCAAGAAACCAAGCCACAACCTCAGTTCAGCCTGGCCAGACGCCGCCAGAGGTGCTGCCCTGCATCCCCTCAGGTCACCCCGTGCATCGTCCTAGCCCAGAGCCATGCAAGGTGCAGCTGGCGGGGCAGCGCTGGGCTCACTGTACCTCGGCAGCTCAGGGAAGGCTCCGACTGTGTTTTGGTCAGAAGAACTGGAAAAGGTAGGCAACAGAGAGTGAAGACAGGCTTCTTGACCCACGGCAGCACCTGACAAGGCCTTGGTCCCTGTGTCAGCCTGGACTGAGGCTGCTGTGCCCCGCAGAAGGCCAAGTGCAAAGCAGGCCTGCATCCCTGGCCTGGATCCCCTAGAAGCCCGCAGCTGTCTGGCTGCTAAGCGCCATCCTGGAAGCAGGTGGCAGCAAAGCCTTCCGCTTTCTCAAGCTGCCGCCGCCAGGAATTCCAGAACAGGGCGGGCCTCTGCCTACAACACATCTCCTGCCCGTGGCCTTTACCCTTCCCCAAGCAGCTGCCAGCTGGGAGGGGGCGCAACCCAAGAGGGGCAAAGAAGAGAGCTCCTCACGGACAGAAATGTTCTCTTCTCTACTCAAATGTCTGACTGTCAGTAGGATGGGATGGAGGCGTTTGGCAAGGATGACAATCAAATATTTCACAGCCCACATGGCACATTATTGTCCAGACGAAAAGGATGTTGGCCACAGGCAGGGCACATCCTCGTCATGCCAGGTGATGCTCCTTTATTTGTCTGGGGAGGCTGCTGGGGTCCCAGAATGAGGGTCCCCAGGAGGGTGCCCGAGGCAGTGCAGAGGAGGACTCAGGGGCTGGGGGACAGTTATTTCTCCGCGTGCAACAGCCTGCCCTGCCCTGCGCCGGGGTCAGAAGAGGGAGGTCCAGACTTAGGGCAGTTTCCGCTCTCTCCGCCTCACCCGTGTGCCCAGAAGACCCCCCACGGGCTTGCTGGGCGCACTCCTTAATGCAGAGGCTGGTTTCATACGCTTTTCCCAGGTATTAGATTCTACAGCTACCTTTCAAGATATTCCGATTGATGAGCACATAGCAGAAATACTCGTTTGCAGAAGACTTTTCCTTTCACGTGCTTAAATGTGGAGCAATTTTTCTTTTGTCTGTCCTTCTCTTTTTCTGTCTTTCCAAATGAAAGCTCTGTTTCCAAAGATTCCCAGAAACCAAATTTAAATAGGGCCGATATAACGAGACAGACACACCGGCAACACCCAGGCCCGTGCAGCAGGTGTTGAGAATCATCTTCTCTGTGTTTTAAAAACATACCGGATAAAACACAAGATGCATTACTCTCAAATGCCAGAGCACTGTTTTTGGAAGGAATAAATAGTCTATGTTCTTGTACATGACTAGCTAAAACCCTTCCTTGACTGTCAAATGAGACCCAGGGTCCAGAACCTTCAGGAGGAGATCTGGGGGAAGGGGAGGTTCCCCTGTGACCACTACAGTTTGGTAATAAGAAAATACAGACTTTTTTAATTGGGAAAAATTTTTTAAAAACTGTAGAAAGACATGAAAACTTGAATATGTGTGTATTTTAAAAGCCCAACCTTGTCAATATTTGTGAAATAAAAGCCAACGGATATCAAATGAGCTCATTAAAATAGACACTTTTGTGAAGTCCATTTTAATAATTCTAAAGTCAAGGAATATTAACTATATATATATATATATATATATATTTTGGTCTCACAGTTGTTCAAATACAGTCAGCCCCTGTGTCAATCAGGGAAATCTGCTTACACAACAGTCTTTGTACCAACATTGGCCTCGAGGTGTCACTCAAGCCAGAGCCTCTTACTAACTGTGATCTCAGGCTGATACCACCTTCACGGGAGGAGAAGGATAGAGGGGAAGCAGCACGTGTTGTCTCCAGGGACTGAACTGCATTTGGGCAGGTTTAGGGAACAGCTCACTGCATTCTCTCACTGGTTTCGATTAGGAGCAACGTTTGAGACCTGGGAGTATTTAATGGCAACTGAAAAGGAAATCCAGGAGAATACGGTTCACACGTGGCTTCTGAGAAGTTCTTTTAGAGCAGAAGCGCCAGTATTCTCACCTTTCCCCTTTTTACGTATCTCATGGAAGCTCACGGGAGACAAGGGGTAACGAGCATGCTCACGACTGGGGAAAGAGGTATAACTACAATCCATGTATTGTATTTCCCGCCCACTCCCGTTCTGGTTTGGACAAAATTGGAGAAGCCTGCAAACGCCCATCCCCATCGCTCTGTGCTACGACGCATGCGCGGAGAGCCAGCAGCGCCGCGTCTGAGACGCTGGGTGGCCTCACCTCTCTTGTTGTCCCAGGCGTAGAGCTCCTTTATCCCCAGCTCGTTCAGGGACTTGGAGAGCTCCAGCTCCTCACCAGCCACGTTGTCCCTGAGGAGCACCACGTGCTCCGGGCTGACGTCGCACTTGGCGCAGATGACTGGGAGGATGCTCTGCAGGGGAACCTCGGGGCTCACGCGCACCACCGCCTTCTGTGTGCGCAGGTAGTTCACCACCAGGCGCACCGTCTTCTGGAAAACACGGCAGGCAGAATTCCGTGAGCGCATCTTTGCACAGCTGTGTTTATACTAGAATGGAGCAGGGCATGATTTTGTGTGGACCGGGTCTTTCTTCCAAAATTCAGTGGGTCATGGGGGAAAGGGCACACTGAATAGGAATAGCAAATGCCTGGAAAAATGAATTTACCTTCCAATCTCTTTTGCTAATGAACAAACTGCTACCAACATGGGGAAATGGACAGCAGTGAGGGTCTCAATTTGGAATCTAATATACACACTGTCTTTCAAGGATTCTAAACAGACCTGAATGCAAGGCACGAATACGTTTCTTAAAGGGAAGTGGTTTGGAATTCTTGTGAACAATCCAATTTAAAGGAAGAAAAAAAAACCCTCAGAAAACAAGACATCAAATTTTTGTTTAAGAAGACAAAATACCCACATAAATAGATTAATATCTAGTATCATATATTTATATGAATATTGACACATATACACTACACACATATGTATTTTAAGCTAGAAAAATATAACATACACTAGACATACAAATATAATAGGCATATAATAATAGACATCATAATCAGAAAAAAAATCAATTTGACTAAAGCTGATTATACATGTCTACAGATAAAGTGACCCGTCAAAAACGTAATAGGCTGAAGTTTCATGCAGTCAACTTCTGTTTTGTCTTTACTGATCACCCACATTGTTCTAAGATCCTGGGGAGTGGACACAGTAAATGTGTATTGAATAAAAAAAAACGGACTGAGATTTATCTCACCCCTTTCCAGTCTGAGTGTCAGGGTTTGATGAATTTTAGGAGGAAAAATGGAATCATGGATCTTTTTCCATGCTTCTTAAACTGGAGTCATATATACACTTGGGCTCACCTGCCCCTGGGATTTGCAGCTGGGGTTCAAGACGGCAAGAAAAGCCACAGAATATAAATATAAAAAGGGTTTATTTCCTTAAACAGTGATTTTAATTGAAGAATTAGGGAAAACTCAAAGTATAGATACCACCAATTAAAAGTTATTAACCACCCAAACCTAGAGGACATGACCTGTTGGCCAAATTACCATGTTTAAAAATAGGGAAATTTAGGGCTTCCCTGGTGGCGCAGTGGTTGGGAGTCTGCCTGCCGATGCAGGGGACGCGGGTTCGTGCCCCAGTCCGGGAGGATCCCACATGCCGCGGAGTGGCTGGGCCCGTAAGCCATGGCCGCTGGGCCTGCGCGTCCGGAGCCGGTGCTCCGCAACGGGAAAAGAAAAAAAGTAGGGAAATTTAGTAGGTATTACAATAATCTAAAAGAATGAAATAGCATTGCTTTCAACTGGAGAGGAAAGATCCACAGCAAAGCCTTATTAAAAAGTACAATAGGGCTTCCCTGGTGGCGCAGGGGTTGAGAGTCCGCCTGCCGATGCAGGGGACACGGGTTCGTGCCCCGCTCCGGGAAGATCCCACATGCCGCACAGTGGCTAGGCCCGTGAGCCATGGCCACTGAGCCTGCACGTCTGGACCTGTGCTCCGCAACGGGAGAGGCCACAACAGTGAGAGGCCTGTGTACCGCAAAAAAAAAAATTACAATAAGCAGCTGGAGTTACCTTTAATCAATACTCAAAAGCCTGGAATCTATGCATAAAATATTATCCAAATTGCAATGAGTACTTCTGACTTTAGTATTTCAAAAGGGAACCCCTTTCTGTTTCCTCTCTCTAGGAAGCTGTTTACATCGTCTACATATTCCAACCTCTGCCGTGGACAGGAAGGCCTCCAGAACTCAGCTAGAACCTTTAGGACTAGGCCAAGAGGGTAGACATTGGCTACCTGTGGTTATTTCAATGAAAATTAAGAAATGAAAAGTTGTTTTTCGATCACACTAGCTGCATTTCGCATGCTCAGCAGCGACATGTCATCAGTGGCTGTCACCTTGCCGAGGGCAGAATTATAGACCATTTCCACCTTTGCAGAAAGTTCTGGTGGATAGTTCTGCTCTAGACTGGCTCCTCTTCTCTGGTATGGAAAGGAGAAATGCTACACAACAAACATTATTCAATGCGTGAACTTCGGTCTCCTAAAGTAAACTCAGTTTAGGGTCTAACTTAGCCCACCACGCAAGTGGAAACCTCAACCACAGCGTGCGTTGCTTATACAGCAGGGGCTCCGCCGGCCTCTCCTCAGCAGCTCCAGCACCCTGGGTCACAGGGAACTGCATATGGCCTTATATGACAAAGGGTCCCTCGTGCTACTGACCTCAGGCACCTTAGCGGGGCCAGCCTTAACCTTCGCTTCAGGAACTTTTTCTTTCAGAAATACGGTATGCGCATTCAGGGTCCCAACCAAAGTATTTGGCTTAAAATTCAAAGGCTGTTGAGTTTCTGAAGACCGGATCTCCAAGGCATGGTTGGACGGGTTCAGGTGGTTCTGAAGGCAAAGTTCAACCAGTAGGTCCATCATCGCGTGGCTGAAAGAGAGAAACAAATCACGGTCATGGGGAATGTTTGCATCTTCTGCTAGCTGAGTGGGTTAAGACAAATGAACCAGTGGGTGAATAAGCAAATTGGCCGACCGAAGAAAGAAAACAGCTTCTCGTTAATTCCTCAAGCATGACTGCACAGTGATATCTTAACACTTTCAATACTAATAAACAACACTACTGAAAGTACCATCAGAATCAGAATAGCTGGGAAAATAGTTACATTTCTAGTTAAACCCATGGATATGTTGACCTGAATCCTATAAGGTCAGCACAAATGATATTAACGTATGGGCATAAGGCATTAAATTTTCAGTTATTCACAAATATAGTGTATCTTAAACACTGAAATTTTAAGTTGAAGACAATAGCTTTCTTTTTAGCTAAAAAGTATGCTTTTTAAAGACCAAAAATGAAGAAAATTACCTTATTTGAATTTTTATAATTTCTAAATTTTAAAATTTTTAATAATTTTTATAATGTCTCCCATCACAGATCATTATTTACTAAGGGAGCCAAATAACAACTCAGCTTGTCCCAAAGAATGAAATAATCTCATTTCCATCATTTATATTCACCTGGTGGAAGTTTGTATATTTCAAGCTGACCTCTCTTTTCCTACACATTTCCTGAGCAGTGCGGCATAAACACCTCACGAAAGCGTAGGTCCTCTCCTGTGATCTACTTCTTAATCAGGAACTGGCACGGCAATAATTTCAGGTCATAGTGATGCTTTCCAGGTGTCTGGCACTCAGGGGTGTGTAGACCTGGGACTCATGGTGCACCTGTAAAGGCACAGGTGCCAGCTTCTGCCCACCATTCGGTCATCACTCACCTTGAGGGCTGTGAGCTGCGGGGGCCCTGACACTGAACTGTGAAACCACAGGCAAAGCTGCAAAGTACCCTATTTCCCATTCACTTGTTAAAAATATCAATAATATTCTAGTGGATACAGAACATTTCCCAGCCATCTCCATGACAATACTTCCTCCCACCCGATATCCAGGAAGTAATTAGGTAACAGCCTATGTCTTAACCAGGGGACCCTGGAATCACCTGGGACGTTTAGGAGGCTCATCACCCCCCTGGCTCCTGGGGACTCTGAAAGGACACGCGGTGGGGACAGGGCAGCGCTAACCTTCACGTGGGCCACGCTGGTGGGCGTGCAGGCTAATGACGCTGTCAGCTCTGATTCCCTCGGCTCCAGGATAAAAATCATCTTTCTCTCAACGACACGCATAATGCGTCAGAACAGGCAAGCAACATCACCAAAGACTCCAAGACACGAAACTCCATGGAAAAGCCTCAGCACAGAAAACAGACTTCTAACGATGCTAAAATAACGACCTGCTACTTGTTACCACGTACTATGTTTCCTCCATGGCCCAGAGCCATTCTGTGCAGGTCACACTGTTCCCACTTACCCTCACCAAGCCTGGGGGGTGGGGACCGTTATCCCCCAGTTCCCATGAGGGGGTGGAGCTGGGGTTGGGACCCTGGTCCCATACGATGTTGACTGTCACTTCCCCTCTCTTATCTCCACCCACAGTCTACTGCCACCAAGTAAACCAAAAAGGATAAATTCTCCAACAAAGATTTGAATTAATCCTAGAATGTAGACCACAAAGGACACCAAAGCTAGTGATGTAACCTTCTGTTCTTCTAATTCAATAATTGGTAACATGTTTTTTTTGGGTTTTTTTTTTTTTTTTTTCTGTACACGGGCCTCTCACTTTTGTGGCCTCTCCCGTTGCGGAGCACAGGCTCCGGATGCGCAGGCTCAGCGGCCATGGCTCACGGGCCCAGCTGCTCCGCGGCATGTGGGATCTTCCCGGACCGGGGCACGAACCCGTGTCCCCTGCATCGGCAGGCGGACTCTCAACCACTGCGCCACCAGGGAAGCCCTTGGTAACATGTTTGAAACATCACATCTGACCTTCTGCAAGGGAGCAGGCCAGCTCGGGCTGGAGGGGTTTTCCTGCATCACAGAGAATAAACTCTCCTTGCCATTAACAGAAGCTGGGACTTATTCTCGCGTGGACTCGCCGACGAGTGATGTAGCACTTGGTTCCCGTCCGGATAAAGAACTGTACTTGGTTCCCGTCCGGATTAAGAATCTACCCTATGTATCGAGTGGATCTCCTCCACAACTGGCCGATCGGCACCCACCCTGCTGCCCTCACTCTTCTGTGACCCTAACGTAGGACTCGGCTCTGCCCACCGAAAGCTCTTTAATGATGAAGCTGCAGTGACGTTTTCAACACTTGCGGGTGGAAGCGTTTCTCAACAAAATGTTTGGTGGGAGTAGGGAAGGGAAGCAATTCCCAAGCAGAAAATTCTATGATGCTGGAGGCCTATTTCCTCAAATTGACCATCTGGGGAAGGGGGAAGCACAAAAAAAACCAAACCACTGTAAGACCATGATAATAAAACTCAACACCATACCCGTCATGGTATGTGCTTAAATTGTTCAAAGGGCACAGAGGCCATTACCGCTTCAGCCAAGGGGACAGCATCTCTTCCCGGGGCTGGAACCCAAGCCAGGACAGAGGGTTTCTGCAGGAGAGCAAGGAGGTTCAGGAGATGAGGAGAACTCAGGCTTTGAGAGCTGTCTGTTCTGCAGGCCTCTCTCTGTGGCTACAGAGAGTGACAGACACCGTATCCTAATGCAGACTGACCTGGGCCGCATCTAAGAAGCTGGATACACAGCACAAGGCCTAACGTGAGGACCTGGGTCCAGAAGCATGAGCTCATCTCGCGTTTCCTGCAGGGCCTCCCACTCGAGTGATTCCTCCCCAGGCCCATTTAAAGCATGATCTGAGGAACTACTTTCCAGCACAAGCATTTCTGGACGGTGTCCTCAGAAAACGGGGTGAGAGTTGGCCGGCTTCTCTGCCACTTCCATCGCACCATGGAAGTGGCTATTGGCTGGCATTTTAAGTCACCAAACTCCAAAACAGCCAGCCAGTTCTGTCTTTGATGCTACTGGAAAAAGTCACCCAGAAGGAAGAGGAAACCACAGCACCGTGGCAGCACCCGATGGCAGTCATGGAGGAACCGAGCTGCTGTCTGGTCCCCGGGGGTTTGGATTCACCGGACCTCAGCCTGCAGAGGATGAGAACTTCTAGCCAGGCATCCCTGCGTGCCCTCCACAGGGCCTCAGCAGGTCCCGGGGCCACACAGGAGAGGACTTTCCGGAGACTGAAGGTGGCTGCCTGGTTATCCCTGCACACTCTCATTACCTCCTGAGCCGGACTCCCCAGGTGACTCCCACCTGCCCACAGGAGTACCAGCACCGCCTCTGATCCGCTGGCCCTTTGATGAGGGGTCGGGCATCTTTCCCCCCGAAGCTGGTTTAATGAAGGGACTCCAGAGGCATCCTAGGGCCACCCTCACCACTGCTCAGACCTGCCGCTCTGCCCCGGTTTCCTCCTCGGTGAGGATGAAAGGATTGTCCATCCACCAGTGAGTCTTAAGTCACCCCTAAGTCACTGAGCACAGCGCCAGGCACATGGTGAGTGAGAAGTGTTTGCTGAATAAACGAGTGAATTGGATCCTGTCTTTGCTATTTGCGGTTGTGTGTGATGAGACGTTTTCCCTGGCTCAGGGCAGAGCATCTCTGCCGGGATGTGGCTGGACTCCATCCGGCTCTCAGCAGGTAGCAAGATATACTCCTTTAAAGCAGCACCCTCAGGGGATTGCCCCATAGAGTTTCTTACAAAGAAGAACACTAGGCAATCAGACACTCTCAGAGTGTCGAGAAAGACTCAGGTGGATTAAAGAAACTGACGACACCATCATCGCTAAGGACCCCAAGCACGCCCTCTGGTCTCAGTGGTCCCCCTGTATGAATGATGCTGTGGACAAATCATCTCCCCCCACATTCACACTGATCCCCCAACTCCCAGTGTGACCGTATCTGGACATGGGGCCTCCAAGGACGCAATTAGGGTTAAATGAGGTCATAAGGGTGGGCGCTAATCTGATGGGATTTGTGTCCTCAGAAGAAGGGACACAGAGAGCTCGCTCTCCCTGTAACCCCACCAAGAGGAGGTCGTGTGAGCACAGAGCAGGACAGTGGCCGCCTAGGACCAGGAAGAGGTCTCAGCATGAAATCACCTGCCGTCACCTTGACCTTGGGCTTCCAGCCTCCAGATGGTGGGGAGTAAATGTCTGTGTTCAGGCTGCCCCGTCTGTGGCATTTTTAAGACCGCCTGAACTAAGACAAAGACAGACACCATTATCAGGGTCTCTGCCTCCCTCTCTGTAATCCCAAGTTCAAGGGAAGAGTAAAAGGTAGTAACAAAGAGGACTGGTTACCCCAAACCACAGTAACAGGGGTGGTGGGTGGGCAATGACACTGATCTTTGGGGTTTCTCTCCATTGCTCCTCAAATATCCTTTTCGTTCCAACTTTTTTTTTTTTTTTTTTCTGCAGTACACGGGCCTCTCACTGCTGTGGCCTCTCCCGTTGCGGAGCACAGGCTCCGGATGCACAGGCTCAGCGGCCATGGCTTACAGGACCACGGCATGTGGGATCTTCCCGGACTGGGGCACGAACCCGTGTCCCCTGCACCAGCAGGCGGACTCTCAACCACTGCGCCACCAGGGAAGCCCTTGTTCCAACTTTTTAATCTCTGTTCCCTGAAAGAATCTTAAGTGCTCCCAATGTAAGGATGAAATTTATTCTTCGGCATTTGTTTGTTTGTTTTTTAGGCGCAAAAAAGTCTTTTATACAGTATCTAAGCTTCTTTTGCTCACTCATTCACCCATTCACTTAGACATTAGGTCCTACTGTGTGCCCAGCTGTGGGGATTCAAAGAAAATAAAATATAGCTCTAATTCTCATTTGGTCTATCAGAAAGATTTCACATTTTTAAGGGTGATTAAAAGAACATGCAGATTGCAGCCTTCCTTGAGCATTACACATTCAAAAATTCAATACTGAACATATCTACAGGTAATTTCTGCCCATCCCAAGCAACTTCGGTATTACTTCTGCAGTACTTGACATCAAGAGCACAAAGAAAACAGATGGGAATAATTTCAAATTTTATCCTTCACTTTGGATATTTATCGATTACGTTATAATGATACTTCAAACTTAAAGAGAAAGATAACTTGGGTTTAAATCTAAACAAAACACTATTCTTACAGCAGAAAAAGGGATTTCCCTCCTCTTAAGTTATTTTTAAGTTATTAAATTTATTTTTAAATTTAGAAAGTGAGTAGAATTTTTCTAGCTCTCTCTTTAAAAAATATTACTTTACAAATATGTGGAGATTTCCAAAAACTGGTTTGCATGAGTCGGTGGTTTCAATAAGAAGAACCTGGTCTTCTTTCAGGTGTGGTTCTTTTTGAAATCCTGGCAGAGCGCTGGACAGGTCGAGGAACAGCCCATGCCAATCCTGCGCTCCCCAAATGCAGAGGGCACGTGGGGACCAGGTTGTTTGGGGACCACATGGGAGTCAGAGAGGCCAAGTCCCGTTTCCGTCCGGCAGGGCTGACGGATGGACCTCTTCCTTCTCCAAGGGAGGGCGCTTCCATCTAAATCACAAAGCTTGGCTTGGTCAGGCTGCTGGGGCTCACTGAGATGCTTACACTCACCTACAACTCCCGCTTGCTGCCGTCATGCCGGCGAGACCCTGGGCTCACTCTCGGGGATCCCGAGCTCACCCGGATACGCTGACGTCTGGCAGAGCCATGGCACACACGGCAGCAGGGGTTCTCAAAGTCTAACACGTGTTCTGAAAGTTCAAGCGTGTTCAAGCCCAGATCGCTGGTCCCACCCCGGGGTTTCTGATTCACTAGGTCTGGGCAGGAAATTTGCATTTCTCAGAAGTTCCCAGGTGATGCGGCGGCTCTTGGTCTGGGGCCACACTGAAAAACTACTGCACCCTCGGTACTCATGAAATGAGCATTCAGTACCTAGCAATGATTGGATTAAAAGGTGCCACGGTGTCAAGTGTACAAATCACGTTAAGGTCGCTACTTCCAGATATAACGTTAAAACAATCTGCGTGCACTGTCAAATCATAGACTGGTTGAATGGGCCTAGTTTCTCGTGCGGGATCGAGGCCAGCAGGTGGCCTGAGCCCTGGGTAAGGCAGACTCTGGTGCTACAGAGTCAGAGCAAGTCCAGTCTGGCAGCTTCACCTGGTAACACAGAAGCGGGACATGGCAAGATGCTAGCAGGGCCTGCCCAGAGTGGGTCTATTGCCCAGAGGCTGGGCTCTGGGTTTGAGGCCAGGGTCACGGGCAAAAATCCAGTCTTATGGCCGCTTAGGTCCCGAGCCCATCAACGAGGCACGGGGGAACAGGCCGCAGCAAAATGACCAGGGGTGCCTGCGTCTCAGGCACACGTCAGAAGCCCGGTCATCGGGATGACGGCACCAAATCAGAGAGTTGGTCACATCCTCACAAAACCGAAATGTCACCGGGGCCACGCAGCTGCCCCAGCCTGCAGGGGGTCTGAGTATGTGACCAGGGAGAGAGGGAGTTATGCCGATTGGAGGGACACGCCTTCTCCAAAGGCGTTCGACTTGTAAAACTGTTTAAAACACACTGCTAGTTGGAACACCCTGACCTGGGGAGAGGGATTTCAGAGGCTGGAGCTTGACAGTTATCCTCGCTGCATGGGATGTCGTGAGCGGCTGTCTGGACAGGTGTGGACGGGCCATCTCAAAAGGCGGTGCCTTCTGGTTAGGTTCTGACCACAGAAACGTGTGTTTTCCCTAAGTCCAACCTCAGCATCTTTGACCCCTATCTTGTCCCTAAGTCCAACCTCAGCATCTTTGACCCCTGTCTTGGAGGTCATCTGACTTGAGAATCTAGAGCCTCCTGTGTCCAGGTCATACGGGAGCAGGCTTTTCTGTGTGCTCCTCACTTGGCAGGTAAGTCAACCAGCCCCCTGGGGGACCTGGAACACAGCCTGGATAGCTTTAAAGTTCCCTGTCAGTGCTTATTTTTAAAACGCACGTAAAGTTTGCACGCTACCTTTAATGTAGAACTATTGTTCACTGTGTGTGAGTTAAATGAACGTTCAGATGCACCAGCTTTCTCCTGACTTGCCTAGTGCTGGGGTGGAACCTTGCATCCCCAGAGGCACGTGCAGTCTTGTCAGCGGCAAGTGGAGCCATAGGATGGCTTCCAGGATACACGCTGGGACCCGGCCAGCCCTCGTGTCCAGGCCGCGCATCTCCCCTTCTCAATACGGGTTCCAGCAGCAGTACACTTCCGCCTTCTTGAACAAACTGGTCCTTTTGCGAATGCTATTTATTTCCTTCTGTTTGCTGGGATGTCCTCCTCCCAGTGTCTCATGAAAGCTAAGTGTTCAATATGTATTTTGCTCAATGAAGAAATGATCATTTTCATTTTTTTTAGTCTATCGGGATCCCACAAAAGGAGACTGCCTCTCGGGAGGATGGGTTTAGCACCAAATCCAAAACCGTAACAGCACCTTTTCACAGGATAAGCAAGGAGTTGATAATCTATGGTCTGCCCCTTAACCAGGCTATTTCCTCACAGGAAAGATTCTTATAAAGAAACTTAGTAACTGGAGGCTGCTGATGAAAATTAAGGGATTTTTAAGGCAGTGGAAATACTCTGCATGATACCAGAATGGTGGATACGTGTCATGATACATCTGTCCAGACCCAGGGAATGTAAAACACCGTGACTGAACCCTGATGTAAGCCATGGACTTTGGGTGATGATGACGTGTCAGTGTAGGTTCATCAATTAGAACAGAGGTACCACTCTGGCGGGGGATGTGGATAACGGGGCAGGTTGGGTGTATATAGGGGCAGGGGGTATGTGGGAAATATTGCTGCTTTCCTCTCAATTTTGCTGTGAACTTAAAACTGCTCTGAAAAATAAAGTCTTTTAAAAAACAGTATCCTTTAAGTGAAAATGTAAATCAAGTTAAACCAAGCCTATTATTTGGAGAATGGTCCTCTTCTGGCAGCATCCCCAGCATCAAAACTGCCCTTTCCAGCTTCACCCCCTTCACACACTGGTGCTGGAGAAGAACCAGCTGCCTTCAGGCCCCGGAGCCACGAGCTCACAGGGAGCAGGGTTCAGGCCACGGTGCCTTGCTGAAGCTGCAAGCCAACCACACACCTGCTTTCTCTGTAGGGAGCGTGGCCAGCACCTTGATGGGCAGGGGATAGAGGACAGACCAGGGTTGGGCTCGCTCACCCCTCCCCCCCCCATCTCGGAACAGGTGAGCTCTCTCCAGAAGGGATTCGGAGGACGATACCTGTGCCATGGGAGTCCTGTGCTGTTTTACAAGGCCGGGAACCTGCAAATCCATGCACGGTTGTAAACTTGGCTATTATGAATGGGGTCTGACCGCCCACAGAGGCAGGACTGAACACTGAGAGAGATTTCCTCTCTCCTGCGAGGGAAATGCTTGCCTTCTCCTGTCCTGGGCCCCTCGGGCTCGCATGCCAACTGGACGTGAGTTAATTTACCACATCAGAACGACACGGACCCAAATCTCAATTGCTTGACACCATTGATGAAGCTCCCTTTTGGCAAAGGGCATTTTCTCTTCAAAGCCCTTCTCTTTACTTGTCCCCCGGTTAGAGTGATGGGACCAGCGGTCTCCTGGCAGTGGCCCTGAGCAGTGCGGGTAGCACCCTTCCTAAAAGGGCACCAGAGCTTCTTCCTTAAGAAAGTTCCAGAACACCCGTTCCCATGTCTCATCTAAGAACATACGGAGACTTTTACTTACGTTTCTAAATCCAAAGGAAACTTTAAAACAAGAGAGAAAGAAAAATCACTGTCATATGCAGAATGGAATCATCAGACTCCAAGTACTAACGCGTTTTCCTTGTGAGAATCTTTCATGTTTGGAAAGGTAGTTAAGGTGCTGACTGTAAATTATAAACGACTTGCTTATCCTGCGGAAAGGTGGACATGTTCTCTGATACAATGGAAGAGAGAAACCACACTGATAAACGATTAGTAGATCTGGTTTCAGCAAGGGTCAGGAATGTGACTTGGGCCCACTCTTGTATTATTGAAGAGCAGGACACATAAAACCAATTCCCAGAGTAAGAAGCTGCAGCGTCAGCAAGTTGCAAGCCGCTAAGGGAGCCCACAGGTTGCTGCGGGAAACCCCTGGGGAAGGGATGAGTATTTACCTCTTAGAAAAGAGAAGAGTATTTTAATACTTAATCCCTACAGCTGAACCTATTCTCACAGCCGCATTGCAAAATGGCACAGTGATAACTTCTACTCTGAAAGAAAAAGAAAATTAAAATTGAAAGAATGTGTTCAGTTTGAAAACATTTTTCAAAATAATATTTTTAATTTACAAGTGGGCATTCTATCTCTCCTCATGCACTGGTAACATCGGACCTGTGTATTATTTAAGACACGACCCATGAGTCCATTTTCTTAAAAGATATGTAACTAGACAAAGAAGCCATGGTTTCACAGGTGTATACTTAGCCACAAACTCAAGCTGTACACATGAAATATGGACAGTTTTTATATGTTAATCGCACTTCACTAAAGTGTTTATTTATAAATGTAACTAGAAATTGGGCCAAAAATATAAGAATGGTGAGTCAACTGTAATACAGTCACTAATAAAATTACACTCGTCTATTAAAGTAGTTTGTAAACCTATGCTAATATGGCCTGCTTCTCGAGTTAAAGTTAAGTGGGAAAAGCGTATTTAGAACAAAGACACTTTAGAAACCTGAATATCTCTTGCGTGAACCCTGCCCACAGGAGCTACTGCCTTCTGTGGGCGCTAGGCCACAGGGATCACGGTAAGTCCTAACTTTGGGGTCCAGGGCCTTCTGCTGGTGGGGTGGTGGCCACAAGGAGAAGCCCCACAGAGGAGCACACCCTGGTGCACCCTGCTGGGAACACTCTGGAAAGCTGCTTGGCACCCCTTTTAGAGTTGAAGATGTTGTATCCTAGGTACATATCAATGCCTGGAGAAACATTCCTTAACTTTTTGTACACACAGCCCATAAAATAATTTTTAAAACTTATGTACCCCTTTGCCAGTAAATTGTCACCTGGAATTTTCCTTATAAAATTTAATAGTTGCCAAGGATGTAATATCAGGTAGAATCAGAATACTAAGATTTTAACATAAAACTGTTGTATCACTATTTTCAATGTACCCACAAGAATAGAAACACGCAGAGTGATGTGATTTCCACCATTATCCATTTTTAAAAGACTCGAGCAAACTTTTTTTAAGATTTAAATATTTCATATCATTTCTTACCTTCCTTGGCTTCCTAGAAATATGACTCCCATTCACTCCTGCCTCAGAATTATACAAAACTATTTTTATGCTTGAATGTTTTTATAATTGATCACTCTATCATATTCTGCACAATAAAATGTCTAAACATGTAAATGGAATTGTTTTCTGTGATTTTGTTAAAACTTTTTATTATGGATTGAGCTACTAACAGTAGTGTGGAATTGCTCAAACAGTGTAATTACGATCTATTTTGATAAGTATCAAACATCAAGTTAGAAATTCTATCGGTAATAACACCCTTCATACGCTTAGTGGAGTATTACCAGTGCTTCCGTCCTGCCTCTTACGGCTGGGAAGGGACGGGAAGAAGAACCAGCATGTGAGCTCGGCCACAGGTACCTTCGCAGGCAGATCAGCTCCAAATGAGGGTGCGGGTGGGAATCGAGGGTCTGGAAATTGATTCCCATCAGTGTCAACTCCACGGGTCGGATTTTATTCCTTAATCTAAACCTGCATTGTTTCCATTCGGAAGATTGATAACTGACGGTACTCATACTTCCGAGAGTCAGTCTGTAAGTGGACCCGAGGATGGTCACTCGGGGGGCTGCCCCCGGGCTGTGCAACTTCAGGGCCAAGGATGCCGGCCCCACCTGCGGTGGTGGTCACCTACTCGGAGGTGCTTATGGGCCTGAGAGCCCCCTTCCTTCTGAGCCCACCTCTAACAGGAGTGAGCTGCAGTCCTAAGGATGAGGGTGTGCGTGGTGGCCCAGCTGGCATGCAGCCGGGCCGCCTGCGACACTGCAGGTTGTCTCTAGGCCCAGATTTACACCCCAAGGCCCTGGTCCAGCCCAACGCGGGAGGATGCGCCCACTCCTCAGGTCTCGGTGGATCTGCAAACTGGACGGCAGAGCCCTCCTTGCCGCGCCCAGGCCCTTACCTCCCGTTGACCACACTCTTCTTCTCCAGCCCGCTAGGCAGCACCACGGTCATGGCCACCACCCTGCCATCCAGCGTCTCCTTCCTGCTGAGCAGGTTCTGCGGGGGGCTGGGGGACGCATCGCGGGAAGGTCTCTGTCCTCTGTGCACGTTGGGGGTGGTGGGCCCCCCGGGAGGGGGCGGAGCACGAGCCTTCATCTTCCTCCTTGGAAGGTGAGAACAAGAAGGACTGAATGAGGTGGCAGCTTCCAACCCAAAGTTAGCAAATCACTTGTCGATGGCCAGCAGCTCCTAAGGACCTTTCCTCCTAATTGTCCAGTCTTATAAGTGCTTAAGGCCTTCTGAGTTGCACGAACTTTTAAAAATCAATATATTACAACAAGGACCTACCGCATAGCACTGGGAACTATATTCAGTATCTTGTAATAACCTAAAATGGAAAAGAATCTGAAAAAGAATATATATATATATATATATATATATATACACACACATATACGTGTATGTGTGTGTATAACTGAATCACTTTACTGTACACCTGAAACATTGTAAATCAACTCTACTTCAATTAAAAAAATCAATATATTAGCACTCTTCAACATAGAGAAAATGGACAACTAAGAAAAGTAGAGGATGCATCATTTTTTTTAATTGAAGTAGAGTTGATTTACAATGTTGTGTTAATTTCTGCTGTACAGCAAAGTGATTCAGTGATACGTATATATACATTCCTTTTTAATATTCTTTCCATTATGGTTTATCACAAGATATTGAATATTGTTCCCTGAGCTATGCAGTAGGACCTTGCTGTTGATCTATTCTATATATAAAAGCTTGCATCTGCTAATCCCAAACTCCCACTCCATCCCTCCCCCACCCCCTCCCCCTCAGCAACCGCCAGTCTATGGTCTATGGAGGACGCATTTTTGAAAGTAAGTGTTCCTGGAAAGAAACAGCCTAAAATGTGTTCCCCTCCTGGGAGTGGGCTGGGGCAGCAGAGTTTGCTTGGACCAGTCCTTTCTGAACCATTGACTGGGTTACAAATCCCAGCTAATTAAGGGGTCTGCATTGCTCTAGCTGAAACCGCTGGATCCACAACCAGCCGAGAATCTGGAGCCCATGGGTCCATGGTATTGAGGATGTGACAGGACTATATCAGGAGGTACTAAATAAGCCAGAAAATCCACCAGACCAACACCCACAGACACGGGCGCTGTGGGCGGAGGTGGCAGTTTAGTGGCAGGGGCTACAAGTGATGGTATTTTAACACGACACCTGCTCCCCCTCTGTTTTCACCTTATTTCTGACTGTGCTTTGAATTCTCAATTCACCTTGTAGATTTCTAAACACCTGTCAATAAATCACCCACTCTGACAAACATTTTTAGAAATTCTTGTCTCCTCCACATTATTCAGGGGAGGCAATGGACCTTACTTTGTGTAGGTGTTTTATTTTATATTTAGGTACATAGGTGTTTTATGTACAAGTACATATATGTATACGTATGTGCATGTGATGTGTATGTTTATGTGCATGTATATACATGCACACATTTATTTATATGTTTCTTATTTATATATAAGAATCTTATTTTACAGAGGCCCTGGGCATTATATAACAAGAACTGGCATTTACTCAGCATCAGGACCTATGCTAATAATACGCTTAGGAAGCTCACTTCATTGAAAATATTTTGCAGTTGAGAACACTGAATGTCAGTAAGATCCTAGCTCCCCCGAAGCCCGGAGCAGGGATGCAGAACAGGTGTGTCTGGCTCCCAGGGCCTTGCCCCTCCCCACCTCGCTGTGCTCCCGCCTGCCCTCTTCCAGAGTGAGGAGCCACAGAGAGGCCACGTGAGCCCTCAATGTTGAACTTCTCCTGCAGAGCAACGTGCTGGGGCACTCTGGCCCAGAGCATCAGACACCAGAATTCCATTTCTAGGAATTTATCCTAAAGAAACAATCCCACAGGAATGCATTGTGGGAGGTTCAAAGATACTCAGTACAATGCAATTTATAATGGCAAACGTATGTAAGATATTCTAACCACAGGTCAGAAAGAGAGAATTTCAATAAATGATGGTACTAAAACAATGTTATACCAGTACTGGTTAAATATACTTTTTAAAAGCAATTTTTATTTTATATTTGACTATAGTTGATTTACAATGCTGTAGTGGTTTCAGGTATACAGCAAAGTGTTTCAGTTATACATATATATATATATATATATATATTCTTTTTCAAATTCTTTTCCTATTTAGGTTATTAAGAAGAATCAATATTGTCAAAATGATTATACTACCCAAGGCAACCTACAGATTCAATGCAATCCCTATCAAATTACCAGTGGCATTTTTCACAGAACTATAACAAATAACTTTAAAATTTGTATGGAGACACAAAAGACCCCAAATAGCCAAAGCAATCTTGAGAAAAAAAAACAGAGCTGGAGGAATCAGGTTCTCTGACCTCAGACTATACTACAAAGCTCAGTAATCAAAACAGTATGGGGCCTCCCTGGTGGCGCAGTGGTTAAGAATCCGCCTGCCAATGCAGGGGACATGGGTTTGAGCCCTGGTCCGGGAAGATCCCACATGCCGCAGAGCAACTAAGCCCGTGCACTACAACTACTGAGCCTGTGCTCCAAAGCCCGAGAGCCACAACTCCCGAAGCCCAGGCGCCTAGAGCCCGGGCGCCTAGAGCCTGTGCTCTGCAGCAAGAGAAGCCACCACAATGAGAAGCCCGCGCACCACAAGGAAGAGTAGCCCTCGCTCGCCTCAACTAGATAAAGCCCACGTGCAGCAAGGAAGACCCAAGGCAGCCAAAAGTAAATAAATAAAATTTAAAAAAAAACCAAAAAACAGTATGGTACTGGCACAGAGAAACAGAAATATAGACCAATGGAACAGGATAGAAAGCCCAGAAATAAACCCACACAACTATGGTCAATTAATCTACAACAAAGGAGGCAAGACTATACAATGGAGAAAAGACAGTCTCTTCAATAAATGGTGCTGGAAAAACTGGACAGCTACATGTAAAAGAATAAATATATTTTAAATGTATATAAGTTGATGTTCCAAAATGCTCAATACAGGCATTTTAAGAAAACAAACTTTGAAATATTATTTGTTTTGAGAAATACCGTTTATAAGAGAAGTATGCATTATAGCAATAGATCACAACATAGTCTAGAAAGACAAGGCAAAGAATTAGTAACAATGATCTCTGGGTGATGGGTACCATGACATTTGTTTTGCTATTTTCACTTCTATGCATTTCCTAATTTCTTCTATAATATCACCTCTCTATGCATTAGTTGTAAAATGAAAGAGGTCATTTAAAGTGGGGAAAAACAGCAAATACGGTTCAGATGAGGCCTCAAACCATCACTGTTCACTTCACTGGCCAACACAAGACTTAGGAATGACACCTGGGTTTCATCCTCTACCCTGATAAGTAGACATAAATTAATTCTCTTTTTTTCTTATTAAAAACCTTATACCTACATCATATTTTTTATAATTTTTATGCTTTATTCTTATTCATTATATACTTTTTCCTTTAAACTTATAGAAATAAAGATGAAGTAGGAAACATATATTGCACTGGTCTAAGGACTGTGTAGTATTAATTCATTTATTCCTCACAATAACACTGTGAGGAGGGACTGCCATTCCCATTTTATAGGTAAGGAGTCTGGGCACACCTTTCTCAGATTACAGACAATTTGTTTCCAGAGCCTGAAGTTTTAACCAGTGCATCCTTCAGCCTCTATTAGGAAGACCAGATATCGGCCCATTATACAGATGGAAAAGTCAAGGCAGAGAGACTGGTTATGTGTTCCTTCATTAATCAACCATAGGTCTCGGCTAGAAGCCCAGTCTCTGAGCAGTCCACCTGCCATTAGCATTACCTCCCAGAAGCACTTTCAGGAAAAAATCATTTTTAGGAAATAAGTATACTTTCCAAGTAAACTACATTTTATTTCTGGGTACTAATAAAGCTGGCTTTACAATGGAATATTACTCAGCCATAAAAAAGAATGAAATAATGCCATTTGCAGCAACATGGATGAACCTAGAAATTATCATACTAAGTGAAGTAAGTCAGACAAAGACAAATATCATATGATATCACTTCTATGTGGAATCTAAAATATGATGCAAATGAACTTATCTATGAAACAGAAACAGACTGACAGACAGAGAACAGTCTTGTGGTTACCAAAGGGGAAAGGTGAGGGGGAGGGGTAAATTAGGAGGCTGGGATTAACATATGCACACTAATATATATAAATAGATAAACAACAAGGATTTACTGTATAGCACAGGGAACTATACTCAGTACTCTGCAATAACCTAAATGAGAAGAGAATCTGAAAAAGAATAGATATATGTATATATATAACTGAATCACTTTGCTGTACACCTGAAACTAACACAAGATTGTAAATCAACTATATCCCAATAAAAAAAGAAAAAAAGCTGGCTTGAAGGCTTGAACTCCTTCAGAACACACTGAATAGAAAAGGAGGCATTTGTTCATTCAGCCAGCACTGCGATGGGGGCAAAAGAGGCAGAAGAAATGTCTACTGCCCCAGATTTTTCCAAATAAATGCTGTCCCCACCACCCAGAGTCAGCTTTGGGACACTGTTTCCATCCCAACCTCCTCCCCATGTCTACTGCTGCACCCCCAAGCCCTCATCACTAACGTCTGCACAAATGCAGTCTCTTCCTACACCCCAGCCTCCTGCCACCCAATCCTACTGTGACCCCCTCATTCCACAAACATGCACTGAGCGCCACCATGGATGCCCTTCATCTTCTCACACTTTGCTCTGTACATAGCAGCCCCGGCCACACAGAGACCACGATGCTCCCTGCGGGCTGCACGGATGCCCAGGAAGGCTTCTGTGGGTCCAGTGCTGTGTCATGTGCCCATGTGTGAGTGCACATGTGTGCATGTGTCAGTTGGCCAACATTGAAAAAACTAGAATGTTTCACAAGAACACAATGAATTTCTGGCTTTTTTTGAAAAAATTAAAAATCAAAGATCTGATTGGGCTCTGAACACCTTCACAGCAAAACCCAGCTGTGTGTGGCCATCTGGACCCATAGACTCCGGGCCATCACACACCTGTCCCCTGTGCAGCTGTCACAACATCCAAACCACAGCGAAAAAGCCCTTGAAAATCAGGGCTCTCCACGGACCCTCAGTCCTGGCCCCTCTTGGATCTCCCCCACTTGGCTGGTAACAGGACACTGGTCCCTGATCCTGGAAGCACGAAAGTCCCCCCTTGCCTTTGCCTCACCATCTGCCTTGGAGGTTTTGATCCCTTGAAGACACAGCTCGAAACCATGTCTCCTGAGAAAGCTCCAGGTGCTTCTGGCCTCCAGACACACACGGCTGAGCTCAGGGGTCTCTACCTGCATGCAGAAGCACCTGGGAAGCTTAAAAAGTGTTTACCTGCCGCCACGAACCAATCAAATCTGAGTCTCTGAGAGCTGGTTTATGTTAACGATCACATCTCTTTAGAACAGAGGCTCCTGTCTTAACACGGAAATGGCATATGGTTTTAGCTGTGATTTTGTATCATTTGATAAAAGCAACTGATAGAAAAATATACAGTTAATATATATGTTCATAACTTCACGAATCTGTTTTTATTTCACAGAATAACATTTGCAGATTTTCAGAAGTGCACGTGGAAAATTTCACACCAAAAGTGACTGCCTGGGGTATGGATGGATTTGTGGCCCTGAAACCAAGCAGGACCCTGTGGGGCTCCTGGGCACGCAAGCCTTGTTTTTAGGGGACAGACTCCAGCCTCCATGCCCTTCCCTGAGTTCCAAAGGGCAGGTTAAAACAGTTGCTAATCAGGGAAGGGAGGGGATGCAGGGACAAGGGACAACAGTCAAGAAACAACAGTGTAGCCTTGGGGCAGGGTCCTGGGTTCCCCTCAAGGAATATACAGAACAATATCTTTAAGCTCTTTATAGAACTAACCCCCCCCCAAAATGGAAGATATTAGCATTCTTCATTCCAGAGAAGATCTCATCAAGAGACCACCTGAGACCAGATTAAAGTAACCAGAGAAGCCCATTAGGAAGAGCCGGCCTGAGGCCAGTTTAAGGAATGCAGGCCCCGCACACACACCCTGATCTTGATCAGCAGCCCCCGCCCTTGAACCATCACTATAAAACTCCTCACCAGATCCCCTCGGGTTGGGACACACAGTTCTGAGGGGTACCAGCCTGCTGTGTCCCCCTGTGCCTGGCAAAGCAATAAATCTATTCTTTTCTACTTCACCCAAAACTCTGTGTCTAAGATTTGATTCGGCACCAGTCCATAGAGGCTGAGTTTTCAGCATCAGACCCGCTTCAGAAGCTTCGTGTGTGTCCGCGAATGTCCTGGCCGCAGAGGTCCCACCCGCACTGTGATTAATCTCTTTATGAGGCAAACAAGAACCTCATTTCTTCCACTATTAGTTAATATCTCCAGAAGGCAGCAGGTGCTGTACTAAGGCTGTCTGTATGCTCAATATTTAGCACACTGCTCTACATATTTGTAGGTTCTTAAAAATGCTCATTGATATTGATGTTGGCAACAGTGAAATTATATCAGTTTCAGCCTACAAGGAACTCAGCAGACTTATAAAATCTTGAGACAACAATGAAATTGAAGAACTCTGCATGGACCGCAGTGGTGGGGTGTCCACCTACAGAGGAGGCTGTGAGCAACCCTGAGGATGTGCAGACTTTGGAGATGAGGGAGCAAAAAACGTGTATGGTGGGGGAGGAAAAAATACTGCAATGCACATCACAGAACGAGATGTCAAACAGCATTGATGGGCTGACTATACTGCCAGACAGTGTACCAGAGTGCTGTGGGTTTTCCAAATATGCTTTATCTCTTACTCAACCATAAAAAAGAATGAAATCATGCCATTTGCAGCTACATGGATGGATCTAAAGATGATCATGCTAAGTGAAGTAAGTCAGACAGAGAAAGACAAACATCATATCACTTACATGTGGAATCAGAAAAAAGAAAAAAGATACAAATGAACTTATTTCCAAAACAGAAAGAGACTCACAGACACAGAAAACAAACTTATGGTTACCAATGAAGAAAGGGTGAGAGGGATAAACTAGGAGTTTGGGATTATCATACACACACTGCTATATATAAAATAGATAACCGACAAGGACCTACTGTATAGCACAGAGAACTAAACTTAATATTTTGTAATAACCTATCTATAAGGGAAAAGAATCTGAAAAAGAATATATGTATATGTGTTTGTGTGTGTATATATATATATATATATATATATATATATATGAAACTGAATCAATATACTGTACACCCGAAACTAACATGATATTGTATATCAACTATACTTCAACAGCAATAAATAAATAAATAAATAAATACTTTGTCTCATCTGACCCTCATAGTCTAAAGGATAAGATCTCCAGCTCTCATTTTACAGTTGGGGGAACTGTGCACAGGTGGGTTCTAAATAAACAGGTATCCCACAGATACTTGGGGAGTGCCTAAATTACTTCTTTCAAGGTCCCCAAGAAAGAGGTCGGGACCAGAGGATGGTTTTGTGTCTGTTTTGTCTGGAGGAGGGGCCCAGCTACTGCGGGAAGAAGTTCCCAGGTGGGACGCCGCTGAGGACCTGGCTGACCCTGTAGCCAGCGGGGTCCCTGAGGCCTTGGGAGGGGAAGTCAGGAGTTAGGTGAGGGAGGCAGCGTCCGGGGAAACAGTTGGAGAAGCAAGCCTGGAGAGGCAGCAGGTACAGCCCCAGGTCCACAGTGCGAGGGCTGAAGTGGAGGACAGGTGGGGTGGAGAGAGGATGCCCGGACACAGACGCCACGAGGGAGAAGATGGGCTGGGGTCGTGGGGAGGCCACTGCACGTCACCCAGACTCCTGCAGGAGGCTCCACAAAGCCCCACAGAGGATGCGTCCTGGGGGTCGGCCAGCAATCGGCTTCCCATGGATGGAGTTCGAGATGACAGTGACACTCCCAGTGTTAAGTGGAGTGAGTACGGGCAGAGGGAAAGGAGCAACCGAAGACCTCTCTCAGGACACTCTGGGGTCCTCGCTCTCAGACCAGGCACCTCTGTGGTCCCAGCCCCTGAAAGGCCCTGGAAGCGGTGTTAGTGCGTGCAATCTGCGGGGTGACGGGTCTGCAGATTTAGGATGGGGCTGCCAGGAGGGACAAGGGCACCGAGAACTCAGTTGTGGCCCGAACCTGGGCGCCTCCTGGTCTCAGGTGGGAAGGCCAATCCCCATCCTCCGTTTCCCCTCAGTCCAGTGTGACTGGCCCTCACACCTGGACAGTGGCTGACTTGGCTCTGAGGCCACACCTGGCCACAGCAGAGAAGAGCATCTCTTAGGTGGTCCTGTGTGTGCACCTGTGTTGTCTCAGGGGAGTTTCCTTCCTGGACCTCAGTTTCCAGGTTGGTGAAACTGGGGGATTCCAGTTCTAATAGACTAAGTCACAGAAAAATATAAACCCAAACTACCACCATTGTATTACATTAAATTAAGCTGCAGTCAGGACTGGGGTGGCCACGACCAAAAAAATCAGAAAATAACAAATAATGGCTAAGACATGGAGAAATTAGCACCCTTGCCCACTGCTGGTGGGAATGTGAATTGGTGCAGCCACTACGGAAAACAGTACGGAGGGGCCTCAAAAAATTAAAAATAGAACTACCATGCGACCCAGCAATTCCACTCCTGGGTACATACCCCAAAGAATTGAAAGTAAAGACTCAGAAAGATGCTTGTACACCCATGTTCAGAGCAGCATCATTCACAATAGCCCAAAGGTGGAAACAACCAGAGGCTATCAACAGATGACACACACTGTGGAATATGATTCAGCCTTAGAAAGGAAGCAAATTCTGACACCGGCCATAAGATGGATGAACCTTGAGGACATTAAGCCAACTGAACAAGCCAGGCACAGAAGGACCCCTATTGCCTGATTCCACTTATAGGAGTTCCGGAGGGCAGCCAAGTTCACACGGGGGCAGGAAATAGAAGGGTGGTTACCAGCAGCTGGGGGGAGGGGGAGACGGGTAGTTTTGTTTGATGGGTTTAACAGAGTTTTTGTTTAACAGAGTTCCGTTCGCTGAATGGTTCCAGATGGAAAAAAGTTCTGGAGACGGCTGCACAACAATGTGAATGTGCTTAACATCACCGAACTGTATGCTTCAACACGGTTCAAACATGGTACATTTTACGTCATGTGATTTTATCACAATTTAATCATTGCCTCCTACTAAAATTAAGTTTTCATCCTAATAAAATTAGACTTCATCCTAATGAAATCGTTTCATCCTGGTAATGGGATCAGCTGGTACTGTGAGTCTTACTGCCAGGGCTCGCTCCTTCTTGGGGGCCCCTCAGCCTCTGTCCCACCACCCACGAGAAGCTTCACTGGCTGGGGGGCAAGGCGGAAGATGCAGGACCTGACGGGGGTGGAGGCTCATGGGCCCCTTAGAGGAAAGGGAAGGAAGGGGTGAGGCTGCATCCGCCCGGGGGAGGGAGCCCTGAAGGGAGCAGGGCCCGAGGGCAGCGAGGCATCTCTGCTGCCCCCCCACCCTCCTGCACCCCAGGAGCATCACAACACCTCAGGCTGTGTGTTCCAGGGTGTAACCGTGGGCCAGTTCAAGAGCAGAAGCTGCCCAGGTGCACGGACCCCCCAGGCCCCTCCGCTATGAGCAGCACCTCCACACGACGTGGTCGCAGCACCACTGACCTCCTCTGCCCGGAGGGGCCACTTCGGACCACCTTCACTCGGTCCAGGGAAGCCGAGGTGCTGACCTTGGAAGGTCTGTGCGGGTGTCGGGCGTTTGGGGTCACCTGAGTCAGGGAGCGTGTGGCCGTCAAAGGGCCAGGTTTGTGCCCCAGTCTGAGGACCCACCGGGCAGGGACCCAGGGCCTGGCCCCTCCTGGGCACACCCCGGGAGGCTCTTCAGGGCATGAGCTGCTGAGCAAGCCACTCACCTGCCCTCTGCTCCCTCCAGGAAAGCAGCTGGGAGTGCCCGGGCAGGAAGGACTTAGCAGATGAAAACAATAAAAATAAAAACATTCCTGGCATCTCAAAGGTAATCCGTCTTAAAACCATCACGTAAAAACATTTCTGGCATTTCAAACAGCATCAGTCAGAGCTCCACACGGTTTTATCTTAAAACCATCACATAGTTCCGACCCAAACGTCAGGGCCATGTCTGCTAGTTACCACATCAGCGGGGGCACTGCCAGACGGCTTTTTCCGCCCAGAGCCCTTCGGTGTGAATCAGGAGGCGGAGACGCTGCCCCAACGAAAGGCAGCCGATCCAAGACGGTGTGGGCTGTGCGTCTGACACCGTCTGGGCTCAGTGAGCGCAAATCCCAGGGCCGGGTCCAGGCAGCTGAATGAAAACCGACCTCCAGGCTGTGGCTGGCACCCAGCCAAGCTGGAGGGGCCCGGGCAGGCAGGGCTGCAGCCTGAGAAGAGAACGTCCACACAGCTCTCTACTTCCCTGAGCACAGTCCAAAGGGCGCTCTGCTCTCTAGTGTGACTCTCCGTGGATGCCGAGGCTGGTGCCCGTTCCGCCGAACGAGCAGCCTGCAGGATCCCCGCCCATTTACCATGCTGGCAGCCCGGGCAGGAAGCGGGGTGAACAGCGTCTCCTGGAAGGGAATTTCAAAGTTCAAAGAAATCTGAAGCCCGCCCAAATTTCAAAGAAAAACCAGACCAGGCTACTCGTGGTTCTGATCCGCCGGTGAAGCAAGCTCTGGCTTGGTGGGTCTGTTGGCGCTGCAGGCAGCAGGGGTCACCGTTCTCTTCTAAGAGTCTTCCCAAGCAGAAGTTTGCTTCCTCTCCGAAGAGTCAGAAAATTGGACACGAGCTGCCCTGGTTCTCAGGGTCAGGTCACTTCCAGGGTCACCTGGATTCTCCTCCAGCTCTTGGACGCGAGGTCTCTGCTCACCCCCAGGGAGGAAGCAGCCCCGAGGCTGCCAGGCACTTCCGCTGAGAATCAGTGCAGGAGGCCTGGGGTTCTGGGCAAATGGCCCCGGCCGGCTGGCCGGCCGGCCTCCCGAATCCGACTCTGGATTGAGTCACCTCCTTGGGAGCCGTGGGTGCCGCAAAGAATTCAGTGATCTGGGACTCACTGGTTTGGAGGAAGCATCAGAGAAAGGCGGGCAGGAATGACAGGCTTTTAATCATACCATCACAAACATTATCCTTCACACCTAAAGACTTAACTTCTCCTATGAGCAGTGCCACGTGTGTCTGGGAAGACAGTCATCCACTAAACAAATACGTGGTGGTCTCATCACATCCCATCCTAAGATCGATGACCACAGCTGTAAGTCACCCTCCACGGGATCATGGTCCCCAAGGCTGGGCATCAGCTCACGTGACACAGGAAGAAGGATGGTACAGCCACGAGGGCGCGGAAGGCAAGAGTGCTCCGCGGGGACTGGTGAGGGCTCTTGATTTAGGCTGAGTTCACAAAGTTGCAGGAGATGATGTGTGAGTGGTGACATGAACAGTCAGATGGAGGTGGTAAGGACAAGCGTGGGCCTGAGGCTGTCCCCAGCAAGGACGGTCATCCTGACGGCACCCAGGTGGGGAGGGGCCTGGGATGTGGGCACATTCCAGGAAGGCTGGCATGTGGTGAGGCAGGGGGATGAGCACAGACTGGGTTAGGGAGGCACCCTGGGCGCGCGGAGGGGGAGACATCGGGCGTTTCCTATGAACGCCGAAGAACAAAACAGGCTCTTCTCGCAAGGCACATGATTCACACGTGCACACACACCCACACGTGCACAGCTCTGGAAGGCAAGTTCACAAACAAGTGCAAATTTAAGGCAGCTGACCATCAGACCCAAAGGAGAAATCCCACCCTCATGTGAAACAAGAGAGGGGCAGGGGTCAGACAGAATCAGGGGCAGAAAGATCTACGGAAGCAGGACTGCGGGAAGGTCGGAGATGTTCTGAGAACGGCTCCACCTGGGCGAGGATCCCGTGTGCCTGGCGTCAGCACCCTGGCCGAGATGAAGACTAGGGTGCTGGCCTCCCTGGTGGAAACGCACCTAAAGGGTGAGGTGTGCAGACAGCCCCAGGGGACACACACTCCCCTACATCCCACCCTAAAGGGAAGGCCGTCCCGTCCCCAGCGGTCTCCGGTGGGGTCTGAGGGTGGACACTTCATTTCCCTTTAAGCCCATATGTCTGTGAGCCGGGGTGGCGGGGGGTGAAGGTGAGGACATGCAGGCAGGTGTGGGCGCGGGCAGCACGTGCATCTGTGCTCGCGAGGACCTCAGGGTCTACACCTGCAGCTACCCACGCCGCGAGGACTCAGCACATGCTCAGCACGAAAGGGAACCGAGTCAAGTGCTTCTGCCCTGCTTTCTGGCGGAAGAAACCTGATTTTGTGACACTGACAGTGCTGGTTTCAGAGCTGCCTGCTCGTGGACACAGCAGCTAGGAAGTGTGAACGCATACGCCAAGGCTTTTCCAATGAAGGCACTGAACACTCACAAGGGACGGGCCTAGCAAACACTCCGGGATCTGCCCAGGAGGCCGGGACTAGCCGCAGATGTTGTGGTCTCGCTGTTGTGAGGCTTGAACTAGGTAACATACGTAAGATGACTGGCCCAGGACCCGGTGAGGGGCAGGTGCCCCCAAGAGGTCACATGTCTGTACAGGCTCTCACGCCCCAAAGAGGGTATCTGACTGATGAAGAAATCTGCAACGGACTTAGTACTGTGCTAAGTTCATTTCTAGCCAGAAGGCACACAACGGCTGCACAGAAATGAGATGAGGGCAGAATGTGCTTGAGGATGCCTGTTTATCTCTTCTTAAACAGACACTTCACAGATTTCTGAGATAATTATTGAATTTTTAAGTAAAACTTTTGTGCAAGAAAATTGGTCTCTATAACACTTTTTTAAAAAAACTAAAGTATACCAATCCCTGAAGATCTACAAAGGGATTCATTGGCAGCCCAAAGTGCAGAATATTTTTTTTTGACACGTGCAATCATTTCAATTTTTTTAAAATTAGTAGTAGCCTACGTGAGGTCATCTGCATTCCACTCACTGCCACACTGCTCCCCACCAGGGCCGGGTGGGGCTGGGGACATGCCAGCAACAGAGAATGAAGGACTTCTGTCCCCTGTACCATGAGGGGTAAGGGACCAAGCCCTGCATCGCTTCAGTACAAACTAGCTTTTTCTTTGTTGTCTGAGAACGACATGAAGACCCTGGCCTTTCAACTAGCTGTGTGCACCGTTCAACAGGCAATGAGGACCATTTCATGTAACTGCTTTTTAGTTTCATGTTTGGATGCATTATGAACTGTATCCAGCAGACTAACGGCATCTGTTTAAGTTATTTGCATTAAAAATAAAAGCAATGAGTCAGACAAAGGCAAATACCATGTGATATCACTTATACGTGGAATCTAAAAAAAGGCTACAAATGAGCTTATCTACAAAACAGACACAGAGTTACAGATGTAGAAAACACACTGACGGTTACCAGGGTGCAGGAGGGGGGAGGGATAAATTGGGAGACTGGGATTGACATATACACACCACTATACATAAAGTAGATAAGCAGCAAGGACCTGCTGTACAGCACAGGGAACTCTACTCAATACTCCGTAATGGCCTATATGGGAAAAGAATCTGAAAAAAGACTGGATATATGTAACTGATTCACTTTGCTGTACAGCAGAAAGTAACACGGTATTGTGAATCAACTGTACGCCAAGGAAAATTTTAAATAAATGAAAGGAATCATGAAGATGGTGTCTATGGAAAGGATGGTCATCCTCTTAAAGCCAGAAGATTGATGTGCATGATAAGAAGCCGAAATACAAAGGTTTAACTTTTCACATTTAAATGGAATATTGGCGGTTTCAGCTGGATTTCAGCCACAGAATGGGAGTGAGAGCCGTGATTCAGAGCGAGGGCTACAGGGCAAGAAGCCTGGTTCCAAGCCTGTCTCCTCAGCATCCCATGTCCCGCAGTGCCTGTCGCTGTCCCGGGGGTGTCCCTGGCGCTGCTCCTTCCTCTGCGTGACCCCTGTCAGCCTCACCCACTCAGGAACTGGATTTAGGGGAGGGACCCGGGTCACACCCGGGAAAGAGCCTTGAAGGGGGTCAGCATGAGGGAAGCGATGGACTGCTTCTCTTTTGTAAACGTATTCACCCAGTAGGTGGAGTTTCCCTTCTGCAAGGTATATTCTACAGTTTTCTCAGGAAATTCAGTGAAAGTTTAAACATATCAAGTACCTGCGTTGGCGGAGCCCAGGTGAGCTCTGGGCATCAGCAAGAAGAAGGGCCTTCCGCTGCTACCGACAACATCCTTCTGTTTATCCTTTCATGGGTCAGGAGAGTCCAGGAGAAAGTGGAACCCAGACATCAGACCCCAAAGATGACGCCCAATAAAGGCTAATAGGGTTGTTAGAAATGAGGAGAAAACATACCGTGGAGGCAACAAGGGCACGAAAGAGTGGTCTTCACAACGGTCGTCAATACCTGAAGCAACAGGGCACAGAGCAAGGGCGTGTTTGCCCCCCCCTGCCACCCCGGCCAGGGGCAAGGGACAGAGACACCACTGCTACCAAGACCCGCCTTCTGGCTGGGACACAAAGAGAGCAGTTCCAGAAAATTTGGGGTGGTCTGGGATAGAATCCCAATTGGACAAAATCCCCCTCCACGTGATTCCCGTGGGCCCCTTCCCACCCCTCACCCCTTCTCCCTCTGCTAGATTCTACACTCAAGCCATCATTTAAATCACAGATCGCAGTAGCCACCACGTCCTCGCTTACGTCCCCCCAGCGCTGCGGCGCAAGCACACCCACCTTGCCTGTCCCCGTCTCCTCGGTCCCCCCACGCCTCCTCCTTTGCTGCCTTGAATCAGCAAGCTCTCCCTCGTCGAGGGCTTCACACACCGTTCCCTGCTGTCGCCTCTCCTCACCCTGGAAGGCGCGCTCCTCAGAACGTTCTCTCCCCCATCCCTACTGCGACCCCGTAGAATGTTCTCCAGCAGAGCATCCGGCCAGTGTCTCTCACAGCGCTTCTCCCAGTAGGCACTCACAGGACTTGGACCAGACCACGGACCAGCCACGACTCTAGACTCTAACCCCACGACTCTCTTGGTCCCAAAAGAGAAGGTAACTCAGAGACTACTTGCTGTACAAGTGAGTCAGCTCCCCTCTGCTGTGATTCAGCTGCGTGTCACTGCCCTGTTGTGCGAGCATCTAAGAGAAGGTGGACGTCCCAAAACCCAGGCCAACACCCGGGGACGGCACGGCACTGCGGAGGGCGGGCAGGATGGGTGCGAGGGGGTAGCGAGCCCTCCCCAACCTCCAGTAACAGCTCCCACGCCTCTGAGCCCAGCAGTAACCGGGGTTTTTAGCTCTCAGTTTCTGGACGTACAAGCCAGCCAAGTCCCAAGCACTTGGCATACATACGTTCAGTCCTCACAACAAGGGCACATGCAGGGTTACTCTCCCCACTGTACAGACGGGAAGACTGAGGATCCGACAGGTAAGGGACTCTCTCGGGTTCACACTGCCACGGGTCCTCCTGAGCCACTATGCACCCCCGGCCCTCTCCCTAGTTATTTCCTGAAAACAAAAAACCCCAGGGTATCCAGCAGCCAATGCTGAACCGTCCAGGCTCTGTGCCATGTGCTAGAGGCTGGGCATCCTGCAGGGGCCACTGAGTTGAGGGGGTGGGTCGGGAGGCCCCCGCTGGGAAAGGTTCCTGGCACAGTCTGCTGTGATGTGGGGTCCGGACCAGCTTTGTCTAATAGAGCCCCCGAGGACGTCCTTCAGTGCTGAGGACACACGAATCACAGGCTGTGTTCAACATCCTCACGGAACAGAGGATGAGGCAGAGTCCCGGAGAGATGGGCAGACTGGCTGACGGCGGGAAGGTTCCAGGTCAATCCTCAGGGCTCTCCGAGCCTTTAGGATCAGGATCTGATGAGGACACGATACACCAAGACCCCTTCACGTATGTGCACGCGATTTCTGCAGACCGCTGTGAGTCATGGGGGCCCCAGGTTCGAACCCCGGTGATGCCTTCTCTCAGGGTTCAGTAAGTACCTCGCGTCATCAGGGTACTATTCCTTCCTAGACAAGAGTCCCTTCTAATGAAGGAGGAATGAGGCCAGTCCCTCTGATGCTTTCCCTACCATGTTTGCCTTTAAAAACAAAACTTAGGACAAGGGAAACAGTCAACGAAAGATCCAGATGCATGTACCCACGGAATTCTCAAATGAAGAGGCCATCTTCAAGCGGCAGCCTGAAGGAGAAACTGCATCAAGAGAGGAACACCAGAGTCCCAGTAAACCAGGGGGAAATGGGCTTCCCGTAAAAACACTGCTTTTCAGGGCAACGGAGAGACACCGTCCTTTGGAATTCTGCCCCAGAACACCCTTTCATAGCTGCAAAGCACCTGCCAACCCCGTGATACACTCTGCTGTAGGCGGATCTGGCGAAGATATTACCAGCTGTGTGTCCTACAGCAGACGACTCTGTCTGGGCAAGTACTGCCACTTGTCGGCCTCAGTTTCCCCAGGAGCCAAACGGAGAATGATTTCAGTGTTTATTATGGGGTTCACGTGAGGATTAGACAAGATGACTCAGGAAGTTTCTTGCAGGGCACTCAGTGACTATAGCTGTTAAAACGGCTTTTACTGTTATTAGCAGGTTTACTCTTTGGGACAGAAAAACAAGCCTCCTGCCTCTAACAAGGGCAGAGGAGAAGCTGACTCCTCTAGGTGCCCCATGAAAGCTCATTTGTGCAGCAAACGCATTCAAAACCAACCAAGAACCCCTACTCACAAGAGACTTTCACCGTCGTGACCTGGGGCTGGGAGAAGCTTTCAGTAACCCAAAATGAAACGATTAGCTTTCTTGATGGGGTTCCCAAAGACACAATAGCAAAAGCTATCCATAACACTCAGCAAACTTGACACGCGGGCCCGTGTACATGGGAACATGGCTATCTCAGTGCACATCAAGTACATATTCAAAGAGCAGCATTTGAGAGCTGAATCCCACAGCGGTTACCCAACCCCCAGTAAGTTAAGAAAGAGCCCGTGGGTGTGGATCACTTAGCCGGCGGCCAGGACTCCACGATGGAGCTGTGCAGAGCAACTCACGCCCCGAGAATCAGATAAAACCAAGAGTGACTGCATTGCTAAGTGTTATAGAAAAAGGATCTCTCCTTCCAAAAAATAGTCTGCACCAGTTTACTGAGGTTTGAACATTCTTATCAAATGAAAGGAAACAGATCCGAGGAGAAAACTTACTGGTTCCCAAACCACCTGGCGATGTGTGCACACATCCCAAGCTGTGCCGGCCCCTCCTGGAGGCTTTGCTTTGCCCCTTTACAAGGAGCAGGGGGCACCTTATCTCACGGCCAGCGCGGTCCCAACAGCTCAAGGCAAGAGCCCGTCCCTGGAGCTTCCCCGGATGGGAGCGCAGGGGAGAAGCAGAGCTGTGAGGACATGCAGAGGCCTCTGATCCAACCAGCCTGTGACTTATTCATAAAGGTGCCACCCAATGCAGGGCTTCCTCCCAAGCAAGCCCGCGGTGCCACGCCTGCCAGCTAAAACGGTGCTCCTGAGTCCCCCGCCAGGAGCAAAATCAATTTGCCTTGGCTCACCTCGTCCAAGGCTTGAACCTTCTAATCCAGAAAACAAACTGAAAAGGACCGAACGATCTGGGAGGAAGAGCAGAGCTGTGTCTTCAGCAAGGATGCCTGGCAGCTACCCGCTTCTTTCTGACAAAGCACGCCCACCACCTTCTCGGAGCTGCCGGCGTGGACATCGCAGGTGGTGCCTCGGGGAGAAGCGTAATTATTCTTTGAGACACAAGTCAGACCCTCACCGTGGCTCAGCAACCTTGTGCGACCAAGCATTTGTTGACTTTGCCTGAAGCAAGCCTTCCCATGTCCCAGGCACGATTCAGCACCTTCTCTGGCTGAAGAGTCTTTCTTTTTCTTTTCTTCCCCCCAAAAGCTATGTCGTCAGAAGCTCGCTGTGTTCCTGCAGCCACACTCCATGCGGTAGTGAGGCTTCTCAGGCTTGAAGGCCATATTCAGTTTCTACCAAATATCACTGTCCCAGGATCACAGACGAGCTGCCAAACAGATAAGGTGGCAGACGCGCCACGAGGCCGCAGCGCCCAAGGGTCCCAGTGAGGGGGCAGTGGGCTTGGATGAAGGGATCTGGCTGTCAGGACAACACCCTCCCGCTTCGGGACCCCACAGTCAGCTCTGCCTGAGCTGCAAAGTCACCTGAGCTTCCCGCCTCCAGCCAGCAGCCCCCATTGTTCTGGTCGACTTCCTTCCCCGCAAGGGGAGGCACAGCCAGTGCAGCAAAGCTCCAAGGAAGCAAGGAGTGTGCCGCCCCCCAGGAGCCCCCCAGTGAGACGCCATGTCCTCCGAGCTTCCGCACTGCAGTGAGGCCTCATCCACACCTGCCACCATCTCACGCCCACCACCTCCAGAGACTGTGCAAGTCTGCTGGCTTCTAGACATTAGAAACCCGACAAACAGCCCCTCCAGGCAACACTTTCTCTGCCACCTCTCCTTTTAGGTTAGTGCTTCATTATCACCTACTGCATTGTCATCTCCTCCCCCTCCTCTCCCCCTCCTCTCAGCTCCTCCCCTCCTCTCCTCCTTCTTCCTCTCCTCCCCCTCCTCCCCTCCCCCTCCTCTCCCCCTCCTCTCCTCTCCTCCCCTCCTCTCCTCCTTCTTCCTCTCCTCCCCTCCTCTCCTCCTTCTTCCTCTCCTCCCCTCCTCTCCTCCTTCTTCCTCTCCTCCCCCTCCTCTCCTTCTTCTTCCTCCCCTCCTCCTCCCCTCCCCCTCCTCCCCTCCCCCTCCTCTCCTCCTTCTTCCTCTCCTCCCCTCCTCCCCTCCCCCTCCTCCCCTTCCCCTCCTCCCCTTCCCCCCCTCCTCTTTCTTCCTCCCCTTCCCCTCCTCTCCCCCTCCTCTCCTCCTCCTTCCTCTCCTCCCCCTCCTCCCCTCCCCTCTTCCCCTCCCCTCCTCCCCTCCCCCTCCTCTCCTCCTTCTTCCTCTCCTCCCCTCCTCCCCTCCCCCTCCTCCCCTTCTCCCCTCCCCCTCCTCCCCTTCTCCCCTCCCCCTCCTCCCCTTCCCCTCCTCCCCTTCCCCCCCTCCTCTTTCTTCCTCCCCTTCCCCTCCTCTCGCCCTCCTCTCCTCCTCCTCTCCTCCTCCTTCCTCTCCTCCCCCTCCTCCCCTCCCCTCCTCCCCTCCCCCTCCTCTCCTCCTTCTTCCTCTCCTCCCCCTCCTCTCCTGCCCCTCCTCTCCTCCCCTTCCTCTCCTCCTCCCCCTCCTCTCCCCCTCCCCTCCTCCTTCTACTCTCCCAAAGGCTGTGCCAAGCTCCCTCTTGGCCAGGCTCAGCCTGTCTCCTCCTGCTGCATCCTTACTCAGGTCACTGTCCTCTCTCGGGGACTCTTACCGTAGACACTAAGGAATCTCCTCCTTCACCTGCCCTGCACACCTTGAGTCCCATCCCCACAGTCTGAGAGGAGCCTTCCTCAAGGACAGCTCCTTCCAACCACCCTCCTGGTGCAAAGCCTTCAGCGGTCCCCACTGCCTGCTGGGTTAACCCCAGACTTCTCCACCTGCGATGCCTCCATCTCAGCACTGTTTCTGCCACGACCCCAGGTCACCCTCACTGGGCTTACCTGAACCTTGGTGCTCCGCACACAGGCTGAGGTTCCCCACCCAGGCCGTCCCATCCGTGAGTCCCTCACTGGCGAGTGCACGAGTGAGGTTGAGAAGGAGAGTCACAGGACTCAACCGTGCCCGTGGCCAGGGTGGGGGTGGGAGTCGAAGGGGTGAGTGGGAGAGAGGACCCCAAAGGAATGACAGGGAGAGGGTGACAGCACCCAGGCTCACATCTCAGCATCACCGCTCACCACGTGACCTTGCACAGGGTATGCAGCGTCCATCTCCTCCTCCAATAACGGGCTCATATAAAGATGCAGTGACTCACTCTCTACAGGCCCGAGCTCAGGGCCTGGTGTCTGCACCCCCAGCTGGTAACCATCATACTGCAGGGTGGAATGGGACCCTCCCGATCTCACACCACCACGATGCCTCACACTGGGACGAGGACCCCACCCTCTGGTCCCCCTGCAGGTCCTGGCATAGAGGAAATCCCACCTGCTGCCCATCCCCCCTCCACAGAGAAGAGAGATGTCACCAGGAAACAAAGGGTCTCTATCGCCAGCGTGGCAGGCTAGTGGGACATCACTGCACCCTACCCACTCCCCACCATCCGGCGCTTGGCTACCCCGCCTCAAACCACAGAGCCACACACAGGGCTGGGCTGGGGGCCGACGCGCGTGGAGCTGCAGAATTGCAGGCCTGGGGCTGCCCGGGAGCGCTGGGATGCGTGTCCCTGGGGCTGGGGAAGTTCAGGAACCAAAAATGATGCCTGTTTACTGCCTCACGAGATTGGGAGGGAGGCTGGCCAGAGCTGCCAGGTCAGCAGGTGACAGAGAGGGTCAATGATGGGCAACCTGCAGGTCCACTGGTCGGAGCCTACGGACTGGACTCCCAGTTCCTGAGGCAGGTGGATGCCTCAGGGCTCGACCCCCCAGAGGGAGGAACCTGGACGTGGAGCTGCCCACCAGGGCTGAGGCAGAAAAGGCTGCGGGGCCCACGAAGCAGGAGCGGAAGGGCCAAAGTCCCTGGACACTCACAGATGAACCCCACAGGAGGACAGGGCAGCAGGGTGCCTGCTGCACCCAAGGGTGCACTGACTGGGTAGCAAGGGAAGAGCACAGAGCACCCAGGAGGGACAAGTGCCGGCTTCTTCCTCTACTGTCTGCCCCGCACCCAGGCCATGGGGCAGCACCCAGGGGCCCGAAGAGGAGCCTGACAGTGGACGGGGCAGCGGCCTCCCCAGTGGTGTCACGGTGAGTGGGGAGGCCAGGGTGAGGGGCTACGGAACTGCATTTCTTAACATCTGACAAATGAGACCGTTCTGGTGGGCAACAAGACTAGAGGCTATGGGACCTGCCCGAAACATAGTCCAGGAGGAGAGGATGGCAGAGGCCTGAAACGCACTGACTGATGGATTCCATACGATGTCCACGGGTCCGATCTGTTCCACAGACGGGCTGCACACCCTCATCTTCATCATCGTTTTCTTTTTTTTTTTTTTTGCGGTACGCGGGCCTCTCCCGTTGCGGAGCACAGGCTCCGGACGCACAGGCTCAGCGGTCACGGCTAACGGGCCCAGCCGCTCCGCGGCATGTGGGATCTTCCCGGACCGGGCACGAACCCGTGTCCCCTGCATCGGCAGGCGGACTCTCAACCACTGCGCCACCAGGGAAGCCCCATCATCGTTTTCTTCGTAAAAAAATGGGAATGGGCCAAAAATGAGAAGAAAGGAGAGCAGTAAAAAAAAAGAAAGAAAGTAAAGGACCGTCATGAAGACCTAGTTTCCTCCTGGAGAGCAGAATCTGGAATTTGCCAACACCCACCTGAATGTGGTTCTGGAAGGATCGGGGAGGAGTCATACTGAGGGTCTGGACAGCTGAGCCCAGCAGCAACCCGGCACCACCCAGCGCGTCCCCGAGGTCTGGTAGCACGGCTATTCTTATTTCCCAAAGGATAAAAGCAGCAGAGATTTTTATGACTTTCTCCTACATGTTTATTAAATTTCTTCCTGGGCTGTCTGGCCATTAGTAGCCATATCCCGTGAAACTACCAGGTAGGCTGTGTGCAAGTTCAGTGATCAAGGTGATACGTAACAGGTAATTACAGAGATGATCAGGATAAATTATACAACGCGTCACTATGGAAACGGCAAATAGTCTATGACACAAGAGCTATCAGAGAATATAAATACAAACAGCAATTCCGTTACTGAATATGCAGAATAAACGATGACAAACATTAATTAAAACAAAACTCTTGGGCTTCCCTGGTGGCGCAGTGGTTGAGAGTCCGCCTGCCGACGCAGGGGACATGGGTTCGTGCCCCGGTCCGGGAAGATCCCACATGCCACGGAGCGGCTGGTCCCGTGAGCCATGGCCGCTGAGCCTGCGCGTCCGGAGCCTGTGCTCCGCAACGGGAGAGGCCACAGCAGTGAGAGGCCCGCGTACCGCAAAAACCAAAAAACTCTTTATGGTTTAAGCACATTTGGGGGGTTACAACAGACATCTAATTATGTGTCGTGACAGAAAACCCCTTGGTTTCACACCAGCCTCCAAAAGCACACGCTGGCCAAATGAGCACTGATTTTAGCTCAAAAGACCTATGGCAAAACCTATAGTTTTCCTCCCGATTCACTGACAGAGCTGGCAAGGGGCAAGAAATACCAATATGCCACCCGTCACAAGTAGACAGTGATTGGCTTTCAACAAGCCATACGGCTATGTTTTTTCCCTTCAGTGGGAAAAAAAAAGGAGCAGGTCGGTATTAAGTTCCTCCCCGCAAAGTGTGAAAAAAAAAGAGCGAAACTGAGTAGGAATCCCGAGATAAAAAAGGCAGAGCCAGAAGCTAGCTGGGACGCCACACGCTCTGAAATGCATCCCTTGGCTTGCTGATACGACTGCTCCGTTTCTACTTACTTTTGTAAATAACTGAAAAGCAGTGAAATCCGATGAGCCAGCTTTCAGCACAGCTACTAACTGATTGGGACGGAATAGAGCCCTGAGAATTTCTCGGGAAAACGAACCCGACTCCCTTCACTGGAGTCCACTAACTCACCCAACCATGGTCGCCGATGCCCCTCGCCTGATGTCTGCCTCCCAGAGAAGCTCTGATCTCTGGGCCTGAGTCTTCACGCCTTCATTATCATTGGGAGGTTCCTGCAGACAAAGTGCAGATTTGCTATAAAAACGCCTAAAGTGTGTACCTGCTACCTCAACTGTACTCACCTCGCGGTCTTAGGTCTGCCGCTGTTATAAATAGAATTTTCACTGCCCACAATACAAGGAAATAGCACTTTCTTTAGGCTGACATTATTTTATTTTCAAAGACGCCTTCAGTAAAGACAGCAGAGAATGAAGGCAGGAGAGCACAGGCAGGAATAGAGGCCGGCTTCTTGACTTTTAACTGTGAGGAAGAGAGCGGTACAAAACCAAGAAGGTCCACTGGGCATTTCCCATGTCAGTGACATTAGGGCATCACGCTCATATCAATTAAGACTGGTCTTAAATTTGGAAATTTAGGGGCTAGATATTACCACAAAAACTGTTAACTTACAGTAAAAAAATAAAATACTTTTGATAAAGTTTAAAAAGAAATAGAGGCCAGGGGTCAGTTTGTTTCTTATAGGGACCTTTCCTGGGTTCAGAGCTAAGCGCTGGGTGCCTTTAATTCTCCTTTGAAAGTGTGACACTTGATAACCTCCTTGTGAACTGTTTCTCAAAATAGGGCCTGGGCCCCGCGGCCGATCCCTGCGCTGGGAAAGCTGAGCTGGGAGCCTCCACGCTCTGCTGGATCAGCCCCTCCCAGGCCGCACAACTGGCACCTTCAGGCCTGCCACCACCCGCTGGCGGGTGCAGAGCTGAGGGGCCAGCCCTGCCCCCTGACACCCAGGGTCCAAAGCAGAGACGGTGGGGAAACGCCATGCTTGTGGAACCCAGGGCTAATGGCCCATCCACCCAGCACTGGACGGGGGCCTCTGGGGTCTCGTCCCCTTGTGCAAAGAAGTGGGGAGGCAGGTCCTCCTTTGCGTCGCTGAACTAGCCCACCGCCCTCCTCCCACCTCTGAGGGGATCTGTCTTGGTCCCGCCTTTAGCTTCCATCCACCTCAAACACCAGATCGAAAAGCTGGGGTGGACCCCAGAATTTTTACTGCCAGTCCGTGTTTTCCAGGGAGCAATCACATCCCCTCAACTCAAAGCCAAGCACCTGAAAGGGAGTCTTTGATGTCTGACCTCGAAAAGCTGTCCCTCTGCCCACCACCTAGGACAGCTCCCAGCCTCCCAAACCACGGGCCCGGGGCAGAGCCTGGTTGGAGGGGCCACAGTGTGGGAGCCCCTCTTGAAGAGAGAGACCGGAGAGCACACACTACAGAAGTCGGTCACGGCCAAACACGGGCAGCCCTGACGGTCCAGCCCCTGGGGCCTGCCAGCGTAGGGGGCCGGCCAGCCTCCCCAGCCCAGCTACCCCTGCTCTGGGCTCTTCCGGCCACCATTCCACACCCAGGCCCACCCCAAAGCCAGAACACGTCAGTCTGGCTGAACAAAACGCCTTTGACTTTCTAAGCATCACAGGAGAAACTCAGCAGAAACTCAGGTGTCTCCCCAAACTAGGAACTGCCCTCTCCAGCAGGCAAGGACCTCTTTCAAGTAAGCGGGGCCCAGTCTGCTCGGTTTGTCTTCTGAGAGAAGAAAAGGGGTGCTTCCTGAAATCCAAACTTCCAACCTGCCAGGCCGTCCACAGAGACCAGTCAGGACTCACCCTCCTGCCCAGTGGGGTGCAGAGGCCTCACAGGGAGTGTGGGAAGGTCTACAAATGAGAAAACCCGGTTCCTGTTTGCAAAGGACTCAAAATACAACGGGGGATTCAGACGTGGGGGGATTACAGACGGAGAAAGCAGGATCTTATGAGATGTGCAGAGGAAGAGACGATGAATTCTTCCAACACAGAGAACCTCAGCCAGCGGCTGCAGTCGGCAGGCTTATGGGGAGGACTGGAGGGGGCCCCCCCAGGGAGGGGAGCAGTGGTGCTGGGTGGGGACTGCCCTCCCGGCGAGCAGGCTTGAAAGAACCTAGACACCTGTCCCCTTCCGAACAAAGCAGCTCGGGACTGACAGCTGACACCGTGTCGTGTAGCAGATGCAAGCTCGCAGCCCCTCGGACGAGCCTCAGTTCAGACAGCGCCACACAAAGGAATGTGGGCACTGGGGGTGGGGGGCGGGGCGCCGCTTGGGTCCCGGGTCGGCTCCACACCAGCTGTCCCCCTGCAGCTCAGATGCCTCTCCTGGGAAGAGGACCAGGGGCAGCTCCCCCCCCCACCCCGCCCCGCAGTGAGGGGCACAGCACGTAAAATAAAGTGACCGAGGCATCTGGCACACGGACGCACTCGGGGATACAAGCCCACCTCGCACCTGTCTCATGCTCCAGCCCCATGACAGCCAGTCCCGCCCCCCAACCCCAAGCCCCTCCCCAGCCTGGACTCACTTCCTGACTCAGGGTGGCAGCGGCTCCCTCTTGAAGCCTGAGCCCGCCAGGGATGTGCTGGGCTGGGGGCCACCTCATTCTGTCCCGCACACTGGGTCGGCACCAACGCTGTACCTGGCTGCCCACCTGGCCTCCGAGCTGGTCCTGGGAGGAGCCCCTTCCCCCAGTTCCGACAACCGCTATTCCTTGCCCTTTTCTCCTTTCAAATCAAAACCGAAATGAGGAAGCAAGAGGTCCAGCTGGGTGCCTGGAGCCTGAAGTCTTTTGTAACCTAAAGCTCGGCGGAGCTCTCCTTCCCTGGGGTCCAGAATCCCCCATCCAATCCCCACAGCCTCGTCCGTGTTTACCCAGATCTCAGCGAAGCCAATTGGCACTCGTTAGTGACTCTTAGAAGTTAAAACTTAATATGCTTTTCAGCTTGATTCTAACCTGTTAATAGGAAAAATAAAGCTTTTGAACAAAGCTACACCCTTCTCTACATCCTCACAACGATTTGTCCACAGTGTTTCCCCACTATGTTCAACAGAAAGTTACACTGAAAATTTACAGAAACCACTTAAAATGCAGCTAGCAATAATGCTGAAAAATGAACTCAGCTAAGATGTTTCAGCTGAATTCACAGTTAAGCTTTGCTGATGTCAATACACCTAAACTATATGGAGATCAATTAAATCCCTTTATCATTGTTGTCACTTATAGAATAGAAAAGGCTGTAGTAACAAATTATGCTGTACATCCCCACAATTCTGTCACTAGCTTCTGAAATCTGAATGTGGTATTACCAAAACATATAGAATTATCATTGTATTTTGTCCATTCTGGGACACCTAGGGAAAAAGAATTAACTTTCAAGAGCTGCCGTTCTTTCAGAAACATTAACATGTTAGCAAAGAAAACAAAAGATGTATTAGAATAGGGCAATATTTACAGGGTGCTTTAGGTAATGACCAGGTCCCCAAGGAGGAGTTAAGTCCTAGAAGATTGAGGGTCATCTTCTGTTTCAAAGCTGTGGGTAGTCTGCTGAGACCCCAACGTGCAGCCCAGGGAGGGATGGCTGATGTCACAGGTGCCTTTGTTGACACCTCAGGCTGCCAGGACTCCTGCCTGACTCCCCTCCAGGACCACAGACACATGGGAGTCAGGCAGGAGGAAGAAATTCCACCCACCTAGGTGGTCACGAAGCTGACAGTGGACGGACTCCAGGCCCTGTTCCCTGCCCGGGTCGGGGGTCAGACTTCCCCGTGAGGGCAGAGTCCACATAGCCATGACCAGCCGGCTTTGAGAGCCTCCCTGGCTCCCCAGGTAGGTCACCTAACATTTACCCACATGAAAGCCCTGCGACTAACGTTCACAGTTGGCAAGTTTCGGGCAGTGAGGGTCCTTCCTCTGGAGCAGGGACAGCTGGACCTCTCCGTGGGCCTTTCCCTTCAGCCCCCTCCCAAGCCCGGCCCCATCAGACTAAGACCCTGCCCTTGCTGGGGTTTCTCTAAGAGGCCCTCAGCACATGCACCTTCCCGGGAAAGCCCCTCTAACAAGAGGGGGCGGATTTCTCACTTTCCATGTCAAAGCCCCTTTTCAGTCTCAAAGCTGCATCCCAGGGCAGACAGCTGTAACCTACACAGGGGTCATTCTTTGCCCTCCAGCTCTGAAAAGAGCACAGCATCCAACTCAGCTTTCCAGGACCTTTCTTATCCTTGGGGGAAGGCGGGGGGAAACGCTCGGCTTCTTCCAATTTTCCTAAGAGCAGGACACCAGCAAATGCTGGAGGCTGGCAGGCCGACATGGCCAGAGGATGAGAATCCGTCAGCCCTGACCCTCAGCTGCAGAGACAGAGCGAGAGGACCAGGGCACCCATTTGGGGTCACACTCATGCCATATCTCTCCGCAAACTGAAATGCTCTATCTTGTTAAGTTAAAGCAAAGGAAAAGAATATGTCGGCTTTAAATACACACCAGCCAGTCTTCTCTGTGTCTCCTACTCAAGGATCCAGTTTGGGGAGCATCCAGCAGCCCCCAGCCCCCCAGCCGCCAGGCTCCAGTCCAGGACCCTGAATCCGTGGACCATCACTTACCACCATGCTTTCCTCTGCAGAGAACTCTCCCCTCTCATCCCCCGGCATCTCTGCCTTGTCCCTAAAGATCCACCTCAGTCCGGGAAATCCTTCTCCCCTGAAGGATCCCAGGTGGAGGGAGCCACACCTCCACCCGGCCTCCCTCCATCCTGGGGGCGCCCCTCCCCAGGGGTGCCCGGGGGCTGCCTCCAGCAGTCACTCATTATTAGACATTAAATTTTATCGCTTATGATTAAATAAACTATATTAGAAACAAGGGCAAGAAACACTCAGCACTTACGGCCCCCTAATTGTTTTACCGTCATCTCTGCCCTTGAGGTTGTTTACAGAATTGCAGCCACGGCGGATGGCGGCTGCTGCCCCTCCTGCAGCTGTGTGTTCAGAAACAGCCATGCTATCTTGTCTTCACCACGGAAATGGGCAAATGCTACAGATAAGGGTGCCCTTTGCTGCTCTGTTGACGGTCCAGACCCGGGGTCAGCAAACATTCTCCAGAAACAGCCAGATAGTAAATATTTGGGTCTCTGTGGGCCGTTTGGTCTTTGCTGCAATTGCTTTACTCCACGGCTCTCCCGGCTTGAGAACCACACGGAAATGAATAATTTGTGTTCCCATAAAACTTCCTTTATGGACACTGAACTTTGAATTTCATATAGCTTTCGTGTGTCACAAAATATTACTCTCCTTTTGTTTTTTCAAAACTCATTAAAATATTTCAAAGACATCCTTAGATTGCAGCCTGTCCCAAAAGAGGATCCAGCCCCTTGGCCATAGTTTGCCAACCTCTAGTCTAAACTTATTAAGAAAATGATGGAGAAAAATCTTCATGATGCCTATTAGACAAAAGGGTGTTCTGTGTGTAGCCTTTACACTGTGGATAGCATAACAGTTCAAGGAAAGTTTCTGGTAGAATTCATAGACTCCATCCAATTCAGCAAGGAAGTCTCACACCACTGAGGCAAGTGTGAAATTCCAGCATTCATTGTTTCATTTTGTCTTTCTTGTTGGAAATGAAAATGTCCATCGACATTCACTCAGAACTACACCTGTCCATCAACGCAACCACGGAGTGCCCATGTGGGTTCAAGGGTTCCGCAAATTAACAAAATAACAAAAGCATCTGTGATCACCGAGTGACTTTATGTGCACAGCTTCTTGGCTATATTCCATAACTTCTGATCGGCATTTTGAGTAATTGGTTCCTGCTCAAGGACGCAGAGAAATAAGCTAATTTCCTATTTAAAAAATAATAATGTTGCATAAAAATAAGTATGAAATTAGACGTCTTCTGAAACGGAAGTCTGGACACCTGACAAAGTAAGATTATGACAAGGAGAGAAAGAAAGAGGTTCAATAGTCTGTCAGTCACACCGTCATGTATAAAATAAATATTTCCTCATTCCACACATTTCGGAAAGGTAACAATGAGGCCCTGAAGCCTCACTGCCCTCGTTTGCTGGTTCTCATGAGGTTTCCCTGTCGTGTCCTGTAGTTCTTCAGGGCCTGACTCCCTCTCATGGGATACCACAGGCTGCTCTGGCTGAATTTCCCTCCACAATGAACAGTATAGAGAAGGTGCCAGAAAGTTCTAGAGTGGCTGTGAACTGGGCAGCTGCGTTCACGTGCAGGCTGGTGCGGGCTGGCCACGCCCCCTCTGCACCTCCTGTGAAATCACACAATGACATTTCAGAGCCACCCCTTGCTGCTCTTTAATTTTATGATCTTAAGGTTCCTGAGATCCAGAAACAAACAAAAAACATCAACTTGGGGTTTGAACATGACTGAAACCCTGCCAGGACCTAAGCCAGTGCGTTTTGTAGATACTGGTGACTGGATTTCATGGCACAGGTGCACAGAGGTGACACCCGCAGTTGACCCCCTTGACGGCAGGGAGAGGGCTGTGCCCCGACCCTGGGCTCTGACCCTGCACCCAGGGTCTTTTTGAGGCATCTCCTCTCCAGGAGCCCTTGTCTGAGGCCTTAACACCTCTGCGTGGACCGATTCATCCAACAGGACGCCCAGCACAGAGGATGCCCTGGTGACGGCTACAAAGGGGAGTCCAGAGCCCAGGAAGCAGCCCAAGTTCCCCAGGCCCCAGGAGTGAGCGACAGGAAAGCACGGGACCAGGGCTGCGCAGGTCAAGTGCGGACAGCTGTGCCCGGGGAGACGCTGCCACGATGCACGGACAGTTCGCTTGGTCCCACTGAGGACAGATGGGCAAAGCATGGCTGAAACTGATGTCGGCGCAAGGCCAGCAGAGTGCAGAGGAGCCAGCGGGAAGCTGTCCCCAAGGTGAAGGGTTTTGACCCTTTGTGGTACAAACCCTGAGAAGCAGCAGAGTGATGGGGGCCCTGGAGCCCACGGCTCAGGTTTTGCCCCGCCCACTGGCTCGGTGGCCTGGGAGTCACTCCACCTCCACCACCCTGGGCCTCGGGTTCACAGAGGCTATGTAGGGGTGACAGGGGTGGCGCGAGTCACCCCTCTCCCAGGGTCGGGAGCATTACACACGTGAACTGCAAACCGCCCAAAATACGTAGGGGCTGCAATCATCGGATCTCTTGGAAGTTTAACTATATGCTCGTCATACAAATGTAAACAGTATGAAAGAGAACACAGCACACACACACCAAAACCGTCCTATTCTCACTGTCCCCGATCCACTTCCTCAGAAATAACCAGATGTTTGCCCTCCTTCTAGGCTTTTCCCTAGGACTCTACCCGTGTGAGTGTGTGCGTGCACGCGTGCGGGTGTGTTTCCACGGAGTGTGAGAGGACACACCCCCGGAAAGGGCTGCTGAACCAAATTCTCCCAGGGCTGGGCACAGGGCAGCTCTGTTGGACGCCCAGCCCCACAGGCTCCCTTCTTGGCGGAGCTGACCCATTGGAAGCAGGACCACAGCACAGGCCTAAAGACACTCCATCATTTGTGTGAGTGACTCACGGGCTTGTTCAAAGCTCAGCACACGTTTCACACACAGCTCTTGCTTATTTCCCGGCAGATGCACCAGTTTCTTTGGGAATCATTTTAATCCCAGCACAGCAACCAAGCACTGACACTCCCACTGGTAAAGGCAACGTTCCCCTCCCTCCTCCGACTGCCAGTTCACTGGCCCAGGGGACCTCGTGTTCCCCACTCCTGCACCCGGCACCCGGCGAGGCTGCTGCAGGCCTGGTCCCTTCCTGGTCGGGCACCTTCCTTGGTTCCTCTTCCCCAAGTGGACAGCTAACCGTCCGGAGAGCTGGGCCTGCCCGGCACAGGCGGGCTAGCAGGATGCATGCACGCACCACCAAAGTCACGGGAAGCTGGGCTTTCTTCCAACACCATCCACCTCCCAGACAGGGTCCGCAACACCAAGCGAAACACCACCAAAAAACACCACCATGGCATGGTTCCGGATGCTGTCTTTAATTGACGACACCAAAAATACCGCCTCCGAACAGAGCGAACTGCAACCCATGTTCTATATAAGATGTATACAGATGTTGAAGAAGCTTGAACTGTGTGAATTCATTTGCTGAGTAAATTGGGCCAAAACCAAAGGAGCTTGGGTTTTGTTTTGTTTTGTTTTGTTTTTTGCGGTACGCGGGCCTCTCACTGTTGTGGCCTCTCCCGTTGCGGAGCACAGGCTCCGGATGCGTAGGCTCAGCGGCCATGGCTCACGGGTCCAGCCGCTCCGCGGCATGTGGGATCTTCCCGGACCGGGGCACGAAGCCGTGTCCCCTGCATTGGCAGGCGGACTCTCAACCACTGCGCCACCAGGGAAGCCCTAGCCTTTGACAGGGAAGGGAGTGAGGTGAAAACAGCAAACAAGAAAAGTACAAGGCATCCTGGAAATTCCGTCATCACCCTTCCAGCAGGACAGATGCCCAAAAAGCTGAATGTGAATTCAGTGTAAATATTATGTAAATTCCTGAAATTTAAGTTTGACGACAAAAATAGTTGATGTTCCCATGCAAACTCTGAAAAATATTGCAGACAAATTTGATAAAGGTTATTATCTTTATTTTAGAAATAGTCTCAACTTAGGTGTGGGCAACAATGCAAATGCATTTTTACACAAAGAGTCATGCTTTATCAGAGGGTGGAGTGAGGGCTCCTGAGATGAATTTTTCTTAAATTCTTCAACGGCAGATCATCTGAACTACATCATACAGGATTCCAATGCCACTCCTTTTACACTGTTTTTCTAAAGTAATAAAGTTGGTAACTTCCTGCTGAAAGCAGAGCACATTTCTTCACCACCTTATTTGCTCTGATTCTCCCTTTCTGTGCTCTGACTTTTGCCCTCAGTAAGAACTTTAATTTATTGTCCCCTTGTCGCTGCCCTGATGAGGTTCCTCCACTCATCAGAAAGCGAACTGCTTTCTGGGGGGCTCCAAGGCATCACTGCCCGGTCACCAGACCCGCACCTTGCCTTCCACCAGCCAGGAGAGGAACACATCCATCAGGTAAAATGCAGAACTGCTGCTAAGACAGTAGATCGTAAACATTCTCATCACAAGAAAAAAAAATGATACTGACGTGCAGTGACGGCTGTTAACTAGACTCATTATTGTGATCATTTCACAATATGTGTCCGTATATCAAATCATTATGTTGTACACCTAAAACGAATACAATGTTGCATGTCAATCATAGCTCAAATAAAATAACACAGTCATTACATTAAAATGTTTAATTAAAATAAAATAGTGAACTAAATAAGTAAAGTAATATAAAGTAAAATAGGATAGAGTAAAACAAAACAAAATTAAATTAAAATAAAATGAAACGCAGAGTCGACACTCCCCTCATAAGCCTCCACGGACTGGCAGGCTGGTGCACAAAGCTGTCCCCTTCCAAAGAGCACCAGCCTGTATCCAGCCAGCAGGTGACAGGGGGATACACACTCAGAGAACTTCTCCCCCCAGGTAGCTTTAACGATGACCAGAGCAAAGCAGTTTGCGCCTACAAACTTACCACTGCTCCTTTTTGATCATGATGAAGAATGCTGCCATGAACATGTGCGTCCATTTTTTCGTGTGGACATATGGTTTCCTATGTTCCCACCTAGGATTGGAATTGCTGTGTCAGATGCTCAATCCATGTTTAACATTTTGAAGAACTGCCAAACCATTTTTCGATGTGGCTGCAACATTTTACACCCCTATCAGCAACGTCTGAAGGTTCCAGTTTCTCCATGTCTTTAACACTTGTTGTTGTCTGTCTTTATTACAACCATCCCAGGGAATGTGAAGTGGCATCTCATTGTGGTTTGGGTTTGCATTTTCCTAAGAGCTCATGACACTGAGCATCTTTTCATGTGCCTATTGGCCATTTGGACATCTTTTCTGGAGAAATGTCTGCAGATATTCTCTGGCCATTTTTCAACTGGGTTATTTATCTTTTTATAGTTGAGTTGTAAGATTTCTCCATATATGCTGGATTCAAGTCCTTCTCAACTATATGATCTGCAAATATTTTCCCCTATTCTGTGGGTTGTCATCTCACTTTCTTGATGGTAGTCTTTGAAGCACAGATTTTTAAAATTTTTATGAAACCTAATTTATCTAATTTTATTTTTTTTGCTTGTGCTTTTGGTGTCATTTCTAAAAAGGCTTTACCTAACCCAAGACCAATAACGATTTACTCCTATGTTTTCTTCTAAGAGTTTAATAGTTTTAGCTCTTTCATTTGGGTGTATGAGCCACTTAGAGTTAATTTTTGTGTGTCATGTGAGTAAGGGATCCCCCTTTGTTCTTTTGCATGTTATCCAGTTATTCCAATACCACTTGTTGAAAAACTATTCTTTCCTCATTGAATGGACCTGGTACCCTTTTCAAAAATCAACTGACCATAAATGTAAGGGTTTACTTCTGCACTCTGAATTCTGTTCCATTGCTCTAAGTCTATCCGCGTGTCTGACTACGCTGGCTTGATCACTGGAGTTTTGTGGTAGGTTTTGAAATTGGAAAGTGTGAGTCCTCCAACTTTGTCCTTCTTTTTCAAGATTGTTTTGTCTATTCTGGGTCCCTTGCATTTCCACATGACTTTTAGAATTATGACATTGAATTCTGCAGAGGACTTCGCTGCAGTTGTCTGAAGAATGTTCTCAGTATGTCCTATTGTTTCCTCCTCATGAGATTCAGATGAAAGACTGTCCTGGCAAAAATGCTCCAGAGGAGTATTGATCATTTTCCATGGCATTACACGAGAGGCACATGATGTCAGGTTGTCCCAGTACTGGAGCCGTTGCGTTACGAGCACCAGGTTAAGGGCCTCGTCCCCAGATTGCTCCATTGCAAAGTGACGCTTTATCCTTTGTAAGTAGCAGGCAATTTGCGGGGCCAGGCGGAGGATGTGTGCACACCCAACTGGCCCACAAACTTTCACCCAGCAATTTTAGCATCCCCTCGTGATCCTTACCTGCTTCAAAGTGGCAAAACGGAGATGGTTTAAATGCATTGTTTCTTCTGAATTTATTCAGCTGACATTTCTCCCTTCTCTCTTCCTTGAGTAACACTGTGAACTTAGGAATTTTTTAAATGGCATACACTGCAATCTATTACTATAATTATTCTTGTCAGTAGAAGGTCCATCAAGCCAACTCTGGGGTCTTTTTTGACATAGTTCCATACGTCTTTGACTACTTTCTTGCTTTCTGGCACAAGATTATCCTGTTTAACAACTGTAATAATGTGTTGCTCCACGGATCTCTGCAGGAAAGCACAGTGTAACTGTTGGAAAGTATAGTTAGTGTAACTGTTACATATACCTATGCATATACATACATATGTATTTGTAAAAACAGTGATGTATACATGTATGTATGTATATACATATATATATATGGAGAGAGAGAGAGAGAGAGAGAGAGAGAGAGAGAATATTCATACCACATGTAGCCCTCTCCTCCTTCACTTACAAACTCAGTGCCCAATAACATCAATACATTTGATTTTTCTGCGCTGTCCTGCAATAGCTACAAAATCATTTCAGAATTACAAAAGCAACACCACTATCAACTATAACTGAACTAGCTAAAGCCCCAAGTTTTTTGCCACTTCTTTTGTTCTTAATATATATTCCACTAAAGACGTATAGTCAGAAAACTCTGTTCAAAAATTATCAGAATAAAGTCTTTATTCTGGGTGGTTGTGTTATCAAAGTTATGGAGTTAGGCTCATTCGTTTCTGTTTGTGTTTGACTTTGCGATGTCCTTCTTTCCTCTTTGATACTAGTTTGTTCTCTGAATACATAAAACACTCTGTGGTTCATAATCAAAACCAGATAAAAAGGAACATTCACAAAGTCTCACTCCTGCTTTTATGTTACCCACTTCATCCCCACATACCTCCATCCTTCCTGCTATTTTAATTTTTTGCAAAGAAAGCAAATGTATGTGTACCCTCATTTCCCCTTATTTCTTACACAAAAGGTAGGACACCATGAATGGTTTCCATGGGTTTTTTCATTTCACTATGATTACTGGGAATTGTTCCATGTCAGTTCATAATGATTTTTCCCTTTCCTTTTCTTTGGGGTGGGCGGGTGCTGATGCAAAGTAATTTCAATAGATGATGTGAGACTGTGAATAACTTTTTTGTACAAAAGGGCAGGATGGGAGGCATATAATTTCTGGAGGTTAAACTGTAATCCTTCCATTGTGGAATTAAGTACCATTTGTGTTAAATTGGGAACTAAACGCAAACTTGTATATAAGAGAAAATACACTGTTAATTTATGTAAATGGAGACACAAACAAAACAATAACTTCAACATCTAATGTGCAACTTGAATTAAGTCAAATCAAAACAAACTAACTGTCCAAGTTTCAAATAGAATGCTAATAATACCACGTGTAACCCCGGGTCTCCTTCCATTTTCCCTCCATCCCCCTTTTCCCTTCTTTGAGGAATCAAGTGGAAATTATCCTCTCCATGACTCTTCCACATTAGATGCTAGAAACTCCGACTGCCTAGAATTCTCCAGAAAGTACTACTGAGCTCTCATGAGTCTGTCAGCCAGACGGAGTCATCTCTGTGACCCTGTTCCATTCACAAACATCAAAGCCACCATCTGACCTCATGGGGGGTGTATGTAAGGCGAAAACACCAACCATTCCTTGGGAGGCTGACCTCAATTTGTTTTACACTTTCTAATGACTGTCCTCAGACCTCGGTAAAGGTGGCTGGTCTAATACTTTCTCTGCCTTTGAGTAATGTTTAAAAGCTCTAACCATTTTTTTTTTTTTTTGGCGGTACGCGGGCCTCTCCCTGTTGTGGCCTCTCCCACTGCGGAGCACAGGCTCCGGACGCGCAGACTCAGCAGTCATGGCTCACGGGCCCAGCCGTTCCGCGGCATGTGGGATCTTCCCGGACCAGGGCACGAACCCGTGTCCCCTGCATCGGCAGGCGGACTCTCAACCACTGCGCCACCAGGGAAGCCCTCTAACCATATTTAAAAGGCTACTACTTGTAACTGACTTCAATCTCTCTACACACCTCTCCCCCCGCCCCAAATTAGAAAGCACCTGTGGATAGCTCTAGCTGCTAGCCAAACATATATTTCTTAAAACGAATAAGAAACTAAAGTGCTGCCTACATGTGAAGCCTGAATCAATCTGAATATTTTATTCTATTTCTGACCCTGCTATTTAGCATATGCCAGATTCTTTTGCTTTAAAATATATGTTTAAGATGCAAGATGTAATTAAAAGAGGGACCATTGTAGCTACCTCGTACTGCAGTCAGGACTAGGGGAGAAAATGTCTGTAAGATTGCCCGGGACACCGCTGGGTGTACAGCAAACATTCAGCCAGTTCGAGTGGAGTTCTACACGTCATTCTCCGGGAAAAGAGTCACACAGCCATGCTGTGGCCTTTCCTGCATCTCCTCTTCACCAAGTGATTACCGACCAGACAGACGACAGAAAACAGTAATAAGTGGCACTGTCCAGGGACGCACTGATTTGAAGGTAGACCAGTTGCCTGTCACCCTCGTGCGAGGTTGACCCATGGAGTGACATGCCAGAGTTTTGGTGGGGCCTGGGCTCAGCCATGGAAGAGAACAAACAAGAATTCTGAGCCTGTTCTGGCGATGGCGGGGGCTGGACCAGGGAACCCCACCCCCGCTGAGACCTCCTCCCTGCTGCAAGGACAAATGGCCCGCAGGTTCCAGGGTGGACCGGAGGGGCTCACAGCACACCTGGCAGCTGGGAGCCGGGCACTACTCGGCGGATGTCACCTGGTGAAATTTACCCCACGTGAAGGTGGGCACGATTGTCCCTACACCAACTGGGGAACAATGCTGCCCTGGGAGGTTTCCTCACTCAGCCAGGGTCAGTCAGGATCATGGCCCAGTCCCTGCTCTGTCCCCTGAGCTCCTGCAGAGCAGGACGGCCCATGCTGTGTAGACCCTGCAGCATCAAGGCGGCCAGTGGCCTGGACCCCAGCGCCGGCGCGTAGCCATCTCCGCCCCCAGGGTCTGGCAGCTATCTTTACTCCTTGTTCTGACACACCGGCAGCGAAAAGGATCTCTGAAATGCACTCTGGAAGGCTGCATGGCTTAGCTGAGACCCCGGGATTTCATGGCAGTGGTCCAGCGGGTCCAAGCACAAAGGCGGGAGTGTTCCCAGGCAGCACACCCAGGACTCCAGCCATTCAAACCGACTCCCTCTCCAGATCGCCCTGGGTATGGCTTTCCAGGACTCAGAACAAACGAGCATTCTCGATCTGTATCTACTGGAGGGAACCAAAGGGCTGACGCTGAGGCACAAAAGGTCTTGCCATGAAATTCCCTGCAGGAGCCCCCTCTAGCCATGCTTTCCTCAGGACCTCTGAAAGCCAGCTCTCTGTGCCACAAGCAAGGCTTTGTGTGTCAGAAAAGCCCACTCTTTGGGCCTTTCAGCACACACAATGTCTCGCAGGCAGCAGCCAATTTTAGAGCATGATGGAAAGGCAGTGACCACACCAACATGGTTCTGCGTGTTTCTGGAGAAGCTAGAATCCCACGGAAAAGGAAGCAGGGGAGCTGGCCCCCTAGCAGCAGCATCACCTGGATCAGACTCACTTTCATCTCCCCAGGGAGCCCTTCAGTGTGCACCTTCTCCAGCACACAGATGGTTTCCAGTGTGTTCTGTGCTCAGGACGATCCCAGGAGGAGTGGGGACCATCCCCACAGACTAGCAGGGAAGGGAAAAGCTCAGAGGCGTCATGGGACTGGAGGAAGGTCCCCAACTGCTAAAAAGACAACAGGTGCTCTAATGAGCAGCTGTATCACTTCACTGCCTTGTTTAACTCAGAAATATTTCCTTCCTGACATCCTGTTTCCCTGCATTATTGTGTAAAGTGAAGGATCACTGCTTTCCATCAACCTGGGACTCCACATACAGGACCTCAGCAGAGATAAGGTTTCCTTCACTGACTCTCCTGGTTCACTCACTATACTGTACATAACAGACACAGGATTTTAAGAGGGGATGAGGAAGGCCAGAAAAACAGAACCTAAACAAGGCTGAGGATGTCATGTCCCTTTCAGCTCTCTACAGTAGCCAGCCAAGGCTCTGAGCTTCCCCGTGGGCGTAGTAAAGATGGCAAGCACAGCCAGATTGAAAGTTCCATGTCCCAAATCAGGTGGACCTGGAAGACCACTTGTCTGCAGGACCTCATGGTGAGAATACAGTGCTGAAAGTGAACTGTGTCCCTAACAACACGCTGAATAAACACCCTAACAGTTTCCCAACAGCTGTTCCTTCCCTCACTAAAGCATATATACCTTGACACCAAGCAAGGTCCAATTCCATGCAGAGTCAAACAAGGCAGTCTCATATGCACCTGTCTCCTGGGTTGGCTTGATGGAGGATAAGAGATGGCACGTCTAAAGCACCACCAACGTTTTATGAAATAGGGAATTCATCTGGTAAAGCCAGAATACTTCTAAGCAATATGCAAAGGTTTATTCCTTACAAGAAAGGCAGGCTTATAAACTTGATATTTGGGTTGAATATGCTTTCAAGCAATTATTTATTCTGGGATCACTATAGATAAATCTATAATGTACACACACGTATAAAATGTATAGATAACACATATTTCAGTTAAAATTATGTTTTCTAAAAATGTTGCTAATACTTGGCATTAATTATACAAAATATGAAAGCAAAGGAACGGAAGCCATTTTAGTGTTTAGCAAAATAACGTGATCTAAAGAAAAATATATACATTAACAAAAGTACTAAGAATCCATTCATATCTGATCAAATCTCCCCCTCTCTATTCCTATAAGAAAAGCTTTTCAGTTAGGCCTCAATAATCAATGAGAAACATGTTGATTAATGAAATTAAACTTTAAAACTAATCCTTCAGGACACTGTGTATTTGACATAACAAAGGAAATGCATTATTTATTTACCTGTAATATAATGTACTTATTTGCTAATTTTGAAACTCCTTTTCCTGGAAATAAGATTGCTCTCTTTGAAATGTATTTTTATAACTAGAAACAACACTTTCAGTCACTGCTTTTACTCAATAAAAATAGTTAGAATTTATTATCCTAAATAAATGAAGAGAGTATGTTATATTTTAAAGAGTATAATTCTTTAACAGTTAAAAACCAATATAGTATTTTCAAACATCTAAAAGAAACTAAAAGAAATGGCTCTTGTATATCTTATTTATAGAACTGTGTAATATCTAAAATTTGCATGAAAACTGAAGGGCTTCCCTCGTGGTGCAGTGGTTGAGAGTCCGCCTGCCGATGCAAAGGACACGGGTTCATGCCCCGGTCCGGGAAAATCCCACATGCCGCGGAGCGGCTGGGCCCGTGAGCCATGGCCACTGAGCCTGCACGTCCGTAGTCTGTGTTCTGCAACGGGAGAGGCCACAACAGTGAGAGGCCCGCGTACGGCAAAAAAAAAAAAATGAAAAGGGAGAGAGGGTGCCTGATTTTTCTTCATTCCTTTACTCCAATGACATTCGCTACTTCTCTTCCATGCGTCAGTCTCTGGGGTAGAATCTGGGTAATGCCAACCAAGGATGATGTGGTCCCTCCTTGGTGCAAGTTCCCTGCTAATGGGAAACAGACAGACACTTACTAGAACAACAGGCTTGTGCCATGACCAAGGGTCACACCAAGTGCCCTTGGAGCTCAAGATGTAACTTTGGTGCAGCCACTATGGAGAACAGTCTGGAGGTTCCTCAAAAAACTAACAGTAGAGCTACATATGACCCAGCAATCCCACTCCTGGGCATATATTCAGACAAAACTATAATTCGAACAGATGCATGCACCCCAATGTTCATTGCAGCACTACTCACAATAGGGAAGACATGAAAGCAACCTAAGTGTCCACAGACAGAGGAATGGATAAAGAAGAGGTGGTACATACAGGCAAAGGAATACTACTCAGCCATTAAAAGGAATGAAATGATGCCATCTGCAGCACCATGGATGGACCTAGAGATTATCATACTAAGTGAAGTAAGACAAAGAGAAAGACATGTACCATATGATATCACTTATATGTGGAATCTAAAAAAATCATAGAAATGGACTCATTTACAAAACAGAAACAGACTCACAGACAGAGAAAACAAACTTATGGTTAACAATGGGGAAAGGTTGGGAGGGATAAATTAGGAGTTTGGGATTAATATATACACACCACTCTATATCTGGGCCACAGAGGAAGCGGGCAGAGTTGATCTCCACACACCCATCCCTAGACTCCGGCTTAGATTCCTGTCTGCTGCAGGTCTACACTGCACGGGGGACCCGTCCCCATGAGACAGGCCCACGTCACCACCACAAGAGCATCTTGAACGAGTCATGCAGTCAAGACTTCGGCATGTTTTCCAACTACTTGGAGGTTTAAGGATTAAGGGTAACGGGCTTGATGCTGGAAATGAGTCGGGAAAAATTGTTCATAATGGCAAGAAGAAACTTTTTTTTTTTTTAAGGAAAACTGGTCTAAGTGTCTTTCCACACAGCAGCCGGAGGTCCCCGCTTTCCCGGTAAATTGTGCGTTCAGGTGAAACCCCAGCATGGTGAGGATGAAGACATCCCCAGGTGTGGTAACAGGTCTCAGCTCCTGGCCTGCCTGAAGGTTTAAGGGCCAGGAGAGGACCGGGCAGACCAGTTTGGCCGGATCGCACTGCTGCTGGTGACACAGTCCCAGTGTCACTGAGTGCCTTTTTGGCCAGCAGACATTCTGTAAGGATTCCCTACGCAGAAGCCCTCTGACACAGCAAGCGCTGTCCTGTTCCAAACCAGGGGAGGAGCCGTGTTTAGGGGATGCTGAGCCATGTGACACGGGCCCCGGAACCCAGCTCCACGTTTCACCCTCGCAGCAGCCCACAGGGAGATGCATTACTCCCATTTTTATAAAAGATGAGACTGAGGTGAACTGCTGTCCAGCGACAACATGACTAGTCAAGGATGGAGCTGGGGTTCCCATGCGGGGCTGTCTGAGCCCAACCGCCCTAAGATGCTCTGTGGGTCTAAATGACACCTTCCCCAGGTTCTCAGATTCTCAGAATCAAAGTGCAGGGCAGGAGGGGACGTGCACACAAGGCAGCTCTGTGGGGACCTGCTCATCACAGTCACAGCAGGAACAACTCAATGTCCATCCCTAGGAGGCAGTTTAAACAAACCATGATAGGGTCTCACAGTGGAGGAACTCTGCAGTTCCTCTGCCGGACCAAGGCCAAGGGCACTCTCTGTGAAGGCCGTTGTTTCACATAATTGTGAAAGAAAATACAGTTTAAAAAAGCTGTTTCTAAAACTTGAAGCAAAATGAACCAAATGCTTTTTTTAACTGTACATTGAGTTGGTAACATCAAAACACTGCAGATGGGGTGCATGGGGCAATACACTGTGTTGAAGGGGACGTGATGGGCCCATTAACTGTTCCCTCTGATAGATAGACAGAAGGATAGACAGACATAGATAGATGATAGAAAAATATATTAGATCTATAGATAGATAGATAGATAGATAGGCAGACAGACGTTGTTTTCCAACGGTGGGGCTGGAATGGCCTGAGGCCTCTCCTATCTCCTTCCAAGCCTGGGGTGCACGGAAGGGCTCTCCGTCACTAGCTGGTCATCCCAGCTTTTGTGTCTAACTTGAAGTTGGAAAGGCACATGACATTGGTCAGGTGCCTAACAACCGTGGGCAGCACCCAGGAAACCCAGGTGCAGTTCACCTACAGCAGGGTACCTCAGAGGAGCCTCTTACCCTTCCCTTTACTTTCCTGGGTCTGACAGTCACAGGCTCCCGTGCCAGCTTCAGACGCCAGCAGCGTCTGCAATCCCACCCCCACTTCAAAGACAAGGCACAAGGGGTCAAAGATTAGGCAGCCCTGTGAAGGCAGAGGAGACCTAGGGGATTGGCGCTCAGAGAGCAGGGCCACTCTCCCAAACCCTGGGCCGGCCCAACAGGGAAAGGGCAGGCAGGGCGGCCGAGAGGTGAAGGCAGGAGGAACCCCAGGTGGCGGCTGGACAGCGAGGTCCAGGCAGAGCCCCTGGGCTCCTTGCAGGTGGAAGGGAGACGTCCTGCTTGCCAGCCCTGGGAACAGGACTCATCTCAGTGCAAAGAACAAAAATGCACGTGCAGAACCCTGGCATCCTTAGAGTGCCCCGGAAACGAGGAGGGTGCGGGGCTCCCTGACAGCTGGCTATGCCGGGCAGCCTGCCTGTGACCCTCCCTCCATGGCCCAGGCTCCCTGCTTCCAACCAGGAGTTCAGAGTCACATGGGTTGACGGTCCACGTGGATTCACAGGAGTGTGGATTCGTAGGTGTATGTACACCCACACACCCCAAAGAAGCAGCCATCCCCGTGGTGTCCTCTCCAGGTGAGGACACAGCTCTGAACTCATAACAAAACCCAGGGCCAGATGTGACCCAAAGGAGGCACGTTTCCCAGCATTTTATTTGACTCACAACCCTCTTTCACGGTCATATACAATATGACAAGTTCCCTTGGGGATCATTTAAAATGATACTTAACAAATATTCATTACACATAAAGATAAATCTTGACCCGTTATGTAACTAGTGGTGCATACTGTGAGCCTGTTTTCATTTTATGGGAAACACCTTAGATGTGGGCAAATGAGTTACCAAGTGATTAATGATTTCATTCTCTGTATGGGAACGAAATGTACGATAAAATGCAGACTGAAACTTAACTGTGTATTCTGGGCAAAACTGCTCTTGCAAACTGGATGTTTGACATTTTCCTTTAAGATCAAATGGCTCTTATTTTAAATGACAAAGGGAGAAATGGCTTTTCGGCTGCAACTTGCAAGCGCTTCTGCACAAACAGGGCAGTATGTGTAAGGACAGTCCCTACTCCCCAGGGAAGAAAAAAATGAAGAGGTTTTAGGACGGCAGCAGCATACATGTATTTTCTAACTTGCAGTTTTACGGACACTTAGACCAAGAGTCATACCCTTTTTACTTGGATCCACAGCTTAGCTGTCTCGGGAGGAGAATCACAAGGCGAATTTGTATAATGAGCCCCTTTTTTATCTTCCCCATTAACTCACATCTCAACATCAGGGCCCCTTCTGTTTCTCACTTTTTTTTTTTTTTTTTTTTTGGCGGTACGCGGGCCTCTGACTGTTGTGGCCTCTCCCGTTGCGGAGCACAGGCTCCGGACGCGCAGGCTCAGCGGCCATGGCTCACGGGCCCAGCCGCTCCGCGGCATGTGGGATCTTCCCGGACCGGGGCGCGAACCCGCGTCCCCTGCATCGGCAGGCGGACTCTCAACCACTGCGCCACCAGGGAAGAAGCCCCTATTTCTACCTCTTTAACGATGCCAACCCTGGTACACTTTACCAGTCCCCTGCTGTAAATCACTGCATAAAGGACTTTCTCCCGGCCCCTGTCTGGGTGTCCACCCGGCCTCTCCTGATGTGCACATGCAAGGTGGGCTCAAGACAACCACAGGGTGAAGCCACTCAGGCTGGGAGCAGGGGCTCCATTTTTCTATATGCATTTATTATAAACAGAGACACATTACTAGTGTACTGTGAACATTACAGAAGTTGCCCGGAAATAAAACTTTGGAAAGGATAAGACAAAAATTAAATACTTCCTTCCCCAAACCCAATGGATCATGAGGCAGGCCCACTGGGACACACACCCGCCCTCTGCAGACTGCTCCTCTAAGAATGAGCAAGTGATATCAGTGGTAGCGACACGATGACCTGGACAGCTCGTTTCCCTCCACAGAGGGCAGGGTGTCTACTGTGTGGCATCTGCGACATCATCCCTGCCCATCCTCAATAAGGAAATGTTTCCTTCATCCCCCCAGGATGCAACCAGGGGTTTTAGTCCAATCAAGGGGTACAGAGCCGGGAATGGAGGAACGCAGTGCCAACATCCCTAGCAGTCTGTCCAAGAGGAGGATTCACCAAGTACAGCCTACAGCACGGTAACCATTCCCTGTAGGAAACAGCATCTCTGCCCAAGCAGTGTCCTCTGAATTTACCAATAATAGCAGAGTGTGCACAGAACTTTCAGTCTTCCTCAAAAATAGCCTTTCCTATCACACTTTCACAAAGTGACAAGAAATATTAATAACAATAGCTCCAAGTTAAGCATTCACTGTGTGTGAGGTGCTGTATACATTTAAATTACGGGCTCTTCTTTGTTGCAAAACTCCTATATATCCTGGCTCCCCCCTCACCTCCTCAGAGAAGTTCTCTCAGGGTTACTTGAGATTCTGCCTCCCGGGCCTGAAGTCCTAAAAGTCCCTGCTGAATAAAACATAACTCTCAAAAAAAAAAAAAAAAAAACTGATGGGCTCTTCACAACTCTAGAAGCAGGTGTATCATAACCCCTTTTTCCAGATGAGGAAGTAAGAACACGGGGTGTCTTAGGTTCCCCTCAAAACAGAGCTTGACTTTAGGTGCAAATCCCAAGGAAGCAAGAGTGAGGGGGTATCGGAGTGAGCCTGGGGCAGGGGCACAGACACGAGACAGCAGGGGTGCCCAGCTGCCCGTGGCGTGGTGGCCAGCTAATTGCTCAGTGTCACTTCAGGCTGGTGCTGTGTCTCCCAGCAACCCAGGGGGCAGGAGGAAGGAAGTTTTATCCTCACAGCAAGTGGATCCTAAGTCACGTCCTCCATCAGTGACCCCAGTGAAGGAGGAGAGAGATGCTCAGTATGGGAGGGAGGCCAGGGCTTGTCATGTGCTCGTGACATGGGGGACAAGATGCTGTCACACACAGAGTCCCCTGTCTGCGCAGTTGGGCCAGGAAGGGGAGCAGGCGTGCAGATCTGGAGGGGGTCAGGACCTGTCCAGGCATCTCGCCGCGCAGGGCAGGATGGGAGTTCAGGGTCAGGAGACCTGGCTAGACCTTCCCCAGAGCTCCACGTGCCTCTGTTTCATGGTTTCCTCCAGGCGAACAGACAAGACTTCACTTAAACCACAGTAAATGTAATTGTGACTCTGGTTCGCCATAATAATCCTTGACTTTGTGAAAGCCAGAGTCAGAAAAGGGAGAGTATTTTATAGTTTCTTTATAGACACTGTCTATTAGTTTGTTTTGAGATGCAGTTAGAAAATAGATGTTCACAGCTCTACCAGCCCATCCCATCAAAGAATCTTGGGTCAAGAAACAAGGTATGCTCTGTCGCCCCCGAATGAAGATGTGGTAGGAAAAAGCCCCAGAGAAAACCCTAAGCTAGTGGACAGCTGTACCCACACAGGACAGAAGGAGTTCCTCAGAAGCCCCCTTGGTGTGCAGCTTCTCTTTTCCCCCATCTGGATTTAATCAAGTCAGCAAATCAGGAAAGCAGACAGGAACCAAAATATCTCCAACACGCACACTTCCATCTGAAGTCTATTTATACACCCTCCGAGATGGACTTAGCTTTGGAAGCACCTGTGTTGTCTTAGAAACACTGTTGCCAAGCATAACCTGTGGATGGTAGCTGCCCCTGGACACCCGTCTGAGCACAGGCGGCTCCCTTGGAGCAAAATAAAATGCACCCTTTTAAGAAGAGAGGAAGAGAAAACATTTTCTCTAGAAAGGCTTCTTTATACAGCCCCAGTGTGGCAAAGCTCAGAGCCAGCACTGGCCCTGAGGTGGTGAATAGCGGTGGTTCCGTTCCAGAAAGACTTCAAAACAAGATCTCCTCCAAAGACGCACATTCTTGGTTAGAGCACTGAACTTCCTCAATATGCTCGTTCATTCACACAGGTACGATGCGCCTACTGTGTGCCAGTACCGTTCTCCAGAGTCTTGTGGGGAAAAGGGGGTCAGGGAACGCAGGGTGCATTTTTGGCAGCGGACAGAAACATGTGGCTTGCTCGCACTTGGCTTACTTCTAAAAGAGACAGTGTTTGTCGTTGGATAAATAGAGATAATGCAAATGCAAATATTCCGGGGAGAAATAACATACTGATGTCAAGTTAATAACGGTTGTCAGATCCTGTCATGAGACTGGAGTTTACTGGGAGAGTATTTTTAGAGAAAGTAGGGTGCTGAAAGGGGAAAATATAAATAGAGAAAAGAAAGATACACAAACGGAGATCTGAGCCCCAAAGGTCTTCCTCAGTATTAACTGATGGCAATTTACTCAATACTACTATGTGCCGACCATGCATTTTACTGTTCAACTTAAAAAAAAACCAGGGGCTTCCCTGGTGGCGCAGGGGTTGAGAGTCCGCCTGCCGATGCAGGGGACACGGGTTCGTGCCCCGGTCCGGGAGGATCCCACATGCCGTGGAGCGGCTGGGCCCGTGAGCCATGGCCGCTGAGCCTGCGCGTCCGGAGCCTGTGCTCCGTAGCGGGAGAGGCCACAACAGTGAGAGGCCTGCGTACCGCAAAAAAAAAACAAAAAAACCCAGAAGACTAGCAGATTTGAGAAATCTGTAAGTGTGTATATGTGTGATCCCAAAATTTAAGTCTTATTAATTTTTGGTAAAATTTAGTTATTTCAGTAGAGATACTATGGGAGCTCATTAGCTACAGACAGGCCTCCTTGGCACCAACCTAAATCCCATTTATCTTTATGGTCCATGCGACGTCCTCGTCCCAGAAATCCTCATGGGATGACCCATCAGATCTGGTTCATGGCCGTGCAGGGGGTTCAGTGCATTGGTCCACAAGCTTTGGTGTATAAATTATGAACCACCTAGAGGGCATCTGATAAACGTGGATTCCCTAGTAGAGTCTGATTCCTGAATATTTAAAAAGCACCCTGGCTGGCGCTGAGCAGACTTTGAGAACCTCTTGCATGAGCCAACAATGGCGAAGCAAGCGGCAAGAAGATGGAAAGACAGCTCTGTATTGTGACCCGATCAACTTCGTGAACCTCAGCCTACCTTCTGTGAGACTTATATCCAGGTCCTTAAAAAGGATGGACTACGATGAAGACGTCCAGGAACAGGTACACTAACAATGGGCGTAAACAGTGGACTTGACCTGGCTTCCTCTGGTTCAAGTCCAGCCGCAGACGGCAGGGACAGCCCATCTCAGGGGTCGGCAAATTCCTGTCCCCTGTGTTTTCCTGTGGTCAGCAAGCTAAGAATATTTTCTACAATTTTTAAATGGTTGAGGGAAGAAAGCAAGATAAGAATAATATTCCATGGCATGAGAAATTACATGAAATTCAAATTTCAGTGTCCATTATTTATCGGATAATAAGTCTTTAGTGGATCCCAGCCACACCTGTTTTTTTACATACTAAACGCTTATGTATGTAAGCTCAGTGCTGAGTGGGCTCCGCAGAGACACACAGTCTGAAAACATGTGCTCTCTGGCCCTTTTACTTTGAAAAGTGTGCCAACTCCCGACCTGTAGGATACAATCCAAAAGCCTTTCAAGGGCACAGAGCCCTCGGGATCTGGACGTGCCAGCTTTATAACCTCACTCTCCCAGTGCCTCTTCATCCAGTTTCTTCAGCACTTTCTCGGAAACACACGACTGTCCTTGGAGCTGGTGGGCTGCCCTCTGGTGAGCAGCTCACTGCGGTTCTGCCAGCTCAGGTATACTCTACCCAAGAGGTGATTCTGTTATCCCCAAACTGCTTATCCCAGCAGGACCTAACTATTTTGATCACGTTGTTTAAAGAATACGTTACAGAACATAATGAGTGTAAAGAGACAAAATATGATTATTTTCGTGTAACCTAAGATAGATGTTTAAGGAAAACAAAGTTAAGTTGTTATGAATGAATGAATGACTGGTTTACTTAGGTGATGGAAAGTCTAAGGACTAAGGAGGAAAAAAAAAATGTGTCAGTCCCAGGAGGGTTCTGCACTCAGATTTTTTTTTAATTGAAGTTGATTTCTAATGTTGTGTTAGTTTCCAGTGTACAGCAAAACATATATATATATTCTGTTTCATATTCTTTTCCATTATGGTTTATCACAGGATATTGAATATAATTCCCTGTGTTGTACAGTAGGATCTTGTTGCTTACCTATTTTATATATAGTAGTTTGTATCTACTAATGCCAAATTCCTAATGTATCCCTCCTCCCCATTTTCCTCTTTGGTAACCATAAGTATGTTTTCTACGTCTGCGGATCTATTTCTGTTTTGTAAACTGCACTCAGATTTGATCGAAATTCTTTTTAAGTTCTTAGCTGGTTTTAGAGAATCCGAAGCTGAAAACCATAAGCAATGAGTTCTGGCTGTGACCCTCTATCTAAAGATTGCAAAATACACGTAAATGCATATTTTTAGAACATTTCATAGTTTCAACTCACTCATTCATTTAAGCGATCAATCATAATCCCACTCCGGTCAGATCACTGGTTTCCACTATCACAGGCCGGCAGTTCCCTACACTCCCCGCTGTTTCATGGACAACTTCTCCCAACAGGGTCAATTCTGTCCCCGTCCTACAGCTAAGGGAGCTGTGCTTGGCTTTCGGTCGCTTGCCCGGGTCTCATAGCTGAGACGTGGTACGTTTACGTCCAGCCCCAGACAGCCCGACTCTGGGAAATAGCATCCTCAACCACTCCGTGATTCCGACTCCAGAGAAGCCAGGGCTAAAAGATATTCTAAATTATAAGATTTATAAATATTTTTGCTATCTAACACTCCACCATGGGCTATGAAAAAAAAAGATTCACTTAAATTTGGAAGTTTGAAAAGGAAAATTCAGATTAGGGACAATTAACACACTCAGGAAAGAGACTTATCAGAGTTCCATTCCAGATACTACACGTCAGTGAAAGTGTGCTCAGACATCTGAACGCTCAAGCCCAGGGCCAGAGGAATCCACTCAAGTGATGGTTTTCTGATGTTTTCACCCCAAAGCCTGCACTTTGGGGGTCTCCACAGGGCAAGCAGGTGGGCAGGGTGCTAACAGGGGTCTCAGTGGCCCCACTGCCTGCAGTTAGAGGAAGAAACTGCACAACGTGGTCTGGCAGTCGGGGAGCCCCCTCCCTGTACCTCTGCGTCTGAGCATGCATCTATGGGACACACAGCAAACACCACCAACAACAACAGCATTCTCTTTTCTGGGAACAAAAGTCAAATCATACGCAACTGTAATGCAACCTCAAAACACAAAGCTAACCTACGTTGTGAATTTTTAATGTATATTCTAGCTTGTCACAAAAGTGTTTGGGGCAATACGGCAGGCACCACTATTTAAAATCCCCTCTTTACCAAAACAATAAGCCCATGTCTGCAGTGACAGTCCTAACCAGGTACTGAGGCCGACTTACCTTCCAACACTCACTTCTGCTTTTAGAAGGGAAACTACCACCCACAGGCAGCTCTTGCATCCTAAGCAAATGGGCATAGTTATAGTGAATGGACTCACCTGGCATTTAACATCCAAATGAGAAGTTTCAGCAGAGAGGCAAACTAATTTTACCTATTGGAAAATAGTTCACTCACTTAATTCAATAACCAAATACAGGGAGTTCCCTGGTGGTCTAGTGGTTAGGATTTCAGGCTTTCACTGCCACGACCAGGGTTCGATCCCTGGTCAGGGAACTGAGATCCTGCAAGCCGCACCGTGCAGCCAAAAATAAATAAAAATAAATAGGTGAAGTTTAAAAAAATAATCAAATCCAAATCCAGAAATACTTAAACACTTCAGTGGTTCTGGAATTCCAACACCTCACAAAACCTATTTTAGCTATTTCTATTTAAAGGGTCACTGAATCACCCCGGTTCGTGGACCCAGCCCTCTTGTCTCTAGGACACCAGCTCCACCTGTAGCAACCGGACGTCCATCACCATGAAGTACCATCTTACCCAGACAGTGATTCTGGCTGGACCCTCTTCTCCTCCCTCACCTGTCCACTCTGTGTGTCACATCACGTCCCGGCCTCAACACTGCCTCCTTCACCGTTACCCCCAGCCTGTGCCCCTCCTGTTTAGGGCCCCCTCTCCCGCTGAGCAGACCTTCCCAAGAATCTCCAGCAGTCCCCTTCTTGTCCATGGTCACTGCTGCCTCTCTAAAGTCCGGTTTTTAAGGGGCCTCTGAGATAATTGTATTGAAAAGAATTCTTCTCTGATGCAGACAACTGGACTTGATTTTCAGCTCTGCATTTGTGTATGCACTGGTTTTGTCTGATATGGGAAACACCAATACTAACAAATTAAATAAAAATCATCTGGCTGCACTTCAACTCTTTAATGCCTGAACCTTTGATTCCCGAGCGACAGAACAGTGAGGAGTGATGCGGGCAGGGGGTCCAGGGCGGGGGGCGGAGAGTGGAGGCTAAGTGTACACCCTCCAGGTGCATGGCGGCATCGACCGAAAGAACCTGCACAACCTAAAAGCCGAGTTATCTTTTATTCAGCGGCAGCACTGAGCACTTAAGCCTAGCACACAGGCTCTCGGGTGGCTCTGAGGGACTGCTCTGAAGAGGCGGGGGGGCCAGGATATCCAGGAGTTCTTGCAACAAAGACCAGGTAGTGGGAACATCAAAAGATTACCGTTAATTAAAGAAAACCAGACATCTCAAGTTAAGGAATGTAGCGCTTTTCTATGCATCTAAGGGAAGATGCATGAGTCTGGGCTCACTGAAATCATCCCTTTGATGGGCACCGCGGCTACCTGGGGCCAGTGTCCCGTCTCTTCCCAACCTGAGCCTCTTCAGTGATGAGGAAGCTGTAATGTGACGGCCTGATGGCTGCAACACCCTTTGTGTACTGATACGGCAGCAATGTTGTCTTTTTCATTGATAACAGCAACTGGGCACTGCCAGTCCTTGGCCACGGGAGGGGCCAGGGAGGCAGGCCCACCCCAGGACCCAGGACACGCCCAGCTGCAGGAAAGGCGTGGTGGCACATCCGGGAGATGCCAGAACAAGGCTGCATTTGTACCAACTCTGTTTATTTGCCTCTGCAGTAACACTGTGTGAAGCTAAAGGACATTCTCAACATCTAGGTACAGGACTCCCTTTGCACAACGAGAATGTTTAGACTGTCGGGGGACCTACCCCCACTTCCAGATCTAGCTGACAGAGCCACATCCAACAGGACTGGGCTGCCCCCCCGGGGTCCTGGCCCGTGTGGCTCCCACGTCCATCGGCTTCCCCACTTTTCAGAGCAGATCTGTGGGGAGGGAGGGCTGGGGAGTGCGGCTCCACCAGAGAAAAGGAGTCAAGCCTCTTCTCGAGGAAAGGTCAGAGAAAAACAAACCAGTACCCCACCATCAGGGAGTAGATTGGCAAGCAGAGACCTGGGAGATGCAGGGGCACAGGCAGAGGAGCCCATGGGAGTCACGTGGGAAACTTGCAAAACTCCAGGGGCCCAGGCTGCCGGGACCCAAGTCCCTTTGGGAGGGGACCCTTGTCCAGCTGCGACGCACCTAGTCAGCTGGGAGCTCCCTGAATTCTGTATGCATCCCTCCCCACCAGCCCCACAGGCATCTCCCCCATTACTCCAACCCCAGGCCAGGACAAAGTTATTCAAAAACAGTCATCCAGCGGTTAGAAATTCCAGCTGTCACCTCACCGTGGAAAATAAAAGCAACTGTCTGCTTGTCTTCCGAGAATGTTCATGGACCCTGATGACCTGCTGGAGCCCAACATGCCCCCGCCCCCCAGTTGTATTTTCTTTTTCCTCTCATCTGTCCCCGCCCCATGGCAGAGGGATTTGTGGGTTTCTCTGTTTTAACAAAGAAGCCCTTATCACCTTCTTATGTACCCTTCAACGGTAGTAAGCTCCCTTCCTTTTCCTAGGAAACGCTCTTTGTTTCTACAAATAAGACACTGGGATAAACACAGGAGGAAGTGTCCTGCGAAGAAGCAAACGCCCAGCAGCTCAGCTGGGCCAGATAAGAACGGTAAAGTGGAGCAGAGGGTGCTGCGGAGGGTGAATGGCTGGTCCTGAGTCAGAGACACGTCTAGAAGCGCTGACCCCGCCCCCCAGATGGCTCCAGCAGGGCCCCATCGCCAACCTCTGCAAAGGCAGCACTGGGGCCGCACCACAGGCCCAGCAGGATGGGGATCCCTGGGTGAGGCTTCCCTGCTGCCATGACAACCATGGATGCTCTGGTCCAAGCAAACGTTGCGCTGAGTCAAAAACGCCAGGTCTGCGCTTGCGAAGGTCTGGGCCAGTCATTCAGCCTGAGAAAGGCCATGACCCCTGCCCACAGCCTGAAGGGTGCGACTGCACCTGAAGTCCGCAGCTGGGCCTCTGCGCCTCGCTGGCCAGGTTCACTGTCAGCAGGTAGGCAGCGTTCAGGTCCACGCACGCTTGCCTGGACTGGTTTCCCAGGACAAGGTCACTAATAAGACCCCCACAAGAAGTGCGTATTGAACCCTCTCCCCCGCGAGGACGCTGATGCAGGAAGTGAGCCAGTAGCTGAGCTCATGAAGTCGTGCCTCTGCCTGAAATCGCTGGGGCTTCTTGGACGGCAACAATTCACAGAAATAAATGGGTGAACTGTGTGGTATGTAAATTATACCTCAATAAAGCGTTATTTTCTAAATTATGGAAACAGAATGTTTATTTCAATGTAAAGTCTCTACCCACTAAAACTCTAAAGTCCCAAAGTAAATTTCTAAAATCTCTTGAACCTTCGTTGATGTGTCCAACCTTCATCGTTTGGAAAATAAGACTTTTTAAAAGGTGTTCTTCCTGGGCTTCCCTGGTGGCGCAGTGGTTGAGAGTCCGCCTGCCGATGCAGAGGACACGGGTTCGTGCCCCGGTCCGGGAAGATCCCGCATGCCCGCGGAGCGGCTAGGCCCGTGAGCCATGGCCGCTGAGCCTGCGCGTTCAGAGCCTGTGCTGCACAACAGGAGAGGCCACAACAGTGAGAGGCCCCGCCTACCGCAAAAAAAAAAAAAAAAAAGGGTGCTGTTCCCTTCCTTTCCTTGCTTTTATTTTCTTGAAAAGGTATTGATTTAGATGGCCTAGGAGGCAGCTGGCGTGGGTAAGGAGTGGGACATATGCAGGGCATTAAAGGGGTAAGTACGTCCATCTACGGATGGTTCTGGAAACCAGGCTCTTGGTGTCAGAGCTGGGAGTCAGCCCTGCGGCGAGTGGGAGCCTGGGAGGTACAGCGTGTGCGTGTATGAAGATGTGCCCGTGGGTAGGAGGAGGGTAACAGGGAGCGCGTCAGAGCAAATGCAAGTATCGATAACCGGGGAACTGGGATGAGTGCTGAAGGGGATTCTTTGTAGTAAGTGCGCAACTTTCCTATAAACTTGACATCCTTCCAAAATAACCGAGTAAAAAATACACTGGTAGAAAATGGAGAAAGGACTATCGAACCGCACAAGGATACTGGGGGTAATTTCCATCTGATTCTTCAGCCAGCACGAGAGCCAGCACCCGCCCCTCCTATCTCAGTCTCTCCAACACCCCGACCTCCCAGCCCCTCCCCTGTCTCTTGGCCCCTGGTTTTTCTGTCTCTGCTGCTCCGTGTTTCTCCAGACTCCTCTGCTCCTTTTTCCTGCCTTCCACAGACTGACCCTCTTTCTTTCCTTCTCCTTCCTGCTCCCTCCCCACCTACCCAATAGAGAACTCAATTCCAAAAGGAGTTAGAGTGTATCTTTTATTATTTAGGATGTATAAGATATAAACATTTACAAAGAATTTGAGAAACTTTATAATAATTTATTATTTTCTTCTTAAATAACAGTTTTGGTCACTTTCTAAATTTTAGAAGTATAATGAGTAAAGAGTATTTTTAAATTTTTCTCTCTGGATAAAAAAACGTAATTATTTTTTTACTCTCTATATAGTCTTTTGTTCTCCCTATGGGTCAGTCATCCTTAATTTTAAGAAAAAGTTTCTGTGATCCTAATTTGCCTCTGGGACCTATGTGGATATAACTAATAACAAATAACAGATGGACAGACAGACAATGGACAGGTGGATGGACAGATGGACTGCTGGACAGAGAGAAGATGCATCATTCTTTCTGCACTGCAGTCCCAGTGCCATCAAACGCAGGTGACAACAAGGCCACCATCCCAGGCGGCCACAAGAACTCAGTGTGCTCACGTCCTGCAAACACACACAGCACAGAGCTGCCATGTAAGAAGCCATCAGGAGAGGACCACGGATGGGCCATCTCCCTTCTCCGACATGCTTTTTGAACCCCTGGCCACACACCAGAGCAGATCAGTTTCATGTTATTTACTGACCTCCTTCCTGCGCCTACATGCTAGGCATGTACAAAACAAGAAGCGCAGCCCCTGGGGACGCCTAAAGGACAATCCTATCTCTGGACCAAAAACACAGTGGCCGCAAACACTAGCACGTAAATACCCATATCAAATGATAAATAAATTTAGAAGCTCCACATTCACAGAAACTCACACACACACACACACACACACACACACACACACACACTGAACAGGGTGAACTTGATCCAGAGCTTAGCCAACCTGAGAACCAGCCCCAGGGAGAGCACTCCCATTTATGGCCACCCGTCCCCTCCTTCAGCTCCACAGGAGACAACGGTGCTATATTTAGACGGGTCCGTGATTCCAGACACCGAAGCCAGGGAGCACGGCTCAGCCTCTTCCAAGCACTCCTCTTCCAAAAGCCAAGTGACCACGAAAATAATAAAACGACAGCTATAATCTGTAGAACTGGGGGTGGGAGGATGCCTCCACAGGGGATGTGTTTTCCTTGCCGATTTCAGCATGGGGGGATGATTGGCGATTTCAGCGTCGGCTGGGCTGCTGACTCTTCATATGCTTCCCTGCACCAAGCCCTGCGCCCACGCAGCATGCCGCCTGCGGGAACACTCCTTTCCCAGACACTCGGGCCTGTGAGCAATGGTACAGCTGTTGTCACTCTCAGGTTACCAGCACACCCCACCCTGCGTACCAGCCCAGCACCCGGAGGCTAATGATCACAGGGCTTAGCTTTTTAAAATCCCAGTCATTGCGAGGCCGCACAGCAAATTTATGTGAAAGGCATTGCACACGTTTTACATTCTTAGTGAAATCATAAAGTTTTAGTGTTTTAAAAATTACTTACTAAAACCCAGGTAATTCTAATAAGGGATAGAGCCCAGAAACCGTACAGGAGAAACGAATGAACAGCCGTGCCCTAACTACAAAAAACGAAATGAAATGTGTGGCGTTACTGGGTGTACTTCCAAGGGTGCATTATACTTTCTTCGATAATTTTATTTCCTCTCTGTTTTCAAATAAACTGCCTGAAATGTCAACTACATTTACTAGGCCCTACAATTATTATTTTGATAATAATAGGAGATGCTTTGACACATGACTTTTTCAATAGACTTTGTTTTTAGTTTCGCAGCAAAATTCAGCAGAAGGTACAGAGATTTCCCAAGTGACCCTGTCCCCACACATGCCTAGTCTCCCCCACTATCAACAGCCCACAACAGAGTGGTACCTTTGCTATAACTGATGAACCTGCATTAGCATCGCTATCACCGAGAAACCCTAGTTTACTTTAGGGTTCACTCTTGGTGTTATAGATTTTATGGGTTTAGACAAATGTATAATGATGTATCCACTGTTGTAGTATCAAACAGAGGAGTGACACTGCACTAAAAATCCTTTGAGCTCCACCTGTTCATCCCTCCTCTCCTCCCCGACTCCCTAACTAGGCAACCACTGATCTTTTCATTTTCTCCATAGTTTTGTCTTTTCCAGAATGTCACATATTTAGCATCATACAGTGTGTAGCCTTTTCAAATTAACTTCTTTCACTTAGTAATGCATGTAAGGTTCTTCCATGTCTTTTCATGGCCTCATAGCTCATTTCCTTTTAGTGCTGAATAGGATTACACTGTCTGGATGTACCAGGCACATACATCTTAAAAGAAAAAGGAAATGGTTCCGAAGGAATAAACACTCTATGCCCTGTCTCTCCCACTCACTGCAGCTGTAACACCTGGCCGGAAGGCATGGAGCAGCGATTTGAGAACTCTGAGACATAAACTATAACAGGTGAACTGGGGATGAAGCCTGGAATTCACAATACCACCAAACTGGTGCTCAGTTTACCATTTTTTCGAGTCCTGACTCAATGCAGCATGAACTGTACAGAGGACAAAGGCATGGACAGAGTGCCTGCTCCCAGGGCAGGGGAGGGGGCCCTAGTGCTCAGAGAGAATGGGGGAGGCCCCTGTACACTCAACCCTGCTCTCGTGAGCCCAGTCCCAAGCAGTCTCGTGGTGGTAGGGCTGCTGGCACAGTGGGGGCCAAAGGACCCTGGAACTCTGAGTAGCTGTGCTTCTGAGAGGGTGGAGTAAACCCCACTGCTTTTTCCACTCTCTGTTCTTCTGCTGCTTTGCTCCAGAAGGGGGCAGTCCCAGGAACTGCACCTCGGATCCGGGTAAATAAAGTCCCAGTTTTCTGGCTGGAGCACCAAAAGGGGAAGCCCAGAGAAGCAGACAGCCCTGGAGAGACTGCAGAAAAGGAGGAGCTCAAGAAACTCCATGAAGTCGTATGAACTCCCTGTGGCATCTCCAATCCGCACCAATGTGGATCTGACCCTTAGCAGCAGTCACAGCCTTTGAGAACTGGACTGTAAGACAGACCGTCCCCCGGGGCCCAGACTGGCCACTGGTGGCACAAACGTGGGGAAAATCTGAAAGCATCGTAAAAGCTTTGTAAGCAGAACTGGCACTGAAACAATAAGCACGGAAAGCTTGGCAGAAATTTAAACTGAACTCCATTGAGTCAACTGCCTGATAAAACAAAAATATCAACATTCTCATAAGACTTAACTAAAAGCCAGAATATCATAACGTAATATTCAACAAGTCTATCCAAATTTACTCATCTCGATTCACATGGGGAAAGACAACCATCAGACGCCACGGCAAGATGATCCGTAGAGCGGAGCTGTTTCACAGAGACTTTAAAGCAAACGTTACAAAAGCACTCCAAGAAGTAAGAGCAAATACACGTGAAATCAATGGAAACATAGGACGTCTCAGCAAAGGAACAGAAGATACAAAGAAAACGAAAAGGAAATTTTAGCTTTGAAAATACAATAACTGAAATTAAAAACACCTTGGATGGGCTCAAGAGCAGATTCACTGATTTTGAGTATCTGTCCATATAAATTCTCCAATATGAATAACATAAAGAGAAATGATTGACAAAAAGTACACACAGACTCAGGAACCGATTAGACAACACCAGAAGGTCTAATATACGTGTCAACAGACTCCTAGGAGGAGAGAAGAATGCATTGCAGAAGAAAATATTTCAAGAAATAATGGCAGAAAACTCCCCAAATTTGGTAAAAGACATAGTCTGCAGATTCAAGAAGTTCAGTAAACCCCATATAGGACAAATATAAACAAAGCTACCCATGAGGATGTTATAACCAAACTATTTAAAGATAAGGAAAAAAATCATGAGAGCAACAAGACTCATTTCTTATATGAATGAGTGATCTGAACAACTACAGAAACTATAATAGCTAGAAAGAAGTGGGGGAAAGTGCTTTAAAGTACTGAAAGAAAAGAATTATAAGCCCAGATTTCTATATCTAGCAAATATATGCTTCTCCCATGAAGATGAAATGAAGACATTCTCAAATGAAGGCAAAGAGAATTCACTGCCAGCAGAACTGGTCTAAAAAAATGGCTAAAGTAAGTTCTTCAGATTAAATGAAAACAATGAGGAGGAAACTTGGAACATGAGGGGCAACAGAAATGATAAACATGTAGGCAAACATTAAGAGGCAGTTCTTCTCTTCTTGAGTTTTTTACAATACAGATGTAACACATAACCATGGAGAATACCTATATTCCACATGAAATGATACAGGACTGATTCTAGGGAGACTGTGAAACGTTTGCATATTTCAATCCATACAATTTCAATCCCCTACAATTAAACAAAAGTTACTTAAAAACCACAGTAGAAAAATTAGAATGAGACACTAAGTTTTTTCAAATAACTCAAAAGAAGTCAGGAAAGGGGAAACAGGAATGCAAAACAGGCAAGAAAGGAAAAAAAATAACTAAATTGTTGACCTAAATTTTAAAAAAAGCAATAAAAACTACAGATCAATGTTTTTCATTCATATAAATAGTTTAATGGAATTTAATGGTTTGATACTATGATTTAATGTGAAAGACGGATTATTCAAATATATACTGTCTTCAAGAAACTTACTTTAAATATAATGAAATAGGTAGTTAAAGTAGTATTATGGAAAAAATATACCATGCAAATGTTAAGCAAAAAAAAGCTGGAAGGGTTATGTCAATATGAGATAGAGATAATATGTCAGAAAATTCAAGAAAATTACCAGGGATAAAAAGGGATATTACATAATAATAAAGGGATCAATTCGTCAAGAAGACATAAGAATCCTAAACTTCAACACACCAAACAAAGACACTTTGAAATACATGAAACAAAAACTAACAAAACTCATCAGAGAGACAGACAGATCCACAACTAAATTTTGAGACAACAGTCCTCTCTTGGTAATCAATATAACTAATACACAGTCAACAGGATACAGAAGAACTGAATGACACTATCAACCAACCAGATCCAACTGACATTTCTGCAACTCCATTCAACTGTAGCAGAAAACAGCTGTCCAGTGCACATAGAACACTCACCAAGATAAAACATCTCCTGGGTCACAAAACAAACCTCACCAGATGCAAAAAGAATTGAAGGCATGTAAAATATGTTCTCTAACCATACTGGAATCTGACTAGAATCAATAACAGAAAGAGAACCATAACATTTCTAAGCACTTGGAAACTGCTTGTATTATAAATAATATACTTCTAAATAATCCATGGGATAAAAAGGAAGTTTCAAGGACTTGAACATAAATGAATAAATAAATTAAAATTGATGGGATGATAACAAGGAAGTGCTCAGAAGAAAACGTATTATAGTATAAAATGCTTATTTTAGAAAAGAAATGTCTGAAATCAATAATCTGAGTTCCACCTAATTAAATTAAAACAAGAGAAAATAAACGGAATCATGGAGAAGTCAGATAACAATAAAGATTAGAGCAGAGAAAACCCAAAGAAATAGAGAAAATGACAACAAAAGTTGGTTCTTTGTAAATAAAATAAATTTGTAAAGCAAACAAAGTTGATAAATATATCACAAGAGTGACAGAAAAGAGAGAAGATACCACTTAGTAATATGAAGAATTATAAAGAAGATATCACTATAGAAACCACAGACATTAAAAAGAATAGTAAGGGAATGCCCTTCACAGATCCATGCACACAATTAAACAACTTACGTGAAATGGACCAGTTCCTCAAAACCACAAACTACCAAAATCTCACGGAAGATAAAATAGATGATTCAAATATACTTATTTAAAAATTTGAATTTGTAGTTAAGAACACGTAAAAGGAATCTTCAGGCCCGTATTGCTTCACTGGCAAATTCTACTAAACATTTAAGGAAAAAAAAATTATACCAATTCTACCAAATCTTTTCCAGAAAATGGAAAAGGAGGAAACACATCTCAAATCGTTGTATGAGGCCCATATTACACTAATGCCCAAACCAGACAAATACATCACAAGAAAAGAAAACTAAGTACCAATACCCCTCATGAACACAGATGCAAAAATCCTCAAAAAATATTAGCAAACAGAATCAGGGATATATAAGAAGAAGAATACAGCACAACGAAGTGGATTTTATCTCAGGAATACAAGGCTGGTTCACTATTTTAAAATCAATAAATGTAACTCACCATATTGACCATCTACAGAAGAGAAACCACACTAACATATCAATTTAAAAAAAGAAAAGCATTTGGCCTAACTCAACATCAACATGTCTCAGCGAACTAGGAGTAAAGGGAGCTTCCTCTACAAAAAGCCTCCAGTTGTATCATACTAAATAATACTAAAGGCTGAATGCTTTCTCCCTACGATCAGGAGCAAGGCAAGGATGTAGACTCTCAGTCCTCCTAGGCAACCTCAAACCAGAAGTCTACACTGTGCAATAAGAAGAGAAAAAATAAACAAACGAAAGCCATAAAGATTGGAAAGAAAGGAATAAAAATATATGTATTTTCTAGGCATACATAGTCAATCCTGAAGAATCTGCAAAAAATCAAACCAAAACAGAAACCTCATACAATTAATAAATGAGTTCAGCAAGGTCACAGGAGACAAGGTCAACACACAAATCAATTCTATTTCTACACAACAATGAAAATTGGAAACTGAAGTTTCAAATTCCACTTATGATGGTTCCAGAAATGGAAAATATGTAGGTATAAATTGAGCCAACATAGATGAGATCTATCAATATATGCTGAAAATGACAAGAAACTCATCAAAGAAATTTAAAAAGACCTAGACAAATGAAGAGATATATCATGTTCATGGAGCAGAAGACTCAAATTGACTTACGGAGTTAACAACATTTCAGGCAGGATTTATTTTGTAGACATAGATAAACTGATTCCAGAATTTTTATGGAAAGGCAGAGAAAGGAGACTAGCCCAAATAGTTTTGAAAAAGAAGAAAGTTGGAAGAATCACATTACCCTGTTTTAAGGCTAAATATAAAGCTACAATATTCAATGGTACTGGTGAAGGAACAGGCATAAATCAATTAAAAAAGATAAAGAATCAAGAAATAGATCCACAATGATACCAATGAACTTATTTACAAAACAGAAACTTACGGTTACCAAAGGGGAAAGGAGGGGAGAGGGATAAATTAGGAGTTCGGGATTAACAGATACACACTACTCTATATAAAATAGATAACCAACAAGGACCCACTGTATAGCACAGGGCACTATACTCAATATCTTAAAATAAACTATAATGGAAAAGAATCTGAAAAACGATGTATACACACATATATATATGTATATATGTACGTATATATATATTATAATTGAATTACTTTGCTGTATACCTGAAACTAACACAACATTGTAAATCAACTCTATTTCAATAAAAAATTTAAAAAAAGAAATGGATCCACCCAAATATGGGCAACTGATTTTTGTTTTGTTTTTGTTTTCGTTTTTGGCGGTACGCGGGCCTCTCACTGTTGTGGCCTCTCCCGTTGCGGAGCACAGGCTCCGGACGCGCAGGCTCAGCGGCCATGGCTCACGGGCCCAGCCGCTCCGCGGCATGTGGGATCTTCCCGGACCGGGGCACGAACCCGTGTCCCCTGCATCGGCAGGCGGACTCTCAGCCACTGCGCCACCAGGGAAGCCCAGGGCAACTGATTTTTGAAGAAGGAGCAAATGACGGTCTTTTCAAGAACTTTATTGGAACAACTGGATGCCCTATGCCAGAGAAAGAAGAGAGCACGACAAGGAGGGGAAGAAGAACTCATCTAAATCTAATGCCTTATAAAAATTAACTCAAAATGCATCACAGAGCTAAATGGAAAAGTAAAAACATGGGAGGAAATCTTCATGACCTGGGGTTAGGCAACAGCTCTCAGACATGGCACCCGAAGCATGTCTAAAGCATGAAGTGTAAAAAAAAAAACCCAAAAAACAAAAAAATGGTTTTCCTCACAATTTAAAACATCTAATCTTCTAAAACACTGCTAAAAGAACAAAAAACAAACCACAGGGAGAAAAATACCTGCAAATCACATATTTGAGCAAGGATTTGTATCACCTTAAATGACGACTCTTCAAAACACGGTAAAAGAAAATGAATAATCCAATTAAAAATAGTCAAAAGACCAGAACAGAGATTTCACCAAAGAAGATCTATGGATGGCAAATAAACACATGAAAAGTGCTCAACATCACTAGCCATTCGGCAAATGGGAGTTAAAACCATGATGTCGTTCCACTCCACACCTATGAGAGTGGCTACAGGAAAAAAGTCTTGAAAATACCAAGAGATGGTGCGAATATAAAGCAGTTGGACGTCTCGTATCTTGCTGGTGGGAATGCAAAATGGTACAACCACCCTGGAAAACACTTTGGCCGTTTCTTACAAAGTTAAACATACCCCCTCTGACCCAGTCCAGGAACGTTTATTGCAGCTCAATACACAATCACAAAGCAGTGGAAACAACCCTGATGTCCTTCAGTGGATGGACGGGTAAACGAACTGGGTTGGATCCACACAATGGGCCACGACTCAGCGATGAAAGTTAAATGAGCCGCTGAGACACGCAAGAAGTCGAATCTCAGAGGCGGTCGCTGAAAGAAGTTACTCTCGAAAGGACACTCACTGCATGAGGACATTTAGACGGCATCCTCAAAAGACAGAATGGTAGTGATGGACAACAGATCAGTGGTTGCCAGGGAGACTACGAGGGAGGCTGGGGGGGTCTTGGGGGTGATGGGACTGTTCTGTGTATCCTCGTTGCAGGGCTGGCTGGTTGAGCAGATCTATACGTGTGGTTAAAATTCAAGGAACTGGACACCAAAGAAGTCAAGCTGACTCTGCATGAATTAAAAAAATAAAATTTAGAAAACACAAAGAGAAAATAAGAGCTGGATTCAGGTTGCCAGTCTTCACGATAGATGTCCATGGAAAATCCTTCTTCCCCCACCCTGCCCCTAGAACCTTCCAGGCCAGCGTCAGGTGTCGGTGCCCCATCTGCCCTCACTTCACACACACACACACACTCACTCTCAGGGCCCTGGTGACAGCAGTACCACGTGACAGCAGAAAACCAATCGGTTCGGTTTTACAGACTGTAATCCCGGTTCTCTGACGCTGGGAGGGTAACAGAGAAAAATGCCAGCTGCCTGTTACAGGTGGGCGTCAGATAAACGGTGCTGATGTGGGACTCACTTACACTAAAATACATCCCTTGTTTATCTGAAAAATCACACGACAGGCATCCCGTATTTAATTTGGCAACCCTAGGTCGCAGAGGTTCTCGGTGCCCCCAGGCCGTGGCACCCTCGGGACCGCCCAGGCGGGTGGGTATGAAGTGAAGCGGTCGGCCCGTGGGGACGCCCCCCTTCCTTGGCCTCAGCAGGATCAGGCCACAGAGGTGGGGCTCTACAGGCAGCCTCCCCGCCAGGTGCAGAGCCCAGGGCTCCTCGGCCCCTTCATCTCACCCCTACCCCAAGGGAGAGCTGCTGTTTTGTGTCCTGCTCCGAAGCGATGGCTCCAGACCGTGCTTTGCCCACCACCTCAGGCTCACGGTCAGACACCCAGCCTGAGGCTGTGTGACTCTGAACGACTCTCTGCGTCTCCCTGAGCCACACGTAAACGAGGCTAGTAGGACCCGTCCTGCCCTCCCCACGGGCCTCCGTGGACAATGCAAACTCGGTGCCGGCCAGAGGGATTGGCAAAGGGCACCTCAAATGTCCACTGTTCTCTTCCTCATTGTTGACAAGTCACCCCACCTGCTCACCAGTCCATCCATTCTATCTGTGACACGCGTCTCCATCCGCGCCCACAGCCTGTCCACGGGCTCCGATCACAACCTCTTCTTCTACCTGGGCCTCCACGGCAGCTCCCACCTCAGCCTCCTGCCCCAGCCTCTCCCTCCCCATGGCACCAGGGCTGTCTGCTGACAGAGCTGATGAGCTTCCAGCCCCCCTCAGCAGCCTAGCAGATGGACGGGCTCTAACGGGCAGCACGAAGCCCACCATCCTTCCTCCCTGGAGAACCAGCTCTCTCGTCCTTCCAGAAACAGGCCGTGCTCTCGGACACCTCCGTGCCTCGCTCCTGCCATCCGCTGTCCCCTGGCACGGAAGGGCTGATCGTCCATTTCCTACCCGTGGCCTCCCAGGCGCACAGACACAGCCCCGTCAGCGCGTGCCTGGAATGTGGTACCCACGACATGGCAACCACAGTGACCCAGCTCCATGACAGGCTCCTCCACTCTGCCAGCAACTGACCTCACACTCCACACACAGTAGGTGTGCTAACAACGTGTGTCAGGTAGAAGCGAGCACCTCTGGCAAGCCACGGAAGGTAGGTGGGCAGCAGTGACCACAACTAACCCCTGCGAGTAATTAATGATCTCTCGGTGCCAGGAAAAATGATGGCTCCTCTGAGGAACAGAGCTTGTCTTCCTTTCAGTGATGAGAACTATGGCAATCAGGGCTTCCTTTTCTGCCCAGCTTGTCAGAAACACAAAGACAAAGCCCGTGCCCCCTCACTGCACGTAGACTTGCTTTCATGGCTGGCATCCCCTGCCCCCCTCTGCATTCCCTGGCCTGGTTTTCTCTTTCTGTTTTCATTAACCTTCCTGCATACAGGCCCTAGGCCAAGGCTGCAGGGAAACTGATGAGACGCAGAGGAAATGCACGTGGCAGGGCAGCAAGATGGTCAGAGCAACCGCAGAAAGTGCGGGGAAGTGATCGTCCCAGCGAGCAGCAGCTGGAACCGGAACGGACCACGTTTCAAGCCGAACCAGAGGGGCAGCATTTGTGCCAGGCCAACTCCTGCAGCTGAGCAGACACGACGGGATCGCACACGGCATCCAGGAGCGGTGGTGGCACTGGCCAGTGCCCTACTCCGAGTCATGCCAGGACACCGAGGGCCACCAGCACGGCTCACTGACCTTTCTTGGTTGTTAGTCGATGGGGAACGTGGGTTGTGAAGCGACAGGCAAGGCAGACGGATTGGGCTTCCCTGGTGGCGCAGTGGTTGAGAGCCCGTCTGCCGATGCAGGGGACGCGGGTTCGTGCCCCGGTCCGGGAAGATCCCACATGCCGCGGAGCGGCTGGGCCCGTGAGCCATGGCCGCTGAGCCTGCGCGTCCGGAGCCTGTGCTCCTCAATGGGAGAGGCCACAACAGTGAGAGGCCCGCGTACCGCAAAAAAAAAAAAAAAAAAAGCAGACAGATTGATGGCCAGAGTCCTTCCCGGCAGAGGTTCCCTGAAACCCGAGAGGGCCCAGCTCGGGCCATCATCTGGAGAAAACCGTGCCTGGGTCAGTCACAGAGTGACCTGTGCTTGTCCTCCCAGCCTGCCTCAGCCCAGCAGCCAGCGCACCCCAAATCCTGGAAGCATGGGCGTCACCTTTTCTAAAACTCCGAGGTGACGGGTCAGACGTCACAGCCCTGGGTGTGCAGCCGTCCCTACTACTTCTTCCCTGGCAACCTCAGCTTCCCCCCAATCTCTCAGATTAATGATTCAAATGATAACACCAAATGCCAGACCACACTTCCCTGAAGATGCCTGGCAGCTCCCGTTCAGCCATTCCGCACCCCTCTGTCCACGTGAACACCTGGCCTCCCTTCCATGCGCCCTGGAGCACATGCTCCACCACCCCTTGCTGCTCTCTGCCAGGCCGGGGTCCCTCACCTGCACAGGTGGGCACACAGCACATACCCCCTGATGAAAGCTGCGAGGCTGGGACCCTGACACACACAGAGGGAGCTGGAGGGACAAGAAGAGGCAGGAAGGACAGGAAGATGCTGCCGTGAAGGAACCAGGGGAAATGAGCTAGAATGAACACAGTTGCAGCCGAACTCTTTGTTTGACCTGTTGTCCCAACCAGTAGGTTCAACTTAAGAATCACTTTTGTAACTGTTCCAAGTTACCTTGAAGACAATCTGGGCAGTTGAAGTAAGGACAGGAAGTTCACTGCTAGTAGGGAACTACCGTTGGTTTTGTTAGACATGATAATGAGATAATGGGCATGAACAAGTCACCCTGTCTATTAGTCAGTGATGCCCGCAGAAGGATTTGCAAACGAAAGTGAGGGCTTTGCCCATAAAACAATCGAGCCAAATAATACAGAAGTTTAAAGTTTTTAACGCACGATAATGGGCACAAATGGGCACCTGCGTAGGGCCCGCCCCCTGCACCCACCCATTATGCTGTTCTCTGCTTTTATGTATGTTTGAATTCTGCCATCAAATTTTTTAAAAGGAGAAATACTCCATTTTTGTCATTCCAAGTCATCCACTGAATGGAATTAGCTGAATCTTCAAATCGATTGCTGTTCATTACTGAATTTAGGGCAGTCCCCTGAAAAGTGATCTAGTCTAAAATTCTCTTTTTCTTTTTCTTTTTTTTTTTTGCGGTACGCAGGCCTCTTACTGTTGTGGCCTCTCCAGTTGCGGAGCACAGGCTCCGGACGCGCAGGCTCAGCGGCCATGGCTCACGGGCCCAGCCGCTCCGCGGCATGTGGGATCTTCCCGGACCGGGGCACGAACCCGTGTCCCCTGCATCGGCAGGTGGACTCTCAACCACCGCGCCACCAGGGAAGTCCTCTCTTTTTCTATTTTTAAGGTGGATACTATTTAAAAAGGAATGATGATCATGTGAAAACACTGCTGAATCAGAAGCTGGGAAAGCATTATTCAGCTACTTCCCGGCACCCTGTGGTTTGCTCAGGGCCAACTAGTCACACTCCCTGCAAGCCACTCCACCTGCACCCCCGTAAAGAGGGCCTGGACCCCACAGGGATGCCTCGTACCCCAGGCCCAGGGCACCCCTGCAGGTGAGGCTAGTGATCCTGGCTGGACGGTTTCCATTTCCCGCTGAGTTAAGACAATTACTGAAGAAATAGCTGCTAACACATTTGATGCTCCCAGGAAAAAATTTACATTTAAAATTTAATGAACTTCGCACACACTAGAACAGTGAAAACTGAAGACGGACTCGGCGACTGTAATTCTCCTCCACTGCGGGTGGAGCGCAGAACAGGTCAGCAGCTTGGAAAACAGCTGGGGGCTTCTTAAATGGTAACCACACACCTACCACTCAGCCCAGCCGTTCCACCCCTAGGTTGTTACTCAACAGAAAAGGGACCTATGTCCACACCAAGACCATAAATGAGTGCTCACAGCAGCTTTATCTGTAGTGGCCAAAACTTGGAAACAACCCAAATGTCCATCAACAGGAGAACGGACATGCAAATTGCTGTAAATTAATAAGTGGAAACAACCCTCCTGTCAACAGAGGAACAAACCACAGAAATACCAAGATATAAATGAACATCAAAACCATTATGCTGAGGGGAAAAACTAGACAAAAAAGAGTATGTTCCACCCCATGTAAAGAAGATTCTAGAAAATGCAAACTAACCTATAGTGACAGAAAGCCGACCAGGTACGGGTAGAGGGAGAGATGGGTTGCAAAGAGGCAGAAGGAAACTTTTGAAAGTGAAAGAAAAACCCTGCATCTGGATTGTGGTGATGGTTTTCCAGGGTGTAAACATACACCAAAATTCATCAAACCATATGCTTTAATTACGTGCAGTTGACTACATAAATGTACCTCAACCGGTGGTTATAAAATTCAGTACATCTTCTCAACCGCACAGAGAAAAAAAGAATAAATTCCCGAAAAAGAACCTCGTCTTCAAAATACTGAGAAGAATAGCGTGAATGAGATAATGCATAACTGAGGTCCAGAGGCCACTGGCTCCAGTGCTAGTTACTCCCTGCTGAGTTCAGGGTCTGAGGTCAGGACAGTGTTCTCAGCATATAAAATACACCTCCTCCACCTGGAGCAATCTGCCTACGTTTTCCATCAATGAGGATCTACCTTAGTCCTAACTTTGTCTAAATAAAGGTTTGCTATCTTTTCTGTATCTGATCTTACTAGCCCAGGATATATGCATACTCTTATATCCCCTGCAGACCTAGCACTGTCCCTGCACGTGGTCTGTGCTCAATTTCTGTAGAATTAAGTTTCACCTGTATCCCTTATTCAATTAAAGTTATCAAAATTGTCCCTTTTAAAAAAAATAACAGCCCCAAGTAAATGGGACCAGAGAAATATTCTGATGAGCGCCCGCCCTCGCAGGCAGCGCTGACGCAGGCCTACCCTGTCACCACATGACTGCCGGGGGTTTCTGTGCAAGGTCAGGGCCCACCCAGAAAAACAAACATGACAGCTTGGTGGCAAGGTGCCTGCACGCTCCCGGGGTCCTCAGGTCGGGGTCCTCCTCGGCTACCACGTGCCACGCGCTTCCTGCAGGGCCGCTCGGACGACGTGTCCAAGAGCTGCCACCAGAGCCAGGTAATTTGCAGTTCAAACTGATATCCTGGACTCTGGTGTTGACTCTTCTGAATAGTGTCCGGTCCTGACAGCCTCCCAGATGTCTGCACTTCTCCAGCCCTCTTTATCCTCCTTTTTGATCAAAAGGAACAGAGAACTCCCCATTGAATAAACCTCTGGGTGTCTATTTACGTGAACTAATCTTGGTGTGATATTTACAGCTCCTCCCTCCTGGCTGCTGAGGCGTCTAGAGGCGTGTTATATTTAAGAACTGCTTCAGCAGAACCATTTTCTGAGAAGGCCTTTCATAAAAATAAACCTGCCTGATCTCTGCCCCGCCCTACAAGCGGGACTAATTGCTCCTTCTTTTCTGGGTGTTCCTGCAGCACTCTGTACATACACACCCCTGTCATAGCGTTTGTCATCATGACTCATTTAGAGGCCTGTCCTTCCTTCTACTCCGTGGGCTCTGTCAGGTCAGGGACAAACTGTCCACACCCAAGAGGCCAGCCCACGGATGAATGAGTTTTCATGAATTCTTGTTCTTAGAAAATCATAGCCGATTAAATGAATAAATCTTTAAAAGGGTCCTATAGGGCTTCCCTGGTGGCGCAGTGGTTGAGAGTCCGCCTGCCGATGCAGGGGACACGGGTTCGTGCCCCGGTCCGGGAAGATCCCACATGCCACAGAGCGGCTGGGCCCGTGAGCCATGGCCGCTGAGTCCGCGCGTCCGGAGACTGTGCTCCGCAACGGGAGAGGCCCGCGTACCACACACACACAAAAAAAAAGGGTCCTATATCAGTAAAAATGGACCATTTCATTTTAAACACCCATTTCATTGTAGGGAGGGTAACAGAACACAAACTTAGCAGAGTAGATCATACATGTATGATTTTCACCCAGTATGTGGGCAGGGAATGTTGTCTGCCATTCCAGTTCCACAGGGATCAGGCCACTGCAGCAGACCCCATGGTCCACCCTGGGGGGATTCAGGATGGAGAAAAACAAGATACTGGCTCCTAGATAGTAAAGATGTGAATCTAAGGAATAATTTCAATGAGCCCAAACTCTTGCATCTTCCCATACATGGAAAAACACTAAAATCATTAACCTGAGATGTCTGGTTTTTGTGATTAGCATTAGTCTGTGGATGTTTGACTACATGTTTTTTTTCCAGCCAAAGCTCCAATATATCCCGGCTTCCCTGGAGCAGTTCCTCAGAGCGAACTGAGAGGCTATCTCCTGGGCTATAGTCCTCAGTAAGATCCCCGAATAAAACGTAACACACAACTTTTAGGTCTTACGTTTTTCTTCAGTCGACAAGAAAAACAAGAGTTTGTCCTAAGATGCTGGAAGATGTTTGATGAAAAAGACGTTTGATGAAAAACATTTTTTAAATGAAGCTTGTCTTTACTTCGTTTTTGGTTTTGTACCAAAGAATCTTTTTACGCCATTTAAATATTTCATGTCTTTTTTGATCAACAATTTATGTTTCAAGACAAGTAATTCTGCAGGAAAACAACTAGATAAGTGACCCCGCAAGGGTTTGACAGAGCCTTCTGTTTCATGGGGGATGCTTGCGAAGGCTTTATAACCATTTCCATGTTGCGATGTTACCGATGACTCACAGCTAGAGGCTAAGTATAGCAGGAGTGCTTGCCTGCAATCTGGGCCTGAGTGGCGTTTTCCAAGGCAACTGGGTTAAACCATGTGAAGTGTATTGAAACGTAGACAGAAAGGCCTCTGAAGAGGAAATTATGTAACAACAATTAGAACAATTGTGCTAATCGTGCTAATGTATGTGGTTCTTTCAGACTAAACAAAACTTTAGCTCCTTGAGAGCTTGAAACAGTGTCTTTATTCACTTTCACACTGGACGGGAGGATGAACAATGCGATGGATGAAGGGACGGATAATCTTTACCCAGGATTGGACACCTCAGCCACCTGGGAGCTCCTTCAAAACCTACTGATTGAGCCAGGAGCCTGGCTGCCTGGGGCAGGGGCAGAGTTGGCAGTTAAGAAAGTCCTATATTCCAGAGAACTTCTGCAAATCCCTAGCCTTGACAATGCGGTGAGGCAGGAAAGAGGTAAGTCAATGAGAATTACAGGAATTCAGATTTTGCTGATTTTCTCCTCTCTCTCTTTCTTCCTAAGGTCGCAAGTTTCCAACTGGGTGCAGGAGGAATAATCCCCCTGCCCATGGGCCCAGGTTCCAGGGGGCACTGGCCAGCAGCATGCCTGGTACCTCTCCAACCCAGCTGGAGGGTCTCAAGGAACACCAGCCTATGGGCCTGGGCCCTGCTGATGGTGGGGTGATGGCGTGGGGACAGCAGGAGGCTGGCAGAACTGCTCCGAGAATGACAGGACATGTCCACAGCCACAAGTGCCCAGGGAGGGGACATTGCGTTGCTTCCTGGCCACAGGCCTGGGGTCTGTAACCCTGAGCAGGGAGGTTAACCTGTCTGGGATTCAGGGTCCTCATCCCCGAAATGATGACAATAACGGTACCTACGTACGTGTCTATTGAGAGGGGTAAATGACACAATGCACAGCAGAGAGCCTGCAGGCACCCTCACACCACATCCACAGACCAGAGCTGCCAGTCTGTGGCCAGGTTTGGCCAGGCCACTTCTGTGATGTCCCAGCAGGTCAAACTGCTGGGAAAGCTTCTGGACATCATCTTGGCTGCATGCTTCCCTCCCTGCAGACAGCTCCACAGACCACGCTCTGAGGAGGTGGCCTCAGGCCTGCTGCAGACACAGGATAGGTAACTCTGGCCCTCAAACCCCGGGTCACTGGCCTTGCTTCTTTCTTCCTTTGTTATTACAAGTGTCATATTTGCCTTCGATTCAGACTTAAAGGCGTGGATACTGAAGCACAGACGGCCGACACGCTGGCCTGGTCCTGATGCTAAGCCAGACAGAGCAGCACGTGCTCGGCAGGCCTGGGCCTGACTCCCCGAATCCCGTTACCACCCCTGTGTGATGCGGGATGCAGGCTGGGGCCACTGCCTCGAGGATGAAATGGGTGCTCGCCTTCTCCCAGAGGCCCCGGCTCCAGCCCACCCTCGGCCAAGGCTCCCTTTCTCCTGAAGCAGCTGCGTCTTCTCAGCGGGCCTGACGTCACCCAGCTGCTCACACCTCCTAGAAAACTGCCCCACATCTTCCCCTGAGACCTAGAACTTTCTTCAGGGCCCACAGCGACCTTTCCACAAATATCTGAACCATGCACTGCGGGGTAAAGAACTACACTAGGCCCTGTGTCCCTGGGTTCACATCTGGGTTACCCATGCCACCCATCTGGCCCTGGGTTACCCATGTCACCTAGCTGGTCACACTCCTTAACCTCTCTGTGTCTCACCTTCCTCATGAAAACCAGGGGAAAGAGCAGCCCCTCTTCCGGGCTGTTGGAAGGATGAAGTGGGGTGACACACAGCGGCACTGTAAACGGTGCCTGGTAAGCACCCCACCGCCCGTGCCCTCCGTGAGCTGTTGTCGCAATCCCCGTGCAGCCCCCACCCTCTAGCCTCACCCACAGGCAATACTAGCATCTGAGTGAGTGAGTGAGTGAGTGAGTGACTTTCTGCCCAGCTCTGCCGCCTCCGCCCAGGTCCGGCGCCCCAGGTCTCGGGGTTCAGAGCCTCGCCACCCGGAGCCCAGGGCACCCAGAGTCAAGCCTTCCTTTCCACTCACAGGGCTGGAGGTGAGGTCAACCTGGTCCCTGGGCCAGGTCCATGGTCCCTCTGGCTGACCCAGCCAGTTCCCAGACACTCCCCTTTCCTCTCTGGCTTCTCTGCCATGCTGGCCTCAGTGGAATCTTCTAAGAAGAAGCTCTGTCCATGGGGATGGAGCTCTTCTTCTCAAATCCCTTTGACCGATCCCCCAGTTCTTCAAGATGAAGTCCAGACCCCCGGGCTGGCCCTGCAGACCACACGCTGTGGTCCCAACCCATGGTTCAGGCATCTCAACGCGCCATCCTCTGTTCCCTTCCGTCCTCCAGGGTGTGTCCGCCTGCCAGTTAACCCCATGGGGGTGGGAACGGGCCCCTCACTCACTCCTGGCAGCCCCTCCCCTGGCACACGGACCTCATCTTCCACCACCCAGACACACTTGATCCACTTTTCCACCCAGCTCCAAATCTGACTGGCTTTTCCTCATCTCCTGGCTTCAAACAGGGGCCCTCCTACAGTCAGGGCTGCAAGACCTTCCTTTATGCTGGTTTTAGCTGCTCTCCAATGTCTTGGCTTGGCCTGGTCCCCTCTGAGTCCTCTTCCCTGTGCTCAGAGATGTTTATGAAATAATTGTGGGCAGTTTGCTATGTAGACGGGCCAAGATCTGGCCCCGCCGCCAGCATAATGCACAAGGAGGGGTTATCTAAATAAAGCAAGGATGCCGTGATTTCCAGCCGTCAACTGGGATGAGAACTGCTACTCCAAGATGTTCTACTGCTAATGCGAAATGAGAAGACCATTTTTTTTTTCCTGAAGAGCCCCAATTCTGGTGATCACCGTGCTTTCAAAACTAGGAACCTCACTGAGTTCATTTTCACTCCAGTTCACTGGTCATGAACTGCTGCTACTGCTTTTACTACTATTTTAAGTGAAGACCTGACACAGGAGCCAGAGCGCGGCTGTCAGAGGGGGTCACAGACAGCTGAGGCCATCACGGTGACTCATTTTCTGGCATGTGGCTAATCACTGGCTCGATGTGCCCGACACAGTGCTGAACCTATGACAACAATACACCACTCAGAGGCCGCATTCTTCGAAATAAGCTATTGTTTCCATTGCTGTGATACAACCCTGTACTTCACAAACGAGCATGTTTGAAACTACAGTCATCAGTGGATGTTTTCCCAAGCCTCATTACACAGTTAACACAATGGACCATAATTTCAGGTTCAGGCTTTTACGTTCACTTGCAGGGAGCAGAGATGTAAAAACTTTTTATGCCCTTTTATAGAATCTGGAGACAGGACATGCGGCTGAACGTGGGCTGGAAAGGCCATCATCCAAACCCAACAGGGAGGTCAAGGTGCACATCTGCTTTTGTGTACACAGCGAGGGCCCAGTGGGCTGTGGGAGGTGGTGGTGGGGCAGCCCCCTCACCCCGGGCTGGAGAAGCAGCAGACACAGAGGCCGGTTTGACCTCCCAATTACCACTACTTTCCTGTAGCAAAAAGAGAGAGTCAAGAGGAAGTTGGGCAAAACAACAAATATTGTTGAACACCTATTTATCTCAAGCTAATGAGCTTGGAGTGGCGGTTCACCAAGCTCTGAGATGTTTCCTGTGACAAACACAGACAGACGTATCAGAATTTAGATTGTCTACGGAATCTGACTCTACCGGGGAATGTGTAAATCCTCTGGGTTTTTCCGTTTGAATCAGCCAAGTGTCTTCATTTCCCGACACCTTCCCCAGTGGATCTACAGACTTGCTCAGTATCTTACCTCGTTTCCAAACATATGTTTTTCAGGAAATCACCCTATGGTGTTATCTCGCAGAGAGGAGTCTACAGAGCAGCTGATCAAACACATGTGAGACATCGCCGACTGTGTTCCACGCTGAACCTAGATTATTTATTTTATATTCTCCTTAATGGGTAAAGGATGTCATGCAATGATGCTGGACACAGCTTAGGTTTGGAGCAAAGACCTCCTCCAAAATCCTTCACTGGACCAACAGTCGGGAGACCCCAATCCAATCACAGGCTGCTCCACCAGCTCCACATCAGTCAGGACAAGAGCAAGGATGAAGGGGTGCCCGGGTCCGAGTGGCACCAAGAGGGTGCAGTTGAAGACCTTGTTGTCCCACCTGCCATTCTTTACCTCCACACCCTCATCATGGAGGTGACCAGACAGCAGCAAACCACTTGCTCCTCCCTCAAAATCCCCAGCCTGCAACATCAGGACCTCCCGCAGAGCAACAGGTGGTCACTACCACACTTGGACAAAAGAAAAGGGACGTAAGTGAAACCTAGTGCAAAGCTTTTTCTCCCAATGATATATCACTTCTGCACGTAGAAAATAAATGAAAACATGTTTCCGTGCCAATGCCTATTCAGCATTATAAAAACACTCCCTACCTAGTCTACATATAATAAATGCTGGAGAGGGCATGGAAAAAAAGGAACTGTCCGGCACTGTTGGTGGGAATGTAAATTGGTGCAGCCACTATGGAAAACAGTCTGGAGATTCCTTAAAAAATTAAAAATAGAGCTAACATATGATACAGCAATTCCACTCCTGGACATGTATTTGGAGAAAACTCTAATTCGAAAAGATACATGCACCTCAGTGTTCATTGCAGCACTATCTACAATAGCCAGGGCATGGAAGCAACCTAAATGTCCATCAGCAGAGGAATGGATAAAGAAAATGTGGTACATATATACAATGGAATATTACTCAGCCATAAAAAAGAATGAAATAATGCCATTTGCAGCAATGTGGATGGACCTAGAGATTATCATGCTAAGTGAAGTAAGTCAGACAAAGACAAATGTCATGATATCGTTTATATGTGGAACCTAAAAAAAAAAAAAACAAGATGCAAATGAACCTATTTGCAAAACAAAATGAGACCCACAGACACAGAAAACAAACTTAGGGTTACCCTAGGGGAAGTGGTGGGGAGGGTTAAATTAGGAGTATGGGATTAACGTACACACACTATTATATATAAAATACGGAAAAAACAAAGACCCACTGGATAGCACAGGGAACTCTACTCAATATTTTATAATAACCTATAAGGGAAAAGAATCTGAAAAAAATATGTATATGTATAACTGAATCACTTTGCTGTACACCTGAAACTAACACAACATTGTAAATCAACTATACTTTGATTAAAAAAAAAAAAACACTCCCTACCTATATAACAATGTTATGAGAATGAAGTGTGCACCCCTCCCGCACACGAGTGTATTATTAAAACCAGCCCAGTTTAAAAACAAGTCATCCATTACTTCCCATTAACCTTGCCAGGTAAAGTCTAAATGCTGACATACGAATACCTATCATTTTCAACTCAGAAAAGGAGAAGTAAACAGCAAGAAAACATTCCAAACATATAATTTCCCCCTGGGGTTGCCATTCAGATGTCTTGTCTAAAAAGCAATGTTTTCCACTGACCGACAGTGAAAATAAAGAGAGAAAGGACATATTCTTCCAACTCCGGATGTGTCATTTATCAGTTATAACTGACAGATGGAAAGGATTCCACACAGGTTAAGTAAAGCTTCATAAAGCATGGTAAGTTATTTTCGTGAGTGTGACTAAAAACAAGCTTAAAAAGAAGAAGAAAACACACCGGGGAATGATGGGCTGGCACAGACCCTGGGGGTCTACGAGCACCTGTACAGGGACCTTCACGACACTAAGGTGCCCCCAGGTGGGCGCTCAATCAATTCCACCTGATGATGATGGCGACCCTTTCCACCTGTGAGGCCCCTTGGTGCCAGCTGCAGGACACAGCAGCAACAGTGCTGCCCTGAGGACCACCCGGAATATCCTGCCTCCTAGCTCCTCCGTGCCGGGAGGCCAGAGACGGGGGACGTTAACCCCAGGAGCCCCCATCTCTGACGCCCACCCACCTGCAGGAGATGGGCGGTGAAAGCTGCCAGGCTTACTGTGACACTCACAGCGTGACCCACGGTCCGGCCAAGGCCGCCCACAGAAAATCACACCCCCAGCCCCGTGAGTCTGAGTCTGCGTAGCTTCTACTTTGAGGGCAGCCCGTCTGTGGGGCAGGGCAGAGCCCTGCGCTTTCCCAAAACCTACGGGCACAAGACGCAGTGAGCTGAGTCAACACCCTGGGCCCAGGGAGGCGCTGAAACGTCTATGAATTCCTAAGCCAGGATCGGCAGAATGTCCTGCTGGGGGAGAAGTCTGCATTCGAGGCGTCACGTTAATTCACAAACACGTTGTCTGTGCTCCACAAGAGCTGGGATCCCACCCCACCTACCTCTCCCAAAACGACCCCCCACCCGGGCGACTCAGGGTTGCACATCTAGAGACCTAGCAACACCGCTACCATCAGGTGGGTAACATCATGGGTCCCACACACAAGCCAGAAGCCACTCGGATGCTGACGAGCGGACTGTGTCTTCAGAAAAATGCCCTTGAGAAACGCAGGTGGTTCGGAAACAGTCCAGGGGCATCACCTGCGTACACCAGATGGTAGCTTTAGCCAACGGGACTTTGGAAGTATGTCCCAGGCCTCTACTCTGTGTGGTGGGTGACCTCAGGGTGAGGGGCAGGACACCAGCCTGGAGTCTTCAGCCATGTGACAATCTCTCCCATAAGCTGTAGAGAGAATTACATCCACCAACTTTGGAGCACCGATGGGGGTCCAGCCTCCTGGGGCAGGGCTGGTGACGCCTGTCCCGTCAGCTGGAAAACATTAGTATCACAGATGACTAAAAGGCTGAAATGAGGCAGGTCCTCGCGAAAAGCATTTCTGTCTCCTCCTTTGAGAAAAATGTCCAAACCCAAAGGCAGCATTCCAAAAACGTGAAACATGATGGTCAGTGAAAAAAGAATTGATGAATAATAAGGAAATACTTTACACTGAAATCTTTTTCAATTTAAATTCATCTCGTTCCCAAACTAGTTTTCATTACTTTTCTGAATGTGGTAAAATTCCCCCCCAACCTCGTTCGGGGGACACTCTGCATCTGTGGGTCACTGCATGGAAACCAGGCATCGGCACCTGAGAAGCGGTGGGGGAGGGCAGGGGGGTGATGTAGGGTGGGTAGGGCACGAAAGACACTCAGCTTCATGACCCCCAGGAACACCTCTCTTTAAAAGCTTTTTTTTTTAATTGAAGTATAGTTGATTTTCAATGTTGTGTTCATTTCTGCTGTACAGCAAAGTGACTCAGTTATACATATATATATATACACATTCTTTTTCATATTCTTTTCCATGATGGTTTATCACAGGATATTGAATACAGTTCCCTGTGCTCTACAGTAGGACCTTGTTGTTTATCCATCCTATATATAATCGTTTGTATCTGCTCACCTCAACCTCCCAATCCTTCCCTCCCCCACCCCCCTCCCCCTTGGCAACCACCACTTTTTAAATCCACTGGCAGGTCTGCAGACCACTCCTCCTGTGTGTGATGCTGTCCAGACACTGTTAACCACTGAGATGTAAGAAGGGGTTTAGACACAGCATCAGAGGGAGAAAGTTTTCAAGCCAACTCCATGGGATAATTATAGGCAGCAAGACAGACGGGCGGGCAGACGGGTGGGGAATTCTGGCAGGAGCTACCCTCAGTGGCAAATGTCTAGATTCTGGCCACGGTGAATCAGTCTCTTTCCAACCTAATGGCTTGTTTATTGAACATTAGTGGATTTTGCTCTTAATTAATAGGGCTCCAGCCAACACAACGATCACTGTTTGAAGTCTCAGGAATTGGCCACGGGAACACGAGTCTACACTTTTGCTGTATTATCACTCCCACCTGAGCTATTTTTAAATTCAACTCCCTAAACATCAGGTTTGCAAGAACTGCCAGAAGCTGATTTGGGAGCCTGCTACTGTGCCCAGGGCTGGGAGTGAGCTTAAACATCACGTCCCCGCCACCTGCACACACACGCGCGCGTGCACACGCACTCGCGCTCACAGCCCGTCTTCCCAAGTCTCCTAACTCAGGTTGCTACCTGAGCATTTAATCATTCAAGCCGCTTCCACATAACCGAAGGGTCAACACATCTGGTCCACTCCCTGAGCTGAAGGCCGAATGGAGCACAGATGCTGAGACAAATGCTTTGCAGGGGTTCCTCGTCCTGTCTGCCATCCCTTTCCCAACCCACCCAACTTCCCAGGCGGGAACCCTGATTCTCCTGCTACGGCCACGCCGGGGGCCCAGGCTTGGAAATCCTCCTGCCTCCCCCACCCCCCCCCCCTTTTCAGGCTGGTGCCCATTCTGAACAAGACACAGTGGGCAGGGCACCCGTAACAGGAACAGAGACATCGTAAAAAGCAAACTGTTGGTGCCCTGATCTGTTCCAAATGAAGCCATGGGGTCAGGGCCAGGCTGGTGCATGGGGCTCTCCTGGAAGGCCCTGGGGGTGGTGTCACTGCCATCCAGAGATGCCAGCTGCCCAGCAGGTGCTGTCACAGACCCACAGCCACACTGTGGAGGAAACCCTGCACCACGGCTGTGAGGGATGCTCAGAGCAAACTAAGGCCACGTTTCCAGCAGAGGCCCAGGAGCCGCTAGGGGCCCCCAGTCTGAAGAAACTGGGGGTCTCCCAGGACCCTGGAGGAGGGGGAGAAGCAGGGACACCTGCCTGGTCTGCCCACTTTCACCTCAGCTCCCCCCACTCCCCACAGAGAGTCAGAGGCTCGAGCACACTAGCAACGATGCCGGGAAGCTCCCTGGTCCCGTCCCCTCTTCCTCCAAGACTATAAAGGACCAGGTGATGAGGACACAGCCAGCGGACAGCATGCTGGAAACAGGAGCTCCTGGGCGCTGCTGGTGGGAATGCCACACGGCGCAGCTGTTGTGTAAAGCAGGACGACAATTCCCGAAAAGTTAAACACAGAACTGTCTACAGTCCAGCAATCCGACTGCTGGGAGGATATGGGGGAGGGAGTCAAAGCAGAGACGGGTATCTGTAGTCTCACGTCCAGAGGAGCATACTTCACAACAGCCAGTGGTGGAGGCCAAAGTGACCACTGACAAGTGCTGTGATGACACTTTCAGCCTTAAAAAGGAAGGAAATTCCGACACCTGCTACCACATGGATGAACCTTGAGGACACTCTGCTAGGTTACATAGGCCAGTTACAGAAAGAGAAATACTGTATGAGTCCACCTATATGAGGTCCCTAGAGGAGTCAAATCCACGGAGACAGAAAGTAGGATGGTGGGCGCCAGGAGCTGGGGGAAGGGGGTGGAGAGTGAGTGTTTAATGGATACAGAGTTTCGGTTCGGGCAGAAAAAAATCGTGGAGCTGGAGGTGGTGACGCCTCCACAACAGTGTGAATGGACTTAATGCCACTGAGCTGTACCAATGGTAAATGCTATATCATGTAAATTTTACAACGATAAAAACAAAGACTGGGTCAACAGACATGAGCGAAGGGAAAGGGCACCTTAAAGTAAAGGGCACGTCCCCTTCCTTCCCCCACCTCAGGCTGGGTTGGGGCCGGGAGAAGCAGGTCCCCTGTGACTTGGCATCTTGTCTTAGCCTGTTCGGGCTGCTATGACAGAACCCCACAGGCTGGGTGGCTTCTAAGCAACAGTCATGTATTGCTCGCAGTTCTGGAGGATGGAAGGCTGAAGTCGGGGTGCTGGCGTGGTCCGGGGGGGGGCCTATTCCAGGTTGCAGACTCCTCACTGTACCTCCACACGGTGTAAGGGCCAAGGGAGTGCTCAGGGTGTCCTTTATAAGGGCACTAATCCTAATCCCAATTAGGAGGGCCCCACCCCAGAAGCCCACCTCCTAATATCACCACCTTGGAGGTTAGGAATTCAACATGTTCAATTGGGAGGGACACAGACATTCAGACCACAGCAGGACTTCCACAGACTTTCATCTCCTCTCTCAGCCACCATCACTTTGCATCGTCTAATACTGTCACTCTAGTTCCACAAGATCAGACGTCCAACACATCTCAAGTCTGCAGAGGCAGGGTGGCACAGCTGGCAAGCCCAGTCGGAGTGGATCGGGCTGAATGGTGTCATAACAACTGACCTTTCTGTTGTCCTATAGTCCGGCAAAAGCAAGATGAAGCAGCCAGTTTTTCAAAAGTCAGTTTTGACAAAAGAAGGGTCTATAATTTCTGGGAACACTTCTGATCCTATGGTTTTAGATCTCATGTGAGTCTTGAGCTCATCTTATCCAATACCCTCCACGAATCACGGGGAAGCAGGGGTCATTTACAGAACTGCAGCTGTGCATCGTGTCCTGTGCCACAAAGTTATGACACAATTTATCACCAGGTAGCATCCCTGCCCGCCAGGAGCTCGTAAGTCAGACGGTCAGAGACAAGTAAATGGAAACCCACATGAGGGTTTCCTACAGGGGAATCACCACTGCCACAAGAGGCGAAGGTCAGGGCTCTCATCCGAGACTGGAGGGGGGGGTCTCGAGGGCCTTCGATGGAGTCCCCAGCTGCAGCTGGGTGAGGGGGCAGCAACCACCTAGGAAAGGAGAAGAAAAGCCCACGGGCCTCGGGGAGAGAGAAAGTCTGAGAAAGCAGGGCACAGTCTGGTTCGGGAGGGATAAGGGGGCAGGGAAAACAGAAGAGACTGGAACTGCATGCCCTCTAGGGCGCCACTGGCCACACCTGGCTGTTGACATTTAAATGAATGAAAATTGAAGAAAGTGAAAAATTCAGCTCCACATTTCAAGTGCTCAGTGGCTCCTGGACTGGACACAGATACAGAGCATCATTAACCCTCACAGAATTTCGTGGGACGGCACCGGGCTGGGAAACAGGAGGAGCCACCCCAGGACAGGCCAACAGGCTCGGCTCAGAAGGTCAGTTTAATCCTGCACAACTGACACCGGCACCCAAGTCTTCTTATTCCTGAGCCCGTTTCCCTTCCACCAAGCCTGCCTGTCTGCCTTTGATAGGAGAAAGTCAAACAGGATTAATGACCAAGCACAGGGCATTCTAGATTAGGGAGATACCCGTCTGGCCCAGTCGGGGTGCGAGCATGTCCACGTGTGTCCACGTGTGTCCAGGGAGAAAGACAGCCTGCTGCCCTCGTCTGGAGGAAGGGGAGAGTGTCCCTAAGACAACGGTTCCTCGCCTGAGATCTTGGACAACACAGTGAGAAGGAAGGGGGAGAGCAATGAACCAGGACTCCTGGTCTGTCTGGCTCAACTCTGGGAATTTGTGTCAGTTTTTTTCAAAAAGGATAAGGACTTCCATGATCTTTCTAAAGCAATCAGTGTCTCTTAAAAAGGTAACATGTGGTTTGGCAGAGGTGGGGATTGGATCTACAACAGGGTTTGTGAGAAAGTGTTTGTGGTCTGGGAACCTGTCTCATCAAATGTACCTCAATAAAATACATCTTAGCCGTTGCTTGAAAAGCTTTTCCTTTAATTTTTAAATAGAAATGATTTTGGCTGTGGAATTTATTCTCATTGAACTTGACCTGTAGAAGACACGGTCCTGGCAAGCAACAGCTCAGCGCCTAATGAGGGGACAGATGGAAGCCTGTGAAAACCCTCAAGGCTGCAGTGTGCCCCCAGCCGGGGAAGTGAGCGTCCTCATTTCTGAAGCGGGGGACCATCCCTGAGATGGACGGGAGGAAACGCAGATGCTGCCGGAGACCCACCAGAGTACGTAGCAAAATCTACTTTAGAATAAACACCATTAGGTCTTGAAAACAATTACCATCATTAGCTGTGTATAAAAGCAAATGAAACCATATAAAGTATTGATATAAGTCAGAAAAAGAGTTGAATACTACGACTGGAAGAGACAGGTAAAAAATAAGGAACTATGGGAACATGAAGGAAAAGTGATAAAAGACGCGGCCATCGACTCAGGGGCTGAAATCCAGCAAGTGGTCCTGAACGGTGAACACTGCAGGACAAGGTGAAAGTGGAAGCAAAGGTATAAAGTCGTGGGGGGGAGGGGAGAGATTTAAAATCCGCTTAAAAGGAAACCATAAAAGAGTAAAAAGGCAGATTATCACTATGTCAATAACATACATCAAAATTAAATAGGTTAAATCATGAAAAAAATGCAAAGATGAAGATATATAAAAGCCTTCAGTGGATCAGGAAATATCAAATCTATATTCTGTTATAGTATAAAGCAACTGAAAAAAATGTACAACTAAAATTACCCGAAACGTACAATGCACAGACCCCACAATTATATGCGGATGGGGAGAGAATAAAGGGGTGCGGGAAACACAAAATAAATACACAACCTCTCCACTAAATGTTTTTATTTAGTTCAAGTCCAAATCACAACCAACTGCTCCTATGTTTTAAATTTGCACATCCTCAGTCTAAACGTTACTTTGGTGTCAAATATCTCGGCTCACTTTTTAAAACTGATGGTCAATTAAAAATGTAAATTTAATGATAAATTTAATAACAAAGCACAAAAGGCCTAGAAACCTAAACTGCTCCTTGCTGTGCAGACAGCCTATAATCACTGTTTTCTTAATAATTATGGAAGCATTCTCGGGTGTTCAGAAATTACTTCACTTCCCAGGTCCCAAATTAAAGCGGCCACTGGACCCAGACCTGCATGCACGTGGGGGTGTCACTTGCCTGCACCTACCCAATAATAATCCACTCTGCTGGCGCCAGCGCCAGAAAAGTCAGGCAGGGAGGGAGAGAGGAGGGGCTGCAGGCCGCAGTGCCCAGAGTCAGGAGAACCCAGCACAGTACAAACGTCATTACAGCAAATTTAATCGTATATTAGCTTCACCTTCATTATACAACCACTGAGAAATACTTACAGTGCTCTGAGATTATTTGCTATTGTAACAGGGAAATGTCCAACTCCTCTTACGTGTCAAGAAAATTTTAAGAAAAACTACAATTACAAAAGAATAAAATTCCTAGGCTTCCTTTCCACTTTATATCAAACAATAACTTTGACATTCTTAAATGAACTGCCAACATAACATCTAAAAAATACAGCTCAAATTAAATGGGAAAAGTTTAATGAAGCCAATAATTAGACACACTGTCATTTTTAAGGATGTAAATACATTTTCTAACACATTGGCCAAAAGCCTAGAAACCTTAAAAAAAAAAAAGAAAAGGTCTAGAAGCTTAAACCTGTTATTATGGGGCACACCTGTTAATATTTTATTATCTCTGTATGCTCGTGAGAGGTGAGGCAGGAAATGCTGAGTTGGCCACCCAAGTTTACGGTCGGGAGTAGCGGCCTCCTATACTGAACGCTACGTTGGGTGTTGAAAGGACTCAAGACGCTCAAGTTACCCACTTGAATTAATATTTTAAAATTTATTTCTTGGGCTTCCCTGGTGGCGCAGTGGTTGAGTCCGCCTGCCGATGCAGGGGACACGGGTTCGTGCCCCGGTCCGGGAAGATCCCACATGCCGCGGAGCAGCTGGTCCCGTGAGCCATGGCCGCTGAGCCTGCGCGTCCGGAGCCTGTGCTCCGCAAACGGGAGAGGCCACAGCAGTGAGAGGCCCGCGAACCGCAAAAAAAAAAAAAAAATTCTTGTTCTAATAACTTGATTAAATAAAGATGAATTTATGCAGAAAAAGGATTACCATCTATGTCTCCAGGAAGCACACTTTTTGATGAGACTGACTAGAAAACTTGCACTGATTTTTATATCAGCACACTGCCTGAATGCAGTCAATGGTCAAAGGCACCAGCTGTTTAGACATTTCATGTCACTGGAGACTATTTTATTCTACAGAAATACGTGTTTCCGCCATAGAAAAAAAAAAAATTAACCAGTATCCTACCAAACTCACCAATGTCCTGTCTCTTATTCATATAGGGTCCAGTGGGACAGTTAACCCCGTGTCCATCACCAACTACTGGGATGGATCTTACACATACTCAAACTAAAAGTAAGCCAATAAACTTTGTCTTAAATGACTTAAAGATATTTTAGAACCTCATCCAAAGGTAATTTACCTTTACTTGCATTCTAGAATATTCCATCCATTATTATACCTCAACAGAGCTCTGAAATTCCTAAAACGTCACATCAAGTCTGTTAGTTTTTGCATGTCTTCTTTCCTAAAAGAATACTTTCCCCAGACAGTTTTAAGTTCATCTTAAGTTATGATTTTAATGAAATTACTAATAAAAACCTATAACTTCAATCTAACTAAAATGTATACTTGTGTTCTCAACAAAGATAACAAATAACTCTGCATTAATAATTTAGGCAGACATACGATGGGTGAGTTTACATTCACTAAGTCCTCTGGCCCTTCAGTAATCCTCAAGAAGGGCTGTCATACACCGTATTTTATAATGTGAAATCTCCTTAATTCATCGTCCCCCATCCAGCCCATTACAAGGAAAAGTGCCAGTTTCAGTGGACGACAACAAATTCGTTACATCAGTTATCTGCTATCGTGCAGAGAAGTGATAACTTACCGAAAGTGGGATTGGATAACCAATCATGGCAGTATCAGAGAAAAACAAATTCCCCGGAGTATGTGGCAAGCACTGCCTTATTCTCAGGCAACATACGAACCAGTCAGAGAGACGAGACTGTAATTTCGGTGAAGAACCAACAGAAGCTGACTACCACCAATAATGTACCAAAGCCAAAATTTTCACATCTGTGTCTTTCCTTTCTGGTAGGCAACCGATACACCTAAATCATATAAAACATTCAAAAAAACCCAAGACCATTTCTTTCCTCTGATTTTAAGCACGTTGATATTGCTTGACTTCACTAAAATGTACTAAAACAAATGACAAATGATACAGTAATTGGGAATAATAGACTTAAAAGCACTATGTCTACATTTCCTGGACAAAGATGTTCAAACAAGCAGATCAGAGGTTCTGGATGTGAGTGTGGGGACAGAACCAAATGCATCAATAACAATCTCACTTTTGTTACCATATCCACAGCAAAAGTCCTTAGTCTCCCTGGGGGACTTGGACATGAAGGCCAACCAGAACTCTGCAAAGCACTGTGAACCAGACCCAGGGTGACGGCCCTCTTGCTTACACAGTACCAGCCTGGAAAGAGGGCCCAATTCTTAGGGCTCCCCGTTTCACTTCTACAATCAGATTCCTTTAAAGGATCTCACAGATAGTTTTTGGATACCGTTTCACTGGCCTCTTAAATGTTCTCTGCTTCAAATATATTTCTAAGGTAGTTTTGCCAAAAAACGATTCCGTCTCCTTAAACAGGCTCATTAAATAAGCTCCAAAGACGGCAGATTTAGAGGCAATTCTGTTTCACATTTCTCTAAGTCATTTTGCAATGACCCCTGCCATGAAAAAGGATTTCCCATGTGTATTTTCTTTGCAGGAGATTTATTTATTCAAACGTAATTACATAACCACTAAGCGCCATGCAAAAGAAAAAAGTTCTTTTTAACATTCCTCAGCCTCAGGATTATTTGATTTGCTAACCTGGCTCACTTTTTCCTGGCATTAAAGGGAGAGTTAAAAAAAAAAAAAGCCAGTTTTTGAAAACCTTTTGCGCACTTGGGCAGCACCGCGGCCTATGGGCACACGCGGGCAGGATGAGTCAGTGGGATACACTGCAAAGAAATGAGATTAGTTGTCCCCAAAGCTGCCTCGCTGGAGACCAGTTGCTAGAGGGGAACGTGGGCCCCTTCGGTAAGCAGGTGCAGGGCCCACCCCAGGCACTCATTCCATTTGCAGGACTCATCACACATTTGCTCCAGGCCCAGTAAGACAGTTCGCAGGTCCTGGGTGCGCCCCGCGGAGAAGCAAGGCAGCCGCAAGCTGAGCGCGCAAGGTTGCAGCCGCAGCGGCCGCCAGGCCCCGTGGGGTCGTGCAAGGTTCAAATTCCGCCTCAGGATCCGGTTAAAGAGCAGGCTTGTTTTTCTTGTATAAAGGAAGTCACTCTTTCTGCGAGTAAAATGTGAACGTGACATGCAATCCACACACGCGAGGTGTGGGGATGGAAAACAGACCCTGCGAAAGTTTGGGCAGGGGCAAGACCACGCCAGCCGGGATGGGAGCCCCGACTATACTCCGATGCTGGGGTCCCTGACGCAGGCCCGGCCCGCCCCGCCTGTGCCCTGTGCCCTGTGCAGGGGAGCCCCGAAAAGCCTGCCGGGGCGGGGGAGCAGCGGTCAGGAGAACCCCCAGGGCAGTGCCCTCTACACAGCCCTCCTGAGACCGCGGCACCCAGGCGCCTCCGGGGGCCCGGAACCTGTTCCCCTTCCTTTTGGGGGGAAGGTAGAGCGGACGGTGGGGCGGGGTGCCGTGCCGGGTGCAGGGTGACCAGACTGGAACGCGGGCGGGAACCGGGCAAGTCAGCGACTAGGGCTGGGGGCCGGGGCCGAGTCTCCACTGCCTTCCGACCCCACCCCCCACCCCCGGAGAGCCCTCGCGGGTGGCAGACGAAGGCTCGGGGCTCGGTGGGGCTCTGCCCGCGGGGACCCCCAAAGGGATCGCGCCCACAAACGCACCCACGAGAAAAGCGCCCGGGCCTCGGCCTGACACTGTTACCCGGGCAACGACCCGGGAGCACAAAGTACACAACCCCCTTCCTTCGCGGGGCGCGGGCCCGCGGGCCGGAGAGAGGCGCCCCCGTCCCGAGTGCGCGCCGTGCGGGCGCGGGCGTCCGAGCCGAGCGGAGCCCGGAGCCGCTTACCCGGTCGGGGGCTTGGCCGCCGAAGCGTGCGGCGCGTCCATGAAGCCGGCGGGCGGGGGACGCGGGCGGCGCTCTGGCCCCGCGAGTCAGGCGCTCGCAGCCGCCGCCGCCGCCCTCATTCACTTTTTCCGCGCCGACCCATCGTCCTCCCTCGCGGGCCGGCGGAGGACAGCGGCGGGGCCGGGACGACGGAAGGGGCTGGAACCGACCCGCGCGGGCGGGAGCGCGGGCCGCGCGGGGAGGGGCCGGCGCGGGGCGGGGGCGCCGGGAGTAAGGTGCGCCGCGCCCCCGGGAGCGCCGCCCCCGCCGCCGCCGCCGCGCGCCTCCTGAGCTGCAGACCCGGCCCGCGGCGCGCGTCCGGAACAGGGGCCTGGCGGCACCGGCGCCCGGGGGCGATTCCCGGCTCGCCGCCGCGCCGCTGCCCGCTTGCCCCGGACCTCTGGGCCCCGGGAGCGCGCCGCGCCGCGGCGGGGAGGAGCTGCGGAGGGGGAAGCACCTGGCAGCGGCGGGGCCCGGCGAGGGCGAAGTGGGCGGACCGGTGGGAGGACTGAGGTTGGCGATCGAGGAGTGAGTGAGCGGTGCCAGGCTCGCTGCCCTGGAACCCAACAGAACCTCCATCCGGGCAACGGAGTTCTGGTGCGGTGGGTCTCAAAGTGGGTGCCTGACCTGCAGCATCTGGGAGCCGGCTAGAAATGCAGATTCGGGCCCCGCCCCGGCGTCCCGAGCCGGAAGCTGCGGGCGCTGGAGCCGGCCGGGAGGTGCTCCCGGAGCTCGGGTGGACGCGCGCACGACTTTGCCTAGTTGTTCTCGAGGCGCCGCAGTCGCGCTGCCCCGCGGTGGGTCCGAGTGCTGGCCGCGGGCCGAAGTGCCAGCAGAGGTAGCCCGCGGGGGGCCCAGAGCAAGCCAGCCAGAGGCCCCCGATCTGGCGAGCTTCACCCCACACGCTTCCTAACCGACCCCAAGGCCACAAAAGGGATCTGGGCTAGTGCGAAAGTCTGACTAACAGAAATGACTCTTTGCTGTGGTTCCAACGACTAGACTAAAAGGCGAGTAAGTGAGCCTGCAGGGATCGGCGTCGGAGGAGGTGCTGCTTCGGATCTTAAACTTGGATGAGGAATCCCGAGGCCAGCCTGAGCCGTCCTCCCGCTACCCTCCAGCTTTCCCATTAACGAAGCGGGGGCGAGGGGCGGTCTAGACACAGAATACGAAGTCCTTGCTCGGACCTGAAAGGCCTTAAGTGCTGAGGCCAGGGCGCCCACCCAGAAGCCTCTTCCTACCTCTGCGCTCGGCCTCGGAGCCCAGCGCCCTGCGGCTCTGCCCACCTCAGGTCTCTGCATGGGATGCTCTGCCACGGGATTGCCCGCCTGCACCGTCCCACCCTGCGGTGCCTGCTCAGATACCATACCACCTCCCCAGGGAAGCCCTCCCGGAGCCCTCTGTGTGAAAGCACAGACTTAGTATTGCTCTGCTTGTCCTGAGTTATTTTTCTTCCAAGCATTTATCATTCTGTTTGTATATATATCAATAGTATATATATTTTAGTATATATTTGTTGTTTGCATGTATTTAAATGTTTGTTTATATTTATAAAGAACTGTTTATGCTTGCATTATAAACAAAATGTTGCTTATCTATGAATGTATTTATAAATTTTGTTCATATTTATATAAGTATATAAACAATTATGGGTGCATACATTATAAATCAATGCAATATAAATATATAAGTACATCTCATATTCAGCATGTTTCTGGCCATCTGTCTCCTCGCCTAGAATTTGATCTCAGTGAGTGTTGGGCCGTTGTCTGTTTCATGCATCACTGGACCCCCAGCATCTAGGACAGTGCCTGGCAGGTGGAGGGGGCGCTCCATAAAATAACCAGTGCACTGAATGAGTCTCCACGACTCCTTCCCCCTCTACGTTTGGGGGTCAGGGGCTTCTCCCCAGGGTCTCAGGAGTCCCTCCTTGCTCTGGACACCACATGGGAAAGCGCAGCCTGGGAGGGGCCAGAGCCGGGAAGTGGACCCTGTTGAGGATACAGGAGGAAGTGCCGCTCATGGTTCACAGGTGACTGGCGGGCCTGGGACTGTGGCAGGAGTGGGGGTGAGGACTAGCCCAGTGTCCCCGTGGAGAAGGGGGACAGAGCAGGTAGCTGTCGCTCAGCCAGACAGTCGACGTCCTAGAAAAACTAATAGGTGGAGGCAGTCTCCCACCTCCAGGCTGAGGTTCAAGTTGCTCTCATGGGATCGAGGCCCAGAAGGACCCTGAGGCCTGGACACCTCTGACTCCCGGAGGGCCACCAGGCACCTCAGACCCCGAAACCCAACAGGCACCTCTGTCCAGGAGTGGGGTGGAGGGCAAGGACCGGAAAAAAAGGTCACAAGGAGGCAGGGGGTAGGATCAGACCTGCCACGGGAATGGTGGGTGGAGCTCCCAAGGCCCTCAGGGGAGACTTCCAGTGGCAGGCCTGGCAGTCTCCTGGGTCAGCTGTGAAGGAGGGGCACAGAGCCTGGGAGGCAGGAAACCAGTTTCTCTGTTTGCAGCCCAAACTTCCCTTACTGTGAGGATCCCTGCAGACCAACCGTGTAGAGGTGTGGTCCAAAACTGTGCAGTTAGATGGATACTTTCCAGTGTCTGCTATGTGCCAGCCATTGTGTGCAGGCTGGAAACAGCTGACCACCTCCCAGATGCAGCCACACCAGGGAAACAGAAGTACCAGGCAGGCGTTTAGCGTTTCCAGCCACAGGGTACCGGCAATAGGGAGCCCGCAATAGATAGCTGAGAGCCTGAGGGCGGGGGCTCTGCCGCTTGTGGAGTCCTGAGCGGGAAGCTCTCCTGGGTTTGCTTACCCACCTTCTACAGCAAATGCACACCTGCATGCAGAGACCTGAATCCTGGGGGACAGGGGTTCCCAGCTGCTCCTTACCGGCACACTCTTTTAAGTTTCCCTGACTAAACTAGCACCTTTGCAGATATTAACTATCATTAAATGCTCTATATGGGATGTTGTAAATACCCAGGGACGTGCTGATACATCTTTTAAAATGACTCAAAAAAAAAAGCCCCAGTTTGCAAACGTTGTCAACTTTTGTTGTGTGAATGCTCCCACCCTGGCCTGTCTCAAGCGACCATCACCCATCTCGAGGTCACTGATGGCAGAGTGGGGGCCAGGCTCCCACACACTGGCAGCTGCCTGTCTCACCTTCCTAAGTGTTGCAGGAAAGCTGAAGCTTTGCCCCTTTTCAGCACCCACTCTGAGGCCTGGGCACCGTGCTTGGTGTCCCTGTGCCGACTGTCACTGGCCCGCCCTGACGGCTCTGGACGGCCGTGATGCAGCTCTTGACCGAAGGAGTGGGTGCTGTCACTGCTGCTGAGAAGCAGAGTGTGAGGCCACTTCAGGGGCTCCCTTCCCTGGCCCTGACCCCAACACCCCGCTTTGCTGCCCCCTCTCTGCCCAGACCTCCCCTTTCTGCTGGGCAGCAAAGGCCCTCAGCACCCCACTCAGCCTGTGCACTCAGCCCCCGCCTCCAGGTGGGGTCCCTGCAATGCCCAGAGTCCCTCCAGCTACCCAGCATGCATCAGGGAAAAGGAGGGGAGGAATGTACATGACACACACCCACCCCCCAGGCAGATCAGCTTAGAGCAGGGTTTCCCAAACTTGAATACACACAAGACACTCTGGAGATCTTGTTAAAATGCAGCTCTTGGTCCAGTGGCTCCAGGGCTGTGGGATCTGAGAGCCTGCATTTCTAACAAGCTCCCAGTGAGGCAGGGAAGCTAGGGTTTAGGCTCAAACACACTAGCCTCAGGCCTGATTCTCCACTCACTAACAGAATTACTAAGAGTGAGTTCTTCTCCTTTCTAAGATTTAGTTTCCTCCTCTGAAATATAAGAATCATCAGAGACAAATCCAGGTTTTTCCAGGGCCTGATTATGCAATTTTAAATACCTCCCATCACAGGGAGCTATATTCAATATCTTGTAATAACCTATAATGAATCTGATAAAGAATATATAAGAATATATATATATATATATATATATAGGGAATTCCCTGGCGGTCCAGTGGTTAGAACTCTGCGCTTTCACTGCTGAGGGCGCGGGTTCAATCCCTGGTCAAGGGAACTAAGATCCCACAAGCCATGCAGCATGGCCAAAATATATATATATATATATATGTGTGTGTATATATATATATAAAACATGTATAACTGAATCACTTTGCTGTACACCTGAAACACTGTAAATCAACTAAACTTCAATATAAAATTAAATTATATAAACTTACAATTAGATAAATTATGTTAAAAATTAGGGTAATAAATACTAAAAAAAATAAAAAGCATACCATATGATCAATACCAATTTAGATACCAAAATGGATATTTATTTTGAATGTACTATGGACTGAATTGTGTGTGTCCCCACCCCCCACCCCACCAAATTCCTAAGTTGAAGCCTTAACCCCCAGTGGGACTGTATTTGGAAATAGAGCCTTTCAGAGGGTAATTTAGGTTCCATGAGGTCATAAGGGTGGGGTCCCAGCTCTACAGGACTAGGGTCCTTATAAGAAGACAAGACACCAGAGCTCACTCTCTCTGCATAAGTTTTCAAGTTTGCTTTAGGCTAGGATTTAATAACTTTTTTTAGGTTGGTAAGTTACTAAAACTAGACTGCATTTCATGTGAGATTATTAATTGACAATAGTAACTCAAAAAAACATTCATGTAGAGTCCTTGATTTTTATTGAGATATTCATATGCCATAAGAGTCCCCTCTTCCAAGTGTACACTCCAGTGGCCATCCAGTTGTCTGATTATACATAGAGGTGCCCAGCCATCACCACTGTCTAAATTCAGAGCATGGTTATCACCTCCAAAATAAACCTTATGTCTGTAAGCATTTTCTCCCTATTCCTCCGTCTCCCCACCCCCTCAGGATCACTCACCTTTAGGTTTCCATGAATCCACCTGTTCAGGACATTTCATAGAAATGCACTCATACAATAATGTGGCTTTTTGTGTCTGGATTCTTTGACAATGTTTTCAAGGTTCACCCATGTTGTAGCGTATGACAGGACTTAATTCCTTCTTATGGCCAAATAACATTCCCTTGCATGGATAGACCACATTTTGTTTATAGATTCATCAACTGATGAACATGTTAAGTGGTTTTCAATTTTTGCCTGTTATGAATAAAACATTCACATAGAGTTGACTCTTGAACAACACATGATGCGGGGCTTAGGGGCACCAACCCTTCCTACGGTGGAAAGTCTGAGTAAAATTTATAGTTGACCTTCCACAAGGTTGCTCTGTATCTGAGTCTCTGCATATGTGGATTCAACCAACTGTGGATCATGTAGTACTGTAGCATTTCCTGTTGAAAAAAATCCCAAAGAGTTCAAATTCGTGTTGTTCAAAGGTCAGCTGTACAAGTTGTTGTGTGAACATGTTTTCATTCCCCTTTTGTATATTCCTAAGAGTAGAATTGTTGGGTCATATGGTAATTCTGTGTTTAACCCTATGAGAAACTTCCAAACTGCTTTTACACAGTGGCTGCACCATTTTCCAGCCCCGCCAGCAATGAATGAGGGTTCCAGTTTCTCCACACCCTCGGAAACACTTGTTAATGTCTGTCTTTGATCATAGCCATCCTAGTGGGTATGAAGTGGTATCTCATTGTGTTGGGGTTTTTTAAATAAATAAATAAATTTATTTATTTATTTATTTTTGGCTGTGTTGGGTCTTCATCGCTGCGCATGGGCTTTCTCTAGTTGTGGCAAGCGGAGGCTTCTCTTGTTGTGGAGCACTGCCTCTAGGCACGCGGGCTTCAGTAGTTGTGGCACACGGGCTCAGTGGTTGTGGCCCATGGGCTCTAGAGTGCAGGCTCAGTAGTTGTGGTGCACGGGCTTAGTTGCTCCGCGGTATGTGGGATTTTCCCAGACCAGGGCTTGAACCTGTGTCCCCTGCATCGGCAGGCAGATTCTTAACCACTGCGCCACCAGGGAAGTCCCTCTCATTGTGGTTTTGATTTATGTTTCCCTAACGACATGATGTTAAGCAACTTTTCATGTGCTTTTTGGCTATTTGTGTGTCTCCTTTGGAGAAATGTGATTCAAGTTCTTTGTGCGTTTTGAAAATTAGATTGTTTATATTTTCAAGTTGTGAGAGTTCTTTTTATATTCTACATACAAATCCCTATCATATATGATTTGCAAGTATTTTATCCTTTTGTGGGTTATTCTTTCACACTCTTTTCTTTTTAAATTGAAGTATAGTTGATTTACAATGTTGTGTTAATTTCTGCTGTACAGCAAAGTGATTCAGTTATACATATATATATATTTTTTCATATTCTTTTCCATTATGGTTTATCACAGGATATTGAATATAGTTCCCTGAGCTGTTCAGTAGGACCTTGTTGTTTATTTTATATCTAATAGTTTGTATCTGCTAATCTCAAACTCCTAATTTATCTCTCCTCCACCCTCTTTCCCCTTTGGTAACTGTAAGTTTGTTTTCTATGTCTGTTCTTTCACACACTTGATGGTGTTTTTTGAAGCACAGAATATTTTATTTTTGATGAAGTTCAATTAATTCACTTTTTGATCTTGTTGCTTGTGCCATATCTAAGAAATCATTGCCTAATCTAAGGTCTGTTTGAAGAGTATTAATCCTCCTTTAAAAAAATGGCAGTATAGGGCTTCCCTGGTGGCGCAGTGGTTGAGAGTCTGCCTACCGATGCAGGGGACACGGGTTCGTGCCCCGGTCCGGGAAGATCCCACATGCGGCGGAGCGGCTGGGCCTGTGAGCCATGGCCGCTGAGCCTGCGCGTCCGGAGCCTGTGCTCCGCAACGGGAGAGGCCACAACAGTGACAGGCCCGCGTACCGCAAAAAAAAAAAATTAAAAAGGCAGTATATTTTTTCCAAAGTAGTAGTTTATGGGTAAGGCCAAGCACAGGGAAGATTGGGAAGTAGCTCTAGTGTGTCTTCAGAGACTTGGGTCCTCTCCTTCTGCAGCCTGTTCTTTAAATAGGAGCTCTTGAAAATAGCTCTTTGGAGACTAGTCTGGTGTTCCTTGTCAGGGCTAATTCCATCTGAATAGCTACCGGACATTCATCCAAGGCATGGAATCCACAAAGTGCTGTCAGGTATTAGCAATTAAGGAGTTCATGCAGGGCAGGGCTCTGATTCCCAGGAATCCTGAAACCACCCTCAAGGGATGGACGGGATTTGGGGGTCATACTGCCTCTGAACCGTGAGTCCCTTGGTGGAATAGGAACTGAGAGAGATGGGATGGGCCCACGATTGGATTAGGCATGAGGAGGTTGGTCCTGGGCTGTTCTTGGTTGAGGTCTCTGGGAGAGGTTCGTATACACTGAGCCCCCAAATCACAAGTCTGGGAGCTGACTCAACCCTATCCTCATCCCCGGTTTGTTTCTCTTGGACCAGCCTCCGGCACCTACCAGAAGACACACATCTTTCTGTCTTCTCTCTCTTCTAATAATAGTTAGACAGCACGTATGTACTGACTGAACTATGAACCATATTCATAGTTAACATTTAAGGACAGTTACTAGGGGCAAAGCACTGTGTTCAATTCATTAACAACACTAATTATGTGATGTTTAAAGTGACCCGAAAGATAGGTACTATTGTCGTCCCCATTTTAGGGATGAAAAAACTAAGAATTCGGGGAGTTAACTAAGTTGCCGAAGGTCGCACAGAGCAAGGATTCAAGCCCAGGAAACTTTACCAAAGACCCTGTGTCCTCTGCTGTTATGCAAAGACAATTCTTCTAATCTGTGCCCAACACCCAATTGCCCTGGGACCCATTCAACACAGAAGCGGTTGCCGCCCTTCATGTGTGTCAGCGAACGTGTTCAGAACTCAGTGCCAAGCAGCAAATGGAGAGAATGTGTAGGTCTGGCTCTCCTGCCACTTTGTCACGACGCTTTTATTTTAGCTGCCAGCTGTCGTAATTTTTCTCCTGGTGAGATCATACTAAGAGCTGTGCTTTCCCCTCGTGCCTTGTCAAGAGGAAGCGTCTCTGAGTCTCTTGGATGAGATATTCGGCCCCTGAATTTATGTAACATCACACCTACACCCGCAAGCCACACAGGGATTATGCATTTGGGTTTAGGATTCCTTGCAGTGTTTTCTAGAAATATGAGCCTCTTCGGGACACACATCTTTGGAGTTTTGACTAAAGAGGACTTTCTGACCTAGGCCGATGTCTGTTCTGTCATTATACGTGATTTTGCCTTCAAGAACTTGCCAGGTTTGAACACAGCTGAAGGTTCAGAACATACTAGTTTACAAGTAAGACTATATCCTTCCCATTTGTTCAGTATCATTCATCCTGATGTCATTCCAAAAACCAAAGCTGGGATGAACAGCATTCCATATTCTTTCATACTTTTCTGTGTATTAAAAACTCTGTTATCTAACATAGTTCGAGAGTGGAGGGATCCAGCCAAAGAAATATAATGACATTTCTAAATTTCTGATTTTTGGTTTCGAATATTAGCAGTTTGTTGGGCCAACCCATAGCCTCCTTCCCAAAGGGACAGCTTCATCTTTTTCGTGTGTCTATGGGCTACATTTATCAAGGAGAAGAAAGAGAATGAATGCATTCTGTATTCTTTTTGTTTGTTTGTTTGTTTGTTTTTGCGGTACGCGGGCCTCTCACTGCTGTGGCCTCTCCCATTGCGGAGCACAGGCTCTGGACACGCAGGCTCAGCGGCCATGGCTCACGGGCCCAGCTGCTCCACGGCATGTGGGATCTTCCCGGACCTGGGCACGAACCCGTGTCCCCTGCATCGGTAGGCAGACTCTCAACCACTGCGCCACCAGGGAAGCCCCTACTAAATATTTTATAATAACCTATCTATAAGGGAAAAGAATCTGAAAAGGAATATATCTATATATATCTATATCTATCCATATATATATATGAGTCACTCTGCTGTACCCCTGAAACTAACATGACATTGTAAATCAACTATACTTCAATTTTTAAAAAGTAGAAAAAGAAAAAAAAAGATTACCTCACCCATAAATAAGCACTCAATAAAGTTTGCTATCATTATTTGTATCCAAAAAAAAAAGAAACCTCAGTTAAATAACAAATCTTGAGATTCATAATGATGAAGATGTTGGTACGGGGTTCTGGCTTTCTACAGAATGACATTTCAGGAGAGGGGCCTCTGCTTCCTGTGCCTGTCTTCACAACAGAAGTTCACTATTTAACCGGCAATTTTTCACACACAAACAGACATGAACCGAACTTTCGTCCCTCCCGAGAGCAGCTGCGTACTGCCTGCTGAGTCAGATCACCGTAGCTCAATTGGGGTGCAGCAGCCTCAGGGGCACCCTTGTCTGCCAGGGGATTCTCTTGTGTGCTTCTCACTTGTGCACAGCAGAATCACACCTCTGGGCTTTCTTAAAACGAAAAGGCAGAATGGAGTATCAGACCAGTGGATGCTGCAGGGCTATTGTGTTCCATTTTACAACCCCATGTTTTCTTTTGTTTCACTCCTTGAAAGAAAAGCAAAGGTAGGGAGAGGGCTCTCAGAGAGGCCAGGTGCCAACGCAAAACAGGCTGAAATTGTGCAGAAATAGACATTTGTCTGAGTTAACGAATCTCTCACCAGCAGGTCACCTCTGGAATGTTTCCTACTCTGTACACATTACTTTCATTTTTTCCTATCCATCACTTGAGCGTCACATGCCCCTGTGGCAGTAAGTCAACCTTCTCCATCTTCAGGCCGCCACCTCTGTTGAATCATCCAGGAATTCCTTGGGATAAACAGGGGTGGGGGATCAGTGCTCTCTTAGCATCAACCTCAAAGAAAGCTGGAGCCCACCCGTGCCGTGATTGGTTGCTGCCAGCCTGGACACGTTGGGGGGCTCTGCGGCACATGGGTGCCAGCCCTCTGATCCAGGCTGATTCCCGCTGGGCTGCAAGGATTCTCTGAAAGATGCGTGATCACAGTGTTGGCATTTGCACGTCCCAGGTTGCAGCTCTTTCTAGTAACCTTCAGGGCCTCTTCTCAGGCACGTCCCAGACCCCAGCGCATGGGGGGAGCTGCGTGGAGTCCTGGACTCTAGGGCAAAGGAGCTCCACGCATCCTCAGCTCCATTCCAACCACAGCAAGACGATGGATTGAAGACACAAGAAGAACAGCCGTTCCACAGTGGTCACCCTTCTGGGCGCGAAGGGACCAGCTTGTCCCACATTTGCATAAGGAATGAAAGCACCGAGCGACTCTGCGTGGAGTGAGGGGATCTGGCTCTGAGGCGCTCTGTGCCACCGCCAACATTGCTACAGTCATTCTTCTCTGAAGAGGAGAAAACTACACACCCACTCGGGGTCGAGGCAGCCCGGCATGCTTGGTCACACCAAGCTGGGCGACCTACTGCCCTGACACTGGTAGAGATGCGTGCAAGCAGCTTGGGGGCCTCCTGGTCTGATGAGCTTCACCGGGGTGATGGGAGAAAGCTGGGCCACAAGCCACCAAAACCTGAGCGGAGAGGCAGTGAGAGTGAGAACATGGCGACATCCACCAGAAAGCATCGCCCCGCCCCCAGGGGCCAGCAGCACGTCGCCCACTGGAAAATCAGAGTGCCGGGCCTTTTGTATAAAATCCAGGGGAAAATGTGCTTAAAGGTACTAAAATTGAAAGCTTTTTCCTTTTCTGGGATCTCTTTCTCAACTTGTCATGGTGTTTTTCACTTGTTATTTACTGTCATTCTAAATAAAGAAAAATGGTAAATTTTAAAGCATTAGCATGGATCTGACCATTCGTCTTTATATTGTGCAATGCCAGTTTTAAACGGGAGTATAAGAGAACTTAGCTCATATGCAGGTCCAGTGGCACAATCTGTATTCCATAACTGTACGTGCCTATGTATTTCTTTCATATGAGAGCCATGGAAAAGTTGAACAAAACTAATGTTGCTGTTTTTATTTTGCTTCCTGACACACACACTTTCTACCAATAGGTGAGTAAGGAAGGACCCAATGGAAAAGAAACTATGGTTGTTCTATTTTTCGATTTCCTTCTATGACATAATTTTCAGTGGAAGTGGCTGGCTGGAACATAGCTAACCCGCACGTGTAAATCAGCAGATGCTTCAGAAAAGAAAGAGAACTCATGACTTCTCTGCTCATCAAAGGAGTGTTGGACCTTTTGGATCAGTGCAGTTTCTGGCAGGGAGTGTGTGTGTGTGTGTGTGTGTGTGTGTGTGTGTGTGTGTGTGTTGCACAAGAGTGTATGTAGTTGAGTTGAAAGAAGAATGAGAGATGAATTACCCCTTTCCAAAATATAAGTGCTCTACAGTTTTAAGGGATTGCAAGGAAAGCTCCCTAGGCAATGTCTTGAGTTCTAGAACCAGGAGGAATGCAAGCACATTTCCCAGATGGAGAAATGGCCTCTCTGTCTGTAATCTAGGCTCTAAGTGGCTAAGAACAAAGCCACTGGCTGTGGGGACTCTAAATGACTGGTCTGGAACCACTACCAAAACACACACATACACACAACATGTATGTTTAAATGTTTGTCATCTCAGAGTATACGTTTAGGAAATACATTGGCGTATTTCATGGTGGTTACTATATAAAGAAAAGAGAGCCAATAACCGGGAAAATCCTAAACTCCCAGCAGTGAGTGATCAATTATGAACCTTTCTGGAGGTGGTCCACTTGTGTTTCTTGGTCCTATAAGTTGAGAGAAGAGCATCAGTGTCGTCTGCCCCTAAATTTGGAATTTAATCTTTATTCTCTCTTCATCGCTTTGTTCACTTAGCACTCTAGTTGATAAGAATAAACAGAGGAATGATGCTTTTAGAGGCAAATAAAAAACCCAGAGGCCATTGGGAATCAGCCCAGTTTAACCTGCCAGACCTGTCTAACACCTAAGAGGCAGCTGACATGATGTGTCCCCCACTCCTTCCATGAGCCAGGCCAGAAAATGACCCAGCCGTTTTGTGATGTTCAGACCAAGGCTTTAGGACTCAAAATTTCTCCAATAACCTCTCTACCTCCCTTCGAATGATCTGACCAGACACATGTCCTACCTCGAGTTACCGACCAACATCACTCTCCCTTACTACTCTTCAGTGCCTAAAAAATGGCAAGTCTAAACATTGTGTAACACGCAAGGCCCATTATATTATAAACCTGGCCTCCACTTTTCCCTTTTGCTTTTCATTGGGATTGGATATGCCAGACAGGGGATTCCGCTAACATGCTGGCTCAGGGTTGGAATCCCAGGAGCTAGAATTTTGGTAGAGAATCCACTGTAATTTTTAAATATTAAAATGATTTAGATATTCTAAAGCACTGTCTGGGCTATACCAAACACATTGGCAGGCCAAAGACAGCAGATGATAGATGGCCAGTTTTCACCCAGGAGGGGATAAAAATGTGCTACCTAATCTTTCTTCTCATCACAAGTCAAAGACAGGACTCTCCCCCAAAACAGTAGGATCACATTCTTTCCAAGTGGACATGAGATATTTATCAAGATGAAAAATAGTCTGGATCATAAAAGAAGTCTCAAAAGACATAAGCTTTCAGTCATACAAAGTATGTTCTCTGAGTACATAGAAGTTAATTGGAAATCAATGACAAAGTCAGTATCTGGGAAACCCCAAATTTTGGAAACGAAATGCCACACATCTAAATAAGACAAAAGGGAAATGGGAAACTGTTTTGAATGAATGAGAATAAAGATACACCGTATAGATTCTGTGGGGTGCTGTTAACTCAGTCTTCAGGACAATAGCAGCAAAGACCTGGGTCAGATAAGAAACAAAGTCTCGAAATAGTGACCTCGGCTTCCACCTTGAGAAGCTAGGAAAAGGGAATCAAATCAAATGTAAACTCAGCAGTTGAAATAATAAAGATCAAAGTAGAAATTAACAAAAGAGAACACAGACAAAACTAGAGAAAAATCAATGAGATCGAATGCTGGTTCTTTGAGGTCAATAAAATTGGCAACCTCTAGACAGACCAATCAGGAAAAAAAAAAAGAAAAGATACAAATTATTGATATCAGGAGTGAGAGAGGTCACATCACTACAGATTCTACGGATACTAAGAGATAAACACTAAGGACAACTTTACCCTAATAGAATTGACAACTTAGATAAAGTGGGCAAATTTCACGAAAGATACAAATTGCCAAAGCACGTTCAGAAAGAAACAGCCTAAAACTCCGTCTATGAAAGACATTCAATTTGCAGCTAAAAATTTTCCCACAAAGAAAATTCCAGGCCCAGATGGTTTCACTGGCGAGTTTCAGAAAACATTTAAGAAAGAAATAATATCAATTCTGCAGAAACTCCTCTGGAAAATTGAAGAGGAGGAAATATTTCCCAACTCATTCACTGAGGCCAGCATGAGCCTAATACAAAACTAGAGAAAGATATTACAAGGGAATTTAGAAGTTAGAAAGAAAGAAAGAAAACTACAACCATTACCCTTCATGAATATAGATGTAGAAGGTCATAGCTAGGGCTTCCCTGGTGGCGCAGTGGTTGAGAGTCTGCCTGCCAATGCAGGGGACATGGGTTCGTGCCCAGGTCCGGGAAGATCCCACATGCCGCGGAGCGGCTGGGCCCGTGAGCCATGGCCGCTGAGCCTGCGTGTCTGGAGCCTGTGCTCCGCAACGGGAGAGGCCACAGCAGTGAGAGGCCCGTGAACCGCAAAAAAAAAAAAAAGAAAAAGTCATAGCCAAATTTTAGCAAGTTGAATTCAGTAATATGTAAAAAACTATGTAATATGATAAAACATAGCTACCAAAGAGATTTGTCCTAAGAATGAAAAGTTGGTTTAATTTTAAAAAAATCAATCAGTGTTATTTCACTGTATTAATAAAATAAAAAATAAAAACCATATGATCATCTCAGTTGGTCACATTCAAACATCCATTCATTTAGAGATTTAAAAAAAAAGCTACTCAGTAAATGAGGAATAGATGAGAACTTAACTGATAAAAGGCCTCTGTGAAAAACATGCAGTGACATTACACTTAATCATGAAAGAATGAATACTTTCCTCCTAGAATCATGAGTGAAGCAAGAACATTTGCTCTATCCTCCTCCACGCAATGGCGTACTGGAGACTATAACACTCTAATAAGGCAGAAAAGGAAAAAAGAGCTATCCAGATTGAAAAGGAAAAAAGAAAACTGTCTTTATTCGTAGACATGATTATGTTAAAAAAATCTGATGGACTCTATATATGAAAAGCCACTAGTAAAGTGGTCTTAGCAAGGTTGAAGGATACAAGATTAATATAAAAGTTAAATGTCTTTCTATATTCTAGCAACAAACAATATAAAAAATTGAAATTAGTAAAACAATATCATTTAAAATAGCATAAAATAAGAAATATTTAGAGAGAAATCTGACAAAAGAGGTACAAGACCCGAACACTGAAATCTAAAAAAAGTTAGAGAATTTAAGGAAGAACTAAATAAATGGAGAGCTATACATACCATGGTTAGAGATCAGAAGACTAGGATTTTAAGATGTCAATTTTCCCCAAACTGATCTATAAGTTCAGTGAAATCTCAATGAAAATTCCAATGGCTTTCTTGTAGAATTTGACAAGCCGATTCTAAAATTCATATGGAAATGTCCAGAGCCCAGTATACCCAAAAAACCTTTGAAAAATAAGAACAAAGTTGAAGAACTAACGTTATCCAATTTCATCAAGACATTCTAGTTGACACACTGCTAAAACATTTGCATTAGTATAAAGCTAGACAAACAAACCAATAGAACAGAATAAAGAGCTCAGAAATATACCCACACGTATATGGACGACTGATTTTCAACAACTGGGCAATTCGGTACAGAAAGGATAGATTTTTCAACACACGTGCTAGAGCAAGTGGATATGCATATGCAAAAGGGTTGACTTTGATTCAAATGTGTGCACTATATAAAAGTTAACTCAAAGGAGACCATAGGCCCAAAATCATAACTTCTGAAAGAATATACAGAAAAAAATCTTTGCGACCTTAAGTTAGACAAAGATTTTGTAAATATGACACCAAAAGCACAATCCATAAAAGACAAATATATAAATTGGACTTTTTAAAAAACGTCTGCTTATTCAAAGACATTGGAGAATGAAATGACATACCGCAGACTGGGACAAAAAACTGGCAACGGACGTATCTGATAAAAAAAAAGCTGATATGCAGTATATTTGATATAAATGTATATCAAAACACATTAATAGGAAAAATAAACAATCCCATTAAAATAGAGTCAAAAGATTCGAATAGACATTTCACAAAAGAAGATACATGGATTGACAATAAGCAATGAAAAGGTGCTCAAAATCCATGTTAGTCATTAGAACCACAATACAAATTAAAACCACCATGAAATGCCATTACACTCCTATTATTAGAACAGCAAAGCTTAGACAGACTGACCATACCAAGTATTGGGAAGGATGTGGAGTAACTAGAATATTCATCCACTTCCTGTGGGAATGTAAAATGATACAGTTACCAGAACGGCAGTTTGGAAGTTACTGATAAGTTAAAGATCTGTATGATCCAGGCTTTCCACACCTAGGTATTTACCCAAGAGAAATAAAAGCATATGCCAACACAAAGACTTACAGACCAGTGTTTAAAACTGCCTTATAGTTTTCTCAGGGTATATGCCCAGTAGTGGGATTGCTGGGTCATATGGTAGTTCTATTTTTAGGTTTTTAAGGAACCTCCATACTGTTCTCCACAGTGGCTGTATCAATTTACATTCCCACCAACTATGCAAGAGGGTTCCCTGTTCTCCACACCCTCTCCAGCATTTATTGTTTGTAGATTTTTTGATGATGGCCATTCTGACTGGTGTGAGGTGATACCTCATTGCAGGTTTGATTTGCATTTCTCTAATGATTAGTGATGTTGAACATCCTTTCATGTGTTTGTTGGCAGTCTGTATATCTTCTCTGGAGAAATGTCTATTTAGGTCTTCTGTCCATTTTTGGATTGGGTTGTTTGTTTTTTTGTTATTGAGCTGCATGAGCTGCTTGTAAATTTTGGAGACTAATCCTTTTTCAGTTGCTTCACTTGCAAATATTTTCTCCATTCTGAGGTTGTCTTTTGGTCTTGTTTATGGTTTCCTTTGCTGTGCAAAAGCCTTTAAGTTTCATTAGGTCCTATTTGTTTATTTTTGTTTTTATTTCCATTTCTCTAGGAGGTGGGTCAAAAAGGATCTTGCTGTGATTTATGTCATAGAGTGTTCTGCCTATGTTTTCCTCTAAGAGTTTTCTAGTGTCTGGCCTTACATTTAGGTCTTTAATCCATTTTGAGTTTATTTTTGTGTATGGTGTTAGGGAGTGTTCTAATTTCATTCTTTTACATGTAGCTGTCCAGTTTTCCCAGCACCACTTATTGAAGAGGTTGTCTTTTCCCCATTGTATATTCTTGCCTCCTTTATCAAAGATAAGGTGACCATATGTGCCACAATGTTCATTGCAGCTCTATTTACAATAGCCAGGACATGGAAGCAACCTAAGTGTCCACTGACAGATGAATGGATAAAGAAGATGTGGCACATATATACAATGGAATATTACTCAGCCATGAAAAGAAATGAAATTGAGTTATTTGTAGTGAGGTGGATGGACCTAGAGTCTGTCATACACAGTGAAGTCAGAAAGAGAAAAACAAATACCGTATGCTGACACATATATATGGAATCTAAAAAGAAAAAAAAAGGTTCTGAAAAACCTAGGGGCAGGACAGGAATAAAGATGCAGACGTAGAGAATGGACTTGAGGACACGGGGAGTGGGAAGGGTAAGCTGGGACGAAGTGAGAGAGTGACATGGACATATATACACTACCAAATGTAAAATAGATAGCTAGTGGGAAGCACCTGCATAGCACAGGGAGATCAGCTCAGTGCTTTGTGACCATCTAGAGGGGTGGGATAGGGAGGGTGGGAGGGAGACGCAAGAGGAAGGGGATATGGGGATGTATTTATATGTATAGCTGATTCACTGTGTTATAAAACAGAAACTAACACACTGTTGTAAAGCAATTATACTCCAATAAAGATGCTAAAAAAAAGAACTGCCTTATGTGTAACAGCCCCAACCTGGAAACAACCCAAGTGCACCACAGGTAAATGGAAAAACAGATTACAGTATATTCACACAATGGAATACTACTTATCAATAAGAAGGAATTTACTATTTATATATGCAGCAACATGAAAAAGCTCTCAACATAATTATGCTAGGTGAAGGAAGACAGAACCACCCCCCCCCCAAAAAAAAAAAAACAAACTCAGCACACGTTGAATGAACCCATTTACATAGAAATCTAGAAAATGCAAATCAATCTGTACTGTTAGTAAGAAGAGTGGTAGCCTGGACATAGCAGGTGAGGTGGGAGAGGTAAAGGGGAAGGGACCGGGGAAGCCTTTAGGGGTGATGGGCTCGATCCTCACCTTGATCACAGTGATGGTTTCATGGGTATATATACATCCAAACTCGTCAAAGTGTACATTTGAGACACATGCGTTTATTGTGTGTCAATTACCCTCCAGTAAAGCTGTTTAAGAAAACATTCTACGGACTGAACCAAACCCTCCTGTAAGGTGAAATATATCCCAAGCTGCCGGTTTTCATCTCTGAGACAGCAGAATGCTGTGGACAAAAGTGTTCCCCTTTAGAGGTTCCTGTGACCACGCATAGGTCAAGGGAAATCACGTGGCCCCGGTGAAAGAGCACCCAGGAAGCCAGGCACTGAGCAAACACGCCATCCACCCCTTCCTTCAAGTTCTGAGACTCACTTGAGCAACGATCCCCTGTAAAGGGCCGATATCCAGCTAATTATAAATGTAGGTTTAAACTACTCCTAAAAGGAAATCTGCTGTTACCAAGGAAAGAAAAAGGAGATTCTTATCGAAGTCCAGAGAGCCCTCCTGGGCCCTCACAGCTCCTGAGAGCTCAAAGGTTTCCTGCCCTTATCTCTGAGTTGGCCCCAAATCTCATACTCACTTCTGATATTTCATGTGTACTTTGCTTAACGTATTCTCAGGCTCTGCTTTTCTTGTTTGCTGGACTGAGAACAGACAGGCCTGGGGCTCTATCCAGGGGAGTGTCTTAGTGGTCCCGAGCTTCAGCCTCCTGGTGGATAAATGAGGATGGGGTCCACGTACTGCACACAAAATGCAACGTGGGCAAGGGGCCCCAGGGTGGGTGTGAGGTGCCTGCTGTCATTTTCGAATCCTGACATGGTCACAGTTTCCACATGAATTTAAGGAAAAATGAGAACCAAGTTCCTGCGCCTTGGCGCCCAGGGAAGACAGCAACTTGGTGGTCTGGCTTAGCTCACGTGCGGCCCGCCTCCTTCCCTGGAGGGTCTCAGCCAGCCTGCCACATCTTCCCACCCCTCTGCTCATGTCCCCCTGTGCAGCTGGGGCTCAACCTCAACTCAGGACTGCATGTGCCCGTTCCCAACATCGTGACGGCTTGCTCCATGGGCTGCCCCCTCCCAGCTGCTCTCCCCGTGATATCTGGGGATCACCTGCCTATCTGTGTCTCCATAAGGATGGCAGCGAGCTAGGTGGCATCAACCCACGCGTCCCTCGAGGAAACACCTGGCGGGTTTCTTTGAGGAGGCTTACATGACGTGCCCTTCTCCTGGTCTCAGGAGGATGATTTGTGGGTGATGCTCATGGCTGAAGTGTCCGTTTAGGTCTCCCCCTGGGTGTGTCCTTATTACAGACACATGGCCCTTCGGTGTGCCCTGTGCCTCAGCCCTCAGCCCAGTGGGGTGTCGGTACACTCCCTATGTCCCATCGAAGTCTAGCAGAGGGCAGCTATGCAAGCACGGGGCCCAAAGGGAAGGCCACCCTACACATGCCTTCAGATTCCCTGCATCCCTGGTCTTCCCCGGGAGATAGGGAAGACATTTGGAGGCGGTCAAGTCTGGAGACACCAGAATGAAGGTTCTGAATTAAGAGGACGGAGGCATCGCCACTGACCTCTCAGTGTTTCCATGGGAACACAGTGAAAGTGCTTTAAGGATGAGAGACGTGAAATGCTTCGGACATAAACGGAGGGGGTGTGCCTGCTTTTCTGTGGGATGCCTGTTGTTGCCTCTAAGAACTTGGGCCTTGTTCTGCAGAGGGTTTATCCCAAGCGGCTCTAGAAGTCGGAGCTCAGAATCTGTGCATGGAGTAAGCACAGCTGTGGGGAGCCCCAGGCTGACAGTGACACCCACTCTAGTGGATCTGAGTGGACCTTAGTGGCAACGTGGAGGCTGGAGAGACAGAATTGGAAGCGTTCAACCCTAACCCTAACTCCAACAGGCCAAGGGAGGGGGCCTGTGAGCTTGAGGTCCGGGGGTGATTCTGGGGCAGGGACATAGAAACGGTGGCCACGTTCTCTGCCCCGTGATTGTCCCAGCTGTCTCTGATGGATGGAGCTAAGCAAGAGGACACTTGGGGGAAAATGTTTCCACTCCCACTCAGGGGACTCATTTGGCTTTTACCACGGCCTCCTTCTGGAATTCCTTAAATCTGTGTCCCGCTCTGGCACTCCTTCACATTTTCTTTGCAGAAGCCCCAGGCTTTATACCTGACTTGATCGGCCAGAGACATCCCATGTTCACTGCCCTTTGTAGGAACCAGCCATGGGCTCAAACAATACATTCATGAGCTCTTTTTCGGCATCTTCTCTGCTTATTCGATATAAATGTACCACAAGTACCATTACATGTCAGGGACTGTGGAAAGCAAGGGGAGACCAAGGAAAGTACCCACATCCTGCTGCCCTAACACAAAGGAAGTCCTTTTTAGGAATTCTAAGGGTCATGTGGGGCTACAGGCCCCAAAACAGCCTGGGACACCTTGCCTGGATCATTTCTTGACCAATGGCTAGCCTCACACTGAGGCACACATTCACAACGGATTTTAGATCTGGAGCTCAGTGCAACCTTAGGAGTCCACGCTGCACTGTAGGACAAATCTAAAAGCTCCTTTTTAATTTTGCCACAGAGGACAGAAGACAGTCAGCTTCTGTCTGGCCTCCCTAAGAAATGGAAGATGCTCTGGCCAAGCTGGGCTCTGGAGGGCTGCGAAGGGGGCGGGGCTGCCCCAAGGTGGACAGGGGTGGGGAGCGGGGCAGGGGCCGGGGCAGTGGGTGAGTCACCCAGCATATCAGACCCCCAGGACCCACCTGTGAAGCCGAAAGTAGGTTCTGCAAGCTGATTTCTAGAGGAAAAAAGCCCAAGTTGTGTAAACCTCTGGGAAATGGAATTGTGAGGCCAAGGAATTGGCAGAGAAGTAGGATTGAGGTGCCCAAGATGATGGAACTGAAAAGCCACGTCTCCAGAGCCAGGGATGAGGTGGAAGAGGGGGAACGAAGCCTGAGGCGGGGAGTGAGTGAAGAGATGGGAGCAAAGTGGGCTGGCTGCCCCACCCCCATCCCCCGATGACCCACCTGATGCCTCGGTGCTGCCTCGTCTCCATCTACCTGGTCTCCCTGTTCTGAGACTCGCAGGTGTAGGATGCTCGGTGTAACTCACATGGCCAATCAGAAGTGGGGGGGGGGGGCGGGGACGGGAAAGCAAGCCCCATGTCTGCAGTTAAAAAGTAGCAGGCTCGCCGCTCCAGGCCGCGTGTCCTCTGAACCCTGCACACCCTGGCCAGCCTCCCTTTTGCGCTCAGCTAAATCCATAGGCGCCGGAGTCATTCCTGCCCTGGGCTGCGTCCCTGGCCTTGCCCGCCCACCTCAGGGGCCCTGGCTCTGTGTCTCCTCCACTCAAGAAATGGAGAGTGGCTGGAGAAAACCCTCTACCAGGGAGAATGAACTCCTTTGAATTTAGGGCCACGCACCGCAGGGGAGCCCTGGTGCTGATGCTGTGTCTGCCTGATGGATGCGCTGCCCACCCGCTGTGGACCAGTTCACCCTCCGTGGACCATTTCGCATCCTTTTGAATCTCCCGAGACTCCCCCAACACCCCCTGCTCCTGTCCTCGTTGATGACCTTGCTCATCATTTCATGAGGAAACATGCGAAATCAGAAAAGCATTTTCTCATCCCCTGCAGTCTCTCAATGGGCCGCCTCTGTTTCTATGAGCCTGTTAGAGAGGACACTGGGGCTCCCAAGGCCCACCTCTCTCCTGCCCAGGGCTCTGCTCCTGCCTGCCTTCTCCCTCTATCATCACATTTCCTCTTGTCCTGTACCATTCCAATCAGCAGGCCTACAGGCCAGGATGTGGTCCTGCAGCACTGCACCCATCCAGCGAAAGGGAAAGCCTTTCGCTCGGCTTTCCCTTGGAACCACCCTCCTTGAACGAGTCGTCGCCGCTGGCTGCCCCAGACACTCACCCTGCTTCCCCACGCAGCTCTCGGCCTCCAAGACAGCTGCCCCCGCCCAGGGCACAGTGACCTGCTCTGGGCAAAGCGAGCTCAGCACTCAGGCCTCCTCTCCCATGCAGCCCTCTCTAAAAATGTTTGTGTTTAAAATGATGAAAATGTAAAAGAAGGTCTCAAGAACAAATGCAGATTACAAAAACTGATTAGAACTTTAAGATTATTTTACATTGAAAAATAACATTTTGAAATGTTTTCAAATAATTTAAAACTTAGAAGAACAAAACAAAAACAGCACAGAGAGTTTCGTGTGGTTAACATGTAATGTAAAAATGGTACCATTAGCCAAACCGGGAAACTGACACTGGCGCAATCTGTCAACTCAACTACAGACTTTAGTTGAAATTCACCCTTCCTCCACTGATGTCCTTTTTCTGTTTTTTTTTTTTTTTTTTCAGTACACGGGCCTCTCACTGTTGTGGCCTCTCCCATTGTGGAGCACAGGCTCCGGACGCGCAGGCTCAGCGGCCATGTCTCACGGGCCCAGCTGCTCTGCAGCATGTGGGATCTTCCCGGACCGGGGCACGAACCCGCGTCCCCTGCATCAGCAGGTGGACGCTCAACCACTGCACCACCAGGGAAGCCCTGATGTTCTTTTTCTATCGCAGGAGCCGATCTGCTTCCCACACTGCATCTGTCACTGTAGCCTCCTCCAATGGGACAGCTCCTCGGTACCATTATAATTTTTTTTTGGTAGAATGTTTCTCAGTTCAGGTTTGTCTGATGTTTTCTCATAACTAGATGAAGGCATTTTTCGCAAGAATACCATACACCTCTGGAATTTTTAAGCTGACTGATGAATACGTGACAGATGACATTCTAAGCATTTTTGAAATCATATTAACTTTACTCAACTCCCTTCCAGGAAGTAATGATTTACTCGCTTTTTACAGATGAGAAAATCGGGGTGTTGAATCATTGTCGGAGTTCACACAGTCAGCAGGGATGCTGTTGGGACCTGAGGCCGCGCCTGGCCAACTGGGCAGCTCTGGGTGAAGGAGGTGGCGCTGCTGATGGGCTTTTCCATGGGGAGGGCTCCTGGGGAGTGTGTGAGCCTTCTCGGGACTGGACGTCTCCGAGAAAGGGTGAATCGACCACTGGCAGACCTCATCCCGCTGTGCGACTCAGAGTCAACCGTAAAGTAAAAGTCAAACTCTGGCTGCCATTGTTCAGAAGATCCTTACTCCCAGGACCTAACTCTCTCCACCGAGCCTTGTGTCCTGTTGGCATCTGGTTTTATTTTAAGGTGGAGTTAAAATGGGAAAGATGCCACTGAGCCAGGCAAGTTGAATTATGAGTGGCTTGGTGGTGAGCAGTACCAACTACAAAAACTGCTGTAAAGTGAAGGATCTGTGAGTGAAAGCTGTCAGTTCTGCCCTGTCCTTCAAAGTCACAATGTGCGTGTCGCAAGGAGCTGCTGACTAAGCCTGGGCTTGTTCATAGCGCAGAGGAAAGATTGGGCTGTTTGGCACTCTGCCCTTGCTGGGCAATCAATGGCCATATTTTCTCTTATGTGCAAGACACGTGAATGAAAGCTTATGGTTCTTTTCTTTCACGTGGCAAATTATTGAATGTTCTGTTAAATATTGACCTATATCACACTCGTGCTTGTATCTTACTTCTGAAATCCCTTGAACAAGCAGTTCTTTCCAGATAGGCCTGTCGGGTTGCAAGGGGAAAAATGCATTGCAAGCACCACGGGGCAACTGGTCGCAGTGTACCCAGAGTGGCTATCAATGGATCAGTGATGCCTGGAGCACAGAACAGCTGTTCTTCCGTGGTTGGGTCTGGGCCCAGTATTGTTTAACATCTTTATCAATGAACCGGGTGAGATGGAATGGAAAAACATGCTTCGTACCTGCGTAGCTGATACAGAGCTGGCGGGGACGAACGGGGCCCCAGAAGAGAGCGTTATAATTTAAACTGACCTTGGCAAATGGTGGCCACGTTCATTGATTAGATTCCATGGGTAGAGGAGAGTCTCAGAGAAAGAGAGAAATATGAAGAATGTACAAAATACAACCTGTTCTTCAGCAGTTTGTCAACTGACTGGGACAAAGACAAGAGCAGAGCAAAAATGGGAGCCCAGGAGAGCTGGTGCTCTGTGCCCAGCATCCCAGATGTGACGGTTCTTCACAGCTGTGCCCAGGTGCTCGGACTCTGGGATGTGACGGGGCTGAATGGAGGGGGATGGGGCAAGGTGTGGCGACTTGACAGAGGACAGCATGCCTCTCAAGATTAGTCCAGGAGGGGTACAGACTGAGCTGCCCTTCTTGTGAGTGGTTACATAACCAAGAGGTACTGAGCACGAGGACACGATTTTGCATCAATAATACTGACACAGAGCAGGATCCCGTGAGGCCCTCCTGGGTGCAAGAGCCTTTCTGTGTCCCCTGTTTTTTGTTTGCAGGAAAAAGGCTTTGGCCTCCTAGACCTTCCCTGAATTCCAAAGGGCAGATTCAAACAGTTGCTAATCAGAAAAGGGAGGGGATGTAGAAACAAAGGAAAGACAGAGGAGAAACAATCATGCAGTGATTAAAGCAGGGTCCTGGCTCCTCCTCAAGGGATATACATGACAATATTTTTGAGTTCTTTTACAGACACTAGAACCCCCAGCAAATGGAAGAAATCAACTACTTGATGACCATGAAGGTGTAGCCCTAGACCTACCAGAGACTGAGGACTGATAACGTTAACTCCTGTGACCCTGCCCGGTTACCCCACCATCCACCAGTCAGAGGATTGTGCCCAAGCTGATCACTTATTTCCCTCCCTCACCTGGCCTTTAAAATGCCTCCCTGAAACTAATCAGGGAGTTTGGGCCTTTGAAGCACTAGCCGCCCTGGACTCTTTGCTGGGCGCCTGCAATGAACCCTGTACTTCCCTTCACCACAACCCGGGGTCATATCTTGGCTTTACTGCATGCAGGCAAGCAGACCCAAGTTTGTTTGGATAACAATACCGTGGAAGAGAAATACCAGAAGCGAGCAAAATAAATCAGTGAATTCTTTAGCGTCATGGAAAGTAAATGACAATATAAATAAAGAGTGAATTATAAATACAGAACATGCAGAACTCAGGCAGGGTAAGTAGAGAGAGCTACAGATGGGAGTTATGACATGTAAGAGAACAAAAAGTCTTGTCATGGCTATGAGGCCATGTTCATTATATTTATTATATTTCCTTTGAAAGCCAAATAAACTAGAAAACAAGGAAGTCAATAAGCAGTGTGTGTGTATAGAGGAGATTTTATATATTTACATATTTATATAAATACATATTTCCTATGTATTAATTAGTTGTGTGTACAGGGGGGATTCCTCTTCTGTACTTTTTTATTGTGCTCTAATTCACAGAGCACAAAGTTCACCCTTTCAAAAAACCTTCTTAGCCAATGGTTAGACTAAAGCACTTCTTAGCCTATGAATGAGGTAGCAGAAAACCACCAAAATCATTAACCAACTGGATTTGGTTAGCTTAGAGACCAGAAAAGCTTTGACTCAGAACACAGTGGAGAATTTGCATTGTGGAACAACTGATTTCCCAACTGTAAAAGTTGCTAGGAAGCATCAATATTGTGAAAATGTCTATACCACCCAAAGCAATCTACAGATTCAATGCAATCCCTATAAAATTACCAGTGGCATTTTTTACAGAACTAGAACAAGAAGTCTTAAAATTTATATGGAGATACAAAAGACCCTGAATAGCCAAAGCAGTCCTGAGGGAAAAAAAAACAGAGCTGTAAGAATCAGACTCTCTGACTTCAGACTATACTACAAAGCTATAGTAATGAAGACAATATGGTACTGGCACAAAAACAGAAATATAGATCAATGGAACAGGATAGAAAGCTCAGAGATAAACCCATGCACCTATGGTCAACTAATCTATGACAAAGGAGGCAACGATATACAATGGAGGAAAGACAGTCTCTTCAATAAGTGGTGCTGGGAAAATGGGACAGCTACACGTAAAAGAATTAAAGTAGAACACTCCCTAGCACAGTACACAAAAACAAACTCAAAATGGATTAGAGACCTAAATGTAAGACCGGAGACTATAAAACTCTTAGAGGAAAACACAGGAAGAACACTCTTTGACATAAATCGCAACAAGATCTTTTTTGATCTACCTCCTAGAGTAATGGAAGTAAAAATAAACAAATGGGACCTAATGAAACTTAAAAGCTTTTGCAAAGCAAAGGAAACTACAAACAAGATGAAAAGACAGCCCTCAGAATGGGAGAAAATATTTGCAAACGAATCAATGGGCAAAGGATTAATCTCCAAGATATATAAACAGCTCATGCAACTCAATATTAAAAAAACAAACAACCCAATCCAAAAATGGGTAGAAGAGCTAAAGAGACATTTCTCCAAAGGAGACATACAGATGGCCAAGAAGCACATGAAAAGCTGCTCAACATCACTAATTATTAGAGAAATGCAAATCAAAACTACAATGAGGTGTCACTTCACACCAGTTAGAATGGGCATCATCAGAAAATCTACAAACAACAAATGCTGGAGAGTGTGTGGAGAAAAGGGAATCCTCTTGCACTGTTGGTGGGAATGTAAATTGATACAGCCACTATGAAGAACAGTATGGAGATTCCTTAAAGAACTAAAAACAGAATTATCATATGACCCAGCAATCCCACTACTGGGCATATACCCAGAGAAAACCATAATTCAAAAAGACACATGCACCCCAATGTTCATTGCAGCACTATTTACAATAGCCAGGTCATGGAAGCAACCTAAATGCCCATCAACAGACGAATGGATAAAGATGATATGGTACATATATACAATGGAGTATTACTCAGCCATAAAAAGCAACGAAATTGGGTCATTTGTAGAGACGTGGATGCATCTAGAGACTTTCATACAGAGTGAAGTAAGTCAGAAAGAGAAAAGCAAATATCATATATTAACGCATATATGTGGAACCTAGAAAAATGTTACAGATGAACTGGTTTGCAGGGCAGAAATAGAGACACAGATGTAGAGAACAAACGTATGGACACCAAGGGGGGAAAGCCATGGTGGGTGATGTTGGTGTGATGAATTGGGAGATTGGAATTGACGTGTATACACTGATGTGTATAAAATAGATAACTAATAAGAACCTGCTGTATAAAACAATAAATAAAATAAAATTAAAAAGTTGCTAACGTAGGGAATGAAGGTTCCGCCAGAAAGCCTTTTGAAAGGAAGATCAATTCTGATCTTCCTGGCAGGGCAGAAATGTGGTCTGACATAGCCCTAAGATTATACCCTAAGACTGTAGGCCTCGTGCGTGTGTGATTTGGTTCTGTCGTCAGTTCTCTGAAGGTGTAACGCTGACCCATGTAAACTCGTAGAGAAGAACAATCCAGAAGCAGGAAAACAAAGCGTCATTAGCTTTCTGGGCCAGTGTAAAATGTAAATGTTTTCTCAGAGTCGGACAGTATAGTCAAATCAGCAGCTGACTTCTCTGTACTTCACTGGACAGCAGTGTCTGAGGTCAGAGCTCTCAGACGTCATCAGGAAACCAGTTGGTACAAAAGGGCCTGATGCTAAACATCACCGCTCCCACTGACGGGGCAGAGGGAGCAGCTGTCCAGCTCCAGTAAACCAGGTGAAAGAAAGAAACCTCCCTGATGGTCTTCCTCCCCAAGCCTCTGCCCTGGGCTCGCCATCTGGTGCCGTGTCCTGCCCTTGCTGGCCATGGAGATGCTGCCCTCTCACCTTGGAAAGAACCCCTTTGCCTGGTTGTATGATTACATCTGAGCGCCCTCTTCTCTCCTGCTCTCTGTTGGGGGAAATGGCAGCTGTGGGGCAGGTCCCACCTACAAAAGCTACTTGTTTCCAGGTACGCTGCCGTCTGACAGGTGTTGATGGTCCAGGGGACTCCAGACCTGCAAGCTGGTTACCATCCTCGGTGCCGTTCACCGGGTGGTATGGGGATCAGTACTGTCTCAAGGGAGAAGAGCCTCAAGTGAGGGGGCGGGGCTCCAACCCCAGGGCTAAAGCAGTGGTCCCCGTGCTGTGCACCTGAGGCGCTCAGAACCCACGGGTCCTCTTGTATCTGTTTCACATGTAAAGCCCATTCCCCAAGCTTCGATCTATTTAGATGGAAATACAAAAAAGGTGCCAACTGTCATTAGGTTGACAAAGAAGCTGTCCATAATTTGCATTTTCATAGTTTGCAATAATTCCATAGTTTGCAACCTCCAGCCCTCCCTCTCCCTCCTCCTGACCTCCTGAGTTGGAAGAATGAAAAAAAAAAAATGTGCCAGTTTCTCTCTCCATATAATCTCCACTGAAAAGAGTGGAAATTAATTAAAATAAAAACAAAATTTTCCTACTCTTAATTAAAGGAGAGAAAAACTAGAAAAGGGAGTCAGGAGGCTTCAAGTAGGACTTAGGCTGCTTCTACTTCTAAAAGAAAGCTTTCTTGCTATGAAATATCAGTACAGATGAAACAAGGCATAATAGGAGCCTGACGTAGACCTTTCATAAACAGCGAAGGCTGGTATTTTAAGCTCATTAACACTAGTCAGTTATGCTATTTGGATGTTTTTAAAGAATATTAGGTTATTCCTTTTTAGTTTAACATCTGCACTTTGATAAATCTTTAATATCTCATATAACTTCTAACCAACTTCAAACAGGCAGCTGCAGATTGAAATGGTCGTATTATGTTATTATGGCCTTAGCAATAGATTTCCATTAGAGAATTTGCACATGCCTTAGAATCCAAGGTGAAATAATCTGTTAGCTTTGAAATGTGGTCACTACCTGGCCATTTAATAAGGCTTTTTGCATACAGAATTCTTTCATTGAATTATTTTAATGATATTATACTATAATATTATATCTATTATGCCTCTCTAATAACTTGGAAGAGCATTGTCGCCTTAAAAAAATGTACAAGGTGAGAGTTGTGAGTTAAGTTTTATTTGGGACAAAATGAGGACTATAGCCTGGGAGATAGCAGCTCAGATAGCTCTGAGAAACTGCTCCAGAGAGGCAGGGGAGAAGGTCAGTAAACGTGTGATTTTGGTGAAGGGGGAGTACGTGCACTCAAGCACATACTTTCTTCAGAAGGTTTCTGCTAGTCGTGAGGAGTAGACATCACCATGAGGGATTTCAGTGCTTTTCTAGACATGAGGAGGTGCAAGAATTAGGTTCATAAAATCTTCTGAAACTAATCTAACTGTCTGAAGATGTGTTCTGCCAGTTTTCCCCAGAGCACAGTGCCTCATTTCTGCTCTCCACCTGAACTCCTTTCAGGGGGTGTTGAAAGTCAGCAGCTGAAGCAACACAGGATTTAATCCTTATAGAGGTAGATGGAAAGTCCAGTTTATAGTTGACAGCATGATCCTATGTGTGTAACTTTATATATACATTTACCTACCTACCTATGTGTGTACACACACACACACACACGGAGAGATTTAAAAGAGTTAATGTTGAGAGTGCTTACTTCTGACAGCGAGATTTGTGGTGATTTTAAACTTTTAAAAATTATTGTACTGTTGGATATCTATATTATGCCTAGGTATCTTTTTTTTTTTACAAAATTAAAGTTATTTAAAAATTACTTGAAAATATCAACGAAGATTCAGCCTTCTTCATTTCTCAGTGAAGGAACAAAGGTGGTGAGTGTATTTTAGAGACATTTTCCAGTGATCACATTGAAGAAACAAGCATGATTCCTTTCCCATCTCTGCTTCAATTATTTGGAAGTTCATTCATTCCATCGTTCACATGGGGTGCATGCTTCATGGCAGAGAGGTGGCTGTAGCTGGAGATACGCAGAATCCCCAAATTAATAGTTTTCCTCTAAAATACTAATCTTAGAACGATTGCATAGTTGAGTGTAGCTTCCAGGGTGAGGCTGTACCCAGCCGGGGGCACGTGTGTGCAGGTGGTGTGTGTGAATGAAAGGCTTCCATCACCTGCATGCCTGAGCAAGGTACTCACGTGGCTTCAGGTCCCATCTGTAAAATGAGCTAATAAAACCATTGCTCTCAGGGACTCACCCTGGGATTACATGTATTGTTCATACTGATGAATATGTTGGTAAATTAAGGAACCTGCAATAAAAGACACAAAAAATTCCTTGTTTTATGCTAAATATATCAGAGTCAGGCATTTTAGCTTCCTTCACATAGCTGGTCAATCAGATGCAAAGACTCTTGATGGGCGGCATAATTTGAAAAATAAAGTTATAATAGAGACTCGGTTAGAACACTTGTATTCTTTGTACACCTATACATGAATTACTATGTGAATATAATGTTTTCCTAAGAAATATGAATAACTGAAAATATTAGCAGATATTTTGACTTAGAAGCAAAAGGTAAAAAGTCATACAGGTGACAGTCATTGACCTCTGCCTCGTTTCCCAGCTTCTGTCCTCAGCTCTTTACAGATGTTGGAAGATTTTCCCACTTCAACCCCACTAATTCCTGACGTGGGCAATCACTTCCCATTACAGAATAAGAGGTTGTATCTTTTGATTGTTACCAGCGGGGTCTTGTGATTGCATATCCTTTTCAAAGTATAGTCTTAAGGAAATGTGTGTTGTTTGCAGTTATTTCACTAAAAGGATGCTTCATCACGAATCTTTACATTCAGTTTTTATTTTAGACACATATTTGTGAATGGGCACATTTAGAAGTTGTCTCCCTCTTCCTTTTGGTGGAAGGCAATTGGAGAAGATAAGGGGACATAGGATCTCTGGCTTCTCTGGTCAAAGATATGGTCATTAAACTCCATTCCTCTTACGCATGTGCGTTTAGGCACGTTTCCAAAGAAAAGAGGAATAGATTTGATTGGATGGAGGTAGTTATTAATTAACCAGTTGGTTTACATTGATGTTAAAAGGAAAAAGAGAAAAACACGTCGTCTCGTGCTTCTTGAATGATTCAGCTATAACTGCTTTGCAACAACACCACCCGTTCCCTGTTCCCATGACCACAAACGTGGACCCTGAAACTCCACCAGGTCGGCAGCCTCCAGTCAGAGTTTCCCATTGAGCCCACAGAACAGCGGGCATACAGCACCGAGGGTCGCTTTCTGGATCTGATGTTCCCATGACACACAATACAGCCTGTCCAGTGGCCACGTGCTCACGTTTCAGCCTGAGCAGTGATAGCGCCTCCCAAATAAGGAAAAGGATGGTGGGGTGTGGGTAGTGAGACAGGCGTTGGGTTTCAATTCACGAGGAAGAACGGATGGGATCCCTGGTGTTAGGTTTGCCCTGGCATCCTTTCCCTTCCGGAAACTTGCGATGCTTGGAGACCTGGACAGGAATTCCTTGTTCAGGAGCAAATCTCTCCCGAGGGCAGGGCAGCCCCACTTGTGTGTTGCACATGCAGAATGTACACTAAGCTGCAATTCGTATCTTTTGGTGTTTAAATTGTGTTTGCTATACATACCATTAATACGATTTAAGGCAGACTTGTACCTGAATGAATTGGGCTTCATTGCCTGTAAATTGTGACCAGGCAACTGGAACTTAAGGACAGGCACTCTGTTTACCAGGCAAAAGCACTAGCTGGAAGTCTGAATTCTCCTGGTTTGACACACAGATTGTAATTATCAGAGACAGAAACTAGGGCACATCACTCCAACTTCTGAGGTTCCTTTTTCTCCCAGTCTATGAAATGGAAATCAATACTAATGAATTCCATATACAATCGTTATGAAGCAGTAAGTTTTGTAAACTGTGAATTGCCAAACTGTTCTAAGGAACCTTTGTGGGGCAAGATATATATGTCCTCATGTGCAATGTACCTGAGCTGAGGTGAGTCTGAGTGAAACGCTCACAGGGAATTGTCTGAAGAAGAGGATCGGCCACAATCCCAGGGGTCTCCGTGCAGACCTCAGCTCCACTGTGTACCAGAATGCACCAGGTTTAGGCTCCTTTCTTCTTGAAATCACTGATCGCAGGTAAGCTCAGAAAGCATGGTGTCCAAATCTCACCTATATGCTAAAATCTTATAGATTCTGTAGCTTTGGTCCAAAAGTAAATCGACTTGTCCGTGGTCCCCTAGCAAGTTAGTGGCAGCCTAGACCAGAAATAGTGGGTAGGAAAGAGGGTGCTGTCTGCAAGACGCTCCTGAGAGCATGCAAATTAGATCTTGATGGTTCAGCAAGTAAAACCAACACATAATGGTGAACACAAGTGTCTGCAGAAACTGCCCGCAGGACTGGACACGTCTGAATGCACCAGCCTCTGGTGCCTCTCCCACCTGTGTGGAAAGGGTTAATACAAGCAGCATGCATGCACTTCATAGGGTCTAGAAAAGGAACGCCACAGGTCAGATTTGGCCAGATTTCTCCAGCTCCACGTGGAGATGGCAAGGGTCCTGACCAGTAGGCTCAAGATTCCAGGAGAAATGGTGGCCTCGCTCACAGAACCAGCAACTGCCTCTGACTCCATTTTTCTGGGTGTGGTTTGTTTTGTATGGAAGCTTTCTAACAGGAGCAAAATACTGCATCGTTTAAGGAACCATTTCCTGAAACAAATCAGTGCTGAGTTCACACACATACAACTTTCCGCTCAAAGGGTGATCATATGACCCTGAACTGAGATGAGTCTAGTGTGGAGAAAGAAGCTGGTGAGGCCACACACCAGCCTACCCACCTCCCTCATCTGAGCCGTGATGCTACCTGGGTCTAGGCGGGTCCTCTTTGCACTAGCAGCGGTTTCCTTAGCCCTGCTCCTCCTGTGGACAGCACCCATCCACTGCGCAAAGATTTGCTCCGGCCTCGGCGTGTCCACTTCAGGCAGCCGCTAAAGGATGCTCATGCTTCTCTTGTGCTAGTCCCGTGAGAAAAGACCCATTGGTAACCCTACTTCACTGCCTTATGTGATGGTCCCTGTTATTCCTGAGTGGACTGGAGTGGTGTGCTCCCTAAGTTTTTACAATTGGAATCTGAAGCCAAAGAAGGTAAAAAATGAAGGTAACATTTAGAAATGGCTTTCGCATATGGCAGGGCAATAGTTCAGTTCATAAAGCAACACTTCACAGCCTATTGGATTGGATGAGATGTTTTTTCCCCAAGTAGCAGCATGTGGGAAAACTCACTTTGGAATCTGTTCCACCTCTACTGGCTTCAATAACCATTTTCTGTAACAGCCTGAAACTGGCAACTTGCAAGTGTTTGCCATCCAAGTTTCCACCCTTTACCTGTTAGGCAGGTTTCACTAAGGTGGAGACGTTTGACAAAGCAGCCTTTATCCATCAGCTGCAGTAGTTTCAGTTTACCAGTGTTCATTGTGGAATTGCCAATTTTGGCAAAAGTCCAGGATTTCCTAATTGAATTAAAACTTAGTTTACAAGGTTTCCCAAATGTATCAGATTTATAAAAATTAAAACAAATTGTTTGAGCCTCAATTCTACCACGAAGAGTAGAGTCATTAAAAAAAAGGGGATAACCAAGAAGGACCTACTGTATAGCACAGGGAACTCTACCCAATATTCTGTGATAACCTATGTGAGAAAAGACTCTAAAAAAGTATGAATATGTGTATATGTATAACTGAATCACTTTGCTGTACACCTGAAACTAACACAGCATTGTAAATCAACCATACTCCAATAAAATTAAAATATTAAAAATGTAAAGAAATATATAAAGAGAGAAGGGGAGAGTGAGAGACCGCTACCAAGGCACTATTTTGCTGCTGTTTCCACTATTGGTTTCAACTAACGTCTTCATCTCGAAGTGTGGCTGCTTTGAGTTATTCCTTTCTAACAGTTTTGGTTTATTAATTGTTTATTAATTACCAACATATTTACCGAGTGCCTGCCATGTTCCAGAAACCCTTCTGGGCACTGGGAACATCAGACTAGATCAGAAATAGCTTCTCCAAAAAGGAGCTTCTGATGTGGTAGAGAGTTTTCACCTTCATCTCTTCAGTGTTCTGTTATTCTGTTTCCAAAGAGAATATCCATCTCATTCATCTAATAAAATCTTTGTTTCACTCTACAAATTCTACTCATTATCTGATTAAGTGCTTTTTTTCTTTTAATTTTTATTATGTGGCATGCATGTTGTCAAGTGCACAATTCTTAAATATATAGCTTCGTGAGTTTTTGTAAATGTGTGTACCTATGGTAGCACACTGTAGGCCAAGATACAGAACAGATACACTTCTAGAATTGTGGTAATCTCTCCGTGTTCCTTCCCTATCAGAGGAAACACTACGTATTCTTTGTGTGTGGCTTCTTCCTGCTGTGAGATTCAACCACGGAGTCGTGTGTCTCATCCAGAGTTGTAAGTAACAGCCATTTATTCTTTGTACTGCTCTGCACTATTCAGATGTGTGAATACACCACAGTTTGCTTATCTAGTCTATTCTTGATTCACATTTTTTTTTTTTTTTTTTTTCGGCAATACGCGGGCCTCTCACTCTCACTGCACAGGCTCCGGACGCGCAGGCTCAGCGGCCATGGCTCACGGGCCCAGCCGCTCCGCGGCATGTGGGATCTTCCCGGACCGGGGCATGAACCTGTGTCCCCTGCATTGGCAGGTGGACTCTCAACCGCTGCGCCACCAGGGAAGCCCCTTGACTCACATTTGACTTGACTTTAGTTTTTGGCTACTGTGAATGAAGCTGCTGTGCCCAGTCCAGGGCATGTGTCTGGGGAGACATGAGCTTGCATTTACCTCAGTGTTACATCTGGGAACAGAACTGCTGGGTCACAGAGGAGGCATATGTTCAGCTATGATGCTGACAGTTTTCCAAGAAGCGGTACCAATTTACCTTCCCACCAGCAGAATCTGAGAGATCCACATTCTCGCCCGTACACCATACTGTTAATCTTCTAAATTTCAACCATCCTGATGTGTTTATAGAGGAATCTCACGGTGGGTTTAGTTGCCCTTTCCTGATGATTCACGCTCATCATAACTGCATGAGTGGATATCTTGATTTCTACATCTGGCTCTGGAGAATTTAGTGAATTTGAAATTGTCCTTGATCAAATCGGTGCTGGGCTCCCAGAAAACATTGAGCTTCTACTTGAAAAGCTGAGGATGAAACCCAGAATGAGAAGACACTCTGATAGCAAGGTAACCCAGAGAGGCTGCTCACAAGTGGCCAGCCATGCACCGCCGTGCAGGTGTAACACTCTGTCCTCCTGGACAATGCTTGGCCGTTGGACATCCATCCTCTGAGCGCCTTCCTGCTGTTGCTTGACATCTTTAACATGTGGTCCCCAGACACTGACTAGTTATCTCTGTGCATTCTTCCCTTCTCCAAGCCCTCCCTATCACGTAGCCCTCTCTGTTCTACTGAAAATTCACACGTGAAACAAAAACTGGAAAGCCATGTGGCCCTTGGGCTTTTGTTTCCAATTCTCAGTGTCCTTCAGCTCCCTAGCCATCGGACAGTGAGGACGCTTCTTGCCCTGTGCTCTGTTCCCACCGTCTGTGGGACCGGGTCCCGCATCTCCCTGCTCTCCAGCCCCCTCTTCATTAGTTTCCTCACAGGCCTTTGATTCACTGCTGCTTCTCTGACCATGGACCCCAGGGTTCAGTCTTTGGCCCCGTTTACTCCACACCTATACTCACAGGAGCTAAGCGCTCATGTTTGGGTTGATAAACCCTGAGCTCTGTGCTCTAGCTTAGATCTGGGATGGTTCTGCAAACATCCCATCTGGTGAGATAAAATTTAACTTCTTTGATGTGATGCATTTCATATGTCATGTATCTCTGGCTTGTGGAATGCTGGAAGTTTCTGCCCTTAGAAGGGATGCTTTGGTGTGGTTCCATGCAGGCTGGAGGGTTCTAATTGGGTCTAGACACTGAGGAAGCTGATGGAAATTTGGTACCGGGGAAGATCTGAAACCGAGCGACAATTAGAGAGCCACGTCCCCCGGGTGGTGGGAGCAGCTCACATTTTTCTGGGGCCTGAGGGCACCCTGGTCCCTCTCAACAGGTCCCTCCAGGCAGGCTCCAGCAATGCGCTGCACTGTATGGACACTTTCCCGTGCTCCATCACCTTCCTTCGGGACCCGTTTCCCCCCATAGTGGCTGAATTCTGCTTAGGTTCCTCATTTCTATTCTTAGTACCAGCCTGCCACACCAGCTCTGAGGTGCAGGCTCAGTGCTAAGCCCCTCTCCTCCCTTCCCCTCTCTGGCCTCCTTCTTCAGTTTCCATTGTCTGCCCTTGGAGCTGGTTCCCTGTGTTTTTTTGCCCTCAGTGACCTTGGCCCCTTGAGAAGACTTTCAGAGACCCATGTTCCTTCCTGCGTTCCCATATGACTGAGTAGCACTTCTCTTGGTCCAGTCCAGCCTGGGGACACCCCTCCTCCTTTTCTCTGGCTTTGAAACATTGCTGACCTTCCACCTGGGCTGATGTGTCTAAATAAACAGGAGGGCCCTTAGTGAGACCTCAGAGTGGCCGGGCAATGTGATTGACAGCCTGGTCCACGGACAGAGGAGTTTGGACCCTACCCTGGAGAAGGCAGGCACTCTGAAGACGTCAGGGCAAGGGAGCATCTTGATAGGGACCACGTTTCAGGATTGATGGGGATGTGGGTAAGATAAACCCAGCGAGGGGGCAGCTGAGCCCCGTGGTGAGGGGCTGTAGAAGGGCAGGCAGGCTGATGCTGGCGGGAAGTGAACAGATTTGGGAAAGAAGAATGGGTTGTTCATTTACAACCTTAGTGACTGGTATGCAGAAATGAAATGAGGAATCTCAGTGGAATGCTGGGTGTGGCTTTTATTTTTTTTAACATCTCTATCGGAGTATAATTGCGTTAGTTTCTGCTTTATAACACAGTGAATCAGCCATACAGATACAAATATCCCCATATCCCCTCCCTCTTGTGTCTCCCTCCCACCCTTCCTATCCCACCCCTCTAGGTGGTCACAAAGCACTGAGCTGATCTCCCTGTGCTATGTGACTGCTTCCCACTAGCTATCTATTTTACGTGTGGTAGTGTATATATGTCCATGCCACTCTCTCACTTCGTCCCAGCTTACCCTTCCCCCTCCCCGTGTCCTCAAGTCCATTCTCTGGTAGGGTGTGGCTTTTAGGTGCTAGCTTGCAATACTGTTGGCTGAGCCACAGCTATGAAGTAGAATTCTTGACATCCCTGTCTGTTTATGGGAACAGAAACACTTCTCGTTTTCTCCCAGGCTCTGATGGTTTGGACTATGAAATAATCTGTATATTTTTCAAGATTAAACTTAAAAAAATTATGCAGGCATTAAGAAAATTTGTTTTTTTAGCCAAAGTATACATGTTGTGTCTAAGGGAAAAAAAGTTTGCAAGCTGGAGCCTCAGCAACAGCCAGGTGGGATGGGGGATGGGTGACAACCAGCTGAACACGAGAGACTCGGGCCCCTCCCTGGTCCTGTCCAAGCAACATCACCTTATATGAATTCATACATGGGGCTTCCGGGCAAGATTTCACTTGAGAATATATTTTTCTGCTACGAAAAAGGTTTTAAACAATTAGACTAGTTTGTTATTACACAAGCTGTAAACCCTAAAACAATGAATAATATGCTTTTCTGCTCCTTCCAATCTGCTGTATATGCCTGTACACAGATACCACATTCACCACCTTTTAAATGTTTTACTTACAGCAATCTGTACCTTTTTCTATCTTAAGAAAAAATATTCAACGATACAAAGTTTTGTTTCTTCCAGAGCACAACAGAAGCGTCAGTGTCTTTGACTGTTTGTAAAAAGCAAACAAACATTGTGTTTGTATAATAGTATTGCTGGGACCTTTCAGGGATTTGAGAAAAATGAAGATACATATCTTCTCTCTATAAAAATGCATATGTCTTTTGCTGTTAGCATCTTCTATGAGGAATAACTAAATACCATTGTGTAAGCACAGGCATTGGGTTCCAGGCACAGAGACCCCCAGATTGGATGGAGGACATCACTGTGTGTTTTTCTCCCTTGTTCCCTGGAAAACATCCCTCCCAGGTCACTGAGGGGGTGGGCTCGTGTCTGGGCTGCACGGCTGGGAGAACCAGTTCTCTTTCCCCTTCATCACGAGGGTGGTCCCAGGGCACCAGGGGGCGTGGTGATCCCTGCGGTTGCTGCTTGCAGTGGGAGGTGGCAGGGCCTGCCTTTCAGGGTTTCTCTCTTCCAGGACATTGGCCCTCACTCCGGATCTTGGTCAAATCAATCTCATCCTTTAGTTCTCCCACACATTATAATCACGCTGTAATTGTAAGACTTCCTCCCCTCATTGCTTCCTTTCCTCACTCATGCTGAACTTTCTTTTTTTTTGATCGAAGTACAGTTGATTGACAATATTGTGATAATTTCAGGTGTACAGCATAGTGATTCAGTATTTTTGCAGATTATACTCCATTATAAGTTATGGCAAGATAGTGGCTGTAATTCCCTGTGCTGTACAATAAATCCTTGTTGCTTATCTATTTATACCTAGGAGCTTGTATCTGTTGATCCTACACCCCTAACTTGTCCCACCCCATCCCTCTCCCCTTTGGTGATGTGACCTGCTATTCGTCCCCTCCATGTGGCCTCTGAGCTGACAGCTCTCCTGGAAAAAACGTCACCTCTCCTCCGCCCCTTCTGTCCTTTCCAGAAACCTGTAACCAGGCGGGAAGAGCTCCAAAGGTGAGTTAGGGCCTCAGTAATGCTGGGACCTCGCCCCGCCCCATGTCAAGGACACAGGGACAGTACTTGCCTTGAGCTCCTTAGCATTTCCAGGCATGCACATTAACTCACGGAGAAATAGGCACTATTTTGCTTACCATTTAGGCAAATACTGTGAGTAAACAGTGGGTCTAACTCAAGTAAAGAATGACCTTTCCTCTTATCTTAAACATGTCAGTTTTCAAATCTCCCTCCTTGTGGTGGCTGGACATCAATGACCCCATGATGGAGAGTGCCGGGGTCACCTGACACAGCCTCTGATGGGAAAAGCCGGTCTGCATTACAGCACCTGACTCTGTAGCCTAATAGTCTTTTTTTTTTTTTTTAATTTTGTAAAATTTATTTTATTTATTTATTTTTGGCTGCATTGGGTCTTTGTTGCTGCGTGCGGGCTTTCTCTAGTTACGGCGAGCGGGGGCTACTCATCGTTGAGGTGCGTGGGCTTCTCACTGCGTTGGCTTCTCTTGTTGCGGAGCACGGGCTCTAGGTGCACGGGCTTCAGTAGTACTGTGGCACATGGGCTTCAGTAGTTGTGGCTCGCAGGTTCTAGAGCACAGGCTCAGTAGTTGTGGCGCATGGGCTTAGTTGCTCCACGGCATGTGGGATCCTCCTGGACCAGGGCTCAAACCCGTGTCCCCTGCATTGGCAGGCCACTAATGGAAGCCCTGTAGCCTAATATTCTTCATTATTTTATCAGATTTGCTTCAAATAGGAAAATATTGCTTTCTACTGCCCTCTAGTGATGGATGGTGGCAAACACAACCACCAAAGCATGTCCTGATCTTGATTTATATTAAAAGTCCCGTTGTTTTATTCTGCATTTAAAGGCAATGCATCTTGTGATTGATATAGAGTGTATCCGGACCTCTCTTCTAAAATTCGGAAGTATGTATCCAAACGCCCATCTCACACCTCCCGTTACCCCCAGGAACCTGCTCATCCCTGGAGAGGGTTCCCGTATGCTACTGCTGGTAGCTCCAGACTAAGGTCAGTCCTGTCCCCTTTACACTCATATCCTTCCAGAAATCCTTCATCTCACGCAGAATAAAAGCCCACGTCCTTGCCATGCTTTTCAGCCCTCAGCACCTCCTTCCAGCCCTTTCTCTGGCAGCACCTCTCACCAGGCTTGCCTTATCCACAGTTGTGCTGTTAATGTTTTACACCTGGTTCCCCAGGTAGGGGAGTGGGGACCCCAGCTACCAAGGCGTGTCAAGTTGCACACAAAATTCCTAAAACATTTACTGGTGGGCTCTCGCTGGCTGGTGCAGGCAGACTGCAGCCCGTGACTGTCACCTCCTCCAGGAACTCAGCTCGGCCACAGGGGTCCTCCCGCTTCCCTGAAAGCAGCAGGGGTACTCTCACCTCCTGCCTTTGCATGGCTAGTCCTTCTGCAATTCTATGATGTGTTCCTGTTCTTTTTTCCAGCTGCCTTATCGGAGAGATCTTCTCTTGCTAGCATATTGAAAATTGCACTCTAATCTCCTTCCCCAGTTTTACTTTTTGCTTGGCATTTATCATCATCTGATATATTATTAATACATTTACTCATCCTTATGGGCTGTGTCCACCTTCCCCTCAAACTCATATGTTGAAGTCAGAAGGTGACTGTATATGGAGATAGGGTCTTTACAGAGCTATTAGGTTAAAAATCAGGTCTCAAGGCTGGGCCCTAATCCAATATGACTGGTGTCCTTATAAGAAGGGGACATTTGACACACGCAGAGGGCACAGGGAGAGGATGGCCCCCTGTAAGCTGAGAGAGGCCTCAGGAGAAACCAGCCCTGCCCATACGTTGATTTCTGACTTTTGCTGTCCAGAATTCTGAGGCAATCAATCTCGGTTGTTTAAGCCTCCCACTCTGTGACACTTTGCTATGCCAGCCCTAGCAAACGAATACACTTACTTATTGTTTTTCTCTCCCTCGTAAAATGTAAGCTCGAAGACGGCAGTGCTTTAGATCAGCACTGCATCCCCAGTGCTCAGAGCTGGCTGAGATGACAATAAACACTCCATCAAGGGGGGGATAAGTTCAAATATCTTCAGATTGTTTGATTTTCATCTCTTTGGCAGATGGAGAGAGTTCCTGTCTCTTACATGATTATTTAACTTTGCTTTCTTTAGCTGTTTATTCTCCAGGAGTCATATCTCATTTGTCGAAGGGGGACCAGGACCGGGTCCTTAGGGCCAATCTACCCGTGTCCTCCCCTGGGTTAACGGTCTTCCAGGTCAAGGGCCCGGTGAGGGTGGCCACCAGCGTCTGAGCATGAAAACCCTGGAGGGCAACGTGGATGCTGGGTTCCCTCCCGGTCACAGAAGCGCGTGGTTCTGGGCCCTGGGAGAGAGGAAGCACCTAATGTTCCCAGGATTGTGAAGACACATTAATCACTGGTGGAGTGGTGGATAAGCAATAGCAAACAATGGACAAATAGACCGTGAGAGACTTTCAATCTATTTTGGATGACGCAATAAGCGAGTCATAAATAATACAACTACACCTATTTGATTACACGATCAGTCTTAACCTCAGTCCTTCCCTGAGTTTGCAAAAACACAGACGTCCCATGTTTGGTCAGGAGGAGGTTTCAGTAGTTTGTGTATTTGAGTAGAAGTCGTTCTACCCCCTTGGTATTGATGACGGGAAGATTCCTAGGCACCAGCAGTTTATTTCTCACCCTCTTTCCCGGCCCGGTCTCGTGAGGCTGCCGGGACATCCTCAGCTACACTCAGCGAGACATCAGGGTGCCCCCGTCCCCTCCCGTGCACTGCAGGGCAGGGCTGTGGGCTGAACACTTGATTTTCTTTTGCCTCTTGATCTCTCCTACGACCATACGTTCTCCACTTTCCCTTCTCTTTTCTGAACTTCCCATTTTCCAATCTCCAAAATCTATCCCCCTCCCCAATTATCCCCAATTACAATGACCATTTTGCTGACCACGGTAGCCTGGAGCCTCCCATATATCTGGGTCCCTACTCTTTTTTTTTCTTTAATTTATTTTATTGAAGTATAGTTGATTTACAATGTTGTGTTAATTAGTACTGTACAGCAAAGTGAGTCAGTTATACATACATATATATATATATATATATAAATATATTCTTTTTCATATTCTTTTCCATTATGGTTTATCACAGAATATTGACTATAGTTCCCTGTGCTCTACAGTTCTATATATAACAGTTTGCACCTGCTAATACCAAACTCCCACTCCATCCCTCCCCCACCTCCTCTCCCCCTGGGCAACCACAAGTCTGTTCCCTATGTCTGTGAGTCTGTTTCTGTTTTGTAGATAAGTTCATTTGTGTCATTGTTTTTAGATTCCACATGTAAGTGATATCGTATGATATTTGTCTTTGTCTGACTTACTTCACTTAGTATGATCATCTCTAGGTCCGTCCATGTTGCTGCAAATGGCATGATTTCATTCCTTTTTATGGCTGAGTAATATGCCGTCGGGTATATGTACCACCTCTTCCTTATCCCCTCCTCTGTGGATGCAGGTCCCTACTCTGAACAAAACAATGAATCCCCTTTGCAACCTCACCACAGGAGACACCCCAGCTAGACCCATGGTTTTAACTATTATAACATTATTTACTCTATAGAGACATGACTTGTGGTAGAACACCCATCCACTCATGTTTATGAAACTTCTTTCTATTAGCTCTTTCCTACCACTCGAGGGTGTTTTTCTGAAAGCCTGCTTTCTGTTTTAAGGTTCGTGCGATTCGCCGGCAAAATAACCACTCGTCTCACACAAATAAACAGTTTTAATCAAATCTTTAATAGAAAGTGATTTAACTTAATTTCAACATACAATCATTAAAAGGAAAGGCATAAGGATATTAATAGAGTATATAAATTTCAATATACAATTATTAGAGGGAAAAGAATAAGAATATTGACAGAGTATATAACAGAGCATACATCACCAAGTTGGGCCGACACCTACTTCCAGATCCAAGCAGCAGCTGGGAAGTCCCCGGAACAGCAATCTGGAGCCCCAGCTGGGAAGGTCCCGGGCGGTGCGTCCACCCCACGGGTGACACTTCAGAGTGCCGCCCAAAGGAGTCCCGCTTTTAATGCCAAGCCGCAAACTGATAATTATCAGCTTCTGTGCAAATATGCAGCTCTGGCTATTATCGTAAACGCTTTGATACTTTAGTTGTAAGTCTCAGAATGGCTGATCCCTGGGAACTGGCCAGATTCCCAAGGCCCAGGAAGCTTCATGACTTACTCCCTTCTTTATCTTTTGGTTCCCAAGCCTTCCTTGCACCGTTTCTGCTGACCTGCATGTAGTCTAGCAGTTTGGCATGTAGCTCTTTCAGGGTCTTTGTTTAGTCAAAGGCCTACTGTTGTCTCTGAAGTCTAAACAAGACTATTTTACTAGCTTCCCCCACAAAGGGTTAGCATGGTGAGGCCTTCTTTGACCAGCTGACCTACATTAGTTTCCTCTGGTCACTGCCCACTATTGTGTCCTGCTTCCATTCTATCTCCATCCATCACTGAGCTGTTACCCAACAGTTAATTCAACTCTGAACACCCCCTTCGTTCAACCTGTAATCAGTCTTCTATAATAAGTCGAATCCTTGGTACAAATGAGATTTCTTTAAAACTCTTAAAACAACTGTCACAAACAACCTCCCTTTTTTTCTATATTTTTAAATAGCTGATGTAGCTTCTAAGTCTCTTGATAATTTGCATCTTCCTCTGTGCTTCCGTAGAAGTCCATGCAGACCTCCCCACGGTGCGAGGGAATGGAATTTCTTGTTCGGAGCTGGTGGTCTTTCTCTGTGCTCTGCTCTTCCACAGGATGGTGGAGACTCCTGCTTCTCACCGAATATCCACATATCCCTCCATGCCCCCCAGATCCTGGGCAGTCAGGTGGGGCCATGTGACTAGTTGTGGCCGGTTACCAGAACGGTGTGTCTTTTCCAGGTCAAATCCTTTAAGAGCTGGTGTGTTTCTCCCTGGATCGATCTTCCTCTGAGCTGGTGACTTCAGAGGCTATATGTTGAAAATTGATGGTCAGGGTATGCTGGTAAATGTTGAACAACCAGCCCTCTGGGGAACACCATCAAAATGATTAGTGACATTTGCTAATTTCATGGTGTCACCACTCGCAGCAAGGCCAGTTTCAAGCTACTCATGAGTTGTCTCTGAATATGGAGTTGGGAGGAGATGCTAATCGTTGGCTTTTGTAAGCTGGTGTGAGCTAGCTCCTGTGAGGCGCTGGGGATGGTGGGGCTGCCTGTATGCTGAGTCAGCACAGTGAACAACCAGGACGATTGGATTAATGTCTAACAGCAGATGTTACATGAGTGAGAGACACGCTGTGTCTGAGCTGCTGCATTTTGTTTGTTGTTGAAGTTGTTGGACCAGACAATATATACACACATTCTTTTTTTCGTCTTAGAATTTTCTTTCGGTACGCGGGCCTCTCGCTGCTGTGGTCTCTCCCGTTGCAGAGCACAGGCTCCGGACGCGCAGGCTCAGTGGCCATGGCTCACGGGCCCAGCCGCTCCGCGGCATGTGGGATCTTCCCGGACCGGGGCACGAACCCGCGTCCTCTGCATCGGCAGGCGGACTCTCAACCACCGCGCCACCAAGGAAGCCCCACATCACATTCTTTGTCCTTAAAGTTCCAATGTTATGGTCTGGTGTAAAACTACAAACACTTTTTGAGTAAGTTATTTTTTCCCTTCTGTACTTATAAAGGGATCAACATTACTCTCTTGACTGAGGAAGACAAGAGACCTGAAGAGGAACAGAGGAGATTAGCAGGTCAAGAAAGGCTTTATCTCCTACTCACAGGACGTTCATTCCCAAAGGAGGCATGGGTAGCTGGGCAGTGTGCCTGGGGAGGGGACCCAAGGGGCCTGCAATGCCCGGGGGCAGTGGGCATGGGTGGTTGATAGTGTGGCGGGCAGAGCAGACCTGGACGGTGCTCTGAGGCCGCAGATGAAGGTCCACTCTTCCCATGTGTGAGCCTTGGCGCAGAGATGCAGGGGTGCTGTCAGAGAGGCAGGGTGTGCGGTGTGCCTAGACGTCGCACGAAGAGGACACCCCCAGGGGATGCCATCAGGGGGAGGTGGGCACACCTAGGTCCACGTGTGATTGGATATCAGGGCCAGACTGATAAAGGACATCCCCCCTCCCCATTGCCCACCTCCATCTATTACGCTTCCTCAGTCCCTGAAAATATCAGGGTGCTCTGGGGTGAAATTGGGGGATCTAGCGTGCCCGAGTTTTCCTTTGAAAATGATGAAGAAAGTCCAGATATTCATTTCCCTTCATCGGGCAAGATGGGTGCTTGAAGGAGGGGCTGAATTGTGAACGGTGTACTGTTGCACATGTGAGTTTGTGATGTTAAAATATTGTTCTCGCTGTAATGGCACGGAGTCGCTCACCACTCTTGCATTAGTTCTCTGTTGTTAGCTGACCAATTACCACAGGGTAGCAGCTTCAACCACACAAGTTGACTAGCTGGTAGTGTCCATGGATCGGAAGTGTCCATGCTTTTGTTTATTTGCTTGTTTGTGTTTATTGCTGCTACTGCCGCGGAGGTGGCTTAGCTGCTCCACTCAGGATCTCAGAAGCTATGACCAAGGTGTTGGCAGGGCTGGGGTCTCGTCTGAGGCTGGGCTTCTCCTCCAAGCTCACTGGTGGTTGACAGAATCGTTTCCTTGCCACTGTGGCACTCCCGGGGGCTTACTTCTTCAAGTCCCCCAGGAGAGGGAGTCCAACTGCTCAGTCTCTGACCCGCAAAGTGACCTCTTGATTAACTCAAAGCCATCTGATTAGGGACCTTAATTACACCGGCAAAATACCTTCACCTTTGCCACAAGACGGAATCCCAGGAGTGACCTCTGTGTGCTGTATTCTATGATTAGAAAGCGGTTCCAAGTCCTGCCCATGATCTGAGGGAGGAAATTCCAGAGGGGTGTGGTCACTGGGGACCAGTTCAGAGCTCTGGTCACCACACCTCTTTATGTCCGGATTTTTATATCACTTGCAGGTCATCCTTGGTCACTTAGGTCACCAATGGGCGAAGTTCAGACCCCAAATTCAAAGTTTTTATTACCTGTGTTTTTATAGCTGTAGCTACCAAAGTCCTACTTTGTTAGCGCAAAATATAAGTGAATCACGCAAAGTTCTAGAATCTTTGAGGAATCTTTGACTCCTTGATAGGGAGGAAAGATACCAGAAAAACAAAGTACAATTTCAGTTTTATGTAGTTCTTCACGTGAAAAATTAAATTCCCAATTCATTCCCTTTGGAAATTACCATTTTCATTCACTGATTCATTCATTCATTCATTCATCCTATAATGTTTGTTAAACAATTACTATATGCAAGCTACTGTTTTATGCTTGGGAATCAAAGATAGCTGAGGTCTCTTATCTCATGGAACTCCTAGAGGGGAGAATGAGAATTAGCAGATTAATAAGCAAAGAGGATAACTTTAAACACTGCTAGGTGCTCAAAGGAAACCAAGCAAGAGACTGCTCTAGAAGGTGGCTGGAGGGTGTCTGCTAATTTAGTCTGAGATCAGAGTGAGAACTTGACTGGAGAGAAAGCCAAGGGACAGAAGAGCTGGCTTCAGTTTTCTGCTATGGGTGTCCATCTCAAAATGGGATGTGTCTGGTGCTTTTGAGATCGGGAAAAGGGCCAGCTGGGCTGGTATTGAGTGGGTGAGGGTAGAGAGGTGGGAGATCTCTTGGGAGTCTCAGAGTTTGGGTCATGCCAGACTTACAGACCCACGTAAGGCTCTCAGATGAAATCCAAACTCCCGGAAGCAATACGCACAATACTAGGCATACTAGGAAGACGTGGCTGGGTTGAATCAAGGGACTGACAGGTTTAGGTGGCTCTGGGATTGCAGGGGATCAGACAGTGCTGGCAGGCTGAGAACAGACTTTTTAATTATGCAAATGAACAAGGTGATATATGTAATATAGGTGTACGGTACAAAATAAGGATTTGGGGAAACTTGGTCCTTCTGGGTAACGGGGGTGGGGAAATGGGGTGTTTCGGCCCGTGTAGGGTGGGGTCCAATTAGACTTAGTGGAAGGGGTGATGAAGCTGTATGGTTCTTTGCGGTAGCTCAGGTGTCCTTCAAGTGGGTCTGAGCCTGTTCATCCCATATTTGCTGTAACTCCTAAAATGCAGGGCAGTCTGTTATATGAATGTGTGCTTTTGTTCATTTTCTTGTTTGTTTTTATTGTTGCTACTGCTGCTAAGTCTTTAGTTTGCATGCGGGAAGGCCGCTCTCCTCTGAAAGAGTCGCTACACCTTCCAGAAAGAGAAAACAAGACTTTAAATACAGATGCATGGGAATAGGGAAAGGGGATGGCGACATGGACGCCTTCATTCAGCACCTTGCATCACCGAAGAGAGTCACAGAAGATCACACACACACATACACACACATGCACACACATGCTAGCTCCAGAAATAAAACCACAATCGCCCTTTCTAAGGGAGTATCTGGTCCCTGGTGCATGGTCTTACCCAATGTGGAGAGAAGGACAATATTAGAATCGAGTGCTTTGTGTCTCATGTATACATGTGCTTCTGATTTGGAACGAACATTGGACTCCATTCAAGGGCAGCAGGAGAGGAAACAGAGGGGCTGAGCAGGAAGAGGTGGTGATGATGGCACCCACGATGGAGTTTATGGAGGGACGGCAGCTACAGCAGGAACAGAGGATGCAGCCTGGGTGTGAGTGCCATGTGGGGTGCAAGACAGGACCCCTGGAGGGAAGGAGGTCTAGGGGTTGAGAGGTGAGCCTACAGAAAGAGCATCTGTGTGGATATCAAAGTCACCAAGGATCTTTTCAGGAGGGACAATGGACCAGGAACTAAAATCTTCCAGGAAAGGTAAGGAGTGTCCTGGGAGTGGAATGAAGACCACCACACCGAGAAATGCATTGACCACGAGATTCTAAGCTGGGGAAGTGAACTCTGAGAGGACAGGTATCTGTGGCTGGGCTGGGGGAGTAGGCCGGCAGGAGACTTGGTTTTTCCCTTGCACTCACCTGCCTCTTTTGAACCTTGTGGCATAAATTTGTATTTCCCATTCAAAGAATATTAAACAAGCAATGAGAGGCATGGGTATATCATGGAGGAATGGAACTACAGTATAGTGTGTGTGGTCTTGGGTTACAGAGAAAAACATTAAATACAATTTCATTTTGTCTTTGATTCCTCCCTTCTTGGAATAGACTTTTCCTCACTTATCTTTCAGTTGTTTTCTATCCCCTCTGGAGACTCTGATACTTTTTAACTTTAAAAAAATTTTAATTATGGTAAAATACACACAAGGTAGAGCATATTATCAGTGCTGGTTAATTTGATGTGTCCACATAGTTAGTTTAACATGGAAAATTAGTCAGTGTTACACACGATATTAACAGAATAAAGGAGAAAAAACACAGGATCGCCTCACCAGATGAAGAAACAGCATCTGACAAAATCTATCACCTATTCCTGATTGATAAACATACTCAACAAACTAGGAATAGAAAGATATTTCCTCAACCGGCTAAAAGGCACCTATAAAAAATTCACAGCTGACATCATACTTAATGGTGAAAGACTGAAGGCTTTTTGCCTAAGATCATGAACATAACAAGAATGTTGTCTCACCACTTCTGTAAAACATTGTACTGGAGGTTCTAGCCCAACCAATTAGGCAAGAAAAAGAAATAAAAAGTATTCACATTGGAAAGGAAAAAAACAACAACAACTATATTTTTACACATCAGATGACATCGTCTTCTATATGGAAAATCCTAAGGAATCCAATATAAAACAATTAGAAGCGATAAACAAGTTCCACATAAGAGCAGGATATAAGATCAATATAAAAAATCAATTATATTCCTACTTACTGGCAGAGAACAATCTGAAAATGAAATTAAGAAAATTCCATTTTAGGTAGCATCAAAAATTACTTATATATAAATCTAACAAAACGTGTAAAACTTGTACATCAAAAACTGCAAAACATGAATCAGAAGACTTTATATTTTTAAGATGGCAATGATCCTTAAGTTGATATACTGATTCAATGCAATCTGTATCAAAATTCCAGCTGGCTTTTCTGCAGAAAATGAGAAAATGATGCTAAAATTCTTATAAAAAGGCAGGGGACCCACAATAGCCAAAACAATCTTGAAAAGAAGAATAATGATAGAGGTCTCACAGTTACTAGATTTTTTAAAAAACAATTTATTTATTTTGGTCGCGCTGGGTCTTAGTTGCGGCACGTGGGATCTTTGTTATGGCATGTAGACCCTTAGTTGTGGCATGCGTGCGGAATCTAGTTCCTCGACCAGGGATCGAACCCAGGTTCCCTGCATTGGGGGCATGGAGTCTTACCCATTGGACCACCAGGGAGGTCCCTCAATTTTAAAACTTACTATAGAGCTATAGTAACTAAGACTGTGTAGTGCTGGCATAGAATAGAACTGAGAGTCCAGAAACAAACCGTTTACAACCATTCATGGTCAATTGAATTCTAGCATGATGCCAAGAAACTCATCAGAGAAAGAACAATTGTTTCAAAAACTGGTGTTGAGACAACTGGATATCCATATGCAAAAGACTGAATTTCAACTTTTTCCCTACACCACACACAAAAATTAACTGTAGGTGATTTATGGAACAAAATGTAAGAACTTTCATCTTACATTGAAAGCTCCTTGAAGTATAAAACTCCTAAAAGAAACACAGGAGCAAATCTTCATGACTTTGGGCTAGACAAAAGTTTCTAGGATACAATATGAAAAACAAGCAACAAAAGAAAATATAGACCAATTACACTTTATAAAAATTAAAAACTTTTGTGCTTCGAAAAACACCATCAAGAAAGTGAAAAGACAACACCAGGACTAGGCGAAAATATTTGAAAAACATAAATGATAAAGTATCTATGTCCAGAATATATAAAGAGCCCTTAAAACTCAATAATAAAATTACCCAGATAAAAATTGTGTAGAGAGTTTGAATAGACATTTCTCCAAGAAGATAGATATTCAGATGGCCAATAATCACATGAAAAGATGATCAACAGCATTAGTCATTTGGAAAATGCGAATCAAAACTACAATGAGGGCTTCCCTGGTGGCGCAGTGGTTGAGAGTCTGCCTGTCGATGCAGGGGACGTGGGTTCGTGCCCCGGTCTGGGAAGATCCCACATGCCGCAGAGCGGCTGGGCCCGTGAGCCATGGCCGCTGAGCCTGCACGTCCAGAGCCTGTGCTCTGCAATGGGAGAGGCCACAACAGTGAGAGGCCCGTGTATTGTGCAAAAAAAAAAAAAAAAAAAAATACAATGATCCCACTTCACATGCACTAGGATGGCTAAAATATAAAAGACAGATAATAAGAAATGTTGACAAGGGTGTGAAAAAAATTGGAAACTTTGTGCAGCTACTTTGGAAAATACTTAGGCAGCTCATCAAAATATTAAGAGTTAGCATATGGCCCAGAAATTCCACTCCTAGATATATCCTCAAGGGAAATGAAAACACATGTCCGCACAAAAAACTTGTTCATGAATGATCATAGCACTTTGATTCATAATAGCCAAAATGTGAAAACAACTTAATGTCTATCAACTGATAAATGCATAAACAACGTGAGCATACCCATACAGTGTAATATAACCTGGCAGTGAAAAAGACAGGAGTGCTGCAGCGTTCATGATGATTGAAAACATTATGCTAAATAATATAAAACATCGTGCTAAAGAGGCCAGTCCCAAAGGCGACATAGTATGTAGTTCCATTTATACAAAATGTCCAGAATAGGCAAAAATACAGACAGAAAGTAGATTAGGGGTTGCCGGGGGTTGGTGTGGGGATGGGGTACAGGCAGAAGGAGGACGGTATTAGTTTGCTAGGGCTGCTATAACAAAGTACCAGAAACTGAGTGTCTTGAAAGAAACAGAAATTTATCGTCTCATGGTTCTGGAGGCTAGAAGTCCGACGTCAAGTTGTTGGCAGAGTTGCTGCCTTCTGAGGGCTGGGCGAGAACGTCTGTCTCATGCTCTTGGCCTAGTCTCTGGTGGTTTGCTGGACATCTTTGGCTTCTCTTTGCCTGTGGAAGCGTCACGCCCATCTTTGCTTTCCTGTTCACCTGGTTCTCTGTGTGTGTGCCCGGGTCCAAATTTCCCCTTTGCATAAGAACACCAGTCATGTTGGATTAGGGCTTAGACATACGACAATATCTCAGTTTAATTAATGACAACCGCAAAGACCCTATTTCCGAATAAGGCCACGTTCTGAAGTACTGGGGATTAGGGCTTCCACACATGATTTTGGGGGGACACAGTTTAACCTATAACAGGGAGTGAATGCTAATGGGTCTCATATTGAGGTGAATGAAATGTTCTAAAATCAGATTGTGGTGATGGTTGCACAACTGTGGATATACTAAGGACCGTTGAAATGTACGCTTTAAATGGGGACGTTTATTACATGTGAATTTATATCAATAAAACTGTGAACAGTTATTTTTATTAGTGCTCCAGGGTGCTTCTACATCTGTTGTGTAATAAAACTCAAAAAGGATTTTAAAGATGGACAAGTTCTTCAATGGAGAGCATTGACATTTATTGGAAATGAACACAATTGTGTTAAAAGCGCTACTAAACAAGTTTTGAACTTTGAGAAACATGAAGGGTGAGTCATTTCTCCTTCCAGAATTAGCTTTTAAGAACAATCTCGTTCGTGGTCCTGATTTCTAAGAATTTGCGATGCTGTCTTAATGCTAAGACTGTACTACAAGCCATAACAAAATATCAAGGCGATTCAGTGGTTTAAACACAAGGATGTAAATTCTGTGTCAAAGGAAAACAACTTATAAATTCTGAATACGGTAACATTATCAACTTTGTACCGTTTATACAAGAATACAATGTTCATTAAAACTGTTTTGTTGTTTGTTTTCTGTAAGCAGGACCAACAAGATTTTCCTTCTTTAGCCCTGACAGGCGCATCTGAGCTGTCTGCTGTTTTTGAAGAGCTCATTTAAGCTCCCATGTCTGTGGATTCCGTCGCCTGCTAACACATAGGATTGCAGACACTGTCTGGGGGTATGGCAGGGCGGTGCAAAGGAAGAAGGGTTAGAGATGAGAAATCTGCAAGGAATTTGCCTGGTGAGAAACTTGGCTCCCACAGTGGTACTTTATTCTCTCCACTTTTAGCCAGAAGCTGATCATCATGCAGGAGCCCTGATTCTATGTGGGTTCACACATATTTACTAAATGTCGCTGTCCCGGGGTGTCTGTGGGACACAGAGATGGAGGTGGAATGGATGGGCAGGAAATTAACTTCTTACTACGCATACCTTCCGCTACTCATTTTGCTTGTTTTCTCCTTGAAGGCTTTATACCTGTTCCCTTATCTTTCCCAGTTTACAGGCGAAGAAACAGAGGCTCGGAGAATTTAAGTACCTTGCTGAAGGTCAAACACATCCGGGAGGATCCAGGACTTGAGCCGTGTCTATCTGAATTCAAAGTTTCAAGTCTTAGAGGAGGGAGAAAAAAAATGAGACAGAAGAAAGCTGTCGTAGAGAATAGATTTCAAGAGCGGGTGAGGTGTGAAGAACCTCATGCGTTTCAGGGAAGGGTTGGTGGACCTTGTGCGACGTGACAGGCAGGTCAGAAAGATCAGGACTGCAAGGCCCTCCTGGCCACGGAAGACCCTTGAAAGAGAAGTTATGGGGTCTCCATCAAGGGGTTGGATGGAAGCCAGACGGCAAAGGGTTAAGGAGGGAACAGACAGAAGTAGCTGCTCGGAGGGTATTTCTCATAACTTATTCATGCTGACAGTGAAGAAAAGCGAGTCAGAAACTTGAGGGAAAGTAAGGATCCAGAGGAGATATTTTCTCCTTAGGATGCAAAGATGTTGGTAAGTTTGTGTGTCACAAGGAAGAGCCAATCGGAAGAGGAAAGAGGAGACAGAGGGAAGTGCAGTGTCCCATCCAGGAGGGGTTGGTGGCCAGAACCAGCATCCCTCATCCCCCTAGACCCATCGGGAAATGCTTGAAGTCCTGCCCTGCGCCTGCCCCAGGAGGGCAAGTCGGGGCTGGGGAGGCCGCGCACATCTTCACTGCAAATCCTACAGCATCCCGCTCCTTGCCAGCTGGGGGCCCATGCCCCCTAGATGCAAAGGGGGAGACAAATGTAGCCTAGGTGAGGTCCAGGAGGAGGAAGCAAATTCGCGGGGCCAGCCTGCAGAGGCAGAGGTGAGCAGAGCTTAGGGCACGGTGGGCGAGCAGGACAGAGAGATGGCAGGGTGCTGGGTGGAGTGGTGCTGAAGGGAGCTGATGGGAACCCGGGGGGAGGAGGGGGGTGCAGTGTGCTGGACGGCAGGGGCCGGGCTCACAAGGAACCCCTCCTAGGGCTGAAGAAAAGGGAGAGTGGATAAAATGATCAAGACACTTTCAGGGAGAAAGCAGGGACTTGGAGCCCTAACAAAGGAGGTTATTTTATTATAATCGTTGCAGAATACTTTGCACTTGAAAAATACGACGTACAGAGGAAGACGTGGAACAAAGTATGTTTAAGGATGGTAATACCTCGTAGGAAAAATACAACACGGTTGGGAGCTGAAGTTAAGAAGTGCTTGGGGCCCTTCTGCGGGCTGCGTGGTTTAGAGAGATCTGTTCCCATTCAGCCTGGGCTTTCTTATCATCGGGGGGTTGGGGCTGCAGATGTGTCCCCAGCCCGGTGTCAGGCATCAGGAGGCCTCAGGACCCCTGGCAGGAGGAGCCTCCTGGGGCTCTGTTTCCTCATCTGTGAGGTGGGCGCTGACCACCCGTCCCGGGCTGCAGGTATCATGAGACGCCACCCCGGTGCTGGTCCTTGCCGAGGAGAGACCAGGAAATCCGGCCAACTTCCCAGAGGAATCCACACCGTCACGAACTGCAGTGAAAATCACAGTGAGAGAGGGTTTCCACAAGAGCAGGAGAAAACTCTCACCTTTACAAAGATTTCTGCCCTAAACCCGACATATTCCATTTGTCTGCCCCTGAATCTGTTTGTCCCTTGTCTTCATTAATGAACTGTCGGAGTTGGAAGGGTTTGATGAGGGCCAGCGGTCCTCACTGCTCCCTGTTCGTTCGTGATTATTTGACTTGACGTTGTATATTTAATTACGGAGATCTTTAATATGTGCATCTCGTCAGCCCAAGGAATCAAAGTAATTTTAACCTTATTGACTATTGCTTGCTGCAAGCAATTAGGGTTTTTATCCATCAGTGAAAGGGGACTTGTGCTGAGATGTGTTTCCCCCAGGGCTTTGGATGAACAAGCTAGTTTGAATGGACTTCAGTTTCAACAGACTTGCTCTCTAAGAAGGCTTGGGCAAGACGATTCCAATATGCAATACATCATCATCTGATGGATTTTATAAGTAGAAGAATGTAAGAACCTCGTTCCTGTGTGTTATTGTTACGTGTCTAAGCACCTCGGGAAATCATCTCTCTTTTTTTTTTTTACATCTTTATTGGAGTAAAATTGCTTTACAATGGTGTGTTAGTTTCTGCTTTATAACAAAGTGAATCAGGTACATGTATACATATATCCCCATATCCCTCCCTCTTGTGTCTCCCTCCCACTTTCCATATCCCACCCCTCTATGTGGTCACAAAGCACCGAGCTGATCTCCCTGTGCTATGTGGCTGCTTCCCACTAGCTATCTATTTTACGTTTGGTAGTGTATCTATGTCCATGCCACTCTCTCACTTTGTCACAGCTTACCCTTCCCCCTCCCCATATCCTCAAGTCCATTCTTAGTAGGTCTGTGCCTTTATTCCTGTCTTACCCCTAGGTTCTTCATGACATTTTTTTTCTTAAATTCCGTATATATGTGTTAACATACGGTATTTGCCTTTCTCTTTCTGACTTACTTCACTCTGTATGACAGACTCTAGGTCCATCCACCTCACTACAAATAACCCAATTTCATTTCTTTTTATGGCTGAGTAATATTCCATTGTATACATGTGCCACATCGTCTTTACCCATTCATCTGTTGATGGACACTTAGGTTGCTTCCATGACCTGACTATTGTAAATAGTGCTGTGATGAACATTGGGGTGCATGTCTCTTTTTGAATTATGGTTTTCTCAGGGTATATGCCCAGTAGTGGGATTGCTGGGTCGTCCCTTTTTATTACCCCAGTCGTGGTGCGAGCCTCGAGTGTGACTAGTCCCGCCCTTTGCAAAGTTCTCACCATTGTCTGTCGCCTGAATTCTCCTCCTTAACATTGCCTCCAGCATGTGGATGTCTCTGCTGTGAACATATCAGGGAAAGGGGATGCAACAGACTAAAGGGGAACAGGTGCCCCTCACACTGTCGATGGTCACTCTAACCATCGACAGGTCTTCTACATCCGAGCCAGCATTGGCCGCTCCGTAGATTCCCTTTGCTCTAGTTCTTCAAGTTCTTTCCTCTGCAGTCATGCCGTGGGCTACTGACATGACCTTTTCTTGGTTTCCAAAACACTGCAAACTTTCTTACAAATTTAGGGAGTGTTGCATTGGCCCCTAGGACCTTCCTGCTCTACATTATTCTTCAGTGTTTTTTGGAGATGGATCCTACCATTCCTGGCTCTCTAGTCCAGAAGCTGTTTCTCAGCCCTTTGCATCCCTTTGTCAGTTCAAATTGGAATTTGAGAGCCAGGATGAAGAGCTGGTTTGCAGGCCACCACCTCGTACGGATGCCGGCAGTTGGTTGTTATGCTTCGGTGAAGATCTTTTCTTCCATCCCCGTTAAACATCAACAGCTTTTGGTAACTGATTCTGTAACTGGGGCTCTATAATCAGCGCTTGGATTTGTGTCGTTCGATCAACACATCTTCGCCCCACCTGAAGCTGACCAAAGAGACCCAGGGGTAACCGGAGGCCTGGTCTCAGGGGTGTCTCATATGTTAACCAGCCTCATTTGTGGATTTCTTGGTTCCCCTTAATTTACCTGTTTAGAAATGCCGTCCCTAAATACAGGTGCTATTCTTCATTGTTGGTCCCTTGCTCCTAACAGAAGTGTGCTTTGTGAGTACGGAGTGCAAGCCTGATAATCCCGAAGCTGGTGGGTCCCAGCGGCGGGTGTGGAGCAACATGATGGGCTGCTGCTGCCATCTTGTGGTGAGAATTTTCACTGCTGGTGCAAAATGATTCTTGGGTCGATCGTTCCAAATGTATCTTGTCATTTTATTGATGCGACGTTTCTCAGAAACCAAGGTGCAAACAATAATGAAAAATGCATAGATTTGGGGATAAAACCCTTTGACTCTTCGTTATTATATGAAAGTCACCTGGAAACGAGATCTTTAGTTATGTGACACAGGTTCTGGATCACTTTGGGTCAGTTTTGGATGGGAGAAAGACTAATGTAGGGCCAAGAAAATGAGAAGAGTGGCTGCATCTTGCAGGCGGGTCAGGGGTTTACTGGAATGCGTCATGAGGGAATCTTCTGGGGTGATGGTAATATTCCATATCATGACTGGGGCTTGGACTTAGGGAGTGAACATTTATTAGAACCCATTAAATGATATCCTCAGGATTTGTGCATTTCATTGTGCGTGAACTTTACCTCCAAAGAATGAAATGGGGCCACAGATAAATATTGCACTCTAATGAATGACATTTGGAAATGGACTGAAGCCTGCTTCTTTTAAATGCATCAAAAAATAATAAGATGGATTGGTGTGTGGGTAGGGGAGTGATCAGTGGAGAGGTAAGTGATAAAGCAAGCACAGTGAAATGGGAACTGCGGACTCTAGACGATGATCAACACGGGTGTTCACTGTGAAACGCTTTCAGCTTTTCTGGATGTTTGAAAAGTTTTGTAATAAAATGTCAGAATAAAAATAATTCTGTATTAAGTGCTGGGCACTTTAAATTTGCTTATATCATTAGGTGTAGCATCATTTTTTGAGGTAAGTATTATTATTATCTTAAAATACATATTAGGAAACTGGCTCTCAGAAGGTTTGAGGAAGTTGACTAAACTTACACAGTTAATAGGCAGTAGAACTCACGTCGACACCCCCTGCAATGCCTCGCCTTGTACAGATTAAAAAACCAGGCCATCTTTTTTTTTTTTTTTTTTTTTTTGCAGTACGTGGGCCTCTCACTGTTGTGGCCTCTCCCGTTGCAGAGTACATGCTCCGGACGCGCGGGTCCAGCGTCCATGGCTCACGGGCCCAGCCGCTCCGCGGCATGTGGGATCTTCCCGGACCGGGGCACGAACCTGTGTCCCCTGCTTCGGCAGGCGGACTCTCAACCACTGCACCACGAGGGAAGCCCCAGGCCATCTTTTGAAAGTTAAGAGGAGGTGTGGAGCGGTGAAGGTGTCCTGGGGCTGGAGCCGAGACTCCACGCTCCTGACTCTGAGTCAGGGGTCAATCTTCCCGAGGAAGAACAGCTTATCCTCAAATAGCAGCTACTGTTGAGAATTTCCAGAGCCCCCCGAGCATTTGCCCCAAATGTCAGGCCTCCACCCTCACTTTAGCGTAGGAACAAACCATTCCTTGCACTTGATTTTATCTCCAAGTTGTTGCGAGTTACAGGTAGGACTGTGCTAGTTCTCAGTGCGAAGTATTTCAATATTAGTTTAAAAACCCCAGAAAGATCGGCGCATGCTCTGACGTCTTCCCACACACTCCTTCATCTTCCCTCCAATTTATTGTCATGTGTTTGATGTCACGGAGAGACACGGCTGGCCTAGGAGACCTGTGTTTCTGTGCCAGCTCCATGGAATCATTGATTGATTCAGTGTGTGTGTCACGTGACCTCACTTTGCCTTGGTGACCGCTGCGGTTTGGTCCAGGACTGACAACCTGTCACGGTCCCATCTATACCCAGTTGGCAGGCATCATTCCTGTGGCCCCACAGTCTCCGGATCTTGCTGGGGAAGTTGACAATGGGATGGACCAAGCCTGTGCCGGTGTCCTCAGGCCAGAGTGTCCCAATGCCCCCTACGTTGCTACCCAGCCTGCAGTTGTCACCTTCTTTCCCATGGAGTCTTCGATCCTCACCCTTCGTGATTCCTCTCACTAATATGGGGTAAAGGAGAGATTCCTGCAGCCTACATGTGCCTCTAGCCACTGGGTGTCACTGCTGAACCACAGAAGTCCTGAAAAGGCTTCCCCAAACCTGGACACAGCACAATTATGTTTTCAAGAAGCGTTTCACTTGGAAACACTTAATCGCTTGTTCAACAAAAATATCTTTTCCTAAACTACAAGGATTGAAAGTCTGATTGTATGAAGGATGTTTGTTGAAATTTGTGTACGTCCCTGGGTGAGGCTCCATGGGGCTGCAGGTCTTCACACGGAGGCCGTTATTCAGACATAACCTTAAAAACAATTAGTATTTTATTTTCTTTCCTTCTCTGGGGTGGGTAAACAGATTGGGAATTAAAGTGATTTCTGCTTCTCTATTTTTCAGGCTTATTCTCTTTAGTAGATGCCCTATTGGAACTACTTAACTCTGGGGGCTAAAAAGTTAATGTACATAAGAAGCAAAAAATAAAGGAAGATGATTCTAAGTGATACCTACTAATAATCTTTAATTCATTAATTCCTTCAATTATTTATTATCTGGTTTGTGGAAACCTCCCATGAGCACCGTAACCCCATTCCAGGTGTGGATTGTGTATACGTATTACAACATGGGGGTTGAGTTACCCCAAAGGAAGAATGAGGGAATTAGAGAGAAGAAAACAGCACTGAAGCTTTGGAGATGCATCAGCCTGAAAGAATCCACTTAAATAAAGACCCAAACATGTACAGATCCACATTTAACCTGCAGGTTCTTAGAGGACATATTTTATCTCTTGGATTCCATTATTTCTCCTTTACAGTGTATTTCACTGAAATAATGTATGAGAAAAATGCCCACACGCATTATAAATAAGAGAACATCTTGCTTACAAAGCGTAAATCCTGAAAGCCTCCTCATTAAAAGCCCAATGCATTCGTTGTCTAGACTGAACTTAGGCTCAGCCTGAAAAGATATGTCCCAGGAAGTACATTTTGAAAAATCTACTTTCAGGTTAAAACCTGGAAATTTATCAAAAGAGTATGGAATTATGCAGGGAGCAGAGGAAAGAAAATCCACTCACTTTATTATTCTCATTTTAATACTTTCAGATAAGAGTGTGAAAGAGCATAAATCAGTAACTGGGTGGTGAGGGCACAGGCCAGGCAGGAGGGATGAAGTATTTTGCACGGTGTTCTCTCACCAGAGCCACAGAGGAGATTCTCCAGGGTCTGAGGCCAGCAGCTGACAGACCCTGGCAATCCTATCGCGGTACCCTCTCCAGGCCAGGCACTTGCAGGACGATGAGGGCCAGGTACTTGGCTGCCCACAGCCACAGATACCGCTGGGTGTGAAACTGCTTCAGCTCCAGCCTGCTGTCTTACTCTTCCTTCTGTCCTACTCTTTGCACCTAATTGCTACCCTGTATTTTCTCGTTTATTATGGAAATCGTTGTAAGCTGTGTCAGATCCTTCCTGAACCAGGGTGAGGCGGGTAAATGAAACAGGATCCCTGAGAACGAGGGGCGTGGTCGGCACAAAGCTGTTCAGAAGCGCTGAGTGTTTTCTCGTCCTCAAGTCTCAGAGCCAAGTGGCAGCTTTGGGGAGAGGTTGATTTCCCTGAGTGTCGACAGGGCTGGGGAGACCTAGATAGCCTCCAACAAGGCGGTACTGACTGAGCCCCGAGGGAAGACAAAGAATGCGCAGGGGTGAGGCGAGGAGATTTATCAGAACTGTGGTTTGAGCCTCAAATGTCAGCACTGCGGAAAGAACTGGCTCAAATCAAGGCTTCTACGCCCAGCCCCCAGGCTTCTGTTTCTGTTGGTCGGAGCTGGGCCCCTGGAATTAGTGTTTCTGGCAAGTTTCCAGGTGATGCCGGCGGTCTGGGAGGCGCAGGTAGGACCCAGGGATTCTGACCGAGGGTGGAGCCGTGCGTGGCTCTGGGGAAGCAGCCCTGCTTACAAGGCACCTACACTCCTGGCTGAAATGCAGCTGGACTTGGCTAGAGGATTTCATCCCTCAGCGCTTTCCTAGGAAGGTCACCACTAGGACGGCTGGAGACCGCAGGTGTCAGGAGATCAGAGGCGTGAAGCTAGCTCGCTAGGAGGAAGGCAAAGGGGCGATGATGCTTGTTAATATCCGGTTTAACCAACGGGAAACAGCCTCAGAGAAGTTACGGAGCTTTCTTTCCCACAACAATGGAGCTGCTGATAAGAGTCTTCTCAGGGCTTCCCTCCCTGGTGGCATATTGGTAGAGAGTCCGCCTGCCGATGTAGGGGATGCGGGTTCGAGCCCCGGTCCTCGAAGATCCCACATGCCGCGGAGCGGCTGGGCCCGTGAGCCATGGCTGCTGAGCCTGCGCGTCCGGAGCCTGTGCTCCGCAACGGGGGAGGTCGCGACAGTGAGAGGCCCGCATACCACAATAAAGCCAGGGCTCTGTACCCAGATTTCTCTGCCTCTGGGCTGGGTCAGCACATGTTTATTGAGGCTTGAGCTCACCCTTTATTTTCTGCACGGACAGTGCACAGCCCAGGGCCTGGAACGTTCCTGGGATTCAGTAATATCAGATTCTAGAAAAATGTGTATGTGCGTGCACACACACACACACACACACACACACACATACATACCAGAGGTTATACACACCTTCGGGGTCCCAAGCTCCCCGAGGCTCTTTGGTAGAGCACCTCCTGGGTCCACGTGCTGTAGGATCGGTGCTCCTTACTGAAATGGCTGGGCCTGCGGTGGCAGGGGTCACCTCAGGGCTTTTTTTTTTTTTTTCTTTTTTTTTGCGGTACGCGGGCCTCACTGCTGCGGCCTCTCCCGTTGCGGAGCACAGGCTCCGGACGCACAGGCTCAGCGGCCATGGCTCACGGGCCCAGCCGCTCCGCGGCATGTGGGATCTTCCCAGACCGGGGCTCAAACCCGCATCCCCTGCATCAGCAGGCGGACTCTCAACCACTGTGCCACCAGGGAAGCCCAGGGCTTTTTAAAAAAACATTTCTTCTCCCATTTAACTTTATCGATTTCTCTATCTAATCTATCTATCTATCTATCTATCTACTTACTGGCTTACACAAGAGTTGAATTGGGCTCTTCACCATCTGTGTGTCTGTCTCAACCATGGATGACGAGAGTGAGGACAGGGCCATGTGGACGGCTGTCCGCACAGCTCGGGCTCCTGGACAGGACTCCTGAGAGATGCAAAGGAAACAGAAATAGTGCAGGCCGCTCTGGACACAGAGAACACAGCACAGGGGAGTCTGGAGGAAACAAGGGTACCCCGTGAAGTCCGCACACCCACGTGGAGGTGCCCTAGGAGGAACCCGAGAAGCCCGTGGAATAAAAGTTTGCTGTGACTCACTCTGAACTGGGCTCTGAAAAGAAAAGGAACTTCAGAGACGGCTGAATCCTGCCCAGTGGCGAGGATCCCTGTGTCTCCCGCCCCTCCTGTTTCACTCCCTGAAGCGTCTCGCTGACCAGGGCGGAGACAGGTGAAGGACACAATGGTGGGTGGGGGAGAGGGAGGACGGAGACCTTCTGAGCCTGAACGGAGCAAAGCTGTAGGGGAGCTCAGGTTTAAAATGGTCTTTTAGAGAGATGTACACTTTCAAGGAGGAGGATATAAAATTACAGTTGATGGCGGGCACTGCCCAAAGGCTGTGTAGGTGTTTATAAAGAGAGACCAACGTCACAAGACAGTTTCTGCAGGCGGAACCTGGTCCCTAATTTTTGGGCCAGTGCAGAATGTAAATGTGGGTCCTGCTCAAAAGGAAGGGCTAAGTGCAGTGAAACGGTCAGACATAGAAGCCTGTTCCTTTCTCATATCTTCTCTGCTCACGAGCTTGTTTAATCCCCCAGCGGATTTCACGTACAAAAAACAGGTTCGAAGGTAAAATTATTCAGTTTCAAGGTGATGCCAGCAGAACATTAAACAGAGCGTGAGCCCTTCTGAGCGCCGGCCGTGAGGCTGGCCCAGGCTGTGTAAATGAATGAAGGAAGGAATTAATGACCCCCAGACATGGGTGGAGCCACGCCCAGGAGGTGGTCAGCAAAACTGAATCCAAGAGGGTGGGTCTGCTCTGAGTCTACGTTTTCATCCGTGTGACAATATGAGGTGGACCATTCTGGTAGGCTGGGGCTGCAGGGGTCCCACCTGGCTTCGGATACGTTTGCCTCCCGTGCCCCTTGCATTTCTATAGTGGAGCAGAGTTGACGAGATGTTCGTAGTAAACCCTGAGCTGGAGCCAGCTTGGCCCGCGCCAGGGGACTGAACTAAAGCACCAGGTAAAGGAAGTATATTCATCTGAGCCATGAAGGCTCCTTTTCTGCGTCGTTTTCCCACCCCAGCACTCAGGGCAGAGACCACCTGGGATGGTTATGCCCACTGAAATCCGGGTGGCAGTGTGGCAGGTGACGTGGCCTCGCCGTGGAGCCAGCTCTTCGGTCCCACCTCATGCCACATGAGGGGCCCCATCGCTCCCTTTGCCAGAGTCTGATTCTAGAAGAAAACCACCACCTCGACGAGCCTCAGTGCTGGATCTGGACATAGATCTAACACAGAGTCTGCAAGCTGGGTGCCCCATGAGATTCCGCCCGCAGACGCGTTCCATTTAACCTGAACTGAACTTTTTAGTGAACTGAAAAGAAATTGAAATTGTTGACAGTACTTACAAACGTAGAGATTTCATGTAGTCATCCTAAATTCCTCCCTTTTTTCTCTCTCAAAAAATGGGCAGATCTGACCACACTGGATCTGGAGGCACACGTTCAGTTTACAGTCAGGAGCCTGGGACTTGAGAGCCAAGGTGGGGCTGAAGTCGCAGCCGGCTGTCTTGCCCGGGCCAGGCTGCTGGTGCCTCCGGCGGGGGAGACCATCCTCTCTCCCTCGGCCCTGTCATTACCAGGGACTCTTAATGGAGACAAGAGCCCATCTCCTGGCTTCCTGCCACATAAGATGTCAATGAGAATAATTGCTTTTTGAATTGGGGACCTACTCCTTTCAGGCATATCACAATCAGTGTTTCTCTATGGTGTTGGTCTGTCACTTCAAGGAAATTCTGGAATGTAGAGAACAGTGATTGATAAGGAAATAAAACCTGATTAATATAAAATATGAATACTTATCTAGATAGGAAGAAAACAGAAATATGTATTTTAAATGGCTAGTGAAAGATTGGTTTCCAACTAAAGACCGTTTCATTTTGTTTGTTTTGGATTCAAAATCCCACTTCTGCAGACATTTACGTCCTGTGTTGCTGAGTTAGAGGCCGTTTAATGATACCAGCCCTTTCGCATTATGCATTTTCCATCTGCAAAACAGACTTGAAACTTCCCTTCCTGCCTTATTTCACTGATAAATTAGACCACGTGGGCAAGTGCTCCGAGCTCTGGGAAGAGAGGCAGGTACACGTTAGAACGTCTGAGGTTATTGTTTCCTTGGTGATAGAATGACCCTTTTAACCAAGTGCCTCCTTTCTTATGAGGCTGGAAAAGAATGAAATGACTTCCTTTCTCCTGCTACAGATGCATATTTTTAAGTGTTTGTAATGCCTTGCTATCTTGCATGTCACCTTGGATAGCTGTAGTCATAATGTAACAAAACGCCGGATATAGGGTCTTCTATTTCAAAATCTTTGAAAAAGATAAAGGAACGCAGAAGGAATGGGTGGCTATTAAGACTGAAACAGGACTAGGTTGTCTTTTGATTTGCCAAATGTTTGCTGTTTTTGTTTCCTTTCTATTTGCTCAGTGGGCATCTATTGGAAATGTACCCAGAGAGAGTTTATCGTCACTGTCACAAATTCGAATGTTTTGGCGTTAAGATCTTTCCTTGTTGCTTTTGTGTATTTTTTTGCATTTAGGGTAAAAATGCTCTTGAGGTCACGGAGAGACCTGTGCCTTGTTCCAAAAGGGTTGGTGGGCTCAGCATCTGCGGTCACCCCCTCCATCTCCCTAGGTGGGTTACCCACTCCCCATTCAGCCCTGAGGGGAGGGCTTCAAGTCTCTTCTGTGTCCAACCTCCAGCCAGTCCTCACTCAACAAGAAAATAAAATCAGCTGGAAGAGGGCTCTTCATGTGCTCACCGTGGAGTCTGTCCCTCTGCCTCTGGCCCCTTTTCCCTCTGGTCACAGTGTTACCAACCAGGGCTCTGGGCCTCCTTAAGCAATAGAAATTGATCAGAGGCCGGACAAGAAACTCAGGCAAGGCTTTATTGGGGCCCCTGCTGCCGCAGGGGCGTGTGAGAACAAGTAACAGGTTCCCAATTGTTCCTTATATAGGGGTGAGGGTAGGGGTGTGTCCAGGGGTCGGGCCAGAGGGGTGGCTTAGGTTGTTTGCTCACCCCTTAGGTGATGTTGTGTGAAGGGGGCACGTGCACTACGCTGCTTTTGCTCCCTACACTGTGATTTTGCTCCCAGCTTTTCAGAAGCAGCAGTTAAGTTTTTCTGGTCTTTTTGTATCTTTTCTCCATAATTTGCCCCAGCTGTGCATGCATGCAGTTATTTTTAATCCCTTAGCGTTTCTTTGTATTTTGTTGCTCAAGGAGATGTCTGTTCAGGTGCAAGCACTGCAGCAAAGGGTCCCAGGTCCCAGGCTCCAGCCTGTCTCAACAGTGACCACGTGGGTCCCCTCCCTATGGAAAGCCCACCACTGCCCCGATGCTCTGGGTACCAAATTCCTGGCCTATGAGAGCATGAGTCTGCTAATGACCCCACTCTGGCTCCTGCATGGACACATGCCCGCCCCCCACCCCAAAAAGGCGCACAGACAGCTGTGAACTCCCTGCCTTTCTGTTTCCCTTCAGTTTCGGCAGTTCCCAGGAAAACTTTTTCTGTATTTTCCTCCTCAACGCCCATTCTCTCTTGCCTCCACTGGGCTCCTGCTTTGTCCCGTCACTGTGCACGAGGGATCCGAGGACCCGCTCAGCACTGCTCATTCCCCGCCCCTGGATTCCCCCGAACTCTCTCCTGGCATCTTGACCGCTCCGTCTCAGGCCCCTGGAGTGGCTCCTTATTCTCCCATCACCTGTAATTGCTGAGAACTCGCACTTCTCAGGTTTACGTCTCACCTGTCAGCTCTCTTCTTCATCCTCAATCTCTCCCTGAATCACAGTGGCCAGTCCCCAGGATGCCTTTCCCACGGAACCTCCAAATTCTGTCTCTAGCCCTGACTTAATTTCTCTTCCGAACTGGGATTATTAAAAATGAGACAGCGGGCCCCAAATGGAGTCACTTGTGCTAAGCCCCAAGTCACCAGACTGAGACTTATTGCAGTTCAGCTCTTCCAGAAATGGAACCTTAAACCGGCCAATCAGGAATCACCTCATCAGCACAGGTGAGGTCACCTGCTTCACAGGCCCCTAAAGGAAGAACCATCCCCTTGCCAGAACCCACCCAGCTTTTTGCCAAGTATAATTCCTTGTCCCTGCCCCCTTCTGTCTATAAAATCAACAGCAGCTCGGACCTCCCTCCTATCTGCTAGATTGGGTGCTGTCTGATTCGAATCCACTTTTGCTCAAATAAACTCTTAAAATTTTGAATATGCCTCAGGTTATCTTTTAACAGCTTGAGTGTGCCCCGCATTTTCTCCTGGACGTCTAGTCCTCTCTGAACCCTGGATCCCCAACCCCTCCTGGCTGGACTTTCCTGGGTTGAGGCGTGGCAGCATCACCCATCCATTTATCCTTCCCCATCGTAAGTTCTGACTCCGGGACCCTCGTGGTTTTCCTGGATCCGAAGGCCTCTCGTCACTCAGGCCTTCTGTCCATACCAGAAAACGTGACCTTTCAGAAACATCACATCTTTTCACTGCTCAAAACGCTGGCTCCGTAAAACAGCCCATCCATCCTGGTCACTCTCTCTGCCCTCACCCTGCATGGTTTTCCTTTCCAGCTCATGTTATATGTTAATTCATAAGAGCAGGCACTTGGTCCCGGCCTCTGCCCCCCCGCCCCACTCTAATGATCGGTGCTGAGACAGAGGAACTGCTCAGCACTTGTTAAAGGAGAGACTCGCTCTGGGTACCTTGTTCACTGAACAAATGAGTGGACTTTTTATTGGCAGGCGCCAGGTTTGCTTTTGCAGTTGAGTCAGGACATAGGGAAACAACTTATCCTGGAGGAAGTGGAAAGAATATTTAGCTGGGCAGGAGAACACAATAACTGGAGGACGTAGCGATTAACTACATGGACAAGCTCTTGATCTCTGACATCCTAGAGTCCATGATGGTTGGTTCAGCTGATAGGAGAGTATGGCTGAAGAAATCTGGGGTGAGCGATTGCAGGCTGGTCACTGGTGTGAAGTCCTCGAGCTGGGTCTCAGCTCTGATGCCTGGGCAGGGTTCCTGGAAAGGGCAAGACTGAGCACCCTCTCCATAAGAATTTGGGGTTCTGGACCAGCCATCAGTACAGGATCCACTCCAGGCTCTGAGGCCAGAGCCCTGTCCCTGGCACCTGAGTACAGAAGCCCAGTTGTCACAACTGGGAAGCAAGTCCAAGGCCAGGCCAGCATCCCCAACTTGGTGATGAGCCCTTGTGTGACTCTAGTGTTTCCTGGTTCTCTGGTCTGTCTTAGGGGGGGTTCAAATGAGCCAAAAGTGAGCCTGTTATTTATGGGGTGGCCAAGATGCTATCCAGAGGTCCCGGTTTTGTGAGTGGAAGGATTGAGGGCCCAGGAACCAGGCCTGATCTGGTACTGCATGGTTCTATGGCAAATTCTCATGTATGAAAAATTTGCAAAATTGACTCATGGGCCATGAAAATACTGTGGTAGAGAGAAGGGAGAATTTTTGGATGCAGAAATCCTGAATTCCAACCTTGAATCCAAGCAGCATTTCTTAGGTGACATTGAGTTTGGTCAAGTGGCTTCTCTGAGCCTTAATTTTCTCATCTGTAAAATGGGCATACGGATGGCTTAATCTCCTCCATCTCAGGGTAGCATTTTTGATGTTCTGTGAAAAAATGGGCCTGCTGGTTGCTAATAGATGGTTTGTGAAAAATGGTTTTGAACATCAAAGAAGCCTGGGAGAGTCTGTGTCAAACAAAGTTCAAAAGGCTTATATCTTTCTCTGCTTTGGCTTCTTAGACACTGTCATCGGCTAATGTGCTTTTTGAATTTTCACGATGGGGGTTTCATTTCTGGCGTTTCTCAAGTTTTTGACTGAGAAATCCCTTTTTTACTGCCATACTAACTAACCTTTCCCAGTAAACTTTGGGAAGTTTTAGCCACAGCAATCAGAGAAGAGAAAGAAATAAAAGGAATCCAAATCAGAAAAGAAGAAGTAAAGCTGTCACTTTCTGCAGATGACATGATACTATACATAGAGAATCCTAAAGACACCACCAGAAAACTACTAGAGCTCATCAATGAATTTGGTAAAGTAGCAGGATACAAAATTAATGCACAGAAATCTCTGGCATTCCTATACACTAAGGATGAAAAATCTGAAAGAGAAATCAAGAAAACACTCCCATTTACCACTGCAACAAAAAGAATAAAATATCTAGGAATAAAACTACCTAAGGAGACAAAAGACCTGTATGCAGAAAACTGTAAGACACTGATGAAAGAAATTAAAGATGATACAAACAGATGGAGGGATAGACCATGTTCTTGGATTGGAAGAATCCACATTGTGAAAATGACTATACGTCTAGTTTTGAGCAAGAGGACGGCTTTGTTTTCCTGACACCACCAGCATCATCGTCAGCATAGACTTCTTAACTCACGCTCATCAGGATGAAAGAAGAACAACGCCACTCAAAAAAGCAGCATGGGGCTGGTGCAGAAGGCTTTTTCTTAGAGTGTCACCTTTTGTTTCTTACAGAGTTGCCTCCTCTTGTTCATTGATGCTGTAACCGGCAGCTATCCGTGTAACATTAATTCTCTTCTCTAATTCATCCGTTATCGTAGAGCTGATTCAAGGGATGAACACCTGTGAGCTGTACAGCATTCCCGTGGCTCCCGTGTGTCCGCTTAGCTGCATCTTCCTCCTGTGACCTGGCCACCGTCACCGCCTGCCAAGGTCACTCGCTTGCACGGCTTCCATGCTCTCCCCTGGCCCCAGCCGTCACGCCAGGCTGTCCGTTGCCCACACTTCAGCAAAAATGATCTTTCTTAGGTGTGATTCTTTGCTACCCCCTGATGACAAACCTTCCTTGCCTGTGCATTGTTGTCTCTATAAAATTCACATTTTGGGGGAATGACATGGAAAATCTCTTATAGTTTATATTCAACCTTGATTTTTGTCACTTTCCACCTCAAAATAGATGACCCAGCTACCCCGAGCTGCTTTCCATCGGGCACATCTCTCCAGATCCCCCTCCCTCATTCCTGTCCTGTTGAACTCTTGTTCATCTTTCAGGTGTTACATTACACGTCACCCTTTCAGAAACCTTCCTCTGATTTCCCAGCAACATAGACAGGCTCAATGCTACAGCACTGTGGTCACCACGAACTCCGTGCTGTCACAGAGGGTGTCTGACACCTGCCGAGGGTCTCTTACCGCCCAAGTCTTGTGTGGTCTCCTCTGGCCCACTTTGTGTAGCCCCGGACGTCCACCTGTCCAGTGGGCTGGTGAGAGCACTGTTTTTATCCAGTGTCCCAAGAGAAGGAATGTCCAAGTGGCACAGTGACCTGCCCCTCCTAACCAATGTGGGCACCTCCCAGTGTCTGAGGTGGTAAGAAAAGTGCCCATGTGTCATTTTGCCCTTTATCTTAAGCCCTTGCCTTGAAGGCCTTGGCCAGAAGTCCAGGGTCTCGGCCAGAAGACAATGTTAGTGAGAGACACATTTCCCTCTGAGGCTGTCTCTTCTGTTTTTTTATTTTTTAATTTTAATTTTTGGCAGATTTTTAATGATACCCAGCAGCAACTGTTACCATTTCTGTTTCAGATATCCTCAATTTTTTTTTTTGGCTAGAAAATCCCAGAGGTATCTCACCAACCTCACCAATCAATATCTTACTAGAAATCTGCAGTAGACAGAAAGTTTCTTTCTTTCAGTGTATTCTCAGCACCTCCTACAGCTCTTCATGGCAATTTCTCAATAGAACTTTACAGTCACACCACGTTCAGTTTTCTCTCGTGTCACAACAGTCTCTGTGCATTTGGTTTGCTTGGGACAGGATCCAGCCCAGGTCCCCCCCATCTTAGGCAAAATGCCCTTTGGAGCCTTGTTTCCCATAAAGGTGTGGTGATGGTTACAGGTGTGTGTAGATGCTGATTCTTCTAGCGACGGAGTCATCAGCAGGGCTGTGTCCTTGTTGCGCTGGAGGCACAGGCTCTGCTTGTCCCTTTGGTGATGTTGGGAAGGGTCAGTGGGTTCAGGTGTCACTCTGATTTATAGTATGAGCGTCCTGACCATCCTCTCCATCAGACTTGAGCAGCTCTGGGTGACAGTGGCCCCAGGTCGTCTACACCACTAGGGGTGTCACAGGGGTGACGTTTCAAATTCTAAATTTCATCCTGGATGATCATGTAGCATCCTTCCATACAGAATGACTTTTCCTCCACAATTATCTGGTTACCCTGAACTACAATTTGCCTGGGACAGACGATATACTTGCTTGACTCTCTTTACCAGTTTTGTAATGATGAACTGTTGCGCTAGCAGCCTCCGGTCAGAAAGAAACGAGGTGTATATATAAGCATGTGTGTGCATGTGTGTGTGTGTGTGTGTGTGTGTGTGTGTGTGTGTGTGTTTACCTAACTGATGTGTTCCAATTCATTGCAGTTATTATCCCTTTTGATGGTTCACATTGGCTCTTAGTGGAGCCCCTGCAGGAAAACGTCTCTGTCCTTTGACATGGCCCTACTTATCTGGTAACATCTTTGTTTTCTGATGCAGTGAGATCATTCAGGCTTTTTTCATACATTTCCTGCACCACCCATTTCTCTCTCCCAGGCCCCTGGGTTTCCTGTGAGTGAGAAATGTATTTCTAGATGACCATCTGGGCACCCGAGGGGCTCATGAATGCTGGGTTGTCACTGCTTCCAGGCTTTTCACACAGAGCCAGGAAATACACAAAGAAGGAGAAGAAAACCTCAGGAGTTCTTCCTAATATTTCCAACTCAAACCCAACATCACAAGGATTTTATTTTACTTCTTTGATATTATAATTGAATCTGTTTCACTTGAATTTTGGTTTTTAATGATATTGATAAAAGTTCTTAATAGTTTTTTCCTACTACATAATATATACAGTTATGAATATAAAATATAAAAAATATCAACATTTCTACTAACAGGAAAGTTGGTGAATGTTGTTTAAGCTGTTTTTTGTAGTTCTTATTCTTAGGCGCTAACCCACTGAGGCTGCAAAAATAATGTGTTTTCTAGTCATTTGAAATAATTCTTCTCAGTATAGTTATGCCACCAATCACAATTACAGTTAGGTTCCATTTGTTTGGGGTGGTTTTCCAATTTTCAGAGATTGCTTTCTTTATATTTAGTTTTGTTTTCTGGTTTTGTAAAATATTTGCATGATTCCAAAGTTAAAACTCAAAGGAGGCGTGCTCAGAATCTGTCTTCTGTGCTCCCCCTTCCCTTAAGGATGCTCTGCGCTGGACCTGAGCTTGGCTTCTCTTCCATTGCTTTTGAGTAAGTGCAGCATGTGTGTGGCTGTGTCCCTGTAACGTACAATGCCTAGTGTGTGCACACATGTATGTGTGGGTGTTCACACCCCTCTCTCACACAAAAGGGTGTGATTCTTTCACTTGATGGCCATCCTGGGCAGACACTGCGCATCCAGAGGGACTCTTCCTTTGGCGGGTGCGCTGCATCCTTGGGCCGGACCCAGGCCATCCTCTCGGGCCCCTGACGCTGGCTGCTGTCATCCGAGCCATGTGCACTCTCCCATCACCCTCTGCTCCCATGTGACTGAGGTAATCTCCCTAGCGGAGGGTGGCCAGGTCCAAGGTGGATGCCTGTGACATTGTGCTGCTGTGGGGCCTGTCACCTTTGTATCAGCCCAGCACACGGCGTCTCCTTCCTTCTGTTGGGGAGCTCTTCCCAGGAGGCTTCTTAGGCTGTAAGTTTATCTTTCCATTGTTTTTAACCAAGTGTATATTCCATTTTTACGATATGTGCATTCATACCCTATATGTAACATATACGTACCTGTATGTTATCTATGTGTCTATATGTATGTATACACACAGTTATACCTATATATCTTCCTGTTGTATGTGTTTCTGTGTGTGTGTGTATATATATTATATATATATAATCTCCCTGTATATAGCCTGGTGATTGTGCCCTAATTAGACAGGCACTTGGGCTCAGTTTGAACACTTGTGACGCTTGTTTTCTTAATGAGGAAGGTCAAGAACGTGACAATCAAATATTTTTTTTTAATTGAAGTATAGTTCATTTACAATGTTGTATTTGTTTCAGGTGTACAGCAAAACACATGGGTGTACGTATATATATATATACATTCTTTTTCAGATTCTTTTCCATTATAGGTTATTACAAGATACTGAATATAGTTCCCTGTGCTATACAGTAGGACCTTGTTTATCCATCCTGTATATAATAGTTTGCATCTTCTAAACCCAAACTCCCAATCCACCCCTCTTCCATACCCTCTTCCCCCCTGGCAAGCACAAGCCTGTTCACTATGTCTGTGAGTGTGTTTCTTTTTCACAGAAGTGCATTTGTGCTGTATTTTAAATTCTACATATAAGTGGTATCATATGGTATTTGTCTTTCTCTGTCTGACTTACTTCACTTAGTATGATAATTTCTAGGTCCATCCATGCAGTCTTGGTTTGAACTTTTTCTCCCATTCTGATAACAGAAATAATAGGGATTAAAATATTCTAAATTTGGGTCAGTCTTTGATTCTGAGATAAGGCCTCATTGCCCCTTTCAGCCTCGTACCAACATCCCTCTTCTCGGGTGATCCAGAGTGACCATGCTGGGCCTCACTGGCGGGATTATCTAAGAAGTTGTCTTCTCCCTTAGCATTGGTTAAATGTATCCCACCCCCAGCCATGAACCCCTCCCCCACCATGTCCTAAGTAACCTTGTCACCTGTCCACAGAAAAGCATACAGAATCTAACAGGAATGCAGTGGGGTGTTCTTACTTCTCACTGATTTTTCATCCTGTCCTTGTATGTGTCAAGATTTGTCTGAAAGGCAGACGATGAGGATGGGCTCCAGCAAGGAACCAAAGAGCCTCCCTGATCAGAGCTCTGGGGACACAGGGTGGACACTGGTTTGAAGACCAGTGAATAAGGCGACTCTGAGCATAGGCAGTCCTTCTCCCCAGCACCAGTGCACAGACCTGAGTCCAGAGCAGGCCGCTGAAGCTCGAGGAAACCCTGAACAAGATGTGTGGTAAAACCTCCAGGAGAGGACAGGTAGGGCTGTGTGATGACCTGGGTGAGAAATCCGTCCATCACCTCGGCTGTGATAACAACCCCACAGATGGGGGCTTAAACCTCAGACATCCTTGTGGTTCTGGAGGCTGCAAGTCCAAGATCAAGGTGCTAGCAGATCCAGCCTGGTGAAGCCCTGCCTCCTGGTTTTCTGTGTCCTTACGGGGCAGGAAGAAAGAGCTCCAGTCTCCTTCTCCATCTCCTTCTAAGGGCACGAATCCCAACATGGGGCCCACCCTAAACCTGATCACCTCCCAAAGACCCCACCTGCAAATGCCATCACACTGGGGTTAGGGCTTCACCATAAGAATTTGGGAAGGGTTGGGAGGCCATTTGGGAGCTGGAGGGAGCAGCCTCCAGAGCTTCCACTCTTTCCCAGCTCCTTTGTGACATGGTCCCACGTCCTGCTGGCAGCTGGCAGTCCCTCCCAGAGGTGGTTTCTTCCCTGAGCCCCCTCCTCCCTCTCATCAGATCAGGAAGACCCACCTCCTTCACTTCCATCCTCCCTCCTGGGAGACTTGGGCTTGTCTCTTTGTCCCTGGGCCCCGCTTTTTGTGTTGGTCAGAGTGTCACTGGGCGCCTAGACAGAGCTGCACTAGTGTCCTGAGGCTGCCATAAGAAAATGGCACAGATGGGGCGGCTTGAAAAACAGAGACACACTTCCTCACAGCCCTGGGGCTGAAGCCTGAGATCCAGGTGTGGGCAGGGTTGGTTTCTCCCTAGGCCTCTCTCCTCAACGTGTAGACGGCCATCTCCTCCCGGTGTCTCCACGTGGTTGTCCCTCTGTGTGTGTCTGTGTCCTCAGATCCTCTTCTTATGAATCACCAGACAGATTGGACTAGGGCCCAACGTAAAGAGCTCAGTCTAACTGAATTACCTCTTTAAAGGCCCTAAATCCACAGCCGCATTTTGAGATACAGGGGGTAGGACTTTAACCTATGAATCTGGGGACACATCGGGCCCATAGCAGTGATGTACTCGGTTGAGAGGTTCATGTTCGCTAGACAACAGTCCCCATTCCGGAGAGGGACGTGCAAGATATTTGTGCCTGAGGAGTTGTATGCAGACACTCCATGTTTTCCTTACCACCGACCAGAAGGAAGGTGACTGAAGCAGGAACCGGGTGTCTTCCTGGGCTTTACATTGTATTGCAAATATCGCAAACTAGCAGGAGTTAGAGAACACCTCTGCGCTGTGGGCTGAGTGCTCTGGTCAAGGCCCCGGGGTTCCACAGGGCTGGAGGTGGTGGGCTCCCATTTCTGCTGTGCTTTCATTGAGGAGCAAAAGTGGAGAGCCACGTTCAGGACAAAAGATCAAAGCAGGATCTAATAGAAGTGAAAAATCCTTCCGGCAGGTGGGGTCTCCAAAAGGGAAGCAATAAATTCTGGTTGGAGCATTAGGAAATCTTCAAGGGGAAAAAAGAATCGCATTTGTGATGGGTGTTGAACGATGCATAGTACAGTCAGAATAGAACAGGGGCTGTGTAGTTCTTTTAGATGCAAGGAAATAATGACCATTAGGTGAGCCTCTGTTACATGCAGTGAGCTTTGCCTATATTAGTTTGATGACTGTCCATGTAACCCCACTAGGGATTGACTTTTGCAGCAGAGGAACCGGCTATCAGAGAGGGGAGACACTCACCCCAAAGTCCCTGACCAGGAAGTGGGGGAGCCGCCATCTGGGGGAAGACTCACAAGTTGTCTCCACAGTGAACTGCCCCTCTGGGGAGCATTCAGGGTTCGGGGTGTAGTGGGGAGACCCAGGATGGAGGGATGAGAGCGGGTTTTCCTGGAGCAGGGCTTCCCAGGCAGATGCTCTGAACCGCCTGGAGGACAGTTAGAACATCAGTTTCCGTGCCAGCCCCCAGTGTTCCTGATTCAGTAGGTCTGGGATGAGGCTGGAGAATTTGCGTTTCTAACAGGTGGTGGTCTGGGAACTGCACACGGAGAACGATCCCCCCAGAGAGAAGCAGGAGAACAGGGAAGACACACGGTCTCAACACCCCAAGGAGAAAAGTAGGAATAAAATTTCTACTCAAGAGGTCAAAAAGTTAGAGAGATGGTGTTAACATTTAACTTAGCGATTCATGAAAATCCAGGGATGTTCCTGTAAAGGTGACTGTAACTGGGTGTCCTTCTCATTTAGCCTCTGTTATACTTTAAAACTCCAAAGACCGTGTGTCTTTCGGCCCGGCAAGAGGCCACGTCTTGGGTAGAATCTCGGCTTGAGGTTAGCTGAGGATGCTGTGTCAGGCAGTGCTGGCAGCCAGAGGCCACATGTCTGCTGGCCTCTCTCAGGAGCTAGAACCAGGTTGAGGTCTCCACGGGGCCTAGAATCTGTGTGTGTGTCCTTCTGGAGCCCCCAGAGGAACGGGGGCCCTCTGACTTTCCCCGTGCTTATTTTAAGCCCTGACTCGTGAGGGGCCCTTTCTGAAATGCTTCTCCAGAGACCAGAATTGACATTCACACCACTGTCAGGGTCCATTAGGACTCAGGCCCCAGTGCGCCTGCCGAGGATTGAACCAGATCATGGAATTTAGTGGTGCTACACCGAGGCTTTTAGTGAAAAGTGTTCTTAGTTAGCTAGCTTCTTCTTTAAAGGTCAGTTAATACAAATTTTCAGCTTAGCGCTTTGGCACTAAAGGAGTTTGCCCTCCTTTCTGTATATTCTCATTGGTGGCCCAGCCTCAGCTAGGTGGACCTTAATTTTTGGGATGAAACACTTGCCTTCTGATGGTTCTTACTAGCAGAGAAAACTCTCTCTGCTGGTGTCTCTGGAAGCACCACTGGCTTATTTAAGTATCTTCTTGAAGAACTCTTAGCTTATCCAGAGAATATCTTAAAAAGAGAACTGGCTTTTTCAAAGATTATGAGTATTTATACCAGACCAATTTGAGCAAAACTCTTGAGGCAAATTATAAGAAGGAAATCATTGCCTCAGGGAGAAAAGAAGTAAGAGTGCATTTGAAAGGAGACCCTGGGAGAGAGACCTCTGCCTGAAATTCCACCCTAGGAAGAGCTACTTGATGCAATGGACACTTAACTCTACGTTTCCTGCAGTTTATGTAAAGATGGAGACATAAGGATGGGGCAGCTCTCATGTTTTATTAAATGAACCTCTAAAGGATGTCAGAAGAGTCAATTTTCCCTGCTTGAGCTCAAAGCAGTTTTTCTCTCTTAAAGACTTTAGACAGGCCACACTGAGCCTCAGAGTAATCAATATTTTAAGAGAATTTTTTTTAATACAAGTTTTTTTCACATAGTCTTTAACCTTAAAAAGAATTGACTTCTGTTTTATGGTCTGACATGTAAGCGGCTTAGAAGTGACCACTCCATTTCAACAACAAATAAAAAGCTGAGCAAATAGAAAAAGTAGCAACTCTTCTTAGATCTGTCAGAGAAGTGAGGTCACAGGGCAAACAGCTGCCCCCAAAGCTGGAGAGACCTGACAGGTGGGTGAAACCGCAGGACATGTTTCAGGACTCAGTAGAGCATGGGTTCTTCTGTCTTGGCACAGAAATTATTCAGCAAGAGGCAGAGTGACAGGTAAGGGAAGAGTTTATTAGCATGGGAGGTTTGTGAGAGGTATAAGCAGGCAGACAAGGGGGGTGCCGCCCCGAGAACTTAGTGGGCTACATTTTTATAATCAAAGGAAAAGTGGGAAGGAGGAGAAGACTACCTTCTTCCTCATTCTTCAGGTCTTCCATCATTAACTCCTCCTACACGTTGGGCGGGGGAGTTTTTGACTTTATATGGCCCAGCCGGGACTCTCATGGTGCTGTGGAAATGAGCAAAAGGCAGTAACATATACTAAAATATGGTAAATCATCTCAGGTTTCAGTATCATGTCACCTATTCCCTATATTTTTGTTTTTAGTGCGTGCAGAAGAGCGTGTCCTAGGAATCATTAACTTACTGACCTCACTGGGCAGGATGTAGGTCTCATGCCATCATGGTTTTATTGTTTTGGGGCATGTCTCATGCTTCTGTTGCTTGGTTTTATTGCCAACCAAGCCTGCTTTCTTTTTTTATTTTTTCTTTATTTTTGGCCGTGTCACGCAGCATGTGAGATCTTAGTTCCCTGATCAAGGATCGAACCCATGCCCCATGCAGTAGAAGCATGGAGTCTTAACCACTGGACTGCCAGGGAAGTTCCCAAGCCTGCTTTCTTGAGTGATCATTAACCTACAGGAGTCTCCCATACTTTCCTCTCTACTTACAATCCCCTAGTGGGATTAACTATTTAATCACCTACTTTGTCCCTTTACTCTGTCCCTATCATGGGGACAGAGAATCACAACTTACCAAAGCTAAAACCTCCACGGACACCAGGGATGGGGCAGGAACATGTGAACTGTAAGTGATGAATTGCTGGAGGACCAGTGGGGGCAACCTGAGAGTTCAAAACTCCAGGAGGTCCCAGTCACGGGGGCTCCCACGATCGTATGATTGTTACTGCCAGGAGCTCTACCACGTCCTCATAGTAAATTACTGGAGAAAAATTCTCTTGTGCTCCCAGCAGAGAAAGAGGGAAAGGAATCATTCTGAAATACGTCAGAGCATTCTGATTTCCTGAACAAGGTCTGCCCTCAAAAGAAACTATTTTATCATAACCTAAGGTTCTGGGGTTTTATTAGAGCTTAGCTTACCTGGGAGAAGGGAAACACCCAACCCCAGTCCCCATTCTGTCCCACCTAAGGGGGAAAACAAAAGACCTGAGAAGCCCTGGTGAATTTCACAGTCCAGGGACTAAGGGTCACCAAGAGACTGAGACTTAATCAGATTACTGAAGGCCTATTTACTGCAGTTGCCTTTACCTGGTATGTCATATCCCCTTTTCAACAGAAAATGACAAAGCATACTAAAAGGCAGGATACACACACAGTCTCTACAGTTTGAAGAGACAAAGCAAACATCAGAACCAGAGACAGGTATGGCAGGAGTGTTGGAATTATCAGAGCACAATTTAAAAACACTATGATTGATATGTTAAGGGATTTAATGGAAAAATAAGACAGCATACAGGAATAAATGGGTAATGTAAGCAGAGAGATAGAACTTCTAAGAAACAATAAAAAAGAAAAGCTAGAGACCAAAAACACTGGAATAGAAATGAATAATGCCTTTGATGGACTGGAAATTAATGGACTCATTAGTGAACTGGAAATGGCTAAAGAAAGAATCTCTGAGTTTGAGGGTAATGACAATAGAAGCATCCAAAACTGAAAAGCAAAGAGAAAAAAGACTGGAAAACAACAACAACAACAAGAATAGAATGTCTAAGTACTGTGGGACAATTACAAAAAGTGTAACAAAATCATAATAGGAATATCTTGGAGGGAGAAGAGAGAAACAAACAGAAGCCATAGTGATTGAGAATTTCCCCCAGTTAATATCAGACATCAAACCACAGACCCAGCAAACTCAGAAAATACCCGACAGGATACATACAACAAAACAAAACAAAACAAAACAAAACAAACCCCCCAAAACTGCACCTAGGCATGTCATATTTAAGCTTCAGAAAATCAATGATAAAGAAAAAATCTTGAAAGAAGCCAGAGGGAAAAACACAACTTACTTATAGAAGAGAAAGATAAGAATTACATCTGATGTCTCCCCAGAAACGATGCAGCATGAAGAGAGCAGTGTGAAATATTTAATGTGTTGAGAGAAAATAACCTCAACAATGTAGAATTCTGTATCTTGTGAAATTATGCTTCAAATATTGAGGGAAATGAAGACTATCTAAGAAAAACAGAAACTGGGGGAATTTGTTTGTAGTAGAACTTCCTTACAAGAAATGTTAAAAGCAGTTCTTCAGAGAGAAGGGAAATGAATAGGTCGGAAACTTGGATCTACTTAAATAAAGGAAAAGCATCAGAGAATGAATAAGTGAAAGTAAAATAAACACTTTTATTTTTCTTATTTTAACAGATCAAAATTATAGCAACAATTATTTGATTATGTAGGCTATGTGTATATATATATGCATACACACATATAGATACATACATTCATATATACATACATATATATACACATAAGCATATAGACATTTACTTATGTATGCGTATATATAAGTTAAATGAATGACAGCAATTATACAAGGCATAGGAGGGAGGAGCTAGGAATATTCTGTTATTATAAGGTACTTGCACTACTAATGAAGCAGTATTAATACAAGTTTGGTTTATATAATACAAGTATATATTTATGATTAATATTTGAAAGTGGACTTGTATTAATCATAAATATATACTGGAAAATCTAGGGCAACTACTACAAAAAATAAAAACAAGAAGTATAAATGATATGCTAAAAAAGGAGAGAAAATAAAAATTATAGAAAATACTCAATTAAAACCATAAAAGGAAGAGGGTGGAAGAAAAAAAAAAAAGAACAGAGAACAAGGGTTACAATAGAAAACAGGAACAAATATGGTGAGTATTAACCCAACAATACCAATGATCACTTTAAACATCAGTGGTCTCAATCACCAATTAAAAGACAGAGATTGTCAGAGTGGATCAAAAACAAGACCCAACTATATGCTCTCTACAAGAAATCCAATATAAATACTAAGATATTTATATTAATAGATTAAAAGTAAAGGTATGCAGAAAGATATACCATGCTAACACTAACTAAAAGAAAGTGAGTGTAGCAATATTAATATCAGACAGAGCAGATTTCAGAGCAAGGAAAGTTATCAAGGATAAGGAGAGGCATTACATAATAATAAAGGGATCAGCACTTGAAGAAGATATAATAATCCTTAATGTGTATGCATTTATAGCATAGTGTCAAAACATGTGAGGCAAAAACTAATAGAACTGCAAGGAGAAAAAGATGACTCCACTATTACAGTTGGAATGTTCCACACTCCTTTATCAGAAATGGACAGATCTAGCTGACAGAAAATCAGTAAGGACATAGTTGATCTCAACAGCACCATCAATCAACTGGTTATAATTTACACCTATTGACTACTTCAACCAACTAAAGAAGATTACACATTTTTGTTAAGTCACATGGACCAATCACCAAGGTAGATTGCATTCTGGGCCAAAAACACACCTTAACAAATTAAAAAAGAATAGAAATCATACAATGTCTGCTCTCAGACCACAGTGGAATTAAACTAGAAAATTAATAACAGAAAAATACCTGGAAAATTCCAAAATACTTAGAGATTAAACAGCACATTTCTAAATGCGTCAAAAAAGAAATCGCAAGAGAAATTTTTAAATATTTTGAACAAAATGAAAATATCAATAAAAATGAAAATACAGCATATCATTTGTGGGATGCAGAGGGAGCACTGCTTAGAGGAAAATTTACAGAATTGACTGCCTGTATTAGAAGGAAAGAATAATCTAAAATCAATAATCTAAGCTTCCACCATAGGAAACTAGAAAAAGAAGAGCAAATTAAACCAAAATAAGGAGAACAAAAGAAATAATAAAAATCAGAACAGAAAACAATGAATTTGAAAATAAGAGCACAATAAAGAAAATCAATGAAACCAAAAGCTGATCTTTGAAAAAGTCAATGAAATAAGCCTCTAGCCATACTAAAAACTACGAATAATACAGAAATGATACAAGTTACTAATGCCAAAAATGAAAGAGGGAACATCACTATGGATCTCACAGACATTAAAAGGACAATAAAATTATACTGAACAGCTGTATGCTCGCAAATTTGATAACCTAGATGAAATGGACTTTTTGAAAGACACAATCTGCAAAAAGTCACACAAGAAGAAATAAAAAATCTGAATAGGCATTTTATTAATATTAATAACCTTCCAAATCAGAAAGCACCAGACAGGCGAGTTAACTGGTGAATTCTACCAAAGATTTAAGGAAAAAACAATGTTAATTCTCTATAATATCTTCCAGAAAATAGAAACGAAAGACTACTTTTAACTCATTCTGAGGCCAGCATTACCTTAATACTAGAATCAGACAAAGACATTACAAGAAAACTACAGACCAATATTTCTCTTGAACACAGATGCAAAAATCTTCAACAAAATATTAGGAAATCAAATCCAATAAATGTAGAAATAGAATTATACACCAAGACCAGGTGGAAATTATCCCAAATATGCAAGGTTGTTTCAACATTTGAAAATCAGTTAATATAATCCATGATATCAACAGTCTAAAGAGTAAAAATCACATGATTATATTAGTAGATGTATTGGGTTGGCCAAAAGTTTTGTTCATTTTTTTCCATAAGATGGCTTTAGTAGCACTTAGCTGTCTTTAACGTCATTCGAAACAATTTTGTTAGATTGTATGTGACAGCTGTCATATCAGTGTGCATTTAAAAGAAGACATCAAAATTGGTGAGTTTTTGTGTAGCCATTTTAATACTGAATATGGAAGAAAAAAAGCAACATTTCTGGCATATTATGCTTTATTATTTCAAGAAAGATAAAAAAGCGACTGAAATGCAAAAAAGATTTGTGCAGTTTATGGAGAAGGTGCTGTGACTGACTGAACATGTCAAAAGTGGTTTGGGAAGTTTCATGCTGGAGATTTGCTGGATGATGCCCCACAGTCAGGTAGACCAGTTGAAGTTGATAGCAATCAAATCAAGACGTTAATTGAGAACAATCAACATTATACTATGTGAGAGATAGCTGACATACTCAAAATATCCAAATCAAACATTGAAAATCTTTTGCATCAGCTTATGTGAATCGCTTTGATGTTTGAGTTCCACATAAGTTAAGCAAAGAAAAAACCTTCTTGACAATATTTCTGCATGCGATTCTCTACTTAAATGTAAAGAAAATGTTTGTTTTTAAAACAAATTGTGACAGGCGATGAAAAATGGATACTGTACGTAATGTGGGACAGAAGGGATTCTGGGGCAAGCGAAATGAACCACCACCAACCACACCAAAGGCCAGTCTTCATCCAAAGAAGGTGGTGTTTTGTATATGGTGAGATTGGAAGGGAGTCCTCTATTATGAGCTCCTTCCAGAAAACCAAACAATTAATTCCAAAAAGTACTGCTCCCAAATAGACCAACTGAAAGCAGCACTCGACAAAAGTGTCCAGAGTTAGTCAACAGAAAATGCATAATCTTCCATCAGGATAATGCAAGACCACATGTTTTTGATGACCAGGCAAAAACTGTTACAGCTTGTCTGGGAAGGTCTGATTCATCTGCCATATTCACCAGACATTGTACCTTCAGGTTCCCACCTGAAGGTCTTTTTTTATAAAGAGCTAAAGGTCTTTATAAAATTTTCTTAATGGAAAAAATTTCAATTCCCTGGAAGACTGTAAAAGGCACGTGGAACAGTTCTTTGCTCAAAAAGATAAAAAGTTTTGGGAAGATGGAATTATGAAGTTGCCTGAAAACTGGCAGAAGGTAGTGGAACAAAAGGGTGAATTCATTGTTCAATATAATTCTTGGTGAAAATGAAAAATGTGTCTTTTATTTTTCCTTAAAAACTGAAGGTAGGGTTTCCCTGGTGGCACAGTGGTTAAGAATCCACCTGCCAGTGCAGGGGACATCAGTTCGAGCCCTGGTCTGGGAAAATCCCACATGTTGCAGAGCAACAAAGCCCTTGCACCACACCTACTGAGTCTGTGCTCTAGAGCCAGTGAGCCACAACTACTGAAGCCAGTGTGCATAAAGGCTGTGCTCCATGACAAGAGAAGCCACCACAATGAGAAGCACATGCACCACAACAAAGAGTAGTCCCCATTTGTCACAACTAGAGAAAGCCCATGCAAAGCAACACAGACACAATGCAGCCAAAAATAAATAAATAAAATTAAAAAAAATAACCAAAAAAGTGAAGGCACTTTTGGCCAACACAATAGAAAAAGCATTTGGCTAAATCCAACACCTATTCATGATAAAAATTCTCAGCAGACTAGGAATAAAGAGGAACTTCCTCAATTTGTTAAACAACATCTACAAAAAATGTACATGTAACATCTTACTTAATGGTGATAAACTCAAAGCTTTCCTATAAATACTAGGAACAAGGCAAGAATGAGTCCTCTCACCACTGATTTTGAACAACATAATAAAAGTTTAATTAATGCAATAAGACAAGAAAAGCAAATAAAGGGTATATGTGTTGGGAAGGAAGAAATAACACTGTCTTTGTTCACAGATGACATAACCATCTATGTAGAAAATCTGTAAGAATAGACAAACTCTCAGAAATAATCAGCAGTTACAGAAGGTTGCAGAATATAGGATTAATATACAAAAGTCAATTGCCTTTTTTACATGTCATGAATGAACATGTGGAATTTGTAATTGTAAAAAGCACACTACCATTTACATAAGTAAGCAAAAAAAAAAAAAAAAAAAAAAAAGAAGGGAAATACTTCTGTATAAACCTAACAAAATATATACAAGATCTACATAAGGGAAATTATAGAACTCCGATGAAAGATATTACACAAGAACTAAATTAATGGAAAGTTATCCCATGTTCATTGATGGGAAGACTGGATATTGTTAAGATGTCAGTTTTGCCCAACTTGATTTATAGATTCAACACTATCCTTATTAAAATCACAGCAAATTATTTTGTGGATATTAACAAACTGACTCTAAATTTATATGGAGAGGAAAAAGACCCAGAAAAGTGAACACAGTATTAAAGGAGAAGAACAAAGTTGGAGGACTGACACTACCTGATTTCAAGATTTACTATAAAGTTACAGTAATTAAGACAGTGTGGTGTTGGGGAAAGCAGAGATAAACAGATCAATGGAACTGAAGAGAGAGCTGAGAAATAGAGCACCATAAATATAGTCAACTGATGTTTGTGATTGTGTTTTATTTATTAAAAAAATTTATTTTATATTGGAGTAGAGTTTATTAACAATGTTGTGATAGTTTCAGTGAAGAGAGAGAAAGAGAAATATCATATGATATCGCTTATATGTGGAATCTAAAAAGAAATGATACAAATGAACTTATTTATAGTCAACTGATCTTTGACAAAGGAACAAAGATAATCTTTTCAGCAAATGGTGCCAGAACAACTGAACATCCACATGCAAAAGAATGAATACAGACACAGACTTTACACTCCACAAAAATTAACTCAAAATGGTTTATAGACCTAAATGTATAACTCAAAAATATAAAACTCCTAGAAGATAGCACAGGAGAAAACCTAGATGAACTTGGCTATACATGGCAATGACTTTTCAGATACAACACTGAAGGCAATATTAGTGAAAGAAAGAATTGGTAAGCTGGACTTCATTATAATTAAAAACTTTTGCCCTGTGAAAGATGACGTGAAGAGAATGAAAATATAAGTCACAGACTGGGAGAAAATGAGAGAGTAGCACTGACGTATATACACTACCAAGTGTAAAATAGATAGCTAGTGGGAAGCAGTTGCATAGCACAGGGAGATCATCTTGGTGCTTTGTAGCTACCTAGAGGGGTGGGACAGGAAGCGTGGGAGGGAGATGCAAGAGGGAGAGGATATAGGGATATATGTATACATATAGCTAACTCATTTCATTATACAGCAGAAACTAACACAACATTGTAAAGCAATTATACTCCAATAAAGATGTTAAAATATATTTGCAAAAGACAAATCTGATAAAGGACTGTTACCTAAAATATACAAAGAACTTTTAAAATTCAACAATAAGAAAATGAAGAACCATTTTTAAAAATGGGCAAAAAACACTTCACTGAAGAAGATATAGAGATGGCAAATAAGCACATGAAAAGATGTGCAACAACAGATGTCATTAGGGAATTGCAAATAAATTTTAAAATGAGCTGTTTATGTATGTTGGATACTAATCCCTTATCAGTCATATCATTTGCAAATGTTTTCTCCCATTCAGTAGGTTATCTTTTTGTTTCATCGATGGTTTCCTTTGTTGTGCAAAACTTTTAAGTTTAATTAGGTCCAGTTTGTTTACTTTTGCTTTTATTTCCTTTACTTTAGGAAACAGATCCATAACTATTGCTTTGATTTATGTCAAAGAGTGTTCTGCCTATGTTTTTCTCTAGGACTCTTATAGTATCTGGTCTTACATTTAGGTCTTCAATCCATTTTGAGTTCATTTTTGTGTTTGGGGTTAGAGAATGTTCTAATTTCATTCTCTTCCATGTAGCTATCTAGTTTTCCAGCACCACTTACTGAAGAGACTGTCTTTTCTCCATTGTATAATCTTGCCTCCTTTGATTAATTGACCATGAGTGCATAGGTTTATTTCTGAGCTCTCTAGACTGTTCCACTGATCTATTTGTTTTTGTGCCATTGCCATATTGTTTTGATTACTGTAGCTTTGTAGTACAGTCTGAAGTCAGGGAGCATGATTCATCCAGCTCAGTTCTTCTTTCTCAAGATGGTTTCAGCTATTTAGGGTCTTTTGTGTTTCCATACAAATTTTTAAATTATTTGCTTTAATTCTGTGAAAAATGACCATGGCATTTTGATATGGATTGCATTGAATCTGTAGATTGCCTTGGGTAGTATGGGCATTTGAACAATATTGATTCTTCCAATCCAAGAACATGGTATATCTTTCCATCCGTTTGTGTCTTCTTCAATTTCTTTCATCAGTGTCTTATAGTTTTCTGAGTACAGGTCTCTTGCCTCCTTTGGTAGGTTTATTCCTAGGTATTTTATTCTTTTTGATGTGATCGTAAATGGGATTGTTTCCTTAATTTCTCTTTCTGCTAGTTTGTTGTTAGTGTATAGAAATACAACAGATTTACAACTCAACATCAAAAAGCAAATGACTCAGTTAAAAAATGGGCAGAAAAACTGAATAGACATTTTTTTAAAGAGGAGATGCAGATGGCCAATAGGCACATGGAAAGATGTTCAACATTGCTAACCATCAGGGAAATGCAAATCAAAACTACAATGAGACATCACCTTACACCTGTCAGAATGTCTGTCATCAAAAAGAATATAAATAACAAATGTCAGAGAAAAGGGAACTCTCGTTCACTGTTGGTGGGAATGTAAATTGGTGCAGCCACTGTGGAAATCAGTATAGAGGTTTCTTAAAAAACTAAAAATAGAACCACCATATGACCCAGCAATTCCACTCCTGGGTATATATCCAAAAAAGCCAAAAACACTAATTCTAAAAGACACATGCACCCCAATGTTCAGAGCAGCACTATTCACAATAGCCAAGATATGGAAGCAGCCTAAATGTCCATCAACAGATGAATGGATAAAGAAGGTGTGGTACAAATATACAACGGAATATTACTCAGCCATAAAAAAGAATGGAATTTTGCTACTTGCAGCAACATGAATGGACTTGGAGGGCATTATGCTAAGTGAAATAAGTCAGACAGAGAGAGACTAATACTGTGTGATATCACTTATATATGCAATCTAAAAAATACAACAAACTAGTGAATATAATGAAAAAGAAGCAAACTCACAGATATAGAGAGCAAACCAGTGGTTACCAGTGGGGAGAAGGAAGAGGGGAGGGGAAATATAGGGTAGGGAAGTAAGAGGTACAAACTATTAAGTATAAAATAAGGTACAAGGATATATTACACAACACTAGGAAAAAAGGCAATATTTTATATATAATAATTATAAATGGAGTATAAGTATAATGGAGCATAATTATTATATATAATAATTATAAATGGAGTAAAATTATGAATCACCATATTGTACACCTGTAACTTATATAATATTGTACAGCAACTATACTTCAATAAAAAATGAAATACCACTAAGAGTTAGAATGGCCAAAATCTAAAACACTGACAACACCAGATGCTGACAAGCATACAGGACAGCAGGAACCCTCGTTCATTGCTGGCAGGAGTTCCAAATAGTGCAGCCACTTTGCAAGAAAATTTGACAGATTCTTACAAAACGAAACATAATCTTACCATACAATCCAGCAATCATGCACCTGTGTATTTGCCCAAATGAATCAAAAACTACGTCCACCCTAAAACCTGCACGTGGATTTTTGTAACAGCTTTATGAGTGGTTGCCAAAACTTGGAAGCCACCAAGATGCCCTTCAGTAGGTGAATGGATAAATAAACTGTAGTCAATCCAGACAATAATATTATTCAGCATCCAAAAGAAATGAGCTGTCAAGTCATGAAAAGACTTAACCTTAAATGCATATTTCTAAGAGAAAGAAGTCAGTGTGAAAAGGCTACATACTCTATGGTTCCAAGTATACAATAGGCTGTAAAAGGAAAATGATGGAGACAGTAAAAAAAAAAAAAAAAAAAAAAAATCAGTGGTTGCCAGGAGTTAGGAGGAAGGGATGGTGCAAACTATAAACTCTGGATGACAAAGGCATGTCAGTGTAGGTTCATCCATTGTAGCAAATGCACCATTCTAGTGGGGATGTTGGTAGTATAGGGAGGCTTTGCTGGGACTGGTCATGTATAAGAACTTTCTATACTTCCTGCTCAGTCTTGCTGTGAACCTGAAACTTCTCTAAAATAGAAAGGTCATTAATTTAAAAAAATGGAGTTGAGGACCCAATGCTGTCTACGTCGTGATACTACAAGGATAATCCTGTGTGTGTGTGTGTGTGTGTGTGTGTGTGTGTGTGCGCACGCATGTGCGTGCGTGTGTTTGCTCTGGAAGGAACAGGAGCCAGTTCACATAGAATTTGCAGCTTTCTGTTGCCCTCAGTGGTTCAAACACAAAGCACAGAGGATTTTCAGAATGGAATGGTTGGTTAGCTTAGCCTTTCCCTCAGAATCTGTTGTCTCTGCTAAGCTTTCTTTTTTTTATTTTAAGAGAGAATTTAAGATTTGATGTTTGAAATGGAGCTCTTTGGCTTGAATATGAAGGGGACAAAAGATAGATAGGGGTGTGCTTGCGATTTGCAAGTCCTTCAGGCATCATCCCAGCGCATCAGGCACCTGAGGCTGGCAGCCATCCACAGGAATGTTTTGGGGCCCTCCAGTTGGGTGTCAAATCTGAAAAAGTTGGTGAAGATCACATCTGAAGATGCATCACCATGACTGCTAGCTATGCATGGCTCACGTTTGAAGATACGCTGGTGTAGCTCCTGACAGGTAGATGGCAGAGCTGCCATGGCCAGGTTAGTGATGAGGGAACCAGGTCTCCAGGTGTGGGGGGGAGGTGTGTGTTCTTTGTGTCCAAAATCGTCACCATGGAATAGGCTTCCCACATGAAAAACAGTGTGCAATGCTGCTGCCCATCACTGTGTGTTTACACTTAGCTTCATGAATATTTAGTGCAAACTTATACTGGCAAATTGTGTACAGAAATTAACATTTACCTGGAAAACAGTATGGCAGTTCTTTAAAAAACTAAAAATGGAGTTACCGTATGATTCAGCAATCCCACTCCTGGGCATATATCTGGAAAAGATGAAAATTCTAATTTGAAAAGATACGTGCACCCCCATGTTCATAGCAGCACTATTTACAATAGAAAAGACATGGAAATAACTCAAGCACCCATCAACAGATGATTTGTTTGAGAAGATGTGGTATATATATATATATATATATATATATATATATATATATATATACAATGGAATATTACTCAGCCATAAAAAATGAAATAATGCCATTTGCAGCAACATGGATGGACCTAGAGATGATCATACTAAGTGAAGTAAGTCAGACAGAGAAAGACAGATATTATATGATATTATTTATATGTGGAATCTAAAAAAGAGTACAAATGAATTTATATACAAAAGAGAAACAGACATACATAGAAAACAAATATAGTTACCAAGGGGAAGTGGGGGAGGGATAAATATGGGATTAACAGATGCACATTACCATATATAAAACAAACAACAAGGATTTACTGTATAGCACATGGAACTATATTCAATACCTTGTAACAAACTATAATGGAAAAGAATATAAAAAAGAATATAGATATATACATATAAATATAGAACTGAATCACTTTACTGTACACCTAAAACTAACACAATATTGTAAACCAACTATACTTCAATAAAAAATCAATTGAAGATAAAATAAGGGATAATTTTAGATTCTCAAAAAAATTTTATCTGGACATCCTGTGTTTTTATTTGCTACATCTGACAATTTTACCTTGGAACCATCCTAACTCTGATTCTCTGGGAACCCTGTAGGCTGTTTCCGTGATTCTTAAAGTTTAGACTTCTAGGAATAGTGGATCCTGTGAATTCTCTCTACAATTTTGTTGGGTGCTGCCCTATTTGTGGCAACTAAGTAAGGGCTGCCTTCTGCAGCAGCCAGGCAGTGACCTCAGTGGACTGATCAACCAAGAGGCAGAAGTATGCCTTTCCATGAATGTGTGTTTGCAGTATAAATGTACTTCTTTGTTATTCAGTGAGGCCAAGTATAAACCCAAAGTGATCCACATAGCCATTCAGACACCCATACAAGAGAAAGATTTTGATTAAACCATCACATGGTCCTTTGATCTTCAGTGGGCAGGCAGCATGTAAGAAGTGACCCGCCCAGGACCAGGAGGGGGTGACTGTCCTGGAGGGGGAAGGTGTGTGCTTAGGCAGTTCTGAGCTTCATCCCGAGGGCAGTGGTACCCGGTGACCACAACAGATGATCCTGTCCCATCGGCGTGTGACCACACTGAACATATGTTCACCTCCGGGCCCCCCAACCTCCCTTGAGTTTCAAACCCTTAGTTTCTTGCAGCTCCATCTCCTTGCTCTGCCCTCACCTGCACCCTCTCCCGCGACTTGTGTGCAGAAGCTTCGCATGGCATGTTTGATTTTCATCTTTCTGGTGAGATATTTACAATTGCAGTCCTGCCGCTCTGCCTCCCTGGACTGAGCTAGTGCTAACTGCACCCGTGATGCTGGCAGAAGTTTCTGGTCTATTTCTTGACATTTTCTATCGGTGTCATGAACAAAGCTTTTGACTATAATGGAGATGTCTGTCCAGATAGCATCTTCTAATCCTCAGCTAACTACAGCAGGACACCAGAATGAAGGTCTCTGTTCAACGGACTTCACTTCTCTCTTGCTGCCTACGTTGCACCCCCATCTTACATTTATCCAGGTACGAGAAATATCCCAGCGTCTCAGAAGGGGCAGGATCCAGGATTCGTTTCCCCCAAACTCACAATCCTTCCTGATTCAATATTTTCAAATCATCTTGATCTAAAGAAATTGAGAAAAATTACCAATTGTCTTCTCATAGTTACAGGAGGAAGTGGATATTTTCATATAGAAAGTCTTCAAATGCCTTTTCTCTTTTACCAGCTAAAAGTTTGTGAACATTTCCAGCTGTAAAATATACCAAATGACAAAGAAAGGCTGTGGTCCATACATAGGTGACAATCTATTATTTCTATTATTTGTTCCAACTGTGAGTTAATGCAGGCAAGAAGAGGCAAATGCAGGGATCCTGGCACACATTGATTTTATGTGATGATGTGACATTGTCTTCTGAAGAGATGACCAGCTGTTTCAGATTATTTTGTGAATTACAGTAATTTTGGTAATTAGGGGAAAAATATTCTGGTGTTCTTTTTTCTTGGCAAAACCTCTAAACGTCTGACACTCTGTGACCTCAGAGGGAAGCTCTTTTCTCCCATCTGCAGAGAACCCAGAGGGGGATTAACTAAGCCCAATTAATACAGTCATTTCTAAAACAGCTACTAGCACTTCTCAATATGGATACTGTTAAAAGGAGGGTACAATTTTCCATCCTGTTTCTCCACCAAAATGAGAGAGTGTGGTGGAGGACGTGTTCTCCTAGGGGCCCAGGAGATAGAAAGGGTGGGCTTGCTGTTGGATCCATTTCCAGTCCTAGACTTGAGATCCGTCTGGGAGGTTTCCTACTAGCAGCCAATCCCATATGTGGAGAGAGAATGCTGACGTCAGCTGTCGTTGCAAAGGGCTCTGTCAACATCTGGGCTCTTTTATTCTCATCTCATCACTGAGTCTCAAGCAGCTCTTCTTCCAAACAACAGGATTCAGCTTGCTCCAGGTCTGCATTCCTTGGTTCACTGCTTCTAGTAACCTTGGATGAGCTGTTTAACTTCCTAGAGACACATTTTGCTCATCTGTGCAATAGAGGTGAAGGCTCCACCTACTTCACACACTAAGACATGCACATGCTTGGTGGAGTTTAAAACACAGGCTCCACAGTAGCTGTGGGAAGTTCTGACCTCTGAAGTCCAGTGCCAGCATTAGAAGTAATTGCCCTTCAACTGCAGCTCTCTCTTCTCCTTGATGATAGGCAGATAATATATACAGCTCTAGTGGTGAGAAAAAGATGAATTATTTGTATGCAAGAGGAGGCTGCAGCTATGCATTTCTAAGCCAGGTTTCTCAAAATAAATTGAAGCTAATGGATAAGAATCTTGTCGCTATATCTCAATTTAAATTCAGTCATCAAGGGCCTAATTTCTAAAAGTTTATTTGCATCTTTCCAATAGCATGCTATTTGGAAAGGCAGGAGATTGGAGCGAATCTATTCCTATGAGGTAAAACCTCCTACTTTGGAATTTTAGGTAAACCCATGCATTATCCCAATGGCTGACCATTCCCCAAGTGCTGAGGGCTCAGCAAGTCCAAAACAATTACCCCAGGGGCTTTGATTTATCGTTTCTTTTTTTGTTTCTTGTAACAGTCATAAGCTCATGTATTCTGAACGACACTTGATAGCAATTCTAGCTTGGTCATTCAGCGTATTTACAGTGCCTTGCATCCTGGAAACTGCAGTGGCCACTCTGTTGCCAGACACATTTGTGTCCATTTGACTTTATTTTGGACCACATGCTTGCCAGAGAAAAATATGAGTCATATTGGTGGGGTGATGACCACAGAGCTGTCTGCAAAGAAACCTCTTACATATATTGAAATTGATTGCATTGTTTTTGAGTACCTGATTGAGAGTTATGAAGAATAACTTAAAAATATTTTTTTTAAAAAGTCATTTCGTAAAACAGAAACTACCTCAGTTTCAGTGAATTGGTATCTCCAGGTCGTTCAGCTAAATTCTCTGGCCTAGAATGAATACAATAAATAATCATTCTAACTAGTTTCAAAGTACTTGACATGCATTATACGTAACTTTTGTAAGACTTCTGTAGAAAATATCATTCCCATTTTATAGGTGGGTAAACTGAGACCGGCATGCCTTAGGTCAAATACCCAGAGTTAAAATTAGTTTACCTTGGGCTTCCCTGGTGTTGCAGTGGTTAGGAGTCCGCCTGCCGATGCAGGGGACACGGGTTCGTGCCCAGGTCCGGGAGGATCCCACATGCTGCGGAGCGGCTGGGCCCGTGAGCCATGGCCGCTGAGCCTGCGCGTCCGGAGCCTGTGCTCTGCAACGGGAGAGGCCACAACAGTGAGAGGCCCGCGTACTGCAAAAAAAAAAGAAAAAAATTAGTTCATCTTTCAGAAAGAGCTCAAATCAAGGGCTGTCCAAACGCAAAGTTGTATACCAGCCCCAGAACCATTCAGCATCTCTGCTTAGTAGCCTACTCTGTTCCAGGTCTTAGGCAATGTACTGAAGATAGACAGCTGGACAACTCTTGACCTTATAATGCCCAGAAGCAGCAGAGTGAAGCTATGAACTTCTCAAGACCAGTCTAGAAGAGCTAAAATTGCACAACAGTTTATAGAGCTGAATCCCCCATCCCATTGTTTTACATCCTAGTTCCAGTTCAGCAAGTCTCCCATTACTCTGATAGCACTCAGCCTGTCATGAATGGCCGGCCACTTTTATGAGAAATGGGAAGTCTATGACTAAAATACGACCCCGCATTCACTGGAAATTTATACGTCCTCAGGAATCTCAGTGGGTTACCTTGTGGGTCCTTGACATCTTACAGTAGGTAAGACATAGCAGCTGCCCATTAACACTGGGGCTGTCTGCAGTGTCTGGGTTTCCTATAAGTCTTCCTTTGAAGGCTATTGATTAGGTGAGATTTCTAATCAGTAGTACACGTTAGACTCACTTGAGGAGATCTCTGTGGAGACACATCCACAACGAGTCTTTGTGAATATCCAACATGTTGTCAAGATGACATCAATCTTAAGCATCCACTGAAGACTCATTAGAGCCCAATCACAAGCAGAATATGGGAAGAGCATGCAACATATTCAGAAGCAAAATTACAAGAGCCAGGAGACCCAAAGGCAAGAATATAGTTCAACAAGGGATGACTGAAGACTCTCTCCTTTAAGTCAACTGCCTAGAACAGCTTCTCTTGATTGTATTTGAGTCTCTCACTTCAGAATTTCCTGGTGTTTCTCACTACCCTGCACTCTACTGGCAGGAGTCTGAGTAGATCCCAGGCTTATTGGAAGATGCCAGTCTTGAATCCGGGGTTCAGAAAAGTCTAACCCATTTCCAGATCTAAACCTCAGTGACTACTAATGGTGCCTCGCTCTAAATAAAAAGGACTATTGCTTATTGTCAAGATGAGAACCCACTCTTGAAACATTGTTATCCAAGGTCAGGTTGACCTAAACAGTAATGTAATGAGTGATTCCGCAAGGAATGACAAACAATTCATTAGGTCATTGAGGATCAAAGCAAGTTGCATAAGAAAAATTTGTTTTGATTCTTAATTTTCTCATTTACCGTGCTGAAGGGCATTTTTAAAAGACCAAATTTCCCCCTATGTCTGAGTCAGAAACTGACGTTTTAACGTACTTCTCATGTGGTGCCAGCAAAATGCAGCCAAACGACTGAGGCTCAGGGGACTGAGGTGTCCCCTCTGTTTCTTTTATCCATCAGAGGTCGATTTCAGCCCATTCCCTCATTTGTGAAGCATCTGGGTTTTCTGGTCAATGGCAGTTTTTCTGTCCCCTGGCCAATGGCAATTTTTCTGTCCCCTGCTTTATTTAATCCTCCACCAAGGTGCCAAGTACATCAGAATAAAACTCAGATCAAATCTTGATTTAAAAATCTTCACTATCTCTTCTCTGTTTGTTTGTTATAAAGCAGAAACTAACACATCATTGTAAAGCAATTATATGCCAATAAAGACACTATCTCACTTCTGCTTAAGGAGTAAATTCCTTAGGAGGGCATAGAAGCCCCTCAAAGACACAGTCCAGACTTACCTTTCCCACCTCATCTTGCTCTGCTACTCATCACATGTTTTATCCTCCACAGTGTTCTCAGAATTCATCATTTGTGGAGATCACTTGCATATGCTTTTTGTGAAATGACCTTCCCTTCCATCTTCACCAGGCAAAATCCATCACGCTTTATGACCCAGTTTGAATGTTATCTTAGTCAGCTCAAGCTGCTATAACGGAGTACCATAGACTGGGTGGCTTAAACGGCAGAAATTCATTTCTCACAGGTCTGAAGGCTGGGAAGTCCAGATCAGGGATCAGCAGATTCAGGGTCTGGTGAGGGACTACTTCCTGGCTTGTAGATGGTGGCCTTCTTGCTGTGTATTCACACTGCGTTTCCTCAGTGTATGCCCATGGGGAGAGGGGAAGGAGGGTGGGAGAGAGGGAGAGAAGAAGGAGGAGGAGGAGGAGGAGGAGGAGGAGGAGGAGGAGGAGGAGGAAAAAGGAGAAAGAGAGAGAGGAGAAGAGGGGAGGGGAGGGAAAGGAAGAGAAGGGAAGAGAGGAGAGGAGAAGAGAAGAGAAGAGAAGAGAAAGAAGAGAAGAGAAGAGAAGAAGGAGGGAGGGGAGGGGAAGGGAAAGGAGGAGAGAGAGAAAATATTCCTCTTCTTATAAAGGCACCAATCCCATCATGAAGGTCTGACCCTCATGACCTCATCTAACTCTAATCTCTTCTCAAAGGCCCATCTCCAAATACCATCATCTTGAGTGTTAGGACTTCAGTTATGAATTTTGAGTGGACACAAACATTCAGCTCATAACACTGTCATCTCCTTTGTAAGACCTTTTCTAATGACTTCCCTCCATGAGATGGAGTTATTTACATATCTTTCTGTCCACTTTACTACATCACAGCCTTGTAAGGCACATCCTAATGCTTACCTAAGTGCTTGAAATTCAGTGGACACTTAAAAAAATTTTTTTTAACTAATGGAGATTGGAGGAAAGGGGTTAGATGAACATGACTGACTGTGACTCATCTTAACTGCCTCAATCCTGCCCTCTAGATTTGAACAATTGCTGAAGGGCAGGTCAGTTCCAGGAAATGGCCTTTCCATGTTTTGTATTCTTCCAAGTCTTTGATTCTGGAATTGCTGGGGTAGCAGAAACTGTACAAGTTTCTTCTGACACTTGCATATTTGTCTAGGACAGATTCCTCCATTTGAGGCAACCCCTTCTCCTAAGATGGCCAAGTAACCAGACTGAGTCTCCACTACAGGCTCCTCCCTGAAGTGACTGAGAATTGGAAGCACATGCATTCACATAATTTAACTCTCAGGACTGAGCACCATGACCACCACATGTGACCACGGAACTTAACAATTTGCACCAGGAAATTCTTGGGAATGTTGGAAAGATAAGGTTGTAAGCCAATCAATAATTCAGATTGCCTTGAGAATTTCCTGTAAACCAATTCTTATGCGAAAAGAACTTGCTCATCTGGGCAAAAAGCTATTCTCTCAAGACTACTCAGCAAGCAGTTTACTTATCACCTAATAGTTTACTTATCAAGATGGGCTGAAGATCCTCCCTCCCCGTGTTCACCAATCCTAGCATATAACAATCCATGTATTTACATAAAGGCTACGTGGATATTAATTGTATTATTCTTTCTACTTTTATGTATGTTTGGAAATGTTCAAAATAAAAGTTTGGAAAAAAGTGAAAAAAAAAATCCTAAAGCATGAACCACATCCCTTTACAGTTAATTCCTCACTTTGAAAGACCTACCCCAAACCCTGTAAGTATCCTCTCCTGATCACTTCCTTCTCAGATACCTTTAAGTTCTGGAAAAGTGGTATCCTCCCTCACCTTAAGGGAGCTAATAAACTTTCCTTTGCTTGATGAATGAATACTAATTCTGGTGGACTTTTTGGGGAGTCAGCCGTGCACATGGTTTTGACAAAGCCAGCATTATAGAGAATAAAAATTGTGTTCAAGATACTGGAGTCTGAAGCTCTAACCTCGGCTGTGCTTCTGCCTATGACCCTGGGTAAGTCATTTGCTCTTTTAACCTCAATTTCATTGTATGACTAATGAGAGAGGTTGAAATAAACTACTTTTGCCCTCCAACTGTCCATATGTACTTATGCCTGTGTTGACCTTCTTTTGTCCCCAATTTTTTTTTTTTCTGGAAAGTAAAAGTAATAACAAATATAGAAAGAAAAAACTTATTTGTTGGGGCTTCCCTGATGGCATAGTGGTTGAGAATCTGCCTGCCAATGCAGGGAGACACAGGTTCGAGCCCTAGTCTGGGAAGATTCCACATGCCGCGGAGCAACTAGGCCCGTGAGCCACAACTACTGTGCCTGCATGTCTGGAGCCTGTGCTCCACAACAAGAGAGGCTGCGACAGTGAGAGACCCGCGCACCTCAATGAAGAGTGGCTCCTGCTCGCCGCAACTAGAGAAAGCTCTCGCACAGAAATGAAGACCCAACACAGCCCAAAATAAATAAATAAATTTAAAAAACCCAAAAAACAAAAAAACTTATTTGTTAGTAGTTACTAATTTCATTTATACTGGATACTGTACAGTAAAATGCTCCTAACACTCCTTGACATTTTTTGTGAATGAGGAAGTTCATTTAAATGACATTTCCAAGTAAATGAATACAGCTCACCCTACTTCAAACATCTTTAAAAGTATTAGCCATTTACAATCATAACCATTCTAATTCTTTCAAAAACTCTTTCCAAAGAACCAATTCCATGCCGCCCACTGTGGAGCGTATTGACAGTGTTTTGGTGTACTGTGATGTGGAGTGTTGGGTAATCCTAGGAGATGTTGCTTTCATGAAAGGAGACATTGAAATATTTCAGCTTTATTCATCATGATGAAATATCTGAAACATAATAAATTTCCATGTAGAGGGATTCGTTAAATACATTTTGGCATATACAGAAGATGGGATTTATATGGTCAGTAGAAGCTGTGTGGTAGGAGAAAAAACACAGGAAATGTTCATTGTATGGTAAGTACACACAGCAGGACCCCAAGTTAATTAAAACATAGATAATAATTACTGGAAAGTTAGGTAATATTAACTGTGGCTATCTCTGGAGGGGATTGAAAATCTTCTTTGTGTTTCTCTATACTTGGCAGTTTTTCAAAAATGACAATGTGTTACTTTTATAATAAGAAATAAGCAAAAATGTTAAAATGAAAGCTTTAGCTTGAAATTTGGTCAGTCAATTAAGAGATGTTTGAACAAGGCAGGGTTCCCCACCCAGGTGCAACAAAAGTGAAGATGCCCTGGAAATGAGATTCTAGCCGTGGGCAGCAGGGGGAAGCTATGCCTTGAGCCAGGTCTGCTTAGTGACTGTGTCCGGTGCTCAGTGGAATTTTGGCTTAATTTTGGCTCTGGGGGTACATCCAGGAAGGCTGGAATTGAGAAACAGGAAGAGTCACAGAAAGTTTTAGTATATTAGGAGAAGAAAACTTAAAGACAATTTGGTCAACCTGGTGATGGTGCTCAGCGACAAGAATGTTACTACTGCCTTCTGGGGGCAGGATGCTATGGAGCAGCTCAGAGACCCTGTGCCCCTGGGAGTAGAGTTTGACAACCACTTTTATAATTGGTTGTTTTCTGAACATTTAAGATGTTGTGCCATGTGTTCTCCATCTATCCTTCCTAAATCTCTTTCTCATTTTTCTCAATTAGAAGCATGGATTCCTCTTGGTGTTTTTGAGTCCAAAGCCTTTTTTGGAGTCTTCTGCACCTGCTTGTCCAACTTTATAAACTTACTCCTATGATGAAGACAAACTTAGAAACAATTCCCAAGTCCCAGTCCAGCCGACATCTCACTTGGCCGGGTGTTTGCCGTGGGACCGTTCACTCAGGTTTATCACATTTATCCACTTTCTCCATCACCACCTTGACCACTGCATGCCACATCTGCAGGACCAGAGAACACATTTCTGTCCTCTGAACATGTCACATTTCCTTCCAAACCACCTATTGATAAATTGTCCTGAACTTCTGCTTGTGACACACTGTGAACAGATAAACTTAAGAAAATCAAAGTTTTGTGTGAAAATTATACATGTTTTTAGAATTCTGTTTATGGTCATTAAACTGAAATGACACTGCAGCTTGATTGCTCTTGAGAGCTTCCTGTGTGCTGAGTTCTGAGAACTTTGCGGTCTGTCTCATGTAACCCCACAGGGGCTACAGGCAGGGGTTACAGTGCTCGCTGTTTTACGTGTGGTGAAGTGGAGGCATAGATAGGGAAGTAATTTACCAAAACTCACAGAGCTAGTAAATGGCTGAACAAGGATTTGAACCTAGGTTGTGAGCCATGCTCTGGAATTTTTTGTTATTCTCTTGCCAATAAAGAGACCAGTGGTGACATAAAATATATGCTCAATTAGAAGTCTGGAGTGTGACACCATTAACTTTCACTTGATAACCCTTGGTTACTAGAAACATTAGGACTCCCATCCACATTTAAAATAAAATATTTGTATGTGTCTCCAGGTTGTAGATAGAGTACATATTAAGTGAGATACTTTTCTGTATTTATTCCTCTATTTACATGCACAGGCCTCTGAACTTCCATAAATAAAAAAAAAAATGTTGGAAACTTCCTCCTCCTTTGTATTGGAGGGAAAATGCGTTGAGAAGTCTTTTAACCACCTGGATTGGCTTAGAATGTTTGACCCACATTTCTGCCCTAGTGACTGAGATTATGTAATTTCCTATTCAAGTACTTTATAAGTATTCTTCACCTAGTCCTTAAAATCACTGTATAGAGTTTAATACTATTATTATCTCCATTTTAGAAATAAGGAAACTGAGTTACAGAAAGATTAAAAATCTTTACTAAGTACACAGATCAAGTAAGTAGTTCCAGAACAGTGAGTGAACACATGGGTTTACCTGTTTCCTCCTAAAATTATACCATCAATATGGTGAATTGATTTTTATTTATTTATTTATTTTTATTTTCTTTCTTTCTTTTAATTTTAATTTTTAAAAATTTTTGTTGGGGTATAGTTGATTTACAATGTTCTGTTAGTTTCAGGTGTACAGCAAAGTGAATCTGTTATATATACACATATATCCACTCTTTTTTTTTTAAGATTCTTTTCCCATATAGGCCATTACAGAGTATTGAGTAGAGTTCTCTGTGCTATAAGTAGGTCCTTATTAGTTATTTATTTTATACATAGTAGTGGTAAACTGAGTTTTAAAAGGCACATGCCCACAAGGTCAAAGAGAATGGATGAGAAGATACTAGAAGTAACATAAAGCATTTATGTAAAGGATGAGAGGAAACAAGTTTAGCAAGACTGTAGACTTTGGACCCTGAGTTAGCAGTGGGTGAAGCCCAGCAAAAGTGAGTTCATTTTTACAATCCCAGGAGTTCAGGATTTGCAGAATATAAGCACTTGCAAAACTGAGGACTGGAGGTGGGGGTAAAATGACAATTTTTAATGTGTATAAAAGGCACTTAGACCTCCAGAATCCTTCTCCCACCTCAAGGAGCCTGGCAAATACCTCTCCCTAACCTTATAGAATATGGGACTTGGCTGCTCTGTAAAGTATAAATCAGAGGTCTGCTGTATAAAAAATAAAATAAAATAAAATTCAAAAAAAAAGAATAAATCATGGGGACTCTGGACAGGGTCCCCAGGCTCTGCTGAAGGCAGAGGTACTGCTCTGGAAACTGCAGGAGAAGGAGCCAAGTGAAAACCTGTAGGAAACAATGTGATATTCCCAGAATGTGAAAACCATCAATGCCTAGGGTTACAAAGAACTAAACTCTCTACCACTCCCATTTCCCTGTAGAGATTAAAGAACTCCTCTCCTGAAAAACTGATCAACCAATGAGAAAACCCTGCAGACACTGACACATGGAGGTCACCCACCAAAACGGTCAAGTCAGGTCTTCTTTGGTGAACCCACCAAAAGATAAATGCCATCCACAAAGAGGGCAGTTTGGATGAGATATTTACCCTCACCAATAAATATGAACAGCCAGTCAAGAAGATACAGATATTTGCAGAAAATCTCTAACTCGAAAGACATAAAAACAAGACAAATAGCAAACAAAAGACAATTTGGAATAAACAAAAAATATGTAGGAAATTGAAAAACTGAAAAAAATCTATAATATTCTCAGAGAGGAGAAAATATGACATCTCTGACATACAAACAGGAGGTTATTAAAAAATTCAGAGAACAACAAAAAAATCTCCAGGAAATGAAAATATGTATCAGAAATGAAAAATGAAGTAGAAGAGCTGGAAGATAGAGTCAAAGGTAGACTTTTGTTCCCAAAAGTAGAACTAAAACAGAAGAGGTAAGAACAACTGGAGCTTAAGTTCTGGAGGTCCAATATCCAAACAATAGATGTTCCAAAGAGAAAGTGGAGAGAAAATGGAAAGAACTCATTTTAAAGAAATGATTCAATGCACTTTCCAGACTGAAAGACATAGGTCTTCAGGTTGAATGCCCAGCAAAAGGGATGAAGATAGACCTGCACCAAGTCACAGGGTGGTGACAGTTCAGAGCACTGGAGAAAAGTGACGGTGGAAATTCCCAGACACACACATCCACATCTTCACTAGCCCACATACAGCTCACGTTCACAGATTCAGGTAGATGTGGGACCAGACTTCCCAACAATGCTTGGAAACTAGCAGAAGTATTTGTTGGAACCAGTGAGAAATGGCATATAAATTCTGAAGGAAATGTCTTCCAAATCAGAAATTTTAGAACCAGGTGTTCAGACAGGTGTGGGAGGAGATTAAAGATATATCCAGGCATATAAATCTCAAAAATGTTAGCTTTCATGTCTTCTCAGGAAGCTGGTGGAGATGTGTTTTACCACATTATTGAGGACGTAAGCAGTAATGAGGGCAGCAGAGGCTCCAAGAAACACATGGGGACCCCTCACAGGGGAGGTGAAGGGAATCCTCAAAGTGACTGTGAGAGAGTCCCAGGGATGATGCACATAGAAGGATGCTTGGATACTGAGAAGGGACTAGTCCTCCTGTGTGAGAGTTGGAGGATACCTTAATGATGGACAAAGAAGACTAAGAAATTTCCTTTTCTCAAGTGAGAGAAAAGGAGAGAAAGAAGCAGAGGATTAGAGTAGAAGAAAGAGAGAGAAGTACTCTTGGGAGACACAAGTTGTACCGGAAAAGACACATAATCATACTTTTACTCCATGGCTCAGCTGCGACTAATGACATATCCATTAAAAAGTAAACAGGTACTGGGATAACCACAATTTTTGCTATAACTACATTGGGGGACTAGTGGAAGGAGAGCTCTGTGAGGATTTATGGGGCAGAAAAATAGGGATTTAAATCCTCCTCTTCACAGTAGAATAATATTTAAAACAGAAGCATCAAAAATAACAGTATATGTTGGCCAAAAAGTTTGTTCAGGGTTTTCTGTAACATCTTATGGACAAACATTTGGCCAACTCAATACATTTAAAGAACTCTGAATTATAATTGTAACAACACCAAAAAATGTAAGTGATCGCCTTTGGACTTCAACAATAGGGGCAGGAGCCTGTTTGACATATAAATACATACACACACACCCCCACACATTCCTTTGTTAAAAGTAAGTGATCCGAAAAAGATGAAAACTTTAATTCGAAAAGATACATGAACTCCAATGCTCATTGCAGCATTATTTACAATAGCCAAGATGAGGAAGCAACCTAAATGTCCACTGACAGATGAATGAATAAAAATATATACATACATACAATGGAAAATTACTCAGCCATAAAAAAGAATGAAATAATGCCATTTGCAGCGACATGGATGGACCTAGAGATTACCATACTAAGTGAAGTAAGTCAGACAGAGAAAGACAAATATCATATGATATCATTACATTTGGAATTTAAAATATGATACAAATGAACTTATTTACAAAACAGAAACAGACTCACAGACATAAAAAACAAACAAACAAAAAAAACAACTTATGGTTACCAAAGGGGAAAGGGGGAGGGAGGGATATATTGGGAATTTGAGATTAACATATATACACCAATATGTATAAAGTAGATAAACAACAAGAACCTACTGTATAGCACAGGGAACTACACTCAATATTCTGTGATAACCTATAAGGGAAAAGAATCTGAAAAAGGATAGATACAGATATAGATGTATAACTGAATCACTTTGCTGTACACCTGAAATATTGTAAATCAACTATACTTCAGTTAAAGAAAAAAAAAATAGGTGAACGAACAGTCATAGAAGGAGTGTCCAGTGTCTCTCACTACAGGCGTCGTCCCTCTGCCCCCTTGTCATTGCCCTTGACCTTCCGATAGTACCCTCTATGTTATTTACCCCCACCCTGTGTGATGACAAGGACCGGACTAAGGAGGGGAGGGGACTAGTATCAAACTTCAAACTCATTCACCCTTTAATTTATAACTATCCTCCCCAAACAGTAACTGGTAGTTCACATTTACTGGAACAGAAATTCTTGCAGATGCCAGAAGTGCAACCAGAATCACAGTGTTTACATCAGGGAAGCCTGTGACAGAGGCTTGTAGTGAGTCTCCTTCTCCTCAGGATCCCCACGTACAACATAAAACGTACCCTGTGGATGTCATGTTGTCCACCAGGCTCAGAGCTGCCTTCAGGAGAGGGGTGTGAGTCTTTGTTTATTTGGGGCCCAGGGGTGGGGCAGCCAACCTCTGATGGTTATGAGGGCATCAGCCTATTTCAAATGCACCACACTGACCCCTTTTTCTGAAAGGAAACTAGGGTTCCTATGGGACTGTGCTTTTCCTCCCCTGATCGTTTAATTCCTTCTGGCTCAGGATCTGTCATCTGGGAAGAGAGGTTTGATAAAGTTCCTTTAATTAAAAATTACCTTCCGGGCTCCTGCCCTGTCCTTTGATTTGGTTAATAGGAGTTTTCTATCAAACTAACATGCAAGGTCTTGCCATCCGTACTTCAAACCTGCTGGTGTGTTTGTGTTCTCGGTGAATTGTGAATACTTTGGAGACCTTCCCTCTTCTCGGTTTGTGATTCTCATTATTATTTTATGAACAAGATGAAAAGAAGGGGCTGTGCAGCAGAGCAGGCTAGGGGCTGACCGTGAGGGGTGAGGACAAAGGAGGAGGGAGAGAGCGAGGAGATGACGCCCAAGGAGGATGAGGGAGCAGGAGGGAGAAGAGGGAGGAGGAGAAACAGGGAGGAGCAGGAGGAGAGGCGTGGAAGCAAAAACAAAATACCCAGGAGAGAAAAAATTTCAGCTTAGGGAGGTAGGTCTAAACGAGGTGATGGTAGCTTCCAGATCCATGAAACCACTCTCCCTGTTACAGAATCTGTCATGTCTGAGATATATCGCCACCCAAGGCAGCTGGTTTCATGCAGATCTCCATGATTTGAATACCCTGCTTAGCTCTGTGCTGAGATCCACTCTGTGGCTCCTGGCTCCCAGGGTATTTGGTAAAGTCGGGCATCATCTCTCTCACTGACTTATGTCCTCATTCATTCTCAGCACCTTCCAGGGACAGGTCCTCTTGGGCTCCAGTTGGTGCCTTCTGACTGGGCTAAGGTACCAAAAGGTGAGAGACATGAAGAGGTAATAGTGGCAGCAAAAGAGTCTCTGCTCTGAAACTGAGCCACAGGTGAACATCATGCTCTGGGAAAACAGGTAGTGAAGCTGCATAGATCACTTCTATCCAGGTAAGAACAGTGTCAGGGGAGACCTGGGATTCTCTCCTGACAACTTCAACTCATTGTAAAAGCATTTTGTTTTTGCTGCCCTCACTTTTGTTACCAGGTAAGTATAAATATTCTAGATGTTCTTCCTATTTCTCTTTTTGTTTTATTTTCAAAATTTTATTATAAGGAAGTTTAAACATACAGAAAAGATGAAATTATTGTACAGCACACTCACACGTCCAGTACTTATTTTCCTCAATTAGCATTTTACCCCACTGGCTTTGTCATAATCCATTTCTTTATTCATCCATCAATCTCCTTGTTTATTTGTTTTTCCTCCTCTCATCATATACAGGTCTGGCTGATATGTGTTTTTTTTCTCCTTAATTTACTAATAACTTATTTTGCTTTTATTAACAATCATGGTGCATTTCCCTCCTCCTGCACTGGAGATTCTCCCTTTGATCATTGTTGCTGTCTTGCATTTGTCTTTCTTGAGAAAGAGAACAGAGCTGGAGGTATCATGCTCTCTGACTTCAGACTATACCATAAAGCTACAGTAATCAAACCAGCATGGTACTGGCACAAAAACAAACACATAGATCAATAAGAAAAGAATAGAGAGCCCAGAAATAAACTCAGACATCTATGGTCAGTTAATCTACTACAAAGGAGGCAAGAATGTACAATGGGGAAAAGACAGTCTCTTCGATAGTGGTGCTGGGAAAACTGGACAGCTACATGTAAAACGATAAGATTAGAACATTTCCTCACACCATATACAAAAATAAACTCAAAGCTGACTAAAGCTGTAAATCTAAGACCTGAAACCATAAAGCTCCTAGAAGAGAACATAGGCAGAACACTCCTTGATATAAACTATAGAAATATGTTTTTGGATCTGTCCCCCAAGGAAAAAGAAACAAAAGCAAAAATAAGCAAATGTGCCCTAACTAAACTTAAAAGCTTTTGCACAGGGGCTTGCCTGATGGTGCAGTGGTTAAGAATCCGCCGACAAATGCAGGGGACATGGGTTCGAGCCCTGGTCCGGGAAGATCCCACAGGCTGCAGAGCAACTAAACCCGTGCGCCACCGCTACTGGGCCTGTGCTCTAGCGCCCATGAGACACAACTACTGAGCCCATGTGCCATAACTACTGAAGTCTACACATAAAGCCCATGCTCTGCAACAAGAGAAGCCACTGCAATGAGAAGCCTGTGCATCGCAAAAAAGAGTAGCCCCCACTCGCTGCAACTAGAGAAAGCCCACATGCAGCAGTGAAGACCCAATGCAGCCAACAATAAATAAATAAATAAATAATAAAAACCTTTTGCACAGCAAAGGAAACCACTGACAAAATGAAAAGACAACCTATGGAATGCGAGAAAATATTTTCAAATGATATGACTGATAAGGTGTTAATATCCAAAATACACAAAGAGCTCATACAACTCAATATCAAAAGACAAACAAAAAATCACTAATCATCAGAGAAATGCAAATCAAAACGACAAGTGAGATATCACCTTACACCAGACAGAATGTCCATCATCTAAATGCCTACAAATGACAAATGTTGGCAAGGATGTGGAGAAAGGGAACACTTGTACACTGTTGGTGGGAATGTAAATTATTGCTGTCACTGTGGAAAACAATATAGAGGTTTCTCAGAAAACTAAAAATAGGACTACCATATGACCCAGCAATTCCACTCCTGGGTATATATCCAAAGAAAATAAAAACACTAATTCAAAAAGATACATCCACCCCAATGTTCAATGCAGCATTATTTATAATACCCAAGATATGAAGGCAACCTAAATGTTCATTGACAGATTAATGGATAAAGAAGATGTGGTGCGTATATGTACAGAGTAATATTACTCAACCATAAAAAGAATGAAATTTTGCCATTTGCAGCAACATGGATGGACTTGGAAGATATTAGGCTAAGTGAAGTAAGTCAAACAGAGAAAGACAAATACTCTATGTTATCACTTGTATGTGGAATTTAGAAAATAAAACAAATGAATGAATAAAACAAAACAGAGTCTCAGATATAAAGAACAAACTGGTGATTACCAGTGGGGAGAGGAGAGTGGGGAGAGGCAAGATGGGAGTAGGGGGTTAAGAGATACAAACTAGTATGTATAAGATAATTAAACAACCAGGATATATTGTGCAGCACAAGGAAATATAGCCATTATATTGTAATAACTTTAAATGGAGCATACTCTATAAAAAATGAATAGTACGTTGTATACCTGAAACTAATATAAGATTGTAAATCAACTATACTTGGATTAAAAAATAAAATAGTATTCTTCATACTGCCTTGAGCAAACAGATAAAAGTTATTTGGGAATAAATACTGGAAGTGGAATTATAAAGTAAAAGTCATATGCATATTCACCTTTGTTATATCACTTCAGACTGGCTACAAAATGATACATTGATTTACTTTCCCACCAACATCCTTTCTTCACATCCTCTCCAAGATATTACCAGGCTTTTTGAATTTTTGCCAAATTCATGGGTGTAAAATGGTACATTATTATTTTACTTACTATTTATATTATCTGCATCTTTTCATGTTTATTAGCTATTTGGATTTCTTCTTTTGTTGATTAATATCATTTGTTCAATTTTTCATTGGGTTGTTTGTCTTTTGGATATAATTTGTATGTAACATGTAGTTATTTACATATTTTGTACATTAGATCTTCTCAACATATATGATTTTTAAACTTTTTAACCTTGTTTGTAACTTATTTTTAAAACTTTGCTTACTTTGTCTTTTGCTGAACAGAGATTTTAAAATTTAGTATAATCATATTTACTCATCTTTTCTTTGTGGTTTGTGCCTTTTGCATCTTTTTAAAGAAATTGTTCTCTGCTTGAAGTCCCAATGGTATTGTTTTCTCCTGACAATTTGGAGGGTTTTTTTGTCATGTGTAGGACTTTATGGAATTTTCTTTCTGTATGTTGTGGGTTACTCTACATATTTTCTTATTTGAATATCAATTTCCCAGCATAATTTCTTGAATTATCCTTATCCAATTTACTTGTAAGGTCACCTTTACCATGACTCAATATTTTATATCTATGGTGTTTCTGGTGGTGGTGTTTTTCTGTCGATTTATTCTACATTTTTTTTTTTACTGTAATAATGAGATGATAGTTTATAAGGAAAGTCCTACAGCCTTATGCTTCTTCTTCAAATCATCTTATCTAATCCTGGCTCTTTACTTACTATATATTTTAGTTTGTAAAATTCCATAAATTAACTTTTTGGATTTTGGCCACAATGGTAATTAATGTATAGATAAATTGGGGGAAGAATTGATATCTTCATTGTTTTTAGTGTTCCCCTTAATTATATCTATCTACACGTATAACTACATATACATCTGTATCTATACCACATCTCCATCTGTATCTATCTCTCTGCACATCTGTACTGCCTCTGTCCTGTGTCTGCTCTGCGTCTGTATCCACCCCTGTGTCTACCTCTATAATTATACTGACAGCTATAAAGATATAAGTATATTTTTACAAGTTTTCTTTTTTGTTCAGAAAAGATTTATAATTAAGTTAAATTTCTAAATATCTTTAAAATATTTATTCCAAATGCCTTATACTTCCTGTTGCTCCTGTGAATGAAGTTGTATTTTAGAATTTTATTGTGTTTTAACTTTTGTTTGGTGTACTGGGCTACTACTAATGCTTGTATGTTGATCTTATATTGGCTAAAGAAAAAAATATTTGATGCCACTTGTTGTTAATGCATGGCAAGGCAGATTTGATTCAAAGGGCAGTTATCACGATGGGTGTAGGGACCACCAAAACAGGGTATTGAAGTGGGAGAAAGAAATTGGACTCCACTCTGAATACAGCATTGGCAAATCGGAATTTATAGCCAAGGAACAGAGTGGGGGTCAGTGGACAGAAAATTACTAAAAGGAAGCACAAGGGCAAGCGGGATTCTGGCTAAAACGACCTAATAGGATTCTTGCTGAAGACAGGCGAGGGTGATCAGACGTCCCCTGGAGTAAAGTGGAAGGTTGGGATTCAACAGACATGGAGGTTGGTCAGATGTGGAGGATGAGGGATGGTGGTTAAAGAGACTTATCAGGACTCTTGCTAAAATTGGACAACACGAAGAGGAAATTGGAAATAGACCTAGTTGAAAAAGTTCAGGGACACTACAAAGAGGTTGGTCAAGGAGTGAATCTTTGTCAAATCCAGATATCTTGCTATTTTATTTTTAACTAGTTTTAATACATTCTTTGTTGACTCTCTTGGAGATGCCATATTATTTACAAATAAGGATACGTTATTTGCAAATAAAGACAGTTTGATTTATCTCTAATTCTTCTTTTATTTAAAAAAATTGTCATTGCATTGACTAGGATCTCCACTACAATGTTGAATAGAAGTGGTGAGAATTTGCATCCTTTTTTTGTTTAGTCTCTAAATAGAATACATTTAATGTTTTCCCATTAGTATTTGCTCTGGGCTTCTGTTAGCGATCACTTACCAGGCTAAGGAAATCTCTTTTATTTCCAGCTTGCTTGCAAAGTGCATTTTGAATCATAAATAAACATTAAATGTCACCAGTTTTTGAATCATTTGAAACAATCATAGATTTTTCTCCCCTGATCTGCAATTAGAGAGTATTGTTGAAATTGATTTTGGATGTTGAAGCATCTTTGTGTTCTTGAGAGAGACCCTACTTGGTCAGCATGTTTTTTTAATATAATTAATTGTATTGCTGAAACTAATTTGTGAATTTTATTTTAGGATTTTTGCCTATTTGCTCCTAAAGAGATTGACCTCTAATTATGTTCTCTTGCACTATCTTTTTAAATTCTGTATTAAGCTCATAATAGTTGAATAATGATAATAGCTGAATAATAATAATAGCTGAGTTGGGTGTTTTTTAGCCTTTTAAAATTCTCATTTCAGTTTGATTAAGAAACGAATCAACACTTTCCTGACTCCTTGTATGTGTTTGTATGAGTGTATATGAATGTATATACAGTCTGGTGAATATCTTTTCAATTTCTTTAATAATTAACTTATTTTGTCCGTCTGCTTTTTCTCAGATAAGTTGTACTGACTTACACTACTACAAAAATTGTCCATTACACTTAAGTTTTAGAATTTATTAGCAGAAGGTTTCATCGTGTATTCTAATACAAATGTAATCCCTGTGGTATCTCTGGTTCTTTGTATAATACTTTATCCATTCTCCATGTCCTGTGCAAAGCATTAATCTATTCTGCCATCACTCAATCCTCCTGCATCTCTTAACAGGATTCTTATCCCTGTTCTTCAGATGGAGAACAGAGATAAAGAGATGCTGATCAAGGTCTCTCAGCTGGTAAAAACTGAGACGAGTATTCAAACCCACATTTACTCTTTCTAATCTGGACCTCTGCAGCCCCTTTATGGAGTAGCGGAGGTTTCTTACTCATCCTGTGCTTTTGACAGGGATCTCTCCCTGTTTATTACTCTTTTCTCTTTCATGCTTCTTCATTTTGGCTTGAGTATCAGTTACATTTGAAAGTTAGAAATTCTGTAGGTTGCTACCCACACCTTCCTCATCTCATCACGAACATCTCATCGGACGGGGCTGAAGTTGAATTAAAGGAGCTGGGCTCCTTCAGGTGCTTAGAGAATCTGAAAGGGATTCATTCATTTTGCATGGCACTGATGATTTCATCTCTGACAGAAGGAAACTTTGTAAACAGGGAAATATCCAAGGGGATGCTGCCGTCTTCTGCATTCACATGAAGATATTCCATCTCAGCTCTCCTACGACTCTTTAGACCTTGATGAGATTCTATTTGCATTAATGGAAGCGATGAAATTCAAATGTTTAGGCCAGTACCCGGGGTGCTGGAAGCGTAATGAGATGGATTCAGGAAAGAAACATTTAGTCTGATCTGGTAAATCTCGTAATGAGCTCTCCTAGACAGTGAAATTAGGAGAGAAAAGTGAGTCTGGGCTGGACGAATAGGAGTCCACAGAGATGGGAATGAAGTATCGTGTACTTAACTCAAGGTTACGTGATCCATCCTGCATTAACCTGCTTTGCTCCTGAAATCGTTACACCTTGCTGTTGTTTATAAGTTCTCTCCACATACATGGGAAGCTGTTTAGTTTATTAAAAATAACAAGCATTTTCTGAGTGCCTCCTCTGTGCTAGGTGCTTTGTCATGTCATTTAAGTATCATGATTTCTGACATCAAAATTAAGTTGAATTGTGATTCATACTTTGTTTTTTAAATTTTTTTAACTTTTTATTTTATATTGGAGTATAGTTGATTAAAAATGTTGTGATAGTTTCAGGTGTACAGCAAAGTGATTCAGTTATACATATACATGTATCTATTCTTTTTTCAACTCTTTTCCCATTTAGGTTGTTACATAATATTGGGCAGAGTTCCCTGTGCTATACAGTAGGTACTTGTTGGTTATCCATTTTACGTATAGCAGTGTGTACATGTCATCCCAAACTCCCTAACTATCCCTTCTCTCATACTTAGTTTTAATTGTTTATTTAATTATCTACCTTCTCGACTAGAGTCTAAGGCCCACAAGGCAGAAGCAGGGTCTTTCCTCTGTTCACTGTGTCCCCGGTACGGGGCTGAGTTGGCTTGGCGGGCTCCCAGGCTCTGGCTGAAGCCTGTTGAATGAATGAAGGACCCCAGCTCTTCAACACCAGTGTCCTCTTCAGGCCCATGCTTTGCTGTCCATCACCTTTGCCACTGCATTATAAAGCTTCCCAAGATCTTTATTTTGTGCCTTCATGTATTCCAATGCCTACAACAATATTTGACTCAGTGATATTGATTACATGTATGATTGAATACTGTTTCCCTTCTTTGATCACTGATTTCCTTGAACGCATTTTTGGTTCCTGGCACACACCTGTCACATACAAAGTGCCACGTCTGTGCTACTGGGGAGGACGTCGGGGCCCAGGGATGCTGGGTGAGGCTCCGGCCCCCACCTCTAGTAGGTACCAGAACTAGACAGGAATAACGGTCCTCACTTCTCCCCAAGTTTCAGTCCAGTTTTTAGAAACCTAACCAGGATAAGCTACATTCCCATTATGTCACTTTCCTTATGAGTACCTGTTTGTGATTTGGACTAAAGTTTGACTACAATTTTATTCGAATCTTGTACTATTTCTAGGATCTGCAGTATTTTCTCTGAGCTTATGTGAATTATCATATTCTCTTATAAAGAAATAGTTCTTTTTTTAATTTTTTATTATTTTTTTTTTGAAGATGTTGGGGGTAGGAGTTTATTTATTTATTTTTGCTGTGTTGGGTCTTCGTTTCTGTGTGAGGGCTTTCTCTAGTTGTGGCAAGCCGGCGCCACTCTTCATTGCAGTGCGCGGGCCTCTCACTATCACGGCCTCTCTTGCTGCGGAGCACAAGCTCCAGACACGCAGGCTCAGTGGCCATGGCTCACGGGCCTAGTTGCTCCGCGGCATGTGGGATCCTCCCAGACCAGGGCTCAAACCCGTGTCCCCTGCATTAGCAGGCAGACTCCCAACAACTGCGCTACCAGGGAAGCCCAAGAAATAGTTCTTGTACTCCTCGTGGATGCTTGAACCTGTCTCGCTGTCCTCCACCTCCAGTCCCATCGAGAGGAAGGTGGCAGCCAAGGGACAGAGGACCCACTTTTCTTACACCATCTCCAGCTCTGCATCTTAAATCTCAAGTATTGGTGGAAACAGGCCCTGACCACCAGCAGGAAAGCACACACTCCCAAATTGCAGGTGACCTGCAAGGCAATCTAATCACGTCAGATGTTCAAGCGCCCTCACTTCCCTTAGACATTAGGGAAAGACTGGAATCCTTTATATCTGTTCAAAGGCAAATTGTGATTAAAAGAAAAATAAAAGATCTCCCTCCAAGTTTGATCTTTCAGCAAAGCGTGTATTATTTTTTAATCACTCGAATAATTGCTATAGCCACAGACACACATTTGTTCTAAATTTTGCAGGTGGTCATCACAGGACAGCCTCTGGGTTCACAAGAAGGGCAGTAGTGACAGAAAAATGGGTATTGCAGATTTTAACCCAACCAACCACAGGAAAAGGGCTTCATCCACAGACAGCTCACCCACGGCTCTGACTCCAGGTGTGAATGTCACCCCTGTATGATGGTGGCATCAGTTTCAAAAGCCAGCTTGTAAGGACAAGGATGGAGAGACTGTCGTCCCTTCCTAGGCTCTCTCCCTCACTGGGCATAGTCACAGAGAGTAGCCCTGTTCCCGAGGGGACTTGTAGCTGGTTGTTAAGACACTGGCTGGGGGTTCTCTCCCGCAATATGCTGCCTGCTCACTGGGCCGCCCATCCCTCACCAAACAGTGAGGCAGGCACATCAGGGGTATAGGATAGGGGTCGAATTGTGTCCCATCGAACTCCTGTGTCCAAGTCCCACCCACCCCAGAACTTGAGGATGTGACTGTCTTTGGAGATCAAATTAAATGAGGTCACTAGGGGGGCTTAATCTAAGATGACTTCTAGGAAAACTTGGACACAGGTAGCACAGAGGGAAGACGGCATGAGGACAGGGGACAGGAAAACCATCTACACACCAAGGAGAGAGGCTCTTCTTTCAGTCTCCAGAGGGACCAACCCTGCTTAGGCCTCAATCTTGAACTTCTGGTCTCCAGACCATGAGACAGTGCATCCCTGTGGTCTAAGCCGCCCACTCTGTGCTGCTTTGTTACTGCAGCCCCAGGGAGCTGACCCACGAGGCGTCATCCCCTTACATGGGTCCCTCCGGCCCCATAGGGAACACCTTTAAGATGCACTGCATCTACTTGCCTGACCCCCCTGCCAACCTCAGGGGGACATTTCCATGGGCAGAGCTGTCAGCACATCGTCCCAGGGGCTGGTTGTCTATTGCCTTGCAACACATCCACCCAGACCTTAGAACTGACAGTCTAATTTACCACCGGATCTGGAATTTGGAACCTGTGTTTGGGAATCAGGGTCACCTAACTGCTTCAGGAACCTTATTTTGCTTATCTTGAGAAGACTGCAGGAACATTGAGAAACAGACCCTAAATGGCACCAGCAGGTGGATTGTTTACTTTTAGAGAAGATCTGTAGAGTCCGTCATTTGCATGTCTGTAACCGCCTGGCACTGCCTCTGTGTAATAAGACAGCCCTGTGTCATGATTACCATTTTGACAACAAGATGGATACTTCAAAGTTGCGCTTCTGCGTTCAATCAAATTTGAGAAACACACTAAACTCAGTCTTTTGCATGGGGCTGTTTTCTGCTGCTCGTGGCTAATTAGTCAAGATGAATGAACGAATGGGAGCTGCTGCCCTCCTAGCCCATCACTGGCTGTTACTTTATTCTGAAAAGGGCAATTATTGTCAGTTAAAAAATATTTGATGCCACAGAGGATTTAAATGAATGGGGGGAACAGGAGTAATCAGTTTTTCTACATGCGGCTGTCATGGGGTGGAGGTACGACAAGATTTCTCATGCAGAAGTGGCCAACCTCTTCCAGAAGGGACAGACTGGGAGGCACAGGGTGACAGCATCCTGCCCTGAGTGTCGAAAATGCAACCAAGGTATGTTTTGATTTAACATAAAGACAGCAATTGGGGCAAATTATCTTGGAACAAAGCTGAAGTTTTACTTAGTCAAGTTTCTTTCAAGAGAACCAGGAAGTAAGGAAGAGTGGAGAAAGAAATGGACACAGAACACTGGCTCTGGCTGGCCAGCTGAGTGCCTCTGAGCCTGATCTACTAACCCGAGTTTTCTCATAAAAGGCAGTCATTTCTACCTGTGGGAGTAACAAGTGAGCTGATGTTTAATCAAACTCTTGGAATCCTGCAAAACACCGTGTGGATTAATTCTGTCCCGAAAAACAGCTGTGCATTGACTATGTTCTTAGCCTTCCTGAATGTTTCGGAAGATTTTTTTGCGACTCTCAAAAGGAATTAACATTGCATATTAGAACAGTAAAACTATTCCAAGTCACATTTCCAGTTGGATAACTTCCGGTTCTTCGTCTGTTTTACCCACCAGCCCTCATTCTCCACTGCTGAGAACTCTACCATCTCATGAGAAACAGTGTCACTCAGGTGACTGGGAAACCTTCAGTGGCTTGACGTTGGGCTCTAGAATTCTGGTCTGTCTCATGGTCATGTGGTCCAGAACCACCTTGTTTTTGCTTTTTCTTAGCTTTCAGAGGGTTTCTCAGGGCCAGGTATTTTGGGGGAAACTTGGAGTGATGTCACCCCTTAGCAGTTCTGAGATACAAGTGTTAAATGACTACCTGACAGAGCTCTTCAACATTGTAGGATAACAAAGTCAGCAGTGGTATATAAGCTGGGGCCAATAACTCAGATCTCCCCAATCCATCGAAGTCTTATTTTCTCTGTATTTGGTTCTTACCTCCAGGAATACTTGTTGGAGGCAAATAAAGCAACCTGGATGAGATAGGTCCCTAATTCTTCCCAAGCGCCACCTTCTGTTTGGGAGCAGAAACAGATCAGCAATACAGTACTGAGGAGGGGGAAGGGATGCTGGGGGAAGTGAGCTCAGAGCTCAAACTAGAGCGCACGTGGATTTCAGCGACCTCATCTTGACATCAGAAAAAGAAAACTGCCCTGCAAGTTAGGAGACCTCTGCTTAAGTGAACATCGTGGCTTGAGCAAAGATGTAACACTGAATATTATTTCCTCACCTAGAAAATGAGGAAGTGGCCTCACCTCGTATGGTGGTTGTGCCACGTACCTCCCAGGTATCAGGCTCAGAATGGTCTTTCCTTTCCGAGTGCTGGACTCAGAAATCTCTATGTAATTGTCACTTTCGCTTTTCTGCCTGCCTATCTTGGCTCCCGGTAATGCTGGTCCTTGCTGCATTTTATCTCCTTCATATTTGAGAAATATATCTTGTTCTCTATTTAATTCTCTAAAACCTCCCAGGCAGAATGCATTCTCCAAACATAGGTACTGTTTCTGGCAAGGACACGAGCGTTTGGATTGATGTTGCGTCTTCTACATAGCTGTGATTCGACGTCAAGCTCGGCACATCTGTGTTTTGTTGTTATTATTTTAATTTAGAGGCTGCTCACATGTTGAACACTTCTTGAAGTGAGCATTAGGCACGAACACATATTTGTACATAGAATAAAACTGAGCCAAGATAGGAAACATCTTAGCCAAGGGAAAGCAAAGACAACCTCTCTCACCTGGACCAGCACAGTCAGAGTGCACAGTACTCTTTTTTTTTTTTAGTAACAAAGGTTGAGCTGCATGTAATCCTCCAGTTTTCCTTTATTTATGTTGTGGGGGTAATTACTCAACATTTTACAGTCAACTTGCATCTGCTGAATGCTCATTATTATGTGTGAGACCCTGTAATTTTTGTTCTCACGTTGCAGCTAAACCCCCTCACCAGCCCAGGAGAAGCGTGCTATTATTTTCCCACTGGGCTCATGGGAGCAACGGAGACTCAGAGAGAGAAAAAAATATTCAGTTTCATAAGAACCAGTTCTATGATGTTTGACATGTAGTCTTTCATTCCTTCCCTTTTATTTACTTATTTTTTATTAATTAATTAATTTATTTTTGGCTGTGTTGGGTCTTCGTTGCTGCACGTTGGCTTTCTCTAGTTGCGGCAAGCAGGGGTACTCTTCTTTACAGTGTGCGGGCTTCTCATTGCGGTGGTTTCTCTCGTTGTGGAGTATGGGCTTTAGGTGCGCAGGCTCAGTAGTTGTGGCGCACAGACTTAGTTGCTCCTCGGCATGTGGGATGTTCCTGGACCAAGGCTCAAACCCGGGTCCCCTGCACTGGCAAGTGGATTCTTAACCACTGTGCCATCAGGGAAGTCCCCCTTTCCTTCCCTTTTAAATTATAGAAGAATTTCACTTATAGACAAGTGGCAATAGTAGAATAATGAACACCTGTGTGCCTTTTATACAGATTCACCATTGTAAGTATTTTGCATTATCTATCTTTCATCTATCTCTATCTATCTATCTATCTATATCTATATATCCTCTATGTATCTATCATCTATCTATATATCTATTATCTATGTATCTATTATCTGTGTATCTATATCTATCTATTTATCTATCTACCTGTCTATCATCTATGTATTTTCCTATCATCTATCTATCTGTTTATCTATCTAGTCTATCTAATTTTCCTAAGCCATTTGAGCGTAAGTTGCATGTATCACATCATTTATCCTTTAATACTTCAGTGTGTTTCCCAAGAACAAGGACATTTTCTAACATGACCACAGTACAGTTATTAAATTTAGGGATTTTAACACTGACACAATGTTATTATCAAAAGTATAACCCATGTTCCAGTTTTGCAATTGTTCCAAAATGTCTTTTACAGCAATTTACCTGCTGGCCCAGGATCCACCAGACGCATGCAGTGCCGTGGGTTGCCGTGTCTCTTTAGACTCCTGTAACCTGGAAAAGGCCATCAGCCTTTGTCTTTTATGTCACTGATATTTTTGGATACAGGCCAGTTATTTCTAGAATACCCTCTCCGTGTGTGTTTGCCTGGTATTTAGATAGTGTGTGTTTGGGCGGGATTATCTCACAAGTGATGTTGTATCCTTCTCGGTGTATCATATCACAGGGCTCATGACGTCGGTTTGTCCCAACATTGGTGATGTTAATTTTGATCCTGTTTCTCCACTCAAAGGTACTACTTATTGTTTTTTGTTTAAGTAATTTGTTAAAAATATTTTGAGGCTATATAAATTCCCTGTTCCTTTATTGAACTTGCACCCACTAATCTTATTTTAGTTTTCAATCACAGTATTTGCCTAAATCAATTATTACCATGATGATTAAAATATGGTGATTTTCAGGAATTCCCTGGTGGGGACTCTGCACTTCCACTGCAGGGGGCAGAGGTTCGATCCCTGGTCGGAGAACTAAGATCCTGCATGCTGCATGGTGCAGCCAAAAAAAAATCTGGTGATTTTCTTTCCTTTTACATAACTTGAGAATCTATTGTCAGGACTTATTGACTGTTTATGGCAGCTTTGAGAATTAGGTGTTATTATGGTCCATTCTGAGACATAACATGATAGTCATAGCCATCAGTGGAGAAGCCAGCCTTTGAATTTAGGACTTTTAACCAAAATGAACTATACCTCTCACTCTACAGCGGTTATTTGTAATTAATTATAACTGTGACACTTTATTTTATCTTTGGCTTTAGGCTTCTTTGTTCAATAAGTTATCACCAGATGGACCACCATACAGTTTAGCTTTGGTGGCCTAAGACGTGAACCCACTTCACACTCTTACCATTTGCTTGTGGGGCAGGTCGGAGTCATTCTCACTGCTGGGTGCCCAGAGTCTGCTGCCCGTAGGCACGGAATAAGTATTCACTGCATAAATTGAATGGGTCAACATCGGTTTGAAGTCAACTTTTCTCTTTAAATGCAGCCCAGTAGAAAGCTTTTAAGAAGCGAAGGCAGGGAATTCCCTGGCAGTTCAGTGGTAGGACTTGGTGCTTTCACTGCCGGGGCCCCAGGTTTAATACCTTGTTGGGGAACTAAGATCCTGCAAGCTGTGCGGCCTGGCCAAACAACAAAAACAATAACAAACAACAACAAACAACAAAACTAAAGCAGTGAAAATGCATAACATTAAATTCCAGCTCATGGGGAAGTCTTCCTACCAAATTGGATGAGGGTTTTGGTCTAATCTCATTCCGGACATGGGCTTCCTACTACTACTGTGTGCTGTAGTGTCTTTGGTCCACGCATGTGGGGCGCCCGTGGGGTCAGTTCACGGGGAACCCGTGTTCCACTTTTTGATGGAAGAAGGAGGCTTTTTGTTTGTGTGTTTCTTCTTATATGGCAGAGCCATCTAGGGGTGGAGGTGACGTGTCTTTACTGTTGAGAGGCAGAGTCAAAGTCAGATATCCAGGGGCAAGAGAGACCAAGCTGGAAGGAGAGCAGGACGCGAGGAGTATTCACTGAAGACAGAATGCTCCAGGGCTGAGGCCACAAACATCACACTGACCTCAGGATTCTTCAGGGGTGAGAGGGAGAGGCCCCAGGGGGTAGCTTCAAGCCAGAACCCTGTGGGGAGGCCAACATGATGACAGCAGTGCCAGGCTTACGATGGAAATGTGTCATCTCCAGACGCTGGACATTCCACTGGCTTTGTAATTGGCAGAGATGAGGTGATCACTGCCCTTTTTTTTTTGTTTTTGCCAGAGGGGAGAAGCCAGGGGAAAAAAGAGAGAGTGTTTGAGAAGGGTGGAAGGGAGTATTGTGGGGCCACTTGTGTCCTTGTAATGACCTTGAGTTTCTAAGACTAAGTAGAGGAAAATGATCTTTATATCCTCTCCCACCTCCCTAAGGACCCTGGTGCTAACTCTAAGTGTGTAATAGGTGAGTCTGTGAGGTGTTGCCCAAAGCATTTTCCTTGGGACTCCAGTGCCTTGGGATGTTACCTGACACGTAAACCAAGCATCAGCCTCCACGAGGCTCTGGGCTCTTTGTCAACTAACTCCTCCTTCCCTCCCCAGTCACTCCTCACTGTGACGTCTTCACTTGCTCTCAGCCCCAGCTGGCCCAGAGTCCACACGGCACAGCCCCCGGGCCAGAGCTCCTGGGTTCTGATCTCCCCCTCTCAGAGGTTGTTCCCTTATGTGACCATCAGAAGGGGGTAAACTGCGGCAGGTCCTGCCCCATTTTACCTTCCTACCCTACGGCCTTCACAGCACCATCATACGGTTTGACGTGATGGGTATATGGGTTCCCGGGAGAGAAGAGTTTGAGTAAAAGGAATGACAGCGTAAAAGAAAAAACAAACAAGCAGTTGAATTGTTTCTTCATATGGGTTCCAAGTTAAACCCTTAGAAGGAAACTTGACTGAGCACCTTAATTCTTGCTCCTCTATTTGAAGGTCTAGGTTCTTCCTAGAGACCCTTTCCTTCTTCAGAGGCCTGTGCTGAACAATCTTCCTCCTAATTATTGGGGATATTCTAACCTAAGTATTCAGTCTTCTCACGTCCAGGCCTTGGTGGGACCAGAGATCACAGGAAGTATTTATACCACATTATTCAGTCCCCAATTGCACCGGCCATTGAAGAGTGCAGTCAGTAACTACATGTAACTATTTGAATTTCAATTAATTAAAAGTAAATAAAATTAAAAATTCAGCTCCTCAGCTGATCAATAGTTAAGGTCGCTAGTGACTACCACATTGGACAGGGCAGACAGAAAATATTTCCATCATTACAGAAAATTTTAGTGGACCACTCTGGTCTACCATAGGTGGGAGGTAAACGATGGCCAGCAGACCAAATCTGATCCATTACCTGTTTTGTAAATAAAGTTTTATTGAAACAAAACCATGCTCATTCATTTGTGTATGATTTTCTTTAGTGCTACACCATCAAAGTTGAGTAGTTGCAACAGAAATCACATGGCTTGCAAAGCCATATGTACTAATTGGTTCTTTGTTTAAACAGTTTGCTGAGCCCCAGTTGACAATAATGCACTACATGGGTGTTGGTACCTTGTTCAAGGTGGGCATTTTTGAGGTTCCCTGACTTTAGGAGGTGCATATATGGCTCCCCAACCTTCCAAATCACCTGATGGCTAACTTTTGAATCAAACACCCCTACCCCAAACACACATATACACACCCCTCACCCAGGGACAACTATATGTAGGGTTTGAGCGGAACCATTATATCATTTTCCTAACTGCAACACTCACAAAAGAGATGATCTCTTACATTCATCTGATTTTCAGACTGTGTCCTGGGTCTAGTGGTACAGAAGCAACAGACTCATTAGAGAATCTCTTTGGTACCCACATAGAGCTATAAAGACCCAGCAGAAGTTTTGTTCTTTTTAGTATTTTCAGCTCAGTTTCTGCAAAATTCTGATGGTTCTCTCCTCTGTGTAAGGATAGGTGAGTGCATATTACCCTCAAATGCCAGTGACCTCTTGGTTTTAATTGGTCTGTGATTGTTCCTCTATTTGTAAGTGTTATGCAAGCAGAAAGTGGTATCTTTTTTTTTTAATAAGGAATTTTTTTAACATCTTTGTTGGAGTATAATTGCTTTACAACGGTGTGTTAGTTTCTGCTGTATAGCAAAGTGAATCAGCTATATGTATACATATGTTCCCATATCTCCTCCCTCTTGCATCTCCCTCCCACCCTCCCTATCCCACCCCTCTAGGTGGTCACAAAGCACCGAGCTGATCTCCCTGTGCTATGCAGCTTGTAAACTCTTAACAGATTTCTTTAGCACAGGGTTTTTAGTGCCTCTACCTTGCAAACATAGAAGTGTGAATCTCTAGTCTCTAAGAGACAGGATCTTTAGTTAACAATAAAATCCCTATTTATAAAACAGTCCTCCTCCTGTTTCCTCCCTCCCTGTCTTTCTCTTAAAGCATCTATTGCCACTAATATTCCTAGGAACACAGATTCGGAACAGCTGATGTAGACATTGAAGGTAAAATTATTTAAAGATGGGGAAGTGATGTTCTTAAACTCATCCAGCATGTATGGAAATCCCAACACTGCTACACCCAATTAAAAATGTCTAGAGAACATGCGATTTGCCAAAATAATGCCTTAGAAAGCAAACATGGATGTGGATGACTGGAGATGGAGGCGAGGGTTGGGGGCAGCTGGTGGCCAAGGCAGCAGGGCTGGTCTACGTCCAGGTCTAACTGGGTTGGTTATCCTGCATCAAGAGAGGAAGAAGGCTCATTGCCTTGTTTCTCTCCTGACGGACTCTTCCATGGAAACATACTTGAAGTCAAGGGCACCTGGGAGACTGATAATGTTGTGATGCAAAATGCAAAGAATTAAATACTGAAATTTGAGTCCCAATTCTTTCTCATCCTATATCTTTGTGCCAGAGCTTAGTGGAGCTGTGGCTGTCCAGTGCATCCTTGGACATGGCTCCTCCGTGGCCCTGGTTCTGCCCTCTCTGCCTCCCGCCTACCTCCCTTCTTGGACTCATGAGATGCAGTCTATTCCTGGCATCTGAGACCTAGTACAGGAATGAGAACAGCTTCTCTTTTCCTTTGACTCCACTTCTAAACCAGGTGAGCTTGATTTGGTCATGCCAGACAGGTATACTTTTCCCTCTCATGTGTTTATTGAAGGTTTGTGCCTGTAAATATTGTCTCATCAGGGACTGGCATGTGGCTTTCCTTTGAAATCAGGCTTTCATGACAAGTGGAACTTTTGCAAAAAGGAATTATCTTGCTGAGGACTCAGCTGCTTCTGCTGAGATGACCAGAGAGGGAGAGAGAGATCAAGTGAATGCCCACTGAAATGGCAGGTGTGCTAGAGGTGGCCCCAGACCTGACCTCCCGATGCCAAGCAAACCCAGTCAGCTATGGGGGGCTCCCCAGTGTCCGGGAGGCCGAAGCCAGCTGCTGGCATCCTGGGGGTCTGTTGTGTTTGTCTTGACACTTTGCTGCAGTCTCTGAAATACCTGTGACTGTACGTGGCTTTTCCTGATAAAATACAAGTTATTGTGAAAAAGCAACAACAACAACAACAACTCTAGGGGCACTACCTTTGCGCTCCGTTCACCAGGCAGACAACTATCTAAGGGGCGTGTCATGTCCAGTGCCATCCCAGGGCGGGCACTGAGGATAGAGGGACACCAGGCCTGGAGAACTGGCCGTGGTGAGGCTTCCACAGTGCCTAGTGAGGAAGGAGGGAGGACAGGAAGAGGGGGAGGGGAAAGGAAGAGGAGGGGGGAGGGGGGACAGGGAGGGAGGAGGGAGAAGGAAAGGAAGGGGAAGGGAAGGAGCAGGAGACAGCAGAGAAGAAGTAGGGGGTGTCCCAGAGTCCCTCCATGATGCCCAAGAAGCCTTGGGGAGACACAGAGGACAGGTGGGTGACCTGGGCACATAATGGGTGCTCTTGGGCAGAGCAGCAGTGATGCCTCCGGTTTAGTCTGGATAGCACTGACAACTGAACCCAGGCCTATTATCGAGATTAGGAAACTAGGATAAAGTTTTGTGGAGTTCCCAGAACAAGGCTGATAGGAATGATATGTGCAAATGATAGGAGCTGGAAGCCAGAGGCTGGGCTTTCCAGTTTTCTGCTTGTGAAGCAGGCAATTCTGCATTGCAACCAAGTCCAGTGACGGGGGCACAGTGCTGCTGAAGGGCGACCAGGTCTAAGGATGTCCAGCAGTCCTGAAGACAAGCGTCATCCGTCAGCTGTGTGGGTGCAGGAGTTACACAGGGTTGGGGGGAGGGAGGGGGGATAGGAGCTCAAGCCCTAGGAAAGGTGAGTGCAATTACACAAGGAAGGGATGCACGGTGCCCGGAGGAGGGGAAGGGTTAGGAAATAATGTGATGTCCTGGGCACATTCGATATTTTACTTCCCTTTTTCAAATTCCTTGTGCCTGGTAGGGCTTTGAGTCTTAGTAACTCTCTCTATTCTTACACCTCAAGGATGGACATAAGTCCCAGGACTGGCCAATCACAGCATCTTTAGCAAGGGACTGGTCCATTGGCCAGGGAGCATATGAAACACTCCCCAGAATCCTAATCTAACACATACTGTGTTTGGCCCAAGGTCCTTCACTGGCTTTGCTTTAACTTTCTTTTTTGTCCTTCTTGGTGCAATGCTTTTAATTCTTGGAGCTGTTAAAAAGATTCAATAAAGCTAAGGATATAAAAATTAAAAATAAAACTAACAAGGCCAATGTGTCTCATCCCATGAAATTTAGCTCTATTTTTTGCCCTTTTCTTCTTTACTGACATAGTCCAAGCACCTGGAACAGAGGTTTTCAGTGACTGTTTGTTAAATAAATGGATACAGATATTGAAGGATGATTAGAAGGGGCTGCTAATCTGGAATAAAATGATGCAGAAGCTGCTAGGGACCATTTGACCACCACATGGAGAGAGAATTTTTTTTATGGAATGGCACCACGCAGAGAAAATCAGAGAAGAGAGGTGGGGAGAGGATGGGAGGGAGGGGAGGGGACAGACCTGGCAGCCGCAATCCCATTTCCAGCTGTAGCTCCTTCAGAGCTTCTGTCATCTCTGCCTCAGCATCCTTTCCGAGCGGGCAAGCACAAAGTCTCTATTGGTTGTTCTAGTTCACTTTGTATTTCACAGTTGAAAGAGGTGAGGCAAGGGTCCCAGGGATTTGCTGGCCACATTGAGGAGAGGATGATTCATGCTGGAAAAGTGCCACCTCCACCTGTGACTCAGGTGTGACTGTCGCCAGCCCATGAGACGCCCAAAGACTGCCACTTCCCAGCCCCTGGGACCTTATATTGTACTGTTTTAAATACAAATATTCATGAGTATTGGGAAAAGGCTTTCCATTTTATCAGGATTAGTTTAAGTAAGAGCCAGAGGGACCACCAGGATTTAGTCTAAAGATCGTGTTTTATGTCTCAAAAAAGCAGAGGTGAATGGCCGGTCCACTCCCTAGATCAGCCCACGGTCTGGCCAAGGCGACTACGACTGGTGCATTTACTGAGGGATGCATGAGTTCCCCTGAAATGAAGATCGATGGCTGAAAGCCAGGGACAGGACATTCACCAGCAGTTGGCTGGGCCTGATGACTGCTTGGTGGGGAGGACTCTGAGCCCCGCAGAGCAGAGCTGGGAGGGCGGTGGTGCAGGGGTCAGAGATGAAGGACAATCCTCTCCCGGGCCTGGCCTGTGCCACACAAGGTCGCATTAGAGGCAAACATTCTCCCTTTTATTACTGTGGACATTTTGTCCTTTTGTTCATTGTTCATCCTTAATTCATATTCATTAAGCGCCAACCATGTGGGGAGCACGTAGGAGCTCCCCCAGGGGTCGTGGAGATGGAGCCCCCAAATCAAATCATTCACAGTAGAAACAGGAGGTTGAATAGATGGTCTCACAGGAATGCACACCCCACAGCTGCCTGCTGGCTCTTTTCCCTCGGCTTTGGCTCCCTGGCCCATGCAGGCGTGTCAGCTGGGGGTCTGCACCTCAGTCCCTGAGGGATTTGTGCTAAGGGTGACACTAACTGAAATATTGAGTGAATTTACCAGGCCAGCGCACTTGTATATAATTACAACGTTGGAGAATTAGGATGGAATCCCAGGAAAATCAGGATGAAGGAGAGTGAAATGGGCTTTACCAAATTTCACAGCTGAAACCAGGCCCCGATTGTGGTCATCCAGCCAGAGGAAAGCAGAGGAGAAAGCCAAGAATGTTTCTTTGTAGCACTTTTTCTGCCTCAGTGATTTCCACATAGACCCCAGAAGGATAAACACAACCTTAGATATTCTAGAAATGAGCCTCTTGCTTGAGGGCTATCTGAATGTCTTTGTTTCTCTTTTCAATGAAATGCCTTTCCCAGATATATCATCTGGCTTTATTGCTTGGCTGTGAAAGAAACAGATACTTCTATCTGCAATGGTTTGAAAAGACACTTTTTGCAAATGAGCAGATCTGCAGAGAATGTGAATGTGAATGTCTTCTAATGGGAGGGGAGGAGAATAGCTCCTGTCCTCTGCAAGCATAATTCTGTGCTCACACTTGGCACAAAGGTGGAGGCAAGGTGCACTCAGCCTCCAGACGGTGATTCAACAGATGGGGAATATCAATTTCTTTGTCCCTAGGGTTAATGTCTTTCATAACCCATTCAAGGACTTAGACTATATTTCAAATGAAAAAGACTTTTTTCTTCTTATTTCAAATTACAGTTGGAAGAGTTCCTTGGCAATACATTTTAGAAATATAGAGGAAAAATAACAGAGGAGTAATAGAGTTTTGAGTTAGGAGACACTCATCAGCTGTATGATTGTGGAAAATAAGACAGTTTTCTTACCTGTAAAATGGGGAGACTCAGACCCACCTCATGGAGTTATTGTGGGGTCATCTGAACAGTGAAGTGTTGAGACATAATTGTGAGGTTCGGTAAATGGGGGCTGTCACTGTTCTATTGATATAAAGGTACTGCCAATCTTAGCAATTCTGAAAGGCAGACTGTCTTAGGAAAAAACGTAAAGGTGTTTTGATTCATAGGCTGTGTATCTATGTGTCTATGGTAAAAGGCAGAGAAAAGTTGTGATTATTATGATTTCTGTCCATACTAAGTTTGAACTCTGGAAGTTTCCTTTATAACATGAACCTCCGCTCATCAACTGCTCAACTCTGCTGTAAGATGTCGGTCAGCCATCTCTGCAGGGGGAGAAGCCCGGGGAGAAAGGAGCTGTCAGACTGAGAAGTAACATGTCCTGACTCTTCCAGCCAAAAGGATCTCCACCATTTAAACTTTAAGTGAACTTAAAATAGACCCTGAGCCCTTCTCCCCCATGGCAGTAGACAGGGTGCCGTGGTTACAATTCCCTGTGATGGTTCCCAGCCCTACCTGTCTGGGGTGGAGCTCAGAGCCTGTGGATAACATGTTAGCCCTTCAGCCCTCAGATCTTTGGAAGATTCTGCACATGCAATTTCCTTTGCTCTTCAATCCTCTTTGTCCCCTTATTTCCATACACTTCCAGACTTCTTCCATATGATGCATGCTGTCACAGCTGACCTTGCCACTGTGCATGACAACAACGCTCTTCTCTCTTCATCTTTGTCCCTGTGTTACTGAACCAAACTTGGGTCAGCTCACTGCTGAGCAGTAAAGCCAATCTACTGACCCCGGGTTGTGGTGAAGGAAAGTGCAACGTTTATTGCAGGCACCAAGTAAGGAGTCCAGGTGGCTGGTGCTCAAAAGACCTGAACTCCCTGCTGGATTTCTGGGAAAGGTTTTTAAAGATAGGATGGACGAGGAGGGTTGTGGGTGCATGGTAAGCTCATGGACATTCTTCTGATTGGTTGGTGGTTAGGTAATCAGGAGTCAACATCATCAACCTTCTGGTTCCAACCGGTCTGGGGTCTATGTGCTTGTGGGCAGCATGCAGTTAACATTTCCCACCCGGTAGGGGTTTCAGTAGCTGAAAAACAACTCAAAGGATATGGCTCAGGATATTATCTATAGCCTTTGAGGAGGAACTAAAGGTCCTTGACTTTGTTTAGTGTCTAAAATCTTATTATTATGTCTTACTTGACTGTTTTCCTTTGTTTCTGCATTTTCTCACTTTCATTAAATTTATTTTTTGGACCCAGGGAAGGTCTAGGAGGCTAAAGTTTTTCTACAAACAAGATGCAGGTGGAGGATGATGGCATGGTGGGGGGGGCAGTCTATCTCTGGAAGGGTCCCTGCAGGGTCCTGCTGGGTTACAGCTGCATGCTTCTCCCAGCGCTTGTCTTGACGGAAACTGCACTGCTTTTGAGGACCCCACTTCCTTGGTGGTCCTTTGGAGATGCCTGACCATTTCTCTACACCCCGTCTACACACAGCCTGGTAGGAATCATGGTGTCCTCCTAGCTTCCCCTTTCAATCTCTAGGGTGCTTCCTGCCTCTGAAAAGACCCTTTCTTCCCATTTCAGGGACTGGCATCCCTCCCTCCTCCCTGTCACCAAACACCTTTAAAGTCACTTGCCTACATTTATTAAGGAGTCTGAAAGGACCCCTGTCTTCTCACCCTGCACCATTAATGTCTATGGGTATGCATGTTCTTTACCTACTTAAACTCAGCAATTTTCACCTCTATTTTACTTCTGCCTGCAGGACCATGGTTACCTTTGACCAGATCATGGTCTAGAATTGCTCTGGGTCAACAAACTTAATCTCAAGGAGCCCTTTCAACTAGCTCTTCTTTCCAGACAGAACCGGCTGGGTTATGAGTGCTCTTCCAAGCTCCCTCCTGCTGCCCTGTCCTCTCCACTCCTGCCCAGGTTGACCTAGGTCTCCATGCTGATTGATGTTAGCACAAATTCTCTCGGAGCACAAAGCACTACATTTCCTCTTCCCTGAGATACTATTCCAAGCTTCTTGCACTTTTCTAATGTGTTGTCTTAGCCTCTTTTCCTTCTGCATTCAGCCAAAGATGTCATGAGAAAGGTGATGAGGACACTTCGTAGTTCCTGATCCAGAATCACCTGCATATTGAACAAGCAGAACCTGGCAGGGTGATGTATGAAAACCCTTTGTCTTTGCTGTCAGAGTTGCCACCACCCTCCCCTGCTCATCCAGGCAGGTCCTCCTGCTTTCCAGGCACCTCAGTCTAATCTTTCCCATTTAAAAACTTGAATTGCAGATCCAACATAATCCCAAATTATCTCCTTCCCTTGCAGTACTGGGTGAGTTCTAATGGACTTGGTGTGGGGAGAGGACGTGGCCTGGATGAGGTCATATCACCCAACAGTGGTGGTCTTCTCCAGGGCATCCTGTCTCCACACCCCTCTCCAGCTCTGGTGATTGCTGGGCCTCTGAGTCCCTCCATGGAGAGCAGCCCTTCTGCTGGGAGTGGGGGCAGTCCCTCAAGCCTGCTGTTAAGGAGGAAAACTGTCATAGGAGCCAAACCATGGGGTCACCTGCCCTCTCTCCATCTCACCTGCATGCCAACTCCATCCCTCCTGCAGGGCTATGGTGGTGGTAGGTTTCTTGCAGTGCTATTCTTCCCTTAAACCCTCCTTTTGCTTTCAGGTCTAGATATTTGTTTCTCTTCTAGGTTTTATGTTATGGATACCCCAAGATGAGAAAATATGAAGTCATTAATTTCTGGGTCTACCAAAAACAATCACCATCCAAACCAATCCCGTCGCCTCTGCCCTGACTTTCCTGAGACAGAAACACTCACTGGCAGTCACTCCACCTCCTGGGGTCCCATGGAGGGCTTAATTCTCATTCACCTTGGGACCTGATCTCTCTTTTCTGCTGGATTCCTGTCGATGGCCCTCAGGCAGCCACATCCTGCCCGTCTCTGATTCTTAAACAGCATGGCCGTCAGGTTGGAGGGGTCCTGCTTCCTCCTTCTCTGGGGGGCCTGGAGCCTGCCCTGAATTCATAGCCCTTCTCTCCATGGGGCTCCTCTTTTTCCTACAGTTTAATTAGACCCTTTCCTTTCATCCGTGACTGCTTCTTTCCTGACTCCAATGACAAAATCAAGTTTCAACCCACCCCAGCCTCTCATGGTTTCCTGGGGAAGCAGGATTCCTGGAGAAGATGTGTGAGTTACACTCTCTCCCCAGAGCTCCTTTAGCTTTTGGTGATTACTTCACTTTATTAAAAAAAAAATCATACTCCTGTACAATCCAACCTTTGTGTCATTATCTGCTCCACGACATTTATCACTCCTTGATGGCTGGGCTGTCTGAGTCCTTAAAACCCAAAGACTGGTCCAAAGAATATTATTTATTTGTTTTTTTCTTTAAAAAACAATCCAATCCTGCTGAGCTCTTGTAGGCCAGCATGACTTTAAGTGTCTGTGGACAAACCCAGGGATGGGTGCGGGTAGGGGAGGCTGCATCCTCCCTAGACACGAAGACATTTTAGAAGTGATGAAGGCATTTGGGGCTCGCCTGTGGAATTGGCACTGAGGATGTGGTGATTTGAAGGCCAGAGCTGGGTCTCTGCAGCCCTTCTGACAATGAACCACCTCTGCTGTTTAAAGTCTGAGTCTGCAGTCCTGGCTGAAAAACACATTCAAGAGAGCAAAAATAGTTCCCACGCCAATAGCTCAAAAGCCTGTTGTCTGTTTTGAGTCCAGCTTTAATCTAATTTTTGTCTTACCTCATAGGCTCAGTCTCGGTAGAAATTGCTTGTCCAGTGTTTTAAAAGTTTGTACCTTTTAAAAACAGGCAGGTGCCTCTTACAGGCATACCCAGGGACCTGGGCTTCTGGTCCCGTCAGGCTGCTGGAGCCCCTGCAGGAGGGCAAAGCTCCCTGAGCTCCATGTGAAGCCTGTCCTTCCAGGTCCCTGAAGAATCAGGCCTGTACCTCCCCACCTATGTCCTCATCCAACTCGGGGTATGGGCATGGATACTCACCAGTTTCCAGTCAAAAACCCCTGGGCTGAAGCTTACAGGGAACCCTAACCCTCTTGCCCCTGTTCCTGCCTGAGTTCAGAAACTCACGGGAGATCTGATTACATTGGAAGAGGTGGGGACGTGAGCTCACAGTGGGAGGACTGAGCCGACGGGAGCCGAGCTGGGCTATGGGTCAGGTGGGTTTCTCCTCGTCGCACCCAGATTGACAGAGGTGGGGGGGACAAAAACCCTCTGGATGGGTGGTACCTGCAGAGCACGGCATCACCTCCACTTGGGCCAGAGGAGAGCTGATGCCTTACACCATGGAGGCCAGGAAGCAGCAGAGGGAGGCCGGCCTCAGAAGCCGGCGGATTCTAACCCACCAGCCCCACCCAGTAGAGAAAGGTGGATGTTTGGATGCCGCACTTGTTCACAGGGAAGTTCTATCCTCTTGTCTTTGGGGAGGGTGAGTAGGGAACTGAAGGAAGAGCCTAAATTTACCCTCCTGGGCTCTTCCTCACTAGTCAGTGTGTACCAGCAGTGCCAGCATCCCTTGGGAGCTGCTCAGAAATGAAAAACTTGTGTCCCAGCCAGACCTACTGAACCAGAAATTCTAGGGTGGGGTCCAGCAGCCTTGCTTTAATAGTCCTGCCAGGTGAAGCCAATGCACAGTCTAGGACAGAGGGTCTCAACCTTGGCACTGTTGGTATTTGGCCCAGATAAACCCTTGGTCTGTATGCATGCACACGCATGTGTGTGTGTGCACGTGTGTGTTCTGTAGGATGTTCAGCTGCATCCCTGGCCTCTACCCAGTGAATGCCAGCAACAGCCCTGACATCCCCAAATCTCTCCAGCCATGACAAGTGTCCCCAGGACAGGTAAAACTGCCACCAGAAACTTCCTAGCTGAAGCAGCAGTCCAGTGGAAAACCTTTCCCTTCACAAAGAAGAAAGAGAGGGAGGGGGAGAGGGAGGGGGAGGATGGAGGGGATGGGGAAGAGGGTGGGGAGAGGAAGATGGGGGGGAGGAGGAAACACACTGGGAAGAAATATAGAATTTAACAGTGGTTATTTCCAGGTGGTGGGTCTCATTTTGTCTTTGCATTTTTTTTTTTTTTTTTTGCGGTATGTGGGCCTCTCACTGTTGTGGCCCCTCCCATTGCGGAGCACAGGCTCCGGACATGCAGGCTCACGGGCCCAGACGCTCCATGGCATGTGGGATCCTCCCCGACCGGGGCACGAACCCGTGTCCCCTGCATCGGCAGGCAGACTCTCAACCACTGCGCCACCAGGGAAGCCCTGGTCTTTGCATTTTTAAAAACACTTTTCTGTATTTTCCAAAGGTACTTAAAATGTTGTATGTTACTTTCATACTCCTAAGAAATGCACATTTGAAACGGTATTTGGATAGCCTCCATAGACTTCCAGACCCCCTTTTGTGGATGTGCTCCTTGGAACCCTAAGCCCAGTTTCCTGATCCTCCTTGCGACCCTGCACCCTGTCGGGGGCGCCCACGACCCCAGGTTCTGAGACCCACCAGGATGCTGTGCTGTCCTACCTCCCCCGGGAATGCTCCTGGCGCTGGGTCATCCTCCAGCCTAAAGCTCAGCAAAGAGAGATGTGAGCGTCAGGATGGCTGTTGTCCAAGGTCCTTCAGAAGGAGACACCACAAGAAGGCTAAGATCCTAATGACAAAGCCACATCTGCTCAGAACACACAAAAGCTGAATATAGGACTTAAATCGCGAGTGTGAACGATCCTTCTAACCGTCCTCCTGGAGATACCCAGCTCTCCCCTTCTGGCGCTTCCAGCCTGGCCTGGATTCCCACCAGATCCTTGGAACCTGCAGGGGAGCTGACAGTCACATGAGTTCCCAGGTGTGTCCTTAGGGTTTTTAACATCTAAAAACAGGAATTTTTCATCTTTTGATTCTTTTAAGAATTTAAAAACTTAAATCATTTTGAGAGGCTCCTGAGTATAAAACTGACATCAGGACCGGGGTGACCATAGTGTTAACTTCTGTTTTGAAATAGGAACGGAGGAATATCATGTCCAGCTGAGGTATTGAGGGTCTACTACGTGCCACACATGGGCCTGAGTGATTTAACATCAATGTACATAATCTTTACAGGGATCCTGAAAAGGAGGTATCCTAATTCCCATTCTACAGGTGAGAAAAGTTAAGGTCAGAGACTTCAAGACATTCCCCCGAGATCACACAGCTAATCATGGAAAAGCTGGCTTGAGAGAGGTGCCTGTGATTTACAGTTGGGAGATGGAGCAACACAGAAGAATGTATAAAAAGCCACGGTCTGTAGTACATTGAGAAGTAACAGTGTGGTGAGCTTGTTAAGGAAATCCAAAATGCTGCACACTGCATCATCAGAGAAGGGCATCTTGAGAGAGAGGTGAGGGGGACAGAGCCCTTGGTGAGTAAACATTGGGGCACATGTGTCTTTTTGAATTATAGTTTTGTCTGGATATATGCCCAGGAGTGGGATTGCTGGATCATTTGGTAGTTCTATTTTTAGTTTTTTAGTTTTCTGAGGAACATCCATACAGTTTTCCATAGTGGCTGCACCAACTTACATTCTCACCAACAGTGCAGGAGGGTCCCCTTTTCTCCACACCCTCTCCGGAATTTGCTATTTGTAGACATTTTAATGATGGCCATTCTGACTGGCGTGAGGTGGTATCTCATTGTAGTTTTGATTTGCATTTCTCTAATAATTAGCGATGTTGAGCATAAACATTTATTGTTTCCGTGCAATGTTAGTGTAAGCATTCTTTCAGGACTTATTACCCGACCACAATGCCTTTAGAATCCTGGGAGAAAAATGAGAAACTGCACACATTCTAGAAAACTCCATCTTGCTGGTTTCTGACCAGAAAAACTCCTCCAGTCCTTAAATGAGGGCCATTTCATCAGAGACAGATCCAGCACTCAGAGCCTCTCTCCATGAGCCTACGTGTCCAGGAACACTGGAGCTGGCTCTGTTCCCTTGGCAAAGCCAGTGGTTTGAGGTGTGGTCATCTGGGCTGCTTGGCCTGGAGGTGTCATACTGAGTTAACCACATCCTGGGTGGAACACTGATTCCTGCAGATTAAAGCAAGTGGGAACTCAGATCACATCAAATATGTGACATACCCTCCAATCAGAACAAGACACATTTGCCCTCCCAGCTTTGACCCCACCAAAAACTGAATCAACAGGGCCAGCTCCCCAGTAATGGTGTCATTGTTGTTGGAGGATAATTTGACAAACAGGACCAATGGTAAGTGTCCTTGTCCGTTCAGGCTGTATAACAAGATTCCATAACCTGAGTGTCTTAAGGGACAGGAACTTAGTCCCTTAGATCAAGGGTGCAGGTCAATTCAGTTCCTGGTGAGACTCTCTTCCTTATTTGCAGACTGTGGGCTTGTTTGCAGACTGCGGGCTTCTGGCTGTGTCCTCACTTGACTGAGAAAGAGAGAGAGAGAGCTCCAATCTGTCTCTCACCTCCGAGGTCACTAATCCCATCGTGGGGGCTCCACCCTCATGACCTCATCTAAATCTAATCACCTCCCAAAGGCCCCACCTCCTAGTACCGTCCCCTTGGGGGTTGGGGCTTTAACGTATGGATTTGGGGGGAATGCAGACATGCAGTCCATAACAGTAAGAATTGAAGAGGAAGTAGTTTCCAGCTCAATATAAGAATCAACTTTCAAAAGATGTCATTACCTAGTCATTCATTTCATTCAACAGATATTAAGTGAACACAGGATGCAAAGCATTGTGCTCAGACCTGGGCACACAGTGGTTGTTAAGATCGACCTGGGCCTGCTTACAGTCTAAGTGAAACCAAAATGATCAACCAAGTTTACATGTTTTATTGGTTTGCTTCTGTGGTAAATCTGTGAAGTGGGAGCACAGAGAGCTCTGAGAGTTTGGGATGGAGACTCCTGACCTGCGTACAAGGTCGGGAAAGTCTTCCCTGAACAAGTTGTCTTTGAGAGGAGTCTCATGGGGAGAAGGAGGTCTCAGGCCTAGGAGGCATCCCTGCAAAGTAGGAAGGTGTGCAGGGCATTCTAAGAACTGAAAAATGCCAGAGTTACTTAAAAAATAGAATGAGTTGCCCTGTGGGATGGAGAGTAGCCCATCCTTGGAAATTCTCAAACAGGTTGAGAGGCTTTATAAAGGAATTTATACATAGGGCCTGTACAGTACATTTCAGTTTTAAGACTCATGAATTCCTTCATCTGAAAAAGTCATATTCCAAATTATAAATTTCAAGGTAGTGCTACTGTTCCAAGAAGATCTCATCAGTGATAAGAGGTTGGAATGATCTCTTCATTCACTTCTTCCAAAAATATTACTCTATTTCCACTACACGTCACACTTTGATGAAAAAGAAATGGCCTAGGTCCAGAGGTTCTGAGCCCATGTAACCCAAGGTGACAGAGGTGGTCCCGATTGTGGGGGGACACGAGCCAAGCATGGGAGAAGGTCAGCTGCAGCTTTGGAGGGGTCAGCGAGGGGTCACAGGAAAGCTTGTTTGACCTGGGCCTCGAAAGGAGTTTTCTGGGCAGGGAAGGAGCCTGGATGCATCTGGAGGGGAGCATGGGTGCTCAATGGCACTCGGGTCCCAGAGAGCACAGGTGATGGATGGTGTGATGGCTGCCAAGGGCACAGGTGTGGCTACAGGATGGGACAGCCCCACTCCTTCTATCTACGTGAACCTGCCTGTCATGTGGGACAGTATGGGAAGACGAAAGCCCTTTCGCATGGTGCCTGGCTGTGGTCAGTGAATGAATGACCAGCTGCAGAGCTGCAAGAGACGTCATCAAGACAGCATCTCGAGGGGGCCCAACGGGGATGCCGAGAGCAAGAGCTTCACCTGTGGTGTAGACATGATCTTGTGGATTATGGACACCATTCCTTTTAGGCAGATGTCTCTAGAGGTTGTAAGAATGTTACCTACCAGCACTCTTGGCCTCCTTAAGCAATAGAAATTGATCAGAGGCTAGGCAAGAAATTCAGGCAAGGCTTTATTGGGGCCCCTGCTGCCGCAGCGGGGAGCGGGAACAAATAACAGGTTCCCTGGCTTGCTTGCTTGCTGAGGGGCTCAAGCTGGTTCCTTACATGGGGTGAGGGTAGGGGTGTGCCCAGGGTTCTGGCCGGAGGGGCGGCTTACGTGTTTTGCCCCGCTTCTTTAGTGGTGCTGTGTGCAGGGGGCATGCGCAGTGCCCTGCTTTTGCTCCCGATGTGCCGTTTTTGCTCTTGGCTCTTCAGAAGTGGCTTTTTGGTCTCTTTGTATCTTGTTGTCCAGAATTTGCCCCAACTGCATACGCACACATTTATTTTTAGTCTCTTATTTTGTTGCTCAAGGAGACGTTTTCCCAGGTGCAACCACTGCAGCAAAGGGTCCCAGGTCCCATCCTGTCTCAAGAAGACCAGTGTCAGGGTTACAAATGCAGGCGGAGGATCAATTATCAGGTTTCCACAGTCTGGGTGAGGGCTGACGGAGGGCCAGGCTGAGGCAGTAAGTGGTCCTGGGAAGCAGAGTGGGAGACAGAGATGCTTCTGAGTTGGGATCCAGGGCATTTGTTTTGCACATTATATTTCTACTTTTAGATCCTAGTATGATGACAGCTTCCTTGCAGAAAGCACTGTGTTGTTTACTAACTGTCAGCTTCTGGTTCATTCTGCATTATCTGAACCGCTGAGTAAACACACGTCCTTTCAGGTAATATAATGGTCTCCTTGTCAGGCTAGAAAGACCTGCCAAGTCTAATTTGACACCACATAATCGGCCTGGTCCTCCTGCATATTCTCATCCACACATGCTCACAGCACTAAAGTGGCTGTGGTGTTATACCTATTGGCATTCCCACGCTCAAAAAATATACCTGCTCATTGTTTGAATGATAAATACTCAGTAACCGTCACATGACCTTCCTTAAAACTTCTACTCAAAGCCCTCATGTATCGAGACGGCCAAGGCCAAGGCTGTGACTCCAGTCCCACGTTCAAACCCCGCTGTCCACATGCAGGTGCAGGTACAAACCTGACTGTGCTGTGACAGCTCCGCGGAGCAAACCTTGGCAGTGGCTGATGGCAGATGTGAGCTCCAAGGGAACCAGGAAACAGCAAGACTCACTGATTTAACTGGAAGTCTTCCCATTTACTTAAATCTTTAATTTTTTCAACAATGTTTGTAATTTTCAGCGTACAAGTTTTGCACTTAAAAATATTTATTTCTAATTTTATTCTTTTTTATGCTATTATAAGTACAATTTTCTTAACTCTTTTCAGGTTATTCTTTTATGGTGCATAAAAATAGAATCGGCTTTTGCATATTCTTGTATTCTATTTTTTATACTGATCTATCTGACAATCACGCTGAACACATTTATTAGTTATATAGTTTTTTAAATTCTGTAAATGTGGATTTCTTAGGATTTTCTGAGTACAAGATTATGCCAGCTGTGAATAGAGAGAGTTTGACTTCCTTTGTAATCTGAATGCCTTTTATTTCTTTTTCTTGCCTAATTTTCCTGTCTGGTACAGTCTTGAATAGAAGTGGTGAAATCTTAGGGGAAAGCATTCAGCCTTTCACCACTAATTGTGATATTAATTTTTAATAGATAGATGAACTTATTGGGTTGAAAAAATTCCTTTATTCCTAACTTGTTGAAACCTTTTATTATGGAACGGTGTTGGAATTTTTCAAAGGCTGTTTCTGTGTCTGTTGACATAATGCTTTTGTTCTTTTTTACATTAATTACTATGTTGGATTTTTGGATGTTAAATTTTCTTGGATTTCTGGGATAGATCCCAGTTAGTCATGTTGTAAAATCCTTTCTGTATATTGCTGGATGCAAGTGGATAGTATTTTGGTGAAGATATTTGTGTTTATATTCATAAAGAATATTGTTCTGCAGTTTTCTTTTCTTGTGATGTCTTTGCCTGGTTTTTGTATCGGCAATACTGACCTCATAAAATGAGTGGAGAATTGCTTCTGCCTCTTCTATTTTTTGGGGGAAGAATTTGTGAAAAGAATGATGTTAATTCTTTAAACATCTAGTAGAATTCACCAGTAAAGACATTTTGTTCTGGACCTTTGTGGTTAGTTTTTCCAATTACTAATTTAATCACTTTACTTATTGTAGATCTCTTTAAATTTCCTTTTTATTTTTTTTTTAAAAAATTTAAATTAATTTTTATTGGAGTATAGTTGATTTACAAGATTGTGTTAGTTTCAGGTGTACAGCAAAGTGAATCAGTTATACATATACATATATCCACTCTTTTTTAGATTATTTTCCCATATAGGTCATTACAGAGTATTGAGCAGTGTTCCCTGTGCTATACAGCAGGTCCTTATTAGTTACCTATTTTATGTATAAAATGTATATATCTGTGTATATATATATGTATGTGTATATGTCAATCCCAATCTCCCAATTTTATCCTTCCCCCCACCTCCCTGGTAACCATAAGTTTGTTTTCTACATCTGTAACTCTACTTCTCTATGTAGATAAGTTCATTTGTATCCTTTTTTAGATTCCACATATAAGTGATATCATATGATATTTTTCTTTCTCCGTCTGACTTATTTGACTCAGTATGAGAATCTGTAAGTCCATCTATGTCACTGCAAATGGTATTATTATGTTCTTTTATATGGCTGAGTAATATTCCATTTTTTATACGAACCACATCTTTTTCAGGCTGTTTCAGTAGTTTGTGTCTTTTAAGGAATTTGTTTCATCTAGGTCTTCTAATTTGTTGGCATACAACTGCTCACAGTATTCTCTTATGATCCTTTTTACTTATGTATGGTCAGTAGTGATGGCTCGTATTTCATTTATGACATTAGAAATACATGTCTTCTCTTTAGTTCTAGTCCAGCTAAAAGTTGTTTAATTTTGTTGATCATTTCGAAAACAATTTTAGTTTCAATAACTATCTACTTGTTTACTACTATCTATTTTATTTATTTCCTCTCTAACCTTCATTATTTTCTTTCTCTGCTTGCTTTGAGTTTAATTTGTTTTTCATTTTCTGTTTTCTTAAGATAGGTGGTGAGATTGACTTGAGATCTTTCTTCTTTTTTAATACTAGTGTTTACAGCCATAAGTTTCCCTTTAAGGACAGCTTTAGTTGAGTCCCATAAATATGCCTATGTTTTATTTTGTTTTCACTTATTTCAAAGTATTTTCTAATTTTCCTTGTGGTTTCTTCTTTGACTCATTGATTTTCATATGTTTTTAAATTTCCCATATTTTCTTATGTTGTTAATTTTTAATTAATTCCACTGTCATCAGAGGATATGCATTTTATGGGTTCAATCATTTTAAATCTATGGAGGCTTGTTTTATGTCCTAACATATGGTCTATCCAGGAGTATGTTGTATGTACACTTGAGAGGAACATGTATTTTGCTGTTGTTCTATAGATATCTGTTGGGCTAGTCTGTGTTGTTCAAATATTTATTGCCTTGTTAATCTTCTACTTAGTTGTTGTATATATTATTGAAAGCAGAGTATTGGCATCTCCAATTATTGATGAATTGTTTATTTCTCCCTTCTTTTCTGTCAGTTTTGTTGCATGTATTTTGAAGATACGTAGTTAGGTGCATATATGTTTAAAATCCTTATGTCTAATTGATGGATTGACCCTGTTATCCTCTGCAGCCCAGGTCAGGCAGTCAGAGGCAAACGTAATTCAGGTCCAGGGATACTTGCTTCCTGCCCTTCTCTGCTCCACATAGCTCATAATTACTTTCAACTGCTCATCAGTAGACATAACCACACCTTATTAGAGGAAAAGCCAGTGCAGATGTGGGGGAAGAGAGAGGAACTGAGTCTTGAAAGATGAAAAGAGCTTAACCCCTTAGGAGGAGGGCTACAATAAAGATGAGGCTACAGAGAATCTCAGGACAAGATCTTGAAGGTTCTAAGATGTCAGACAAAGGATGTCAGATTTTATTCTGAAGCCTCTGGGACTCCAGAGGAGGATTTTAAATGAGTGTGTACTAGTAGATCTGCAATACAGTAAATGCACCATTCTGGCAATTTGGAGAGCTCAAGGTTGTAAAAGAGCAGAAATGTCAAAAGTCTGTTGGAGATAACAAAAGGAGAAATGATGAAAAGTTGAACTAGGGCAGTTTAAGTAGACCAAAGAAGTGCAGAGCTTTGAGAGATGTATAATTTGCAAGATTTTGGTAACCGTGGGAGGTAGAGAAAAGGAGGAGAGAACAATGACTCCAGATTTCCACCTTTAGTAAAGTGGGTACAATTCAATAAGGTGGACCCGACAGAAACAAGGTCATGGCTTTTCAAGGGAAAGTGATGAGACTGCAAAGCCTATGGAGCACCCAAAGAGAGATGTCCGCTAAGTTGTTGCATGTTAGGATTGGGAGCTCAAGAGACAGCTCTGGAGTGTGTCTCTTTATTTAGGATGTACTTTCATACAAAGTATTGGTATATGAAGTCATGGAAGACATGAGATTAGCTAGGGAGAGCATCTAAATGGAGAAGAAAGTGTGTCTGGGAGATAGCTTTGGTGGAAAAACAGTATTTGAAACAAGGCAGAGGAAGGAAACCCAAGAAGGACCCTGCAAAATCACAATCAATAGAGGTACCTCTGCTTTCCCCTCTGGCTGTGCAGCAGAGGACACGTACAATACAATGTTGTGCTGGTCATCACTGTCCAACGAGGGCCCACAGGAGCTCATTAAATCCCAGGACAGCTGCTGCAGTGTTTGGAATCAAACTCCTCTTTTTTAAAAACAATTATTTATTTATTTTTTTTTTTGTTTGTTTATTATTTATTTATTTTTGGCTGCGTTGGGTCTTTGTTGCTATGCGTGGGCTTCCTCTAGTTGCGGCGAGCAGGGGTTACTTTTTGCTGCAGTGTACGGGCTTCTCGTTGCGGTGGCTTCTCTTGTTGTGGAGCATGGTCTCTAGGCAGGTGGGCTTCAGTAGTTGTGGCACACAGGCTCAGTAGTTGTGGCTCACGGGCTCTAGAGCGCAGGCTCGGTAGTTGTGGTGCACGGGCATAGTTGCTCCATGGTATGGGGGATCTTCCCGGACCAGGGCCTGAACCTGTGTCCCCTGCATTGGCAGGCGGATTCTTAACCACTGTATCACCAGGGAAGTCCCAAACTCTTGCTTTTAACAGATGTTCTGGATTAAATGGCCTGAAAACTCTTGGAATATGCATTGTGGCTGTTATTTAAACACATATTTAGTAACATAATATTGTTTTTAAATTAATATAATGTCCCTTAGCCCTCCTAAAATTGGGACTATTGATCACACCAGCCTAGGCCTGGAATCAGTATCTTTTCCACCTTTAGGAATCCTCCTTAGGGTCCTTTAACATTTACCCCTCCCCCATCTCCCCAGGAATAAAGTTTAGTAATTTTACGTTTAAGTAACCTTAATCTAATTCCTACTGTGTTTTTTCTTATTTATTTATTTGTTTATTTTTAATAGATCTTTACTGGAGTATAATTGCTTCACAATACTGTGTTAGTTTCTCTTGTACAACAAAGCGAATCAGCGAGATGCATACATATATCCCCATATCCCCTCCCTCTTGAGTATCCCTCCCACCCTCCCTATCCCACCCCTCTAGGTGGTCACAAAGCACAGAGCTGATCTCCCTGTGCTGTGTGGCTGCTTCCCACTATTTCACATTTTGTAGTGTATGTATGTCGATGCCTCTCTCACTTTGCCCCAGCTTCCCCTTCCCCTGCCCTGTATCCTCAAGTCCATTCTCTATGTCTACATCTTTATTCCTGCCCTGCCACTAGGTTCATCAGTACAATATATATACATATTTTAGATTCCATATACATGTGTTAGCATATGGTATTTGTTTTCCTCTTTCTGACTTACGTCAGTCTGTATGACAGGCTCTAGGTCCATCCATCTCGCTACAAATAACTCAATTTTGTTTCTTTTTATGGCTGAGTAATATTCCATTGTATATATATGTGCCACAAAATAAACACTCAAGATATAAATGAAAGTATGAAAAATATTAGGAACAGTAACTACACAAAAGTAGCAGTTAATAAACAGTAACTATTTTATCATTGTATCTGCTATTATATAACGGAGGCTCGCTAAGCCTTGAGAAGCAGAGAGTTTGGGTGTCATGATGTTATGGGGTTACTGCACACTCTGCCTCTTCTGCTAAAACACCCACGGCTTGTGTTTCCCTGTCAAGCACAAAATGGGCCAACAGACCCAACCGAGGGACCACTGCAGGGTCTGAGGGGTCATGGGGTGAGGGTCACATTACAGAGTTGCAGGGCTAAGACTTCCCAGGAAATGGCAAGGGTAGTGATGTGCAATCCTTCTCAAGGAGGCCTGTTTGGATGGACCAGACATTGGGTACTTTGCTTACCTGGGGTCAGCTCTGGCTCTCTAAGTGGGTGCTGGTTTCCCAGAGTATGGCACTACATCCTGGTGTGTGGGCGTTCTGCCTTTAGCAGAGTGGCGTTCCTCTCTTTTGAAGCTTTTTGTCTCATGTCAAGAACACTTGCAATGTCTCCAACGCCCTCAGGTGATGTGTCTTGGCTGGTGGGTGTGGTTACATACACACAGTGAACACATCTTGGCTGGAGGGCAGCCCTGTGTTTTAGCAAAGAATTCAGCAGTCATGGGTAAGGAGCTATTTTCCCAAAATTTACCCATCTTCCTCACTCCAAGCAATGTGAAAAAGGAAAAGAAAGTTCAAAGTGGGTTGGCAGATTTAAAACACACGAATTGTGCTTATTTGGGAAGAAGAACAACTGTGTGAATGGGTTTGGTACTGGCTGGAACTGAAGCGGCTTCTTAGATTTCATCCCGTTGTAGACTCTGTTTTTCTGCTCTGTGGTCCTAGGGGAGCTCCTGTTCACCCACAGACTCAGTATTTCCTGTCTGACTGCTCTCTGGGGTTCAGCCTGGGCGGTGGGGATCTCTCATCTAATCGGGGCTACAACACAAGCATTTGCCAGAATGGCCAGGACCCCCACGGCCCCAGCCTTGGGGGCTGGGAGGACTCAGGACCCAGCCTCACTCTGGCCACCAGCCCACGAGTGACAGCCAACTGATTGGTGAAACTGTCGAAGAAGATCTCCAGCCAACTCTGCCCTGTGCTCATTAAGTGAGAGATAAAACTTAACAAGAGTTGACAGATGGTTAGCATGCAGTGTGAGACAATTCCCAGGAAATAAATGGCTCTTAATGGAAATCGGTTTCCAGAGAAAATCAGAAGACAGTCCAAGCATTGATGGGTTCATAAACTTGGGGATTTCTATAAGTCTTGGGACCTAACCTTTGTGAATGTCAAAGAATTATCATAGTCACAGAGAAGTTAACATACCCTGAACTGCCTGGTTTTCTTATCCAATTGTGTGTGTTTAGCAATTTTCAACAAATCCTCCTGTATCGTGGTAAATCCTGAGTTAAAGAGCTCCCTCAGGGCTGGTGTAAGGGCTACGGGGGTGGGCTGGCCGTGCTCACGTCTGCTGCAGGGTGGACACATGGGCGCCTCTGCTGATGGGTGCTGTCTGCGCAGGTGTCTGTGTATCTGGCTTGCAGCCTGCCCTCCAGGGTACAAAGGAAGTACAGTGTTGTTGAAGGCCCAGCTGGGCCCGGCTACTTGGTCCAGCTTAAACTGCTTACCGTCCTGACCATCAATTTTCATAGGTACCCAACCCCGTAGCCCAGCCAACTCTCTCAGGGCCCTGCTCTAACTTTCCCAAGCCAGTTCCTGACACCTTCCCTCACCCACGCTTTTCTCTGACAATGGCCTCAGGACCTGGCCACATCTGGATGTGGCCTCCTGTGACAGGGCCTCAGCCAGGTTCTGGCTCCCTCATGTTCAGTGTTCTTACACCAGCTTCCCAGCTATGTGCTAGCTTTGTTCCCAGGACCAACAAAATCCTCCAGTTAAAGCATTTTATTCTCTGTCACTGCATTTCTCAACTTAGCAAAACTCCATTTCGAAAATAGTATAAATATTCAGTAACCTGGGTTTAGATAAGTAAATTATAGCGCATTATATAGTCATTAAAATGCTAAATGTAATAACTGGGTCAGAACCTGAAAAGGGGTGAAATAAAACAAAAGTAATTCAGTACGCCTTAAGGAAAAACTATGTGTACATGTGGAGACATTTAAAGGTAAGTATAAAAATTATTTCTTGTGCTAAGCAGTGGAACTACAGGTGAACTTCTAAATTTCATTTTTTAATATTATGATTAGAAAAAGTATGAGAAAGAAAATTATTGTGGGTAATAGAGTTCTGTTCATTCTTGTTTAGTGTCACTGGCACAATATTGTGACCTAGGCTGTCTGTCCACTCCTTTCTTGCTGGCTCTCTTTGTCCAGCCACAGAGATGCTTTGTATCATGAGGATGGACCCAGCTCCCAAAGCACAAAATCAGATTCCCAGAATCAGTCAGAAAACTGGAGTCAGACCCATTACTAGCTGAATGCTTCTTAAGGTTGCTTTCCTCCAAAGCAAGGTGAAGGTTGTTGGGAACCTACGTTGTGAAGGGACCTCAGCTCTCCTTCACCATCATACTCAGTTAAACCAAAGACAAGATATTAGTGTATAGAAATACAACATACTTCTGTGTATTCATTTTGTATCCTGCAACTTTACCAAATTCTTTAATGAGCTCTAGTAGTTTTCTGGTAGCATCTTTAGGATTTTCTATGTATAGTATCATGTCCTTTGTAAACAGTGACAGTTTTACTTTTATTTTTCAATTTGGATTCCTTTTATTTCTTTTTCTTCTCTGATTGCTGTGGCTAGGACTTCCAAAACTATGTGGAATAAATGTGGCAAGAGTGGACATCCTTGTCTTGTTCCTGATCTTAGAGGGAATGTTTTCAGCTTTTCACTGTTGAGTATGATGCTAGCTGTGGGTTGGTCATATATGGCCTTTGTTATATTGAGGTAGGTTTCCATCTATGCCCATTTTCTGGAGAGTTTTTTTATCGTAAGTGGATGTTGAATTTTATTGAAAGCTTTTTCTGCATCTATTGAGATGATAAAGCAGAGGGTGGAAGGTCATGCTGCATCAGGGAGTGAGCCTCTGAAAGAGTCAGCATCAAACTCCTAAAGAGACAAGCCCTCTGATTTTCTGGGCCTGGCCACGGACTTCCCTCTGAGCCACACTGCTTCTCCTCACGGTGCCGATTGAAAACCTATCACTTATATGTGGAATCTAAAAAAATGGTACAAATGAACTTATCTACAAAACAGAAGTAGAGTCACAAATGTAGAAAACAAACTTATGGTTACCAAGGGGGGAAAAGGGGGGAAGAGATAAATTGGGAGATTGGGATTGACATATACACACTATTGTATATAAAATAGATAATTGATAATAGGGAACTCCACTCAATACTCTGTAATGGCCTATATGGGAAAGGAATCTAAAAATGAGTGGATATATGTATATGTATAACTGATTCACTTTGCTGTACTCCTGAAACTAACACAACATTGTAGACAACTATACTCCAATAAAAAATAATTAAAAATGAAATAAAATAAAATAAAAACCTGACATCCCTTCCCATCTTCACCTACCCCCTTCGTTTCATCTTCTCGCTGAAATACGAAGTGTAATTTTCTTCATTTAAGTATTGACTGCCTACAATAAGCCAGGTCATTGTGACTTTCTGTTTAAAATTCATTATTTTTTAAAGCTCGCTGCTTTTTCTGGTTTCTTTTGCTTTGAGGTTCTTGTCCTGAATGAATATTATTCCCTGGGCTGAGCACTTCCACAGGAAGTTTCCCTAGAAAATGAGCAGCCCCTTCTTTCTGAATCCTTGCCAGGCTGCAGCGCTTCCCTTGAAGGAGGATGTTTGGATAATGAAGGTTTCTTCCCAGGTCCCCAGGTGTGTTCCAGCAGCTCTGTGATGACAGTGTCAGCTTTGGTGGTCTGTCAGCATTCCACGCCAGCCTCTTGCCTTTTACTTTGTAAGCAGTCCAGCCACTCTGGATGCTGGTGGGGGACACTCATTTTCCTTAATCCTTGGATTAATTGAAAATGAATCTTCTCAATTAAAAATTCAAGTCTTTTTTCAGCTCGGGAACATTTCCTTCTATTGTTTCTTTTACTATTCTTTGTCTCTTTTCTGTTCTGTTCTCTGAACCACTGTTATTCACAAATTATGCTTCTCTTTGTTCCCTCTGGAGCAGCACCAGGGAGCTTGTGAGAGACGATGAATCCCAGGCCCCAGCCCCACCTCCTGAATCAGAATCTGCTTTATAACAAGACCCCAGGGCCCCGGGTGCACATTAAAGATTGAGGTGCGGCTCTCCGCGGTATCAGCTTTTCTTTCACGTTGCTTGGATGTTTAAATTAGGTTGAACTATTTAGATGTTCTTTACCCAATACCAACAGCCGTTCACTAGTCTATCAAAGGCGGAATAGTAGGACCAACCTCCATAGGCTCATTTCGAGTGTAATCAAGTGAATATTTGTAAAGCACTCATAACAGTGCCTTACGCGCTAAATGCTAGATAAGCGTTTACTAAATAAGTGAAAATGATTCGTTGTTCTCAATATGCTTTGTTCTGTTGTGAGGGAGTAACCCCTTCGGCCCTCCTGATTACAAATTCCTGATTCACTGCTGTTGATTCCGTTTTCCAGTTCCTTTATTACATTAAAAAAATCAGAAATAATGTTTTGCAATATCTTCCTATATATTTGCTTCTCGACTTGGCCTAAACATTGGAGTCCTGGGGGGACACTCAGGCTGCAGTCATACCACTGAGTCAGAACCCCTGAGGGTGTGACCTGGCATCCTGTGTTCTCAGATGCTTCACGGGACACGGGTGGGAGTCGGTGGGGCTCTGCATCTCTGGTGGCAGCATCCTCCTTGTGACCTGCTTCAATCTCTTGGGTGTCTGCCTCCCTTCAGTTTATTGAGCCTCATGTGATGTGGGTTTTCTCCTTTCCTTCTGCATCTTTGCTCAGGCTACTGGGACCTTTGGGGCAGGGGTGGGTTCAAGGGAGAAGAAAAGATAATTTTTGTTTGTTTTCTTCCTAGGCTGGAAGGAAAATGGAAGCCTCTTATGGGCTGATTGGCTGCCTTTTTGGTTCACTTTTGCTTTCTGATTCAGAGGTTTGGGGGTCCTCCAGGTGTGACTGATGGCAGGGGAGAGTCCTTTCCCAGTGGCAGGAGCAGGGGCAGGATCTATTTCAGAAATACCCTGCAGTGGCGCCGTGGCAGAGGCTGTGGTTGGCGTCAAGTTTCTCCTGGTCTGTGCAGTATAAGAGAGGACATTTCCTGGGATGTTCAGGAAGCCTGGAGCGGATCCTAGACCGGCTCTGCTGAGCAGCTTCCTCCTGGGTGCTGAGCCCTTGGTCTCTCCAGACCCTGTGACAATGGGGAAGGCAGCCTCCTTCCCTGCCCTACCAGTCTCCACAAGAAGCTTAAGCTTCAAAATGCTGGAGATCCTTGCAGGGGAGGGCTCCAGCCACCTCTCCAGCTTATGACACTGAGAGTCCTCTCGGGAGGGGTTTGGGAGAGAGAGCGAGGGTCTATGTGTGGGTACACCTTCCAGAATCCACACATTATTGTTTTTATTAAAAAAATTTTTTTTATTTTACTTTCATTTTTTTCGCGGTACGCAGGCCTCTCACTGTTGTGGCCTCTCCCGTTGCGGAGCACAGGCTCTGGATGCGCAGGCTCAGGGGCCATGGCTCACGGGCCCAGCCGCTCCGCGGCATGTGGGATCTTCCCGGACCGGGGCACGAACCTGTGTCCCCTGCATCGGCAGGCGGACTCTCAACCACTGCGCCACCAGGGAAGCCCAACATTATTGTTTTTAAAGAGAACACCCTTGGTGCATTTCAGGTACCAAGAATGGAAAATGAAACATGTTGGTGGTGAGGAGCACAGGTTCTTCCCTGGGTACCTTAGATGAACAGGCTGGTCCTGCTTTGGTCATCAGCTCTTTGCAGAGCTTGGTCACCACCATCAGCACCGGTCCTCCCTCCTCACCTGGTAGAAGGGCCCCGGGTGACACTCGCCAGTCACACTTGCAGGTGTTAAAGGTGGGCCAGCCATCCTGTGAGTATCAATCATGTCTTTTATTTTCAAAATTCTGTTGCTTTGACATCTGGGGCCTTGCTGACCCTGGAGGGACTGCTCCATCCCCACACCCCAGGGGTATGGGAGCCCTAGAGATACAAGCCTTTCATATGCAAATCAACCAGTGCAGAACCCACACCCCCATCACCTCTTCCCCTGGGATCTCACCCTCTGGGCCACCATCCCCTGCCTTAATCGCCCCAGGGCCAAGTACCAGACAACTAGGGACAAGCCCCACGCCTTAGAACCCGCTGAAGTGATTTGAACTAGACAACCCTAAGCTTGCTCACCCTGCCTTGCCCCATTCTTTCTTGGAGAAGCCACAGTTGCCCCCAGTTGTCCTCACTTCCTCTGTGTCCTGACCAACCCTGGTGCTTCCCTGGGTGGCCCCCCATGGTGTGGCATGTCCCCTTCTCTTGGGATTTGTGAGTAACAAACGATCTTACCAATAGATGTCATTTCCTGATTTGCTGACCCCACCAACCCTAAATAATCATAAAACCTGTATTAAAACATCAAGCGTGCCTGGCAATGTATCAGCAGGAGGCTGGACTCAGGCATCTCAGATTTAGAGATGCTCAAGGATGCGTTTCTATCAACACTCAGCCCGTAGAACCAGGTATGCAGCTTCCTTGTCCTAATTACTTTCCACTTGACAATGATGTACAACCACTGTGCGAGGCCCTTAAGTACAATCCTCTATATCTATATTTCTTACTGAGCCAGATTATTTGTCTTTCTGACAATATTAGGCCCTGGAAATGTAATTTTTTAAATTAAAAAACTTTATAATGTGGTTCCCCAGAAGAGCTCCATACAGCCCAGATGAAGACATTTATCTCTAGTTCTGTCCCCTCGGTGATATTTTAATATTGCATAATTCACTTAACAATGTGCCTATTAATTACAGCAGAATCTCACCATCATCTTCTTGTGCTGCTACAAATTGGATAGTTTGAGGAAAGCTTTCCTTTGTTAAAATGCTTGCCAGTTTTCAGAAATAACTTGCTTGGCATTATTACCAAATTAAGATTTTTTCAAAAGATTTTCACAATTTACACTCTATGAAGAAATGTATAATCCATAGGACATAAGCTCCATTGAAATACTATACATAGTTTGGCTTCTGGATTGGAAAGGATGCTGGGGTAAAGAGACCAGTTGCCAGGCTGGCTGAATTCAGGGCTCAGAAGATGTCCTCAGCCTGCAGTTTCTCAGTTTCTATCTCCTATCTCTCTCTCTTATGCTCCTGTTCTCCGTCAGGCTTTATTTGTCCTCATGGACACAGCATGCAGCTGCAGACCCGGCCTGAGTCCTTCCAAGGGCAAGTTGAAGGGTTAGACTGAAGTTGTCAGTGACCTCAATTGGTTCTGATCATCAGATGGGCCATCTTTGAAAGCACCCCTGTGTCAGCTGAATGGGATCTTCTGATTGGCCTCCCAGAGGACAGGAGGTGTGGATCCCAGGAGAAGACCAGGAAATTGGTACCAGAAGAAGGGAATAGAAGCTGATGACAAAACCCACACATATCCACTATTTATTCTGAGCAGGATGACAACCAGTCACAGAGTTGAAATAATTTCTGATAAAAACCAGTATTCTCCAATTCCATGTTTTGGAAAAGAAAGTGTTTGTAGAAATTTTAAGAATTCCTACATATAACCTAGGTTACTAAGTTGTACCATATTATGATCCAAATAGAAACCTCAACTAAAACAGCTAGGAATAAACCTACCTAAGGAGGCAAAAGACCTGTGCTTGGAAAACTATAGGACGCTGTTGATAGAAATTGAAGACAACACAGATGGAAAAATGTACTGTGTTCTTGGATTGGAAGAATCAATATTGCTCAAATGGACATACTACTCAAGGCAATCTACAGATTCAGGCAATTCCTATCAAATTACCAATGGCATTTTTCACAGAACTAGAAAAAATAATTAAAATTTTTTTATGGAAACACAAAAGACCCTCAATAGCCAAAACAGTCTTGAGAAAGAAGAATGAAACTGGGGGAATCAGGCTTTCTGACTTCAGACTATACTCTAAAGCTACAGTAATTAAAACAGTATGATGCTGGCACAAAAACAGACACATAGATCAATGGAACAGGATAGAAATCCCAGAAATAAACCAATGCACCTATGGTCAATTAATCTATGACAAAGGAGGCAAGAATAGACAATGGATAAAAGACAGTCTCTTTAATAAGTGGGGGTGGGAAAACTGGACAGCTACATGTAAAAGAATGAAATTACAACATTCTCTAACATCATATATAAAAATAAACTTAAAATGATTAAAGGCCTAAATATAAGACTGGATACTGTAAAACTCCTAGAGGAAAACATAGAAAGAACACTCTTTGACGTAAATCGTAGCAATATGTTTTTGGATCTGTCTCTTAAAGCAAAGGAAATAAAAGCACAAATAAACATATGGGACCTAATTAAACTTAAAAGCTTTTGCACAGGAAAGGAAATCATCTGTAAAATGAAAAGGCAACCTACTGAATGGGAGAAAATATCTGCAAGTGATACGACTGATAAGGGTTTACTATCCAACATATATAAACAGCTCAACAACTCAATATAAAAAAAAATAAACAACCCAATTAAAAAATGGGCAGAAGACCTGAATAGACATTTTTCCAAAGAAGACATACAGGTGGCCAACAGGTACATGAAAAAATGTGCAACATTGTTAATCATTGGAGAAATGCAAATTAAAAACACAATGAGTTATCATCTCATGCCTGTCAGAATGGCCATCAACCAAAAACACTACAAATAACAAATGTAGGTGGGGCTTCCCTGGTGGCACAGTGGTTAAGAATCCGCCTGCCAATGCAGGGGACATGGGTTAGAGCCCTGGCCCAGGAAGATCCCACATGCCGCAGAGCAACTAAGCCCATGCGTCACAACCACTGAGCTTGTGTGCCACAACTACTGAATCCAATGCACCTAGAGCCCGTGCTCCACAAGAAGAGAAGCCACCGCAATGAGAAACCTGCACACCACGTTGAAGAGTAGCCCCTGTTCACCACAACTAGCGAAAGCCTGCGTGCAGCAATGAAGACCCAAGGCAGCCAAAAATAAATAAATTTATTAAAAAAAAAAAAAAAAAACCAAAAACAAATGTCTGGTGCAGTCACTGTGGAAAATGGTATGATATTTTCTCTAGAAAAAAAAATTGAACTACCATATGACCAGCAATTCCATTCCTGAGTATATATCCGAAAAAAACCAAAAACACTAACTTGAAAAGGTACATGCACCCCAATGTTCATAGCAGCATCATTTACAATTATCAAGGTATGGAAGTACCCTAAATGTCTATCAACAGATAAATGGATAAAGGAGATGTGGTGTATACACACACACACACACACACACACACACACACATATATATACATACAGTGGAATACTACTCAGCCACAAAAAATAATGAAATGTTGCCATTTGCAACAACATAGATGGACTTGGAGGGTATTATGCTAAGTGAAATAAGTCAGACAGAGAAAGACAAGTACTGTATGATATCACTTATATGTGGAAATACATGTGGAATCTAAAAAATAAAGCAAAGTACTGAATATAACAAAGAAGAAACAGACTCACAGATATAGAAAACATACTAGTGGTTACCGATTAGGAGAGGGAAGTGGGTAGGGGCAATGTAGGGTAGGTGACTAAGAGGTACAAACTATTATGTATGAAATAAGCTACAAGGATATATTGTACAGCAGGGGATATAGCGAATATTTTACAATAACTGTAAATGGAGCACAATGTTTAAAAATTGTGAACCACTCTATTGTACACCTGTAACATATAATGTTTTACAACAACTATACTTCAGTGAAAAAAAAATAAAAAGAAAACCTCAATTAAAGGAGTAGGAAGGGCATCTTTCAAAGGAATAAAATCAAACAGAAATAGTACCGGTGGTCATGGAGAAATAATCATCTGGTCATTCTTTTTCTTTGTGAATTAACCTTTTCTAGAAAGAGGGGTCAAAAGGAAAGAAAAATCTCCTTAATGAGAACGCTAAAAAGGCTTACAAAAAACAATATTTTCAATTGAATCACATTTAAAAAAAGGGACTGTAAGAGATTGAAATAAGAAATAAAAGTGAATTCCAGGAAAATAGAGGATGAACTGTGGTGGGGATTCTTCCTCCACAGTTTACAAACCTACTTATAGAAGATGTAAATGTAAGCACGTAAATATGCTTAATGCTTCAAGTTAGGAAATATCGATAAGGGTACAAATTCTTCACTGGATTTTTTGCTTTACCGAGTCTAACTCTGACCTACCCTTTCCCAATTTTAGTTGATCTTAGAGCTTTTTTGGTGAGAGTACTTGGTGCTCCTCCAAAGACAATAAGGCATTGCTCAAGTATGCCATGAGTTATAATCTTCCCAGCCCTCCATGACCTACAATAGAATTCTGATAGTGTTGTTAACACACAAAGAATGTTTCAATGTTGGCTTTGCTCTCTAAGCTGAAACTGAAAAGGAATTTCATGGTGTCAGGAATGGTCAGTCTGGACCAGCACTGCCCAATGGAACTTTTTATGATGATGGAAATGGTCTAGACCTCTACTGTTCCTTATGGTATCCACCGATCACACGTGGCTATTGGATGCTTGAAATGTGGCTGGTGCTACTGAGGAAATGAATTTAAAATTCCATCTAATATTAATCAATTCACATTTAAACTTAAATAGGCACACATGACTAGTGGCTAAATCGGTCACTGCCATGTGTAGAGTGTTGACAGTATGAATGTGTGAGACACACTGGCTGTGTTAATTAATAGCTTCTATGTTATGTCAGAAAAGAACTGACTCCAGCAGAGACAAATTGTACATCTCAGTGCATTTTAAACACTATAACACTTTGTATCATGTCTCTTTGCAACAATTATCCAGCACCAAGTGGGAGCTAGACAGTGAAGGTGGAAGACACAGCACCTGCCCCTGGGTTCTTACATGTTCGGCAAGCATGCCACGTGACCTGGGAATCCCTCTTCAATGTGGTTTCCAGCAAAAGGGGTTTAAGCTTGGCTACCGTCTGAACCCCATAGCCCCCAGCTTTCTGTCGATCAAGCTCAGGGGTGAGATGCTCAGGGGTTAGATGCTCATGGCATGTCAGACTCTGTTGCTGGAAACAGATGGATCTGCCAAAGCAATGATTAAAAGAAAAAAAAAAAACTTCTTAATGCTTAGCAACTTTGAAAATTATTTTATCCCCCCAAATTAAATCTCATAAATATGCCTTAGAAGGCTGCAGAGTTGACCCTAAGTTAGTGTTAATAAAACAGGAGAATTTTCCAACTGGAAGGGACTGCAGAGTTCATCCACCTCCTCCAGAGATTTCACTTCATAGATAAGAGCACAGAGCTCAGAGAAACTGACTTGCCTCCAGCCACTCAGTTAATTAGCGGCAGAGGTGAAACTAAAATTCAAGTCTCTGGTTCCTAGTTTTTTTTTTCCTGTCAAGCCAACAATAACTTATTTTTTAACTTTTTATTTTATACTGGAGTACAGTTGATTAACAATGTTGTGTTAGTTTCAGGTACAGTAAAGTGATTCAGTTATACGTATACATATATCTATTCTTTTTCAAATTCTTTTCCCATTTAGGTTGTTACATAATATTGAGCAGAGCTCCCTGTGCTCTACAGTAGGTCCTTGTTGGTTATTCATTTTAAACATAGCAGTGGGTACATGTCCATCCCAAACTCCCTAACTATCCCTCCCCCTGATGCTTCCCCCCCCGCCCCCACCCCCCGTAACCATAAGTTTGTTCTTAGTTTCTTTTTTACTACAAACTGTGGCTTATCTCTGTTTTGTCTGGAATGCACATCACATTTTTGACAACGTTTCAGTGTTAGAGACATGCTACTTTATGAACCTTTTTCTCCTCAATCTTCATTCTCTTCAAATATCTCCTGCACAGATAAAGTCCATTTCTGAGGAAAGAATTTAACTTAAAGAATGTACTTTACTGCATTCAAATAAGTCCCTTAAACATTCTGCACTTTAAGCTTTTATTCTAGATTCCATTGTGAGGTGATAATGAGGTGCCGAAAACTAATTAGCTCATCAGACAAAACTGTCTCGTCTGCCATCTGCTGGGTCTGGAGTGATAGTCCCTGGTCGAACTGAGAAATGGAACTAAAAATATCCATATTCTCCTGTTCCGTGCCCTGCTCTTGCGTTGGTGCGTGATGCAGAAGGGATTATGTAAGATTCCAGGCTGGTTTGTTTGGCCAGCTCAACCCGTGGTCAGCATGGATCACCCCACCCACATAGCATCACAAAACCAAGCAATGATGTTCTCATCGACTTGGGTCCCCCTCCAATGCACACACCCTGTTACATTGTCTATTTGAGGGGAGTGAAAATGCTTTGTGACTCCAAGTATGGTATTCTCACTAACCAAGTTGCCAGGACTCCAAGGTATCCACCGACAGAGTGCCCAACACTTGCATTTTGCCATGAATTCTTGCACCCTTTCTGCGGGCAACCTCTATTATCACGGATGCCAGTGGCCCATGTTTCTGGAATAAGGCAACTTTTCTTTGTTCGCTCAAGCATCTTGTTCTTTTATTTTACTTAGAGCAAAGGGCTAGGCTTGATAACCAAATTTGCTTCCCCAGAATGACTGTTTTCTTTCACAAGCCCAGTACTCACCCCGTAGGCGCCCCTGGTCCAGGACAGCTGGGGTTTCTCTTTTTTGATCTAAGTGCCCTTCTACTTTTAGAGCTCTCTGGAGGAAACGCCTGAGCTTTTGGACGTCTACTTCAGATGACAGCTGTGAAGTGTAGGCAAGGGCCTATTTTGTCAAAGTATCCGGGCTGTCATTTTCCTATTAAGATTCAAAACAGAAAAGTCAGATTCCTTTTGAAAATTAGTCAACCTATTTGCTCATATGTAAGTCAAACAGTAAGGGAAAAAAATTCCAAACTGGAATTCAAAATTCCAAATCCTCAGTAGGATGTACACCAGAAATAAATCATATTTGCATAAATGCTAAATAAATAATGACATTTTGGGTGCTGGGGTAAGTTTGTACTTTAGAGGGTAATTTTTCTCTTCTATATGGCCGATAGTATGAACTCTCTATCTTCTGAAAAATCCAAATGACTTGTATTTACACAGCACTTTCGTATCAACTCTTTCAGTTGAAATAGATTTCTATTAGCCCTTAAACAACATCAACCACAATGTGCTAATTGACATGTCCAAAGTCCTCTGTGGTTGACGGTAAACCTACACAAACCTAAACAGCACCAGCCATGGAGACAGATGGCCAACAGGCTACGGAAGTGGACAAACCGACCCCCAGTTGTACTGGAAGTGAAGTGTGTCCACGTGGTCCTAATAGTTTGGGTTTCTTGATGAGGCTTGAATCACTGACTTTCCAGCAATGACTCCATCCCCATTTTTTGTGGGTTGATTGTTTTAACTGAGAGCACTGAGTGGCCGTCCACCCCATCCTTAAACGATACTTTAATCTGACTGACCTGCCCACCTCTCAGCTCAGAGAGGAATGACGTCACAGTTCACGTGCCGTGAACAAGGCACCCTCCTGACCCTCCCTGCTTCGTTGCTGTCTTTGGTCAATTGCGTGTCCTGCCCCCCGACCTTTAGGCTTTCCTCCCGTTCTAGGCACCTCACACGTACTGTGTACCTCACACGTTTGATCCTTGCTAGACCCTTGCTACTTAAAATGTGGTTTGGCATGACCTATGAGTTTGTGAGAAATGCAGACCCTCAGGCCCCATGACCAGCCTTTAAGGAGATCCCTCCCCGGAGGGTCTGTGCACATCACAGCTCTGACCACCTGCCTGGGCCCCTGGCTGTTCCTCTCTCCTTGACTCCAGGTCCTGATTCTCTCCCCACTCCCACCCCCCTGCCCCACCCCCGCCTAGACTCCCACTGGGGATTATTGGACAATGGCCTTCACCAGCAATGTGGGCAGAGAACTTCTCAGCAGCTCCTCCTCTGATAGGGATGCCCTGATGTATTGGTTTTAATTATGATGCGTGTGTTTCACTCCCTCTAATAATTTATAAATTCCCTTAAGAGCAGAGTGCATTTCTGATTCATCTCTTTCTTTCTTTTTTTTTTTTTTCATCTCTGTCTGATTCATCCCCTGGATGGTCCTCGGTGAGCAGATTTAATTTATTAAATTAACAAGAGCAGGTACATGATGTGGAATGGCTGAGGTTTCGGATTTGCCTTGAAAAGTTACTGAGATCTGTGACAATCAAACAGTAAAGTTTGGGACAGGAAGAGGCACTAATTAGAAATATAAAGGACCTGACACTAACAGAGAATCTTTCAACCCCTCAAAGGGCTGCTTACCGGTCCTCTGGCCCCATCTGCACTGAATCCCATTTCCCATGCATTTGTAAAATGGGAGATTAGTGCCAAAGTTACGATATTATCAGGAGACATACTTTACATAATGTGTGCAAAGCACATAACAGATTGACACATGCTAAGTGCTAAGTAAATATGTTTCCCTGTCCCCATTCTAATGCAGCTGAACTGAGAATTACAGATCATAGATGCTTTGTTTGCAGGGAATACAGACGCATGACATTGACATTTAATAATTTCTCTCCCTCTTTTCTAAAAAGAGAATTTGAAGTAATTTAAAATATGAGTCTTGGTCCAAAAGAAAAAAAAAAAAAGATAAGTAGTTCATCCATAGTTGTAGGCACAAAACTCACCAATGCACAGAAGCCCGTCTATAAAATTTGTGGAGTTCAAGGTGAGTAGGGAAATGCCTAAGAAATGTCTTAAGAGACCAGAGTTAGAGGAAGGATAAAAATGCTACTTTTGTTCTGCCGAGCAAAGAGGAAACTCTGAAAGAAGTTTCTTACGAGACTCCTTTAGCAGGGTTATTGAGTCATACTGGGGAAGATGTTTATTTCATAAATAGAATCCTGTCTCATAGCGGTGGTCCTGAATAAACATTGAAGGCATGACAATGAAATTCAATTCGTTGAAGGTCATTTTTCCTAATTCCCTCCGTCATTTGAAAACATCTCCTCCTCTGGATGAACTTCCTATCTCCTTACGCGTGGGTGGTCCCCTGATTTATTAATGATTTATTTATGCATCGTTCTCTGTAGATGGCGAGGCAAGACTCCCCTTGCCGATGTCTGTGTCACTGTCATTCTCAGCGGAGCCTGGCACATAGTAGGTAGATGTAAACAAGGAAACAGAGCTTCTCCGCTCTGGCTGCACTCCAGACTTCTCTGGGGAGATGTTATATCGTACTGATGCCTGCAAGCTTCCCCTGGACGTTCTGCTTTAATTGGCTCAGGGAGAAGAGCTGTCACAGGGGCTTTTATAAGCTGCTCGAGTGATTCAAATGTACAGTTGGAACTGAGAACTGATGAGACAGATTATATACATATACTATTCGATTTAATTATATGATTGCATCATTTTCACCAATTACTACATTAAACTAGGTTGGATGATAGATGCCAAAATGAGGAAGACACAGTCCTCGTCCTTGAAAAACTAACAGTGTGGTAGCAAGAGATAGGAGAGTCATTCAATGACCACACTGCACCACGATGACGACAGAAACACATTCCAACAAATGTGAGCCGTGTGTCAGCCACTGTGCCCCTGACACGCCAGTCTCGATCTCTACGACCACCCCTGAGCAGCACATTATGATGATTGATCCCATATACAAGGTGAGGAAATTGAGCCTGAGTAAATGGACTTGAGAGTTTGGACTTGATTTAAAATCTTCTTAACATCTGTCCTTTTAATTTTGGAGGGGATAGGCTTCCGAGTTTCCTTTTTTAAAACATGTTTTTTAATTAAAAATTAATTTTATTGAAGTATAGTTGATTTATAATATTGTGTTAATTTCTGCTGTACAGCAAATTGACTCAGTTATACACACACACATATATATACATATTCTTTTTCATGTTGTTTTCCATTATGGTTTATCCCAGGATATTGAATATACTTCCCTGAGCTATACAGTAGGACCCAGTTGTTTATCCATTCTATGTATAATAGTTTGCATCTGCTGACCCCAAACTCCCAATCCATCCCTCCCCCACCTCTCCTCTCCCTTGGCAACCACAAGTCTGTTCTCTATGTCTGTGAGTCTGTTTCTGTTTTGCAGAAAATTTCATTTGTGTCATATTTTAGATTCCACATATAGGCAATATCATATGGTATTTGTCTTTCTCTTTCTGACTTAACTTCACTTAGTATGATAATCTCTAGTTCCATCCATGTTGCTACGAATGGCATTATTTCATTCTTTTTTATGGCTGAGTAATATTCCATTGTCCATATGTACCACATCTTCTTTACCCATTCATCTGTCGATGGACATTTAGGTTGCTTCCATGTTCTGGCTATTGTGAATAATGCTGCTATGAACATTAGGGTGCATGTATCTTTTTGAAGTATGGTTTCCTCTGGATATATGCCCAGGAGTGGAATTGTTGGATCATACGGTAGCTCTATGTTTAGTTTTTTTAAGGAACCTCCATGCTGTTCTCCATAGTGGCTGCACCAATTTACATTCCCACCAACAGTGTAGGAGGGTGCCCTTTTCTCCACACCCTCGCCAGCTTTTGTTATTTATAGACTTTTTACTGATGGCCATTCAGACCGATGTGAGGTGATACCTCATTGTAGTTTTGGTTTGCATTTCTGAGTTTCCTTTTTAGATTCCACCAAAAATGGAAAAGAAATGAGCTAAGGAGCTGTCACTGTGGGGACTGCTGCCTGTGTGGGTGAGTTTGCCTTGGATGGGATAGTGGAGCAGCCGTGTCCGGCTGGCAGTACGGTGGGTGGTGGTGAGTGGGGCTAGAAGGCGGGAGTGGATCTTGGCTGGGACCCCGAGCTGGAACTGACCTCAGTTTACAAATGTGGGACGTGGGGGTCAGAGTTTGCGAACTTTGGTCTAAGAGGCACGGCTGGCAGAGGGCTAACTCTGCTGAGGGCTTTCTGCACGCTATGCCCCATTTTAAGCATCTTATGAGTATTGACACAATCCTTGTAAAACCCTGGGAAGAATGGACCCTTATCTCCATTTTACTGTTGACCAAACTCACGCGACATGGTGAAGTAAGTCGCCCAGGTCGTAAATCGGTGAGCAGCTGAGTGTGCCTCCAGGCGGCTCTCTCCTGCTTACCTGGCTGGATGGCCTTAGCGGCAGGTGGTCAAGGCAGGAGACACTGCAGTCTGGCGCATCCTGAATGTAACCCTGGGCCACATTCTGATATTTGGTGCCTCCTATTTGATTTTTGGTGATTATTACAAGTAAGATGACTCCTTTTTTTTTTTTTCGGTACGCGGGCCTCTCACTGTTGTGGCCTCTCCCGTTGCGGAGCACAGGCTCCGCATGCACAGGCTCAGTGGCCATGGCTCACGGGCCCGGCCGCTCCGCGGCATGTGGGATCTTCCCAGACCAGGGCACGAACCCGTGTCCCCTGCATCAGCAGGCGGACTCTCAACCACTGCGCCACCAGGGAAGCCCAAGATGACTCCTTTTAAGTTTGGGGTTAACATGTACACACTGCTATGTATAAAATAGATAACCAACCAGGTCTTACTGTGAAGCACAGGGAACTGTACTCAGTATTCTGTAATAACCTATATGGGAAAAGAATCTGAAAAAGAAAGGCTATATGTATATATGTATGTATAACTGAATCACTGGGCTGTACACCTGAAACTAACACGACATTGTGCATCAACTCTTTTCCAATAAAAATAATTTTACTCCTTTTAACCCAGGCCTATCCTCAGAGCCTAGGAGGTCCACTTTAAGGGCTGGGGAGCAAGGTCTTCTGGCCCTCAGCTCGCTAAGGAGACTCATTCCTCAGAAGTTGATTTTAGGGTCACAAAAGATTTTAAAGCAGACATTTTATAAACTGCCAAACTAACAGAGTTCCCTGTTTTAGTTTGTTTCCCTCCTACGCAGAACTCCCGCTGCTTCACTCCTTACGTGACCTCACCTCCGCATGGAACTTAAAAGGATCGCAGCTTCAAGCATCTGAGTTCCAGTCCCTTCCATCTGGGCAGACTTTTCCACACACACACACACACACACACACACACACACACACACACACACTTTTTTGCTTCTTTCGCTTCTTTGATCGCATGTAGGTCTGAAGCATTGCCCTCTTCAAGTATTCACCGGCGTTTATAGAAAAGTGGATCTGGGAAACATTTGGTCTCAAGGTCCAGCATAGGAGGGACTCAGGGATGGATAGTTGATTCCTATCATCCAGCAGATGGTTGAAGGACGCGTGTCGTGCGTGGCCACCAGTGCTGCATTTGCACCCGTGCTCTTATCCACCTTCCTCCTCCCCTGTTTGTCTTTATTAGGGGCTGTCATGTCCCAGGCACTGGTCTAGAGGTTTGAGGTAAAAAGAAACGCAGCTCTCTAAGGGTTTATAGTCTAGCAAGGGAGAGCTTTTAAGAGGCAGAGATCTGCATATGCAATTTCCTGACACCTTTCTTCCAGCCTTGTGGAAGGCCATACAGAGGATGCTCAAACAAACCAAGTGGAAGGCGTGTGGTCCTGGACACCCCACATGGCGGAGGTGCAAAGGGGGATCAGGGAGCCCTGTCCCATTCAGGGTAGCCCACCCAACAGGTGTAAGGGTGACTCTACCCCCACTCTGCCTCGAGACTTGGCCGAGTGTGAATTCCAGAGGCCTAGGCTCAAGCTGAGACCAACCTTGAAAGTGACGGTGATGCGGTCATAGCCACTAATGGGAAACTAGGAAGGTTGGTGGTGGATTCAGAAGTCTGCACGGGCTGCCTCTCACATCCATGTCCTTTGGGCTGGGATGCCGTGGCCGTGGCCTGAGGTGCTCGATTAAGTTCTGCTGCTGCCTTCAGGATCTTCCCAGGGCAGCCCATCCGCAGAAGGCCTTGTGAGTATCCCTCCATCACCTAGGGCCTCCTACTACAGTGGGATCTTCTTTGACTCTTTGTGACAGCTATCTGCTCAGTGACTTACTTCCTCAGAGCCATTCTTCCTGAAACTTCCAAGGTAAAATAGCTAACTTAGTTAATGGTAACTAGAGCAGTCTGCACGTTTCCAATCTCTCTCTTCTCTGGGACACCTCATGACTTCCACTTAGTCAGTTAGTTACCTATTTGTGCTTTCTCCCTGGTTTGTTCCAGGGTGAACTTAGGACAGTTTTCACAAAGAAGAGGAACTAAAAATGAAATTAGGAAATGATGCTATGAAGGCCAAGTGCAAACCAGAGTGGGAGATATAAGACCTTGGCCTGGAAATGGAAACAGGCGGCCCTGCTGGTTTGCTAGAAGGAGCCCCGGGGTGGGCGCTGAGCTCCCCGGGAGCCGAACTTCTACGGCTCTAAATAGTTGGTGGAAGCAGAGCCCTGAGCCCTTCTAACTCCACAGGATGGTGATGGGGATGCAGTACAGATGCCCTTGCCTACACTTCTTCATCACTATAGCCTTCTCCTTGCTGGAGATCATCACCATCTTAACATTCATGTTCATCAATTCCTGGCTTTATTTACAGCTCATCAGCTGTAAATAGGGGCCCATGCAGGCCCCTAACCATGCTCTGTTCTCAGTGATTTCACACTGCAGAAGCAGAATTGTCTTGCAGATTCTTTTCTTCTCGAAGTTACTTCTGTTAGATTCATTCATGGTATTGCGTGTTGTTTCTTTATTGTCATTGCTCTCTATTATTTCATTGTATGAATATAGCACAATTTATTTATCTATATTAATGCAGATAAATATATGGGCTACTTTCCATTTGTGGATGCTTTGCATATTACCTTACATATGTTTGTGCCTAACTCGCAGTGCTGCCGTATCCCCCTCACCACACTGTATTAGGGTCTGTGAGCTCCTGGACAGGGAGGAAACGCTTACTTATCTTTGAATTCCAGCGCATATGTCAGGGACTGGCACATAGTACGCACTCAATAAACTCTTGCTGAAATATCAGAGTTGAGGAGACAATATGGTATAGTGGGGAATGACACTGAAGTTGGATGCTAGAGCTATGAGTTGAAGGCCAGGCTCTGGCACTTTGTAGCCAAGTAGCCTCAGACAAGTCATATCTAAGGGGAAATGAATTTTTTCTTCCAGATTGTCACCAAGCTCCTTTCTGGTGAGGACTGCATTATCTGGGTCTTGGAAGAATTTCCTAGGATGCGCACAGAACCTCATCTGCAAAAACCTAACAAAGAGAAAAAGAGAAGGGGAGATTCTGTGACCACTTGGAGGTGCTGTCTCATCTATGTGCCGTTGAGATACGCCTCCTTCTTTGGTTTTAGAGTTACTAAATATTGCTTCTCTGTGTCAGGTAAAACAGATAAATCAATAAGAAATGGGAACCTGCTTCTATCCAGTTAGTGTTAGTTGAAAAAATATTCATTGGGAGGAAACCTCAGCTTTGAATTTGTAGGAGGAGCAGCCTGAGGTCAAGGTTAGAGGTGGGATAGACAAGGTGTTGTATAATCAGTGAGGGAGGGAGTGAGGATGTGAAACAGACACTGTTAAAGAAAAAATGATCTTTTTTACATCTCTCAGAGTTTTGCTTTCCTACCATTTCTTCCTAAGGCTCTTTCCTGTGTCTTGACAACACTAGGCATGCAGCTATCTTGCTTTGATACCTGGCTAACTTTGTTTTTTAAAAAAAATTTTTTGTCTTTTTTTATTTGTGGCCGTGCCGTGGGGCCTGTGAGATCTTAGTTCCCTGACCAGGGATCGAACCCACACCCCCTGCATTGGAAGCTCAGAGTCATAACCACTGGACTGCCAGGGAAGTCCCTTGGCTAACTTTCTTGACTTTTCCTCTTGCAAAGCAGCCCGAGCTTGGTGGCCTAGCATCTGTTGTCATCACTCTAGGGGAATCCTGATCAGAAGAGCCACCAGGATCCACGTGCAGAGCAGGGAGTGGGATCCCGGCAAGTACTGGTGGTTTGTGCTATCGCATAAATCTGTCCACTTCATAACCGAGCATGTCTGCTCTAAGAGTCTGGTGGTGTGCGTGTTGAATTCTATTGGCTATTGTGGGTGAATGAGGAGGAATTAAAATGAGTACTTCCCTGCATTTCATATTCTTCTGGATAACCTAGTGGCCATCTACAGAGGGAGGCTGGACTAGATGATCTGTGGGTCTTCATGAGCTCCTTCACTCCTCTAGCCTAAGACCTCTTCCATCATGATGAATTCTGAAAATCAGAGTAAACGTTTGTCGGTGCTGGTGAGCCGAGTGACATATAGCCATGGTTCAGAGCCTGGCATAGCACCTTGTTTTCTGGTCCCAGGGAACCACTCACAAAGAGAGCTGAAGCCCAGGGAGACAGATCCTTCTCAGTTTGCTTATGCACTTCCAGAAGAGAGGAATCAATCTCCCCAGCTCAGTATCCTTGAGCCAGTTGAAGGGAAACCAAGGACTGTCCGCTTATCTCAATAATTAAGGCACAAAGACTTACACAGTTTAGCTGGGTTGGCTTCCAAATCTGGGACGTGATCATCTCAGCTAATAAGTGTGGACTGGGTTTTTGGTTCATCATGGATTGTCTAGTCCTTTCTGAGACATTGTTGGACGGCTGAAGCATAGCTCAGAAGATCTTCATGCATGGAGCAGCATTACAGCTTGTGTTTTGCTTCATTTTAATTTTTTTATTATATTTATTTATTTATTTTTGCGGTACGCGGGCCTCTCATTGCTGTGGCCTCTCCCGTTGTGGAGCACAGGCTCCGGACATTCAGGCCCAGCGGCCATGGCTCACGGGCCCAGCCGCTCTACGGCATGTGGGATCTTCCCGGACCAGGGCACGAACACATGTCCCCTGCATTGGCAGGCAGACTCTCAACCACTGTGCCACCAGGGAAGCCCTTCATTTTTAATTTTAAAGCCTGACTTCATTTGTGATGGTCATGCTGGTGGATTCAAATAGAAAGCTAGCATGTTTATTCTAAAAAACTAAGGTGATGAAATGTGGAAATACCTATTTTTCTTTGTCTCCAAAATTTGCACAAAGCTCCTTTCTGGTGAGGACCAATCTCTGGGGATTTTCCCAGAATGCAGTGCTACTCGGCCCTTCCTGGATGGGGCACAAAGGCTATGGCCCTGCATCTGACATTCCTGGTGAACGGCACGTGTGCCTGGGTACAGAGGAGGCATACTGTTAGTGATACTCCTTCTACAGAAAAACTGAGTGCTGCTTTTTCCTGCCAAAAATCCAAGATTCATAAATAAAAAATAGAGAGCAGTCCGTTATCCTTGGTGTATTATTCATGATGCTAGAAAAGAACCTCAGCAATCATGAACCTTATCAGTTGGAAAAACAAAAAAAGAAAGTCACAGGTGGGTAGACTTTTCCAAAAAACTTCTGACCTTGTTTAATAGCTACAGAAATTGACCATAAATGCCAGGCTTGGAAAGCCTTGCCTCCTGTCAAGAGATTTCATTGTACCCAAATATAAACAGCAGAGAAATGATTCATTTACTGTGCTCAGCACTCTGCAAAGCTTTTAAAAGACACCTTTTGAGGTACATGGAAAACTTGGGGGAGAAATGCCAAAAGGCTTCACTCACATAAGCCTTGAATTAAACTCCAGTAATAAAGAAAAATAAAAAAAATAAAGCAGGTAGAGGCACATCTATTTGACCATGGAGGATGTGTAACCAAAGGAGGACAAGTTTTGCTGTCTACAGAAAGCAGGGCAGGTGGAAATGTATAAATAAATAGAGAGGGAAGCCGAGACCAGATACTGGGAAGGCTGCCTGGTGAGCCGTCCCTCCGGAAGGCCGAGGTGGGACTCGTGTGGAGAAGGTTGGCTTTCTTTAGAGCTATTGGGCTTCTAATAGGCAGATCCATGAAGAGACTGGAGGCAGCACAGGGCAGCGTTTTAGCCTCCTTGGTGGTGGCCATTCATTTTTAGCGAGGTGCTTATATTTTGAGGCTCTGAGATGCCGGCCAGTATGAAGGGGGCCTCCGTGACCCTGGGGATGGCTGAAGTCCCCAAACATGAAAATGCATCTTTTCCACCTGCTGCATCTCTTCCGGTGTATCCACAATCCAGCAGTCATGGCCGAGATCCTGTAGGAATATGGGGGAGGGAGGGCCAGAGGGGGCTGGCTTCATGATTCTTGCTTTGATTTATTGTAAGAGACTATCCAACATGATACCCTTGGAATGTTCTCTCCCAGTGTCTCAGTTTGTTTATGGGTCACCAGGTACCTCTTTAAAGTGTGTGCTGTAGGTAGATGTTGATATTAGGTATCTGTAGACAATTGCTGTATCAGATATACACATCCTTTGTGCAAAAAAAAGAAAAAGCCATGATGGGTGAGCCTCAGACAGAGCTTGAGTCGGATTCCTGGGGACCTTCCCTTCTGCAGAAGTGGGGAACAGTGAAAATGTTCATGATGAAAGAAATTGGGTATTTCTGCTCATGTCTTGACGTCTGCTTTTGGTTGAACTTCTAGGTATTTTCTTGGGTAAGGTTTTCCAGCCACTAGAGGTGGGCTCCATGCTGTGGGCGCCTTCCTGGGGGAGAGGACAGTGAATCGTGGAGGCTTGCAGAGAGCACCGCTAAGAAGCCAGCAGTTAGTGGCTGAGGGCACAGTGCAGGCTCATGCTGGGATGAGAGGTATGTCTTGTCACCCAGCGTGTTCCTGGTGAGGGCGCCGGGAACAGCCTTGGGTTCTCCTTCAAATGGTAGGCACGGCACCCTTCTCCCCCTTCTCTGTGATGGGAACCACTGAGTCTTCACCCTCAGTTTAGACCCTGCAGGTGGGTCTGGGAGGTTGAACTCTGCAGGTAAAGGTGTATGGCAGGTGCGTGGCAGTAGGCGGGCAGTGCTGTTTGAATGTCTGTCCTGCAGGCTGGATGCCCCCATAGATGATGGCTACAGACCGGTAAGTGGAATTTCTTGGTGCTGTTTCCACAGGTAAGAGATGGAAGCCTTGGGGGATCAGCAGTTTTCCTGAGGTCGGGCGATGACTGTTAGGGTCCCCCAGATGGAGACTCGGGCAGATGTTCAGTCCACGCTGGAGAGAGATGCCATTTCACAGAGACAGGCGTGTTTCCTAGAGAGGTGGGATAGGGAGGGTGGGAGAGAGGCTCAAGAGGGAGGGGATATGAGGATATATGTATACGTATAGCTGATTCACTTTGTTATACAGCAAAAACTAGCACACCATTGTAAAGCCGTTATACTCCAGTAAAGATGTTAAAAAAAAAAAAAGCCCTGAAAATCAAGGTGAAATGACATTGTGTAGACATGGGTGACCCAGGTAGTGAAGCATATTAGAAGGGCTTCCTCTGCACTGGTGACAGAGGCACGGAAGTGCCCTGGGGACAGGTGATTAAGGAGGGGCATCCAGGGAGCACAAGGCTGTTTGCACACCATCCTGGGCTCACAGTGGGGGGTCTGACAAGGTTTTAAATCAGCTTAGTGCCTGTTCTTCTCCAAGGTAGGACAGGACAAACAGCCCTAAGTGGAGGCCTGCCTGTATCAGGAGATCCGGGATCCCCCTGGTCCCGGATGCCCTCTGTCCCCTCTCCATGGGGCTCCTGCCCCACTGTCTTAGGCAGCCCTGGAGGCATGTCCCAGGGGCTCCCGAGCAAAGCCCTGCACCCCCATCACCTGCTCCCTGTTGTCTCCCAGGGACCCGCACAGGCGGGCAGTGTGACCCGTGCTCGGTGGATCTCTCTGCTGGTGGGAACTCTCAGGAGCAGAGTGAGTGCCAGTCCAGCCTGTGACACACGCTGGCCCTGGGACTGTCACAGACCCACCCTCTAGCCTTCCTCCTCTGTCCAGTCTGCAGTGGGCTCAGACCTGGACTGCGTGTGGCACTGGGGACCCCACAGTGGGGGCCCCATCTTCCCCCTAAGTCCCTGCTTCTCTGCCTTCCCCTCCCAACAGGCACAGTGGAATGGCCCACCTGCGTGTCAGTCCCTGTAGGGCTCATGTCCCTCCATCCCCTTCCTCATTTGGTGACATGCTAGTGGCAGGAATGTGGAATTAGGTGGTGCAAAGTAGGATTGAAATCATCAAGTAGGAGAGAGGGGTTCACTCAGCCAGTGAGGCCACCAATGTTGTAAGAAGACACTTGGTTAAAAAATTTATTCATACTTGATTTACAATGTTTTGTTTATTTCTGCTGTACAGCACAGTGACTCAGTTATACACATATATACATTCTTTTTCATATTCTTTTCCATTGTGGTTTATCACAGAATATTGAATATAGTTCCCTGTGCTATACAGTAGTAGGACCTTGTTATTTATCCATCCTATGTATAATAGTTTGCATCTGCTGACCCCAAACTCCCAGTCCATCCCTCCCACTCCCCACTCCTCTTTGGCAACTACAAGTCTGTTCTCTATGTCTGTGAGTCTGTTTCTATTTCAAAGAGAAGTTCATTTGTGTCATATTTTAGATTCCACATATAGGTGATATTGTATGGTATTTGTCTTTCTCTGTCTGACCTACTTAACTTAACATGATAATCTCTTGGTCCATCTTTGTTGCTGCAAATGGCATTATTTCTTTCTTTTTTTATGACTGAGTAATATTGCATTGTATATATGTGCCACATCTTCTTTATCCATTCATTTGTTGATGGACACTTAGGTTGCTTCCATGTCTTGGTTATTGTGAATAGTGCTGCTATAGACACTGGGGTGCACTTATCTTTTCAAATTATACTTTAGGAAGACACTTTTTAAAAAGTTTATTGAACAGCAGACCAGGCTCTAAGGGGACACTAGACATGGGAGGGCAAGATGCCTGTGGGATGAGAAGATCCTGAGAGGGAGTGTTACTGCCAATCTACATGGAGAGCAAGAACAAGGGTCTTCCAAGTCCAGGGTCTGCATGGGGCACTCACCCCAGACCCGCTGCTCCCTTCCAGCCCTCTACCTCTTGGGGGCCTCCCCACACCACTGGTCTGTGGGAGGGAAAGTCACTGACCCTCTCAAGGCCACACCCTTGGTTCCTGGGTTCTCGTAATTTCTCTCTCCATCGTCCTTCCCAGGCTGGGGACAGTGAGGGTTCTGCAGCTGCCCCATAACCCCTATTACACACCCACACTCTCATGATTAGTCCTGCTTGTAAAGAAACCTTCCTCGAATAATCCAGTTTCCTGTTGGGACCCAGCCTGACACAGAATCTATCTATTAACCTCTGATTTTAAAAGGAAACGTCAAGAATGAAGATAACATAACCGAGAAGTCCTCTGAGAGGTTGGAGGGACCCCATGGTAAGACGTCAAAAGAGGAGGCTTTGATCTGGGTTAGCAAGTGCTAAACGCTTTGGTAGGCTTTTCAAAACTAATTATAAAAAATTCATGACAGGAAAAAGAAGAGATTCACGTTATGCAAAAAACGGTTCACTCTGAGAGTTTTTTCAGGTCAATACGAGGGAGCACATCTTCATAAAGTGACCGCAGGAGAGCTGATGGGGAGAGGATGGGTGTGGTGGGTCTGAGCTCTGGAGCTGGAGAGACAATTCCAAGAAGAGGATGAGATGCCTGGTGGTTCTTTCAAACTCTCAGAATTTGTGCCTCCACAAGGCGTAGAATCCCTTGATTCTTCAAGAGAAGGAAGGCCATTCGACCTGCTGTAACCATGTCAAAACAACATTCTTTGCTGCTAGTCCTGAAACTGAAACAGGGCTTTGATTTCCCAGGTGACCCATTTTTGTGGATTATTTGTGACCCCCTGCAGGTGTGTGTTGGCCTGGCTAGGGTGATGTGGGAGCCCTGGTGGTGGATGGGTAGCATTCTGTGTGTCGAGGAGATGGCGGTGGGGCCTGTCACCCATCCTTCCCAGGAGAGGTTGGCCTTTTTCAGATTCCTCCATCCACATGGGGGAGGCTGGTGCATGTTCAAATTGACCTGCTTTGCACTAATTCCCTTGCTGGCTGAGAGGACCATTCTGTTGGTTGGATTGTTAAATGAACCTGTTTAATTTGACTGAGCTGCCTTTCGCAGCCAAGCACGCCTCCAGCCAGCAGCTACATTTCACAAGCTCACTGAGTCCCATGTTAGCAGGAACCAGGGAAGCTAGGAGAACATCTGAAAAGAGAATTGCTTCTTTCCCTTGGCAACCCTTAATGGATGTCATTTTGCTTCAGCGTCAGTTTCCCTGGACTAGAAACTGCTCCCTCCCGCTTCCCTCCTGGGAATTGAAAACCCTACTTGGGAAGACAACTTCCTTTGCTTTGGAGATTTATGTAGAGGGTATTTCTCAAGTTCTTATTATTATAGAACACTTTTTGCTTTTGCTTGGAGGAAAGATGAAACATATTTAACTTGTGTTAGGGGATTTATGGTGCAGGATATCCTGGGTCCTTCTCAGCATCCAGGTAGACAAGTTGGTGGTAAAAATCCCACTATCCGACCAGAAAAGGATTTGATTTTTAAATTGCCAACCCTAAGTGAGTTAAGGCATTAGGACCATGGACTGATATGTACCTGCCCTGAATCATCCGTACTTATTAAGTAGCTGTTTTGGGAGATAGAGGCTGAGCGGGAATTTGCCTTCTGGCTGGGAGGTGGGTGCTGCACTGGACAACGGACAGGCCATCCAGGTGGTAGAAATTTCACTTGTTCAGGTGATGCCTCGAGGCCAGTGTTGACCCATGGAGCAAAGAGCCAATTCTCAGTCAAGAGGATCAGTATCATAGGATCTCCAGCCAAACTCACTCTTAATAAAGAAGAGTAAATACTTTTTACACTTAAGGACTAAGTAGGATTGGGGGAAGGGCAATAGGTGCTAGACCTACCATTCCATTTTGGAAGCTCTTCCAATAACCTGGACCTCTCCCCCATGCTGTTCATAGGGTCAGGCATGTGCAGTACTTGATGCATGGAATCAAGCTAGTGGGCTGTGGAGAGATGCAATAGGACTTAAGTGTGTTTATCCCAAAAGATAGTATCCCATAACAGACTGTTCAAAACACACCATTTCTGTGAGAAGTTAAGATGGATGATATATGACCTTGCCCTTCATGGGTATGGTATGATCACTTAGAAACCATTGTAAAAAACTAAAAGGATGATACTCCATTAATTATTTCAATAAGTGAAGTGCTAATAAATCGAAGTTGCATGTACATTTTCATGATGGTCCTTCGGCCCTAATCTGCCTCTAGTAAGGCCAGAAAGGAAATACGATAAAAGAGGCCAGTTTTCTTCAAAATAGTCCTGAACTTTATATAAACTCTTTACACTGTAGACCTAAGGACTTGTACAAATTGCAAAACTTTAGAAAAATGACCAAAGGAAGGTTTTTTAGCATGCTAACATAAAAGAGCTGCAAGGTGGAAAATTCCAGCTGACTGATCCCACTCAAACTGCCCCTGTGATTGCCTTAGTATTTTTCTTTTTCTCCTTCCTTAAATGAAGACAACAAATGCCTGCACTTTATGGTACTTTATCCTTATGAAAAGTGTCTATTTATATCTTATTTCACTGGATATATTCATAAATTCCAAGGGAATGATATCAGGAGAGGGGTTATTAGAATATCCATGGGGCTGATGATTGAGTCGAGATCCAGAAGTGTTAGGGAGATTGCCAAGGTGAAATATGCAGTTGGTGGAGAGGTCTGGACCATCACCTGATGAGAGAGGCTGACAAGATCCAGGTGACAAGAAAGCAGGTGCTAGGAGACACAGGGAGAGGGCATTCACTTTGAGAGGGGTTGTGGGTCCATCCGGGGTGTGTGGTTGCAAGTCCTATAAATGGGCTCTAGTTTTTTTTTTAAAAAACCACTGGAAGGATACTGAGTAGCCCGCAAAATTGAGTAAAGAGCTGGGTAACTTGGCCACACAAAGGACAAACCCTTGGCGGTCTAGGCAGGTAATCACAAATTATCTCCAGCTACCTTCAGCTCTCTCTCCTTCTCTTTCTTCCAGCGGTGTTTATTGAGCACATACATCATTCCAGGTGCTGCTGTTGGTGCTGGGGACCAGACAAAGAACAATAAAATGTCCTGCTTTCAGGGAGTATATGTGTCAGGTGGTGGCAAGTGCTAAGACGGAGAACCATCTTCACTACAGTAGGAATGGAGAGAGTTACAGGGTGTGGGAGGTGGCCCTTGGGTGAAGGGTCAGGGAAAGGCTCTCTGATAAGCTTTGAACAGAAAGCAGCAAGGGAGCAGCCATGTGAGTGAGTCCTGGGGAGAGGCGGCCCATGTCCAGACCTTCCGGCAGGGTGGATGCTGGTTTGCGTGAAGCATTGCAAGGCCAGTGCAGCTGGGACACAGGAAGCAAGCGGCTCACTGGAGACAGAAGAACCCTGTGGGGTCTTGGGAAAGGCAGATTCTGCAGAACCTCGAAGGCAAGGGAGGGGCTTGTTTTTGCTCTAAGTTATATGGAAAGCCAAAGGAAGATTTGAGCAGATGAGTGACATGATCTGGGCTATATCTCTAAGTGGTATTCCTGCTTGCAGTGTGGATAACCCTTCTGGCACTGTTTAAATAGTCTGGGTGAGAGGAGATGAGGGCTGCTGCTTCGGTGGTGGGGATGCAGATGGTGATCATCATTGGTGAGGATGCAGATGGTGATGGTGATTGGATTAGGGAGGACACTTTTTGAAGGAAATGCAAAGTTTCTGGAAACAAAAAGACAGCTCAGTTATAGCTCTTGCTGTTCACTCTTCCCCGAGATGATGCCAAGCACAGTTTCCGTAATGCACAGACACCTTCCAGCCTGGTGCCTAGGGTGGGAAGTGTTTGCACAGCCATGCTCTGTCCTGTTTGTTGGCTGAAGGGCTGGACACCAAGAGTTGGGTCTTCTGACCCTTTGGGCTCTGTGAGCAGAACCAGAACCCTGTGTGGGAGGGCTGGGGGAGGTGCTCTGACACCCTGTGTCTTTCTCCTTCAGGCAGATTGGGGGAGCTCGTGGGTGATGCTTTGTACTACTCACTGTCCTCTTTTGCGGCAAGGTTCTTTTTCTCATCTAGTCTAGAAAAGCACAGCAAACACACTGTTACAGCTTCAGAGGGGCTTTGACAAGAGATCCTCCTGTGTTACAGCTTTTTTTTCCTTAGTGTAGGTCTATTTTATGAAAACGGCCTCATAGCTCTGGATGTCACTTACTTAAACAGAATAAAAATGGTTACAGTTTGTATAATTCAATCTACTTCCAAAGGGATAGGAACAAAGTTATGTGGTGTTACTTAAGATTCTTATGAATTTTCTGGGGGGTTTCATGACTGGGGAGAATTGGGAGATTGCAGACCAGTGAGCTGGATGTCGACAAAAGGAAAATGTACACACCCAAGAGGAAGACGTGCTCACGAGGAGATAGTCACCAGTCAGACCATAGACTGGCTTAAGAGTTCCCCTTTTCTACCGTGTTATGTACTATTTTCACAAAGCATAGAGGAAATTTATGGTGTTTGACTTTGTAAGTGCATAATGACTTATTCATTTGCTCACAAGCGCATCCAGGTCCTCCTCTGTGCCGGGCCCTGTGTAGGAGCTTGGTTTAGAGACCAAACCATGCTGGGGTCTGCTCAGATGACACTTCTGGGGCATTTGCATAATGATTTATTTGAACATATTTGTAGTGTGAATTTAAGTTATAAAATGCATAGACTTTTAGTAGCTTTGTGACAAAAATCAAAACCCAAGGTGGGCAAGTAACTATTTAATTTCCCTCACATGCCTGAGCTTCTTGGCAGTGTCCCAAACCTCCAACTGTGATCTCTGCTCAGACTTGGCTTATTCTTTGACTCTGCCCCAGTCTGGCTGGAGGTCACAGCATTTCTGCTCTTCCGCTCCATGCTTCCAATCACTCCATTGTCCATGAGGGCCTGCTGCCATGTCATATAAATCCACCCCAGTTTGTGTCTCTTTCTGAGTGATCCTCCTGCCTAGCTGCCAGGTAGGGGGTCACCTGTGGGACACATGGGGCTCTTCTGCCTACTTCCACCTGAGCAATGTTGTGATTGGCTTATGTGGGTTTGGGAAATGGATGGAAAGGGCAGGTGAGGCTGACCTGTCAGGGTGAGGATGTAGAAAATGAGGACACAGAACTATGTCCCACGGACCATTGTCTTAGTCCAGGCTGCCATAACAAGGCACCATATACTGGTTGACTTAAACAAGGAAATGTATTTCTCATAGTTCTGGAGAATGGGAAGTCTGAGATCAAGGTGCTGACAGATTTGGTTCTTTGGGAGAGCTCTCTTCCTGGCTTATAGAGAGCTGCCTTGTTGCTGCTGTGTCCTCACCTGGTGGGGAGAGAAAGAGAGAGAGAGAAAGAGAGAGAGAGAGAGAGAGAGAGAGAGAGAGAGAGAGAGAGAGAGAGAGAGAGAAAGCTATCTTGTCTCTTTTCTTATAAAGACACTAATTCCCTTCATGAGGGCTCCAGCATCACGACCTAATTATGTCCCAAAGACCCCACCTCCTTGTACCATCACTTTGGAGTTGTGAGTTTCAACATATGAATTTAGAGGGAACACAAACATTCGGTCCATAGCCACCACCAACCAACTCACTAGCAGAGCCACCCAGTACAAGCACTTCAAATCAGAGCCAGGGGTGATTTGAATGGATCTGATCAAGTGGTTGGATGCATCCCTGAGCAGGTGAGGAAGAGTGGGAGAGTGGCTCCTCTGTACCTGCCCTAAACCACTGAAAATTGTTAGAAGCCTAGCCTATAGGATGAGAGGTATATTTCTTGAAACTTCTTTTGGGGCTGATGTTAATCTTGATATTATTACTTAGTTCTTATGTGACCATCTTGCTTTGGAGGAAGTTATTGACCAACATCTATGCAGTGAGTTTCAGGATGATGGCATATGGTGCAAGGAGGCTCCACTGCAGTTTGTGAAGGAGTTTGGGCCCTCATCTCAGTCGGTGTAAACCCAGATAGTTATTCACTATGGAGTGAACTTGACATAAGGTGTGATATCAGCTTTCCCAATTAAACTGTCCATCTGCCTTTGTTTTTGAATTAAAATTTGCCTGTGGTAACACATGTACAGTGAATGTCCCTTTCTGGCCTCTTCTGTTTTCTTTGATTGATGGTATTTTTAGTTCAGTATATGCATAATGAGTACAAGAAATAAAGAGATGTCTGTTGATGCTTAACGAGGGAGACTTTGAGAGTTATTTTGATGGTTCCCTGAACTCTGTAAGTTGTGTAAATCAAAACAATAAATAGGAAAAAAAAATAAAAGAAAAAAGAAAGGAAAAGGAAAAAAAATATAGCTGAGTGCCTGATGCTTCAGAGACCCGGTACTATATTAGGAGTTTCCTTCCATTTTCTCATGGAAATCTCCCCACAGCCCCATGAGCATGTATTTCCATCTATGTTTACTAGAGAAGGGGATTGAATCAGATCAAAGAGCATCACACACTCAGAAGTGTTGGTCTCTGTGAGTACAGGTGGTTTGTGCATATGTGTGTGTGTGTTCACGTGTGTGTACAATGCACCCATGGTGTGTGTAGGGGAGTGTATGGGCATATGGGTATGCATGTATGTGCTCATGTGTAAATGTGTGCATCTGCATGTGTACATATATACTGAGAAGATAATGGTGACAATGAACTTGTTGGTATTTTCCAATAAGGATATTTATCCCACGCTATTAAAAGAAAAAAGAGAAAAATATTTGGTTGAACCCATACTGGGCTAAACTTTAACTACATTTCAGCACTTACAACGTCAGGACCCTGGTCAAAACCCAGAAAAGTTAAAAGTCAGAGTGTTTTTCACCCTGTTATCTCACCACCAACCAATCAGAAGAAAGCACACACCTTGCAGTCCTCACCCCAAATTTCACCTTTAAAAACTCTTTGCTAAAAACCATTGGGTAGGTTGGGTTTTCTGAGCACGAGCCACCTGCAATAAACATTTCTCTGCTCTCAACAAAAAACGTCCATATGTTTGGAGGGAGACTGGAGACAGAACGTTTTCTTTAGTTAAGGAACGTCTACCATAAAGGCCTGTCCTGGTTACCTAGTACATGTATGAAGGGTTGCTGGGGGATCTCCTTGGTCAGAGTCTGCTCATTTCTACCCACTCGGGTAGGACCTGCCCTCCCCTGTTTGCATCGCCCTGGAGGGGCAGCCATCTCCTGAAGCAGCTGGTGATAACCCCTTTATGCACCATTGTATTGGGAGGTAGAGCGACTCATGGTAACATGTCACACAGAGCACATGTGGACACAGTCAGTGACCCTTCTACTTTTCTCTTGTCTTCCTTGAGGGTCTATTTCTGCCAGGTCTCTAATGTTTGCCACCCAAGCCAACAAAACAAAGTCTCCTTGCTAATGTCCTGTCACTCTGGCCTCAACTTGCTCAGCCAGTGGTCACCACATCCATCCCTGCAAACTCAGGTCTTCCTTTCACAGAGACCCTGCATGACCGTGGCACCTCCCCTGTAAACTTCCTTCTGCATTAGTAAATTTCTCCATCACCTCCTTTCCTCCTTTTGAGGAGCTATGCCTCCCGCCTCTATGCCGTGGGGCCACCAGCACCCCCAGAGGGATGGACACGTGTGCAAGCAAGGCCAGTCCAGTCCCCCTTCTGGGAAGGTGACTGTTGTGTGGACTGGTCAGAGGTGGAGGATGACGGGCCAACTTCTTTGTTGCCGGTGCCCTCGGTGCTCCCTTCCTTGCCTCTTCCAGGTGCCTTGACCTGGGAGCATCGCTGCTCCAACCTTTCAGGTGTCTCCTGTCCTGCTGTTTCTATACAGGTATCCAGTATCCTTCATGTTCCTTTTTTGCTTAAATAGCTAAGATGATTTGCGTTGCTAGAAACCAAAGAATATTAAGTGATGGAAACATCATGAGAATATTACTACAACATGTGTTTTCCCAGATCTTTGCTTGTACCTATTAAATAAACTTTAATTTTCCCAACCATCAAATAAATACCTGCTGTGAGAAGTATGGCCAGCAAGCTTCATGATGGATCCATGCTCCCAGTATAGTTCAGCATCTGTTCAAAACAAAGAGGGTGACTTGAAGGCAAAGCAGTCACACAAACACACACGCACACACAATCCTACTGTCACACTGCACCTCCACCCAGGGAGGGCGTGGGAGGCCAGGGCAGCCCTCACTGAAAACTCCTGTTGGAACTGTCAGGCCTGAAAGGGCAGGACCTATTTCCATGCATCTCTGTTACCTACTTTGCATTGTTATATCCAACCTACCACAACTTCTGACAGACCCAACCAGGGTTCTGTCCAGGACTTTATTTTTGTTCTTGCCCAGTGTCCAAGACTCAGCCTCATCTGGCCTCATGCTGGTTCATCTGCTTCGGCCCAGACAAGCCAGCCCCACCCTGTGTATGGTTATCAGCTTGTCGGGTCCCTCCCCAGAAGCTGCACAGAGTCAGGTACATTTCATATTGGAATGGGTATAAAGGATCCTGAGTCTGCTGGCTTGCATATTATATTTTGTTCCTCAACTTTCTTCCCCAAATGTCTTTGCAGAAGCCTAAGGGACTCCTTAGGGCTGTTATTACTCCAAGGAACTCACCTTGGAGTCAGGGGTCGTTTCAGCCTCCTTCCCTAAGATGTGAGGAAACTGATGACCAGAGGTGTGAGATGTCTGCTTAACATTGGCTGATAAGTTGGGAGCAGAGCCCAGATGAAAAATCAAGGTTTTTTTTTTTTCCTACCATGTATTACACGTTTTATTAATTTAAAAATAATCTCTCAGCCTATAAAAATTGTCCATCTTTATGGTTTTACAACCCAGTTCAGGATTGTGCAAAATCTTCGCATAACTGAGATAAATTAATTTGATCTTCAGGAGAGGGAAGCCAAGTGGGTGCTTCTACTGGTCCTCTTTGAGGTCACATCTAAGGATATTCTAGAAAGTAAAGAACCGAGGAAGGATGCACTAGGAAATAGACAGATGGTATTTCCCATGTGATATGTGAAGCTGTGGGGATGAGAGGCGATATTTTCCAGTAAAACTGCCCCCAGGGAGGGCCTGGAGGAGATGGGAGTCAGCAGGTTGAGAGGTTTCTGGGAATGTTGAGAGTTGGGGGCAGCAAAGGACAGAAGGCTGGAGAGGTGTCAGAGGCGGTATTCAGTCCTATGTAGCTCAGAAATGTAATGTTTGATAGTGGTTCTCACCCCAGAATACCTGACTTTATAGACTTAGGGGTGGGGCTCAATAATTTATGTTTCTAACCAGGTTCTGGGTCATGTTGGTGCTGCTGGTCTCACTTGAGAACCTACTGCTTTGTCGCTTTCATCATTGTATGTTCATCGTGATTCTTGCAATAGGTCTAATGTAAAAGTACTGTTTTGTTTTTACATAGTCCCAGAAATTCTGCAAGAATTCTGACAACATTCCATGAGATTATTTACTCAGAAATTTGTTAGTAAAATGTACTGGGTATCATCAATGAATGGCAACCTTATTATTTTAATCATGATTATTATTTTTATAACGTATTGAATTTCAGACCTCAAAGAGATGCAAGAAAAAGACACACCAGTGTCAACTCACAAATACAAATTTGCTTGAAAAACTAATAAAAAAGTAATTGGACTTGAGGTATAAAAAGAAGTCATGCAAGAAGATAGAAGTTCAAAAATTTCAAAGTTCAAGTCTTCCTGACTTTTCCCGACCAGGTTTGTATACGAGCCCTGCAGACATGGTGACTTTGCTTCTCTGACCACAGATCAGAGCAGAGCGTGCAGAATGATGGAGGGTGTTTCAACCTGCTCTTTGGAAACAATCAACAGTATTGGTTAAACCCGCTCCCTTCCTGGCAGCTACTGGGACCTCCCAGACTATTTCCCTTCCCTTTGGGGTGTTGGAGGTCTGGGATCTTGTCTGAGAGCCCCTCATGGGCCTTCAGCTGTCTGCTCCCTTCCCCGTGGACCCAGCACCCCTCAGTGGAGGGAAGGAGTCTGAGGTAGAGGAGGGTTGTCTGCAAGTGTGCATGGGAAGGAAGATGAGGGACCACCTCCCACCTGCCCAAAAGCAGAAACAGGATGAACACAGGGGTCTGGCTCCTGGAAACCAAAGAACCTGCTTGAACACCCTCAGCTCTTAGCTTTCTGAAGGGGCTCTTTCCTACCTCACCAGGAATAACAATGGATCCTGCAGACCTGTGCAGATGGGAGAACCTCTGTGGGCAGTTTTGTGGCCCTGGATCTGAGTCTCTTGCTACTGATTGGTTTTGGGGTGCTCTCAATACTGGTTGCACATTAGAATATCCCAAGATGCTTTAAACATCCTTGTCCTGGCCATGCCTTGTGTTCCAGTGCCAGAGATTTAAATTTGGTTGATCTGAGTGGGTGGGACATGGACACTTAAAAAAAAAAAACTTAATAGAGGATTCCAGTGTGTAGTGGGGAAATATTGCTGGTTCTTGAAACCTGGTCCCAGGACCAGCAGGGTCAGCATCACCTGAGAAGTCGATAGAAATGTAGATTCTGGGCCTCCCCATAGACAAGCTGAACCAGAAACTCTGGGGGCAGTGGCCAGCCAGCTGTGGTTTCAGACACCCCAGTTCATTCTAATGGGCACAGCTGTGGACCACGATGCTGATGTGGATGGATAAGAGGCCTCATGGAAACAGAACATCATGAAGCCCAAGGAGATGCTGGAACAATACACAGAACCTTTGAGTGGAAACAATAATACTTTTGACACCAACATTCCCTGTTTTCCTCAAATGGCGTCTCTCTGCTGTATCCTAATTGCCAGTAGAGACAATGGCTCCACACCTTCAACACATGAGGTCATGTGAGCCTTAGTGGGGTTAAATAACTGGTCCAAGGTCAGGCAGCCAAGCGGTCTTGGAGCTGTGGTTCAAGTCCCGGCTTGTGTGATTACCTAAACTCTTTAACCTCTGCTGCACTTGCTCTGTCCGCCACTCTAAGCGCAGCTCCTGGGAGAGGGGTCCTGGTCTTTGTGATCCCTTCCTGGCCCCTGGTGCCCTGGCTTCCTGGCTTCTAGAGCTGCCCTGTCCAGTAAGGTAGCCACTGGAAATGTGACCAGGCCAAACTGAGATGTGCTGTAAGGATAAAATACACACTGGATTTAGACTTAGTATAAAATAAAGACCATTAATATTTTATATATATATGTTTATATGTGTGTGTGTGTGTATACCTATATATGAAATGATAACATTTTGGACATGTTTGGCTAAAAATACGTTATCAGCTTGATCTGTTTCTTTTTACACTTTTGATGTTGCTGCTGGAATGTCACATATGTGGTTTACATTGTATGTCTACTGGGTGGCACCCTTCTGGACAGGAGCTGCTCAGAATAGGATTATTGGAGAATTACTCAACTATACCAGCCCATTTGAGTGAGTCCTTGAGAATCCGAGTCACGAGACTGCACATTGGTGCAGCTGAGGGAGACATTGGTGGGTGAGAAGGAGGGAGGGCAGCTATGGAGAGAGTGTGATATGGTCGTGGGAAGGGGAGGTGGTGGCTCAGACTTGGCCCTGCTGCCTTGCTAAGTGACCCAGGGAGTCACAAGGAGCCCGGCAATGAGAGATGGGGAGGGATGGAGCGATGGAGACCTGCTTCCCACCTGCCTCTCACATGGACGGATGCCAGTTCCTGCAAGGTCACGGGCACCCAGGGACTGTCTTCCAACTCTCCTTCCCCCAGTTCAAGGCTGTGCAGCCCCTTAGGCTCCATGCTACATCGCGATGGTTCTAGCTTACCCTGCTGAAAGCGGTGAAGTCCTGATTTAGAAAGCAAGCTCCCTGGCAGTGTTAGGCAATTGGGTACCACACATGAATCCAACTTAATCAAATCTCCTATGAGGCCCTGTGACAAGAATCTCACCTGCCCCCTAACCAGCTGTATTTCTGGAAAGTTTGTGTTAGCTGATACCCTTATGAGCGGGAGTTTTCAGAAACTTCACAGATGGCTCTGAGTTTTCGTCAAACCCTGAGGAACCTTGGGGCTTTCTGTCAAATAAATATAAAAAAATATGTTTCTGCATGGCCAGGCAGCTTAGAAAAATGTTTGCCAGCCCTTCAACATGTCAGCAGTCATCGCCCTGCTTCCCAGTGTCTAAGGAACAATATGTCAGAGGTTTTCTGCCTCAGAGCTGGAGATGGAAGCCACTCAGGGATGGATGTTTGGTTTTTGTATATTTCTTTATTTCAATCTCATTTCTCCGTGTCAAGGGCACAGGCTTGTACCAAGTTGCCTGACTAACAGTTCTCTTTGGAGGCAGGGAGGCCTTAGTGGGATGTGAGCAGAGACCCTAGGACACAGAATGTCCAGTTTGAAGCATTTGGACAGTTGCTTGGGGGTGCCAGTGCGGGAAGGGGACCAAGATGGTAGGCTGTCCCGCATCACATGCCAGCCTTGGGACAGGGCCCGTACTCTGATCATTGTTTCGAATCTCAGAGAGCCCGTAGGGTAAGTGCTATTATCTCTGTCCTACAAACCGGAGACCACAGTTTCCCATCCTTACATGACTCACCAGGACCACACATTGGCACAAAAGTCTGCTGAACCCACAGCTGAGGTCACTGCAGGATGTGTGCTGGGCCCTGGGAAACGGGAGGAGAAGGTGAGTGCTGTCCTAAATGCCAGCCCCTGTGTCCGGCAGACGGCCCACCTGCAGGAGGCACCCACAGCAGATGCTGCAGGGCTGTGGGACCAGTGTGGACCAGACAGGGCAGGATAGAACACAGAGCAAATGTGTATTTTAGATCCTGAACTCCACAAACCAACACTCCTGGGGCCCGGTATGGCCCTCAGAGCCCCAGATGGATAAAAACAGCTAAGAATGCAGTAAACTTACATTTATCTTGGGATCTAAGAGCATGCTCTGTTCTACAAAGTGAGTTAGAAAAGGACAGAAATGCCCAGATACCTCATGTGACTCTGGGCCAACAGTCCATGAGGATGACCAGGCTAAGATAACTCTGGCAATGCCTGCTTCAGCAAAATGCCACGTTGGGCTATTTCAGGCTGCTTCCCCTGTCTCAGTTCTCCCAGAAATCTTTCCAGCTCAGAGCAGGAAGGGCAGGGTTTGAGTATCAGAGGACAATTACTGTGCAGTCACTAGATGACAAGACCTAACTCTGACCCCCGCCCTGGACCTGGCCCTAATCCTAGCTCTGGAGGAAGTGAGATGCAGCATAAATTAAGACCAGTGAGAGCTGATTATTCAGGCTTAGAGTGACTGGAGATGGAACTGCAGCACTTTTTTCCTTGCTAAATGAAGTTAATATATGTATTTTTTACTTGCTCTGTGGTTAATAGAGCAAACTACTTTTTCTATAACCTTTGCTCTGACTACTTCCAGTAACCACTCACCACTGAAAAATTTCCTAATGTGTTAACACATTAAAATACACCTCTACTAAACCCAGAGGGCAGACTGTGACAGCGCTGTTTTCCAGAAATGGCCACGGCCATATTTCTGGTTCCACAGGCTCTAGAGCCTTTCCCCTCCCCATCAGGATGTCAGGGAGGCCTGCTCTGTTCCACAGCCAGGTGCCCCCCCACAGGGTCCACACAGGCCTCACACGCCCCTGCCCTGATCCAGACCCAGTCACTGAGCAGTCTTTGGAAATGCATTGGTCTGCTCTGGCTGCCGTAACCAAACCACAGGATGAGCGACTTACACATCACACAGTTACTGTCTCACTGTCCTGGAGGCAGAAGTCTGAGATCGCGGCATAGGCAGGCCACACTCCCGCTGAAGGCGCTAGGGAAGAATCAGCTGCTGGTGGGCCTCTCTCTTAGCTTCTGATAAGTGCCTGGCTTGTGACAGTATCCCTCCAGGCTTCGCGTGACGATTTCCTGTGTGTGTGTGTGTGTGTGTGTGTGTGTGTCTGTCTCTAAATGTCCCCTTTTGTATAAGGACACCTGTCCTATTGGATTAGGACCTGCCCAGCTTCAGTATGACCTCATCTTAATTACATCTGCAGTGGCCCTTTCTCCAAATACAGTTATATTCAGAGGAGCTGGGGGTTAAGGCTTTGATGTGTGAATTTGCGGGGGGGGGGATACAGTTCAACCCATAACAGAAGTGCTCCCCCTTCCTATTAGGAACTGTGGTCCCCACCTCAGCCCTGGAGACCCAGCCTCCCGACGTGGCCTCTACCTCATCCACTTCCCTGCACCTCTGCTCCATCCCCCTTCCCGCCGCATTTTTCAGTTTCCTCACAAGTTGAGTGTACCTGCCTGGGTCTGGAATCAGCTCAAGATCTCTCCCAAACTCTGCCTGCTGTGGACATTGGAAGGAATTGTCCCTCTGACTGGTCCTCAGACCATCACGCCCTCTGGGTTGCACCCACTGTTGAACCTTCTGCTCCCTAACTCTGGACCAGACCTGAAGGCCAGGTGCTGCTCTCAGCTGCCTGCACAGGGACCCCAGCCCAACCGGGCAAAGCCAGGGCCAATCCTGCCCAGCTCGGTCTGCCAGGCTGGGAATAAGGCAGCCGAAGCCCCTGACAGATTCCGGGCCAGATGATGGATGTCTGGAGCCTCAGACTTTAAGGAAGCTAAATGGCTCTGGCACTCAGCAGCCTTTTGCGTCTGTCCTGATACAAGCGCCAGGGAAGGCACTTGAAGAGCCTGAGGCCATCAGTAGTTTGAGCTGCTGTTCTTTACCAAGGGCTGGATGTCATTCCTGCCTTAACTCACTGATGCCTCTGGAAGGTGCTGCAGTTGTCCACATCCCCCAGGAGGGAATTCAGGATGGGGAGGGTTGTCGTGGAGCCTGGGCTCAGCTACAAGTGAGCGCAGAGCCGGTATCTGGCCAGTACTCCCTCTACTACACCTTGATCTTCCCTCAGCCCGAGCATCTGTCTGGGTCCTGCTCCCAGCAAAGAGGCCTGGATAGGACTCTCCAGACGTTTCAGCCCTGCTCCCCTCACACCCACTGACGGCACCTCCCCTCGGGTAGGCTGTTTAGCCCAAGCGCCTGAGGAGGGGCACACAGGACACAGCTCACGGGGCAAGGCCCTGCTCCTAGGTCAGCCACGCACCCCTGGTGGTGCCACACTGCCCTGCCTCCCTGCCTGGACCACTTCGGAGAACATCTCCTTTCCCCACATCTCGAGGGCTTTTCCACCGTCACAGAGACAGGAGCGACTCTGAGCACTTGGGATTGGATGCCTGTCAGCCTAAGGCAGAAATTCGTCTTCAGGTGGGGAGATGAGCACAGCTTGAAACCCCGAGTGGGAAGAGGGATTGAGAGAACCTTTCTTACCCTGACAAGGTAATGGGGAGGGAAGGGAGAAAGGGGCCCAGAGCCCCAGGTGGGGGGCTGCACGTCCCTCATCCCTGCCCTGCGGCACCTGTCTCCCTGTCTCATGGGCAAGTGGAGGGAACCGAGGCAGCACCACCAGCTGGCAAAGCAGGGGTGGCGGGGATCTGCCAGGCAAGAGCTGAGGGTCCTGGGCTCATGCATTATCTCATGTCGTCCTCATCACGCCTCTAGGAAGCAGGTCTGTCACTACTCCAGTCCTAAGGATGAAGACATTGAATACCAGAGATGTTCAACTGAGGAAACAGGTGGAGAGATCGTAGGTACAACTAGGGAACAAAACCCATCTTCTTCAATGCAGTGACGTCCATGCTTGTGTGAAGCCCGAGAGGCTCTGGACCTGTGAGGACCACCTCTCCAGAGACCCAGTACTCCCTGCGCACAGGAGTTTCTCTTTTCCCTTGGATGCCGCCCCACGTAACCTCAAAGGAGTTTGAGGGGAGGCTACTGTGAGTGTACTTTGCTCTCAACATCCCATCAGCTGCCTTAGATCAGGAAATGACCTTCCCGTGAGGATTTTGCAAAGCAAACAGTCGTCACATTAGACAACAGAAGTAGGGAACTAAAACAAATAGCTAGTGGGAAGCAGTTGAATAGCACAGGGAGATCAGCTCGGTGCTTTGTGACCACCTAGAGGGGTGGGATAGGGAGGGTGGGAGGGAGGGAGACACAAGAGGGAGGAGATATGGGGACATGTGTATGCATATGGCTGATTCACTTTGTTATACACCAGAAACTAACACACCATTGTAAAGCAATTATACTCCAATAAAGATGTTTAAAAAAAAGAAGTAGGGAACTAGGCTGACCTTGCTCTCGAGGATCGGATAGGAGAGGACCAAGGGCAAAGGATAACAGAAAAATCTAACATATCTGGAACTCTGTACAAAGCTAACAAGATAAGATTTTCTAGAAGACTCCCGTTTAGTTAGCGTGGGATTCAGGGCATCAGGTGACTGCTGTGAACCTTGGCACGCAGAGCCCAGCCTTGTCCCAAAGCACGGGCTCCATTGTGTCTGAAATTGCCACCAATGAATCAGGAAGATATCCTTTCATTTGACCATCACAGATGTGGACAGAAACAAAATGCATCTATTCCTTTAAATCATATAAGGGAAGAGTGAGCATTCTGGGAACCCGGCTGCCAGTGGGGTTTGGTGTGGAGAACCTGGAGTTAGCTCACCAGCGCAGGGCAGCTGAAGGGCCTGGTGGTCAGACCACAGAGGAAGGCTGGCTGCCCTGCACACAGTTGGCAGAGGGTGGTCCCGGTGGCAAGTGCGTGGTGGGGTGCATGAGGTTGGGGCCACCGGCCTCGGCTCCGACATCTCTGAATCACTGCAGATATGTGTGTGGGGCATCCCCAAGTCCCAGAGCCTCTCTCTAGACCTCGACTCCCACTGCCCTGGTCTGATAAAGGGGCCCATCGCCTCCTTTTCCCTCCGTCCTCCTTGTCCAAGACTGCTGAGAACCCTAGTACTTCCCTTTATGTTTCCTTTTATTTTCCTTGTCATCCTGGGTCCCCGGCAGTTTATTTTCCTTTGTTAGAACCTTTTGATTTTTCAGAGAACACTAGCCAAATGTCTGGAGATGCTGTGAGCAGTGATTGCAGGGGAACAGCTCTTCTTCGAGCCCGTTAGCTACAGTTGCTAGGCTGGCTTCTACTGCCTGTCACACGCATGCGCACACACACACACACACACACACACACACACACACACACACGCACACAGAAACCCTGTGAAAGCCTGGGTAAACACTATTAACCCCAAATGAATGATGATAGTGAAATCAGCCCTAAGCTACAAGCTAACGGAATGATATATTCATTGTGCTGCGTAAGAACAAGGAAAAAGAGTGGGACCCGTGCCACATTTCATTAGCCAGTGGAGTTCTGCAGAAATGGCACTGGGTACCAAATGGCTTTTTGTTTCCTAGAAGCTGTCTGCTGCTTCAGCTGGGCAGGGCTCAGGTGGTACTGCTGGCTCTTCTGAGAGCTGGTACCCACAGATGCAAGGTTGTAGGACAGCTGTCTTGGATTCCTCCCTCTGGCAGCTTCCTACGTCTGCCTCTTGGCATTTGGAGGCTGTCAAAATGCTCATGGAGAGCAGAGGAAATTCATTTGGAAGTGGGCAAACTAGAGCCGGCACCGGGTGTCAGTAATGTCTGAATTCTCCCAATGGAGGTGGCATTCCGATGAGCACCACCCCAGCTCAAGGACAGTCATGGGCACTGTTTCCACCTCCACAGTGTGGGAGGCACAGGCTGAACTTAAGATCTGTTGATATACTGATGCTTAAAAAAATAGAGCAGTGTTTCAGTTGGGCACAGAAGGAAAAGCTTGCCTCACCTTCCCTGAATGAGCTTAGGGAACATTTTAGAAAATGTTGAGAACACAGGCTGAAGAGTCATCCAAATGCATACACCCTACAGGCAGGGTCTTCCATTAAAGAAAGATACATCACCCTTCTTTCATATTTTCCATTGACAACTGAAAACCTGGCCTGTTCAAAGGCCTCTGTGACCCTTTCCTCATGACACCCTGTTGCCCCATACTCTATAGGAGTTGTAATCTGGAGATAAATAAGAGAATAACATTGAAAACTGCAATGAATTTTTCTCAGTGGGACAGAAGTTCTGGAGGGCTGAAAAGTTACATTTCAGCCTCCTTCTGTCTCAAAGTTCCTAGACCATGTAATTTGGGGGGTCAGTCTCTTTCCTGGGCCACACACTGATAATGACTTTCTGCTACATGGTTCCCATGGACGGCAGGGATGCACACAACACGTAAAATTCCACACACTCCTGTAACCTGGGGCATGTGGTGTAGGGGATCCCGTTGGATTTGACCAATCAAATATTTCTGCAACACGTCATTCTCTGGTCCTCCCTTGACACCTGGTTTGAAGTTTCCTCCTTTGAGGTCCCTTCTTCAGAATCATGTGACTCCTCAGACTCCTAGGGAAACCTCGTTTGCCCAGCAGGGGCAGCTGAGGCCATGGAGTGCTCTGGACCATGTTCCTGCTGCACAGATGCAGCTCTCTGCTTGTGGGCATCCAGTGATGAGCTCACTTCCTACTTAGATCACTCAGCCTATGGTTTGCTCTATGTCTCTGTCTCCTTTTTACACTGAACATAACTCTGTTCTGTGCCTTGTACTCAAGGGTCCTAGTTCTAGCCCTTGAGATAATAGACATCAAACTAAGATTATTCTTTTTTCTGCATAAGAGATTGTTTTCCTCCTCAGTTCTTCATCGTTTAGAGGCCAAATAAAAATGATTCGGATAGAATTTGGATCAAAATCATCACTCCTCTTTACAGTCAGGTCATGGTGCCGCGTTAAGCCACAGGTTACAAATAATGTCAAGCCCACGGATTCCTGGGTGTGACTGAGATTAGCCATCTTCCTTCAGTTCCATATCTGGTTCTTGGAGCCCGTAGATTTCAAGGGTCAGGGAGACAGCAGCTATACTTCTCTTGGGCCTGAAACTAAGCCAGTATCTTCTGAAGCCCCTGTGTGATTCAGTAATGCACTCTTACAGAACACAGACCCTATGTCCTAATAGAAAATGACTGAATATTGAATACCTGAAACTCCATCCCAGGTTATGGCCCCCGAAGGCAATGATCATATAGTCTCCGGAATCTTTCATCCTCTGGGCTCCTGAGCACAATCTCTGCAAATCTTTCCCGTGCAGCACAACTGTCTTCTTTCCCCGAAACGTGTCCCAGCCTGTCTAGGTATCTCCAACATGTGGAATTGAACGTGAACAGAATGATAGTCCAGGTGGAGGCTGCTGAGTCTGGAAATGATGCTTAAGCCTTCTTTCACTGGCATATTATGTCCAGGAAACATACTAAATTAGAATATCATCACCTCGCGAGGCACTGAGCATTGGAGCCAAGGATGCTAAGATATAAATCTAGGGGAGTTCACGCCAGGGACTCCAATGTGGGACATGGCTGAGAGCCATGTAGAGATCAGCGAGCCCAGCACAGGTGACAACAAGGAGGGGGATGGGCATCCATATTTGTGAGTCAGCAAGCAGGGCTGGCACCTTATGCCCTGAGTCCGTGTTTGTCCACAGCCGCGGGTGTGAGTGTGCTGTTATCTCCAGTTTACAAAGCAGGAAACGAAGTTCTGAGAGGATAGGGACTGTCCCAAAGTCACAGCCCAGATTCAAACTCTGCTGGGTGTTTCTTTGAAAGCCTGCGTGAACACTTAAAGTTCCTTGACTTATTTTTGGTCGCTGGCCTGTGTTTATAGAATGCTTAACATCCTCAACATCGGGCTGCTGGAGACCACACGAGATCCCTCAGTGACTTTGCATCTTCAAATCCTATACATTTCTGGAGCCATCTTCCCCTGAGCGTTTTTGGAAATCTAAATGAGATACTACTCTTCTAGAGTAAGGAGCCAAGGGTCTTTCCCCAAACCATTAAGAATCCTTTGAGGGTCTGTGGTTTTTGCAGTTACTTTGAGTTTTCTACGGAATTTCCCACCTCCACTCTGCAACTTTGCTTCTGTGAGTGTGAAATTCCCTCCACTTGAATACAGCTAAAAAGCTGATTACAGTGCCTCTTTCACTTACTTCCAGCCAAAAAGTCACTAACAGAAGGTATTGTAGAGAGAGATTTTGCTGAAGTTAGGGTGAAAATGGAGGTGGTTTGGGGGTGTTGCATCATAAAAGCCAAAACTACACAACTTAACATTGGCACCATCATTCCTAGAGGTTGCCCAGCTATTCCTGTTGCCAAGAATTTCTCTCTAGCTGTATTTCTTCTCAAGCCCTATCACCAGAGATGAAGTCTCTTTCTCGTCACTTTTGAATGTACACACACACACACACACACACACACACACACACACACACACACAAACACACTTCAGAAATAAAGATCCACAAGGAAAAAAATATAATGAAGTACAACTGTTACATATCAGAGTAGTACAAATGTGGATTTCCGTCATTCTATTAGCTTCTCTATGCTTTATAATTCATCTCTAATGAATATTTATTGCTTTCATTACAAGGAAAAGGGAAAAAGGAAGCATTATTTTTAGTTTAAAAAGAAATCATGTAAAAGAGCTCTTGTTTCAGGGGACATGAGCCAGGAATAATCTTTCTTACCTCGCTGTTCATTGCTGGCTCTTCTGACCTCAAAGCCTTTGTATTTCAATCTTTCTTTTAATGCTTGAGGAGAGTAATCTAGCAGGGGGTCTGATAAAAGAATTTGAAAAATGGGCTTTTCTATGTGAAGCCTTACATACTCCTAGAACAGAATAATGCCCGTTCAGCTAGTAATTGCTCCAGACTTCAGGAAAGACAGGACTTCCCTGCTCCAGGAAATGAAGGGCTTTGCAATTGTAGAACCCATTTCAATTACCGATTAGTGTTTAGAACTGCTACTTCAATCCACTGCTAGGAGGATTTATAGCCCCTGGATACATGCTCAGGAGAAAACGACTGCAAGGGCTGATCAGTTTCTGGCTTTAAGATCTGATGCACAAGTCCCACATTTTTGGGCTTTCAATGTGGATTCTGAGTGAAGCCAAAAGATTCCTGGGCTGGAAACCCGAGATTCAGAATGGCCTATAGCAGGCATCACAGGCTCCTTGGCAGCAAGTGGCCCGAGCCTTTCTTAGATGTTTCCTCTGAGCATTCGTGTCCTGTGTGTACCCTCTGCTTGGTTCGGTCTCTCTTTGCAAACCTATTCTTCCCTTTCATATTTGGAGTTTGTGTTTGGCCTCTTCACCTCTGGATGAGAGAAGTCACATCTGCAAACCAGAAAGATACCCACAGTGGCCGAGAGCCTGGGATTATCCAACTTTGGCTCATTTGTCATGTAACTAGTGGGTTCCAACCACTCAGAGCCTCAATACCCGCATATTAACATAATGTTATGGTTATTATGAAGATAGTACAGAGCATTGCTTACACATATAATAAAAAGCAGATGGTATTTAGTGTCACTCAATCAAGCTTCCCTCAAGGACTTTGATATGAAACTGAACTGTTGGATTTTTCTGCTTTGGACTAACTTTGATATACTGCTTTGCCTGGGGTGTTATTGCAGACACTCGCTTGAATTCTGTCTGCTGGCTTCTGCCTCAGCCTATGCAGCCTTTATAAGGGGGGAGATGGATAAACAACCATTTATTATTCCTCATAAGTTGACTCTGAGATTTTGAGAACCCTCAAGGAAATCTCAAAACATAATGCACTAAGGTCTAGAAATAAACATTTGTTTCTCTTTTCTTTGCAAGATTAAATTTATGAAGAAATACCATTGATTTCTTTGTGTGTGGAGGTGATAAAAATAATTTTAATTATTAAAAATAAAAAATACAACTGCCTAGAGCATCCAGCCAGTGAATTATCTCTCCCTAGGTAAAGCCCCATGGAAAGTCATATCCTGGTTAGAAGTTATCATGGTAAGAATATCATTATTTCTTAATGCATTGGCCTGGGCCAATTTCTGTCAGAAAATCATTATGAGAAAATATCTTCTTTATGAAACGAGGCTGGTTTTTATACAATGTGCTTTCTTTATTGCTCTTCTTAATCATGCTAAGAAAGTCTTCAAACACTTTCATTTTCAAATATGAATTGTGACATGTGGATTGTATGCAGTATTTATTTTTAATTTTAACCTCTTTTCTCTGGTAGCAGAAGCATTTTTAAAGTTTGTTCAACCAAAGTGGTTTAAGAGCAGATATTAAAACACTAATTTGATAAGATATATGCACCCCGCTGTTTATAGCAGCATTATTTACAGCAGTCAAGATATGGAAACAACCTAAGTGTCCATCAATAGATGAATGAATAAAGAAGAAATGGTATATATATACAATGGAATATTACTCTGACATAAAAAAAGTGAAATCTTGCCATTTGTGACAACACGGATGGACTTTGAGGATATTATACTAAGTGAAATGTCAGAGAAAGACAAATACCATATGATTTCACTTATATGTGAAATGTAAACAAAATAAAACAAAGAAATGGACAAAACAAAACAGAAACATATTCATAAATAGACAGAACAAATTGGTGGTTGCCAGAAGCAGGGGGTATGAAGTGGGAGTAATGGGTGAAGGGGGTCAAAATGTACAAACTTCCAAAAAGAAAAAAATGTACAAACTTCCAATTATAAAATAAATAAATCATTGGGATATAATACACAGCATGGTGACTATAGTTAATAACACCATATTGCGTATTTGAAAATCGCTAACAGGATAGATCTTAAAAGTCCTCATCACCAGAAAAAAAATTTTTTCTGACTATTATGTAAGGTGATGGATGTTAACTTGACTTATTGTGGTAAGCCCTTTGTAGTATATAAAAGTGTTGAATCTATATGCTGTATATCTGAAACTGATATAATGTTATGTATCAATTTTACCTCAATAAAAAATATAGAAATGTATTGATTCAGACAGTTTCAAATGACTCAGTTTGATTTCATTCAGAGAAAGAGTAACAGATTGTTGAATATAAGATGAGGAAAGACTCTTAAACATCTTTTAGAGTCATCTTCCCACTCCCTGTCCTAAGTCAACACACACGCTGTGTTTACAGGTGGGGGCCTGAGAACACTGGGGCCTGAGGGATGCAGACACCTTCCAAAGTCATCTAACTCTCCACCTGCCCTACTGCTGACCCAGGTGTGTCATCACTGCTGGTCCGTGTTGTCCCTAGGTCTCCACCTGACTTGGTCTCCACCAACTCCTCCATTTATTTCACAGGGTTTTGGTTTAAACTTGAGGATACTTTTTTGCAGACCTTCGTAACAAAGGATCAGGGTGAGGGTCATAGGATTCATAAATAATCTGTTTGTCAAAAACGATATTTCCTATATGTGATAGGAAAATTAAAATAAAGGTTTCCTTGATTTTTTCTGGGTGCCCCCAAACATTGCTCAGAACCACTGATGCCTCTTGGGTCCTGTTGCCTCAAAGATGATTTCCTGCCAAGATGCTGTTGCAGGTGAGGTCCCAAGCAGCTCAGGAAATATTTTCAGAGAGATGCACCTGATCTAAGCTGCTGTTTGGGCATTGGGGTTATCACCTCTGAAGAGTGAAGAACTTGGGAGAATGTCAGGAAACTGCATGCCATTTTCAAAGTCACAGCCAGAGGATGTGACACGTGAATCTTTTGCTCATTTATCCTCTTCTTCATTCAACAGTGATTGGTTGCTGACTACTTGTCAGCTACTGGGCTAAGGACTGGGAATTTAGTCAACAAGATAAACATAAGCCAATTTTTTTCCCCACATTGGTCTTAGGCAGAGCTGTGTAGGCTGGTGGGTATAACAGACAATTAGCCAGTAATTAGTAGTTTGTTAAGTAGGATCAATGGGAAATTCAATGTCCACTGGAAATATTAGAAAGGGGTACCTAACCTGAGAGTAGGATACGGTCACACTAAAGTCTGAAGGATGAGTGGGAATTTGGAAGGGGAAGCATGGGAGGAAGAGTATGACAGGGGCGGGGAGTCTGCCTTTGAAACAGCCCTGCAACAGCAACTCAAGGAATCCCAAACTCCGGTGTGGCTGGAGTGTCAGAGCTAAAGAAAGAGTGGCGCATGATAAGTTGACGGTTGAATTGGATCACCATCCCAGCCTTTTATGATACAAGTTAGTACTTGTCTCTTACTGGTACTCTGTGGACACTTCCAAAGTCATTTGAACTCTTATTGGGAAGGCAAACTTGACATCCATAAAACAGATCAGCACAAGGAAAATGATATAAAGTGACAAAAAAGTATACGAGGAACAAAACAAGTTCTAACAAGATGTCAGCATGTAGAGGGAGAGAAAGCAGAGTGGCTCATCATAATTGGGGGGTGATTTCACGGATTACGCTTGGCTGTAAATGTCAGGAAAATACCACAAAATGTGGATTATTTTCCCCATCGAGTGAGAATTCTGTGCGAGGAGGGAGTTACTGCTGATATTAGCCCAGCCTCTCATGGCATCAGGGGGTGATCTGTGACCTTGCTATTCTTCAGCATTTCCTTAGATCTTTGCATGCAGCCCGGAGGACAGCCCCATTCAGGAATCAGCAGAGGCACTTTTTTTATTTCTCCCTCCCACCTTCCCTATCCCACCCCTCTAAGTGGTCACAAAGCACCGAGCTGATCTCCCTGTGCTATGCAGCTGCTTCCCACTAGCTATCTATTTTACATTTCGTAGTGTATATATGTCCATGCCAGTCCCTCACTTCGTCTCAGATTACCTTTCCCCTTCCCTGTGTTCTCAAGTCCGTTCTCTAGTAGGTCTGCGTCTTTATTCCTGTCCTCCCCCTAGGTTCTTCAGAACCATTTTTTTTTTTAATATTCCATACATATGTGTTAGCATACGGTATTTGTTTTTCTCTTTCTGACTGACTTCACTCTGTATGACAGACTCTAGGTCCACCCACTTCACTACAAATACTTCAATTTCATTTCTTTTTCATGGCTGAGTAATAATGCATTGTATATATGTGCCACATCTTCTTTATCCATTCATCTGTCAATGGACACTTAGGTTGCTTCCATGTCCTGGCTATTGTAAGTAGTGCTGTGATGAACATTGGGGTACATGTCTATTTTTTTTTAACATCTTTATTGGAGTATAATTGCTTTACAATGGTGTGTTAGTTTCTGCTTCATAACAAAGTGAATCAGTTATGCATATACATATATCCCCATATCTCTTCCCTCTGTGTCTCCCTCCCTCACACCCTCCCTATCCCACCCCTCTAGGTGGTCACAAACCACCGAGCTGATCTCCTTGTGCTATGCGGCTGCTTCCCACTAGCTATCTATTTTACATTTGGTAGTGTATATATGTCCATGCCACTCTCTCACTTTGTCCCAGCTTACGCTTCCCCCTCCCTGTATCCTCAAGTCCATTCTCTAGTAGGTCTGCATCTTTATTCCCGTCTCTATTTGAATTATGATTTTCTCAGGGTACATGCCCAGTAGTAGGATTGCTGAGAGGCACTTTTGACAGCACAGCCTGAAGAACTGTGTCACCATGGGTCTCCAGTGTTAGAATTACTTGGTGTACTTGTTAAAAATGCAAATACCTAAGCCCTAGGAAAATCCTACTGAATTAAAGGGAACAAGGCCCTGGAATCTATATGTTCAAAAGCTCCCCAATACTTCTTAGGTCCACACAATTTTGGGAAATATTGATAGGGGTTTTAGTGTGCATGTGCTTATATATTTCCAGGGTGAGGAATAAAATAGCCTGTAATAGCACCAGTTTTGGGGGTGACCAAGGGGCATTTCAGAGGTGATGTAGTGAGGAAAGCTGTCTTGTCTGAGGCATTGACACTCAGCATGTGTTCTGGGGACGGGATGCCTGCAGGGATCTATTTGTTACCAGTATGCAATGTGAAAGGATCTTGTACTAAAATATAAATCAGTTACTTCACTAAAAACACACCTTAATACAGCTGGCTTTTTCTTTAACTTACAGCAAAACTTTGTCAATGAAGGAAGCAGTATGTTTTTGTTTTGTTTTTTCCTTTTTTTTAAAAATTGAGCTAACATTGGTTTATAACATTATATATGTTTCACGGGTACAACATTATATTTTGACTTCTGAATATACTCCAGTGTCCTCAGCACCAAAATCTAGGGTCCATCCCTCACCATTCAATTGACCCTCTTTATCCATTTCACCCTCACCCCTGCCTCTTTCCCTTGGTTGACCACTTTGTTTTTTGTTTGGTTTTGTTTGTTCATTTATTTTGAGGGTTGTTATTCCCATATGAGTGAAATCATACTGTAGTTTTTTCTCCACCTGACGTATTTCACTTAGTATAATACCCTCAAGGTCCATCGATGCTATTGCAAGTGGCAAGCTTTCATTCTTTTCTGTAGCTGAGTAGTATTCCATTGTATGTATATGTATGTGTATACACCACATCTTTTTCCTTTCCCCCATTGATGGACACTTATGTGGTTTCCATGTCTTGGTTGTTGTAAATAATTCTGCAACGAACATCAGGGTGCATACTTCTTTCTGAATTAGTGTTTTCATTTTCTTTGGACACATACCCTGAAGTGGAATTGATGGATCATATGATAGTTCTATTTTTATTTTTTGGAGGAACCTCCATACCGTTTTCCATGGTGTCTGCACCAAATTTACATTCCCACCAACAGTGCACTAGGTTTCCCTTTTATCCACATCCTTGCCAACATTTATTTCTTGCCTTTTCGATAACAGCCATTTAAAACGGTGTGAGGTGATAAGTCATTGTAATTTTGAGTTGCATTTCCCTGGTGATTAGTGATGTTGAACATTTTTTCATGTTGCTGTTGGCCACCAGTATGTATTCTTTGGAAAATGCCTATTCAGCTCCTCTGCCAGATTTTTAATCAGGTTGTTTGCTTTTTGTTGTTGAGTTGTATGAGTTCTTTGTATATTTTGGATATTGACCCCTTATCAGATATATGATTTGCAAATATCTTCTCCCATTCGGTTTGTTGTCTTTCTGTCTGGTTGATGGTTTTCTTCGCTGTGCAGAAGCCTTTTAGTTTGATGTAGTCCCATTGGTTTATTTTTGCTTTTGCTTCCCTTGCCTGAGGAGACAGATCCAGAATGATGTTGCTAAGATTGGGGTCAATGTACAAGTTCTTTATGGCATTGCAGATGGCCCCGCAATAGACACATGACCTTTTCAAAGACTTAACGAATGTAAATACTTCTGAAAAATGGCTCAAAACTGTGAAAAGAGATTCCACAATCAAAATGAACAAATGCTTACCTGTCTATAAAATATAACAATGGCTCACCTTGTTAACTGGAACTCAACTCTTATCACTCTGTATCACCTATGAGCTTGCTACGTGTTAGGTGAGGTGTCCAGAGTCAGAATGTCTCCAAGGGGCTTACGATGGCCCCGTGCACAGTTCTCTTTCTCATTCAATAATGGAAGCCCCGGGGTGGGCAGCTACTTTGTTCTGACTGGCCACCTGGGAGAAGCTCTTGTTTTGCAATAAATAATGTGTCAAACATTAAGCTTTTATTCTTAGGGCTTGTGTCCATGCTTCTCAGGGAAGCAGACATTCTGGAGAGGGGAAAGTTGTTTCAGATCTTGAAGAGCTGGTGATCGCAGTGGCTAAGAGGCCCTTTGGAAAGGAGCTGAGTAGCTACTGTCCGTGTGGATGTGCAAAATTCCATAGAGCAAGGGGAGGAAGGTGGGGAAAAACAAAACCAGTGTAATTATAGACCACAGCTCTGAGATTTGGTAGGTCTTATTGCCAGGGGATCCATGGCACACTGATGATTCTAGGCATAGCTACTGAGTATTGAGATTCTTTTTTTAACTTTCAGGCATTTTCCATGCAATATCTGATTTTATCCTTGCAGCAACCTGGTGATCATGTATTTGTGCTTCATATTAACTCCATTTTATTGATAAGGGAGCTGTGACTCAGAAATTAAGAAACTTGTCCAACTTCACATGGAGGAGAGAAGAAATTGGAACCTAGGAACCTAGATCTGCCTCCCTGGGGGAGACTTGTTTTTAGCCAGTTTTCAGTTCTAAAGAGCAGTTAGGGCATTGACCTGATGGTGCCACAGACACTTGTGACTATTTGCCTGCAGCGTGGGGGAAGAATTTGTCCAGGACGGGCTGTGCCCTCCCTTAAAGATCGGACATTGGGAGTTCTTATGTGTCACATTTACAGATGTTTTATGCCATCCTGTTGAAAGTTTTACCTATATTTACAGGTTCACAGACTTTTGCATGTGAAATTTTACAAGCAGACAAGTTATAAAAAACACTTTTTAAATATTAAGTTTCTGATTGAACTTGTATCTCCTTCATTGGATTTTTTAAAGTGGGGATGAAGAGAGAATTTCAAATGTCATATACCCAGAGACAGTCATCTAGATTCAGGTGAAGAAAGGCACAGAAACGTAATCAGACATTTATTAGTTATTGTCTCCAGGTAAAGAATTTACTTTGAAAGCTGTTGTTACAACCTGACAGATGTTCCTGTCTTCCAAGCTATTAATCTCAAAACATTAATAATTGGTATCAATCTCTAGACTTGCAGACTATCATGCAGAAATGTAAGTTCACATCTTAAAAACATGAGGCTTGAAATTATGTCAGAAAATGCACATTGTTTTTGTAAGGATTTTCCCTCCCAGGAAGCTGGAACTTATAAAATGATAAGATTTAAACTCACCTCTTACGGATGTTATGTAGTGACAAACAGTGAGTTTCAAAGATAGTGGGGCCTTCCACATCAATATTATTTAAAAGTTAAATTTAGAAGCCTGACAAAATGCAGCACTTCTCTTAGGTGTTGTGTAGATTTCCATTCATTGTCATGAAATGATAATATCCAAAATATAAAATGGTTTGTCTGGTGTACGTGGATGGACACACATAAATGTCCCTTGGGTGTGTGGACTGTATGTAACTTTCCATTTGCATGATACATAAAAATATATTTTATATTTGTGTGGTACATTAAAGATACTTTTACACATTTCACATACATTATTTCATAGATTCCAAAGCTTAATCAACTGAGAATTAGAGAGAATACCTGTTCAAGCGCCTCCACCTGGTGCCTAATAAGTTAGGCGTTGAGCCTCAGGTGGGCCTAGAACTCCTATGTGAGGGCCTCACTCCACAGTCACACTGGTGGCCCCCATGTAAACGCTCCCCTGCATTATACAGCACTGAGTCTCCGTGCCCCGGGTCCAATGTGAGGCACTGTTACCTTCCTGTAAATTGGCAAGCTTACTCACAGACTTGTAAAACAAACTTATTGTTGACAAAGGGAGAAGGTGGAGGGGGAGGGATAAATTAGGAATTTGGGAGTGACATACACACGCCACTATATGTAAAGTGTATAAACAACGCGGACCTCCTGTATAGCACAGGGAACTGTACTCAATATTTTGTAATAACCTATATGGGAAACACAACATTGTAAATCAACTATACTTCAATAAAAAAAGAAATTAACAAAAGTAATTTTAAAAAATAAAAATGCTTTGCTGAAAAAGAATGTTGGCAAGCGCAGCCTAGGAGAATGCATCTCCTAGCTAGTGTTGTATATTGATGTTAAAAGAGCTCGAATTTTAGGATGAAAATAGGTCGAAAACTTTGAACAAATACAAGAAACTACCAGAAAACCTGTGATAGGTGAGGATTAAGATGGGGAAAAAGAAAGAAAAAGGCTCTGTGACAACTCATGGGGCAAGGGAAAGGTTTTACACCTGCTTAAGGCTAGAAAAGGCATTAAAAGAGAGAATTCATACTTTGCTATGTTAAGAGACCAAATGGCTGCAGTGCATTTACTTACAGAGAGCACTTTCTGAGCAAGAGAGACAGATTATGGTGCAGAGGCAGAGGGGCCCAGAACCTGGGGACAAACAGCTCCTGCCACGAGGGCAGGAAGGCTTCAATAGGGCACAGAGAACAGATTTTCACTGATGTGGAAACAGGCTCCCTGTTCTAACTGATCTGTCCCGAAAAACATCTGATTTTATGGACCACTGTTCTTTTACAAAAGGACAATTTGCAGGTCAGATAGAGCTGAGCAAAAGTTATAAATTTTGGCAACGCTGAAGTTATTGTCTGCTTGGAAGACCCAATAATACCTGGTATTACTAGAATCCCTCTGATGACAAGCCTGAATATACCCTATGAAGAAAAATGTTTTCTTGAACATGCCATGATGAAAGACCACAGGCATTCAAGGCGATTTTGATTCATGCTCTCTTTTACCATTTCGCTTAAGAGGAGCCTTTACGCATCCACAGTTTATGTTCCTGTTCGAGGGAAACACATTTCATAAAAAATGTAACTACAGAGTATCAGTAGGAAAATCCTACCCTGACACTGAAATTCTCTTTCAGAAAAAGGGATTTACAAGAAATATTGTTGAGTTATGTTGTGGGAAGGCAATTCTTGATCCATTTCCAGGGTGAGATGGTGCTCGGAAGCCCAAAGATTTAGGAACCAGAGCAAAACACCATTTCTTCTCACAGTTATTCAAACGTGCACCTGCATTTCTGTTTGGATTCAAATGTGTTCCCGAGAACAAGGCCACAGCTTACACTGGTTTTCTCAGGAACTGACTGTCCATTACTCCTTGAAAATCAGACTTCAGGGTCAGATCGCACAGCTGGACCCCGTACACCAGGCTCGCGCATAGCCTTCCGGGGCATGGAGCTCTCACTTGCCCTTGCCTGTAAACTGTTAGGGAAAAGAGGAATGGTTTTCCTAATGTCAAACAAATACAACAGAGAATGCTTGCAGGAAATTGAACTCTAGCTGGTGGTAATTTATGAAAGAAGCATAGTGATAATTCATTTCTTCTCTGTACATTTCAGTAATGACATTTTAAGGTCATTTAAGTAGCAGGCAGAAAACACAGCCATCCAAGTGCAATCTGGGCACCCGAGGCCTGATGGAGGCCAGGTTGGAGAGGCAGTGGAGGCCAGAAGCCAAGGTATTGACAGGGTCTCGGTCCCCTGATCACCAGTACAGTCGAGCGAAGCAGAGGCTGCGTTTCTAATTAAAGAAAGTTTTATATTCTTTTTCCAAAGGGAATAGTTTGAGTGGGATCAAAGGCACCTTAGGCTCTAGGGCGTGTGCTGAGTTCAGGGCACAAAGGGAAGTGTGGAGAGGGCTCTTTCTCAGGGGCTAGGACCCTCACAAAGGCTCTCTCAGGAGGACACAGTCCTGGCAGGGGGTCCAGAGAGGTGGGGCTGCTAACTGCCTAAGTGGTCCCGGTGGGCTGGGCTCCAGGCAAGGCACACAGCTTAATCCTCAGAAGATGCTGTGAGGCGGGCAACAGGCTGACCCCATTTTATACACGAGGAAACTGAGGCACAGAGGAGGTAAGGTATCAGCAGAGCCAGTATGGAGCCAGTATGAAACCCACGGTCCTTATTTTTAAGAGAGGAAGTCGTGGCACAGAGCAGCTGTGTCTTGCTCAGAATTCTAACTCAAGGACCTGCGCTGTTGTCTTAGTCTGCTAGGGCTGCTGAAACAAAGTACCACACACTGGGTGGCTTAACCAACAGAAATGTATGTTCTCACAGTTCCAGAGGTTGGAAATCTGAGATCAAGGTGTCAGCAGGGATGGTTCCTTCTGAGGTCTCTGAAAATCTGTTCCAGGCCTCTTTCCTAGCTTCTGGTGGTTTGCTGGCCATCTTTGCATCCCTTGTAGATGCTTGTAGAAGCATCATCCTGATCTCTGCTTTCATCTTTACATGGTGATCTCCCTGTGTTTGTGGCTGTCTCCAATTTTCCCCTCTTCTAAGGTCACCCGTCATATTGGTTTAGGGACCCACTCTCCTCCAGGATGACCTCATCTTAACTAATTACATCTCGATTCACCCATAACAACTGTTTCCACTGGAGTTCAATTGTATTAAGACCACCAGAATCTCACAGAGGGATAGCACCCCCTCCCACAATGTGCTGGCCTAAACCAAACTCTGAGGTGCCCATGAATTGACTGGGATGTTCTTAAAATGTAGATCCTAACACAGTGATTCTGGGGTGGGGTGGAGAGTCTGCATTTCTCTTTTTTTGTAAATTTTATTTTATTGAAGTATCGTTGGTTTCTAATGTGTTAATTTCTGCTGCACAGCAAAGTGATTCAGTTATACATATATACACATTCTTTTTTTATATTCTTTTCCATTATGGTTTATCACAGGATATTGAATAGAGTTTCCTGTGCTATACAGTAGGACCTTGGTGTTTATCCATCCTATATATAATAGTTTGCATTTGCTAACCCCAAACTCCCACTCCATTCTTCCCCTACCACCCCTCCCCTCTGGTAACCACAAGTGTGTTCCCTATGTCTGTGAGTCTGTTTCTGTTTTGTAGATAAGTTCATTTGTGCCATATTTTAGATTCCACATATAAGTGATATCATATGGTGTTTGTCTTTCTCTTTCTGACTTACTTCACTTAGTATGATAATATCTAGGTCCATCCATGTTGCTACAAATGGCATTATTTCGTTCTTTTTAATGGCTGGGTAATATTCCACTGTATATATGTACCACATCTTCTTTATCCATTTATCTGTCGATGGACATTTAGGCTGCTTCCAGGTCTTGGCTTTTGTAAATAGTGCTGCTATGAATATTGGGGTGCATGCACCGTTTTTGAATTGTAGTTTTCTCCAAATATATGCCAAGGAATGGGATTGCTGGATCATATGGTAATTATATATTTTTTTGTTTTTTAAGGAACCTCCACACTGTTTTCCATAGTGACTGCACCAACTTACATTCCCACCAACAGTGTAGGAGGGTTCCCTTTTCTCCACATTTATTATTTGGATACTTAATGATGGCCAATCTGACGGGTGTGAGGTGATACCTCATTGTCGTTTTGATTTGCATTTCTCTAATAATATGTGATGTTGAGCATCTTTTCATGTGCCTGTTGGCCATCTGTGTGTCTCCTTTGGAGAAATGTCCATTTAGGTCTTCTGCTGATTTTTTTGATTGGATTGCTTGTGTTTTGTTATTGAGTTGTACGAGCCATTTGTATATTTTGGAAATTAAGCTCTCGTCGGCCGCATGATTTGCAAATATTTTCTCCCATTCTGTAGGTTGTCTTTTCATTTTGTTTGAGAGTCTGCATTTCTGACGAGCTTTAGGGCAATGCCCACATTGCTGGTCCAGAGACCCACTCTGGGTAGCTAGGGCCTACAGTCTCTGGAGGACATCTACAGGATTTGCAAAAGATACTCAGATTAAAGGGCAATGATAGAACTGAATCCACAACAGCAGTCTAAATGCCAGTGCAGACGTGTGTGCTTCCCTCAGCACTCAGGTAATGAGAGAGCGGCACAAGCTGGTCTGTGTGCAGCCCAAACAGGTACACAGCTGCAGGTACATATGCTAATGATCATTAGGAAGCCAGTTTCCTGACCTGATTTCTATGTCCATCTCACACAGCATCATTAGTCAGACAGATCGCGTTAGGCTGCTTCCTCTAATTAGCACAGCCTGATGAGCTGTAGATGGAATTTTCGGAGCTTGGGAGAACTTTGGGTTGATGGAGCACAGCCTCCTGACTCTCAGGTGGGAACCATGTTCCAGGAAACCTTCCCTAAGGTCGCGCCTGAGGCTCTGATGTCAGTAACAAGTGCTGCCCTAGTGGATGGGGCAAGACCCTCATCCCGTCCTAATAGGACGACTCCCGGTTTGATCTTGAGCTCATGAAAAAGGAGACTGAAGGTTAATAAAGGGGAACTCCAGGTGGTGAGCAGGGCTGAGGGGACAGAGTGACTGGGGTGCTGGCAACAGGTCCATGGGGGCCCTGACCTCCTTCTCCGTGACCTTCTCCTGTTGATAGTACCTGCAGGTCACCCAGGAAAATGCCCTTACATTAAAGTAGGAACACCATGTTACATGGAATAGCAGAAAGTTAGGGTGGGAATCAGGCACAGCAGTTATTAACTACTGGATACAAAGGATGGAGAAAACCTCCCTTGCATCAGGAAACTACCCAGCTGCACATCTGAGCTAAGAGTGTCCCCCTGTTTGCCTGGGGAGAACAGGTTGAACAAAGGCTCAGGGTCTCTGTGTCTCCCCTTGGTACAGTTGGAGATTAGACTTAAATGGCTGTGTTTTTCTACCATCCAATGCTATTTTTCCTAAGATAAAACATGGAGGAAGCTGTAGGGCACAAGCTCCATGTGGATGGTGGGTCCTTGGGCTTGAGACCCCCAGAGTGGTAAGGGAAGCTGCTTACAGGATGAGGCTCTGCCTCTGACCTGCACGTCCGTGGCCTCCATCACCATCTTCTCTTCTCCACTTAAGTTCAAGACATGTGTCAGTGAATTTCATCCCAGTTTGGCAAACTGCAAGTTAACAGATATCACACGCTGAAAATGATAGAACACAAAATTTGAAGGCAGACAGTACAGAACCCTAAACTCTTATGTCACTCTCTCCTTGTGCATCCTAGGACAAACTCCTAACTTCTCCAAGGCTTTTGGCCTGTTTGTAAACAAGGACTGACATTATTTTCTTTGCAAACTTCGTGAGAGGGTGAAAGACAATGATTTAAGCACACATCAGAGAGTGGCACACTTAGTTGCTGTGTGATGACCATTGAACATTCTAGGGCAACTTAGCAAAAGTCTTAATTATGGGCTCTTAAAAGTGGCATCTGGGGGCTTCCCTGGTGGCGCAGTGGTTGAGAGTCCACCTGCTGATGCAGTGGACATGGGTTCGTGCCCCGGTCTGGGAGGATACCACGTGCCGCGGAGCGGCTGGGCCCGTGAGCCATGGCCTCTGAGCCTGCGCGTCTGGAGCCTGTGCTCCGCAACGGGAGAGGCCACAACAGTGAGAGGCCCGCGTAACGCAAAAAAAAAAAAAAAAAAAAAAAAAAAAAGTGGCATCTGGCTACTTTTAGGTGCAATCGCTGTTCTGGGAGACCTCTGCCCTGGATGGCGCCGAGGCTTTCTTTATTGACTAGTTGGAACAGGATGACATGAGCACATCTGTGGTACCAACACTTCCAAAGATGCTCAGTCCAGCATTCCACCTATTTTATCCCTGACATGGTTTAGCATTCTTTCTACAAGATGACACTAAAGTGGTGGTTCTCATGCAGGGTGAGTTTTCCCCCTCCCACCAGGAGACCCTTAGCAATGTGTGGGGACATTTTAGTTGTCAAGTCAGGGGTGACACTACTGGCGTCAGGTGGGTATGAACCAGAGGTTGCTAACTGTCCCACAATGAATACGACAGACCCCATAACTAAGAATTATTGGGCTCAAGCTGCGAATGGTGCCGTGGTTGAGAAACCCTGCATTGAAGTAAACCAGCCAGATGCAATCAGAATGATCCAAATTACCGTCGATTTGTAGGATACACATTAATAAGTCATATGGATTTTTATTCCTATGAGCCTTATCTATTTAAATGTGTACAGCAGTAAAAATCTCCACTCTGTTTTAGTTTGAGCTATGTGTGACACGACCACTGCCTGTGTGTCACGTCTCATGCCTTTCAAAAGTAAGAATATAGGCAAAATGTGCCTCTATCTTACGTAGAAAAGAGCTACAAACAATCGCGCACTGAAGGATGTGGTTTTTTTTGCATCTGGTTACGTTTGAGGCAAACGGAACCAGAATCTTGACATTTGCAGACCTTTAAGAACAAACCTGCAAATGGCACTTAGTCTGTATTCTCCTCGTTTGAATCTATATCAGATAAAAACAAAACCAGTGAGACTGGAATGCCGGGCCGTCCACTAGGTTTGATCATTGTTTCTCAGACACCAAGATTAAATTTGTGCCTTAACAACATTTTCTCATTGCCAATACTGTGGATGACTGGGGTTACCTCCAAGTAGAGGGAATTTATAGCACCAGAAACTACTGTATTGGAACAACCTCTTTAGAGAAGATAATGCAGACTCTAACGGGAGAAATAATCTTCATTAAATAGCCAATCAAAATCAATTCTGGGCACCCAATATTACAAAATACTTTCCTGATATAGAAAAATAAAAATAAAATAATTAGTTTTTATTGAAAAACATAAGTAATGTAAGTATTGACTCCCTTGGATTTCAATTTCGGTTATTGGAAATGGTAAGACATTCAGGCACTTTCATTGCATTGTCCTAGCTTATATAATTATAAGCTAGCTTAATAATTATATAAGCTAGGACATAGCATTGTAATCTTGAGGATATTACAATATAATCATGGGATAAAAACCAACTTGATGATTCAATTCTTTATACATTCAACCTGCATTTTATTTTGCTTTCCTACAAGGTGCTTCACTCTGTGGATCACACACCAGCCTAGAGGTTCACTGTCCTTTTCCTTCCGTATTTCATCCATTGAGGAAGGTGGAGGTTGAACATGCAGTTTGGTTGTGCGGGTGAGGATGTACATTGCACGTTGCTAACAGTCGTAAGCCCTGTGAGCAATATCACCAGTCATCACCTGGTCCTTCCGAACGAGAGGCACAGGGAGTCCGGTGAGTGGAGGCAGCAGGCAATTCTCATGGGCCAAGGGTGACAGGACATTATCGAGGAGAAGGTGTGTCCTCGATGGCACTTGTCGATGGAGCAGAAGTAAAAACGCGCAAGTAGGGAGGAATGATCATTTTGTTCTGAATCTACGTGCATTTCCTGCGGGAGAAGCTAGGTTAGTTGGGAGGAAATCCAGTAAGCAAAGCCGGAGTGTGCCACTGTGTGATTCATGCCCGCCTCTCCCTCAGCGTTGCACTGAATTGCTTGGTGCCGCTGGTGCTCATTTGGAGAGGGCTGGCAAGCTCGTTTTCCTGCAGTGGGGGCACAGCATCTCTGGAGAGATGCTGCCCTTGATCTGTGTATCATCCTAATTCCAGGAAGTGTGAGGGTACAGGGAGGCTACATTTCCCTGGGAATACTAGCTGTTCTATGCAGAGGTTAGGTGATAAGCTAAATTTATCCTCTAAATTTGGGAGCATGTCTTATTTTCCCCAAGATGCAATCAGAATTTCAAAAGAGCGTCTTTGTTCAAGGACCAGATGAAAGCAGCCGTTTGCCAGAATTTGAATTTTCCTTCACAGCAGCCAGTAGCAAGCATGTGCCATGGCCTTTTGTGAATTCAAAGATGTCTTTAAAATAGAACTGGAGTGTTTTCTAGGCAATATTAGAGACGAAAAGTGGAGCTAAAGTGACCCGAACATCATGTGACTAATTCTTCCCTCTCTTCACGTCCCTTGGTTGGCATTTGCCACCATTCACATTTCCAAAAAATAATGAACCCAGCTGGAAAATTGAAAACCAGCTGAATCTAAGCACCAACTCTGAGAGCTCCTAACAATGACTTTAAAAGAAGGCTGTTTTCTGTCTTCCAGGGGCTGAGAGAGAAGAACATGGAGAAAAGATGGAATCTGAGGCTTCCTCCCTGCCTGGGGGTGAATGGGCTGGAATCCAAAAGCCACTGATTCATTCTTCATTCGGATCCTTATCGAGAACTCAGTGAATGGCCTGCTAAACCTCAACCTGCTCAATTACATTCCCAGGCCCATCACTAAAACCTTAAGTAGCTTTAATTAGTTTTTATTGAAAAACATAAGTAATGTAAGTATTGACCCCCTTGGATTTCAATTTCGGTTATTGGAAATGGTAAGGCATTCAGGCACTTTCGTGACCATCTGTGAGTGTCTGGTGACTCTCTGCTGGATGGCTTTTTAAAGACATCCTATAAAAGTTCCCTGGGCTGTTGTACAAGGCACTGCTCAATGACATGCTATCCTCATCAATGGGAGCTTAACAGTTTTAATTTGTTTTGACGTGGGCCTCAGAAGTGGAAAAGAAAATAGGAATTTCTATTCTCTCTTATTCTTTGACCTTGAACAACACAGTATCCCTCGTCTCAAAACCCCTGATTCCTGTGGATTCCTGTGGCTATTTTGCAGGCTGGCTGAAGGCGCTGGGCTGTAGGTGTCAGCCACATTGGCTCCTCTGAGGGATATTCCGGACAGCCAGCACTCCTAATTCATCTTGTTAATCTGGCTCCAGCAGGTCCTTCAGCTGGCTGCCAGCGCTTCCTCTGTACCAAATGTTTGCTTAGAATGTTAGAAGAAAGCTTTCCAATTCCAAACCAGAGTGGGCTCCTGAGACTTTGGCATCTGCCCTTCAAAGCTGATGAATAACCATCCAAAGGCATTTTGGTACTTTCTACTGACCATCCACCCACCATACCTGCCTTGCTGGTCTTTTTCTCCCTAAAACACTTAAGTAAACTCCGGAGGCAGTCCCGTGGTCCATCAATATCCCCCGATATAGAATTCCTCTCCAAATAGCTTGGGCATTCACCCTGGAAATAAATAGATGATCAATTTGCAAGAGTAATTTCAGCATAAAAAAACCGTCGTTAGGCAATAAGTCTGTCTCTGCTGTCTCGGCAGTCCAGAAATTCGGTCTCCAGTGCAAAGGGACCCAGTGTGTGGAATTGCTTTGATAGACGAGTCTCAGCTTTCCAACATCAGTCTCTCTTTCAAAGCTGCGCACACATTGCTTCTCTGAAGATGGAGCCAGAGATATTTCACAAAGACAGCAGAGCTTAGGAGAAAGGAAGGGGAGGTAAACTCCTATCTTTTCTCGAAAAGAACCGATAAGCCATGTTTTTCTTGCATTTTGGAGGTGGACATCTGTAACTCAGTAGTTACCCACAACTGTCATTCAAATCAATTAACTGAAAGAATTAAAGTACATCTTAAGGGTACAAATAAATTTACTTTCTCCCTTATTTTCTTTTAAACTAGCATCCTACTGGGCTGCATTCAACTACAAAGTTGTATCACATTGTTTAAAATCTTCTCTATTAACCGTATCACCATATTCTTTATTTCCCAAGAGTTACTATCTAGTATTTTATTGCAACCGAAAAAAATGCAGCCTCTTCTTACTGGAAGCTTGTCTCTCTCTCTATCCTTCCCTCTCCTACCTTTCTGCACTTTCCTATATTTTTTCCCAGACTACCTCCCCCAGAACTCTCATTCCTTATCTCCTGATATAGGCACTATAGCTATCTTTGGTCATAATCAGAGATTATAGCACAGAACAGTAAAAATATTTATATTTTAATTTATAAATTGAACCCCCCACACACAAAAATAAAAGACTTTCCCTTGCCTGGTCTCTCTCTCAAAGAAAAAGGAATTTATAGCCCACCTGATTTTTCTATAGTTTTCTTATATTGCTTTTTGTTTGAAATTGATCAAACTTCTGGCACTTTTGCAGTAGATTTCTTCACTGCTTTGCCTATCAACTGAATATTAGAATTATTTAGTTCATTGCATAGACTAAAATCAATAGAACCTTTGTCTGTGAAAGAATTAAATCATAGTGTGGTAAAATCATCAGACTTTCGCATTTTCAGCTTCTTTTAAAATAGCATCTATTAAAACTCTGGCTAATGTCAAAAGGACTGGCTTATCTTGGAAATGGAAATAGTTATGAAACTGTAAGAGGGTTTTTAAAAATATGTACCATATATGTGAACACACATGTATACACATATATATGCAGGTTTCCACATATGCACATATATCACATATATAAAGTACTATTTGTTATATGTACTACACATGTAAACTGCTTATCTCCATGACTGAAACAAATTAATTCCTTCATACTCAGACCCTCCAAGTAAGCACACACCCATCCTCTGGTTTGGCCTCTGGGCCCTGTGTTAGCTGTTGAGCCTGAAGGCAGATCTTGGAACATGGGAGATTTTTCCCTTAGAGCAGACCTTCCCTGTGTCCTGCTTCCCACCTGGGCTAGATCAGATAACAGAGGCCTTGAAACTAACTTGCAGGTAGTTTGAAACTTCTCCTGCAGGCTCTAGGGAAGACAAGGACAATTTAGGAGGAAGGAAGAGATAAGACTTGTCCCCGTGTTCTAACATCAGGGAGGGCCGCGTGGCCTCCCTGTGAATGCAGTGTACAAAACTCACACGGGTGCAGCCCTTACTATGTGTAAGAGCCTGAAACATCCTTATGTCCTGGTCCTGATAGCTTACTGGTTGGAGTCATACTGACCTGGAATCCTCTGCCCTGTTTTCTCAATATGCCAACGTGCATTGTCCTGGAGACTGAGAAAAAAACATTTGATATGGTATAAAAGGATGAGCAGAGACCTCCAAAATGTTTGGAGAGTGTTAGAAAAATAAGCCACATGACACAGGTATTAAGGATACTAAGAAATGGCAAGACAAGTGAGGGAATCAAAGTGAAGTGGCAAACTTGTAGCTAGATGCTTCTGCATGTGGCTCTTATAAGTTTACAGAGGTTAAGTTCCCTGTGTGTGCGTGTGTGTGTGTGTGTGTGTGTGTGTGTGCAAAAAGGAGACAGATTGGAGGGGGTGATTGATGCCTAGTTTGTATATGGATAGGAGAAGGTCTGAAGGACCACTGCATCTTTGAAGTGACTGGACCCTGGACCAGGTTGGTGAGTCCGTCTTTTCTGGAATTAGGGAGATGTGTGGTGAAATGGAAAGAGCATGCCCTTTGGAATCAGACCTGAGTTCAAGCTCCTGCTCTGCGGTTTACAAGCTGGGTAACGTGGGCAGATTGCATGGCTTCCCTGGCTTTGAGCTTCCCTGTGGTGTGTGGAGATGACAACACCTAGGGCATGATGTAAGCAAAGTCCCTCCTACCTGGGGTACAGAGCACATTCTAGGCTTCCCTGCCTCCAAAGGAGCCACTGACCACACCTTGCTGCTGAGCATGTGAAATGCAGCTCCTCCCATATATTGAAATGATGGTCTTGTGAATACACTGGATTAAATTTTAAATATATGATGAAAACCTATTTCTCCCTTTTCCTTTTCTTTAATATGGCTAATAGAAAATTAAAATTACATGTGTGGCTCTCATTGTATGTTTACTAAACAGAGCCGTTCTAGATATTCTCCTTATTGGAAAGGGACTGGTGACCTGTGAAGATGAGAACCGTGGTCATAACTCCCAACAAACTAGGAAACAGGCTGAGAGAACGTTCTGTAGCAACCAAATGCGCGAAGGGAATGGCAGAGAAAGAAGAGGCTGGGAAGAGGAGAGGGGCTGGATATTTGATGCAGTGATGGGGAAAATGCTAACGAGAGCAGCTGGGTTTTCTCTCTCATTAAATCAGAGTGAGCGACCGCGTCTGTCACGTTTGGGGAATCAGAAGCGCTTGTTGAGCATCCTGAGGTGACTGAATCTGGTTTATCTTGAACATGGGCCAGTTCGTAGTAGACCTACTGAAGAAGTGCAGGGGGTGGAGGCAACACAGGGCACAGCATCCCTCACCTGGATACTCCCTGGGGCTCCACACCTGAAATTCCAGCATCGTGTTCCTGGTGGAAGGTCTCTTCTCCCCGGCGCTAAGCCTACCAGTTAGTGCAACTGCCTCGAGCCTCTGTCAGCACGTGGGAGGGGTCAGATGCCGATTTCTCTTTAAACTGCGTAGTGAGACATTTTCTTAGGAGCTCTAAAGAGCAGTGGAAAAATTAGATTACAGAGAAACGTGGTGAAAAGATCTAATTACGGCTAAATTTAAAAAGCCCAACTGGAAGGCCAGAGGGAGAGTGAAATTGAGAAGAGAGAAAAAGATGCCCTTTAGACCTAATGCATTTTGGCTTATAAGCTCCATTCAAATGTTTACTTCTAACCGTTTTCAACACTTTATTGCCATTTCTTTCCCTCGCTGGTGGCTTGAGGTCAGCATCACTCTCGAGTGCAGATGGCCGCCTTTGGCTTATTTCGCTTTCATTGTTGGCCACGTGGAATCCGCCCAGATACTTCCTCTGAAACCCTCCACCGCCCCTCCCTTCTCAGCTCTCAGCTGGATTTTACCCTGTGAATGAGGTCCTTAATTGCATCTCTATCTTTACCTCAGCGGGATCTTTGATGCAGAAACCTTTACATATGCATTTTTTTGGCTTCAGTTTTGGTTTCAAATTTGTGTCCATGTCAACATCTTGTAGTCTAAAAGCAGTGCCACAAATAGAATTGAGAGATAAATTTAAATACGGCTCAGAAGTCTCAGAAGTAATCAAAGTGCACAGTGATAGAGAAAGTGTTAGGCACCAAGACAAAGGGAAGCAGGAGGGGGTAGAGATGCACTAGTTATTTCTGGGAGAATGGAACGGTATTTGTCCACTAAAACTAGTTGGCTCCAATTTGCTTGCTCACTGCATTTGCACAGACTGTTTTTGGGACCATTTGGGTTAAGCAAGGTGACTCAGTGATGACGTTGCTGGCTTCTCTCTATGGAGAAGAAATTAAAATGGTAAATTAGGATTGGAGCTTCAGCCCTTGAGTAGGAGATGATGCAGCTGTACCACCAACAGTGTGGGGTGTTAATTGTCTATGACTACTGACAGATGCACACATCGCCTTACCTGGGCAGCAAAAGTGTGAGCTTTAGAAGCAGAGAACACCAGGTGGAAATCATGCTGGGTCCACTGACTTGTTGGGTCATCCTGGGCAGCTTCTTAGTCTCACTAAATAGGATGCCCTCAACCATAAAAGGGAGTTAGTCACACCTCCATTCCTGGATTTTTGTGAGCGTGGAATGAGAATGCTTTGTGAAGCACAGTGACCAGTTCTTGGTAGACGAAGTCCCTTGTTTCTCTTTTTTAACTCTTTGCTTTTCTGTCATTGGTCACACTTCAGATGTAGCCAGATGGGGTTAGAGATTGGTGTGCTCTGCTTATCAGCCGTGTGTGTGTGTGTGTGTGTGTGTGCGTCTAAAATCAACTTTCTTCAGTGAAGAATAAATCTATAGTGGTGCAGCCACTATGGAGAATAGTATGGAGGTTCCTTAAAAAATTAAAAATAGAGTTACCATATGATCCAGCAATTCTACTCCTGGGCATATATCCAGAAAAGACAAAAACTCGAATTCAAAAAAGATACAAGCACACCAGTATAAAAAGCAGCACTATTTACAATAGCTGAGACATGAAAGCAACCTAAATATCCATCAGGAGATGAATGGGTAAACAAGATGTGATTCATGTACACAGTGGAATATTACTCAGCCATGAAAAAGAGTGAAGTAAGTCAAAGTCAAATATATGATATCACTTATATTTGGAATCTAAAAAATGTTACAAATAAACTTACAGAACAGAAAGGGACTCACAGACATAGAAAACAAACTTATGGTTATCAAAGGGGAAGGTTGAGGGACAGATAAATTAGGAGACTGGAATTAACAGCTACAAGCTACTAGATATTGAAAAAAAATAGATAAACAGCAAGGACCTACTGTATAGCACAGGGAGCTATATTCAATATCTTGTAATAAACTATAATGGAAAAGAATCTGAAAAAGAGTGTATATATTATATATTATAGTATAGAGTATATATTATATATATGTATCTGAATCACTTTGCTGTACACTTGAAACTAACACATTGTAAATCAAGTATACTACAATTAAAAAAAGATTGACTCTATTACCTTCAACTCATATCACATTTTGCTAACCAAGAGAGCTAATTGGGTGAAATAGCTTCCATCTATCAGGTTTGGTATAACATCATAGGGTAGGCATGAAAGTAGGTTTGACTCCTATGCCCTTTTTGGATGCCTGCTTCCAAGACTCTATGGCCCAGTGATGCTTTGGGCCTTGAATGCAGGGGTGGAATGGAAAACAGTGGTGGAAGCCAACCAATCCCCTGGCTTGTGCCATTGAATGAGTCACTGTAGGTAACAACAATGGTGCTCGAGTGAGATTTCCTGCCACTTAAAAGCTGTTGAATTTTGGGTAAGAAACTTCTAATTATGTCTCAGTTTTGTCATCTCAAAATAGGATAATACTAACCATCTCATAGGGTGAGAATTTAGTGACTTCATTCCTGCAGATGGTTTAGGGTAATGCCAGTTACATAGTATTCTCCCAATAGATCCAAGCTACTGTTACTACTGTTACTGTTGTTACTATTGCTATTATTATTATTATTAAACCCCTGCTCCCAAGACTCCTGATTTCTGTTGTTTTGTGATCCTGGTTTTCTATCCTTATTCTTGATTCTGTTTGTATTTCATATCCTTCCAAAGATTCCTTTTCTAATTACATTACCCAGAATCATTTTTCTCCCAGTTACTCTAACCAGATACAGGTGTTTGATCAAGGAAACAAATCCTAATATTAAAATGCTCACCTACTAATTCTCAAGTGCTCTCCATCATACTGGACTAATACCTTTTTCACTCATTTGAGGAAAATCTCTAAGTTTACTCTAGTTTAAGAATATAATGTAAGTCTTCTTGAATTCACTTTGATTGTGATTTTTTCCACTTGCTAATAGTTTAGTCTCCAATTCCTAGACACTCACATGGAAAGGAAAGAAAGCAGAGTCATTACACATTCTAGGGGAGTTCACTGGGGGGATCACTTTCCAATCTAGCAAAATAGATTCTGGCAAACCCACTTCTAGGACACGCGCCCATTATCTAGCTTTTCCTGTTTCTTATTCAAACTCCTATTTCATAAAATAGCTCTCCATCCACTAAGCCAGAGCTTACTTGAAAATAAGCTGTGGGTTTAATAACAATTATTGAGTTGTCTTCTCACAGATAGATTTTAAGTTCTACATGGACTCTATTGCATTTTCGCTTGAACTAACTTGGACTTCTTAGCATTGCCATTTTCAGTTATAGGAGGAGAAGTGCTGTCAATTAAGACCTTAGAGGCTGTCAAGGCTTTTGAGAACACCAGGTATGAAACTGATTTTTTTTCTCCCTTTATTTTTCTGTTTCATCCTCTTCTCTCATTCTTGGAATTATGATATTTCAAATTACTTATCTAAGTAAATCAGGAATTCTACATTTTATGTAGCTAAAAAGATGTTAGCATTTAAGCCCGTTTAAATTTTTATTGGAAATATAAATCACAGAGGTTTTGCTCAAGCTTTCCATTGGGTTTGGATGCAACAGCAGAGGAATTTGTCTCCTTGGAGACAGAACATCTCCTGTACCTTACTGCTATGCCTGAACATGACTGCTCAGGAGGTGTTGTCCATGTACAAACTATTATATTCTTTGGGGAGTATTCCTGACTGTAGAATAGAAACACCACAGCCAGACCTTTATACTGATTTATGAACAAAGTGTTTTCAAGTTGTATTCAATGACTTAATTATGCAGCCTTTCCTGTGAGGTAGGACCCAGGATCAATTGTTACGCCACACTGTCACTGAACACAGATCTTAAGCATGGCATTTTTAAAACTAATAATGTAGTTTGATTTTGGAAATCATGTGACTGAATCTCAGCTGTAGAGATACAATTTGATAAATTACTAAAGGAGCGAGTAACAAAACCCAGACATCTCTATTTATACTACTGTAACAGAAACTCTCCCAGCATGTGAGCTAAACACCTTTCAACTTCTTTCTTTACCTCTTGTTCTTATTTTTTATGTAACGGTAATCATCATGACAATTCTTTCTGTATTTTCAGGTTTTTTACATTTTCTATTAGTCTGGTTTTTCCTGTGTGATACAGTTTTTACAATCATCTCTTTTTATTTCTGATGAGTGGTTTTTAAAAATTTATTTAACCATTCCTTTGATTTTGTTCATTTATGTTTTCTTTCCAATTTTACACCATGATATATAATACTGAAGTGAGGATATTGTACATGTAATTATTCTCCCTAATATGAGTTTTTTTTGAGAGATGGAATTAATTATTCAAAGGTGTGAGTACTTTTATTTTTCTAGATACATATTGTCAATAAATCATAATAAATAAATAAGTACATAAATAATAATAAAGCAATTTTAAAGAGTACTTACCTTCCATCTTGTTGCTAAAACAGGTGGCTTGTCATATAGAGACAAACAAAAGCATACAGAAAGAATGCAAACTCAGTCTTTTTGTGGGCATATAAGTGAATGAAAGGAAGGGAAAGCCACAAGGCACTTTACATGTCTTATGAAATTCACAATATACTGAATCAGATGATATTCTTATCAATTTATTATCCTCATTTTACCTTTGCACTTGTGTTCGCTTGGCTTCCTCTTACCTTAGTGGTCTATTCTCACAGGATCAGGTTAGATGGTTCCTGTCTATGTCCTGATCTCTAAATGCTGGAGTACCCTGAGGCTCACTGCTTGGATTCTTTCTCCTTTTAATTCTATTTACCTTCTCAGTGATCTTATAGAACCTCATGGCTTTAGGTGCCAACTCTAAGTACTATGTACACATGGCATTTCAATTTTATATTAGAATCTAGCTCCAACAGCCAACTCAGACCTCCACTCGGATGAGGGATACACAGCTCAAAATGTTCACATCCGAACTTGAGACCAGCTTCCCTAAACTGTTCCCCTGGCCAGTCCTCCCCATCATTTAGAAACAGCTCTATTTTCTCAGGTCAAGCATCTTGGAGTCATTCTTTTCTCCTCTTTGTCACTCCTACCAACCAAGTCCAGTCACAGCCTGGTCCCTGTGCCCTGCCTGATCTCACCTCCTAATGCCCTTGTGCTGCTCCCATGTGTGGCCAGTCTGTTTCTGCCCTACTTCCTGCCCAGAGCCCATACACCCTCAGCTCTGCCTGAATGCTACCTCCCCACACATCCTTGGGATGTCCTTTCCCAGCTCCCGGAATAAAAGGGCTATTGTCCGTTTGGTTCCTTCCTGTATCCCCACTGTCTAGAAATGTGCCAGGAACATAGGAGATGCCACAAAACATTTGCTGAAAGGGTGATGAGGAAACTATGACAGGTTAGGTAAATAACTCCAGTTACAAACCTGTCACTCGGTATATTTGGAAATTAAACCTAAGTTTGCTGGCACCATATCCAAGTGTTTTGTTTCTTAGGAGATAAAATAATTTAGGATGTTCCTCCTTCTCTAGTCTCTGAATTTATCTTTTTTCCTTGCAGATTTGGTAAAATCACTTGTAAAATCATCTGGGTTTGTGTTTTCTTTATTGGAATATTTACAGATTCCAATTTTTGATTGTTAATATAACTGTTCTGCTTTTCTATTTTTTGAGTGAGTTTTCCTAAGCCATATTGTCTAAGAATTTATTTCTTCTAGGTTTTTATATTTATTGTTATAAAGTTGTTTATAATTGTTTCAGGGGTCCCAGGTCCATCTACTATATTAAATATTATAAAATACACCTAATCTAGTTAGTCTATATTATTAATTTGGTCTCTCATTTTTATCCTTTTTTTTTAACTTCTATTTTCTTTGGAGTTATCTTGTTGAGATTTGATTTATGTCCTTGTGGTTGGTCATATTTTTGGTAAATGTGTGTGTGTGTGTGTGCTTGAAAGAAATGTGTATTCTTTTCTTTTTCTTTTTACTGTGTAGCACAGGGAATTTTATTCAGTATCTTGTAATAACCTATAATGGAATGGAATCTGCAAAAACAAAATCAGTATGCTGTACAACAGAAACTAACATTATTTTAAATCATTTATACTTGAAAAGAGAAAAAAAAAAGAATTTCCCATATATATATATATATATATTTTTGTTTGTTTGTTTGTTTGTTTTTTTGCCGTACGCGGGCCTCTCACTGTTGTGGCCTCTTCTGTTGCGGAGCACAGGCTCTGGACGCGCAGGCTCAGTGGCCATGGCTCACGGGCCCAGCCGCTCCACGGCATGTGGGATCTTCCCAGACCAGGGCACGGATCCGTGTCCCCTGCTTCGGCAGGCGGACTCTCAACCACTGTGCCACCAGGGAAGCCCTTTCCTATATATTTTTATGGCTTGATAGCTTACTTTTTTAGTGCTGAATATTATCCCATTCCCAGAATACACTAGAGTATATTTCCCATTCATCTAATGAAGGACACCTTGGTTTCATTCACATTTTGGCAATATTGAGTAAAGATGTTAAAATATCCATATGCAGATTTTGTATGAACAAATTTTTTTATGTTTATTATTTATTTATTTTTCTTATTAGTCATCTGTTTTATACACATCAGTGTATACATGTCAATCCCAATCTCCCAATTCATCACACCCCCACCCCCACCCGCCGCTGCCTTGCCCCTTTGGTGTCCATACGTTTGTTCTCTACATCTGTGTCTCAATTTCTGCCCTGCAAACCAGTTCATCTGTAACATTTTTCTAGGTTCCACATATATGCGTTAATATATGATATTTGTTTTACTCTTTCTGACTTACTTCACTCTGTATGAAAGTCTCTAGATGCATCCACGTCTCTACAAACAACTCAATTTCGTTCCTTTCTTTAGCTGAGTAATATTCCATTGTATATATGTACCACTCTTCTTTATCCATTCGTCTGTTGATGGGCATTTAGGTTGCTTCCATGACCTGGCTATTGTAAACAGTGCTGCAATGAACATTGGGGTGCATGTGTCTTTTTGAATTATGGTTTTCTCTGGGTATATGCCCAGTAGTGGGATTGCTGGGTCATATGATAATTCTATTTTTAGTTCTTTAAGGAATCTCCATACTGTTCTTCATAGTGGCTGTATCAATTTACATTCCCACCAACAGTGCAAGAGGGTTCCTTTTTCTCCACACCCTCTCCAGCATTTGTTGTTTGTAGATTTTCTGACAATGCCTTTCCTAACTGGTGTGAGGTAATACCTCATTGTAGTTTTGATGTGCATTCCTCTAATAATTAGTGATGTTGAGCAGCTTTTCATGTGCTTCTTGGCCATCTGTATGTCTTCTTCGAAGAAATGTCTATTTAGATCTTCCACCCATTTTTGGATTTTAATATTGGATTTTAATTTTTAATTTTAATATCCACCCATCTTTTAATATTGAGCTGCATGAGCTGTTTATATATTTTGGAGATTAATCCTTTTTCTGATGATTCATTTGCAAATATTTTTTCCTGTTCTGAGAGTTGTCTTTTCGTCTTGTTTATGGTTTCCTTTGCTGTGCAAAAGCTTTGAAGTTTCATTAGGTCCCATTTGTTTATTTTTGTTTTTATTTCCATTACTCTAGGAGGTGGATCAATAAACATCTTGCTGTTTTATGTCAAAGAGTGTTCTTCCTATGTTTTCCTCTAAGAGGTTTATAGTGCCCGGTCTTACGTTTAGGTCTCTAAGCCATTTTGAGTTTATTTTTGTGTATGGTGTTAGGGAGTGTTCTAATTTCATTCTTTTACGTGTAGCTGTCCAGTTTTCCCAGAACCACTTATTGAAGAGACTGTCTTTTCTCCATTGTATATCCTTGCCTCGTTTGTCATAGAGTAGTTGACCATAGGTGTGTGGGTTTATCTCTGAGCTTTCTATCTTGTTCCATTGATCTATATTTCTGTTTTTGTGCCAGTATCATATTGTCTTGATTACTGTAGCTTTGTAGTATAGTCTGAAGTCAGGGAGTCTTATTCCTCCCCCTCCATTTTTTTTCCCTCAAGACTGCTTTGGCTATTCGGGGTCTTTTATGTCTCCATACAAATTTTAAGACACTTTGTTCTAGTTCTGTAAAAAATGCCATTGGTAATTTGGTAGGGCTTGCATTGAATCTGTAGATTGCTTTGGGTAGTATACTCATTTTCACAATATTGATTCTTCCAATTCAAGAATATGGTATATCTGTCCATCTGTTGGTATCATCTTTATTTTCTTTCATCAGTGTCTTATAGTTTTCTGCATACAGGTCTTTTGTTTCTTTTGGTAGGTTTATTCCTAGATATTTTATCCTTTTTGTTGCAATGGTAAATGGGAGAGTTTCCTTAATTTCTCTTTCAGATTTTTCATCATTAGTGTATAGGAATGCAAGAGATTTCTGTGCATTAATTTTGCATCCTGTAACATTACCAAATTCATTGATTAGCTCAAGTAGTTTTCTGGTAGTATCTTTAGGATTATCTATTATGTATATTATCATGTCACCTGCAAACAGTGACAGTTCTACTTCTTCTTTTCCAATTTGTATTCCTTTTATTTCTTTTTCTTCTCTGATTGCCGTGGCTAGGACTTCCAAAACTATGTTGAATAATAGTAGTGAGAGCGCACATCCTTGTTTTGTTCCTGATATTAGAGGAAATGTTTTCAGTTTTTCACCATTGAGGATGATGTTTCCTGTGAGTTTGTCATATATGGCCTTTATTATGTTGAAATAGGTTCCTTCTATGCCAACTTTCTGGAGAGTTTTTATCATAAATGGGTGTTGAATTTTGTCAGAATCTTTCTCTACATCTTTTGAGATTATCATACGATTTTTCTTCTTCAATTTTTTAATATGGTGTATCACATTGATTGATTTGCATATATTGAAGAATCCTTTCATCTCTGGGATAAATCCCACTTGATCATAGTGTATGATCCTTTTAATGTGTTGTTGGCTTCTGTTTGCTAGTATTTTGTTGAGGATTTTTGCATCTATATTCATAAGTGATATTGGTCTGTAATTTTCTTTTTTTGTAGTATCTTTGTCTGTTTTGGTATCAGGGTGATGATGGCCTCATAGAATGAGTTTGGGAGTTTCCTTCCTCTGAAAATTTTTTGGAAGAGATTGAGAAGGATGGGTGTTAGATGCTTTCTAAATGTTCGATAGAATTCACCTGTGAAGACATCTGATCCTGGACTTTTGTTTGTTGGAAATTTATTTTTAAGGTTTCAATATTTTATTCAAGTTTTATTTTAAGTGATGTTAATTACAGCATTTGAAGGGGAGGAACTAACTCCACACAAAATGGAAGACTCTAAAATGTACCCATTAAACTGCTAAAAAATAAACTGAGTGGCGAGAATACAACAGAAGTTCAATTTAGATTCTGAGTGTTGTCACCATGTGATTACAGTCACAGAGACTCTTCCCAGCTTGTAGCTGTAGCTTTTAGAAGCTGTTTCATACTCTGGTGCAAGGGCAAAAAAACACAACATGAGAAAAAACACAGTTAAGTCCTGAATTATTGGCTTCATCACATCCACCTCCTCCACCCCAAAATGACACAAAAGAAACAGCTACCATGCCCAGCAGACTACTTTTGGTGTAAAAGAGGTGATGGATTGGGGTGGAAAAAGTCCCTTTCAGATGAGTTTGTATACACCATCAAACAGCCTCTCCTCAATCAGGTAGGAAACCAAGGTTCAATTCTCAGGAAGTCACAATTTCATTCATTTACTCAATACGAATTTACAAATTGCAAAGTGCCTGCAAATTATCAACTTCCACTTGCAGCCATTTCTAGGTAAAAAAGAAACCTGACATCTCTAGAGGGGCCAGCAAGCTCCCCCTCAAGTCTACAGCTGAAAGGACATTTTTTGAAATTGGGTTTCTTCTGTACCACTGAAAGAGTAACACCCTAAAGCTGAATCATCTTTAACCTGGAAATCTAACATGATATTTAGTGATATTTGCATCCCAGACAAACAACATTAAAAGGTACACTAAATTCTGAAGGTAGCTATGCTGCACAATGGCTTAAAATTAACAATTGTACAGTATTCATTTATGCTTGAAACTCCAGTCCTAGACCAAGCTTGTGGCCACCAGTGTTGACATTCTTGCCATCCAGCAGAGCTGACAGTGTCAGTTTGATACCTGGCTTTAGGGTCTGAGTATGTCCTAACCGTATCAGGCTGGAGTTGTTCACTTTAGCTGAGAAGCAGGCGTCAGGGTCGATCTGGTACTTGGCTGCTATTCCAAAGTGAGTGTTACTGTTTCCTGCTGTCCAGGCCAGATTAACAGCAGTCTCCAACTTCTTATTCACCTTTTGATAAATGGAGCCACCAAACTCTGTCTCATCATTTACATTAGTGTGAAGCTGGAACTCATCAGTCTTGTAGCCAACTGAAAAGTTGCTCTGGGTCACTCGAGAGTTTGTGGTCTCAAAATTCATCTGGTAGCCAGCCAGCCAGCCCTCATAACCCAGCACCAGAGCACCCCAGATGGAAGGCCTGGCAATGTTGAAATCCATGTTACAGCCCAGGTTGATATGTTCCCGCTTGTACCCTGTCTTGATTTTAGCATTTTTTTCCCCAGTGTTTGGTGAGAAGGTTGAATCGAAGGTCAGCTTCAGGCCACGTGCAAGCTGATCTTCCACAGTAATCTCCGTGCCTAGTGTGTTGTCAGTGTTCCATTTCTCTGTAAACGTCAGACCATATTCGGTCCATCTGTGCTTGGTTTCCAGACTGCCCGTCACTTTTGTGGTCTCGGTGTTGGCTGAACCTGAGCTTGTAAATTCCAGTCCATTCTCAGATTTTGTTTTCAAATCAAGTTTTATTAAGCCAAACCCATAGCCCTTTGTAAAGACATCCCTGGCAGATTTGCCAAGATCAGCATACGTGAGAGGCACAGCCATCTTCTGCTCAGAAGTGGTGGCAGTGGGCTCTGTGACGGCTACCTGTTGGAAAATTTTTAATCACAGTTTCAATTTTATTACTTGTGATTGGTCTGTTCATATTTTCTATTTCTTCCTGGTTCAGTCTTGGAAGGTTATACCTTTCTAAGAATTTGTCCATTTCTTCCAGGTTGTCCATTTTATTGGCATAGAGTTGCTTGTAGGAGTCTCTTAGGATGCTTTGTATTTCTGCAGTGTCTGTTGTAACTTCTTCTTTTTCATTTCTAATTTTATTGATTTGAGTCCTCTCCCTCTTTTTCTTGATGAGTCTGGCTAACAGTTTATCAATTTTGTTTATCTTCTTGAGAACCAACTTTTAGTTTTATTGACCTTTGCTATTGTTTTCTTTGTTTCCATTTCATTTATTCCTTCTCTGATGTTTATGATTTCTTTCCTTCTGCTAACTTTGGGTTTTGTTTGTTCTTCTTTCTCTAGTTCCTTTAGGTGTAAGGTTAGATTGTTTGAGATTTTTCTTTTTTCTTGAGGTAGGCTTATTTTGCTATTAACTTTCCTCTTAAAACTGCTTTTGCTGCATCCCTTAGGTTTTTGGATCGTGGTGTTTTTGTTGTAATTTGTCTCTAGGCATTTTTTGATTTCCTCTTTGATTTCTTCAGTGAACTCTTGGTTATTTAGTAACATATTGTTTAGCCTCCATGTGTCTGTGTTTTTTTTACATTTATTTCCCCTGTAATTGATTTCTAATCTCATAGCATTGTGTTCAGAAAAGATGCTTGATATGATTTCAATTTTCTTAAATTTACTGAGGCTTGATTTGTGACCCAAGATGTGATCTATCCTGGAGAATGTTCCATGTGCACTTGAGAAGAAAGTGTAATCTGCTGTTTTGGATGGAATGTTCTATAAATATCAATTTAATCTATCTAGTCTATTGTGTAATTTAGTGCTTGTGTTTCCTTATTAATTTTCTGTTTAGATGATCTGTCCATTGGTGTAAGTGAGGTGTTAAAGTCCTCCACTATTGTTGTGTTACTGTCGATTTCCTCTTTTAGAGCTGTTAGCAGTTGCCTTATGTATTGAGGTGCTCCTATGTTGGGTGCATATATAGTTATAATTGTTGTATCTTCTTCTTGGATTGATCCCTTCATCGTTACATAGTGTCCTTCCTTATCTCTTGTAACATTCTTTATTTTAAGGTCTATTTTATCTAATATGAGTATTGCTACTCCAGCTTTCTTTTGATTTCCATTTGTATGGAATATCTTTTTCCATCCTCTCACTTTCAGTCTGTATGTGTCCCTAGGTCTGAAGTGGGTCTCTTGTAGACAGCATATATATGCGTCTTGTTTTTGTATCCATTCAGCAAGACTTTGTCTTTTGCTTGAAGCATTTAATCCATTCACGTTTATGGTAATTATAGATATGTGTGTGTGTATTACCATTCCCTTAATTGTTTTGGGTTTTATTTTTAGGTTCTTTTCTTCTCTTGTGTTTCCCACTTGGAGAAGTTCCTTTAGCAGTTGTTGTAGAGCTGGTTTGGTGGTGCTGAATTCTCTTAGCTTTTACTTGTCTGTAAAGCTTTTGATTTCTCCATTCAATCTGAATGAGATCCTTACTGCGTAGAGTAATCTTGGTTGTAGGTTCTTCCCTTTCATCACTTTAAGTATATCATGCCACTTGCTTCTGTCTTCTCAGCAGAGTTTCTGCTGAGAAATCAGTTGTTAACCTTATGGGAGTTTGCTTGTATGTTATTTGTCATTTTTCCCTTGTTGCTTTCAATAATTTTTCTTTCTCTTTAATTTTTGCCAATTTGATTACTATGTGTCTCAGCGTGTTTCTCCTTGGGTTTATCCTGTATGGGACTCTCCGTGCTTCCTGGACTTGGGTGGCTATTTCCTTTCCCATGTTAGGGAAGTTTTCTAGTATAATCTCTTCAAATATTTTCTCAGATCCTTTCTCTTTCTCTTCTCCTTCTGGGACCCCTATAATGTGAATGTTGTTGCATTTAATGTTGTCCCAGAGGTCTCTTATGGTGTCTTCATTTCTTTTCATTCTCTTTTCTTTATTCTGTTTCACAGCAGTGAATTCCACCGTTCTGTCTTCCAGGTCACTTATCCGTTCTGCCTCAGTTATTCTGCTATTGATTTCTTCTAGTGCATTTTTCATTTCAGTTATTGTATTGTTCATCTCTGTTTGTTTGTTCTTTAATTCTTCTAGGTCTTTGTTAAACATTTCTTGCATCTTCTCAATCTTTACCTCCATTGTTTTTCCGAGGTTCTGGATCATCTTCACTATCATTATCCTGAATTCTTTTTCTGGAAGATTGCCTATCTCCATTTCATTTAGTTGTTTTCTGGGGTTTTATCTTGTTCCTTCATCTGGTATATAGCCCTCTGCCTTTTCATCTTGTCTATCTTTCTGTGAATGTGTTTTTTGTTCCACAGGCTGCAGGTTTGTAGTTCTTCTTGCTTCTGCTGTCTGCCCTCTGGTGGATGAGGTTACCTAAGGGGCTGTGCGAGTTTCCTGATGGGAGGAACTGGTAGTGGGTAGAGCTGGCTGTTGCTCTGGTGGGCAGAGCTCAGTAAAACTTTAATCCACTTGTCTGCTGATGGGTGGGGCTTATTTCCTCCCTGTTGGTTGTTTGGCCTGAGGTGACTCAACACTGGAGCCTACCCGGGCTCTTTGTTGGGCCTAATGATGGACTCTGGGAGGGCTCACGCCAAGGAGTACTTCCCAGAACTTCTGTTGCCAGTGTCCTTGTCCCTTGGTGAGCCACAGCTGCCCCCTGTCTCTGCAGGAGACCCTCCAACACTAGCAGGTAGGTCTGGTTCAGTCTTCTATGGGGTCATTCCTCCTTCCCCTGGGTCCCATTGCACACACTACTTTGTGTGTTCCCTCCAAGAGTGGAGTCTCTGTTTCCCCCAGTCCTGCCGAAGTCCTGCAATCAAATCCTGCTAGACTTCAAAGTCTGAGTCTCTAGGATTTCCTCCTCCTGTTGCCAGACTCCCAGGTTGGAAAGCCTGATGTGGGGCTCAGAACCTTCACTCCAGTGGGTGGACTTCTATGGTATAAGTGTTCTGCAGTTTGTGAGTCACCCACCCAGCAGTCATGGGATTTGATTTTATTGTGATAGCGCCCCTCCTACCATCTCATTGCAGCTTCTCCTTTGTCCTTGTGTGTAGGGTATCTTTTCTGGTGAGTTCCAGTGTCTTCCTGTTGATGATTATTCAGCAGTTGTGATTCCAGTGTTCTCAAAAGAGGGAGTGAGAGCATGTCCCTCTACTCTGCCATCTTGAACCAATCTCAAAATGTGTATTCCTTAACTGCTTGGTGCTATGTTCTAAATATATCCATTAGATCAAACTTTTTAATGTTCTAATCTTCTATGGCATCCTGCTTTTTTTGTTTGCTTCTTTGCTTGGTTTATAAAATACTAAAGAGGTGTGTTAGAATCTTTCCTGATAGGTTAATTTGTCAATTCCTCCTGGCAGTTCTGTAATCTTTTGTTGTATACATTGATGCTATAATACGACATGCACATGTTTACGATGGCTTATCCAACCATTCTACTAAGCTTTTATCATTATGTATTGATACAAAATGCATTTTATCTTAAATTCTCCTATCAGTTATAAATATTGCTACAGTAGTGTACTTTGGATTGCAACTGAATATTTCTCCATTAATTTCACCCAACATTTTGTATAATTGTGTAACTATAATTAGCAGCTTGGTAAAGCCCCTCCCAACTTTACTTACACATTTTCTCATCCATTTGTGTGAGAATATATTTAGGAATTAAACTCAGCAGAAAACATTCTGTAGATCATGTTATAAGTATTTTTGACTTGACTTAATGCTGCCAAACTCTTTTATAGAAGGTCTTCAGCAATATACCTTCTCCCAGCAGTGCACATTGGTTTGCTTCTATACTCCTAACTCCATTCCTGCTGACACTGGCCTTTTCCAGATTTCTATGTTTTCCAGATCTACTTTGTGTATAGTGATATGTCATTTTTTTTTGCTGTAATTTGTATTTCTTTGATTACTATTTGATTTTGAACAATCTTTTCACATTTTTATAGAATTTTAAGTTTACAAAGCCAGCTGTGATTATCTTCATAGTCTTTATTCTTTTAAAAATTAGAGTAATAGGGCTTCCCTGGTGGCACAATGGTTAAGAGTCCGCCTGCCAGTGCAGGGGACGCGGGTTTGTGCCCCGGTCTGGGAAGATCTCACATGCCGCGGAGTGGCTGGGCCCGTGAGCCATGGCCGCTGAGCCTGCACGCATCTGGAGCCTGTGCTCTGCAACGGGAGAGGCCACAGCAGTGAGAGGCCCGCATACAGCATAAAAAAAATAAAAATTAGAGTAATTGTTTTCTTATTATTTGGAAGATTTTCTTGCCTATTCAAGAGATTAATTCCTTTCATTTGGACAGTACAAATATCTTCTCCCCAATTTGACTTTTTTACATAAATTTGTTGAATCGGTATGAAGTTTCAATTGTGCTAGACAAGTAAGTTCTAGAGAGCTGCTGTATTAACTACAGTGTCTGTAGTTAACAGTACAGTATTGTGCACTTCAAAATATGTGAAGAAGCTAGATCTCATGTCAAAACATAAAGGGACACCAGGGAATTCTGGGAGGTGTTGGGTGTCTATCACCTTGATAGTGGTGATGGTATCATGGGCATTTGCACGTGTCCAAGCTCACTGAATCGAACACATTAAATATGCACAGTTCTTTGTCTATCAATTACTCCTCAATAAAGCTGTTAGAAACGAAGAGGACTCATTAAATTTCATAGTTAAATTCACCCTGTCCTTTGTTATGGTGTATACGCTCGAAGTTTTCCTTAATAAGTCTTCCTCCTCTCTCATTCAGAAAAAATGTTCTCCTACAATATTTCCTATTAACTTTGAAAATTTAGTTTTACATTGAGGTCTTTAATAGAGCCAGGATCCACTTGTGTACACGACCTTAGGTAGGTAACTATCCTTATTTTTCTTCAATGAACCAATTTTCTTAAACCACCCACATTCTTTCTGTTTAATTCTAGTGGCATCTTTATCAATTGTTAAATTTTTGTATACAAATCAGTCCATCTTTAGCATCTCCACCCAATTCATTGTCCTGTAGACTGTTCTTGAGTGCCAATAAATATGTTTATTTTACCAAGACTTCAAATGTATCAACATTTGGCAGGGCAAGTCCTCCACTTTGCTTTTCTTGTGCAAAGATGACTTAGAGAATCTCCAATAACATAATGTTATATGTAATTTCAGCCCTTTTCTTTGCACATATTTTATACATAAAAAATTATTATGATATTTGCACATATTTTAACCAAATTCAGTCACACTGTACATTACTTTGAGCTTAGTCCTCTCACTGTCATTTTCCCATTTCATTTGATATTCTTGTACATGACTGCTGATCATTCTCTTGAATTTCAACATAGTTTATATGTTCCATATTTTAAAAACCAATTTCTTATTGACAGCCATTTAGATTGTTTTCAATTTTTCACTATTATAAGTTATGCTGAGGAGAACAGCATTGCTCATGCATCTTTTTAAATAAACATCTGTGATTGATTCCTTACGACAAATTGCTCGAAATAAAACTCCTTCATCAAAGTGTGTGCTGTTTTTTGAGGCTCTCTCCTCATGCTGCCTAATTGCCCTCCAGGCAGTTTGCCTAAATTATACTTTTATAAGAAGAGTATGGTAGTGCCCATTGCCCTGTACTCCACAGTACTGAGAATAATTATTATTGCAATTGTTATAAAAGTTTCCACTTATGCAGGAAAAATATTATGGGAACAGCATAACTATTAGTAGTAGATGTTGAACATTTTAAGAATATTTATTGGCCATTTGCATTTATGTGTGCATTTATTTCCTCTGTTCATCTTTCTTCTGAGATACTCATATTTTTTCTTATTTATTTTTAAGAGGTTTTGTTTCCAATGCTTAGGGATACTAAGATATACTCCCAGACACACACAAAAACATATGCTGCTAGTGTGTTTTCTAGTTTGTAATTTGCCTTTTGTCCTTGCAAAATATACTTTCACATAGGTCTTAAGATTTTGTTTAATTGGGTTTGTCATTTCTTTCCTTTATACTTCTTTTGTTTGTGTTGTTATTTAGAATGCTGTTTTCCTACCTGAGATCTGTTGACAACCATATTTTCTTCTGACTTTTGTAACGCTTTTTATATTTAAATTATTTCAGTCCCAGTTTCATTGCTATAATCTCATATACAGGGTTTTTTTTTTCCCAGATTTTGTCTATTTTTCCCATTCAAGTGTTACTTTTTACATTTGCATTAAGTTTCATTACATGTTCACAATGCTTAGACATACAACTTTCTACTTAACAGTTATTTCTCTGGGACAATCTTCTGGGCCAACGCCTCCCGGTCTTGAATTATTTGATTTGACTTATTTCTCATCTAACCAGAACACATCTTTGAGAAGTTGCTCTTTTGGAATGTTAAAGCATTTTATCCCTACCAACATGGCCGCACATGGCATCACTTCACCAGAAGTAAAATTCATTTCTCCTGGTCATTTCCCAGCAAACCTGTAGACATCTATGAGTTGTCTTTTGGCAGCTCTGCTGTGGAGGAATCTGAGACTCATTTCAATTTTTTTTTATTTGTCTGTTTATCTACTGGTAAATTTTTTCCCTACCTCAATGTCTGTAATTATTTAAAAACTTGGAATTTAAAAGTGCCAGGATATCTATGGATACATATTCGTTTTCCCTCCATTATTTCAAATTAATAATACATTTCTTCTTTGATCTCTTTTTTCAATCTGAATAGGCCATATTCAGCTCAGGAAATTTATCTTCAGTTCATTCTTCCACACATCCATCTGTCCATCCATGCAACATTCCATCCATCCATTAATTCAACCGTATTTCCTGTGTGCCTGTTAACTTCTAGAACTCGAGTTATCCTAGGGCAGGAATTCTCAACCCCAGCACTGTGAACATTTTTGACTGGATAGCTCTCTGCAGGGGGCTGTCCTGTGGATTACAGGCTGTTTGGCAGCTTTTCTGGTCCCCACCAAGTAGGTGCCAGTAACACCTCCTCTCCCCCCAAGTTGTGTCCACCAAAAACGTTTCCAGACATTTCCTAATGTGCCTTTGGGGGCAAAACTGTACCTGACTGTGAGGTGATTGAGAGGAGACACAGAACAAGCAAACACATGAATCAATTGTGTGTTCTCTGAGAGCAGTGCTGTGAGGACATGCAGAACTGGGTAGGAGGGATGGAGGTTCCCCAGGAAGCAGGGAGATGTACAGGAACAAGGGCTGAGGGTCTGAGGGAGCTGAGAGGAAGTGAGGTCCTGGGTCAGGGCACAACCATGCAGAGCTCCCAGAAGGGAGGGCCCAGGGAGCTCCAGGAGTGTAAGCGCAACCACAGCCAGGCCAGTGATGGAGGAAGGGAGGAAGGGAGGGAAAGTGTCACAGAGGAGCCAGGGACCTCCCAGGGGAAGCCTGTACACTGGTCCAGGGCTCTGGATTTTTCTCTAAGTAAGAAAGGAAATCCCTAAAAGGCTTTGGATCAGGAGAGTGGCACTTATTTCCTTGGTTATTGTTTCTTTTTTACCTTTTCTCTACTTCTTGGCTTGCTATTGTATCGGGGATAGATTTTCTGGCTCTGTTTTTCCTGTTTATGTATATATGTACATGTTAAAATTTTTAGATCCTTATCCCAAGGTTTGGGATAATTTCTTACACTCAGGTTCTACTTTGCTAATTCAGCCTCTGAATATCCAGTTGAATATTCCTTGCCCTCATTGCATTTTTAAATTCGGCAACTGTAGCTTTTTGTTTCCACTGGCCTTTCTTGACCTGGGATTACTTCATCTCCATGACTGTCTTTGATAGTTTCCTATACATCACAGGCCCCTGAAGAATGTGGAAGATGGGATTCAGAGTTTGTCACATTTCCTCTTGTTTCCCTCAAAGAAATTCTACAGAGATCTCTGTATTAATTTCTCCAGCTTGCCCCTTATTTCATAGCTGTTTTTTTAAGCATAATTCTAGATTATACTTTTAAATAAAAAGTCTATGCTCTTCAAACAAGGACTCAAATGGATTTTATCCAGATTCTTTATTGATAGGAAAAAATTTAAATTTACCATAAATTTAATTTTCAGTTCAGAATCTTCATTTCTGTTCATTTCCTTTGCAGCTTTGGTATGGCATTGCAAAGTTAGGTAGTGATGTAGCCATTTGCATGTACACTTGTCAGAATGACTTGTGGACAACTCTTCTGCAGCCCAGACTGACTGCTCTTGAAGCTGGTCGTGAGTCCAGATGTGCTCCCAGGACCCTCACTTCCAGCTCTGGCCTCTATTTGTTTCCTCCCTGGAGAGCTGTTTTCTCCCTTCTTTGCTTCTACCCCATCTGCCTGTATACAGCAGAAATTTCTTGTATTTCCTTAGGGTCCTGTCACACCTCTCTGGTTTCCAGCATCCAAGATCATTTTCTATCTTTTTTATACTGTTACTTCAGATAGTTATCTGAAAGGGCGGGGATTAGACTGTACCTACTCTGCTGTCTTACCTGAAAGGTACTTTCTCATAATCCACCTATTCCTTTCAGTGGGCATAACTTTCTATATGGAAACAGTGGAGCACTGCCCAGGTGTTTGAATGTGTCATATGACACAGTTGAAATGATATCGCTTACATGTGGAATCTAAAAACACAAAAACAAAAACACTGAGATAGAAATGAACTTATTTACAAAACAGAAAGAGACTCACAGACATAGAAAACAAACTTATGGTTACCAGAGGGGAAAGGGGAGAGGGATAAATTGGAGTTTGGGATTAACATATACACACTACTCTATATATAAAATAGATAACCAATAAGGACCTACTGTATAGCAGAGGGAACTATACTCAATATTTTGTAATAAACTATAAGGGAAAAGAATCTGAAAAATAATAGATATATAACTTAATCACTGTTCCGTCACCTGAAACTAACTATACTTCAATTAAAAAAATTGTAAATCAACTATACTTCAATTAAAGAAAAAAAAAAAAGAAATGTGAAGGAACAAATCATTGAGCGGAGTGGTTGCCAAGCTGCAAATCTCAAAAAAATATTTGACAACCAAATGCTCTGGGAACAAGCTGACTTTTTCAGGACAGAATATGAAACGAGGGACGGTGGTAACTGCTGTTTGCTCAGGACTGAAAGGCCTTTGCGCACTGCAGGCTGTTAGGCTGGCAGAGTCCAATGTGGGCAGCATTTCAAATCACCTGTTGACCTGTTCTTTTCCATTATTTTGCTGTTGTGAGCTCTGTATACATATTGTAAGTTTTCCTCCCTAAAATGAAAACTGATTTATTGTTTTACTTATAAGCAAAATTCAAAAACATTAAATATTAGAAGAAAATTAAGACAATCCTTATCCAGAGGTACACATTTTAATAAAGTTCTTTCTGATATTTTCTCTCTCAACATATATGGCTCTATGTTATTATTATATGTGATGATTTTTACTCTCTTTTTTTCCTCTCAACTAAATCTTCTGGCCATCTCTTCATAGGGATAAATACGTCTCCCTCATCATCATTAGTGGATGAAGATTTTTCTTTTGAATGGATATGCCATGATATATTTATTTCCATAATTTATTCCTATTGTTGGAGAGTGGTCTCCTATTATTCACAACTATAACATAGCCTCAGTAGACTTTTTTTCTATATCTACCTATGCATGTTTGTCCAATTACTGCTATAAGAAAAATTCCTGAAAGTGGCTCCACTAGGTCAAAAGATACACACACACACACACACACACACACTCACACATGTATGTGTTTAATATATATTATATATTTTATAAACTATATATGTAGAATTTTGATATTTGTTGTCAATTGCATTCCAGAAAGACATGTCCATCTATGCTTCTTTGAATACTTTTATTTATGCTTCTTTGAATACTTTTAAGAGAGTGTGATCTGAAACTTTTTGTGTAATTGGCTGTTACAAAAAAAATATATTCTCATAAAGCTACCTTAAGATGCTTCTGTACAGCAACCCAACCCCAAATCACTAAGATGAAGACTTCAAACCCTGTGAACCATCAACCATCTCCCATGTCTGAGACCCTATCCCCAGCATAATAGTATACTGAGAAAGGAACTAGGTCTGGATGGTTTTTGTGGACAGGTTGCTAGATCCCTAATGAGCTTTTAGCTTCTTTAAATGTTGTAGGTATGGAAACTTGTCTCTACATTACTTTTCTCTGGAATATCTTTTCCAGTGCTATTCACTTGTGATGTTCTCTTTGAGTCTAGTCATGCTAGAGGGAAACACTTGTCAAATACACAAAATTCATACCACTCGTGTGCAATATCTTGCTAGGGGCAAAACTGTTGTTAATGAATGTGAGAATTAGAACAAAGACAATAGAATTGGGTGCTTATGTCTTCAATCATATATGAGGAAGAAACCAGGATTGTGATGAGCATGAGTTTAATAACATGTATTAAACTGTTCATTTTAAAATATTATGTTCTGGGTGAAATATATATAATCTTAATAACAATATCATATGCATAGCATATACATCTTGATTTCCCAAGAAACAGCATTGTCTAATAATCAAAGACCGTTGTGGTTGAAGTTCCTGATGAGCCCTGTGGTTTTCCCCTCCTTTCAGGAACAGACTCTGGCTTCCAAATTCTCATAGGCATGTGGAGAAATTGTCCCAACAAAAGACTGTGAAATTCAAGAAGTCAGAGTGACAGACAAGAAATCCATGGACACTGTTTTCTCCTGCTAAAATCATGGGCTTTTCTCCATAATTAATTTAGGGCTTTCTTGTTACCAACCAAATATGCAAAGCTCTCTTTCCCTGTCAGGACAGAGGGCATCCTGTAGATGGGAAAATGTAAAGGACATTAGGTAGAATCAGTTAGTGCTAATCAACAGAATCTTTCCGTTTTAAGCCATCTGCCAGTTGAGGTGTTTAAAGGTCTAAGAACAGTGGATGAGCATAGTTAAGGATGCTTCTGACCTTTGTAGCATGATGATTTCCCACCTATTCCTAACTTTGGAAAATCACCTTCTTTCCTGGTGCCTTGATTCCTGTGCTGAACAGCTATTATATCTGATTCTCTTTGCAGGTTCACCCTTTTCTAAGTGAAGAGAGTCAAGAGATTTTGGCCTTTTTTGCCCCAGAGGGTGAAGGAGAAGGAAAAGGGAGTGTGAGAAATTGTGGGGGTGCAAGACAGCAGGAAGGAGTCAGCCTCCATGAAATGTTCCTGGAAATGCCACAGACCTGGCATCCACAGAAGGGTTTCTGCATTAGCTATGATGAAAATGAAAATACTATAGCTCTTGAATTTTTTTCTCCCTATTATTTCTGTGATGCAGCTGTTTAATGACAATGATTGCTCATTAGCTGATTGTAGTCTAATGCATTCAATAGATACTTTGCATTAAAGAAATGGAAGGATTGATCATCTGATACATAAATGAATATTTAATGATATATCTCAAACAGACTTAAACTTAAAATCCTGGTCTGCTAATTATCAGGTCTGTTCTACCTTCTCCCCAAGAGTCAGGTTGGGAAGATGAAAAGGTGAGGCTGCTTGGTGCTCAGCATCAGATCTGTGCAGGTCAGTCTGTGTGTCTGTATGTCTCTCTTTTCTCAGAATGTACACTTTCTGCTGATATCTACTCACTTGAAGAAGAGGAACTTCTGAAGGTGGGGGCAAGTTCTTGGGGGTCATTTCCCTGCATCTTATACTGTTTTATTCCTCTACATTACATAATCAGCTCAGCAGCTAATGAAATTCATGACTCTTCTTCTGTAAATACATGTACATGCAAAATGTTTGCACAAAATTTCTGGAGATTCAAGCCCTGAAGCTCATCCATAGACCCCAGCATAGAACTCCTGGTTGCAGAGTAAGATTTCTGAGAGTGGACAGCAGATGCAGTGTCTGCCCACTTCAGCTCACTTTTGACTGATAGGCATATGTTAGCTTTGGAACTGATGGATTTTATGCTTTCTTTTCTTCCCAGTATGATAAAGCCAACAATACCCTCTCTATTCTACTAAAATCTACATAGAGCCCTGGGATACACAGTCACTCTGAATAATGATGGTTTACTGTGTCAATTTACCCCATCCTAAATGTCCCCTTCCAAATGAAGTTGCTGACAGCCTGCTGCAATTTCCAGAATTCTAAGGCTCTGCCACTAGGCTAATCTTCATATACTTCCAATTGGATACACCAATTTCTCAACTTATTCCTTCATTTATTTAATTTACAAAGAGCTTTGAGCAGCTCTTCCATACCATTCTAATACTATGTCCAGGGGATAGAGGAACAATCATGAGACACATGGTCCTCACCATCAGGGAACTTGACATCTGCAATAACCACTGATTTGAGATTTGTTTATTCAGGAAATCACTATTTTATTATGGGCTTACTGACCAATGGCCCACCCAACCGTAGGAGGGATTCTTTACTATCTTGATAGGTTCTAGGTATCATTCTAATCTTACTGTATCAGACATTGCACTGGATCCTATATTATGTGCAAGTCTATGCCTTGCACCTAATGGCACCCTGATAGTATGTGATGAGAGATCAGAAATGAACCATTTACTCCATTGGTACATCTCAGCATAATGATCAGTTTCTAAGATTTAATTCTGTACTGCCAGCAGAGCTGTCGTGTGAAGAGGAGTCATAGACCTGGTTTTGAGGTCAATGCAGAAATCTTCCCTCAGATCAGAGTCAGTTTATTGAAAAGGATCAGAGATGTTAACTCCCTAAAATATTTCTGGGTGTTAAAAGGCATAGCTCTAGGTATTTGATTGAAAGTAGGGAACTTCTGGGCTCCAGTCTGACACGGAAGATGCTTGGAAGGCATCACTCCCAACCTCACAACAAAAAGAAGGACTGAACAAACTGAAAATCAGCAACTCATTTTAGATCCATCAGAGAACTGATGTCACAGGGAAAACTGATTCCCTGAAAACTGGAAAGACAGACAGGAAGATACAGAAAATCAAACCTAGAAAATGTGCAGGAGCAGAGCCCCAAGCTAAGGCCAGAAGCTGTAAGAATACTTTAACCTGTGATCCACAAATTGCTGGAGGAGCAGTGTGGTTAAGAGTTAAAAACTCCAAGGGGCACAGCCTTGTGGGACCCCCACTTTCATGAGTTTACCTCCAGAATGCCTTCCAGGTTCTCACAGTGAAGATCAGAAGAAAATACCTCAGAGTTTCAGGCAGGTGGAAGGAAAAACAATTATTCTGAAATATACCTAGACTTTCTGTTCTTTTAACAAGGCCTATTCTCATGGGAAACTATTTTACCAGAGCCTAACCTACTTGGATTTTACCCAAACCTAGTCTACTTGGGGGAAGGTAAATACCCAACTCCAGTCTTATCTAGCCTTTAACATGGGGGAAGGAAAATACCGAATTCAGGCTTATTAAGAAGACTGAGACGTAATATAGGACCATATAGTGCTTCCCCCTCCTCCACACCTTACTATCACAGCAATAGGGATCCTGTACAATAAAATAAGATTGTGGCTAAGAGCGTTTTTAATAAAAATCATATGATCATATTAAGAGATGCAGGAAAAAAATGACAAAAATCTAACACCTATTCATGAAAAAAATTCCTAGCAAACTAGGAATAGAGGAAACTTCCCGAACATGATAAAGTACATTTACAAAAAATATCCTTCAGCTAACATCTTACTTTATGGTGAGAAGCTGATGCTTTCTCCCTAAGATTAGGAACAATGTAAAGATATCTCCTCTTACCACTCCTATTCAACAACCACACCGGAAATCTTAGCTAATGCAATGAGACACAAAGAAGAAATTAAAAGGGTACAGATTAGGAAGGAAGAAATAAAACAATCTTTGTTAGCAGATGACTGAAATATAAAATTTTAAAAACTAAAGAAAAATGAAAACTTGCAAAACTATCCCATTATGCAATGAAATGACCAATTACACTTAAAAATTAACAATATACACAAAAATTCAGGACCTAAAAATATTAGTTTTCAACCTATTCATTTCATTCCATCTATTTCAACCAACTATTTTTTTTTCCCTAAAAATCTGCAAAAGAGACGTTGTTGACTATTTCTCTGAAAATGATTGGAATGCTACAGAGGGAAAAAGGGGTGTGTGTAGCCACACATATAGGCATAATTTCTTTCAGTAAAGAGAGCCTGCTATTAAATTAGGATAGGTAAAATATTCAGAAAAGGATCCTTTCTGAAACTCCCAATAAGCAGAAACTAAAAGACATGAATACTTATAATAGGTTAAACAATTAATAGTCAAATAATTTTGACATCAAGTTGCTTTTGATTGAATGTAACAGAAACTGTATTAAACTTGTTTAAGAAAGAACAGGGAACTTAGAGTGGAACAGCACACACATTGGAATGTTCAGGATCCCTGCAGTACTCTTGTCCTAGCTCATTCCTGCTTTATTCTTTTTGCTCTGCAGACCTTCCTTTGATTAGTCTCAGTTCATGTGTGGAACTAGTGATTCTCCCACTTTTAGCTCCTGAATTTGCATTCTGTTGCTTCAGTCATATGCAGAAGCCAATTAGCTATTTTTTGAATCTCAATTAAATGGAATTTTGCAAGAAACATACACATATACACATGAACAGTGCTCAACATCATTATGCATGAAGGAAGTGCAATGAGATACCACTTCACACCCACTAGAATGTACAGTTATGAAGACTGACAATAATTAATGTTGGTGTGGACCTCCAGCAGTGACAACTCCAACACAGTGCTAATGGGATGTAGAAACACATCAGAAAACTGGGTGCTGCTCTGGTTGATAGACACTTCTTATAAACCTAACTCAGCAATTTCATACCAAGGTATTTGCCCATGAAAAATGATATCATCTGTCTACATAAAGGTTTTCAAGAATGTTCAGAGCAGCTTTTATTTATTTATTTATTATATAGTAACCCTAAACTGTGAATAGTCTAGGTTCCCATTGTTATGGTTTGTCCGTTCCATGGAATATTAACACAGCAATAGACCGGAATGGTTACTAACACATACAGTAATGCTGATGGATCTCATTATGCTGAATGAAAGAAACCAGACATTAAGGAACCTATGTTATTTCATTTATATGAAGTCCTAGAACAAGCAAAACTAAGCTATGTTCATAAAAATCATAATGGTGGTGGTGGAGAGCAGGAGATCCACTATAATTAGGCACTAGGACTTTTTTGAGGTGACGGAATAGTTTTATATACTGACTTGTATCTTAGCTGCACAGATTGTACATTTGTTAAACTCCATCAAACTGTAGGCTTAAGAGCTGTGCACTTTATTATGTGTAAATTATATTTCAATTAATTAAAGTCAGCAACATGTTAGGTTGAACAATATGAAATTTCTTGTGAAACCATTTTTGGCTACAAAATAGCAATTTTTATACAGTCCAACCTATTAATAACTTTGGCTTCCAAAAAAGACATGAAAATCTTCTTTGAGACTTTTCCACTTTACTATAACTACTATAGAGGATCTGGGGGAAGGACAAAGATGTGATCTAGAAAAATAATGGACTATGTATAAGCAGCATATCCCAGGAAATCGTTGTGAGAAAGCAGGAAGGATATATGTTCTACTGCCCCCTCCCTAATGGTGCGTTCACATATGTATGCATATGTGAGCTTTCATGCATGTGTGCATATGCATGTGTATATATGTGTGTAGGCACATGCCTTTATGTGTGTCCATTGTGTGTGTGTGTGTGTGTATGTGTGTGTGTATTGGCTTAGTTACGAATGAACTTCTCACACCTGTCAAGGCTGCCATATTGCATGTGGAGGATTTCAAGTTGGCCTTTCCACAAGGGAACAAATGGTTGAATTTCAAGACAAACTGCACAATTTATCTGAGTTAATTGCCTTTTTTTTGCATTGTACTCTGCTCAGGCAGTTTACAGCACCCTTCTAAGCACCCAGATCTGGTTTTTCTATATAAAAATCATTTTTGTTTTGAAAATCACAAAACCCAATTTTGCTTAGAATATGGTTTTCTACTCTCTGAGACTTATTCTAATACTGTAAAGCTGCAATCAATTTATTGTGAGTTTCTAGCAAGTCCTTCTCAGATTGACAGGGACCCCACTGTTCAAATGCACGTGTGGAAGACATTGAGAGGAGGCTGTTGAAATGCTGTGGATTACTGGGAAACTGAAAATCATAAATTGTCAGTTGAGTAGAAAATAGGTTTGCAAGGCTTTATGAGCTGAGACAAAAGTTGATAGACTGGACTCTGGAATCGTACATATGAGAATTTTTTATTGTTCAAACTCAGCTCAATGGCCTGTGACTGCTGTGGGTCAGTTGTGAGTCTGGCCAGGGCCTTGGGAAGGTCTGCTGAGCACAGAATCTGAGATGACCGCTGTGGACACTGTGTGGACAGACCCTCCTCTTGCTTGTGACCACCACCCATTCTCTGGTGAGTGAAAAAAAGCCCACGGTGGCATGAGCACATAGCACTCTGACAACTGTGGTACCTCATTGGGGTGTCAGTCAATTGTGAAGAAGTCTTATTCTGGGAAATAACAGAGATTTCTATTCTGGGTGGTGGTTGAATCCATCATTGCTTCAGATAAATTTGGCTTACAAAATCTGCTGGGGTTTCCTTATGGAAAATAATACAGGAAACCAAATAAAACTACTAAACAATAAAGAGTAAGGAGAGAAGAAAAAGAAAACCAGTTTCAAAGAAACACATCAATAATAACAATGATGATAACAATAGCTAACAATTATATAGTAATTACAATGTGCCATGGAATGTTGTAAGCACTTTATATACAAAAACTTATTTAATCAGAAAATCCTGTGAGATTAGTACTAATATTATCCTCATTTTACAGATGATAAAACTGAGTCACGGAGAGTTTAAACGACTTGGCTGAACTAGGACAATTAATAAGTGACAAAACGGATTGGGCTTTATGGCTTAACGATCATTCTATAGCAAATCAGAATATGTCTGCAGACCCATTAGCTGGAGTCTTATTTATATTCATGTATTAACACACCCACTGAAACATATATACGTGTGTACATATACACATGCATATAAATCTACATACACATGCGTACATATACACACATTAACACATAATTTCATAAGATACAAAGAGCAAGAATGCCTCTTGGTGTCAGATCTGAGACTGAATCCTTGCCCCGTATTTGACAGCCAGGTGAACTTTGGCAAATTACTTCAACTCTGCCCTTCAGTGTTTCTCATATGGAATTTGACTTTAATAATGCTTTCATTGAAGGATTAAGGAATAGTATCTGGAATGAAAAAGACATTTAAAAGATCTGGCAACGTTTATTATTTTGTTATTCGTATCTTATTAATGATAATTTTGGGGGGGGAGCTTGGCTTATTAGAGTCAGGGCCTCCAATCAGCTTTTCTGCCCAAATTATCCTTCTTACTTTTTTAAACCTTTTCCTCTACTAGACGCATTTTCATTTGTCTCTCAGATCTCAGAATTTGGAATCCCTCTTCAATTTCCTGCTCTTACCTGCCTGAACTTCATTTATGAAGAGTGAGACCAGCAATGAAATGAACTCATTACCACGTTCTCTGATGCTGTACCGATCTTCCTAAATCTTCCCATGTACTGGGTTGTCTCTGGGCCTGACTGTTCAAGAGCTGGGTCGGGAGTGATACAACAAGAACTAGGCCAGCCTCAGAACCAAAAGCCTCACAGAAACCTTTGCATGAGCACGTAACAGTTGTAGTTTCAACACTGGATTCCACAGTTTGTTGGGTCCCTAATATAGGAATTAGGCCCATTTTCCTCTTGGATGTCTTAAGTTGTGGCACTGTCATTGTAGAACAATGTCAACAATACACACACACACACACACACACACACACACAAAACACAAACCCCCTTTTTCAATCACTATTCTGATTATTGCTTTGTTATTTTTAAATTAGAGAATGGCATTTAATTCTCTGTTAACTGCTTTTACCTGATGCTTTGGCAGTTCCACAGTTGGAATAGGGCCGTGGCCTGGAAGGAGATTTGGCCTGTGAGTAGCCCTAAAATACCCAATTCTCCTAAGCATTTCAGAGCGAAGCCTCTTAATCACAATTGTCCTCTTTTTGTTTATACTATTTTCATGGCATAAGTTTCATTAAATTGAATATAGGAAAGCACAAAAGAATCTTAAAAAGCCTTCCAGGCTTCCATAATTTCTCTTTGCTAGGTTAATTCTTTCTCCCCTATATTTCTATAGATTATAATCCCATATTTGATCCTTTATTTTGGTCTGCTGTGTATCAGTTATCTATCTATTCATGTTTCTATCATATCTATCTATCTATCATCATCTTCTATCATCTATATGTCATCTTCTTTTTTTTAACTACCCTGTGGTTGTTTTCAGGTTGGGGGTAGGGTCATGCCTTGCCTTTTTTTTAAGGTCTCACATATACCAGCAGCATGTTTTATAAAAGCGGGGCTGTAAAATGTTTTTGTTGTTTTGTACTGAAATAAACATAGAAAACTATCATTTAGACTTTTCTGAATAGTTTTCTGCCTGACCTTTCCAACCCTGATCTCTTGCATCAGAGGACTTCTCGCCCTACAACGCAAAGGGAATATCCAAAGAAATCAGTAGCAAATGATGACTTGGGAAAATGCCAGTTGGCTAGCGTGAGGGGAAATGTAGCAATAAGATTCTAAAATATCCTGGCAAGAATCATGAAAATAGTTATGCTCAAAACACTGCAGAGAAGGGTTATTGCAGGAAAAAGCAGGGGCAAAAAATGTTACATTTATGCTTTTTCAAAGCCAATTGTGTTTGTTAAGTAGTAAGCACATTTTTCATTTTCTGTGTTCTTGAAGGAAACATCCTATCTGTATCAGGCAGCATTGCTTCACAGGGGAAGGCTTTCCTCTGGGGAAACATACACTCCACTGGAGTGGCTTTGCATGCCATTTTGACAAGCGTGTCCATTTCGGATTATCTTTCACTGCCACCCGTGAGTCATCTGCATGTGAATCCCACGTGTAGCTGAGAAAATGTGGATATGACAGCTGTGAGTGTGTTAAAAAAACAGAGGCATTGTGTGCTCACAAGATGCCATGATGCAGCACGTGGCTTTCCTTTTTGTGTTGTATAGTTAGGAGGATTCCAAGTGTGACTTTCTGAGCCAGGTTTGAGGGCATCTTCTCATTCATTCTTTCATTCATTCTTGTTGACAATGACCAAAGGCTGGCAGAGTGCTTGTCTGCTACGTGCTAGGTAACAATCTCTTGTCTATAATAGAATTTAAGCAACAGATATTTATGTACCATACTTAATACTCCATGCCAAGAATACAAAGTCCTCACTTTCAAAGAGGTTATTATTCAGGAAGTAGAGAGATAGGCTTATTGTTAATTGCAAATGGACGTGCTATCTAATGGGCACAGAAACTTGAGGCAGAGACATCCTTGATGAATTTTAAATGCTGTAGAGAGAGAATCCATGGGGGATAAGAAAGGACTTTTTTTCCGATTAGAAAGCATGAACAGAGCCACTGCTGTGTGAAGGAGCCAGGTGTTTTAGGGACAAGGAAGATGCTCAGTCGTGGGTTATAGCATCATCCATTGTGAGGAGAGTGAAGCCACAGGGGAGGAGATGTGCAATCTGGGAACGGATGCTGTTTCAGTTGCAAGTTTGGACCTTGTCCTGAAGGTGACAGGGATACAGTGAAGCATGGCGCTGTGGGTATCCATTCCAGGATGCTTTCTCGGTGGCTAGTGAAAACATGACCTCGGACTGGAGCGTGGAAACGGAAGTCTGTATACAGGGGTCCCAGTTCTCCCTCACTGGAGCAGGTGTACTTGTGATGTCACAGTGTCTCCACTGACACACCAGAGCAGTAGCCAGCCACTTTGGCTCTGTCATCATGAGTCCAGGTCAGCAGGAGATAACTCCAGGGTAATTTATTTATGGTCCCAAATATTCACTATGAGATTTTCCCAAAATGCCAAAAGTTAAAGAAATGATAAAACAAACACCAATTTACTAATCATTTAGATACAACAATTATTAATATTTTTGCTGCATTTGTTTTATTCTCATTGTGTGTGTATATTGATTGGGTTGCTGTTTATCTTTTCTTATAGCTCCTCTCTCCTGTAAACTGGAATTAGGTCTAACGACTGTATTACACTCAAATTAAACATTTTTGGCAAGGAAATTGTGTGCCTCATACTATAAACTGCATTTTGTATTATATGAGATGGTATGTAGTGATAGGCTATCCTTTGGCTATATTCATTTATGTCTTTAACATTTCCTTGATTTCTACTACAAAATATGCAAAGCTTACTTTGTACTTTTCCTGCCCAGACCTGCCCAGGCTCCTTTCAGTGGGGAATTTTATTTAGAAACCAAGGTCTGCATGTTTGGGTCTTTCATTGGTACTGATGTGACATTGCTTCTAGGTCCTTTCTGTGGTTAGAGTTAAGAAATATATGTATATAATATAAAAATAATGTATTCATACTCACATTCCTAATTTAAAATTAACAACACAGTTTAGTTTTGTGGAATTTCTTTGAGTTTATATTTTATCTCTCTTCTGTGGTGAAAAATTTAGATTCTTCACAAATTAGTATTTTTATTTACTTACTTTTCCTGACCATACACATATTAAAAAATATAATAGTACTGCTGCCATCAATAAAAGGATTGAATGAGGTTTTAGATTTTTTTATAATTCTCTTTGTATATTGAATATATCCCACTGAGAATGTAAGAATGTAAAAGTCAGAACATTGTATTACAAATTATCTTGAAATAATTCTTTCTTATGTAATTACATCAGCAATTTGACTTATGTAGACTCATTTGTTTCAGTTTGTTTTCAATTTTTCTTTTATCCCTTTTGATTTTAATTTACTTATTTTTTGATTATGTAAAATATTCACTCCATTCAAAGCTCAAAAGTATAAAAATGGCATATTCAGATAAGCCTCTTTTTCACCCGTTTACCTTCTGACTCCCATTATTACTTTCATCTTTATCCATCCAGAATTTAATTTTTACAAAAATAAACAAATAGGTATATTTGTATTTTTCTTTCTATAACAACACAGAAAGAATTAGATAATCACTGTTTTGCACCTGGCTTTTTCACTTAAAAATATATCCTGGAACCCTCTTTATATCACTACAAAGGGATTCAATTTTTTTTTTTTATGGCAGAACAATACACCATTGTGTGAATCTATACTCCAATTAGCAAAGGCATTTCCTACCTCTGCTTAGTAGACCATGTCACAGAACATAACCATGTTCACACAAGGCTTCATATTTATGAGATATACCATCAGGCTCGATTCTTAGAGGGAGGATTTCTGGGTCAAAGAGATTATGAGTATGTGATGTGTTCGTGTGTGTGTCTGTATGTGATTTTCAGAGATATTGCCAAAATATCCTCTATAGGGTTTATCCCACTCTGCAATACATGGTTGTGCCTGTTTTATCACAGCCTCACCACATGTTTTATAAAACTTCTGGAAGTTTTGCTGATCTGATAGATGTTAATAGGTTGTAAGTGTCATTTGCATTTCTCTTATTATGAGTAAACATGGCATCTTTTGAATTTGTTTCCTCTTTTTTTGTTGAAGTATAGTTAATGTGCAACACATGTAAGTTACAGGTGTACAATAGAGTGATTCACAATTTTTAAAGGTTACACTCCATTTATAGTTATTGTAAAATACTGGCTGTATTCCCTGTGCAGTACAATATATCCCTGTGGCTTAGTTTTTGCCTAATAGTTTATACCTCTTATGCCCACAACCCTATCTTTTCCTCCCCTTTTCACTCTCCCCATGGGTAACCACTAGTTTGTTCTCTTTTTCTGTGAGTCTGCTTCTTTTTTGTTATATTCACTAGTGTGTTGTATTTTTTAGATTCCACATAGATGTGGTATCATACAGTATTTGTCTTTCTCTGATTTCTTTCACTTAGCATAATGCCCTTCAAGTCTTTCCATGTTGCTACAAATGGCATTATTTCATTCTTTTTTAGGGCTGAGTAGTATTCTATTGCATATATGTACCACATCTTCTTTATCCATTCATCTGTTGATGGACACTTAGGTTGCTTCCCTATCTCGGCAATTTTAATTAATGCTGCTATGAACACTGAGACACATGTATCCTTTTGAATTAGTGTTTTTGGTTTTTTCTAATATATATCCAGGAGTGGGATTGCTGGGTCAAATGGTAGCTCTATTTTTAGTATTATGAGAAACCTCCATACTGTTTTTCATGGTGGCTGCACTTTGTTTCCTCTTGATAGATTTTCTGATTATTTACCTACCCTGAGTGAAGGAATAAGAAATTTAGCAGAATGTTGCAAAAAAATGTAATTAGAGATTTAAATAATCTCATGGTTCTGAGGAGACAAAATTGGATTTCAGGACTATCCAAGAAAGAGGGACCCTGGTACACACCCCAAACTATCTCTTTGATCCCCTGGAGGGCTATACTTTCACAGCAGGAGTGAACCAGAAGTAAGATGAGACTTTCAAAATCTGAAAACTGATCTTAGGCCAAGAGGGTCCCTGATAGTATCAAGGTGATCTGCCTTGACGTCAGCTGCCTGCCAAGGGAATAGAGAGAATGCTTGATGGGAGAAGATGGCATCTTCCAAAGCTAAAACAATTTTAATGCACAATGTCTGAGTATTTTATAAGAAGTCTAGAAACAGGACAAGAATAAAGATTTGCAGTAGAATCAAACCCACAGGTGATCCAATATGATATGAGACACAGAATTTAAAATAACTGTGATTAATGTGTTCAATAGTACAGATAAAAGATAGGCAGTCTCATTAGATATCTGAAATCTATAAAAAGATATAAACTATGAATTCTAGAACTTAAACATAGAATAACTGAAATTATGAACAGAGGATAGAGGATTATGAACAGAATAGAGGATTTTAATAAAATAGTAGATAAAGCTAAAGAAAGAATTACAGAACTGAAAGATAAGTTACTAGAGAATACCCAGACTGAAGTATGGAAAAGAACAAGAAATACAGAAAAGACTATATGAAACAAATGGAACATATATAAGAGGTCCAATGTAGTGTAATTGGAGTCTCAGATGGAAGTGGCAATATCGAAAGAGATGAATGCTGACTATTTTCCCCAACTGCAGAAATATATCAACTCACAGATTCAAGGATTACTACAGAACTCATAATGAATTAAAAACCAAACTAAACCAAACCTGAGGTTCGTCATAGTAAAACTCTTAAAAACAAAGGTAAAAGAGAAGCTCTTCTAAGTAGCTAGCTAGAAGGAAAAAGCAATAGAGCAAAAGAGTCTTAGTGCAAACTTCTCAACAGAAGCTATGCAAGGCAGAAGATAACAGAATCACATTTCAGGTGTAGAAAGAAAACTCATTACAGAATTTAAGTGCAGTAACAATGTCCTTCAAAATTACGATAAGATAAAGAAAATTCTAGGGAAACAAAAACTAAGATAATTTGTCATTATTTGACATGAACTAAACAGTCTTCTTTAGACTGAAGGCAAATAAATCTAAATGGACAATGAGAGATACAGGAACTAAATAACAATATCATAAAGGATGCTGGGCTCCAAATGATTTGAAGAAATTAAAAACTTCCAGTTGCAGCTACCAAATGCTCTGCTTCATTTTATTTCTGCTTCAGTGATAAAGCCACATGTGAATCCAAAACCTTGTTTATCTTATGAATGTCTTTTGTGTTACAATGAAGACCCTGCAGGATGGGGAGAGAGAGGGAGAGGGAAAGGGAGAGGAAAAGAGCAAAAGAGAGAGAGAGAGAGAGAGAGAGAGAGAGAATAGGATGGTTATGAAAGTAAGGGAGTGATGGGAAGACAGTTTCCCAAACAGGGGGTTCTCTTAATAGAATCAAAGTCAGGAAATTTTCAAAATATTTATTATTGCAACTCACTTTAAATAGAGTTAGGAATTCAGGTTAATGTGTATAATAACTTGGACACTAAATAAATAAGTCAAGTCACCTAAGGATGACTATGTGAGTGCTACAAGCACACATACAAAATTGAATTTGTGAAAACTTTTCTGAGGGTAGAATAGATTAGATTTTAATAGTCACTAATTTTTCCTATGGCCCCCTGAGTTTAAAAAAGCCTAGCATTAGAAACAATTGCGTTTTCCTCTTTCATTCGAGACATTTTAATGAAACTGATTTTTTTTTTTGAAATTGAGTTTTTAAGAAAGCATTTCTCAGAGAACTTAGTGTATGTTTGACATTGCGCTAGTTACAGAAGGTATAGAAAAGTCTAAATTTTTCCTTATTCTCATGAAGTTTATAATCTGGGGAAGGAGTGATTCAAGTAAGAAAAACCCTGCAACACCATGTGTTAAGGGCTTATAACGGAAGGCAGTATTTGTCCTCCAATAGCACAGAGAGGCTGCTTAAGGTGCACTTTGGAGGAAGGGGTTTTGCTCATTGAATCTCAGGGGAGATAATATTTCAGAGAAATGTTAAGGCATGGAAGGGAGTCATCAGGTAAATGAGGGCTTCGTGTGTGGTAGTGGTGGGGTCAATCCTGGCCGGCAGAAGAGCAGCTGCGAAGGCAGACAGGTGTGAAATTGTGGCTCAGGGCAATGGCCAGAAATTCAGTGCCTCAGTGCATGGCCCACTCAGGAGCAAGTGGCAGGATAGGAATGTAAAAGTCTTCTTATTAGACTTTATCTTGAATGATTTTAAGGAAGAGAGTGATGATATTTGTGCATTTTAGAAATGACATTCTGGCCATTGCATGAGGGCTGTAAGAATGGAAGAAGCAACAAAAATAATGAGGTAATTACAACTGTGAATACAAAATATGGTGGGATCCAGAATGTTAGATCTCTGTTCACAACAAAAATGAGAGAGGTCTTACTTTTTATCCCATTTTCTTAGCCTTTGTGTCTTATGCCTGAATTACTACTTAAACAATTAAAGACAAACATTTGCCTATTTTATTTCTGGCTTGTTCATTTTGAAAAACATTTCCTTGAAGAAAGGGATGCCTCATGGTCTAGCTGTTGAACAGAAAAATGTCAAAGGGTAACAAAAAATCCTGCAGAAAAAGGTACCAGTTAATATTCCAAAATTGTATTGACACAATTTGTCCCCATATTTACACATGAAGAGGACAAGCTTATCAAATTATCTGTCAGGCAGTCAGAAAGACGTTTGAGGAGAGATTGGAGAGAGATTTGTTTTAAAAATTTCACTTCAGACTATATTTTGTTGGGGAAAAAGATACCTGACTTGACTAAGAAGCTAATGTCAATAGAAAGCCAGATTGTAAAAAATACATAAACAACTAATTCAATCAAATTGGCTTTTCAGAATCAAAATGGAGGGGTGAGGACCTATGTAAGTTAATAATTATGTTGCTATGGTTACTTTTCCTGATTGGAACAATGCTATTTAATTGTTGGTTATTTTACCTTGACTTCAGATAACATTTAATTTACTGGAGAGAGGCACTTGGTTTGCATCCAGATATTTTTAAAATCATTATTTTCGTGGCATTTTGGTGCAGCTATACAAATCAAAATTGGAAACTAGTTGTTTACATTTAATAGACTTCTTAAAAGTAAGTGTATATTTACATTTCAAGAAAACAATGCTGGGCAATTTCTTTCTGTTTTGGGAAGATTAACATGGAGGTAGTAATGAAATATCCTAAGGTTGGGAGTTGGACAGAATTAGGGTTATGTCGTGTTACCATTGTTCATGAAACATGCAAGCAAGATCAAGTTAATTAGAATCCTTGCGACCTAGTTTTCCAATTTGCATAGTGCAGATAATAATCTTAATAGCATGTAATAAGATGTGCAGTAATCTTCTAGGAATCTCTTTCCTTTACTCTAGTCTGCCATTTCTGTAGTTACAGCTACCAAAATTACCTCCATAGAAAATAGAAGACAATCACTAGGCTCCTTTCATGTGCAAACCTAGTATTAATTGTTAACTAGTAACAGCATGCAAAATGCATTTTGGTTGAAATATCCAAAAGGAGTATTTAAGAGTGTTCTAGGTTGTTTGCTATTAAATTTACGTGGCTGATGTCGTGACGGAAAATCTTGCTTTTCCACATAAGTTAACTGGCATCACTATGTATTAAATATACACGCATTGAGCTTTATTTTGTATATGGCACATTGCAGACACTGGGGGAATAAAGAGTTGATATTCTATGATACCTTCCTTCAAGAGATATTGTGCCATGTAGGGGACATTAGGAGAACGTGAGCAGTGCCATGCCAAGCCATGTTGGAGCCTGAGGTAAAAGAAAACTCAATAATACTGATCCTGTCTTTATATAAAATTTTAATATTTCATTTATTATGATGGTTAACTTTATGTGTAAACTTGACTGGGCCACACGGTGCCCGGATATTTGATCAAGCATTATTCTACATGTTTCTGTAAGGGTATTTTTGAATGAGATTAACATTTATTTTGTTGTTGTTGTTGTTTTTCTTTAGCATCTTTATTGGAGTATAATTGCTTTACAACAGTGTGTTAGTTTCTGTTTTATAACACAGTGAATCAGCTATACATATAAATATATCTCCATATCCCCTCCCTCTTGCGTCTCCCTCCCACCCTCCCTATCCCATCCCTTTAGGTGGTCACAAAGCACCTAGCTGAACTCCTGTGCTATGCTGCTGAAGATGGGGCACATATACACAATGGAATATTACTCAGCCATGAAAAGAAACGAAATTGAGTTATTTGTAGTGTGATGGATGGATCTTGAGTCTGTCATACAGAGTGAAGTAAGTCAGAAAGAGAAAGACAAATACAGTATGCTAACACGTATATATGGAATTGAAAAAAAGGTGGTTCTGATGAGCCTAGGGGCAGGACAGGAATAGGGACACAGATGTAGAGAATGGACTTGAGAACACGGGGAGGGGGAAGGGTAAGCTGGGATTAAGTGAGAGAGTAGCATTGACATATATACACTACCAAGTGTAAAATAGATAGCTAGTGAGATTAACATTTAAATCAGTAGATTGAGTAAAACAGATTGTCCTCCCTAATGTGGGTAGGCCTCATCCAATCAGTTGAAGGCCTGCATAGACTGAATAGAACTAAATAAAACTACCTTCAAAAATGGGACACCATGGGACTTCCCTCGTTGTCCAGCAGTTACTACTCCATGCTTCCACTGCAGGGGACACAGGTTTGATCTCTGGTCAGGGAACTAAGATCCTGTATGCCTCATGATGCAGCCAAAAAAAAAAAAAATGAGGTATCAGTTTTTTTCTGCCTTTGAACTCAAACTGAAACATCGACTCTTCCTGGCTGTCACGTCTGCTGGCCTTCACACTTTACATACACCATCAGGTCTCTTGGTTCTCAGTCCTTTGGACTCAGATTGGAACTATAAAATCAGCATTCCTAGATCCCTAGCTTGCTGACTCAGCCTGCAAATGTTGGGACTTGTCAGCCCTGCAATTATATGAGCCAATTCCTTGTAATAAATCTCTTCCTCTTTCCATGTATATCTTATTGGTTCTGTTTCTCTGGAGAACCCTGACTTATACATTCATCATAATTTTGGACTAATACTGATCTTTAAAAATATTAAATGATTATATATCTCGATTACTAAGTTTTTTAGTGCCTTCTTAAATTTTGCACCCGAGTTCCTCACTCACCTCACCCTGGTCCTGGCCCTGCACAGGAGATATGAATGTACACCATCTCATCACATTTCCTCTTTAGAAATTCAGAAACTCTACTTGCCTTCTTCTTACACCCAATTCTTTAACATTCTTCACACCACACTTGTAGAATCCATCTCTTCTTTCTTTCCCCATTGCCAATGTTTCTAAATCTCACCCAAATTATTGCAATAGTTTCCTTTTTGGTTTATTTTCTTCCAGGCACATAAACCTTCAATCTATCTTTCTAAAATAATATTCTGATTGCATCAATATTCTGCTTTAATGCTTCTTTGATCACCATTTCCAAGATTCTTTTCCTTTTTTTATAAATTTATTTATTTATATTTGGCTGCATTGGGTTTTTGTCGCTGCACATGGGCTTTCTCTAGCTGCAGCAAGCAGGGGTTACTCCTCATTGAGGTATGCAAGCTTCTTATTGTGGTGGCTTCTCTTGTTGCAGAGTACAGGCTCTAGGCACACAGGCTTCAGTAGTTGTGGTGCGTGGGCTCAGTAGTTGTGGCACATGGGCTCTAGAGCACAGGCTCAGTAGTTGTGGTGCACAGGCTTAGTTGTTCCACGGAATGTGGGATCTTCCCGGACCAGGGATGGAACCCATGTCCCCTGCATTGGCAGGTGGATTCTTAACCACTGCGCCACCAGGGAAGCCCCTCCAATATTCTTAACACTGTACAGAAATTATGTTTCCAATTTCATTTTATGCATTTTGCTCTTCATAATATCCAGTTAGCTTCAAGTCACTTGCCAAGACCACGCAGGTAATGCTCTTTAACTGTGTCAGCTCTTTGCATACGCAGGTTCTCCTGTTGGGCGTCTGATTCATCCTACTTATTTTCACCATCCTGCCTAACATTATTACATCATATTTTATTTTTACTCCCTTTGCTTTAGAAAGCTTGACCTTGCCTCCTTATGTTCTCATAGTACTTATTTTTAATGTTAAAAATAATAGTATTTCTCACCTTAACATTTTAATTATATGCTTAGAAATTCACCTCCCCCACTAAGCTGTTGGGGAGGGAAAGAGAATGCATTGCGTATGTATGAATCTTTACACCAATTTCAGTGTCCAGCCTTGAGGAAAGTGGTTGTTGACTAAATGACTACAACCAGGGAGAAAGTTGTGTGTCATGAAAGAGACATAGCTACAGGAGTTTCTGATCATGCAAGAAATAAGTTGAATGTCCGGGTAAAACCCCTGGAAATTAGAAATCTTTGGGAGTATGGTGCCAAATGATGGTGATATACCAGAAGATTTATATCCATGCACCTTATAGTGTTAAAACAGGAAATAGGAGATCCACATCATTTGTTTTGTATGAAATAAGTTTATATATTCAAATGTCTGTTCAAATTGAAGGATATAAAAAGCAATATTTAAAAGAATGAGAAGCTTGCAAGACTTTTATCCAATTGGTATTGAATTCTAACATTTAAAAAAATATATTTTATTTATTTATTTTTTTGCGGTACACGGGCCTCTCAGTGCTGTGGCCTCTCCTGTTGCACAGGCTCTGGACGCACAGGCTCAGTGGCCATGGCTCACGGGCCCAGCTGCTCTGCGGCATGTGGGATCTTCCTGGACCAGTGCATGAAGCCATGTCCCCTGCTTTGGCAGGCAGACTCTCAACTGCACCACCAGGGAAGCCCTATTTATTTTAATTAATTTAGTTTTGGCTGCATTGTATGTTTGTTGCTATGCACCGGCTTTCTCTAGTTACGGTGAGCGGGGGCTATTCTTAATTGTGGTGCGTGGGCTTATTATTGGAGTGGCTTATCTTGTTGCAGAGCATGGGCTCTAGGTGAGCGGGCTTCCTTAACTGTAGTACAAGGGATCAGTAGTTGTGGCTCATGGGCTCTAGAGCATAGGCTCAGTAGTTGTGGCACGTGAGCTCAGTAGTTGTGGCACACAGGCCCTAGAGCACAGCCTCGGTAGTTGTGGTGTGTGGGCGCAGTAGTTGTGGCACACAGGCTCCAGTAGTTGTGGCATGCAGCCTCAGTAGTTGTAGCTCATGGGCTCTAGAGCACAGGCTCAGTAGTTGTGGTGCACGGGCTTAGTTGCTCCGCGACATGTGGGATATTCCTGGCCCAGGGATTGATCCCATGTCCCCTGCATTGGCAGGCAGATTCTTAACCACTGCACCACCAGAGAAGTCCTGGAATTCTAACATTTTTTTTTATAATCATTAATGCCATTTATTTTATTTATCTTTTAGTTTTTAAATTTTTTAACATCTTTATTGGAGTATAATTGCTTTACAATGGTGTGTTAGTTTCTGCTTTATAACAAAGTGAATCAGTTATACATATACATATGTTTCCATATATCTTCCCTCTTGTGTCTCCCTCCCTCCCACCCTCTCTTTCCCACCGTCTAGGTGGTCACAAACCACTGGGCTGATCTCCCTGTGCTATGTGGCTACTTCCCGCTAACTATCTATTTTACGTTTGGTAGTGCATATATGTCCATGCCACTCTCTCACTTTCTCACAGCTTACCCTTCCCCCTCCCCATATCCTCAATTCCATTCTCTAGTAAGTCTGTGTCTTTTGCTATATTCCCGTCTTACCCCTAGGTTCTTCATGAACATTTTTTTTTCCTTTAGATTCCATATATATATGTGTTTGCATACGGTATTTGTTTTTCTCTTTCTGACTTACTTCACTCTGTATGACAGACTCTAGATCCATCCACCTCACTACAAATATCTCAATTTTATTTCTTTTAATGGCTGAATAATATTCCATTGTATATATGTGTCACATCTTTATCCATTCATCTGATGATGGACACTTATGCTGCTTCCATGTCCTGGCTATTGTAAATAGAGCTGCAATGAACATTTTGGTACATGACTCTTTTTGAGTTATGGTTTTCTCAGGGTATGTGACCAGTAGTGGAATTGCTGGGTCATATATTAGTTCTATTTGTAGTTTTCTAAGGAACCTCCATACTGTTCTCCATAGTGGCTGTATCAATTTACATTCCCACCAACAGTGCAAGAGGGTTCCCTTTTCTCCACACCCTCTCCAGCATTTATTGTTTGTAGATTTGTTGATGATGGCCATTCTGACCAGTGTGAGATGATATCTCATTGTAGTTTTGATTTACATTTATCTAATGATTAATATTGTTGAGTATTCTTTCATTTGTTTGTTGGCAATCTGTATATCTTCTTTGGAGAAATGTGTATTTAGGTCTTCTGCCCATTTTTGGATTGGGTTGTTTGTTTTTCTGTTATTGAGCTGTATGAGCTACTTGTAAATCTTGGAGATTAATCCTTTGTCTGTTGCTTCATTTGCAAATATTTTCTCCCATTCTGAGGATTGTCTTTTGATCTTGTTTATGGTTTCCTTTGCGGTGCAATAGCTTTGAAGTTTCATTAGGTCCCATTTCTTTATTTTTGTTTTATTTCCATTTCTCTAGGAGGTGGATCAAAACGGATCTTGCTGTGATTTATGTCATAGAGTGTTCTGCCTATGTTTTCCTCTAAGAGTTTTCTAGTGTCTGGCCTTACATTCAGGTCTTTAATCCATTTTGAGTTTATTTTTGTGTATGGTGTTAGGGAGTGTTCTAATCTCATACTTTTACATGTACCTGTCCAGTTTTCCCAGCACCACTTATTGAAGAGGCTGTCTTTTCTCCACTGTATATTTTTGCCTCCTTTATCAAAGATAAGGTGACCATATGTTAATAGATTTATCTCTGGTCTTTCTATCCTGTTCCATTGATCTATATTTCTGTTTTTGTGCCAGTACCATATTGTCTTGATTATTAAATCTTTGTAGTGTAGTCTGAAGTCAGGAAGCCTGATTCTGCCAGCTCCATTTTTCGTTCTCAAGATTGATTTGGCTATTCGGGGTCCTTTGTGTTTCCATACAAATTGTGAAATTTTTTTGTTCTAGTTCTGTGAAAAATGCCAGGGGTAGTTTGATAGGGATTGCATTAAATCTGTAGATTGCTTTGGGTAGTAGAGTCATTTTCACAATGTTGATTCTTCCAATCCAAGAACATGGTATATCTCTCCATCTATTGGTATCATCTAAAATTTCTTTCATCAGTGTCTTATAATTTTCTGCATATAGGTCTCTTGTCTCCTTATGTAGGTTTATTCCTAGATAATTTATTCTTTTTGTTGCAATGGTAAATTGGAGTGTTTTCTTAATTTCACTTTCAGATTTTTCATCATTAGTGTATAGGAATGCAAGAGATTTCTGTGCATTAATTTTGTATCCTGCTACTTTACCAAATTCATTGATTAGCTCTAGTAGTTTTCTGGTAGCATCTTTAGCATTCTCTCTATATATTATCATGTCATCTGCAAATAGTGACAGGTTTACTTCTTTTCTGATTTGGATTCCTTTCATTTCTTTTTCTTCTCTGATTTCTGTGGCTACAACTTCCCAAACTATGTTTAATAATAGTGGTGAGAGTGGGAAACCTTGTCTTGTTCTTGATCTTAGTGGAAATACTTTCAGTTTTTCACCATTGAGGATGATGTTGGCTGTGGGTTTGTCATATATGGCCTTTATTATGTTGAGGAAAGTTCCCTCTATGCCTACTTTCTGCAGGCTTTTTATCATAAATGGCTGTTAAATTTTGTCAAAAGCTTTCTCTGCATCTATTGAGATGATCATATGTTTTTTCTCCTTCAGTTTGTTAATATGGTGTATCACGTTGTTTGATTTGTGTATATTGAAGAATCCTTGCATTCCTGGAATAAACCCCACTTGATCATGGTGTATGATCATTTTAATTTGCTGTTGGATTCTGTTTGCTAGTATTTTGTAGAGGATTTTTGCATCTATATTCATCAGTGATATTAGCCTGTAGTTTTCTATCTTTGTGACATCCTTGTCTGGTTTTGGCATCAGGGTGATGGTGGCCTCATAGAATGAGTTTGGGAGTGTTCCTCCCTCTGCTATATTTTGGAAGAGTTTGAGAAGGATAGGTGTTAGCTCTTCTCTAAATGTTTGATAGAATTCGCCTGTGAAGCCATCTGGTCCTGTGTTTTTGTTTGTTGGAAGATTTTTAATCACAGTTTCAATTTCAATGCTTGTGATTGGTCTGTTCATATTTTCTATTTCTTCCTGGTTCAGTCTCTGCAGGTTGTGCATTTCTAAGAATTTATCCATTTCTTCCAGGTTGTCCATTTTATTGGCATATAGTTGCTTGTAGTAATCGCTCATGATCTTTTGTATTTCTGCAGTGCCAGTTGTTACTTCTCCTTTTTCATTTCTAATTCTATTGATTTGAGTCTTCTCCCTTTTTTTCTTGATGAGTCTGGCTAATGGTTTATCAATTTTGTTTATCTTCTCAAAGAACCAGCTTTTAGTTTTATTGATCTTTGCTATTGTTTCCTTCATTTCTTTTTCATTTATTTCTGATCTGATATTTATTCTTTCTTTCCTTCTGCTAACTTTGGGGTTTTTTTGTTCTTCTTTCTCTAGTTACTTTAGGTGCAACCTTAGGTTGTTGATTTGAGATGTTTCCTGTTTCTTAAGGTAGGATTGTATTGCTATAAACTTCCCTCTTAGAATTGCTTTTGCTGAATCCCATAGATTTTGGGTTGTCGTGGCTCTATTGTCATTTGTTTCTAGGTATTTTTTTATTTCCTCTTTGATTTCTTCAGCAATCACTTTGCTATTAAGTAGTGTGTTGTTTAGCTTCCATTTGTTTGTATTTTTTATAGATCTTTTCCTGTAATTGATATCTAGTCTCATAGCATTGTGGTCAGAAAAGATACTTGATATGATGGTAATTTTCTTATATTTACCAAGGCTTGATTTGTGACCTACGATATGATCTATCCTGGAGAATATTCCATGAGTACTTGAGAAAAATGTGTATTCTTTTGTTTTTGGATGGAATGTCCTATAAATATCAATTAAGTCCATCTTGGTTAATGTATCATTTAAAGCCATTGTGTTTCCTTATTGATTTTCATTTTGGATGATCTGTTCAATGGTGAAAGTAGGGTGTAAAAGTCCCCACTATGATTGTGTTACTGTCGATTTCCCCTTTTATGGCTGTTAGTATTTGCCTTATGTAGTTAGGTGCACCTTTGTTGGGTGCATAATTATTTACCATTGTTATATCTTCTTCTTGGATTGATCCCTTGATCATTATGTAGTGTCCTTCTTTGTCTCTTGTAATAGTCTTTATTTTAAAGTCTATTTTTTCTGATATGAGAATTGCTACTCCAGCTTTCTATTGATTTCCCTTTGCATGGAATATCATTTTCCATCCCCTCATTTACAGTCTGTATGTGTCCCTAGGTCTGTAGTGGGTCTCTTGTAGACAGCATATATATGGGTCTTGTTTTAGTATCCATTCAGTCATTCTGTGTCTTTTGGTGGGAACATTTAATCCATTTACATTTAAGGTATGTATGTTCCTATTCCCATTTTCTTAATTGTTTTGGGTTTGTTATTGTAGGTTTCTTCCTACCCTTGTGTTTCTTGCCTAGAGAAGTTCCTTTAGCATTTTTTTAAAGCTGGTTTGGTGGTGCTGAACTCTCTCGGCTTTTGCTTGTCATAAAGCTTTTAATTTCTCCATCAAATCTGAATGAGATTCTTGCTGGGTAGAGTAATCTTGGTCGTAGGTTTTTCTCCTACGTCATTTTAAATATGTCCTGCCACTTCCTTCTGGCTTGCAGAGTTTCTGCTGAAAGATCAGCTTTAATCATATGGGGATTCCCTTGTGTGTTATTTGTTGTTTTTCCCTTGCTGCTTTTAATATATTTTCTTTGTATTTAATTTCTGATAGTTTGATTAATATGTGTCGGCATATTTCTCCTTGGATTTATCCTGTATGGGACTCTCTGTGCTTCCTGGACTTGATTAACTATTTCCTTTCCCATATTTTAGGGAAATTTTCAACTATAATCTCTTCAAATATTTTCTCAGTCCCTTTCTTTCTCTTTTCTTCTTCTAGAACCCCTATAATTCGAATGTTGGTGTGTTTAATGTTGTCTCAGTGGCCTCTGAGACTGTCTTCAGTTCTTTTCATTCTTTTTTCTTTATTCTGCTCTGCAGTAGTTATTTCCAGTATTTTATCTTCCAGGTCACTTATCCGTTCTTCTGCCTCAGTTATTCTGCTATTGATCCCTTCTAGAGTATTTTTAATTTCATTTATTGTGTTGTTCATCGTTGCTTGTTTCATCTTTAGTTCTTCTAGGTCCTTGTTAAATGTGTCTTGCATTTTGTCTATTCTATTTCCAAGATTTTGGATCATCTTTACTATCATTATTCTGAATTCTTTTTCAGGTAGAGTGTCTATTTCCTCTTCATTTGTTAGGTCTGGTGGGTTTTTACCTTGCTCCTTCACCTGCTGTGTGTTTTTCTGTCTTCTCATTTTCCTTATCTTACTGTGTTTGGGATCTCCTTTTTGCAGGCTGCAGGTTCATAGTTCCCATTGTTTTTGGTGTCTGTCCCCAGTGGCTAATGTTGGTTCAGTGGGTTGTGTAGGTTTTCTGGTGGAGGGGATTAGTGCCTGTATTCTGGTGGATGAGTCTGGATCTTGTCTTTGTGGTGGGCAGGTCCACATCTGGTGGTGTGTTTTGGTGTTTCTGTGACCTTATTATGATTTTAGGCAGCCTCTCTGCTAATGGGTGGGGTTGTGTTCCTGTCTTGCTAGTTGTTTGGCCTAGGGTGTCTAGCACTGTAGCTTGCTGGTCGTTGAGTGAAGCTGGGTCTTGGCATTGAAATGGAGATCTCTGGGAGATTTTTGCCATTTGATATTACATGGAGCTGGGAGGTCTCTTGTGGACCAGTGTCCTGAAGTTGGCTCTCCCACCTCAGAGGCACAGCACTGATGGCTGGAGCACCAAGAGCCTTTCATCCAGATGGCTCAGAATACAAGGGAGAAAAAGTAGAAAGAAAGAGGATAAAATAAAATAAAGTAAGATAAAATAAAATAAAGTTATTAAAATAATTATTAAGAAAAAACAAATTTTTTAAAGAAAAAAACAAAAACGGATGGACAGAACCCTAGGACAAATGGTGAAAGCAAAGCTACACAGACAAAATCTCACATAGAAGCATACACAGACACACAAACAGAGGAAAAGGGGAAAAGTAATATATCTTGCTCCCAAAGTTCTTCTCCTCAATTTGGGATGATTCGTTGTCTCTTCATGTGTTCCACAGATGCAGGGTACATCAAGTTGATTGTGGAGATTTAATCCGATTCTCCCGAGGCTGCTGGAGGAGATTTCCCTTCCTCTTCTTTGTTCGCACAGCGCCTGGGGTTCAGCTTTGGATTTGGCCCCGCCTCTGCGTGCAGGTCGCAGGCGGGCATCTGTTCTTCGCTCAGAGAGGACGGGGTTAAAGGAGCAGCTGCTTCGGGGGCCCCAGCTCACTCAGGCCGGGGGGAGGGAGGGACACGGATGTGGAACGAGCCTGCGGGTCAGAGGCCAGCGTGACGTTGCACCAGCCTGAGGTGCACCATGCGTTCTCCCCGGGAAGTTGTCCCTGGGTCCCAGGACCCTGGCAGTGGTGGGCTGCACAGGCTCCCGGGAGGGGAGGTGTGGATAGTGACCTGTGCTCGCACACAGGCTTCTTGGTGGCTGCAGCAGCAGCCTTAGCATCTCATGCCCGTCTCTGGGTTCTGCGCTGATAGCCACGGCTCGCGCCCGTCTCTGGAGCTCGTTTAGGTGGTGCTCTGAATCCCCTCTCCTCGCTCACCCAGAAACAATGGTCTGTTGTCTCTTCTGAAGCTCCTGACTTTTCCCGGACTCCCTCCCTGCTAGCCGTGGTACACTAGCCCCTTCAGGGTGTGTTCATGCTGCCAGTCCTCTCCCTGCGCTCCGACCGAAGCCCGAGCCTCAGCTCCTGGTCACACCCACCCCAGCGGGTGAGCAGACAAGCTCTCGGGCTGGTGAGTGCCAGTCAGCACCGATCCTCTGTGCGGGAATCTCTCCGCTTTGCCCTCCGCACCCCTGTTGCTGTGCTCTCCTCCACGGCTCTGAATCTTTCCCCCTCCGCCACCCACAGTCTCCATGCACGAAGGGGCTCCTAGTGTGTGGAAACCTTTCCTCCTTCACGGCTCCCTCCCACTGGTGCAGGGCCCGTCCCTATTCTTTTGTCTCTGTTTATTCTTTTGCCCTACCCAGGTACATGGGGAGTTTCTTGCCTTTTGGGAGGTCTGAGGTCTTCTGCCAACATTCAGTAGGTGTTCTGTAGGAGTTGTTCCACGTATAGATGTATTTCTGGTGTATCTGTGGGGAGGAAGGTGATCTCCGCATCTTACTTTTCCACAATCTTCCTCAACTCCAAATTCTAACTTTTTATTTCACATTTACTGTACTTTGTTCCAAGGAATTGAAATCTCTGGAGCTCTATTCATGTAAACACTGGACTTTATTATTACTGCTGTTATTATTATTATTATTATAGAAGAGTCTCACCACCTGACTCCCATCTATCCCTCCAGTTTTCTCCCTGACTCTGTCTTAATTACCCTGAAATATTCTGCATACTCTCACTGCCTTCAGCTAGTACCTTTTTCCTGCCTCTGCTTGGGTTGCTTTCTTAGTTCTTTCCTTAGAATCAGAGTGTGAATGAGTTCTCCTTTGTAACTCCTCCCCTACCATGTCTTTGTTTCCCACAAGCATCCTTCGGGTTTATATCTTTTCCCGTTACGCTAAATTTCATCCAAGATAAACGTAATGGCCCTGGTTTGTGTTGCCTGTCTTTGGTTTTGCCAGGGAGAAAAATTTTCCTCTACCCTTTTAGGTTCTTCTGCCTGGTCAAAGAATTAAACTGACATGAGACAGATTAATAGGATAAAATCAAACAAAAGTTTAATAACACGTATACATGGGAGAGAGCTAGGAAAATTAGTGACTCACCAAAATGGATGAAGTCCTCACCTCAAATATCATCTTCAGCTAAAAACAAAGGAGGATGTTAGGGGTAGTGGTTTGGGACTTCAAAGGTAAGGAAGGTAATTCACATGGAGATGAAAAAACAAATGTCTGCTGGGCTTGCAGAGACAATGAGAAACAGAAAGGAATTTTTAAAAAATGGACCTTTGTCAGGTTCCTCCCTGTCTACACACCCAGTTCATACTAATGATTATCTATGGTGACAGCCTCCTTCCTGGACCAGGTCCTCTATCTACATTCTTTAGGCAGATGGGGGGAAGGTGAACATTTCTTTCTGGATCTTTTGGACCTTGATTGTTTACAGCTTGAAATAATCCACATGACAAAGAGACATTTTGGGGTGGAAAATTTTGCTTCCCTTACAGTTCCAAGTTTAATCTTGTTTGTAAATCCTGGACAGCCACTGAGTAATGGACTCACAGATTCCAATAAAACCCCTGTATATTTCCAGGCTGGGTTCCATTCATTTAAAAGTCCCAATTCTTCTTAAAGAGACCAATTTTTTTTCCCACTGAAGTTTTATATATTGTATCTGTCATTCTTTGAAAAAGAAAAGTGCAAACTGATTCAGATTCTCCAGTAAGAATTTTAATTAGTGCAACTATTTGAAAACATTGTTTTCTTGGCCTTTTGGAGCTCCAAAATCTGTGAGGGTAAAAATCTCTGTAGTCAGCAGCATGTGCATTCACTTAAATTATGCACTTTTATACAAGGGTCTCAAATATATTTTTTTCAATGCCATGCATACTAAAGGGGGAAAATCATTTATTTTACACCTATCATTTCACACTTTAAAATAATAATTTTCATTTGTATAGCTCTTAGTTTTTAAAATACTAGGCAAGTCATGAAAATTATCCCCAAGTTTCAAATGAGGTTAAGAGACCTACACCTCAGGTCACATAGAGATAAAAGAACTGTAATTGTAGCAGTTCTATGATTCCACTGAAATATTGCTCATAAAATACTATGCGTGATCATTTCCTTGAGGGAAACAGGAAATTTGAGATCAGAAAAAAATAATTAGAATCCTTGTTTTTCAATATTTGTTGATTGCAACCACTAAATCATCTTCCACCATAAGTGTTGACTTTTTAAAAATCAAATCATAGGTTTTAAAAAGTCTCAGTACAGGATACATTATTTTGTTGACATAATCTTGCCAAAGATGTCCGTGGAATGCAGGGTTGGGTTCTTTCCTTTGGGAGTCATGCAAACAGTTAATAAGATCCTGTCTGCTCACAGGCTTCTCTGCTGGACTTCACGTGGTCTTGAAAAGGTGGTCACTGCTCCAAAAGGCAATCACTTCACCTGCAGGATATCTGGCCTTCAAACTCTGCCTCAGGGTAAATGAAACTGTGTTCCTTCCTGTACTTCCATATAACTTCTCTTTAAATACATATATGCAAAGACCTTGAGCCAATTCCATTCCATGTTCTGCTGACCTTTCCTCTGGACACCTGCACCCTGGTCTTCTCTCTGGGAATACATCATCAACACAGTACTTATCCCTGGATTGAATCCTGGCTAAGGACAGAGGTGAATGCCCCTACAGTATTTGCTGATGTGACCTGCCAATTTCTGCATCCCCAGACTCAGCGGTGATTCCTTCCCCCGCTGGCATGGTCCTCTCTAAACCATGGAATCCTGAACTTACCATGGTGCTGTGGGTGTGTCTTATTTACTTCCCTTCTGCAGGTTTGATTACAAGAATATTTTTCAGCTACTCAGTGGTTAACTCCTTTGCAAACAAGAAAACCACCACCACCTTCCCAAATTGTTCAACAATAAATATTTCCCATTGTTAGCAGCATTCATAAGCATTTGCTCTGCTTACAACATGAGGTTCTGCTGAGAGAAACATACCAAATCTTGCTCTGAAATCTAGGAATCAACAGTTTAGCTGGGAAATGTATCCCATAATAACTCCACCTCCAGTACCAAATGCCTCATCATAAATACAGCTAAGATTCTACCAGTTCTCACTTTTTAAATAGAATTAGATGTTCCCAATAAGTGAAGGTTATAGCTATTAAATTCTGGACACAGGAAAATTACCCAGGTCTATGTCTCCTAAGGGTATGTGCAGTGTGATCATTGCTCTATCCAAGCATGTGATATCCACAGAGGTTAATAGGATATTTTCTTTGTAAAATTGAGGTTACAGCTCTTGCCCCTTCAGAAGATTTGTTTTCTTATTCCAAACTACTGTAACTTATAGATTTGTTGTACTAAAAATAATTTTTAGAAGAAGATTAGTCTAATGACTAATCAAATCAAAACAAAGATTTAACTCAAGTGAATATATAAGAAAAGTTTTATTAGGGATTTGTATATCCAGCAGATGACATCGTCCTTTTGGCTTCTGTGGACCACCTAGGGTAAGTCATTGAACCTCTGTGAGCTATTTTTCTCACGTTCAGATCTTTACTATCTACATATTCAGAATTCTCAAATATATATTTCAAGCTGAGACGTTTCTTTTTATTTTAATTGAAGTATAGTTGATTTACAACATTGTGGTAGTTTCAGGTGTACACCAAAGTGATTCAGTTTTTTATGTATATATATATATATATATATATACACACACACACACACACACACACACACATACACATCTCTATATATGAATATATAAATACATATAAAAAGAATATATACTTTTTTTCAAATTCTTGTTCATTATTATTACAAGATATTGAATACAGTCTCCTGTGCTATACAGTAAATCCTTGTTGTTTATCTATTTTATATACAGTAGTATGTACATGTTAATCCCAAACTCCTAATGTATCCCTCTCCCTGACTTTCCCCTTGGGTAACCATAAGTTTGTTTTCTATGTCTGTGAGTCTATTTCTGTTTTGTAAATAAGTTCATTGGCATTATGTTTTTATATTCCACATATAAATGATATTATATCATATTTGTCTTTCTTTGTCTGGCTTACTTCACTTAGCATGATAATCTCTAGGTCCATCCATGTTGCTGCAAATGACATTATTTCATCCTTTTTTATGACTGAGTAGTAGTCCATTGTGTGTGTGTGTGTGTGTGTGTGTGTGTGTGTGTGTGTGTGTATCTATCTCACATCTTCTATACATACCTCTGTCGATGGACATTTAGGTGGTTTCCATGTCTTAGCTATTGTGAATATTGCTGCTATGAACATAGGGGTGCATGTATCTTTTTAAATTAGAGTTCTGTCTGGATATATGCCCAGGAGTGATATTGCAGGATCATATGATAGCTCTATTTTTGTTTTTTTAAGGACCCTCTATACTATTCTCCATAGTGGCTGCACCAATTTACATTCCCACTGACAGTGTAGGAGGGTCCCTTTTCAAGCTGAGACATTTCTGAGCACGAGACTTACATGCCCGTATTTGGTGTTGCACCGGAGAACTCCATGTGGGTGATATCTCATCACACTCACATCAAACCCTGGACTCTATGTCTTCCTCATCGGCTCCCTTTTCTGTCTTCTCCACCTTGGAAAAGTTACCAGGCTAGATCCTAAGACTTTCCATCTACTTCTTCCAGTATCTTATCTCTCAGATTGCTCACCATTTCCTGCCAGTTATCTCCACAAGAGTCCTTTGAGTGTTACTCTCTTCACTCTCACAAGAAACATGGTCCTAGCTCAGGTCTTTATGCCTTCTCTCAATATTTTCTGTTTTACTTTCTTTCAATCTGTTTTTCATGCTGCTGACAAAATGATCTTCCTAAACTACAGAAAAAAAGTCATCTCATGCTTTGCTTAAAAATTGTCCATTTCTCCCTCATTGCTTTTTCTCCTTTAATAACACATTTTTAGTGTGATAAAATGCATGTAACATAAAATTTACCATCTTAACCATTTTTAGGTGTACAGTTCAGTGAGTGATATTAAGTACATTTATATTGTGCAGTCATAACCACCATCCATCTCCAGAATCCATCGTTCAAAACCAAAACTACTCATTAAACAATAACTCCTTATTCCCCTCTCCTCTCAATACCTGGGAACCACCATTCTACTTTCTGTATCTATGGATAAGACTACTTTAGGTAATTATATGTAAGTAGTATCATGCAGTGTTTGTGTTTTTCTGACTGATTTATTTCACTTAGCATAATATCCTCAAGTTTCATCCATGTTGTAGTATATGTTAGAATATACTTGTTTTTTAAGGTTGAAAATATTCCATTGTACAGATATACCACATTTTGTTTATCAATTCATCCATCAATGGGCACTGGGTTGCTTCCACATTACAGCTATTGTGAATAATGCTACTATGAACATGAGTGTACAAATATATTTTTGAGACCCTGCTTTCAATTATTTTGTGTATTTACCCAGAAGCAGAATTTCTGGGTCATATGGTAATTCTATGGTTAATTTTTTAGGAAACTCTACACTGTTTTCCATAGCAGTTACACCATTTTACACTCACAACAACAGTGCACAGGGTACAAATTTCTCTATATCCTTGTCAACAGCCAACATTTGTAATTTTCTTTTCTTTTATTTCTTGATAGTAGCTATCATAATGGGTGTGAAGTGTTATTTCATTGTGGTTTTGATTTACGTTTCCCTAACAATTAGTGATTTTAAGCATCTTTTTTCATGCCTGTTAGGCGTTTGTATATCTTCTTTGGACAAATGTCTATGTAAGTCCTTTGCCGATTTTTAAATCAGATGGTGTTGATTTTTAGGAGTTCTCTATATATTCTGGATATTAATGCCTTATCAGACATATGATTTGTGAATATTTCCTCCCATCTAGTGGACTGCCTTTTTAGTCTATTAATAGTGTCTTTGGATGCACAGAAGTTTTTAATTTTGATGAAGTATAATTAGTCTATTTTTTTTTATTGCTTGTGCCTTTAGTGTAATATCCAACAAATCATGGACAGATTCCATGTCATGAAGCATTGTCCTAACAACTTTATTGTTGTAGCTCTTACCTTTAGGTCTTTGATCTATTTTTGGTTAATTTTTTTGTATGGTGTTAGGTAAAGATGTGCTATACGCTGAAAGTTTGTGTTTCCCCAAAATTTGTATGTTGAAATCTTAACCCCAAAGTAATTGTATTAGGACATGGGACCTTTGGAAGGTGATTAGGTCATAAAGCCAGAGTCCTCATGATTGAGATTAATACCCTTATAAAAGAGACTCCAGAGAGTTAACTTGTTTCTCTGTCATCTGAGTTTACAGAGAAAAGATGGTCATAAGGTAATAGGCTCTTACCAGACACCTTGATCTAGGATTTCCTAGCCTCAGAACCATGAGAAACAAATGTTTCCTGTTTATAAGCCACCAGTTTATGGTATTTTGTTATAACAGTTCTAACAGACTAAGACAATATTCAAATTCATTCTTTTGCAGGTGGATATCCAGTTTTCCTAGCATCAGTTGGTGTAAAGACTCTCTTTTCTCCATTGAATGGTCTTAGCATCCTTATTGAAAATAATTTGACTATATAATTGAAGATTTCTTTCTGGGCTCTCAATTCTGTATTATAGGTCTATGTGTTTGTCTTTATGCCAGCACCATAACGTTTTCATTACTATAGCTTTGCAGTAAGTTTTGAAACCAGGGAGTGTGAGTCTTCCAACTTTGTTATTCTTTTTCAAGATTGTTTTGGCTATTTGGGATACCTTGATATTCCATATATATTCCAGAATGAATATTCTAATTATGTAAAAATGTCATTGGGATTTTGATAGAGGTTGCATGAATTTGTGGATCAATTTAGGTAAGATGATGAATTAATATTAAGTATTTTAATCCATGAACATGGATATCCTTTCATTTATGTCTTCTACAATTTCTTTCAGCAAAATCTTTCTTTGCAGTTTTCATTGTAAAAGTTTTTACCTCCTTGATTAATTCCAAAGTTTTAAATTTTTGGATGCTATTGTAAATGGAATAGTTTGCTTAATTTCTTCTTCAGACTGTTATCATTAGTATATAGAAATCCAACTGATTTTTATGTGCTGATTTTGTATTCTGCTATTTTGTTGAATTTGTTTATTAGTTCTAACATACTGTGTGCATGTTTGTGTGTAATATTCAGGGTTTTCTACATATAATATGATGTCATCCTTTCCAATTTGGATACCTTTTCTTTATTAATTAATTGTTGTGGCTAGAACTTCCAGTACCATCTTGACTAGAAGTGGTTAATGTGGCATATTTGCCTTTCTTTGAACTTATTGGAAAAACTTTCAGTATTGCACCTTTGAGTATGATGTTTTCTGTGAGGTTTTTATATCTAGTTTTGTTGTACTGGGGTAGTTTCCTTCTATTCTTAGTTTGCTGAATGTTTTATCATGAAAGAGTGTTGAATTTTGTCAAATGCTTTTTCTGCATCAATTGAGATGATCATTCAGTTTTTTCATTAATTCTGTTAATGTGGTGTATTATCAATACATTAATCAATTTTCATATGCTAGACCATCTTCACATTCCAAGAATAGTTACCACTTAATCATGGTATATAATCCTTTTTATATGATGATGAATTTAGTGTACCAGTATTGAGGATTTTCGCATCAATGTTTATAAGGGATATTTGTCTGCAGTCTTCCTTTTTGGTGGTGTTTTTGTTTGGGTTTATATCAAGACAATGCTCATAGCATGAGTTAGAAAGCATTTCTTCCTCTCAAGTTTTTGGAAAAGTTTTTAAAAAATGGTGTTTTAAAAAAATATTTGGTAGCATTTCCTAGTGAAGCTATCAGATCCAGGACTCTGTTTATTGGGAGATTTTTGATTACTAAATCAATCTCTTTACTAGTTATGGCTCTATTCTGGATTTCTATTTTTTCATGATTCAGTCTTGGTAGGTTTTGTGTCTAGGAATTTGTCCATTTCATATGGGTTATCCAATTTATTGGTATACAGCTGTTCATAGTGTTCTCCTTTAATCTTTTTTTTTCCGTAGCATTGGTAATGTCCCCACTTTCACTTCTGATTTTTAGTAATTTGAGTCTTCTCTCTATCTTTCTTAGTCCATCAAGCTGAAAGTTAGTCCATTTTATTGACTTTTTTCAAAGGACCAACATTTGGTTTGGTTGATTTCCTGTACTGTGTTTCTAGTCTCTATTCCACACCTCTCTGTTTTAATCTTTATTATTTTTTCCTCTGATGGCTTTGGGTGTAGTTTGGTTTTCTTCTTCTAGTTCATTAAGTTGTGAAGTTAGGTTATTGATTTTAGATCGTTCTTCTTTTTTAATGTAAGCATTTACAGTTATAAATCTTCCCCTTAGCACTGATTTTTCTGCTTTCCATAAGTTATGACATGTTGCCTTTTCATTTTTACTTCATTATCTCAAGAAATTTTCTAATTTCCCTTCTGATTTCTTCTTTGACTCACTGGTTGTTTTGTTCATTTTCCACAAATTTGTGAATTTTCCAGTTTTCCTTGTCTTATTGATTTCTAGCTATCCTATTGCAGTCAGAGAAGTTGCTTTGTATGATCTCTTTCTATTTTAATATACTGAGATGTAATTTGTGGCCTAATATAAGTCTATCCTGGAGAGTGTCCCATATGCAGATGAGAAGAAAGTGTATTTATCCAGTTGTTGTTGGTTAGAATTCTGTATGTGTTAGACATAGCTGGTTTATTTTCCCTATTGCTTTTTTCATAAACTTTAAACTCTTTAATATGACACTCAAGTCCTTTGCATTCAACCTCATAACAATCTGTGATCTGAGACTCATATTCTGCTATTCCCAGGCTCATTCTATACAACAGCCATGAGGAATCTTTGTGTGCTAGATGCCCTTTCATCCACTGTTGTCTCTACACAATATATCCTTTCTTCACTCTCTTTTCACCAATTCCAAATCTTCTTTGAAAACCCAGAACAAGTATTTTTCCCTCAAGGAAAACTTTTTGAACTTCTGCAGCAGTCTCTCCCTGTGCTTCGGTAGCATTGTGTGTCTGCCTGGGTTAAGCATATATCACACTGTGTTGTAAACGTTTAAAATGTCCAGATCTTTTAGACTCTTTTTAAATTCCCAGTGCTAGAACCAAGCTGGTCATATAATTAGAGAACATGTTTTCTGAATTTATATAGAATTTGACATAGTCTTTCCTTTTTAGCTGCTTAAATCATCAGGCCCAATTCCAGTTGGTGAGAGTTTCAAAGACAAAGACAGTTTCCTTCAATAGAATTCTCATTGTCAGTCTTACACACACACACACAAACACACACACACACACACACACACACACACACACAGAGCACAATGGAAACACTAAATAAAAGCTTAAAGAATCAAACACTGAACCTCAGTCCTGTTTCCTCCTCTGCTCAAATCTTCTTTGAGGTGGTGTGTATGTTTCCAAGATGAAGGACTTCCTTTGGTCACTGTGCTTCTTTTGGTCACTGTGTCAATGGGGGGGCCAGGTTTAATTCTGACAGTCTCTGGGTTTCTTATTTTATAGGTTTATCTGCTCATTGCTCACTGATTAGAAAAGACTGTCACATTATAGGATAGTTGAGAGTTCAAGATTATTGGGACTACGGGCATATAGCTTTCCCACTTAATATTGCTCCGAAATGGAACGTTAAGCTTGATATGGATTACATTTCAATACCATCTCTAGCTCTCTGACACTTGCATAAGTAGCCTTTGTAGAATTTGACCTGCTCTATAACCAATGAGCTCTGAAAGGACACCACTGAGGAAGGAAACATTGGAGCCATGACATATATTATCTGCTGGGGACAAGTGGCACTGGCATAAATGTGCATGACAGTCTTGCTTTGTTGCCTGGCGTGAAGGGCACTACACCCTCTCCAGCCCCTTCTCTTAGAACTGGTCAAGGGAAACGAGATGACAGAGGGATGTAGGACTGGATTCTTCATGCAGTTAATATTGATACACACACTCTCAATCTTCCCATACTCCCTGGGGAATCAAATTCCAAAAAATGCACTCAACAAATTTTGGCACCCCTGCTAGTAACTTCCTAGTCTAGGATGGTGAGGATCTGGAGCTGTGATTTGATGACCTGCAGCCCTGTGGGACATGCCGGTCATGTTGATAATACTTCACGAGGCTTTTCTCTTCTGTTCTCCCCATTTTCCCCTAAAGTGTCCTTCACCTACCTTGTCTACATGGGAGGATGTCCTAGTTTCCAGGGAACAACCTTTCCTTACTCTGTCTCAGAATGTTTACGACCTAGTTGTAAGGAGAAACCCTGTCTTTCATGTGACATAGCAATTCTGAATAAGCAGCCCCAAAATAAAGATCTCCCACAATAAATGTTACATTTAGTGGATCAATGCAATATCAGTTTATCATTTCTTGTAATTCTGTGAGTTTGTTGCACCCAGCTCAACAGTCCTTCTGGTTCCCCTGGTGTTGGGGGTGGGAGTTGCTCCTGCCTTCACAGTCAGCTGGAGGCTCAGCTGGTCTGGAACTTTCCAAAAGACCTCACTCATACATCCAGCAGTTAGTGTTGCTTAAGACACCTCTCCAACAGCCTCTACTTGCCTCCTTAGAGTCTGGAGACTGGAACCCAGGAGAGTAAAATTGAAAGCCACCAGGCATATGAAGGGCTAACCCTAAAGCTGGCACAGTGTCAAGTCATAAGTCCACCAGGTCCAAGGGGAGGGGAGGAGCTCACACACACAGGCCAGGGAGCAGCTGTTGGAGGCCGTTGTTAAGGGCAATATACCTCACTCCAGTTCAATCCAGATGCTTCTCCAGAACACCTTTGCTGGGTCCTATAGCTCCTCGATCCCAGCATGAGGATGGGGAGGAAGGTGTCAGGGCTGGCTGTGTGTGAAGACACTACCTAAGTCTCACACATGAAGAGATTGGAACGAGAAATGTGCCCACAGCATCGTGGTATCACCCCATCAAATGTATCTTTAGCTGAATGCTTCTCTTGAAACACAGGAAACACTAGTTGCAGAGAGCTTTCTGTGATATTTTTGGAGGACCTAATTTCACTTTGAAGAAATTTCCTGTCCCAAACCACTGGTTCTTCTTCTACAAAGAAGCCCTGAGGCAAACAGAGGGTGGTGACGTGTACAGGTAAGAACAGAGTATCTGTTGTATGCTTACCTGGCTTTTCCAAGCATCAGAGATGCCATCAGAGTAAGTTGAACATCTTCTTGGTCTTTTATTCCCCCACATATGAAAACAAAGGATTTGACTTATATTCTATAAAACTGTCAAGAATGGATCCTGCACTCAATATTTTGTAATAACCTATAAGAGGAAAGAATGTGAAAAAGAATATATATATATATATTCTGAATCGCTGTGCTGTATACCTGAAACTAACACAATGTTGTAAATAAACTATACTTCAATTGTTTAAAAAAAGGATCTTGTTTCCCAGGTTTTACTTTGACACTGTAGTCAATCAGCTGGCTCTTTTGCCCAAAGTCTTCATTCAGATGCATTTGGCTTTGTGTAGAGAAACATGGGGGTTGACCAGCTGAATGGTTTCCTTTTCCCACAGATGCTTTAGCATGCTATAGACATGGATTTAGTGTAAAGTCAGGCATCATAAGGAACTGTCAATTACAGTTTTTGAAAAATGAACTAAACCTGCAAGGCATTCAAGTCTAGATAATGTTATTTAGTACTGCACTTCAATGAATAATTCAGCTAATTTGCACCATAGTTATTTGTACACAATGAGTGCACATGCTTTGAAAGTATTTCTGTAACTTTGTCATATTGCCTATTAAATGTGTTCTGAAAATGGAATCCTACGTGTAAATGTATGTCCACGTTTGAAGAGTATATGAATTGCAGCTGTGTGACCTCCTGAGTGATTTTGCCTCTTCTATACGCTATTTTTATACAACTGTGACTAGAAAACTGACTCTCCCTTTTAATGGCTTGAGAGCAAAATGTTCTCATCTTGAATATATATGTTAGGAAAAGAATAAGTTTCCTGGTTGCAAAGAAGATTGTGTTTTTGTTTTATACCTTTATTTTCCAATAACACATGTTTTACATTTTTAGGGTTAGTTGAAGAACCTAATTTAATTATTTACACTAGTTAAGGAATTCTTTCATCCAGGAGTGAGCAAGTTTGAGTGAGCGATAAATACAGATACATTGACTTACAGGATTCTGGAGTCTGAGAACCACATGATCTGCTGTCGGCAAGCTGGACACCCAGGAAAGCCAGTGGTGTAATGTTGTCTGAGTCCAGAGGCCTGAGAACCAGGGGAGCCAGTGCTGTAAATCCCAGATGAGTTGAGATGCTCCGACTTGAACTGTGAGGCAGGAAAAAGGGTGAATTCTTCCTTCCTCCATCTCTTGTTCTATTCAGGCCCTCAGTGGATTGGATGATGCTTCCCCATACTGGGGAGGGCCAACCACTTTACTGAGTCCACAGATTCAAATGCTGATCTCATCCAGAAATCATGTTTAACCTGGGCACCATTTGGCTAGTTGAGTTGAAACATTTAATTAATAAGGAATTAATAGGGAACATCATAGTCCCTATTTCACAGTACTTGACACAAAGAAGGTGCTTAAGATACTTGGATGAATAACTGGGCACCTTGACCACAATAGCAGAACCCACACTACCGGCACAAACATCCTATTTCTCACTGAGTGTGTCACTTACCATATACACAGAAGAAGGTTAATAACTAGTTCAGGACATTTATTTCCTTCCAGGTTATGGCTTCATGTTGAATATGAGCAGATGTATCACATTGTAGGGGAGCTATAACATTTTTGTTTTGAAATCTATGCTTTCTACACAACACACAATTATTCTGAGATAAAGATTTGATTGAATATTTCACAAAACAAATCCTTACATCAAATAACAAACATGCCGACTGATGTGTCTCCAACATGTCTCTCTTTCTCTGTGGCCAGTATCAAAAATAAAATCTGATAGGGTTTTGTACATCACTTTTTAGGCTCTCTTTGTCTCTGACTTTGATTTTCAATTATGGATATGCTTAAGTTGTTCACCTCTCATGAGAAAATGCCTTCCACTCTGTAGATATTTGATATAATTCAAGAAAACTATGCACAATATAATTTTAATACTATTTTCAGAATTATGTTATATATCTGGGCATGAGACAATTTTCAAAGATAGGAAATTTAGATGATCATAAATCAAATTGGGGATTTTTATTTAATTTAATACAGAAAACACAATGTATTGCCAAAAAGCCTTTTTTTTTTTTTTTTTTTTTTTTTTGCGGTACATGGGCCTCTCACTGTTGTGGCCTCTCCCGTTGCAGAGCACAGGCTCTGGACGTGCAGGCTCAGCAGCCATGGCTCATGGGCGAATGGCTCTGTGGCATGTGGGATCTTCCCGGACAGGGGCACGAACCCGTGTCCCCTGCATCGGCAGGCGGACTCTCAACCACTGCACCACCAGGGAAGCCCACAAAAGGCCATTTTAATCCTTAATCCTCCAAAATTAGTGCTACTCTCAAACCTCTCTCTGCTTTTGTTTAGACCAGTTTCCTGTCACTGTGGCTTATGTGATGAAATCTGTAGTCACCACAAGTCTCTTTTACCCTTTCTAACAACATATCACCAATCAGTCTCTCTGGAAAGCCTCTAAAGAAAGCCTGGTTAGTTCATGGGTGATAGTCTCTCATCTAAATCTAGGGCAAATTGGTACTTCAATCAACCCAGGAAAAATAAATGCAGAAGTAAAAGATCGCTTTATTCAGGCCAGTGTTTGCATAATCATGAAAGTTCACATGCTGTTTTGAATGGGATTTTGACAGGGCAAGTTGGAGACGGGGGTACGTTTGCAATCTTATGAAATGTGAAGCTAACATCAAGAACTTATAACAAGCCAGGCACTGAGAAGAGCTAGATTTTATCACAGTGACCTGAGATGCACACCTGCCAAGGGGATGGGTACCTGGCAAATGGACATGTGATTCCCTCAGCCTCAAAGTAAACACTTGGTTTCCTAGTTTTAATTTTTCAGTTTTTCCCATGAGTGGACAGGTAACCCTGTAGCCAGGGATTCTAGGGTGGTTGAGATTGGACAGAAAGGCACCAAATGCCTGTAGGAATGGCAAAGGGAGTTTACTCATGGGACCCGATGCTGGGATCTTCCCTGGATCTTCACTGAGACAGCCACAGCCTAGCGTTTGCAAGGAGAATGTGCTCAAAAGGACCTGCCACTTATGCAGGTGTCTTAGAGGTCCCTCCTGGCCCTTCACCTGTGTGCCTATCCTGTAGACAGTCCACCACTATCATCCTCAGGACAGTCACACTGTAGACGTGACTCAGGGGGGAACCAAGGCTCAGGGATATCAAGGATGCTGCCTAGCAACAAGGTCTTAAGGGTCCAGGGAAGAATCCCATTGGTCCTTCTGTTGACTCATGTTTCTCACTCTGTCGTAGTGCTTGTTGAGTCTCTTCATCCAGACTCCAGAGGCTTCCAAAGCACCAAATGCATTTCCATCTAAATATAAACTCTAAGTGTAAATAAAGATGATTTCTATCCTGCCCTCCATCTGGATTAGCCATGCCACAGCTCTGCTTAATTATCAGAAGTAACTTAAAGGTGATAGTCACATGGAGAATGTACTGATGGGTGATTTTGATTTTTGTTATTTTCCTAAAATGTTCAAGATCCGGAGACTTAAAAAAATATTTTATTTATTTATTTATTTATGGCTGCATTGGGTCTTCACTGCTGCATGCAGGCTTTGTATAGTTGCATGAGAGGGGGCCACTCCTCATTGCAGTGCACGGGCTTCTCACTGCGGTGGCTTCTCATGTTGTGGAGCACGGGCTCTAGGCGCATGGGTTTCAGTAGTTGTGGCTTGCAGGCTCTAGAGCACAGGCTCAGTAGTTGTGGCGCATGACCTTAGTTGCTCTGCAGCATGTGGCACCTTCTTGGACCAGGACTCGAAACCATGTCCCCTGCACTGGTAGGTGGATTCTTAACCACTGCACCACCAGGGAAGTCCCAAGATCCGGAGACTTTTAAATGGTAATGAAAAATGCACAGCCAAAAATTATTGTGATTTTTTGCGGGGAGAGAAATGATGCCATTAGTTCCCATTAATGCTCTGTTTAAAAATAGAGGCAAAGGGGTTTCCCTGATGGTGCAGTGGTTGAGAGTCCGCCTGCCGATGCAGGGGACACGGGTTCGTGCCCCCGTCTGGGAAGATCCCACATGCCGCGGAGTGGCTGGGCCCGTGAGCCATGGTCGCTGAGCCTGCACGTCCGGAGCCTGTGCTCCGCAGTGGGAGAGGCCACAACAGTGAGAGGCCCACGTAACGCAGAAAAAAAAAAAAATAGAGGCAAAGAATGGAGAAAAAAATAACAAAAAACACAGGTAGGTAACCTCTAATTTGAAATTGGATGCATTTGATGCTCATGCTGTAAAAATCTGATGGTGTATTAATGTCCTCACATATATTATCTCAAATTGTACCTTTCAGTTATAATGGCTGCTCCAATAACATAATAGCCACTCACCTGTAATTATAAGTTTTCAAAGCCTGAAATGATCCCAATTGTTTTTCTCTGTACTTTCCAGGCACAATGACTTTGTGCAGCTATGAGTTCCAAATGGCTTATTTCAACTTTCTCTGTTTCCATATATTGTCTCGTTGCAATTTAAATTCATCTTGGGCGCGCACAGAACCCTGGGGGTGGGACCAGGGGTGTTTATCAGATGACACGTCAACCCTGAGGACTTTGGTGACTTGTGTCAGCTGCTTCCCACACCACCTACACACATCTAAGTCCTGTTTTCCTCCTTTAATGGATTTAACATAAGTTCTGCCCACTTTCAAGTGCCCTTCTGAATCTCATCAGGAGACACATCCAGGCCACCACTTCCTTGTGCCCCGTGACCTGTCCCTCAGAGGCCAACACTCCCTTTCCCACCAGGCTTGGAAGTTGCTCCTAGAAGACCTGCCTGAAAAAGATGCAGAAGAGCCTTTGTCACTGTCACCCTTTTCCCTCCTTGACCCCTGCTCCTACTCATATCCCTGATTCTGAAACAGGAAGGAGAGGACAGATCCCACAAGACTACTGGAGAGAAAAGTGGAAGGGGCTCTGCTCAGGAGCCAGAACCTCCTCAGAGGATCTCCTGGTGCTCAGACAGCTTCCTGAGGATCCAGGTACTATCAGAGGATACACGTCATGGACCTGGGTCAGGTTGGGAGACAGGATTTCTTAGGTGTGATTAACGAGATGTAATTGGATGAGATGGAGAAGGTTAGCTTGTGGCAAGAGTGTGAGAGGATGAGTGTGGCTTCCCTATCTTTTCTGGCACTGTGTGACACGTATGTGGGTGTGTAAGTACACACACATGCACACACACCCACACACATGCAGGCATACGGGTGCTGAATATTCCACGTAGCCAATTTCAAATGGAACCAAACTGCAGGAGCCATTCTCTCCTAATTATCGCCAAGACGAAAAGGGCAGAAGTTGTTTTGTAGTCAGGCAAGGTGGGACTTGGAAAAGAGGCTTCGTGACAGAGGCACATCTCTGCTGGAGAAGAAGCAGATTAGTGATGATTTGTGACTGTGGTTCTCAAGCTTAGCAGGCATCAGTCACATCCCCTACAGGGCTTGTGGTAATAGAGTCTGCTGGGCTCCCACTCAGAGTTTCTGATTTTGTAGGTTGGGGTGGGTGCAAGTTTTGTGTTTCTAAGTGTCCACATGACGCCGATGCTGCTGGTCTGGCGACTTCACTTTGAGGACCACTGACTTATGTTGCTACTACCCACTCCCAGGTGATTCTACCTGCAAAGCTGGAGGCAGGGAGGACACAGAGCATCTCATTGGAACTTTGGCCTTGATTCTGGGCAGAAAAGACTGGTACTCAAGTCTCCTGTGGAGTTTGATAAGCATTAGGACCGCCTGGGGATGAGGATGGAAGGGTAGAGAGACAGTAAAATTCTACCACCGAGAGAGGGGCCAACGACTCCCACCTGTTTCCTGGGGAGCTAATTTGGGTGCATGAGGTCCTGCAGCTTCTTTGGGGTGATGAGATTGGAGCTCTTCTTATTAGAACCATCCTCTCATGGGCCACGTGCAGTGTGTGGTGGGTGGTGAGAGGACTTCCCCAGCAGATGCTGATGGGGGTTTGGTCAGACAACCTTAGAATGGCACACACCAGAAGAGCCTAGCTCAGTGCCTGAGGCCACCCAACATGGAACATGTTAGAGCCAGCATCATAAATGAGGGCCCACTCAGACCTCAGCATCTCTCCACATCAGCTCCTGGCTGAGCTGTAGATACAACTGAGAATATTTCTTTTTTCTACCAAACTGTGCCCATTCAGCTAAGCCAATCCCCTCTCCCTCCCAGTTGCTGCCTTGTGATAAATATATGAAAACCCTGTGGAATTAGGAGCCATAAAAAGAAAAGTGGAGGAGTGAAGAAAAGTACTTGGCATGGTAATACATGAATTGGGCTTAATTTGTGTTGGGAAGAGGCTGAGTTTTAAAACAGTGACCAGTATTACTAGGAGCTTCAAGATGATTTGCTGATTGAGGAATAGGAGCACAGAAAGAAAATAAATATAGTTTTCTCTTCATATGCAATTGATCTGACTTTGACAAGGGGTAGAAAAGCTGAGAAGAACTTAACAATTGACCATGGATTTGTATTTATCATTTACTCAATAAATGTACAGTTAGCGGCTAATCTGGGTGGTAACTTACAGCAACGGGCTCTGCCTAATCTCAGAAAAAGAGTAATATATTACAAGATATCGAGTGGCTTTCCAGGAGAGCCGTGTTTGAAGACCACGCCAAAACCCAAAGTCTAAAATCACATTACACATCAAGTTTCACGAATATTCCACTCTTTCCTCTGCGTGGCCCCAAACCTACTGCTTGCCCCACCAATACCCCAAGTACTGGGCAAAGGACGTTGCTTCTAGAACCAACTCCAGGGCAGCCCCTGGAAAAGGGAGGCTGTCACTCCCACTGTGACCCCTTGCCCCCAGGGCAGGCAATATCCGAGCCTTTGAATGACTGGTTTTCTAGTCCCAGCCAGGGCGGGGACAGGAGTGATGATGCCAGGCTACCTGTCTTTGCTTTGGAGAAGGGATTGTCTGGTATTGTGGACTTCCAAAGTGGGAGGTGGTTTCTGCCTTCTTGTAAGATTTATAAAGTGGGAAGTTCCCCGGTAAAAGTGCTCCCAGGCAGGATGACCTAAAAGCAGGCCGATGGCCACCAGCGCCTCTAGAGGACAGATGGGTAAACAGATGGAGGCTGGGGCAGCTCACCATCCCTTCCAGTCCTGCTGATGCTCCGCTCTGAGAAGGGAGACCCCGGCTGAGGTCTTTCTCTCCTTAAATATCCCCCTTTCCTGTGCGTGCTCATCTCCATGGCTGTGCCCGAGTGTGGACCACAGGGTTGGGTCTAGGTTTAGGTTCTGCCATGGAGTGGCTGGATGGCTCTGGAAGCTCCTCAGCTGAGCCCCCGATTCCTCACCGTGAAGTGAGATGACAGCCCCCCAAGCCCCCCAGTGCGGTGTAAGGGCGGGCCCACTCGGTCGGTGTCAGCTCCTGTAATGTGTGGGTGTTTCTCCTGTGCATCTATACAAAAGAGCTATTATTGTTCATGTTAATGCCAACCACACAGTGGCAACGTCCAGGCAGGGCAGCAGTAATGGAGGCAGTAGGGCCTTCAGCACCCTGTTGGCCCAACGATAGTAGATTTATTTATTTAAAATTATCATCACTACTCAACGAACACACTAGAAAGAACTACTGGGCATCTTAACTCCAATCTTATTGGCTGGTTACATTGCAGCACAGGACATGAGAGACTTGGTATCATCACTCTATCACTTGGAAAAAAAAGTGAAAGCTGCTATTTCTCTGTCTCCAGCCCCTCAAAGCAGTCATGCCTTTCACTCCAGAGGGAGTCACATACTCATTTAGGTGTTTTGCATGCGTCCTTGAATACCTCCCTGCAAAAACCATCCAAAACCTAGAAATATTTTTCCAAACTGAAATTGAGTCATATCTACCCTCTCTTATATGATCAATTGCTTTTCTTCCCCAAGCAGAAGAGATTGCTGTGTCAGTGCCAGATTCTGGCTCATGCTTCCGAATGGCTGCACAGTTTTCCACTGTGCCTCTAACAGAATTTATTCACCACCCCTGCATTGATGGGCCGTTAGTGCGTTTCCAGTTCTGCCGGAGAGGTGCGATCATCTTTAGCAGCTATCAGAGACTAGGGGTGAAATCCTGACTCCATCCTGTCCAATGCTGGGCTTTGTGCAACCCACGGAGGGTCTCAGAGTCTCAGTTTCCCCCTCTGTGGGGAGGGACTCACAGGTCGTGAGAGGCTTAACATACAGTAATGTTTAGTCAAGAGCTTTGAAAGTTACAAATGACAGTGTCCTAATATCTTTGCTGATAACAGCTTCTGTATTAAATAATGATCTCATTCTTCTTTCCAAACTTGTCACTTGAAAATGGGAGAGAATATGTGGAATGAACAGAAAGCCTTTCAAAGGCGAGGACACAGTTACAGCATGCCTGGCTGGTGGGCACGATGCTAAGTGCCACTGGCAGCTGAAATTTCTGCATGTTCCTGCCTCTGGTTGGGGAGACTGCAGCCCCTGCTGGGTTTGTCCAGGGCTGGCTGAACTCAGGCCAACAGGCTCTCTTTCTGGAGTGAATTAATATGGAGAGAGCAATTTTCAAATGGCCCTGGTCATTTGTAGTCTATTTGCGTTCTGAGTGTTATTTCAGCTCTCTCCCACAGAGCAAATATCACCAGAGGCAAGACCATATCTTTTCCATATCTACACAGAAGAAAAGAGACAGTTTAGCACCCTCAGTAAAAGACATAAAGATTTGAGGGTTTGGGGAGTTTTTATGTTTTCTTTCCCTGAGAATTTAAGAAAAGTAAAGCCAAAGGGAGAGAGATGCCTGGAATGGCAGTGGAAATTCTTTTCTGAATTTAGTCCATACCCTATACACAGACTCTTGACAAGACTGAAAACCCAGTAGGGGTGATGGACATCCCAGCCAGTTCCTTCCCAATCCCTGTGATGTATTTCAGCTCCGGAACCTCCAGTCATCCCTCACACACCTGGGGGAAAAGCAAAATCAATCCAAAATTAGTCAGCTAAATCAATCCAAAATTAGTCAGTCGATGTGCTGCCACATCGACCTGTGAGTGTTTTGTACCCCATACCAGACCACTTACTCTGGCATTTTTATTGAGAGGGAAGAAAGCATGTATTGATGGCCATTCAGTAAAGTGCTAGGCAGTATTTATGTAATACTTCTTTTATCTTCTCACATCATTCCATAAGTTAGGTATTGTTACAAGCATTTTACAAACAAGCATGGGAGACTCTGATGAAGCTACTTGCCTGACAGTGAAGAGACAGAAGTAAACAGTGGATTTGAAAGCAACTCTCTCTGGATCTGGACCAAGTTCTCCTTCTTCCCAAAGCCATGCAGGGGCTGTAGATATGGAGTAGATGTAAATACAATCCTCCGTGTGTCCTGCATTTCTGGGTATAACATTCTGGCTTCTTTGTGCCCTAGTGATAGCAAGAGTCCAATTCTTAGGAAGTGTGCTTCATGTTTAAATAGCAATATAGCTAAGTCTCCAATAATTTAGAATTTTAATAACAATAAAGAAAACTGACAATGTTTGAGTGCCAGGCATTTTCACACATACTCACAAGAAAATCTATGCCTTTATTTACCACCTTCATACCATTTTTAATTGGATTTTAAGTGATGTAGAGGACCAGCTGGGTTAGGTAATTTGTCCAGCTAGAAGGAGGCCCATCTGAGGTTAGATTTAGTCTTCTCAATTTCCAGCTCACGCTGTAGTTTGCTTCTGTTACTGAAAGTGGGGTCCGGCTGCTTGCAGCTCAAAAGCCAATAAAGAGGCAAGGTTGATGTAAAGGAAAGTTTGCTTTATTTTGGAGGCTGGCAACTGGGGGTGGAGGGTGGTGTAGAGAGGGCAGACTCCTGTCCAGAGGCCACACACACCTGATAACCAGGGGGCAAGAGCTTTTAAAGGTAGCGGGAGGGGCTACGTGCAGAAACAGCACAGTCAGCTCTGATAGGCATCTTGAAGTTGGTCATCGATTGTCTGATCAGCATAATTTTGATTGTTTTAAGTACGGTTAGTCTTCAGTTCCAGGGTCTGTTTGTTCCCATTTCTTTGAGGCCAGTTCTTGGAATTGTGGCAGCTTATGTCATGGCTACAGCCTGGTCATCATGGAGTTCACTTCTTCCACCTTCTGGGGGGTTTCAGTATCTATGAGACAGCTCACAGGACATGGCTCAGAATATTATCTGTAACCCGTAAGGAGGAACTAAAGGTTCTTCACTTTGCTTAATAACTAGACTAGTATTGTTTTGTCCTGTTTGACTGCTTTCCTTTGCTTCTACATTTTCTCACTTCTCTAATTAAAATTATTCTTTGGCTAAAGTTTTTCTACAGACAAAAGGCAGGTGGAGGACATGAGTTGGGTGGGGAGGACTATAGGATTCTCGTCTGTTTCACCCCTGTTTTTCTCACTTGGCTGGAAGGAGTGTTAGTTTTATCTCCTCAAACTCCTTACTTATTTTTCACAGCTTTACTGAGCTATAATACATGTAATTCGCATACAGTACAATGTAGTGATGTTTAGTACATCCACAGCTTTGTGAAACCATCACTGGTGTCAATCTTAGAATATTTTCATCATCTCAAAACAAATCTGAACAAAACCTTAATTTTTGCATAAGAGAAAACAATACAAGGAACTTTCTCAAAATTATATACAATACAATTTTTATTTTTTGTTAACTCCCAATTTTATAGCTTATGACTAAAACAGTAAATTAAAATAAAATCACAGTGTCTATTACTTGCTGGGCAGGAACCACCAATATTTGCGTCCTGCTCTGAGGGGAATCACAGAATATAAAAGGATGAGTTTCGGATTCTGTTTTATTGTGGTTCTCTCCAGTTAGCTCTGTAATTTCTCCTCTCTGCACCTTGGTTTCCTAATTTTTAAACTGAGTTTATGATACTTGAAGGGACTCAGATGACCCTCTGAGTAGAATGACTCGGCAAAGCCACAGCTCCACGTTCTCCCATTTATTCAGTGTCGCTAAGCTCTAGGTTCTTAACTTTGATGGTTTCTAAACCACCATTTCTGTGAGATTGTCAGTATCACAAATGAAGGATCCCCAACTCCAGGCCTCACAAACAGAAGGTGATGAAGACAGATGTTTACCGTTCCCAGGATTGTCTCTGCATGGCACACAAAATAGATTTTAGGTACTGAGATTGAGAAAGGAAGGTCTACTCCAGATTGGTAAGGCAACAGAGCAGGTATTCTAATTTACTTGCTTATTTATGGCCATTAATAGGGACCTGATGTGTAGGTCCTGGGGAAACTAGAGAGCACGAGCTATTTCATAGGTAACACTTGAATTGGCTGTGAAGGCATAGAATGTCTTTAATATCCAAAATGCCTTTTTTGTTTCAAACATGGTGAACATTTAAGTGGGCTAAGTGGTTGCTTGACATTTACCTTTTATCTTTTTTAGCTTCCTTAGATGAAGCTTTCTGTTTGACTGATATCTGGCTTTTGCTGTAGAGCCATGGACTTTGCTGATGTCACACCAACTTCCTCTGACTCTGAGGTCTTGGTTCTGATTAATTGAGATCCACGATCCTTGACTTCAAGTCCCATTACTCTTTTCACTTTGGCATGCAGGTTTGTCACTGACCAGTGAGAACTGAGTCAGGTACCCCCACACACACATGTAGTGACACAGGACCTGAGCAGAGTGAGGGCATGGGCCTTCCTTAGGTGTAAAGAGATACAATGTCTATGAAGACGTTTCATAAACACTGCCCATCACTTAATGGTATTCAAAATATATTATTTTCTTAATGTACATTCCTCTTTTCCTTTTTCTAGTATATCCTAAGATTCCACTGTCATTAACTGTCCTCTAATCTCGGTGTTTGTAAGTACCTAAAAGTTGGGTACTGATCATTATTGCAATTAGTTTTCTTTTAATCTTGGAAATCCTGAGTCTCCAAGATGCTGAATGTAGTCTTTTGCTGACTGATGTGTCCAGGCTCTGACTGTCCTGGGTAGCTATATTCAGGTGGAACAAGAAGGGAGTGATGCCTAGTTGAGAATGAACTTTGACCTCAATCTAAGGGAAAGTTAGAGGACCCTGCCTGCCTCAGCAGTGCTCAGGTGGGGGCAGGGAAACTGGTGGGAGCAGCATTGCTAAGTGAGCAGAATGTAACCTACTGAGCGCTGTCCAGCTAAGTCTTCTGATAATTCTAGAGAGGGGTCCCCCGAGAGCTTGTGGGTGGGGTCCACCTAGTGGGGCTTTGAGATGATGTCGGGGACCACCACTGAACTGTACAGACGCTCTGGCTCAGAGGCTGCTCTGGGCTGGACATTCTCTTATGTCAGCAGCCACTGAGACAGTCCACCATGACTGCTGTGTGGCCTTTAAAACTAGCCACAGATCTGGGGCCACTGAAAGCCACATCAATGAGGCACCTTCATCAGAGGCTGAGGGGTCCTACCACTTGCCATAGCTTCTGGACAGCCATTACTGATGTGGGACTCAAACATGAAGAAGCAACAAGCCCTGCTGTTCGCTCAGTATCCTGAAGAGGAAATGGACACTGTTGCTCTTCGGGCTATTTTCTTCCTGAGTACATCCTTTTCTTCTCGAGTAGATCTTTGGGAAGATTTATCTGGTTGGGAAGATAAGATGGTAGCTGAGCAGTTGATTTCAATCTGAGATGGAAATCTGTTTAGAATGCAAGCTGGTGAGGGGAGAAGGATGGAGCAAAGGGAAAGAAAAAAACTTACCTGAGAAAAAATCTGAACTTTTCTAAGAAAATGTGCCCCTTTCGAGAGCTAAGGACCAGAGGTGGCTGTGTGTTTTATACAGATTCTAGGCAAAGGAGACAGGAGACCTCAGATTATTTTTCTACCCCGATTTCTTGTGATTTAGGAAAAGGAGAACTCTAAGTAGGCGTGTTTGGAAAAGGTAACTTTGTGCTGGAAGGATGTGGTGACACTGACATTCACAGTCCGCCGGCAGCAGAAACAAACTGGTACAGACTTTTGGAAAGCAATTTGGCCTTATGTGTCAAATACCATTAAGGCACATTTATTTTAACTCAGGAACTGCATTTGGATATTTCTTTCCTAAGGAAATTGTCCAAAAACATGGGAAAGCTGTTTACACAAAGATAATATTGGAAGATTGTTTTAATTTTTAAGAGAGATGAATTCTCATCTATAATAGAATGATTACATAAATGCATATCATGTTTATTCACTGGAATTTTAAGCAGCAATTTAAAAGAATAAATAGCAAGCTTGAAAATGTTTATGATTTTATGTTAAATGAACAGGTAGATTATATCCTGCAGAATAATGGAATGAATGCCTATTGCTAAAACAGAGTTATAAATTAACATAGAAAATTTTAAATCTGTCACATATGATAAATCCCCCAATGTCTTTAAAGCAGTGGCTCTGAAGCCATATTAACTGCAGAGTAGTTTTTATTCCTCTTTTTAACTACTTGAGACACAATACTTGGGAAGTTAATATGCCTCCAATCTTGAGTGAGTATGGTCCTCTGTAAACAAGCAGAGATGCAGAAAGCTTAAGAATACTCTTTTTTTTTTTATAATTTACCATATGACTCAGCAATTTCACTCCTAAGTACCTTCCTAAAATGGTGAAACACAACATATATTCATACAAAGACTTGCCTGTGAATGTTCATAACAGGATTATTCATAATAGCCAAAAGGTAAAAACAATCCAAATGTTCAACAATTGGTGAACGGGTAAAGAAAATGTAGTACAGTAAGTCCCCTACATACGAACTTTCAGGTTGTAAGCTTTCAAAGATGTGTGCATCCTCTACAGGGGGTTGTGCTTTCATGTACTTTACTGTACAGTACTGTATAACAGAGTACAGTAGTACAGTGTCTTTATTTCAAGCTAGATCAGCAAGAGGACAACTTCATTGAACTCCTTGCTGTGCAACACGAGGAGGTTACTAATGAAGACCTGATGGAATTGGAGGCCCAGAGAAAGGACCAAGAGGGACAAGAGGAAGAAGAAGTAACTGAAGAACCGAAGAGGTTCATGATGCAGGAAATGGCAGGGGATTTTCTTTATTTGAGGAAGCAATGTTAGTTTCTGAGGCACAGGACCCAAACGTGGAATTGTACACGAAGGTTGCAGCAGCTGTTCAGAACGCAATCCAGTGCTACTGTGTCAACTATGATGAGAAAAAAAGAGCTACTACCCAGACATCACTGGATCGTTCTTTCAAGAGGGTAGATAGAACTGAATCCAGCAAGGAACCAGAACCTGTGCCATCCACGTCAGGCATGAGTGAAGTTGCAGCTTGCCCTCCGTCTCCTGTTGCTGACGACCCTTCAGCTCTACCATCTCCCACCTCCTCTCCCTCCTCCAGTCAGTAAGTCTTCTTGCCTGTTCACTCGATGCCAGCCCCGGATGCCAGCTGTTGTACTGTACCACTGTACTTTTCAAGGTACTGTGTGGTAAGATTGAAGACGTTTTCTTTATTTTTTGTGTTTGTTTTTTGTCTATTATTTGTGTGAAAAGTATTATAAACCTATTACAGTACAGTACTATATAGCCGATTGTGTTAGTTGGGTACCTAGGCTAACTTTGTTGGACTTACAAACAAATTGGACTTAACGAACGTGCTCTCAGAAAGGAATTTTTCGTACGTAGGGGACTTACTGTATGTCTATTCAATTAAATACTATCCAGTAATTAAAAAGGATGAGGTACTGATACATGCTGATACATATATACATTTTTTTCTACAGACATAGAAAACAAACTTATGGTTACCAAAGGGGAAAGGCAGGGGGAAGGATAAATTAGGAGTTTGGAATAAACAGATATACACTACTGTATATAAAATAGACAAACAACAGACCTACTGGATAGCACAAGGAACTGTAGTCAATATTTTGTAATAACCTAAAAGGGAAAAGAATTTGAAAACAAATAGGCATACATATATAAATATTTATTTATAACTGAATCACTGTAAATCAACTATACTACAATAAAAAGTAAATAAAATTTTAAAAATAAAATATATTTAGCATGAAACATATAGAACATATTTTTGAGATTGTTCATGGAGCACCAAGTTTCCTGGTCACTCTCTATTCAGAATATTATATGCTGGAGTAAGTGCTGCCTGGTGACACGTAAGGTTCCTTTGCCCTCTCTGCCAGCTCGTCTGCATCCGTGTCCCCCAGGCACCTCTGTGAATCTGGGGCCACTGAGAGCTGGAGGAATTCTCAGCAGGGCTGTTATACCACCACCACCGCTGTACCACCTCTGCTCTATTTCAAGTTAAGCAACACTCCAAAATGCAGACAGGTACCAAGTATAATATGGTAGGCTTACTAAAACCTAGCACTCAGACTTAGGGAATGTTAACATGTTTCCAATGTTTCTGTCATCTCTTTAAAAAGAAAAAAGCTAGGATTTGGGGAAGGCTCCCTCCTACCCCATTCCTTTCCCTCCTTCCCACTGTACAGGGAACCACATGCAGGAAGATGGTGTTCACTTTTTCTGGGTATGTCTTTTTTTTTTTGATTAAAGTATAGTTGACTTACAATATTATATTAGTTCAAGGTGTACAACTTAGTGATTTTATATTTTTATAGAATATAATCCATATAAAGTTATTATAAAATATTTGCTATATTCCTCGTGCTGTACATCACATCATTGTAACATTTATTTTATACGTCGTAGTTTGTACCTCTTAATTCTCTTCAACTATTTTGCCCCTCTCCCTGTCCTTCTCCCCTCTGGTATCCACTAGTTCTCTGTATCTGTGAGTTGGTTTCTGTTTTGTTATATTCATTCAGTTCTTTTGATTTATTTTTAAGATTCCACATATAAGTGAAAACGTGGTATTTGTCTTCCTGTCTGATTTATTTCACCAGCATAATACTTTCCAGGTCCATCCATGTTGTCACAAATGGCAAATTTCATTCTTTTTTATGGCTGAGTAATATTCTATTGTGTATTTATGTCACATCTTTATCCATCCATCTGTCTCTGGGCCCTTAGGTTGCTTCCATGATAAACCCCATATGTGCTTCTCATCTCTCAGGGTGTTAGTAGCTGGAGTAAAAGATTACCTAGCTGTGTGAGACTTCACCTGCCCACACGTGCATTGGGTCACTTAGTGGGAGGTGGGGTGACCACAGGATGGTGAGTAGACTAGCTGAGGTCTCCAGTCATCTCCCAGGACTGCAGGCTGGTTGAAGCTTATGATCACTGCCTCTGACAACAATGTGGAAAATCAGGAAGGCAGGGAAATTTCTCTGCATAAGGGTCTCACTTTTCATTAACAGGAAAAAATTAGAAATCTCCAAAAGATGTCAGTTGTGTATCTTTTGGCAGATTTGGGTTTGATGCTCTCACTAATGGCAGGTTGGATTCCAACGTGATTCCCATCCATGGTAGACATACATTGTGTGGCCACTGCTCCTGAGTGTGGGCAAAGCCTGCGTCCATGTCCAGAGGTCATTACTGTGGACACGCCGTAAATCAGTCAACAGGGAGATGATCCTGGGGGCGGGGGGAGCGGGGGCTGACCTAATCAGAGAGACTTTAAAAGAAAGTGAAGCTGCAGGGCTGGAAGAAAGCAAACAACCGCACCATGAACTGCCTGTGGGAGGACCGCCCCGCCCCCCTTCCCTAGAGCTGAGAGAGGCTCCATCCTACAAGCAGCAAGAACTGGGGGCCTTCCATTCTATAGTGACAAGGAAATGAATCCTGCCATCAACCAGTGGTCTGGAAGGACCCTGAGCCTCAGATGAGACTCTGGCTCTTGCTGACACCTGCACTTCAGCCAGAGAACCCATGTAAGCACTGCCCAGACTCCTGACCCACCTGTAGAGACAGTGAGATGATACCCAGGTGATTTTTTTACTAAGTTTGGGATGACTTGTGATGCAGACATAGAATACAAATACACCTCTCAAAGAATCCCTGGCAAAGGCACTTGATCAACTGTGACTCACAAAAGAGCCTCACAGAGGGGTCCATCATCCTTGAATTTATTTCTATCATGTTATTTTACATTTTCTATTTTCCATCTGTTTCCTTTGCTGCTTTGCTTTTCTTTACTTTCTTTAATTAAGTTAATCAATTTGCATCTCTTCACCCCCACTACACATTTTTTCCTGCACTGTTTTTAATTTTCATTCTTAATAGTGGATTACTCTCAAATAATCTTGACTTAGTAAATGCAATTTAAAGTGAAGCAATATCGCTAAAATTTCCAGCCTTTTCCCATCTTTCATGTCATTATTGTGTAGCATTTTAATACTACTTTGTTTTTAATCCTTTCCAAGTGGTAACTCTAATTATTACAGTGCTTATAATGGACACATTTTAGACTTATTTACATGTTTGCCAATGATTTATTTGCTCACTATGGCTCCTTGCATCCCCCCTCCTTGCTTCTTGGTACAAGTTCCTTCTTGCTGAAGTGTAATCTTCAGTAAGGGGGCTGGGGTTAGAGTGAGCCAAGGGGGGCTTTGAAGGGGAGCAGAATATGCAACCCCAAAATATGCCTCTGTGGCATAAGAATTATTTTGAGCAGTGGAAGATGCTGGAGAAAATCTGAAAAGAAAGTAGAAGTTACCCTTTTGTAAGAGAAATCTACATTAAAAAAATTTATTTATTTACTTATTTATTTTTGGCTGCATTGGGTCTTTGTTGCTGTGTGCGGGCTTTCTCTAGTTGCAGAGAGAGGGGGCTCCTCTTCGTTGCGGTGCATGGGCTTGTCATTGCCATGGCTTCTCTTATTGTGGACCACAGGATCTAGGCCCGTGAGCTTCAGTAGTTGTGGCATGTGGGCCCAGTAGTTGTGGCTCACAGGCTCTACAGCACAGGCTCAGTAGTTGTGGCGCACGGGCTTTGTTGCTCCGTGGCATGTGAGATCTTCCTGGACCAGGGCTCAAACCCATGTGCCCTGCAGTGGCAGGCAGATTCTTGACCATTATGCCACCAGGGAAATCCCAAAATCTACATTTATAAAGGAAATTTACATTACAATTACAAAGGGGCCTCACCTGGAGGAACTATCTCCAGAGCTGTCAGAGACTTACTTTTGCTCTTCAAACATTTTCTCTTCCCACCTCCTCTGGAATCTCTTCCCCGCTTTGAAGCCCCAGACCCCTGTCCCTTTCCTCAATGGTACTTAAGCCTCAATGGTCATTGGCCTTTTGAGTCTATATCTTTGTGGGCTCCTGTACATAAATACATAATTTAAATTGTTATTTTATCTCCTTCTCCTGTTAATCTCTCTTCTGTCAATTTAATTTTTGGACCAGCCACAGAAGCTAGAAAGGCAGAAGGGAAAATTTTACTTCCCTACAGCACTCAGCTTGGGCACAAAATTTAAAGAGGTAACAGAAAAACTCAGTAATCAAGATAAATAATGTATTAATTCAACATTTTGAAAATCATAACTAATGCAAAACCTTTATGGTGATGATACCAAGCAGAACCCTGTGGGACTTCTAGGCACAAACGCCTTCCTGTGCCCCCCATTTCTTTGATTAAGGAAATAGGCTTCATTCAGCCTCCAGGACCTTCCCTGAGTTCCAAAGGGCAGGTTCAAACAGATGCTAATCAGGGAAGGGAGGGGATGCAGAGACAAGGGAGGAGCAGGCAAGAAACAATAGAGCAGCCTTGGGGCAGGGTCCTGGTTCCCCCTCAAGGGATACACAACAATATCTCTGAGCTGTTTTGCAGAGACTGAAACCCACACCAGGTAGGAGAAGCTAACTGTGTGCTGCCCACAAGCATGTAGACCCCAGACCAGGTGGAATCAGAGGTTGATGATGCCAACTCCCACTTACCTCTCCACCAACCCATCAGAAGAATGTCCATGAGCTGATCACACCCCTTTTGAACCATTACTATAAAACTCCCCCCTAGCCCCTCCATTAGCCTGCAAATGGCCCCCTGTGCCTGGCAAAGCAATAAAGCTATCCTTTTCTACTTCACCCAAAACTCTGTCTCCAAGATTTAATTCAGTGTCAGGGTACAGAAGCCAGATTTGGCTTCCATGACAAAGTATCAAAATTTTAAATGAAGACAGACTGCTACTTGTGTCATGACCCTGCGTAATTCTGCAAGGAACAGACCTCTCCAGTCATCCCGTGGCTCCTGGCAGGAACCAGTTCTTTGGATATTATGACTCTTGGGTGACTTTTGGTTTGAATACCCATGTTTTGGAGCCTTTCCCTCCCAGAGGTCTCCTGAGAACATGGCTTGGATGCAGTGAGAATGGTCTCCCTGGTTTCCACCACCCAGGTGTACACGTTGTCAGACATGCATCTGCAGGTGGCCCATCAGACTCTGGGCCTGAGATACTTTCCTACTGACAGTCTTCAGCTCCCAAGCGAGTGTCGAAATCTAAGTGATGTCCTTTCTAGTTGCATTTGCCACGCATGGTGACTTGGTTTATTTCTTTACAGCTACCTTTGGGAGTGACTTTGGATAATGGTGGGTGCCTGTTTCATACTCTTTTGGAGACACCTCTTCCATCCATTGTTAAGCTGTAAAAATGAGACAGGAGAACAGGAGGACAGCTATTTTGGAAAAGGATGGGAGAACAGCCTTGGGCAAAACAGGCCTTGCAGCTAAAGGACAAAGGCCCTGGGAGCCTCAGTCCCAGAGACAAAAAACAGGCTCACAGGAATAAAAGATTAACTTTATCTCTGTTACACTCAGGAGTACACCTAGTTGCCACAAGACAAGATGCCCAACCATACATATAACCTTATCTGTTCCTGTGCTTTCTTGCATAAAATTCTCAAGCACACTTTTCCCTTCACAGAAGACCTCCTTATTCCTGGTAACCACTATAGAGCCACCTGCTGCTGATCAAAGAAGTTTGACAATTACTGGAAATAATCAGTGATCATGAGACAAAACCTCCCTTTTGTTATAAGAGCATCTTTCCCCTTCTGCTCAGGGAGCTGATATGTTTACTTCCCACCTTCTCCTATTCGAAGAAGCTGTCTCTTTTAATAAAAAGCTTGCATGCCTAAGGGTCCTTTGGAAGTGTTATTCATTTCTATGGTACTGCTGTCCAAGAATCTGGAAAGGGCCCAGTAACAAAAAGGCTTATTGGATTTGAGTCACATTTTGGAACTGGTATTCCTTTGTTGATCCTAAATTCCCAATGACCACATGACAGATCTTTGAACTGAGAAAGATTTTATATTTAAAAGGACTTTTAGAGAGCTCCCACACTAGACAAATATCCTATTAGTACCTATGGGATGATCGAATTAAGCAAAAGGAAAAAAAAAGTATCATGGTTCACACCTAAAATACTCCTTTATCAAAATTAAAGATCACATATCAGATTTATAACAAAAATTAAAATCCACAACTATCATAAACCCTTTCTAATTTTTTTAAACATCTTTATTGGAGTATAATTGATTTACAAAGGTGTGTTAGTTTCTGCTATATAACAAAATGAATCAGCTATACATATACATATATCCCCATATCTCCTCCCTCTTGCATCTCCCTACCACCCTCCCTATCCTACCTCTCTAGGTGATCACAAAGCACCAAGCTGATCTCCCTGTGCTATTCGGCTGCTTCCCACTATCTATTTTACACTTGTTAGTATATATAAGTCCATGCCATTCTCTCACTTCGTCCCAGCTTTCCCTTCCCCCTCCCCATGTCCTCAAGTCCATTCTCCACGTCTGCATCTTTACTCCTGCCCTGCCCCTAGGTTCTTCAGAACAATTTTTGTTTTCTTTCTTTAGATTCCACATATATGTGTTAGCATACAGTATTTGTTTTTCTCTTTCTGACTTACTTCACTCTGTATGACAGACTCTATGTCCATCCCCTTCACTACAAATAACTCAATTTCGTTTCTTTTTATGGGTGAGTAGTATTCCATTGTATATATGTGCCACATCTTCTTTATCATTCATCTGTCAATGGACACTTAGGTTGCTTCCATGTCCTGGCTATTGTAAATAGTGCTGCAATGAACATTGTCGTACATGACTCTTTTGGAATTATGGTTTTCTCAGGGTATATGCCCAGTACTGGGATTGCTGGGTCATATGGTAGTTCTTTTTTAGTTTTTTAAGGAACCTCCTTACTGTTCTCCATAGTGGCTGCATCAATTTATGTTTCCACCACCAGGGAAAGAGGGTTCCCTTTTCTCCACACCCTCTCCGGCATTTATTGTTTGTAGCTTTTTGATGATGGCCATTCTGACTGGTGTGAGTGGATACCTCATTGTAGTTTTGATTTGTATTTCTCTAATGATTAGTGATGTTGAGAATTCTTTCATGTGTTTGTTTGCAATCTGTAATCTTCTTTGGAGAAAAGTCTATTTATGTATTCTGCCCATTTTTGGATTGGGTTGTTCGTTTTTTTGAAATTGAGCTGCATGTATTTTGGAGATTAATCCTTTGTCAGTTGCTTCATTTACAAATATTTTCTCCCAATCTAAGGATTGTCTTTTCATCTTCTTTATGGTTTCCTTTGCTGTGCAAAAGCTTTTAAGTTTCATTAGGTCCACTTGTTGATTTTTGTTTTTATTTCCACTTCTCTAGGAGGTGGGTCAAAAATGATCTTGCTGTGATTTATGTTATAGAGTGTTCTACCTATATTTTCCTCTAAGAGTTTTATAGTGTCTGGCCTTACATTTAGGTCTTTAATCCATTCTGAGTTTATTTTTGTGTATGGTGTTAGGAGGTATTCTAATTTCATTCCTTTACATGTAGCTGTCCAGTTTTCCCAGCACCACTTATTGAAGAGGCTGTCTTTTCTCCATTGTATATTGATGCCTCCTTTATCAAAAATAAGGTGACCATATGTTCATAGATTTATCTCTGGGATTTCTAACCTGTTCCATTGGTCTATATTTCTGTTTTTGTGCCAGTACCATACTGTCTTGTAGCTTTGTAGTATAGTCTGAAGTCCAGGAGCCTGATTCCCCCAGCTCTATTTTTCCTTCAAAAAATTGCTTTGACTATTCGGGGTCTTTTGTGTTTCCATGCAAATTGTGAAACATTTTGTTCTAGTTCTGTGAAAAATGACATTGGTAGTTTGATAGGGATTGCACTGATTCTGTAGATTGCTTTGGGTAGTAGAGTCATTTTCACAATGTTGATTCTTCCAATCCAAGAACATGGTATATCTCTCCATCTATTTGTATCATCTTTAATTTCTTTCATCAGTGTCTTATAATTTTCTGCATACAGGTCTTTTGTCTCCTTAGGTAGGTTTATTCCTAGATATTTTATTCTTTTTGTTGCAATGGTAAATGGGAGTGTTTTCTTGATTTCACTTTCAGATTTTTCATCATTAGTGTATAGGAATGCAAGAGATTTCTGTGCATTAATTTTGTATCCTGCTACTTTACCAAATTCATTGATTAGCTCTAGTAGTTTTCTGGTAGCATCTTTAGGATTCTCTATGTATAGTATCACGTCATCTGCAAACAGTGGCAGCTTTAATTCTTCTTTTCCAATTTGGATTCCTTTTATTTCCTTTTCTTCTCTGATTGCTGTGGCTAAAATTTCCAAAACTATGTTGAATAAGAGTGGTGAGGGTGGGCAACCTTGTCTTTTCCTGATCATAGTGGAAATGGTTTCGGTTTTTCACCATTGAGGATGATGTTGGCTGTGGGCTTGTCATATATGGCCTTTATTATGTTGAGGAAAGTTCCCTCTATGCCTACTTTCTGCAGGCTTTTTATCATAAATGGGTGTTAAATTTTGTCAAAAGCTTTCTCTGCATCTATTGAGATTATCATATGGTTATTCTCCTTCAATTTGTTAATATGGTGTATCACGTTGATTGATTTGTGTATATTGAAGAATCCTTGCATTCCTGGAATAAACCCCACTTGATCATGGTGTATGATTCTTTTAATGTGCTGTTGGATTCTGTTTGCTAGTATTTTGTTGAAGATTTTTGCATCTATGGTCATCAGTGATATTGGCCTGTAGTTTTCTTTCTTTGTGGCATCCTTGTCTGGTTTTGGTATAAAGGTGATGGTGGCCTCGTAGAATGAGTTTGGGAGTGTTCCTCCCTCTGCTATATTTTGGAAGAGTTTGAGAAGGATAGGTGTTAGCTCTTCTCTAAATACTTGATATAATTCGCCTGTGAAGCCATCTGATCCTGGGCTTTTGTTTGTTGGAAGATTTTTAATCACAGTTTCAATTTCAGTGCTTATGATTGGTCTGTTCATATTTTCTGTTTCTTCTTGGTTCAGTCTCGGCAGGTTGTGCATTTCTACGATTTGTCCATTTCTTCCAGGTTGTCCATTTTATTGGCATATAGTTGCTTGTAGTAATCTCTCATGACCTTTTGTATTTCTGCAGTGTCAGTTGTTACTTCTCCTTTTTCATTTCCAATTCTATTGATTTGAGTCTTCTCCCTTTTTTTCTTGATGAGTCTGGCTAATGCTTTATCAATTTTGTTTATCTTCTCAAAGAACCAGCTTTTAGTTTTATTGATCTTTGCTATCATTTCCTTCATTTCTTTTTCATTTATTTCTGATCTGATTTTTATGATTTCTTTCCTTCTGCTAACTTTGGGTGTTTTTTGTTCTTCTTTCTTTAATTGCTTTAGGTGCAAGGTTAGGTTGTTTATTCGAGATGTTTCCTGTTTCTTAAGGTAGGATTGTATTGCTATAAACTTCCCTCTTAGAACTGCTTTTGCTGCATCCCATAGGTTTTGGGTTGTCATGTCTCCCTTGTCATTTGTTTCTATGTATTTTTTGATTTCCTCTTTAATTTCTTCAGTGATCACTTTGCTATTAAGTAGTGTACTGTTTAGCCTCCATGTGTTTGTATTATTTACAAATGTTTTCCTGTAATTGATATCTAGTCTCATAGTGTTGTGGTCAGAAAAGATACTTGAAACAATTTCAATTTTCTTAAATTTACCAAGGCTTGATTTGTGACCCAAGATATGATCTATCCTGGAGAATGTTCCATGAGCACTTGAGAAAAATGTGTATTCTGTTGTTTTTGGATGGAATGTCCTATAAATATCAATTAAATCCATCTTGTTTAATGTATCATTTAAAGCTTGTGTTTCCTTAGTTATTTTCATTTTGGGTGATCTGTCCATTGGTGAAATTGGGGTGTTAAAATCCCCTACTATGAATGTGTTACTGTTGATTTCCTGTTTTATGGCTGTTAGTATTTGCCTTATGTATTGAGGTGCTCCTATGTTGGGTGCATAAATACTTACCATTGTTATATCTTTTCTTGGATCAATCCCTTGATCATTATGTAGTGTCCTTCTTTGTCTCTTGTAATAGTCTTTATTTTAAAGTCTATTTTGTCTGATATGAGAATCGCTACTCCAGCTTTCTTTTGGTTTCCATTTGCATGGAATATCTTTCTCCATCTCCTTACTTTCAGTCTGTATGTGTCTCTAGGTCTGAAGTGGGTCTCTTGTAGCCAGCATATATATGGGTCTTGTTTTTGTATCCATTCAGCCAATCTGTGTCTTTTGGTGGGAGCATTTAGTCCATTTACATTTAAGGTAATTATCGATATGTATGCTCCTATTCCCATTTTCTTAATTGTTTTGGGTGCGTTATTGTAGGTCTTTTCCTTCTTTTGTGTTTCTTGCCTAGAGAAGTTCCTTTAGCATTTGTTTTAAAGCTGGTTTGGTGGTGCTGAGCTCTCTCAGCTTTTTCTTGTCTCTACAGCTTTTAATTTCTCCATCAAATCTGAATAAGATCCTTGCTGGGTAGAGTAATCTTGGTTGCAGGTTTTTCTCCTTCATCCCTTTAAATATGTCCTGCCAGTCCCTTCTGGCTTGCAGAGTTTCTGCTGAAAGATCAGCTGTTAACTTTATGGGGTTCCCTTGTGTGTTATTAGTTGTTTTTCCCTTGCTGCTTTTAATATGTTTTCTTTGTATTTAATTTTTGACAGTTTGATTAATATGTGTCTTGGTGTATTTCTCCTTGGATTTATCCTATATGGGACTCTCTGTGCTTCCTGGACTTGATTAACTATTTCCTTTCCCATATTTCAACTATAATCTCTTCAAATATTTTCTCAGTCCCTTTCTTTTTTCTCTTCTTCTTCTGGAACCCCTATAATTTGAATGTTGGTGCATTTAATGTTGTCCCAGAGGTCTTTGAGGCTGTCCTCAGTTCTTTTCATTCTTTTTTCTTTATTCTGCTCTGCAGTAGTTATTTCCACTATTTTATCTTCCAGGTCACTTATCCGTTCTTCTGCCTCAGTTATTCTGCTATTGATCCCATCTAGAGTATTTTTAATTTCATTTATTGTGTTGTTCATCATTGCTTGTTTCATCTTTAGTTCTTCTAGGTCCTTGTTAAATGTTTCTTGTATTTTGTCTATTCTATTTCCAAGATTTTGGATCATCTTTACTATCATTATTTTGAATTCTTTTTCAGGTAGACTGACTATTTCCTCTTCATTTGTTAGGTCTGGTGGGTTTTTATCTTGCTCCTTCACCTGCTGTGTGTTTTTCTGTCTTCTCATTTTGCTTATCTTACTGTGTTTGGGGTCTCCTTTTTGCAGACTGCAGGTTTGTAGTTCCCATTGTTTTTGGTGTCTGTCCCCAGTGGCTAAGTTTGGTTCAGTGGGTTGTGTAGGCTTCCTGGTGGAGGGTACTAGTGCCTGTGTTCTGGTGGATGAGCCTGGATCTTGTCTTTCTGGTGGGCAGGTACACGTCTGGTCATATGTTTTGGTGTTTCTGTGGCCTTATGATTTTAGGCAGCCTCTATTCTAATGGGTGTGGCTGTGTTACTGTCTTGCTATTTTTTTGGCATAGGGTGTCCAGCACTGTAGCTTGCTTGTCGTTGAGTGAAGCTGGGTGCTGGTGTTGAGATGGAGATCTCTGGGAGATTTTCGCCATTTGATATTATGTGTAGCTGGGAGGTCTCTTGTGGACCAGTGCCCTCAAGTTGGCTCTCCCACCTCAGAAGCACAGCACTGACTCCTGGATGCAGCACCAAGAGCCTTTCATCCACCCGGCTCAGAATAAAAGGAAGAAAAAGTAGAAAGAAAGAATTAGTAGAAGTAGAAAGAAAGAAAGAAAGAAAGGAGGGAGGTAGGGAGAGAGGAAGGAAGGAAGGAATGAGAGAAGGAAGGAAAGAAAGAAAGAAAGGAAGAAGACAAAGTAAAATAAAATACAGTAAGATAAAATAAAATAAAGTTATTAAAATAAAAATAATTATTAAGAAAAAAAATTTTAAAAAAAAGGACGGATAGAACCCTAGGACAAATAGTGGAAGCAAAGCTATAAAGACAAAATCTCACACAGAAGCATACACACACCCATTCACAAAAAGTGTAAAAGGGGAGAAAATAATAAACCTTGCTCTCAAAGTCCACCTTCTCAATTTGGGATGATTCGTTGTCTAAAGGAGAGAAGGAAGGAACGAAAGAAAGAAAGAAAGAAGATAAAGTAAAATAAAGTAAGATAAAATAAAGTTATTAAAATTAAAAATAATTATTAAGAAAAAAAATTAAACAACAACAAAATGGACGGATAGAACCCTAGGACAGATGGTGCAAGCAAAGCTAGACAGACAAAATCTCACATGGAAGCATACACATACACACTCACAAAAAGTGGAAAAGGGGAAAAAATAATAAAGCTTGCTCTATAAGTCCACCTCCTCAATTTGGGATGATTCGTTGTCTATTCAGTTATTTCACAGATGCCGGGTACATCAAGTTGACTGTGGAGTTTTAATCCGCTGCTTCTGTGGTTGCTGGGAGAAATTTCCCTTTCTCTTCTTTCTTCTCACAGCTCCTGGGGCTCAGCTTTGCATTTGGCCCCTCCTCTGTGTGTAGGTTGCCGGAGGGCGTCTGTTCTTCGCTCAGACAGGACGGGGTTAAAGGAGCAGCTGATTCGGGGACTCTCACTCACTCAGGCTGCGAGGAGGGAGGGGTACGGAGTGTGGGGCAGGCTTGCGGTGGCAGAGGCCAGCATGACGTTGCACCAGCCTGAGGCGTGCCATGCGTTCTCTCAGAGAAGTTGTCCCTGGATCCCGGGACCCTGGCAGTGGCGGGCTGCACAGGCTCCCCGGAAGTGGGGTGTGGAGAGTGACCTGTGCTCACACACAGGCTTCTTGGTGGTGGCAGCAGCAGCCTTAGTGTCTCATTCCCGTCTCAGGGGTCCACGCTTTTAGCCGCAGCTCGTGCCCATCTCTGGAGCTCCTTTAAGCAGTGCTCTTAATCCCCTCTCCTTTCACACCAGGAAACAAAGAGGGAAGAAAAAGTCCCTTGCCTCTTCGGCAGCTCCAGACTTTTCCCCGGACTCCCTCCCGGGTAGCCGTGGTGCACTAACCCCCTGGAGGCTGTGTTCACGCCAACAACCCCAGTCCTCTCCCTGTGCTCCGACCGAAGCCCAAGCCTCATCTCCCAGCCCTGCCCGCCCTGGCGTGTGAGCAGACAAGCCTCCTGGGCTGGTGAGTGCCGGTCAGCACCGATCCTCTGTGCAGGAATCTCTCCGCTTTGCCCTCCGCACCCCTTTGGCTGCACTCTCCTCCGTGGCTCCGAAGCTTTCCGCCTCCGCCTCCCGCAGTCTCCACCTGCGTAGGGGCTTCTTAGTGTGTGGAAACCTTTCCTCCTTCACAGCTCCCTCCCACTGGTGCAGGTCCCATCCCTATCATTTTGTTTCTGTTTATTCTTTCTTCTTTTGCCCTACGCAGGTACGTGGGGAGTTTCTTGCCTTTTGGGAGGTCTGAGGTCTTATGCTAGCATTCAGTAGGGGTTCTGTAGGAGTTGTTCCACGTGTAGATGTATTTCTGATGTATTTGTGGGGAGGAAGGTGATCTCCACGTCTTAATCTTCCGCCATCTTCCCCTCGTCCCCCCTGATTAGCAACTATTTACATCTGTCCTTTGGAACTCAGCGAAGGTCATGGAGGCTGAAGCCTATTCCCTACAAACAAGGATCAGGTAATACAGAAAGACTTTCAGGTTCAGGAGCCCCATAGGGTTCTGCTCAGTTTCAGCCTGTGATTTTATTTCATTGAATATTTAAACCTTTTGACATTTTTAAAAACTTTTCCAAATCAAACTGTAAATGAAACCTTCTTGACCTTGAAGTGACAGTGAAATTTCCCAGAGGGCCACTGGAAACCTCAAAGGATTTATTCTCTCACCTTACAAAAAGTGGGTGTTATAACTAATTAGGTTTAATTGATATGCTAAATTGTCAAATAAGAGGAAATATTTAACCTTCACTAGGTTCTGTTTTTATGAATATGTTATTAATAAAGTATTTCAGAAATTATATAAAGTTTCTAGAATTTTATCAATGTCCTTACTGTCCATGATATGTCCTGACATAATGTTATCAGTCATAATTCCAATTATTATGTTAAAATGTTGTATGCCCCAGAGACAACCAAATTCCTTGTTATTTGAATTATAATGAACCCTCATCAGATCCATGACCATTTAAAATCTTTTGTCATTAACAGAGAGTTATTGTTTTATTCTGATGTTTCTCTAAAATCTTTTTCAATCAGCTACAGGCCAAAGTTCTTGCTGTCACCAAAGGGGGCTGTCTCAGAGACACAGGGAAAGGAATGTGGCAGTTGCTCTGGGGTTCAGGATTCTGATGGCATTAATTACTTTGGGATCATACCGCTGATTTAAGTAAGGATTTCCAGAACTAATAATGAAACAGAGTCCCCCTAAAACTGAGTTCCTCTGCCTAGCTTATGACTAACCTCTCTATCCAAAACATTATTACCTTTCTTGCCCAACACCTGTTCCTCTCACAATTGAAGAGTATCAAAGAAGGGGCATTGAAACTGAATAGGACACAGTGGAGCTTTTCCGGCTACAAAAGCCTTTCCCTGTTCCCTGTTTCTTGTTTGTAGAAAAAGGTTTTAGTCTCCTAGACCCTCCCTGAATTTCAAAGGGCAGATTCAAACAGTTGCTAATTAGGGAAGGGAGGCGATGCAGAAACAAAGGAGGAGCAGTCAAGAAACCATAGTGCAGGGTCTTGATTCCTCCTCAAGGGATATACATAACAATATCGTTGAGTTCTTCTGCAGGAACTAAGGCCCCCTTCCAGGTGGAGGATGGTAACCTTAGGCTGAGCACAGATTCCTGGAACACCACCCTGTTACCTCACCACCAACCAATCAGAAGAAAGTAACATACCCTGCAGCCCTCACCCCAAATTTAGCCTATGAAAACTCTTCCCTGAAAACCACCAGGGAGTTCAGGGTTTTTGAGCACGACCTGCATGCTCTTTTTGCTTGGTCCTGCAATAAACGTTTCTCTGCTCCAAACTCTGCCATTTCATTTTATTTGGCTTCCGTGTGCGTCAGGCACACAAACTTGGGTTCAACAACAATTTGAAACTGATGGGTTTGTGAAATTCCTAACCCAAGAGCAAAAAGGACTGAAATTAATCACATAGGACTGAGCAGACTGATGAAACATGGTTAGGATTCCTTTTATGACTTTTGCTTGGAATATTTTTGGTTCTTTAATGTTTTATTTAATGCATTTAGGAAACACATTTTTTGTCTTTTAAGCTATCTCTAACTTACAATAATTTAGTAGATTATACTTTTATAAATAGCAATCAAGCATTTATTTTTCTCTCTATTATCGCTCCAGAATTCAAGAAATCTTAGTGAATATTCTTATTTTCATAGCAACATAGTTATTTGCATAAGTGCAATAAGAATTTGCTCTTCTAAATGGAATCCTTGTGTATTGTTGGTGGGAATGTAAATTGTTATAGCTATATGGAAAACAGTGTGGAGGTTCCTCAAAAAGTTAAAAATAGGATTACCATGTGATCCAGCCATCCAACTTCTGAATATATATCTGAAGGAAATGAGATTTTATTATATATATAATATATAAAATAAAATTATATATATAATTTATATATATAAAATTTGTCCTTAAAAAAGAAGGAAATCCTACCATTTGGGGCATCATGGATGGACTTGGACCTTAAGGGCAATATGCTAACTAAAATAAGTCAGACAGAAAAAGAAAAATACTATGTAAACTCATTTATATGTGGCATCTAAAATTCAAAGGCATAGGAAGAAAGAGTAGATGGGTGGCTACTAGGGCCTTGAGAGTGAAGGAAATGGTGAGATGTTGGTCAAAGGGTATAAACATTCAGTTATAAGGTGAATAAGTTCAGGGAACATACAACAAAATGACTATAGTTAACAATATTGTGTTGTATATTTGAAAATTTCTAATGCTGCTGAAGGCAAGTTCCTGTGCCCAAAGCACAGGGAGGCTGGTGTCAAAAGCTTGGTCTCTGTGCACCGGTGCCCAGCTGAATCTCAGAGACAGAGTTTTGGGTGAAATAGAAAAGAATAGTTATATTGTTTTGCTAGGCAAAAGGGGGCACAGTGAGCTCGTGCCCCCCCCCAAATATGTGTCCCAACCTAGGAGGATTTGGTGAGGAGTTTTACAGCAATAGTTCAAAGGTGGAGTTGCTGACAAGATTAGGGTGTGTGCAGGGCCTACACTCCTTTAATCTGGTCTCAGGTTGTAGGTCTCCTAATCTTTATGGTCCCTTTAATCTTGCCTCAGGTGGTTTCTTGGCTGCTCCTCCCTTGTTTAGCAACTGTTTGTGTCTGCCCTTTGAAACTCAGGGAAGGCCATGGAGGCTGGTGTCTGGCGTCTACAAACAAGAAACAGGGTACAGAAAGTCTTCAGTGCCCAGAAGCCCCACAGGGTCCTGCTCAGTTTCAAGGCCAAACAAATTGAAATGCCACAGTTTGGAGCAGAGAAAGGTTTATTGTAGGGCCAAGGAAGGAGAACAGGTGGCTTGTTCTCAAAAACCCCAAACTCCCTGAAGGTTTTCTGGGAGTTTTTATAGGCAAAATTTGGAGTGAGGGCTGCAAGGTGTGTGATTTTCTTCTGATTGGTTGGTGGTGAGGTAACAGGTCAGTGCTCCAGGAATCTTGTGCTCAGCCCGAAGTTACCATCCTCTACCTGAGTTGGGGCCTTAGTCCCAGTGGAAGAACTCAGAGATATTGTTATGCATATTCCTTGAAGGAAGCAGGACCCTGCCCCATTGCTGCACTGTTTTCACTTGACTGCTCTTATTTTGTTTCTGCATTCCCTCACTTCCCTAGTTAGCAACTGTTTGAATATGCCCTTTGGAACTCAGGGAAGGCCTAGGAGGCTGAATGAAGCTTATTTCCTACAAACAGGGGAGTGGGGATGGGGGTGGGGCTGGGGGGGGTGGGGGTGGGGTGGATGGAAAGGAGTCATACCCAGGAGGTCCCCACAGGGTTCTGCTTGGTTTCACTAAGAGAGTAGATCTTAAATATTTTCATCAAGAAGAAAAAATTTTTGTAACTAAGTAAGGTGATGGATATTAACTAAACTTACTGCAGTGATCATTTTGCAACATTCATACGTATATATTATGTTGTGTACCTTAAACGTATACAATGTTATATGGAAATCATATCTCAATAAAATTGGAAAAAAGAGTCTGTTTTCCTTGTAACAGGTTATAATGGGTAACATTGGTTACATAACCAAGGCTTCAGCTGGAGTGTCACACTTGAAATTATGTGCATAAAATCAGATATGATGAGACAGTTTTAAGGAATTCTGGTTGATTTTATGAAGCCAATGCTTACAAAACCTTTGTAGAAAAACTCGTCCCGGCACCTGGCTTACAGAGTTCTCAGTCTTATAGGTGAGTAAAGGAGGTAACTTTCTGACAAGTCTTAGAATCTTAGTGTATTTTGGGACCTTCTGGAGAAAGGAAATATTACAAAGCTATAGGTACTGTTCTTGGGGAGGCAAAGTTCTTATCTCCTTGCAGAAAGAATTCAGAGATGAAACAAGGAGATCAAGAAAGAAAAGTGAGGATTTACTTAAGCAAGAATGTGCTCTCAGAGGGAGAGTGAGCAGACAGGTGAGGAGTGGCTGCTCTGGGTTTCTTAGCAAGCCTGTTATGAGGGGCATACAAATGAAGGGGTGGAATATTTATCGGGGAAAGAGGGGTTTGGGGGTCATATTCCCTGATTTTCAACCCAGTTCCACCTTCCCAAGGGGAGGAGGGATTTTTGTCTTTATTTAGATTTTATAGGAAATGTCATGGTGTCAGTGCATGATGAAACTTCTCATCTGCAAGGCTAATTTTACTGTAATGTGAACATAATGAGCAACAGATTACACTGGAGATTCCCGCCTTCCCCTTTCTTTGTCTCCAGGACACTTATCACCCAAAATAAGTGGTTTCCTGTCTGGAGGTTCCTGCCTTTATTTGTCTGCCCATGGACCTCCACTGTTTACAAGATGCATGGTTTCCTGCCACCTGGCCTGTGGCCCCCTTTCTCTGCTCATATCTAGCTACCTGCCTGCAGTTACAGTACTACAGGTACAATCTGGTGATGATAAATTCTTGACTTGGCTTCATAGCCTTGAGAGACTTTTGAAAGTCCAATTTAAGATTCCTTATATAAGTCCCAACAAAACATTCTTAAAACATTTCTGTGATTGATTACCATTATTTCTGACCCTGTGTAAATAAGCAGGCAAAATTTAATGAGATTAGACTTATTTTACAAGCAAGACTGAAGTGACATTTCTTATCTGAGCAAAAATTAAAGACGAGATGATTTTGATGGGAAAGTTTATGTTTCAAGAGAAAACTGTAGTGCATACTTGTGGGTTATCAGGTTTGAGTCCTATATATTGTTTGCAAACACCTTTTCATGCTCTGCTCCAGGAAATAACCATGACTGTGACACAGCCAATAACATCTTAACTAAAAATGCTTTGAGCCCAACATCTAGAAATCTGGCTGCCCTCTGGATACAGAAATCTGTTTTAACCACTAGTCTTTTATTCCTTTTGTTTCCTCTTTATAACCCACGTTCTTCATTCACTGGCAGTTCTTTTATCTCACAACTTCTAACTGGAATCTTCCCTCCATAGCAATCTAGCCAGTTCTTCTGGAAACTTCTAGGGAAATTTCAGATGGGTAATTGTGGGATCCATTCAGACCCCCCAAATTGGTGTAAAGATTATTTTAAATTAAACACATTTGAGATTCAACAGATGCAAAAAGAAACGTCCTCAGAGCTTCCCATATGTCACTAAAAGCAGAAATTTCTGGGAGTGAGGCTGCCATAATCCCTTATCCAGAGGATCATTATGGCCATGAAGGAGAAAACAGAGAAGCACTCACATCTGCATAAACAAACCTTAAGACAAACATTCTTATTTCCTGTTTGTTCTCCTGGAAACACATTTGCTCTTCTCATATAAGCTTTTTTTTTCTCCCCTGCCCCATTAAGTTAGGTATATAAACCCTCATCTTTAGCTGTTTAGAGAGCCACTCCTTTTGTGCATTCCCATATGTATTTGAATAAACTTTGTATTTCCCCCCTGTTAAGGTGTTGGTTTTAATTTAAATTGTAGACCCCCAAACTTAAACCCAAGAGGGTAGAGGAGAAATTTTGCTTCCTATACAGGCACTAACCTCTCCCAGGTTTTGTCTGAAAATGTCATTGAATTGTCTTCTATCTTAAATGATGGTGTAGATGGATATAATGAGTATTTAGTCTATGGATGTGGGAAATCCTGATGTTGTGTTGTGATGGGAATGGGATTGAAAAGGAAGGAATTATTATAAAGGCTTTCTCTTATAGAGTCAGTCTGTACTTGATTCCTATGCCATGGAGTACACAATTTTTATACAAAATACTTCAGTCTACCAACCAGTAGTATCCCCACACTCAATGAGACCACCATTACAAGCAGTAAACATAATGAGTAAACATTATAATATGTCTGTGTTCAATATTCATGTATGTCATAATACTCTGAATGCAATTATAAATAAAAAGAGAGACATATGAGGGGGAGAAAAAATACATTAAAATGCTTAGGGTATTTGTATTAATATAATAAAATCTGATTTCTTATTATTCATCCATTTTCCAAAATTTTTATTTTTAATTCCAGCTATAGCAGGTTTATACTTTTTGAAAATTGGTTTTGGCCTTTGGTGGGGCTAATGGCAGACTATGGGAGGGCTCACAACAAGGAGTATTTCCCAGAATTCTGCTGCCAGTGTCCTTGTCCCCGCCGTGAGCCACTGCTGACCCGCCTCTGTGGAAGACCCTCCAGCACTAGCAACCCTAAAACATCAGGGAAGAGGAGACAGAAAATTCTGAGAAGAAAAGAGAGAAGAACAATACTGTGTGGCAGACAGGGTCTTGGTGCTCTGGCCGGGTGTCACGCCTGAGCCCCTAAGGAGGGAGAGCTGAGCTCAGGACATTGGACCATGAGAGACCTCTTGGACTCACATAATATCAAATTGTGAGAGCTCTCCCAGAGATCTCCATCTCAACATTAAGACCCAGCTCCACTCAATGACCAGCAAGCTCCAGTACTGGACACCTCATGCCAAACAACTTACAAGACAGGAACACAATCCCACCTATTAGCAGAGGCTGCTGAAAATCATAATAAGTTCACAGACATCACAAAACACACCACTGTACATGGTCCTGCCCACCAGAAAGACAAGATCATGCCTCATCCACCAGAACACAGGTACCAGTCCCCTCCACCAGGAAGCCTACACAACCCACTGAACCAACCTTGCCCATGGGGGGCAGACACCAAAAACTATGGGAAATATGAAACTGCAGCCTGCCAAAAAGAGACCCCAAACACAGTAAATTAAGCAAAATGAGAAGACACAGAAATATTCAACAGATGAAGGAGCAAGATAAAATCCCATCAGATCAAACAAATAGGAAATAGACAGTCTACCTGAAAAAGAATTCAGAGTAAATATAGTAAAGATGATCCATAATTTTGGAAATAGAATGGAGAAAATACAAGAAACATTTAACAAGGACCTAGAAGAACTAAAGAGCAAAAAAAAAAAAAAAAAAAACAATGATGAACAACACAAGAAATGACATTAAAATTTTTCTAGAAGGAATCCATAGCAGAATAACTGCGAAAGAAGAATGGATAAGTGACCTGGAAAATAAAATAGTGGAAATAACTACCACAGAGCAGAATAAAGAAAAAAAAATGAAAAGAATTGAGGATAGTCTCAGAGATTTCTGGTACAACATTAAACACACCAACATTCAAATTATAGGGGTCCCAGAAGAAGAATAGAAAAAGAAAGGATTTGATAAAAATATTTGAAGAGATTATAGTATAAAACATCCCTAACATGGGAAAAGAAATAGTCAATCAAGTCCAGGAAGTGCAGAGTCCCATACAAGATAAATCCAAGGAGAAACATGCCAAGACACATATTAATCAAACTATCAAAAATTAAATACAAATTACAAACATTGAAAGCAGTAAGGGAAAAGCAACAGATAATATACAAGGGAATCCCCATAAGGTTAACAGCTGATCTTTCAGCAGAAATTCTGAAAGCCAGAAAGGAGTGTCAGAACAAATTTAAAGTGATGAAAGAGAAAAATAAACTGCAACCAAGATTAGTCTATCCAGCAAGGATCTCATTCAGATTTGATGGAGAAATTAAAACTTTTATGGACAAGCAAAAGCTAAGAGAATTCAGAACCACCAAACCAGCTTTACAACAAATGCTAAAGGAACTGCTCTAGGCAGGGAAAACAAGAGAAGAGAAAGAACTACAATAACAAACCCAAAACAATTAAGAAAATGGTAATAGGAACATACACATCGATAATTACCTTAAATATAAATGGATTGAATGGTCCCACCAAAAGATAGACTGGTTGAATGCATACCAAAGCAAGACGCATATATTCGCTCTCTACAAGAGACCCACTTCAGACCTAGAGACACTTACAGACTGAAAGTGAGGGGATGGAAAAAGATATTCCATGCAAATGGAAATCAAAAGAAAGCTGGGGTAGCAATTCTCATATCAGACAAAATAGACTTTAAAATAAAGACTATTACAAGAGACAAAGAAGGACACTACATAATGATGAAGATATCAATCTAAGAACAAGATATAACAATTGTAAATACTTATGCACCCAACATAGGAACACCTCAATACATAAGGCAAATGATAACAGCCATAAAAGGGGAAATCAACAGTAACACAGTCATAGTAGGCGATGTTAACACCCCACTTTCACCAATGAGTAGAACATCCAAAAGGAAAATAAAAAAGAAATCACAAGCTTTAAATGTTACATTAAACAAGATGGACTCGATTGATATTTATAGGACATTCCATCCAAACACAATAGAATACACTTTCTTCTCAAGTGCTCATGGAACATTCTCCAGGATAGATCATATCTTGGGTTACAAATCAAGCCTTGGTAAATTTAAGATTATTGAAATCATATCAAGTATCTTTTTCTTTCGTGTTATAAGATTAGATATCAATTACAGGGAAACAAAAACTGTAAAAAGTACAAACACATGGAGGCTAAAGAATACACTACTAAATAACCAAGAGATCATTGAAGAAATAAAAAAATACCTGGAAAAATAACAATAAAAACATGACACCCCAAAACCTATGGAATGCAGCAAAAGTTATAAACTTTCCAAGAGGAAAGTTTATAGCAATACAATCCTAGCTCAAGAAACAAGAAAACTCTCAAATCAACCACCTAACTTTATACCTAAAGAAATTAGAGAAAGAAGAACAAAAAACCCCAAAGTTTTAGAGAAAATAAACCATAAATATCAGATCAGAAATAAATGAAAATGGAAGGAAACAGTAACAAAGATCAATACAACTTAAAGCTGTTTGTTTGAGAAGATAAACAAAATGGATAAACCATTAGTCAGACTCATCAAGAGAAAAAGGAAGACTCAATTCAATAGAATTAGAAATCAAAAAGAAGTAACAACTGACACTGAGAAATACAAAGGATCATGAGTGATTACAACAAGCAGCTTTATGCCAATAAAATGGAAAACCTGGAAGAAATCGACAAATTCTTAGAAAAGCACAACCTTCCGAGACCGAACCAGGAAGATATAGAAAATATAAACAGAACAATCACAAGCACTGAAATTGAAATTGTGTTTAAAAATATTCCAACAAACATAAGATGATGACCAGATGGCTTCACAGGAGAATTCTATCAAACATTTAGAGAATAACTAAGACCCATCTTACTCAAACTCTTCCCAAATATAGCAGAGAGAGGAACATTCCCAAACTCATCCTACAAGGCCATCATCACCCTGATACGAAAACCAGACAAAGATGTATCAAAAAAAGAAAACTACAGGCCAATATCACTGATGAACATAGATGCAAAAATCCTCAACAAAATATACCAAACAGAATCCAACAGCACATTAAAAGGATCATACACCATGATCAAGTGGGGTTTATCCCAGGAATGCAAGAATTCATCAATATATACAAATAAATCAATGTGATACACCATATTAACAAATTGAAGGCGAAAAAACATATGATCATCTCAAAAGATGCAGAAAAACCTTTTGACAAAATTCTACACCCAATTATGATAAAAAAATGTCCAGAAAGTAGGCATGGAAGGAACCTACCTCAACGTAATATAGGCCATATATGAAAAACCCACAGCCAACATTGTTCTCAATGGTGAAAAACTGAAAGCATTTCCTCTAAGATCAGGAACAAGACAAGACTGCCAAGTCTCACCACTATTATTCAACATAGTTTTGGAAGTTTCAGCCACACCAATCAGAGAAGAAAAAGAAATAAATGGAATCCAAATCATAAAAGAAGTAAATCTGTCACTGTTTGCAGATAATATGATACTATGCATAGAGAATCCTAAAGATGCCACCAGAAAACTACAGATCTAATCAATGAACTTGGTGAAGTAGCAGGATAAAAAATTAATGCACAGAAATCTCTTGCATTCCTATACACTAATGATGAAATATCTGAAAGAAAAATTAAGGAAACACTCCAATGTACCACTGCAGTAAAAAGAATAAAATATTTAGGAATAAACCTACCTAAGGAGACAAAAGACCTGTATGAGAAAACTATAAGACACTGATGAAAGAAATTAAAGATGATACAAACAGATGGAGAGATATACCATATTCTTAGATTGGAAGAATCAACATTGTGAAAATGACTCTAGTACCCAAAGCAATCTACAGAATCAGTGGAATCCCTATCAAACTACCAATGGCATTTGTCACAGAACTAGAACAAAAAATTTCACAATTTGTATGGAAACACAAAAAACCCTGAATAGACAAAGTAATCTTGAGAAAGAAAAATGGAGCTCTAGGAATCAGTCTCCCTGACTTCAAACTACATTACAAAGTTACACTAATCAAGACAGTATGGTACTGGCACAAAAACAGAAATATAGATCAATGGAACAGGATAGAAAGCCCAGAGATAAACTCATGCACATATGGTCACCTTATCTTTGATAAAGGAGACAAGGATATTTAATGGAGAAAAGACAGCCCTTCAATAAGTGGTGCTGGGAAAACTGGACAGCAACATGTAAAAGAATGAAATTAGAACACTCCCTACCACAGTATACAAAAAAAATTCAAAATGGATTACACACCTAAATGTAAGGCCAGACCCAATAAAATTCTTAGAGGAAGAACATAGGCAGAACACTCTATGATGTCAATCACAGCAAGATCCTTCTTGACCCACCTTCTAGAGAAATGGAAATAAAAACAAAATTAAACAAATGGGACATAGTGAACCTTAGAAGCTTTTGCACAACAAAGAAAACCATAAACAAGATGAAGAAACAACCCTCAGTATGGGAGAAAATATTTGCAAACAAAGCAATGGCAAAGGATTAACCTCCAAAATATAAAAGCTGTTCATGGAACTCAATATCAAACAAAAACACAATCAAAAACAACCCAATCCAAAAATGGGCAGAAGACCTAAATAGACTTTTCTCCAAAGAATATATACAGATTGCCAGCAAACACAGGAAACAATGCTCAACATCACTAATCATTACAGAAAGGAAAATCAAACCTACAATGAGGTATCACCTCACACCAGTCAGAATGGCCATCATCAAAAAATCTACAAACAATAAATGCTGGAGGGGGTGTGGAGAAAAGGATACCCTCCTTCACTGTTGGTGGGAATGTAAATTGATCCAGCCACTATGGAGAACAGTATGGAAGTTCCTTAAAAAATAGAAATACAACTACCATATGACCCAGAAATCCCACTACTGGGCATATACCCTGAGAAAACCATAATTCAAAAAGAGTCATGTACCACAGTGTTCATTGCAGCAATAGTTAAAGTAGCCAGTACATGGAAGTGTCCATTGACAGATGAATGGATAAAGAAGATGTGGCACATGTATACAATGTAATATTAGCCATGAAAAGAAATGAAATTGAGTTATTTGTAGTGAGGTGGATGGACCTAGAATCTGTCACACAGTGAAGTAAGTCAGAAAGCAAAAAACAAATCCCGTATGCTAACACATATGTATAGAATTAAAAAAAATTGTTCTGAAGAACCTAGGGGCAGGACAGGAATAAAGACGCAGATGTAGGGAACGGACTTAAGGAATCAGGGAGAGGGAAGGGAAAGCTGGGACGAAGTGAGAGAGTGGCATGTACATATATATGCTACCAAATGTAAAATAGATAGCTTGTGGGAAGTGCTGCATAACACAGAGAGATCAGCCTGGTGCTTTGTGACCACCTAGAGGGGTGGGATAGGGAGGGTGGGAGGGAGACACAAGAGGGAGGGGACATGATGATATAAGTATAGGTATAGCTGATTCACTTTTTTATACAGCAGAAACTAACACAACAATGTAAAGCAATTTTACTCATATAAAGATGTTAAAAAAATGCTGTTAAATTCAGATGAAAGGGTCATTAATAGTGTATAAGCCAGTGTCAAGAATTATGGCCTTGCTGCTGGTTGTAGTGTAGGTATTTCTAACTGCTTTCTCACTGAGTTCTGAATTCTGTTGGGGTTTTACTGGTTTAAGCCCCACAGATATGATTCCAGTATAACAGTAAAATAATAAAAATTCAGTAAATAACTTATAGTAGGCCCAGTGTACAATCACAAAATGCCAAAGCTCAAGAAAAAAGCATCAGGTGCTGACTTATAAAAGGATCACTGTCACTTTTTCATAAAAACATTTGTTTAGCCTCACAAACAAGCAAGGCATTGGAAGTCCTTACTTTGGAGTGTTTCTTGCTCAAATGAAAATGAAGATTGCCTTAGCTCTCACTCCCAGGGTTACAATTCTCACCTCTTCACAGTGACAGGATTCTCAGTTTTGTACTGAGCTCATGGCTGCAGAGAATAAAGGCAACATTTCCCAGTCTCCCTTTTTTCTAAGTGTGGCCATTTGACCAATTTCAGGTCTACAAGATGGGATGGAAGAGATGCAGACAGACATCTACCTTTGTAACAAAATTTTAAGTATTGTTGACTATAGACCCTTTGCTGTATGGAAGAACTCTAGAACTGAATTATCTTGCATAACTGAAACTCTGTGCCAATTGAAAAAACTCTCATTTTCCCCTCTCCCTTACTCCATATAACCACTGTTCTATTCTCTGCTTCTGTGAGTTTGAACATTTGGAGCATCTCATGTAAGTGGAATCATGCATCACTTGCCTTCTGTAACTAAAGTTCAATTCTTTTGCTTATATACAAAGAAATGGGATTGGTGGATCATCATGTAGTTATATTAATTTTTATTTGTTTTAAATTGAAGTTTAGTGGATTTAAAATATTGTGTTTCACGTATACAGCAAAGCAATTCATATATATATATATATATATATATATATGCATATATATCTGAAATATATATATTTCAAATTCTTTTCCATTATAGAATATTACAAGATATTGAATATAGTTCCGTGTGCTATATAGTAAATCCTTGTTGTTTATATATTTTATATACAGTAGTGCATATCTGTTAATTCCATACTCCTAATTTATCCCTTCATTCCCCTTCCTGTTTTGTAACCATAAATTTGTTTTCTACATCTGTGAGTCTGTTCCATTTGGTAATTAAGTTCATTTGTATTATTTTTTAGATTCCACATGTAAGTGATTATATGTGATATTTGTCTTTGTACTCCACTTAGTATGATAATCTCTAGGTCTAGCCACGTTGCTGCAAATGGCATTATTTCATTCTTTTTAATGACTGAGTAATATTCCATTGTGTATATGTACCACATCTTTATCCATTCATCTGTCTATGGGCACTTTAATTTGCTTCCATGTCTTGGCTATTGTAAATAGTGCTGCTGTGGATATTGGAGTGCATGTACTTTTCAAATTAGAATTTTCTCCAGATATATGCCCAGGAATAGGATTGCTGGATCATAAGTTAGCTCTATTTTTAGTTTTTTAAGAAACCTCCATGCTGTTTTCCATAGTGCCTGCATCAATTTACATTTCCACCAACAATGTAGGAGGGTTCCTTTTTCTTCACACCCTCTCCAACATTTAGCATTTGTAGACTTTTTGATGATAACCATTTTGACTGGTATGAAGTGATAGCTCATTGTGGTTTTGATTTGTATTTTTATAATATAATAATTAGTGATGTTGAGCATCTTTTCATGTGCCTGTCAGCCATCTTTACATCTTTCTTGGAGAAATGTCTATTTAACCCTTCAGTTCTATTAATTTTTGAGGAACCTCCATAATGTTTTGCATGGTGGCTACAAAACATTCTCGTCAACAGTGTAGAAGGGTTTTAATTTCTCCACATCTTTGCCAATGCTTGCAATCTTTTGTTTGTCTGATAATAGCCAATCTTTTGTTTGTCTGATAAACAGGTATGAGGTGGTATCTCATTGTGGTTTTGTTTTTCATTTCCCTCATGATTAGTGATGTTGAGCACCTTTTCATGTGCCTGTTAGCCATTTGCAAGTCTTCTTTGGAGAAATGTCTATTTAAGTCATTTGCCCATTTTAAAAACCAGATTGTTTTCTTGCTTTTGAGTGGTAGGCATTACTTACATATTTTGGACATTAGTCCCTTATCAGATATATGGCAGGATGGTTAATTTTAGTTGTCACCTTGACTGGGCCAAAGGTGTCCAGATTACATATTATTTCTGGGTGTGTCTGTGAGGATTTTTCTAGATGAGATTAACATTTGAATTGGTCGACTCAATAAATGAGATGATTCTCCCTAATGTTGGTAAGCATACTCCAATCCATCAAGGGCCTGAATAGAACAAAAAGTGGAGCAAGGAGCAATTCACCCCTTTTGTTTCCTGCCTGCCTGTTGAGCTGGGACGGTGGTCTTCTGCCTTTGGACCTGGATGTAGATTTACACCAATGCCTCGCCTGGTTCTCAGGCCTTTGGACTAGGGCTGGAAATACTCCACTGGCTTTCCAGGGTCTCCAGCTTGCAGAGAGCAGACTGTGGGACTTCAGCCTCCATAATCACCTGAGTCAATTCCTCATCATAAATCCCTTTATAGTGTCTCTCATAATCAATTATCTCATAATAAATCTCTCTGGAGAGCCCTAATACATATGGTTTGCAAATATTTTCTCCCATTCCATAGGCTGTGTTTTTATTTGTTGATTGTTTCCTTTGCTGTCCAGAAGATTTTTAGTTTGATGTAGTCTCACTTCTCCATGATATATAGGCTGGTGGAACAGAATAGAGAGCCCATAAATAAACCCAGACATATACAATCAACTGGTCTTCCACAAGGGTATCAAGAATACACAATGGGGAAACATAGTTTCTTCAACAAATATAGTTGGGAAAGCTTGATATTAACATGCAAAAGAATGACAATGGACTCCTATTCCATACATATAAACAATTTCAAAATAAGTTAAAGACTTAAACATAGGAGTAGAAATGGTAAATTTCCTAGAAGAAAACATAGGAGAAAGCTTCTTGACATTAGTCTTGGCAATACATTATTGGTTATGACACCAAAATCAGAAGCAACAAATGCAAGAATAAAAAGGGACTACATCAAACCAGATTTGCCTTTTTATATTTAGAATTGAGTCCTTCACCTTAGGTTAAGTGTGAGAAGGAGGTGGACTGTGGGTGCTGGTACTGAGCCCTGAGTTAGCACCTAGATGTCACATCTGTACAGTAATTTCTGGAGGAATGACAGTAGACAGGTCTGATCCCTGCCTTCAGGGGTATTGAAAAGAGGGAAAAAAATTAAATGAAGATACTGAGTAAAAACCTTTACTTTACCACTTGTCTCAGAGTAACGTTTGTCTGCAACAGTATTCTCCTGAGTCAGAGTTTCTTGATTTTTTCTATTTGTCTTTCCCTTTACACTACATTTGCTATTCTTTGATGATGATTTTTGATTTCATTGTAATCATGCCTTAAATTTCTCCAAATTCTGTTTGAAATGGTAGAAATATAGACACATCCATAGACAGAGAGAGAATGCAGAGAGGTATAAGAGAGAAAGAGGAAACGTGCCTTCACCAAGCTTATACTATAGTCATTTTATATTTAGACTTTATTATAGTCATTTGAGAATATATATTTGAAGAAATAACTTCATTGCAAAGAAAGATGAAATATAAAAAACAGAGAAAAACAATGAAACTTTAACATTTTTCTTTGTTGTGTAGTACTAGAGAAACTGAAATGTATTACTGGAGTGGTTTCCTTTTTGTTTTATATTAAAATTGGACAAAGGGAACCAGGATTGCTATCACTATTTCAATAACTGTAAGACTTCTACTGGTGAGACTGATACTATTTTTTGTTAGTTTCACCTTGCAATATAAATGTTTGGGAGGTCTCCTCCATTAAATTTCAAATGTGTTTAAACAGCTGTGCTTTTAGGAATATATTTACCCTGGCATATATTTTAAGGCAATTTTTATAAAAGAAATAGGTAAAAGGTCAAATAGTTCCCAAGTGGTGGTATTTTTCATCATAGACATTATGTCTACTTTCCCAAAGAAATTATCAAGCAGAGAACTGAATTTGAAATCTTTGAATGATGAAATGCATCCAGTGTCTAGAAAAGTGCTTGAAATGAAGGCTATCCTAGTTCCAAGAGTAAATTCTTGATGGATTCTGTGGCATTTTCTGATAGTAAGAAATGGAAAGGAGAATAGCAATCACAGTGTATGATTTAGCCATCTTTCTCTTTTTCCATCACTCATTTATTTATTTATTTTTATACTTGACTGATTTATTGTCTCATTTTCCTTTGTGTTCATTTTTGTTAATTGAAGTATAGTTGATTTACAACATTGTGTTAATTTACCCCACTGCTTATTTAAAAATCTCCCAACATGCTGCTTTTCTCAAAGTGTTTATTTCAGGAAACACTAACCTTGCAAGATCTTCTAGTGAAAAGTAACAGTGGACTCTGTTTGTGCGTGGTGCATCCGGCTGGGTACCCTGCTCTTCTGTGGACATTTATGATACATACCTGCATAGTACAGTCCATGATGGATACAACTGACCTACTGCCACCATTTGCCAGCCTAGAGGTGATTGATTGGATCCAGTCTATTACAAATGTATTTCCTTAAATGACTGTAGTTTTGGATGTTCTTAAAATCCTTATAAACATTGGCACATCAGCTTTTTCTTTGTAATTGGTCTCTCTTCCGAATTTTAAAATAGAGTCACACATTTGAATGTGTGAAAGCATATCATTTCCTGTTTTTAAGATTCTTAGCTTTATGTCCCCATTTGTTGTGGTGGATACAGGAGAAGTGCTTTTAATTCATCATCGTCAAGTGCTCAGTAATTTGTTTGAGGAGACTGAAGATTTTGAACAACAGACAGGCTTAGTTGAATATGTCTTCTCTAAGTTATGGTAATTCTCTCACTGCAAATTTTAAAACTCTAGTCAGTGAAGCCTTTGCATCAGTATTACCCTCTCCACTTATAGAAGAATCTGATTGAATTGATTCTAGAGAAAAGGGAAGCATTCCTGATTTTCTAATATTTCCATTTTGTGCCTTTTGCTGTTATTCATTTGCTTATTAACCCTATATTTCTGGGTACTTGACCGCATGTCTAATGGATTCCCGTCCTCATATCCCTGCTCCCAGACACTGAGAGGCAAATGTGGTTTAAATGTTGTGATGAGTGGATGCTGTTATTTTCCTCGAGAATGTGGTCTCTACAACAAGGATTTGCTGTTACAGATGTTATTTTCTTCTTTATAAGTTAGATGTAAGGGCCGGAAGGGGAATCAAAACAAAATCTTGTCAGTTCACAGTTGAAAGAGTACTAATATCAATTAGCCCAAACTCAATCCAGAGTTCAACTCAAAACGTTACACGTTTTGACATTCTTCTGTGACTCGGAAACAAGTCCACTCACCTCTGAGTCAAAATATCTATTACTTTATCACCCTTTACATATCTTATATGGTACAAAGGAACGTTTGACATAAATATCTATTTCAATTTTACAATGAAATTAACATGTTGTTTCTGAGTTATTATCTTATTAAACAATTACAATTTTGCTCTTTGTAGGCAGTAGAAAAATGTTTCACAAAATTATATTTCTTTTCTGAATAAAAATCTCTTGCGAGTTTACTAAAGTAAATTTCTTTCAAATTAAAAAGTAAAATTAAGGAGAATAAGACCTTCCTGAAATCCTATGACTAAAATAAACATTAATGTTTTCATTTTTTGGTATAAATATGTTATACAGTTTTAAAAATTAGAATCATATTGTTTTGAAATACATTCTACATTGGCTTCAATGTGAGTACGATTTTCCCCATGGTTTTATATCTCTCTTTAACATGATTTTTAATAGTAGAGTCTTAATATTTAGGGATGTTTTTAAGGAACACATTTATCATATTATAAGAGAAAAGAATGCATATAGTACATTTCTGTCATCTTTTTGGAGATTTTGTCTCTTTTATTTATTTTTATATATTTCTTATCTGTTTATGTATCCCTTTAATTATTGAGTTATTTTATTTTTTCCTTGAAATTTAGAAAGCTTGTGCTCCCATTTAAATTCTTTTATGGGCTACTTTAAAGTCATTTTTCAAAAACAGCTTACTAATATAAGCTAACATCCACAGAGAGACGTGATTTAGCCTATAGCTTCGTATTACCAGGGTTAGAATTAATCTATAACACAGAATAGAAGACAATATATTTACATTTTAATATATGTAAAATATTTTACCTCCTTACATCTCTCATGAATGTTTATTTGTATGAGCTGGGATGATATTACTTATTAATGTTAAATTGTATCTTCTCTCAAGAGTTACTTTTTGTTTGTATTCTGTTTGAAAGCATGCTCAAATCAATTATTTAGTCATTATTTGTTCAGCTTATAATGGTCACTGCTACTTATTTTATATTGTAATTCTATGATTCTTGAGGTGTTTCTTTTAAGGTTGATTCCAATATTTGTAAGCTCAAATATCCTTAGGTCTATCTCTATGAAAGTTATATTGATAGCTTATTTCTCAGGCTTTTGGATATCTGGGAGGGAGCACAATTTGTTGCCTGCATTCAGGTCTTGTCAGTCCCCCCAAAACTCTAAGATGTTGGTCCATGGCCTTCAGTTGCCTCATGTTTTAAGTAATAAAAATGCTAATTTTAGGAAACACTGATAACTATCCATGAAGTAGCTATTACCCATCTCTCCCCACACACTCCTTTCTAGCTCACGACACCTACCACTCACTATCGTAAGGGTTCACTTTTGAGAATCCTCTTCTCCAAGTCATGCCTTCATTGTGATCTCACCAGAACCTTCATGAATGCCATCCTGTATCAGCTAGTCAAGGACACTGCTCCAGGAATTCTGCCCTATTCTTCTGGTGTCAGCATATTTTCTCTCTCTAATGGACTGTTTCTTTTAACTCTCCACTTCCCACCTAATTTCTCTACCGGCTCTTCAAAAGGATTGTCTGTGCTCATCATCTCCGAATTCTCTCTTCCATTTCTCTTCCACTTCTTGCAATATGGCATTCACCACCAACTCTGCCAAAGCCACCAATGTCCATCTTACTGTTACATCCAGCAGTCATGTCTAAATTCTTATCTCACTTGCCCCCATATAATCATTGGATACAGCTGGGGGTTCCCTCCACTTTGCAATCTTTGATGAGGTGGTTTCCAGGACACCACACTACTGATTTTCCCCTCCATCACTCATTTCATCTTTCCCATATATATTGTCTGTATACTTTGCTATGGCCTCATCTCTCTAAATACTTGACATTAGAAAGACTCCAGTGCTCTGTATCACACCAGACTCTTAGATCAAACTATTTAGTTGACACCTCCACTTGGATATCTAATTTGGCATCTCAGTACTGGAAGAAATTTCTTGATTTATCTCCTCCAAATCTATACCTCTACCCCCATATTTTTCCTTTTCTCAGTTAGTAGCAACACCATTTTTCCTGTTGATTGGGTCCAAAATCTTGCAATCATTTTATTCTTTTTTTCATACTCCAAACAGAATCCATCAGCAAATCATCTACCTTCAAAGCGTGTCCAGAATTTGGCCATTTCTCCCACCATCCCTATGACCCTGTTGCAATCCACCATAATATCTGAACGGAGATCTTGTGGTAATCTCCTAGCTCTCCCTACTTCTGACCTTGCTCTCTGTCTCGATTCCAGTCTATTCTCAGCATAGCAACCATTTAGTGTGCCCAAGAAATGCCACCACTCTCCTTCAAACTTCCAGTGTCTCCGCACCTCACCCCTTATAATGCACAAAGGCTTTGCAGAGGCCTCAGTGACACCAGACTGTCTGGCCGCTGGTCACCTCTGGCATTGTGTCTCCTCCTGAGATCCCCCTGCTCACCGCCTGCAACCACATGGCTTCCTTGCCAGTTTTTGGAATACATACCTACTGTTACAAAGCTCTTCCCCCTGGGATGGCCTCCCCCAGATACATCTTGCTTCTCCCCAGCTCCTCCCCAAACCCTCTCTATTCTTTCTTCAATGTCACCCTCCCAGGGAGGCCTTCATTAAGACCATTTTAAATTTTGCAACTTCTACTCCTGAGATTTCTTAGTCTTTTTCTCTGCTTTATTTTTCTCCCCAGCATTTGTTAAGTTGTTAATTATCTGTGCCCCCTATCTCCTCCCACCCCATCAAAATGAAAACTCTATGAGGATGAGACTTTAGTCTCTTGTATTCTTTTTTTTTTTTGAAGATGTTGGGGGTAGGAGTTTATTAATTAATTAATTAATTAATTTTTGCTGTGTTGGGTCTTCATTTCTGTGTGAGGGCTTTCCCTAGTTGCAGTGAGCAGGGACCACTCTTCATCGAGGTGTGCGGGCCTCTCACTATCGCGGCCTCTCTCGTTGCAGAGCACAGGCTCCAGACGCGCAGGCTCAGTAGTTGTGGCTCACGGGCTTAGTTGCTCCATGGCATGTGGGATCCTCCCAGACCAGGGCTCAAACGCGTGTCCCCTGCATTAGCAGGCAAATTCTCAACCACTGCACCACCAGGGAAGCCCACTTGTTTTCTTATTATATTGCCAGAGACTAAGATCAATAACTGGCATATGGCACTTTACAAAATTTTCAAACAAATTAGAGATATTGTCTCACAATATACTATGGAAAATTGGTCTAGCAATGTGACAAATATAAAGTTGCATGAACATCTTTCAAAGCTGTCAGTGCATTGCTGCATGTATATACAAACCCATTTGGACATAACAGCAGAAATATAAATTAGAGTTATTCTGTGAATGTGAAACCACATAAAACTCTGGCTATTCTCTTTTTTCTCTTCCTCTCCCAGCCCTCACTTTGTGATGGACACAGACACACCTTCTTTCTCTTGGAATCTGGCTGGAGGCTGCCTATGCCCAGGTTCAATGGACTCAACTTGATCAATGTCTCTTCCTTACATTTATGTTTCATAATTTATAGTTTCTTAATTTTTTGAAAGCCTGAAGTGAACATTGTTTTTTGTGTGGTCATCCTTCCAAGAACAATGCTCTTCCTATTTATCACGAGTATGACCTTTTACTCCCTGCATACCCAGGGTATCTCTGTCCACTCTCACCACCTCCCAACTTTGCTGAAAGAGGAGTGGTCTGTTCAGCTCCATGCTTGTGCCCAGATGGGGAGGGAGGGGTCTCATTATTCTCCCGGTTGTCAGATCCCTCCTTTTCCATTAGGAGTTTAGATCTGGTGGTGTGTGAGGCTCCTGTTCAAATTCCAGCTGTTTTTCATTTCCTTCATGTGGAAGCTGGGCCAAGGAGAGAGCTTCTCTCCTGCTGTACAAGAAGGTAAGAAATTCATTATTTGAGAATCTGGAAAATATCCTTCTTTCTTTCCATATAGAAAAAAGTGAATGCATAACTATTGTCCTTAGATTGCAAAACTTATTAGTAAACTAATTTATCATAGATTCCCTCCTAACCCTTGAATATAAAGCTCTACAAGATATGTATTTCCACCTCTGGAGGTGTTCAGTGCACTGGGATTTCAGTTTGTAGAGCTGATGCACATGCATGAGTGTTTAAGCTGACAAGATGATCCTAATCCTGAGCGGGGGAGTGGGGGGGGCAGCTCTCGGGGGCTGGTTGACTTAACGGGAAATGCTGTCTCTTTCTGAGATTTGAGAGAGGAGATACAGACATGAATCAAATTATAATTCTTCCCACCAATGGCCTTGTTCTCCCCCAGTTAGAAAAGTGAGAGTTTACCAGTGTAACCTGCAAATTATAAAGAGTTCCATTTCAGCTTCATATATATTGGAATTTATAGAAATTCCTTGTAGAGTCTAGCAATAGTTTCAGGGTTGTTATGAGAAACATTTTAGGCCAATTTAGAACTTTTTATAACTGGAATGAGACAGATTGGGGTATGGATCTCAATTCTTCAAACTTCTAGCCACATGATGTATGCAGAATTCCATGCATAGGTTCTCATATCTGTAAAATAAGAAACTATCTTGTAAAGTTCAAAATTGATTGAAATAATGTTCATAAATAACTTATCAGAGGTGATACACGGCATACTTGAAATGTGTGCTGGTGATTTATTGGAAAATTATTCATGCTCATAATTGCTATTTTGGTGAAATTGAGGCAACTGAGTATTAAATTCCTATCTGGATACTGTCATACACTGAGCACCTTTTTATTATTTTGTTAATTTGTTTTTCAGAAATGTTTGAAATGGAGTTGATCAGTGGGGTGACTATAGATTTGGTGTCATTGTTGGAATATTAACTCCAGCATTTTTCTATTCCAGCAGAAATGTGTGGTTACCTAGACAAGAAAAAAGGGAAGAATCGATCCAACTTGCAATATCTTCCATTTCATTGGAGAAAACAAAATTAGAATCAGTGTGTTCAGTCAAGGGTGAACCAATAATTCAGTCCCTGAATCAGAAATTGTGCCACAATTTAAAGCATAAATTATGTCTCTTCTAAAATCAATTGAATAAACATGGACTGTTTTATAATATCAAATATATATTAGGTTTTCTTACATAACAAACTTTTCCTCAGCAAGAGATAATAATTAAACTATCTTTTTCTATCATTAAGCAAGCCATATACAGCATCCCTTTAGCTGGTGAAAAACAATGATAGGTTTTTAGCTCTTAGGGGATGCTTTAAGGGTATCACCCCAATGTGAGATAAAAAATTAAAAAGAAAAACACAGACACAAGAAAATGTGCTATAGTATTCCTTGAGTTATACCCCAAAGCAAAGTTACTAGAATCATGATCTGTATGTCTCTTTATATTAACCCTCGTTGGAATATTTCTGAGAAGCCACAGTAGAAAAACACTTGAGATATGAGTACATTTTAAAAGGCAAATTCAAAACTTGGTGTGGCTGGTCCATGGGACTTAATTCTCTGGAAGACAAGATTAAAATGGGACTTTGTGTGCATTAGGAAAGGGGGAAGTTGGGCTCACCCATCCCATGGCCCTGGGCCTAGGCTGAGTGTTTGCATGGCTGTTGTAATTCCAGCAAGGTGCAAAAGTAAACCTCAGGCCTTGTGGGTCTAGTTTCAGATAGCTCATCAATATTTCTGTGCATGAATATTAGAAAGTGATTAACAACTCTCTGTGATTTCATCTCAAGATTGTTATTTTCTCTCCTCTCAGGGACAAAGTCCAGGCAGCTGTACCCTGTTATTTTATGAAGCTGTAGTAGAGTATCTGGAGATTCTGCCATCTTCATCTGTTCCATTTCAGTGAAATAATAAGTGCATAGGGGAAAATTTCAAAAAAGAAAGAAAGAAAAATTACACTACAATCTAAGATCTATGACACTAAGTGAAATCTCTCTTCCTCAAACCTTTGATTTATAAATAGTGACAGCTGGTGGAGATGAAGATTTTGTACACACACGTAGATGTGTGCACACATACCCACACTCATATTTTGTCCTTGTACATAGACACACATACATACACATAGACACATCTGTCTGTACACATCATTTGTTTCACTTCATATAATTTTTAATTTGTGTGTTGTGATGTAGTGAAGTATATTTAGAGAGTTAAAACTATGAATATATAGGCAAAATGTCACGAACCATCTTCCTAATACATAGTTGATTTAAAGGGTCCAAAAATGAAGAAACGTGTTCCAAGACGGTGATCTCATAGGCTAAGGAGACATTGTGGTGCTTATTTTAGTAGAAATTGTGGCCCTATGCAGGAAAACTCAAACTATTTGGAATATTCCCACTTGGGAAAGGACATTTTATATGAGTGTGAAGTAAGATTTTCGATTGCCAAAACTTTAAAATTAGTTTAATGCGATTTCACAGAACTTTCGGAGAAGCTGACAGCCATCTCCTCCAGGCTCTGTCTCCTTGTGCATATTCATGCCTACTATTACCCATGTTCCACAGACCTTTAGCTCTATTCTCCTTACTTTTCCAGTTATATTTTATTGTTTAGGAAGGAAAACATGGAGAACAGATGCTCAGAAGAAGAGAGGGGTCAGGAGACCATGGGGCAGCTGATGAGGAAAATGCCTCCATGATCTTTGCAGTTTTAAACTGTTCTCCAGGCCCCTTGGATGCATGATCTATTTGAAGAAACTGCTTTAGGTGTTTTGATCCAATTACCACAGAATAACAGATAAAGAAACAGGTTAGGCAGTTCATCCAAAGTGCATTTGCCTCTGTATCTTTTTCTTTATCCAGATTTCTTTACTTCTAGAGGACTAGGTGAGACAGACATAGGAGGGATTTTTTAATTCTAACACCCTTTATTTTTACAATTTTTCAGCAACATTTAGTTCTGAAAAAATTTCAGACATATAAAGATTTGAAGAAAAGAGTAAACTGATCATCTGTACCCATCTGGTTTCAACAGTTGTGGACATTTTGCAACAATTTCTCTGTATGTGTATTTCTATCAACCTACCTCTACCTATATGTCTGTCTGCCCTTAGCTGAATGTTTCTAAATCAAAAAAAAAATTACATATCCAATTAGATTTCTTGAATCTCATTTATTCTATAATAGTCACCCTATTGTTTTAATTTCAAGGTATTGAATGTGGAGAATATTGAATGTGTCCACCACCCCCATGCTGGACTTGTCAGAGTGATGCCTCATGGCGACACTGACCTTGCTCCTACATTACCTGATTTCCTGTATCAGCTAAGTAATCACTGTGCTGTACACCTGAAACTAACATAATATTGTAAATCAACTAACTGTAATTTAAAAAAAAGTAGGATGGGGAAGAGACAGCGATCAAAACCATTCTGTAAACTAGACTACCATCAATGGTAGAATATGCTGTTAAGGGCTAGAAACTGAATACCGAAGTAATTTTTAATTTGTGTTCTACCTTATTTTTTTTATTTTTCAATTCAAATTTTTATTAATTTAATTTTATTATTTAATTTTATTTTTTTAACATCTTTACTGGAGTATAATTGCTTTACAATGTTCTGTTAGTTTCTGATGTATAACAAAGTGAATCAGCTATACATATACATATATCCCCATATCTCCCCCCCCCTTGTGTCTCCCTCCCACACTCCCTATCTCACCCCTCTATGTGGTCACAAAGCATGGAGCTGATCTCCCTGTGCTATGAAGAAGCTTCCCACTAGCTATGTATTTTACATTTGGTAGTGTATATATGTCAATGCTACTCTCTCACTACACACCAGCTTACCTTCCCCCTCCCCACATGTCCTCAAGTCCATTCTCTACGTCTGCATCTTTATTCCTGTCCTGCCCATTTTTTTTTTTAGATTCCATATATATGTGTTAGCATGTGGTAATTGTTTTACTCTTTCTGACTTCACTCTGTATGACAGAATCTAGGTCCATCCACATCACTACAAATAACTCAGTTTTGTTACTTTTAATGGCTGAGTAATATTCCACTGTATATATGTGCCACATCTTCTTTATCCATTCATCTGTCGATGAACACTTAGGTTGATTTCCTGGCTTGGCTATTGTAAACAGTGTTGCAATGAACACTGTGGTACACGACTCTTTTGGAATTATGGTTTTCTCTGGGTATATGCCCAGTAGTGCGATTGCTGGGTCATATGGTAGTTGTATTTTTATTTTTTAAGGAACCTCCATACTGTCATCCATAGTGACTGTATCAATTTACGTTCCCACCAAGAGGGCAAGAGGGTTTCCTTTTCTCCACACCCTCTCCAGCATTTTTTGTTTATACATTTTTCTAAACATCTTTATTGGAGTATAATTGCTTTACAGTGGTGTGTTAGTTGCTGCTATATCAAAAAGTGTATCAGCTATAGGTATACATATATCCTCATATACCACCCTCTCCTACCCTCCCTATCCCACACCTCTAGGTGGTCACAAAGCACCAAGCTGATCTCCCTGTGCTATGCAGCTGCTTCCCTCTAGCTATCTATTTTACATTTGGTAGTGTATATATGTCCATGTCACTCTCTCACTTCGTCTCAGCTTACCTTTCCCTGCCGTGTGTCATCAGGTCCATTCTCTATGTCTGCATATTTATTCCAGTCCTACCCCTAGTTCCTTCAGAACAATTTTTCTTTATTCCATATATATGTGTTAGCATACAGTATTTATTTTTCTCTTTCTGACTTACTTCACTCTGTATGACAGACTCTAGGTCCATCCACCTCACTACAAATAACTCAATTTCGTTTCTCTTTATGGCTGAGTGATATTCCATTGTATATATGTGCCACATCTTTATCCATTCATCTGTTGATGGACACTTAGATTGCTTCCATGTCCTGGTTATTGTAAATAGTGCTGCAATTAACATTGTGTTACATGATTATTTTGAATTATGGTTTTCTCAGGGTATATGCCCAGTAATGGGATTGCTGGGCAGTATGGTAGTTGTATTTTTGTTTTTTTAAGGAACCTCCATACTGTTTTCCAACTGGCTGTATCAATTTACACTCCCACAAACAGTGCAAGAGGGTTCCCTTTTCTCCACACCTTCTCCAGCATTTATTGTTTGTAGACTTTTTGACGATGGCCATTCTGACTGGTGTGAGGTGATACCTCATCGTAGGTTTGATTATCATTTCTCTAATGATTAGTGATGTTGAGCATATTTTCATGTGTTTGTTGGCAATCTGTATATCTTCTTTGGAAAAATGTCTGTTTAGGTCTTCTGCCCATTGTTGGATCGGGTTTTTTTTTATTGAGCTGCATGAGCTGCTTGTATATTTTGGAGATTAATCCTTTGTCCTTTGATTCATTTGCAAATATTTTCTCCCATCCTGAGGGCTGTCTTTTCGTCTTGTTTACGGTTTCCTTTGTTGTGCAAAAGCTTTTAAGTTTTATTAGGTCCCATTTTTTAATTTTTGTTTTTATGTCCCTTTCTCTAGGAGGTGGGTCAAAAAAGATCTTGCTGTGATTTATGTCATAGAGTGTTCTGCTTATGTTTTTCTGTAAGAGTTTTATAGTGTCTGGCCTTACATTTAGGTCTTTAATCCAATTTGAGTTTATTTTTGTATACAGTGGTAGGGAGTGTTCTAATTTCATTCTTTTACATGTAACTGTCCAGTTTTCCCAGCACAACTGATTGGAGAGGCTATCTTTTCGCCATTGTATATTCTTGCCAGCTTTATCAAAGATAAGGTGACCATAAGGGCATGAGTTTATCTCTGGGCTTTCTATCCTGTTCCATTGATCTATCTTTCTGTTTTTGTGCCAGTAGCACACTGTTTTGATTACTGTAGCGTTGTAGTATAGTCTGAAGTCAGGGAGCCTGATTCCTCCAGCTCCATTTTTCTTTCTCAAGATTGCTTTAGCTATTCAGGGTCTTTTGTGTTTCCATACAAATTGTGAAATATTTTGTTCTAGTTCTGTGAAAAATGCCATTGGTAGTTTGACAGGGATTGAATTGAATCGGTAGATTACTTTGTGTAGTATAGGCATTTTCACAATGTTGATACTTCCAATCCAAGAACATGGTATATCTCTCCCTCTGTTTGCATCATCGTTAATTTCTTTCATCAGTATCATAGTTTTCTGCATACAGGTCTTTTGTCTCCTTAGGTAGGTTTATTCCTAGGCATTTTATTATTTTTGTTGCAGTGATAAATGTGAGTGTTTTCTTTATTTCTCTTTCAGATATTTCACCAGTAGTATATAGGAATGCAAGAGATTTCTGTGCATTAATTTTTTATCCTGCTACTTTATCAACTTCATTGATTAACCCTAGTAGTTTTCTGGTAGCGTCTTTAGGATTCTCTATGTATAGTATCATGTTACCTGCAAACAGTAACTGTTGTACTTCTTCTTTTCCAATTTGGATTGCTTTTATTTCTTTTTCTTCTCTGTTTGCTGTGGCTAAAACTTCCAAAACTATGTTGAATAATAATGGTGAGAGTGGGCAACCATATCTTGTTCCTGATCTTAGAGGATATCATTTCAATTTTCATCATTGAGAATGATGTTGGCTGTGGGTTTGTCATTATGGCCTTTATTATGTTCAGATAAGTTCCTTCTATGCCCACCTTCTGGAGAGTTTTTATCATAGATGGGTGTTCAGTTTTGTCAAAAATTTTTTCTGCACCTATTGAGATCATATGGTTTTTATCTTTCAGATTGTTAACATGGTGTATCACATTGATTGATTTGCATATATTAAAGAATCCTTCTATTCCTGGTATAAAACCCACTTGATCATGGTTTATGATCCTTTTAAGGTATTGTTGGATTCAGTTTGCTAGTATTTTGTTGAGGATTTTTGCATCTATGTTCATGCATGATATTAGCCTGTAATTTTCCTTTTTTGTGACACCTTTGTCTGGTTTTCGTATCAGGGTGATGGTGGCCTTGTAGAATGAATTTGGGAGTGTTCCTTCCTCTGCTATATTTTGGAAGAGTTTGAGAAGGATAGGTATTAGCTTTCCTCTAAATGTTTGATAGAATTCATCTGTGAATCCATCTGTTCCTGGGTTTTTGTTTTTTGGAAGATTTTTAATCACAGTTTCAATTTGTGTGCTTGTGATTGGTCTATTCATATTTTCTATTTCTTCCTTGTTGTCTCAGAAGGTTGTGCTTTTCTAAGAACTTATCCATTTCTTCCAGATTGTCCATTTTATTGGCAGAGTGTTGCTTAGAGTAATCTCTCATGATCCTTTGTATTTCTGCAGTGCCAGTTGTTACTTCTCCTTTTCCATTTCTAATTCTATTGATTTGAGTCTTCTCCCTTTTTTTCTTGATGAGTCTGGCTAATAGTTTATCCACCTTGTTTATCTTCTCAAAGAACCAGCTTTTAGTTTTATTAATCTTTGTTATTGTTTATTCATTTCTTTTTCATTTCTTTCTGATCTGATCTTTATGATTTCTTTTCTTCTGCTAACTTTGGGTTTTTTTGTTGTTGTTCTTCTTTCTCTATTTGCTTTAGGTTTAGATTGTTTATGTGAGATGTTTCTTCTTTTTTTTTTTTTTGTGGTATGCGGGTCTCTGACTGCTGTGGCCTCTCCCGTTGCAGAACACAAGCTCTGGATGCGCAGGCTCAGCGGCCATGGCTCACGGGCCCAGCCACTCCACGGCATGTGGGATCTTCCTGGACCGGGGCACGAACCTGTGTCCCCTGCATCGGCAGGTGGACTCTCAACCACTGCGTGACCAGGGAAGCCCTTCTTTCTTGAGGTAGGATTGTATTGCTATAAACTTCCCTCTTGCAACTGTCTTTGCTGCATCCCACAGGTTTTGTTTCATTATATTTTCATTGTCATTTTTTTCTAGGTATTTTTTGGATTTCCTCTTTGAATTCTTCACTGATCTCTTGATTATTTAGTAGTGTATTGTGTAGCCTCTATGTGTTTGTATTTTTAACGTTTTTTTCCTGTAATTGATATCTAGTCTCATAGAGTTGTGGTTGGAAAAGATACTAGATACAATGTCAATTTTCTTAAATTTACCAAGGCTTGATTTGTGAACCAAGATATGATATATTCTTTAGAATGTTCCATGAGCACTTGAGAAGAAAGTGTATTCTATTGATTTTGGATGGAATGTCCTATAAATATCAAGTCCATCTTGTTTAGTATCATTTGAAGCTTGTGTTTCCTTATTTATTTTCATTTTGTATGATCTACCCATTGGTGAAAGTAGGGTGTTAAAGTTCCCTACTATGATTGTGTTACTGTTGATTTCCCCTTTCACGGCTGTTAGCACTTGCCTTATGTACTGAGGTGTTCCTATGTTGGGGGCATAAATATTTACAGTTTCTATATCTTCTTCTTGGATTGATCCATTGATCATTATGTAATATCCATGTTTGTCTCTTGTAATAGTCTTTATTTTAAAGTCTATTTTGTCTGATATGAAATTGCTACTCCAGCTCTCTTTTGATTTCCATTTACATAGAATATCTTTTTCCAACCCCCCCACTATCAGTCTGTATGTGTCCCTAGGTCTGAAGTGGGTCTCTTATAGACAATATATTTATGTGTCTTGTTTTTGTAGCCATTCAACCAGTCTGTATCTTTTGGTTGGAGCATTTAATCCATTTACATTTAAGGCAGTTATTGATATGTATGTTCCTATTACCATTTTCTTAATTGTTTTTGGTTTCTTTTTGTAGGTCTTTTCCTTGTCTTGTGTTTCCTGCCTAGAGAATTTCCTTTAACATTTGTTGTAAAGCTGGTTTTGTGGTGCTGAATTCTCTTAGCTCTTGCTTTCTGTAAAGATTTTAATTTTTCCATCAAATCTGAATGATATCCTTGCTGGGTAGAGTAATCTTGGTTGTAGGTTTTTCCCATTCATCACTTTAAATTTGTCCTGCCACTCCCTTATGGCTTGCAAAGTTTCTGGTGAAAGTTCAGCTGTTAACCTTTTGGGGATTCCCTTGTATGTTATTTGTTGCTTTTTCCTTCCTGCTTTTAATATATTTTTTTTGTATTTAATTTTTGGTAGTTTGAGTAATATGTGTCTTGACGTGTTTCTCCTTGGATTTATCCTGTATGGGACTCTCTGTTCTTCCTGGACTTGATTGACTATTGCCTTTCCCATATTAAGGAAATTTTCAACTATAATCACTTCAAATATTTTCCCAGACCCTTTCTTTTTCTCTCCTTCTTCTGGGACCCCTATAATTTGAACATTGGTGTGTTTAATGTTGTCCTACAGGTCTCTGAGATTGTCCCCAATTGTTTTCATTCTTTTTTCTTTATTCTGCTCTGAAGTATTTATTTCTACTATTTTATCTGCCAGGTCACTTATCCATTTCTGCCTCAGTTATTCTGCTATTGATTCCTTCTAGAGATTTTTAAATTTCATTTACTGTGAGGTTCATCATTGTTTGTTTGCTCTTTCGTTCTTTTAGGTCCTTGTTAAATGTTTCTTTTATTTTCTCCATTCTATTTCCAAGATTTTGGATCCTCTTTATTATCATTCCTCTGAATTCTTTTTCAGGTAGACTGACTATTTCCTCTTCATTTGTTTGGTCTGGTGGGATTTTACCTTGATCCTTCATCTGTTGCATATTTCTGTGTCTTCTCATTTTGTTTAACTTGCTGTGTTTGGGGTCTCTTTTTCCTAGGCTACAGGTTTGTAGTTCACATTGTTTTTGTTGTCTGCCTCCAGTTGGTGAGGTTTGTTCAGTGGCTTTTGTAGGCCTTCTGGTGAGGGAACTGGTGCCTGTGTTCTGGTGGGTTGGCCTGGATCTTGTCTTTCTGGTGGGCAGGGCCACGTCTGGTGTTGTGTTTTGGGGTGTGTGTGAACTTAGTATGATTTTAGGCAGCCTCTCTGCTAATGGGTGGGTTTGTGTTCCTGTCTTGCTAGTTGTTTGACATGGAACGTCCAGCACTGGAACTTGCTGGCCATTGGGTTGAGCTGGGTCTTAATGTTGAGATGGAGATCTCTGGGATTGCCCTCTGTGATTGATATTACATGGGGCCTGGAAGTCTCTGGTGGGCCAATGTCCTGAACTCGGCTCTCCTACCTCAGAGGCTCAGCCCTGACACCCAGCCAGAGCACTAAGACCCTGTCAGCCACATGTCTCAGAATAAAAAGGAGAAAACAAGAAAGAAAAACATAAATAAAATAATAAATAAATAAATAATAATTAAAAAAAAGAAGAGAACATCCAAACCAATAAATCCACCAACCATAACAAGCACTAAAAACTAATCTAAGATAAACATAAAAACCAGAAACAAATCAGTCACAGACAGCAAACCCCAAGTCTACAGTTTCTCCCAATGTACATGGCCTCAATTTTGGGATAATTCATTGTCTATTCAGGTATTCCACAGATGCAGGGTACATCTAGTTGATTGTGGAGATTTAATCTGCTGCTCCTGAGGCTGCACAGAAAGATTTCCCTTTCTTGTCTTTTTTCGCACAGCTCCTGGGGTTCAACCTTGATTTTGGCCCCACCTCTGCATGTAAGTCACCTCAGGTATCTGTTCAGCCCAGACAGGACAGGATTAAAGCAGTGGCTGATTAGGGGACTCTTGCTCATTCAGGTTGTGGGGAGGGAGGGGTAACGTAGTTATAATTGGAATTCTGGGTGCTCCTGCAGTGGCAGAGGCCATAGTGACATTGAAACAGCCTGAGGTGCATGTTGTGTTCTCCCAGGAAACTTGTCCCTGGATCATGGGACCTTGGCAGTGGCAGGCTGCACAGCCTCCTGGGGAGGTGTTGATAGTGACCTGTGCTTGCACACAGGATTCTTGGTGGCTGCAGCAGCAGCATTAGCATTTCTTGCCTGTCTTGGGTGTCCGAGCTGATAGCTGCAGCTCATGCCCATTTCTGGAGCTCCCTTAGGTGGTGCTCTGCCTTCTGTGGTCATACAGGGAAGGAATCCCCTCTCCTCATGCACCCCAAAACAATGGTCTCTTTCTTCTTAGACAGGTTCAGACATTTTCCACAGACTCCCTCTCAGTTAGCTGTGCCACACTGGCCCCCTTCAGGCTGTGTTTATACAGCCAACCCCAGTCCTCTCGCTGGGGTCTGACCTCTGAAGCCAGAGCCTCATCTCTCAGCCCCCACCTGCCCCGGTGGGTGAGCAGACAAGTCTCTCAGGCTGGTGAGTGCTGGTCGGCACTGATTCTTTGTGCAGGAATCTCTCTGCTTTTTCCTCTGCACCCTTGTGGCTGTGCTTGCCTCCATGGCTCTGAAGCTTCCCCCTGCCACCCACCCTCCATCTCCACCAGTGAAGGGACTTCCTAGTGTGTGGAAGCTTTTCCTCCTTCACAGCTCCCTCCCAGAGGTAAAGGTCCTGTCCTTATTCTTTTGTCTCTGTTTTTTCTTTTTACTTTTGTCCTACCCAGGTACATGGGGAGTTTCTTGCCTTTTGGGAAGTCTGAGGTCTTCTTCCAGCATTCAGTAGGTGTTCTGTAGGAGTTTTTCCACTTGTAGATGTGGTTTTGACATATTTGTGGGGAGGAAGGTGATCTCCATGTCTTACTCCTCCACCATCTTGCAGGTTCTCCCTACCTTATTTTTTAAAAAAGATTTAAAGTAGCTTACTGAAATATATCTTAGTCAAAGGAGAAATTTAGATACAGAACAAACTCAGAACAAGGGAATATTAGATTCTCTGAATATTCTCTGAATATTAGATTCTCTGAAAACAGAGAATAAGATTAGGCTAAAAAGTAAATTAAATTAAATTAAGAAGATGGAAGGAACATAAGGAGAAAACATTTAAATAAATCATCACTAGTTACGGCATACATATGTTTTTCTCAATAGAAAAATTATTCCCTAGATGTAAATTAAGTACCATTGAAAAATACATGTATTGTAGTAAGTTATGCTTTCAGTATTTGGTGATTTCTCTTAAAATGATGAAAAGCAGAATTGTGTCATTACAGAAGATGCACTTTTTTTTTTTTGAAGATACACTTTTGAGTGGGGCAAATCTCCACTCCCATATCCCTTCCACTCACATGGTACATGAGAAGGTACCTAACCTATGCAACACTTAGTTTGTATGATTCAAACATTTTATGATTTTTTGGAGGCTAGATAACCTTCCTGTGAAAGTACATAGCAGAGTACCTGGCCCAAAATGAATATTCAGGTTAGCATTCAACTGATATGTTTGTATTCTACATACAATCTTAGAAGAATGGGTGATACCACATTTTATGGCATAGATAAAGTTCATTGTGTGAAATATATCAAAAGGTCAAAGGAAAATCTAGGTGTTAGTTATAGTTATAAATTTTGAAGCAACTGTTGTGTTCCATAAACATTTGGAATTATTTACGTTGCCCCTTCCAAATTCAATTTTTATATTATTGTGATTGATGCTGTTCCTGTTTTCTCATTAAGGGGTTTTTAGAACAACTCTCCCCAGACTGATAGGCCATGAAATACAGTACTCATTTTCTCTAATGCACCGTTTATGGTCTGAATATTCCTTGTGTATTTCATCGTGATGGAGAGCTACTGGAACAGGAAAGTCTCTCAAAGTGTCTTGGTGAGGCTGAGAATCTAAGAACGTGACTGCCTCATGTGCCTTTACAGCTACCCAGACCTGAGGTTGCATTTCAGGCAGCCCAGTGAAATTTGTGATGGGGGCTTGCTGCTTCCTTGTCCATGTTTTCCACCAAATAGAAGTCAGTTATCCACTTGTTTCTTTTGCCCCAGGATTGGCAGAATTTCACAGATAAGGGCATGTATCTCTTCACGGGTGTTGTCATGACAAATACAGTTTATTGGTGGCCACTTCTGCATTTTATTTTCCACAGCTGATCAAACAGATTGCCTTTCGAGATGAAATCATGGCTCATGGCAGAGTAAAACTATGGCAGGGAGAAATGAATGGGCTGAAAAAAACTTAAAGAAAATTGATGGGATGTAGGATGTACAGAAATTGCTAGTGAAAAGTCAGAGACCCCTAGAGAATTAAATATAAAAATCAAAATGCCGATAACTGAAGGCTTGTTTTAAACAAAGAATCATCCCTTTTAGTAACTGCTCTTCTAATAGCATGCATTAGGTTTCAATTTAGCATTTCAAAATTATCAGTTAGTGTCTCAAAGGTTTCAGAAAGTCAGCATCATTTGAGAGCAATACCTGACAATTGTTTAAGTTTACTCTTGAATTTGGCATGTTATGGGGTGACTCACCAAACAATTCCCTCCTGAAAAAGTTACTTAGAGAAGAATCAGTTGACTTGTAAAGTAGAACTGTATTGTGTGCTCCAAACATGGCACCTGTGATCCTTCTTGCTTTCTAACTATCCTTTGAGAAAATGGGAAACAAAAGGAAGCACGATGCTAATTTAAAGCAGAGGAAGAAAGAATGAATGATTCAGGCATTTTCTTGTACATTCATCACTGTGTGGGCAGCCTGATGGGGAGTCCCATGGGAGGGACCATTTACACAGGGAGATTTATTGGGCCAGGCACAGCTGCATGTGTAGTAGCTAATGAAGATGCTAAGAAGAAGGAATTAACTTCAGGATCAGAGAGGAGAGCTCATTTCAGATAAGGAACCAAGTTCCATTAAATGAAGAAAATGAAAAATAGAGTATGAATGCTATTGCAACTTCTTCAAAAATTTGGGCTGATGATATTTGGAATTTAAGTCAATTAAGAGCACAAGATGTAGTGTGGCTGTAATTAACCAAAAGTTTAAAAGTGCCACGTATAGAATGTTTCAAAGGGCCCAGTCAGCAGGTTGCTGGTGGTGAACAGGGCATGCATCTCGGATGGGAAGTACTTGGATGCTGAGTGAAGCCAGGCGCAGGTGTAAGGAGCAGAAGTGATACCCACGTCATCTGCCAGCCAGGGTATTACCTGACTCCAGCTTCTGTTTTCAGAGGCAATGACTATGGAGAACATTAAAAGAAAAAAATAATATGGTAGTTTAAAAATGTTTCCCTCATATTCTGCAGAGCTTTGAATAGGGATGTGTGTGTGTGTGTGTGTGTGTGTGTGTGTGTGTGTGTGTGTGTGTGTTTCTCCATATGAATGGGATAATAATTCTCAGTGACTGCTTAGGACGTATCTTTTGAAATTCACCTCTGAAGCATTATTTTTAGTGATGGCTGCAAGATAATGATCCTGACCTTTCAAACTACTCTTTATTCAGCTAATTTTTCTTTATTTTTCAAACTTGGGAGTTTGACAGGTTATGTCACAGATAACATTCTTGGGTGCTACTTTTTTTTTTTTTTTACATCTTTATTGGAGTATAATTGCTTTACAATGGTGTGTTGGTTTCTGCTTTATAACAAAGTGAATCAGTTATACATACACATATGTTCCCATATCTCTTCCCTCTTGCATCTCCCTCCCTCCCACCCTCCCTATCCCACCCCTCCAGGCGGTCACAAAGCACCGAGCTGATCTCCCTGTGCTAAGGGCTGCTTCCCACTAGCTATCTACCTTATGTTTGGTAGTGTATATATGTCCATACCTCTCTCTCCCTTTGTCACAGCTCACCCTTCCCCCTCCCCATATCCTCAAGTCCATTCTCTAGTAGGTCTGTATCTTTATTCCTGTCTTACCCCAAGGTTCTTCATGACATTTTTTTCCCCCTTAAATTCCATATATATGTGTTAGCATATGGTATTTGTCTTTCTCTTTCTGACTTACTTCAGTCTGTATGACAGACTCTAGGTCTATCCACCTCATTACAAATAGCTCAATTTCGTTTCTTTTTATGGCTGAGTAATATTCCATTGTGTATATGTGCCACTGTTTTATATTTAAGGTAATTTCTCTATGGTGAGATCTTTAATTAAATCATTCAGGAAGTAGTCATTGAGGGCTCACCTTCTGAGTTGCTTCCTCCCAGTTAAGTGCATTTAAGCCTAGGTTCATGGGAGTTGAAGGAGCCTTAGGGAGTGAGGCATGCTGACTCCTCCACCATCTCTAGACTGTGGTGGGGATGAGCCCCTCCACTCGCAAAGACTAAGGGGAAATAATTTTCCTGAACTAGCTTTCAATTCATGTCTGTGTTGGCAAAATAATGTAAGCTCCTGGGAGAATTCTTCCATTGAATTATTTCTTAGGAGTTGGATTAATGGGTCAAAGATTATAATTTCCTCTTAGCTCTTGAAACGTATTCCCATTATGTTTTCCAAAATTGTACCAATCTGCAATGTTACAGGGAGGAATTAGTGTGATTCTGCATGTCTCATTTTGGATTAGAGCCTAACATGTACTTAGATTTATGTTAATTTAATATGTGTAAAATTGAATTTCACTGTTGCTTAAATTTCGATGCTTTCATTACAAATGTTTCTGGATATTTTCCATATGTTTCTTTATTGGGTCTATTTCCTAATTTTTGATGGTTCCACTCATGATAATCACCCATCTATCTATTGGAGTGTTGCTAATTTTCTTACAATTTTAGAACCATTACAATTCTTGTGAAAAGGATACATACTAATTGCAAAAACAATAAATATGTGTAGAGAAGCATAAAGAAAAGGGGCGATGAAATCATTGTACAGTGGCCTGGTTCTGCCCATGAGGGGAATGAGAACACAGATTAGTCTGCTTCCTCTCTATTAGTCCTCATCTAAGAGAGAAGAACATGAATAAGGTAGATGATTGAGAAGTCCTACATTCTAGATAATTGCTATTATGTCTTTGGTGACCATTTGTGTTATATATTTAGCAAATCATTGTCCATTTTCTTTTCACCTTGTTTATGTGTAGTTGGCTTTTTCTATACAAAAGTCACTTTTTCTGCTATAAAATTTATCAATGTCACTTAAAAGTGACATGGGTGGGAATGTATAATTGTTTAAATTCTGTGGAATAATTACACATCCTTCTCCACTGATGTCAGTCCTGGCCATTTGACTAAGGAAGTGTGACCAGAAGTGGCACTGCCACATTCAAGAGGAAGGGTTAAGATGTGATGATGTTTCTACTGTATACTCTTTTGTCCTATCATGGTATTGAAAATGTCTTTACGGGGTCTGCTCTTTCAGCATGACGCTCAAATAAACACTAGTGAATAGCGTCCCAGCTGATCTGTGATGTACCTGTAGCATGCGTGAGAAATACGTGAGATTTTAGGGATTGTTTATTATCACCATATAACTTAGCCTGAGCTGCCTGATAAAGTCACACTCCTTCTAAAGGCATCACATAATTCCTGTTAAATTTCTTTTTAGTTACTATGCATTTGTGTCACTTCTGTAAACCACACACATTGTTTTATTCTATTTTCTTATTGACAATTGTTTATAGAATGGAAGTTGATTTGTACTTATGATTTGTTATTTTTTTGAATCTTCCAACCAAATATTTGTACTATGAATAACATTTGTCTGTTCTTCAGTTCTCCCCTAGTGTCATTACCAGGTGTCCACTATTTCCTGCATGCTCAAGACTTCTAAAATAAACTTTTAGTCCAGACCTCCCTTTGAGTGCCATTTCTCAGCCTTAATTTTCCTAAGTTCATCAATGAACCTATTTAAAAACTTCTTGATTTTACTCCCCAATATTATTTCTTTCCATACCCTTGGTCCTAAATAACAGCAATGCCAGCACCCTGTCTCCTAAGCCTCTAACGTGGGTGCGTGCTTTGACCATCCTCTCATCCCACCAGGAGCCTCATTTCTTCTAACTTCTGTGAGCCTTTGAAGCATGTCCCCTTCCTATATTAACACTGTGTCTGCTTCATGTCAATCCCTTTTCTTTAATCACTTAAACAGCTATGACAGTCGCAACTACACCAACTGTTTCCTTACATCACTGCCAAAGGTGATTTTTCTACAATTCATTTTTGATTATTTTTAATAATTTTCCATGATCTCCTTTTGCTTCCAGAATAAAATCATTGAATTGTATTTTGTACTCATTGACAAGAGCATTTCAGCTTTATGACTGCATGACTCATCATTTGAGGTCCAACAGACTTCTTTTAACAGTGAAAAACAGACAAGGCGGAGAAAATATGCTCATGAGGGTTCTGTCTTCATGACATTCAGCACTGGCATGTAGGAAAATAGAGAGACTGTAATAATAAAGATACTCATCTGTAGACTGAATAACGGAGAGCATTTTCCCACATATACTGTGTGGGGTTTGTTTAATTTTGTTTTCTGCTGACATATTAAAGCCAGTTTTATCATCCTTCTTTGGTTGTTGAATTGTTCAGGTCCTGTTGGTTGCTGGGGTTCTTGTGTTCATGCATCTTTTGTGTCTAATTATTCTATCAATTGTTAAGAAAGGAGAGTTAAATTTTCCAATTATAGTTGTGGATTTTTCTACTTCTACTAGAAGTTCTATCAGTTTTATTTCATGCATTTTGAAGCTCCTTTGTTTGGTGCATATACATTTGGGATTGCTCTCACTTCTTGATGTACCACCACTTTTTTTTCATTTTAGTGTGTCCTTCATCGTCTCTGGTAACTTTTTTCCTTGAAATCTACTTTATCTGACATTTCACTTGATTAGTGCATATGTGATATATATTTTTCTATCTTTTAACTTTCAACCTGTTTAGACTACTATATTTGAAGTCAGTTTCTTGAAGACAGCATATAGTAAGGTCATGGTTTGTAATCCACTCTATAAATCTGTATCTTTTAATTGGTTTATTTAGACGTTTTAGCTTTAATGTAATTATGGATATGTTAGGGCTTAAATTTTCCATTTTGTCTATTTTCTGTCTATATTTTGTTTTTATGTTTTACTTCTCCTTTTTTGACCATTTTTAGAATAACATTTTTATTTTTCTATAATTTTTTTGTGTATATCTTTGTATAGCATTTTTAGTGAATGTTTGGGTATAAAATTATATGCTAATATTTTATCACAATTTGCTGGTATCATCATTTTACCAGTGAATTATAGAAATCTTACCTCCCTTTAGATCTCTTTAAGCTCCTCAATTTATAATTGTTTTCAATATGTTCTTTATAAACATTTTATGCTTTAGTTGTAACTGTCAAACATAATTTAGAAAATTCAAAAGAAGGAAAATCTATTTTATTTACCCATATTTTTGCTTAGCAGGCTCTTCTTTCCTGATTTTCAAGCTTCCTTCTTTCATCATTACCATTCTGTTTAGAAAAATTTATTTAGCTATTATTTTATGGTAGTTCTACTGATGACAGACTTTCTTATTTCCTTCAGCTTAGAATGCATTGATTTCCTGAAGAATATTTTGCTAGGTATGAGTTCTTTTCTTTCAGCACTTGAAAATATTGTGGCTTCCTGGCCTCCATGGCTTTTGATAAGAAATTCACTGTCATTTAAATTGTTTTTCCTGTGGGAAAGTGCTATTTATTTTATTGCTACTTTAAATATTTTTTTTGTTGTCCTTAGTTTACAGGATTTTAATTATGAGGTGTCAAGGTGTAGATCTCTTTGGGTTTATTCTGTTTGAGGTTTTTATAGATTCTTGAATCTGTGGTTTTATGACTCGACAAATTTGGGTAGTTTTCAGTCAATATTTCTTTGAGTATTATTTTTAGCCTCACCTCTTTCTCCTGGGACTCTGATGATACAAATGTTACATCTTTTTTTATAGTCACAGAGGTCCCTAAGACTCTCCTCATTCTTATTATTTTTTATAGGACATCTTTCCTCTGTCATTTGGACTGGATAATTTCTCTTGTTCTATTTTTTAGTTCACTGATTTTTTTTCTCTGTCTCCATCCGTTCTGCTGTTTAGTTTATCCACCAAGCTTTTTCTTTTATTTTCAGTATTTTTCATTTCTAAAATTCCCATATGGTCCTTCTTTGTAGTTTCTGTTTCTTTGCTGAGGTTTTGTATTTTTTACTTAAGCACACTTGTAATTTTTGAAGCATATTTCTGATGGCTGCTTTGTTAGCTATTTCTACCATCTCAGTCACCTTGCTGTTGGCATATATTAATTTGCTTTTTTTCATTCAGTTTGAGATCTTCTGTTTCTTGCATTATGAGTTATTTTTTTAATTGAAACTTGGAAATTTTCATATTGTGTTATGAGAGGCTGAATCTTATTTAAGCCTTCTGTTTTAGATGGCTTTATTTGGCACTGTGGGTTAGGGGGTGCTGCCTCATTACTGCCATATGGATGTAAAGTTCAGGCTCCTCAATTAACCTCCATTGATATCCAATGGGTCTCTTCTCATTCCTGCCAGGTGGGAGCCCTTTCTCCCCATGTGGTCTCCACTCACACTGCTACTGCTGGATGATGGTGAAAGTTCATTTTCTTCACTAGCCTTCTCTGACACTACCCCAGTGTCAGAGAATCTGGTCTCTCCATAGTCTCCACTGATACCATGAGGAGCAAAGAGCTTTTGTTGCCAGCATGTGGGGATTTGAAAAACCTGACTACTTGTCTCTTTCTGACTCCACTCTGGTGTGGATGCTGGGGTACCTCGTGGAAGCCTCACAGGGATAGATATCCAGGTTCCCCACTCGGCCTTTGCTGACATGGATGGGGGTGGGAACAGTTTCTTCTGTGTTTCTGTGGTAAAATGTTTATTATGTAAAAGAAAAGTGTTCTATTTTGCTAACCTGTCCTGCTCCTTTGGATACAGAGAGCAGATTTTTATTGAGGAGCATATTTTTATTTATTAGTTGGTTCATCTTAACATTTCTGGTTTGCTGTCTTCTCCAGCTATGAGTCTGGCATATCTGAGGCAAAAAGAAAACCCAAAGAAATCACCACTGTGCTTCTGCTTGGGTCTCGAGATCCCTGGCCAGTCTGCCTTCTCTTCACCTTTAGAGTCTTCCTGTGTTTGTTTTGCATATGATTCCAGGAGTTTTAGTTGTATTTAAGGTTGAGACTAACTTTAGTTGTGTAGAGGGATAGGAGAAACTATGTCTGCTCCATTTTTCCAGAAGTGATAGCCTCTTCTGCCTCTTTTAATTTAGAGAAGAATCTTGCTGCACTGAAAACAAAGAAGTTCTCAAAACTGAATGGGGTTCTGACAAATGGACCTGGGAATCAGTGGGAAGGAGATTCAATGGGACAAATTGGGACACTTAGAGCACCTCCCCCCAAATGATGACTACAATTGATGGAAACAGTTAAAACATGTGTGTGTTTCTTTAGTCTATAATTATATTTGCTATATAAAGAGCCACATACAAAAATAAATTAGCAAAATGTATTTGGCATTATTGGAGGTGACAGTTATACTGAGAACTTTATTTGAAAATTGATAGTTTAAAAGAAAGAAATAAGTATTAAACTGCCTCTCTGATACAACTGTATTTCAAGGTAACCAAAAATGTCCATTTCTCAAGCAAAAGCTCTTTATGTAAAATGAATTATTGAATTTAATCATGGTCATTTTACAAATCCTAATGGAGTAATTCGTTCAGATAATCCTTATCAAAGGGTGATAAAATCATTACTTGAAAGTTTGTCAGAAAATAAAATTCACATTGTGCCAAGTTATCACTTCACATATCATTACTAGTCCTGAGGGCTGCAGTGTAACTTCAGTGGAGAGGTGTGTCTGTCATCAGCTTAACACAGAGCTTGATCTCACCACAATCCTCAGTGACTTGATGTCACTATCTGTGTCTCCTGAGTGACACAAATGAAGTAGGTAGCACCTCCTATGAAGACTCTTCATAAAATATATAACCTCATCCAGCTGAGCTTTCAGAGTTAACGTTCAGTCAACAACATACTATAGTATAAAAGACAGAAAAACAAGTTAAAGCACATCAGCATAAAATTTTAAAAAAATTCCAGAATGTGGGTCATTTTGTAGCACACCTGGGCAGTCTTCCCCACCAGTAAATAATTTGGGTAGGAGGAAGGTAGTGCTATTTATTTGAACCTGAATATAACTCGGTGACTCTCAGTGCCTATTAAATACTCAATTTGACTGTATATCCTCTAGGGTACAAGAACACATGACATTCAATATTTTCTAATTATAACTCTTTATGCAGAATAAATTTGCCTATGTAGAAAGACAAACTTGTAAAAGAGCCACACCGTCATTTCAGAGTCTATAAAAACATACACTAGGTTCCCAGTACTTTTCCAGGGGATCCTTTAGTACCTTTTTTTCTATCCCAGAGAGGACGGTTTTGATAGACAAATGATCAGAAGATGCAGATTGTGAAGAATTTCAATGATGTCATTTGCTTTTTCAGAGGTAGTTGAGTGTGATGGGGAAGAACACAGAGGCTGGGTCCAGACTCCCTTCTTTGGAATCCCAGCTCTGCCAAATGTTAGCTGTAACCTTTGGCAATTTACTAAATCTCTCTGTGCTCTAGTTCTTCCTCTGTAAAATGGAGATAATAATAGTACACACATACACAGGATAGTTTGAGGATTAAGCAAATTAATGTACATAAAGCAGTTAGAAAAAACCTGTCACCTACTCTGACAGTTTTAATTTGAGTTCCTGTTGCTATGATGGTAAATCCCACAACCAAGTCAACTCAGGTGAGATCTAAAATGTACCCTGTACCCTCTCTTGCAAGCCCTTCTTCTACCCAAAATGGCCTAACTCTGCATATCCTTTAAGGCTTAGTTCAAATAATATTTTTACTGCCTTCATCTGGAAAGTGATCTTATTTATGTCCACTTATCTCTTCTATGCTATTCATGCAGATTGTTTTGCATTGTAGCTATTATTTCAGCCAGTATGACTTTAGCTCCTTTTTATGGTCGTAAGTCTAACATTTAGTGAGCATTTACTATGTACCAGGAATAATTTTATTGATTAACATGTTTTAATTCACATAATTCTTCCAACAATCCCTAGAAGCTCTTATACTTCTTACTCAAGGCTTTGTAGCTAGGGAAGCTGTGGTGCAGGGAGGTTCCTAACATGCTGAAAGTCACTGCTCAGAAGGGGCAGAGTTGGAACTTGAACCCAGGAAACCTGTTCTGGCACTTGTGCTAGAGCACAGCACTACACTGGGATTCTCAATACTGAGAGATTTCTGGGAAGAGCGGGGTGATAGACTGCAGACTTAGCCCTCCCCTCCTCCCCTCCGCCCCGTTCAAGCACACAATTACTGTAGGACACTGTTGAAGCTATGAAGCCCTTCAATGTCTTAAGGTCCCCTCTCCTATGCTGCAGATATTATCTTACCCAATATCTCCCATAGACACCCCACACTAAGAGGCACTCTGCCCTTATCAGCATCATGATAATTCCTGTCCACCACCCACCATATTAACCTCGGTTCAACCTATGCTGTGTTGGTAACCACCTTGCCCAGGAAGTCCTGTTTGAACATATCAGTGGCATAAGTGAGCAGCCTGTGTGACCTTAAAGTTCTTTATTACTTTGGTCTAAAATGTGAGGCTGAACTCATTTGTCCAAGTGTTAAAGTCAAAGTCATAGAGCAGTACAGACCCTGAAGGCTTAGATGCTGGGAGCCCCATCCAGTAAAGCTGCTCTGTTTTCTTGTTGCATCAATTGTGGCTCATACTTCCTGCTGTTTCCAAGTGATGGAGTCAGCCTTTGACATTATGTTTGTCTGGTTTGCCAAGTAACTTCTTCAGTTGCTTTTCATTTGTTAGAAAGTTCAACAGTCAAAACTCAGATGACAGGTAGGTAAAATGAATTCTTCTCATGGATTTTTTAAGGTCTACTTAGATGGATACTTTCAGATGTTGTTACAATCCAAGGACACTGACTTTTCTTGTTGGGAAAGTAAATCAATTGTATTGGAAACATTTTCCAGGTCTTTAATAAATGATGTGCTATTTTCACTTAACTGTACACAGTAGAAAAATGGATAAAAGTTTGTTAATTCACCAACAAACTGTAATTCCTGTGACTGTCTCTGAGTATTTCTGTACAAAGCTGTTTAAAATGATATCAAGCCTTGGATACTTGTTTATTGATATATTTTGAGAGTTGTCTGGATAATGAAATCACACTTTTGTAGATCATTTTTTAGGTGAATGGTGTTTGCCAGGGACAACATGATTTCCATCAAACTGGTTGCTGATTCAGTGGCCTTTAGACTATTATCTGGGACTAAGTGTGTCTACTAAACCTAACTTTTCTCTGACTGGTGTCCCTCTTGATGGATTGGTTTAGTTAAGTGACTTTTTTTTCATGAACCTGTATTTAAGGTGTTGACGCTGTAATCCATTATCTCTGATACCCTGGGTACCTCTGTGAATTGTGCTGCTCCCTTCATGTGCGCCCCTCCACACACACATACAATCGGGACCCTGGCTGACTCTGATGATCACTCTCTCCCTCGCTCATGAAGCTCCAGCCCCACTGGTCAAGAATGACCCATAACACCTTCACTTGCTGTTTCCTCTCTCTTGGAACCTTCTTTCCCTTCTTATTCTGTAAGTGTTTTCTCCAAGCACCTCCCATGGACATCACATACATAAAGAGGTGTTTAGCCATGGTCAGTGTCATGGCCCTCCTGCCTCTCCCCTTCCCCCCTCACCCCGGCCAGTTCAACCTTTGCAGGCCACCAGATCATCTTACCTAGGAAGTCCTGTTCAAGCATGTCTCTGCCTTTTAACTATTTCACCCCTTTATCTTGCTTTATTTTCCTTCTTACCACTTCTGCCATCTGGCATTAGAGATATTTGTTTTTCAGTTTCCTACATTACAAAGCAGCGTCCCTGGGGCCACTGCTTTGTCACTCATGGCCACTGTTGAATCCCAGGGCCTTTGATGGTGCCTGGCACATGCTAGTTCAATGCACATCTGTTGAATCAATTAATCAATTGGACAACCAATCAACCAATCAGTTTTACAGGCAGTTTGTGCAGTGGTTGGGGTCCAGGACCTGGAGAGAGACGAGGTTGACATGCCAGGTGGAACTCTTATTACCCATATGGCCTTGGGAGTGCCATTCAGCCCCCAGGACTCATCTGTTTAATGGGGAGAATAATAGTCCTGTCTCATCAAGATGTTGTGACCCTGAAATTAATTAACATGGAGAAAGAGTTTAGAAAATTGCCAGGCTCTTAGGAAATTAAGCTCACAATAAATATTGGCTATTATAATTATTTCCATAGTGCTTTATAATTTTCAGAGTATTTTTCATTTATTATATTGATAAATCCTTGTTACAATTCTGTGAGGTAGAATGGCCTTTCAAAGATGACTGAGCTGAGGACGGGAAGTTGAGCCTTAGGTCACCATTATGCATTAAGCTTGGGCAGCACAGGGCTGACACCCCAGGTCTCCTAAACCCCAATCTAGTGGTATTTCTGGTAAAAAAAAAATTCTCAAAATGGTACTTTTGTCTCCAGTTAATTTCCACACCACCTTACCCCTCTGGGTTCATTGTCATTTTCTCTTTGGCTGCCTTTAAGGTCCTGAATTAGTTAACCATTTTGGATTTTAATATCCACATTAAAAATCTTCTTAATAGATAGTGTCCCTACTGGTTTTAATGAGAATGAGGATGAGGAGGATGAGGGTGGTACGATGGCAATCTTTAGATAACATTTGATCATGTGCCTGTTACTATTCTTAGTGCTTTACAACTTAGCTATTCCTCAAAACAATCCTTAAAGAGAGGGTGTAATATTAATCATTTTACAGATGAGCAAACTGAGGCATCCCAAATCCAGAAGACGTAGTCTTGGCCATCACCTCTCAATAGAAAAATGCTGTGATGTCCTGCTAGCCAGCCCTCTCAGGAGTGAGCAAAACATGTACTAGATCCCCTGATCCTCTCTTTCTTCCAAAGAACCCTCACCTGTGCTCTTTATGGAGAGACTTGTTTCAGCTATTGCTATTCTGATAACCTCACCTGTGCAAGATGTCAGTGGATGAAAGATGCTTCTTTCATCTTCTCAGGAAGTTCTTTTTCATTTATCAGAAAAGCAGGTGGGGGAGAGGTTTTGACTAGGAGAGTTTTTGGCTCTATCCAAAGAGGAACATTTATCCTGTCTCTGTCTTCAAGCTGCCTTTCACGTAAAAGAACACGTCAAGATAAATCAAAAGGGGATATGACTTCAGATTGGACTTTACTACAGAAATGACTTGATTCAAGTGTCCCAAAGAAATGAACATGCATCACAGGTATGAACTCTGGATCATATTTCAATCTTCCCACCAATTCTGGGACAAAGTAGGATAAAAATAAAGCGTTCTGAATAAATGGTACGAAACATGTAATCCCGAATAATGATTACTCCAGAGATGTGCCACCTTCTGTGAAAATGTAAAGTTTGATATTTTCTTCAAATTTCAAATGCACAAATTCTTTGAACTTAAAGAAATGAAACTTGAAATGTTCAATAGGTCTCAACTGAATGCATAACCTTGAACTACAAGTTAACGTGTATTGATTTATTCTGCACTTTCGTTTTCAGATGTGTTTAGGCTTTTGGTTTCCTTTGAGGCACCCCCGAGACAAAGCAATCTGTTCTCTTCTAATGGTCTCAGTTCTGCTTCCCCTCCGGTGAATATTCCAGTCCATCTGGATACCAAGCTCAAGGAATGTACCCCTGAAGTGCTCTCCACCGTAGATTGCATCTTCCCTGGAAGATATACAGACTCTCAGAGCATTCATGGAGGATGCATCCCATGTTATGGGAGTAATGTGGTTGGAGCAGGTGGATGGAAACAACAGTGGGTTTCTATGGCATCACACATGATGGGAAAGGGCAATCAAAGCGTTCCCCATACCATTTTAAGCTAGGAGTGTATGATTTTTTTTAAAAAAAATCAGGTCTTTAGTATTAAGCCTGCTGATATGGGTTTATGTTAATCTCTCAGGTCCACACAGATACTCTATTTGGCTTCCCTGTCAATATTTAGGACAGTATGTAGAACACACCATTGATTCCATGCTCCTCTGCCCTTGCATCTTCCCACACAGAGAGAATGCTTCCAAGCCATGAATTTTCATGTTCATGTATTTCTTGGCATATGGAACCAATTTAATTTTTTTCTATAGGATTGTGACTTTTAAATAAAATATCTCTCTCCCTCCCCCATTTATTCCCACTTATAAACCTCTTCTCACCAGGCCTTTGTGCTTCCTATGTGGTCTAACTACCTCTTTGTGAAGCCCTAAGATCACTGTGCTCATTTCCTAACCCTGTATGGATATTTGGGGTCCTCAGTAGCAACTATTTTTCCTTTAGGTATAAAATAAGGGAATTTTGGGTTCAGGAGCAGAATGCATTTTTGCTTATTTATTTGTTTATCTGTGAATAACTTTTAGAAGAAATAAAAATACTGCAATGAAATAAATGCCTGTTATAGGTATTGAACTCAAAGTAGAGGAGGTCATACCTGACATATATAGAATTTTATAATTAAAAAAATAATTGAACTTTGGGTTAACAAAAGTTTCTGCATCTGTAAAGTGGGGACTATACTGTATTTCCCTCATGTATTTCTCATGAAGAATAAAAGAGGTAATTCATGTAAGACTCTTAGAATTGTTCTGAATGTGGCACATAGTAAATACATAAATATTAGTTACTATTTTTAATAAAACGTGAAGAGGCATTTAGAAAGCAATTGCAGACATATTTTAGAGATATTGCAGGTTCTGTCCAGACCATCCCAATAAAGTGAATATCACAATAAAGTGTTTCAAATTAATTTTTTTCATTTCCCAGTGCACATAAAAGTTATGTTTACACTATCCTGTAGTCTATTAAGTGCGCAATGCTGTTATGTCAAAAATAAAACTATGTAAGTACCTTAAATAAAAAATTCTTTATTGCTAAAAATTGTTAACCATTGTCTGAGTTTTCAGTGAGTCATAACCTTTTCACTGGTGGAGGGTCTTGCCTTGATGTTGGTGTCTGCTGACTGATCAGGGTGGTGTTTGATGAAGGTTGTGGTGTCTGTGGCCGTTTCTTAAACAATGAAGTTTGCCACATTGATTGACTCTTGTTTTCACTACTGATTTTTCTGTAACATGCAATGCTGTTTTGATAGTTTTTCACCCACAGTAGAACTTCTTTCAAAATTAGAAACAGTCCTCTCAAACCCTGCTGCTGCTTTATCAATTATATTTTTGTCATATTCTAAATCCTTTTTTTGTCATTTTAACAATCTTCACAGCATCTTCACCAAGAGTAGATTCCATCTCAAGAAACCACTTTCTTTGCTCATCAGTAAGAGTCAACTTCTCATTTGTTCAAGTTTTATCCTGAGATTGCAGCAATTCAGTCATATCTTCAGGCCCCACTTCTAAGTCTAGGTTTCTTGCTGTTTCCACCACATCTGCAGTTACTTCCTCCACTGAAGTCTTGAATCCCTCAACGTCGTCCATGATGGTTGGAACTAACTTCTTCCAAACCCCAGTTACTGTTGGTATTTTGACCTGTTTTCATGAATCATAAATGTTGTTCTTGGCATCTAGAATGGTGAATCCTTTCCAGAAGGTTTTCAACTGACTTTGCCAAGATCCATCAGAGGAATCACTATCTATGGCAGCTGTAGGCTTACAACATGTATTTCTTAAATAATAAGACTTGAAAGTCATAATTACTCCTTGATCCATGGGCTTAAAAATGAATGTTATGTTAGCTACCATGAAAATAACATTAATCTCTATATATCTCTGTCAGAGCTCTTGAGTGACCAGGTGCATTGTCAATGAGTAGTAATACTTTGAAAGGAGTCTTTTTTTCTGAGCAGTAGGTCTCAAGAGTGAGCTTAAGATATTCAGTAAACCATGTTGAAAACAGTTGTGCTATCATCCAGGCTTTGTTGTTCCATTTGTAGAGCACAGACAGAGTAGATTGAGCATAATTCAGAATGGTGAGTGAGCATTGGCTTCAACTTATCATTAGCTGCATTAGCCCCTAACAAGAGAGGCTGTCTTGAAGCTTGAAGCCAGCTATTGACTTTTCCTCTCTAGCTATGAGAGTCCTAGATGGCATCTTCTTCCAACATAAGGTAATTTTGTTTACATTGAAAATCTGTTGTTTAGTGTAGCCACTTTCATTAATGATATTAGTCAAGATCCTCTGGATAACTTGTTACAGCTTCTACATCAGCACTTGCTGCTTCAGCTTGCACTTTTATGTTACAGAGACAGCTTTTTTCCTTAAACTTTATAAAATAACCTCTGCTGGTTTCAAACTTTTCTTCTGCTGCTTCTTCATCTTTCAGCTTTCATAGAATTGAAGAGTGCTAGGGCTTTGCTCTGGATTAGGCTTTGGCTTAACAGAATGTTGTGGCTGATTTGGTCTTCTATCCAGATCACTACAACTTTCTCCATATCAGCAATAAAGCAGTTTTGCTTTCTTATCATTAGTGTGATCACTGCAGTAACACTTTTAATTTCCCTCAAGAACTTTCCCTTTGCATTCACAGCATGGCTAACTCTTTGGTGCAATAAGCCTACCTTTCAGCCTATCTCAGCTTTTAACCTGCACTCCTCACTAAGATTAATCATTTCTAGAATTTGATCTAAAGTGAGAGATGTGTGACTCTTCCTTTCACTTGAACACTTAGAGGCCATTGTGGGGTTATTAATTGGCCTAATTTAAATCTTGTTGTGTCTCAGGGAACAGGGAAGCCTGAGGTGAGGGAGAGTGATGGGAAAACAACCAACGGATGGAGCAGTCAGAACACTTACCAATTAAGTATGCTGTCTTAAATGAGTGTGGTTTGTGGAGTCCCCAAATAATTATAAATAACATTAAAGACAACTGATCACAGATCACCATAAAAATAGAATAATAATGAAAAGTTTGAAATATTGCAAGAATTATCAAAATATGATACAGAGACACGAAGTGAGCAAATGTTGTTGGAAAAATAGGCTCTGATAGACTTGCTCTGCACAGGGTTGTCACAACTTCAATTTGTAAAGAATGCAATATCTGTGCAACTCAATAAAGCAAAGCACAATAAAATAAGGTATACCCATATATAGTTTATAATTCAGGAAGAATTCCTTGCTTCTGAAGATGGAAAAGTTTAGGTAAATACTGGGACATTTATATTTATATTTAGTAGATTTTTTAAATGTGAATAAATATGATTAATAGATCTCTCTTAGTAAAATTTATATTTTCATAGATATCATCAACTTAGGGACAAATTGAGTAGCTCCATTTTAAATAGAGTAGTTTCATCAATATAAATATCACAATCTCATCCACTTTCCAAAAGTTTTCCCCTCAGAATTTCCCACAAAATAATCTGAGATGCAACCTCCAGAGGTTGTGGTGGGGTCATTGAAAATCCCTGCAACCAGTAGTCAAGTTGGAGTGGTGGGAAATCTGGGAGAGAGATCTTCATGATTTAACCAGGTCTCCATCCAGGAGGTTTGTCCAAGGGGAAGGATTCCAAACCCTAAATCGAGATATAGGGGTGAAGCTCCAGTTCAGAGGAGAAACAGCAAAATTCTGACAAGGCAGCAGACTGTCTTAGCCACTAAATTCTGGGCCTGGAAGAAGCAGGAGTACCAGGAAACCTGCAGGGTTGGCACATTGCACAATCTTATGGGATGCATCGTCTCAGCCCAGATGCTGAGGAGAGTCTGCAGCTTGGGGGAACACGGATGCCCAGACCTTGTCTCTTGGGGCATTGTGGGCTGAGTCTTGTCTATGGCACAGAGAATCCCTGGTCTGATGGAATGGCTCAAACCTACCAGGTTTGCTCACAGAGAGCTTGGATCTGAAACTGTCATGAATGAAGTGTGTGTGTTTATGTGGTATGTGTGTGGGGTGTATCTATAGATCCAGAAGGGGAAGACCTAGAGTGAAGCTGATTTTGGACCTAAAGTCAAAATAAAACTGAAATGAACATAATCAGCAATAGCAACGACTGTCATGGATTGGGGACTTAAACTCCAGGTACAATGCTGGAATTTTAATATAGATCATGCATCCAGAAAGTTCAGTGGTATTTCTCACTAACCCCAAAGAGCATTTGAAGAAGTAGAAACTCAAAGCAGTGGAGCTACAAGGCCAAGATAATGCAGGAAGGGTGCTTTTGTCCAGAGTCAATAAGTACATTCTCTGTTGGTGCACGTACCCTGACATACCAGGGAATGTTGACTTTGTCCCTGCTCTTCCTGCAGGGCTGACTCCTGATTTTGTCCTAGCCGAGGTCCAACTTGGCTGCATAACTTGTTCATGGTATCACGATCTTAAGTCATCAAAGGGGAAAATGAGTACAGTGAAAAAAGAGCAACATCCATTTTCTAAAATATTCTTAATAGAAATAGAGATAATAAAAGTTATAATACTGATAAGATTATCTATTCTTACATTTGACAAATACTTAGTTATACCAGTTATACTTATCTATCTCACTGTTAGAAGGTTAACATTAATCATTACTGTATTTCATCCTCAAATTAAATTTATAAGAGAACTAATGCCATTCCTTGAATTTTTTTCAAAGTGCATCTCAGAAAGGTTAAATAAATTTTCTTCAATGTTACGTAGGAGGGCTACACTTAAAATCCATTGTTTTCTGATTTTTTCCCACTATTCTACTTTACAATAGGAATAACGTTGTGAAACAAAAGGGAACAAAGAAACTTATCTGGAAAGATAACAGCTTCTTTCAAAGTTCTATTTCTTGTTTTCTATTTTTATTTTTAAAATTTATTTTGTTCAAGTATAGTTTATTTACAATCAAAGTTCTATTTCTCTTTCATCCATTGAGTGACAGCTTTGGAGGAAGAAATGACTGCAATAAATAAGTTTTGACCATACTTTCTAGAACCAGGCATATTGTAATTATATTAATACTCTAATATAGTAGGAATTGGGGTGGTGGGTGTCTTTTGGCATAGAATGGATAGCATCTTGAAGTCCTAGATGGAAATTAATACGGTATGCTTTGTGTTCAATATTTAGAAGACAGATACAATAGCATTTTCCATATTAAAAAGAAGCAGATAATTAGAAATGTTTGCTTGGACAGTAGTGCTTTCTCTCTTATTTTGTCCTGGCCCAGCTACAGCTGTGTCCATCATCACATGCTCCATCTGTCACCATCTATCACAGGAGTTATATGGGTAGCATGCTTCATGCAGCTCCCTCTTGCATTCTGAAATAGGTGTGTAACCTCTCTAGGGTTCTGGGAGTGAATGTTACAGGAGCTCTGTGGTGCCTCCACAGTAAGTTTCTATATTCTGATTTTTCATTTTTAACAGGCCATGATTATACTCATTTCTCTGCTGCAGAATTCCCTATCTAGCTAGACTATTTGTAGATAAATTCCCAGGAACCAATGCCAGGATGGATTCCTCTCTAAATATGGAGGCCATGGCTGCTTCCTTACATCCAGGGCAGTGAAATGATTTGGCGCTGGTCATCAGAGATGATAAGGATGGAAGAAGGGCTGGCAACTGCAAAAGAAGGAAAAAACTCCCCTTTCTTGTTCACTCCAAGGGAATCAATGGAAGAAGAAAAAATAACGTTTAATTATGAAGTTAAATTTTCCCATGTGAGTTGGTGCTTTGGTTCAAAAGTTCTCCCTTTTGCTTTGGTGTCTACTTTCCTGGGGGAAAATTCAGAATTCACAAAACAGTAAAAGACCTGGGACTCTCTTGGTAGATTAATGTGCAAGTTTAATGTATAAGATTTCAGTGCTCTGCCTCAAATAGTTTCCAGTTAGATACACACATATAACAGATGAAGAATCAACAACTAGGCAACTGGAATTATTCGAATTTTTAAAAGGTTGAGGTTGGATATGATCTTTCAAGATGTTTGTAATTATTGAATAGTTTCAATCAATGGCAGAAATATTTATGACAAACTTGCTGTTATCTTTGTCTAAATATACCTTTTTAAAAATTTATTTTACTTTCCAAAGGAAACAGGTAAGTAGGGATTGCCAATACATAACATTTTTTAAACATGATCCCTCCAGAGAAATCTGATTCTTCGGTGCTAAAGGGAATCGAGGGAATTTGATGTGGATGATTGTCCTATTTCTCCAATTCTACACTGTAAGTTTCTTGTGCATAAAATGCTTGTCAAATGCATCTCTGTGTTCTCCTGGTGCCTTGCACTCTGTAGGTCTTTACCAATTAGAATAGAATTATGGATGTTTCCTACCTCATTGATGTCCAAACAAATGCTGAGGTGATACAAGTGATCTATGATGTAACTAAATAAGTGGCACCATATGAGAATTAAAAGAAGAAGAAATAGTCTCATTTTTAAACCATTTTTTTTATAACACAGAGCGAGAATTGACAGTGTTCATTATTTCTGTCCTGTGTCAAAGATATTTTTTGAAATTTTATTTCATTTATTTTTTTATACAGCAGGTTCTTATTAGTTATCCATTTTATACGTATTAGTGTATATATGTCAATCCCAATCTCCCAATTCATCACACCAAAGCTATTCTTAAATATCCTTTGAGTAACACTCATGAAATAGATGACCTCACATAGTGTCAGTTTCCAGTTTACTTGAGCATTTATACCACAGATCCAGCCCTATAGAGTGATTGACACAGCATGCTCTTTTCCTGCTCAGAATTCATGGAGGAGGGAGTGTGGTCAAGGTGATGGAGTAGAAAGGTTCTGAGCCTACCTTCTCCCGTGGGCAAATCAAAATTGCAACTAATTGCAAAGCAGCTATCTACGAGAATGACCTGAAGATAAGCAGAAAAGATTTTCCACACTTAAAGATATAAAGAAAGAACAACAATGAGATGAGTAGGAGGGGCAGAGATGCAATAAAGACCCATACCCCTGGGTGGGTAACCCACAAACAGGAGGAAGTCACAATTTCAGAGGTTCTCCCAAAGGAGTGAGTGTCTAATCCCCACATCGGGCTTCCTAGGCTGGAGATTCTGAACCAAGAGCATCTGGCTTTGAAGGGCAGTGGGGCTTGCATATGGGAGAGCTGGGGGGTTGTAGGAAACAAAGACTTTGGTCTTGAAAGGCTCACACAGAACCTCACATGCTTCAAGACCCAGCATAGAGGCAGTACTTTGAAAGAAAATTGGGTCAGACCCACTTGCTGACATTGGAGAGCCTCCTGGAGAGTCAGGAGGCAACTAGGACACCCCTGCACCCTGCCCAGGAACATAAATGCTAGTGTCAGCCAAATTTGGGAGCTCATTCTACCAGAAGGACACTGGTGCCAGCAAGCACCAATTTGGAATCCTCCCTTTGGTCTATTAGTGGTGAGGGTTTACCTGCCAATCATCCAGTTAGTACCAGTCCTGGGACACACCAGGCAGAGTAGCCAGCCACATGGAGACTCAGTGACACCCACAGTGTGCTGGCACCAGCCCTTGGACTACCTGAGCCCTGCAAGCAACCACCCTGGGAGCTGGTTCCAACCACCAACAGGGTGGTACCAGCCCTGGGATGCTCCAGGTAGCACAGCCAGACATACAAGAATGCATCCCAGCCCACCAGTTGCCAGTAGCATCTTCACAAGGGAGAAGCTAGCAGCCAATCAGGCCAGGGACCAGCCCCACCTACCAGAGTGCCCATAGTAGTCAGCCTGGCCACTACAGAAGGTCCCATGAAGCCCATATAAGAGGCACCCCTAAAGCATATAGCTCTGGTGAGCAGAGGGGAGTGTGCTGCTGGGACACATAGGACATGTCCTACATAAGGCCACTTCTCTAAAGTCAAGAAACATAACCACCCTACCTAATACAAATAAAATAAAACAAAACAGATAATTAGGTAAAATGAGGTGATAGAGGAATATGTTTCAAATGAAGAAACAAGGTAAAAAGAAGAACTAAGTGAAGTGGAGACAAGCAATCTACCAAATAAAGAATTCAGGGTAATGATCATAAAGGTGCTCAATGAACTTGGAACAAGAATGGATGAACACAGTGAGAAGTTTACCAAAGAGAAAACATAAAGGACCAAACAGAGCTAAAGAATAAAATAACTGAAAAAAAAATAGGATGCCACTCTCACCACTTTATTCAACATAGTACTGGAAGTCCTAGCCACAGCAATCAGGCAAGAAAAATAAATAAAAGGAATTCAAATTGGAAAGGAAGGAGTAAAACTGTCACTGTTTGCAGATAAACACTATGTACAAAAAAATCCTAAAGATGCCACCAAAACCTATTAGAAGTAATAAGTGAATTCAGTAAAGTTGCAGGACACAAAATTAATATACAGAAATCTGTTGCTTTTCTATACATGAACAATGGACTATCAGAAAGAGAAACTGAGAAAAAATCCTATTTACTATTGCATAAAAATAAAACACTGAGGAATAAATTTAACCAAGGAGGTGAACAATCTGTACTCTGAAAACTATAAGACATTGATGAAAGAAATTGAAGACAACACAAAGATATGGAATGATATACCATGCCCACTATGTTGACATATTTTTAAAGCAAGTTAATTGGCAATTCTTTTCTGTGTAATAATTTATCTACTTCAACTCATTTTTAATTCCCCTAACCTAGTTGGTGTCCCAGAAAATCCCTGGCACAGGGATTCATTCTGTTACAAAAGTTACTTTGCAAGTCTTTTCCTGGTTCTTAGATTGTTTTGAAACATGCTAGAAAGCTTGATGATGTAAGAGAGAAAAAATGGTGGAGGAAGATTCCAGAGGAAGGTCAAGGTGATGAGACGAAGAATGCATGCACATAGAAAACTCTAAACAATAGGAGAAATTTGACCTTTATGAGATGAAAGAGAAGGTGTTGATGGAAATGATGAAGTGTGTGTGTGTGTGTGTGTGTGTCTATGTATGTCTGTGTGTGCCTGTTGTGTGTGTTGGAGGGAGGTGAGAAGAAATTAATGCCAGATGCAGAATTGCACAAATTACAAAAAATCATCTCATCTGGGTGGAAAAATTGCCAAAGAACTCCGTCTCACATCAGACAAATTATCTAAAATGTGGAAACCGTGTGCCTCAGTCCAGACTGGATTGTAGTTTCTGCTCTGGCCCTCAGCCAGTTGTTTTTGTGCAGTTCACATACTGCACATCTGTATGCAGGAGTCCCTTGATACTCTATTTTATTTTTAAAATTAAAAATGTGGATCTGCATCTCAGATAAAGAGATTGATAGATGGTTGGAGGGAAATTTTATATATTTAATATAGCTAGTGAGTCAAATAAGGGAGTGGTACCTTATTAGGGAGATGCAAATGAAATGGTGGCTACTCTTGAGTTTGGAAGAAAAGGGTCTCTTGTGGCAGCATTTGTGTCTGTCTCTGCCATGTTAGACACCTGAGCCATGGGGCAAACAGTGGATGATTAAATGATGAATGTGAAGACATGTGGGGGAAGGACAAATGGAAAACAGTTAAGTGTTGGCTAGAGTGTGGTTCATGCAATGGACTATGAGGGGAAGATAAGTCAGTGAGGACTGTAGAGATTGCAAACACAGAGGGGTCACTGGCTGTCAGATGTGATGAACCCGGAGAGTAGAAGCTGTGGAAACATGGAGGCGAGCAAGCTGGAAGTTCAGAGCTTGTGGTGGGAGCACAACAACACTGGGCCTTGGGACTCCAGGTGTTGGTTACTTGTGAGTGATGACAAATCATGGGCCCCTGGGTGACCACTGTGTTGTGAGTTGGAGGGTCACTGGAGCAGAGAGTGTTGGGGAACCAAGATCACATTAGTTGGATCAATCTAGTTTGCATAGATACCAGTCTTCCAGCACGATTTCCAGAGATGAAGTAGAGGAAGGCTGAAGGGGGTTTGTGGGGGGAGAGGGGAGGCCAGGGAGTATATCCATGTGTCTTTGTGTCATGTATCTCCACAGAGGAGAAAAGTGAACTAGGAAAATCACCCCTCCTCAGTGGCCTTATTGGCTTAGCTGGAGAGGTCAGCTCTTCCTCCTTCTCCCCCTCCTCTCCCCTCCCATCCCCCTTTTCCTCCCCTTCTTCCTCTTCTCCTTCTTCTGTCCACAGCTGCTTTAATCATAATAGCCCCAAACTGGAAACAACCCAAATAGCCAAATAAATAGGTGAATAGGTAAACAAATTGTGGAATATCCTTAAATGAAATCCACAATCATGATAAAGAGGAATCAACTGTTGATATATATATACTTCAATGTGGATAATTCTCAAAATAATTATGCTGAGTGAAAAAAGCCAGACATAAAAGAATATACTGCATGAAGTTACAGAAAATGCAAACTAATCTATAGTGACAGAGGAAAGCAGATCACAGATTGCTGGGGTGGAGGGTCAAGGTAGCCTAGAAGGGAGGAATTACAGGAATTACACAAAAAATCTTTGGGAGGGTGATGGATATATTCATTATCTTGGTTGTGGTAATGGCTTCACAGGCATATACATATGTCAAAACTTATTAAATTATACAATTTAGACATGCGCAGTTTATGATAAATCAATTATACATCAAAAAGTTGTTAAAAATAATACTCCCTGCCTCCATAATATTAATAAACCCTTTTGAAATCTTATTTTCCAGCCTTGGTTTTCTTCTTTCAACAGTAAATATTTCTCTCCATTCTCCTCTTGCTTTCATGATTTCTGATGAGAAGTCTGCTATAATACTTACCCTTGATCCTCTATAAGTGAGATTTGTTTTTCCTTTTGGCTTCTTTCAAGACTTTGTCTTGGTTTTTGTTTTCTGTAGTTTGAATATGATATGCCTCAGTGTAAATTTTTTTCAGTATTTATCCTGCTTGATGTGCTCTGAACTTCCTGGATGTGTGGTTGGATGTCTGTCATTAATTTTGGAAAATTCTTAACCATGATTCCTTCAAATATTTAGCAACAACCTTCCTCAGGGAAAAGACAGCTTCCAGTGAGGTTTAGGAGGAGGAGAGTGTACATTTGACAGGACTGGGGTTCCAGTGTCAGCCCCCCAGAACCTAAAGCCCTCAGACAGGTTTATTCCTGAAGGAATCCCTCTCCCTCTGCCTTCTCAGCAGCATCAAGAGTGTAGCTAACATTTTCTTTTTCAATGCTGCTGCTTCCTTTCCTTTGCCTCAGAATATTCTACCAGATTTCCAGAGCAAAACCTCCTGCTCTCAAGGTTTCTGACTATTTCTAAGCACAATAAAGTTGTTTCAAAGACAACTGTGGCTAAAGTAATGCCTCTGCCCTGAGCCTGGAAATTTTGTACAGCTGACTGTCTTATTGGGAACAAAAACACTGGGAATAGCTGGATGGGTGCCTGAGCAGTGCCAGGCTGGATTGGGCATGGGTAAATGGTTGGGTTCTTTGCTTCTGTTGTGGTATAAAAATAAAATCTGCATTGTATATTTTTAGTAATTTAAAACACAATAAAAGTGATCAGAGTCCTTTAAAAAATCTCCAATGGCGTAACCAGGATAGAAATTTGCATAAGTAGGTTACAGCAACACAGAAACTGCATTTTCTGTCTCAAAAAGGAGGAAATAAAATGCAGATATAACTAAGGAAAATAATATATACAATTCTGTAGTGTTTCATATGTAAAATATGAGTGTATAAATGTAAGGAGAGGTAATAGTTCTCTAGAAAATATTATCACCCTGCGAAAGGGAAGGAATTATGGTTAAACTGCTATTAATTCTCTGATGAAATATTTAGAATGGCAAAATGTCTTTGAGAGATATGCACATTTTGTTTTATTTTTTTCTAAATCTAACTTCTGAATATGTCCACTTCCATTCAGACTAACTCAAAGGATAATACAATGCAGTTTGAAGGGCAGTGAAGAACAAAGTATTGGAGTGACAAAGAAAATGATCCCACAATGTTCTATAGATAGCACAAAAGAGTACCATTCACTGCTGCTTTTTCAACTCATCACAACTTGTACAACCCAACTCTGTTAGCTAATATCTTCAAGAGGAAAAAAAAAAAACCCTTATAAAATGCATTTCTAACAGTATTTTCTAATCATAAAATAGATTCCAGAGAAAATTCAGAAGGTGTTTAAAAAACTGAAAATGCATCATTTATAACAAGAGGAGTATAAATAAACAAAGGCCTCTAGATTCAAGAAACACAATTGCATCTTGTGGATGAAATTGTTTGGGGTGGGGAGAAGATTGTTCCAGAGGATGTTACATTGAGTTCATTCACAGCCTAGCACACAAGGAACATTATCTTTCTAAGAATTTAGGAACTACTGCTCTAAATCTATATATTTTTCCCTTTCATTTCCCTTATCATTTTTTTAATTAAAAAATTTAAATTGAAGTCTAGTTAATTTACAATGTTGTTTCAACTGTACAGCAAAGTGATTCAGTTATATATATACGTGTATGTATATACATATTCATTTTCAGATTGTTTTCCATTATAGGTTATTACATGATATTGAGTATAGTTCCCTGTACTATACACTATGTCCTTGTTGTTTATCTGTTAAATATATGGTAGTGTGCATATATTAATGCCAAACTCCTAATTTATCCCCCCCCCCCAGCTATCTCCTTTGGTAACAATAAGTTTGCTTTCTGTGTCTGTGAGTCTGTTTTCCAGCAGTATAAGAACAACTGACAGTGTGAATACACCCTACATCATGACACAGTACTCACACATATGTGTGTATCCATGAGATGAATGCTCATAATTTCATTTTTTTCTAGTCTTTTCTCTTCTCTTCCATTCTTTCATTTTAAAAATGATGATCTTGACCCCACTTCATTGATTTCACAATCCATGCATATGCAGCCACTGTAGGTGGAATACTGACCTGCTTATGATATGTTCTTAATGCTGATTTTGTTTTCCATGTCCCACCTTTTCCTTCCCCTTTTTGAAGGTCTTTTTCCCCTGCCATGATTCAGAAGCGTTTCTCTACCTTTATCTTTGGAACTCTATTGTCTCTGACCACCAGTGAGGACAGGTCCATGGGCCACGTGTGGATAAAACCCCCTTGCATCTCCGAAGGGCTACCTTCTGGGATGAGGTGGGAGAAAGGAGCCTCTGAAAACTTTTCACTTCATCTGAACACAACTGGGCCCAGAACCCAGGATTCACAGCTCGAGGGGTTGAATCTACTTACATAAGACTCTCCAAAAGTGCCATGTTGCAGCTAATGGTCCTGCCTCACACTTTATGGAGAGAAGAAATGATGGGAAGAAGCTTATTTTCCTGCCATCAAGTCCTCCGATTCCACACATCTGCATCTACAGTCTGGATGCTCCGTCCTGGACAATGGCAAAGTGTCCTTTCTCTACCCAAAGGCTACTGCTGTTCTACTACTTAGGGTACTAATCCTGCCCATGTTGGTGACTATTTTGCAGCTGCAACTAATCTCTTTTCCCCTCGATTACTGAATTCTCTCTTCCCTTAGACCACAGACATGCCAACACTCCACACTGAAACTAAACGGCACACCTACTCCTGAGTGTGGGTCCTCACCAGGTGATGCCTCATTTCTTTGCTTCTCTGCAGAGCACAGCTTGAAAGGGTTGCACGTATTTGCTGTACCCACTTAACCTCATCTCTTCAGTCAGTCTTCTGGGCACTGGTTCCTGCAATCTCAGGGAATCTGCTCTTGATGGGTTACTATGACATCATAGTACACTGCTGACGTCACTCCATTGGTCCCCATTCTGTTCACTTAGCAGCATTTGACATCTCTGACCACCTTCTTTATGAAAATCTCTCCTCAGAATCTTCTGATTTTCCTCCCTTCTCACTGGATGCTGCTGCTTAATTTTTGCTTGTTCAGCCCTTTCCTGCTCTTTTATTCCCTGTAGTCCTTATACTTTCTGTCATTTACTAATTTAGTTAGTTTATTGTCAGTTTCCACCACTAAAGTGTATGTTCTGATAGGACAAGGGTTTTTTTTTCTGTTTTGTTCCTTGATAATCTCCAACACTTAGGACAATGTGTTATCTATAATTGTCATTCAATGCTTTGTTGAATGAATCTCGTAGTGTCTTGGATGTATACGTTTTAAAATTTTATAAGTGCTATTGTGCTATAGACGTTCTTCTGTCTTTTCTTTTTTTAATACATAACCCTAAGCATTTAAGATCACCAGTGTTGCCTTATGTAGATAGAATATATCTGTTTTAATATTTCAAGGTATTCTCTTCATGTAAACATCATATTTTATTTGTCTATTTTCTTAGGAATTAACATTTAAGTTGCTCCGAACTTGTTATATCACAAATATTGAAGCCAAGATTAGTCCCATGAATGTTGCCTTGTGGACATGTGAATTTCTCTGGGAGAGGTATACTCAGGAGAAGAGCTTGTGAATCATAGGTTATATGTCTTCATTATCTCTACATAATAAGTACTGCCATATTGCTTCCCAAAAATGATGTACAAATTTGCATTCTTACCTAAGGTATGTGGATGCTTATTTTCCCATATATTCCACCACATTTATAATTACCTTTCTTGTTTTTATCAAGATGATTGGTGTAGAATATCCTTTTAAAAATAATTTAAAAAATTTACATTCATACCACTTTATATGGACACTGAAATATGAATTTCAGTAATTTTCACTTTATGAAATATTATTCTTCTTTTGATTTTTCCTCCAACCATTTAAATACATAAATCATCCTTAGCTTGTGTACTGCAGAAAAACAAGCAGCCTGCTTGTTTTGGCTACCAAGCCATGAGATAGGTGTTTGGCAGAATGATATCTTACTGTTGCTTTTCTTTGAAAATATCTACGTACTAATGAATTTAACCATCTTTTTCTGAACTTGTTAGCCTTTTAGGTTTCCCTTTTATTATTAACTTATTTTCTGTCTTTGATGAATTGCATTTTTATTAGTTTTCCTGTATTTCTTTACATTTTTAAGACTCTGATATATTCTTAAATATTAGTCTTGTCAAGTTTTTACATTTCAATTAATCTTCTCTCAGTCTATCATCTGTCAGGTGGCCTCCTATTTGTCTCTCTTTGTTGAACAGATATTTCAAAGTTTGGTAGAGTAAGTTCCAGTAAGTTTTTGATCTTCATGGTTTGTGAATGTTTAATATTACCAAAGAGGCAATTCCTTACTTCTATATCACAAAGATATTTTTCTATATTTTCATCTCTTAGTTTTATGTTATCTTTCACTTTCAAGTCCTTAATTCTGCATCCATCTTGTAGTTAATGAAAGATACAGACCCAGCTTAAATTTCATGTGAGGTGAACAGTCTTCCCCAAGAAAGCGATTTAATATTTTTTCTTTATTATTGATTTGTTGGTACCACTCTTATATCAAGTTGTGTCTGTTTTATGAGCATTTATTTCTGAGCTTGCTTTTCTGTTGTGAGTCTATATTTTAAGTGGTATCATAGTATCATGTTATTTTATTATTATTAACATTAGCATTATTATTATTATATTACATTCTATCTTAAATTCTTGTATGACAATTCTCTCTTTTATTTTCTCAAGACTAATTTATTGATGGAACTTTATTCTTTCCTATAAAGTTTTAGACAACTTCTTTTCAAAAAAGCACTTGAAAAACATCCAACTGAGTTTTTAATTTGATTTTATTAAATTATAAATTTATATGTGAATTTGTGGTTAAATAATATATTTTTCTTTCTTTTTATTCTAACGTTTTAAGAATTTTCTTCAGAGAGTAGTTGTGCTTTCTCTGTGGGCTTAGGTCCTAGGTATGTATTTTTGCTCTTGCCAGTGTAAAGGAATGGTCTAGATTATTTTAAAATCTGTGCTAGAAAATTTGTTGTAGTCTTTTTACTTTTAGTAGTATATCTGATATGTTTTCTGTACTTGCCCATAAAAATCTATAAATAATGGACATTCTACTTAATTTTTTTTAAAAAAACATACATGCTTTTTCTCTTTTGCTGGTCTGCAAGTGTTATCCAGAACTTCTAGTGCCATGCATAACAGCAGTGAAATCAGGCATCTTGTCTTTTTTCCTGCATTTAAAGAAGTACATGGAGATTTCTGGGTTTTGGTCTCACATGTAAGGAGCTTGAAGGTCAACACTCTTGTTCTACAAATAATAAAATAAAATAAAATAAAATAAAATAAAAACATATAAAGCTGAACAAACTGAACATCAAGAATTCATCTTAGATCCTTAGAGAACTGAGGACACAGGGCAGATGACTGCCCACAACACTGAAGAGATGGGCAGGTGGAAACAGAGAATCATAACTCAGCAGCACAAAAACCCAGGAGGACAATGTAAATTGTGATTAACAAATTTCTGGAGGCACCATATGGAAGAGTTTAAAAGCTAAAAACCCACAGGCCCAGTGTGAGGGGAGTCCCCACAATTGGTGAGTTTTACCCCCAAGGAAACTGACCAGGTTTTCCAAGTAAAGGGCAGAGAAAACTCCATTTATGCTTTTGGCCAGGGGAGGGAAAATTTGCCATTTAGAAGTATGCCCAGAGCATGCTGATTTTCTTAACAAGGCCTGGCCTCAGAGAAACTATTTTACCAGAACCTAACCAGCCCGGTGAAGGGAACTATCCAACTCCAGCCTTTTCTAGATTTCCTGTCTCATCTAAGAAAGAATAAACAAAAACCCAGAGCTGAGAAGCACAGGCTCACTAGAAGACTGATACACAGTTATATAAATAAATAGTTTCCCTGCTTGCCCTTTTTAGCCAGGCCAAAAAAAAATGTTTCTGGGGAAAAAGTTAACATATAAAGTGGTTTTATATAAAATATCAATTGTCTTCTATATTTTGAAAAGCATCAGTACCAGTCCTTCATTTGAAAAACAATTTGTGGCATTGGAGGAAAAGGATTCTGTGATTGTTGAAGTGAATTTTGTTATAAATGCAAAGAAAAGATACAATATAGAAAAAATACTTTCTAAAAAACCCCACCATATCACCATACAAATAGAGATACTATGTGATACAATGAAAAAAGCTGTGCATCTCAGACACTGTTAAAGAAAAAAATATCTAAAGGAAACCTGAGGACAGCCAGAGAGACAAAAATAAGGGCACAAGGGAAAATATTAGCCTCTGACACCTACATGTAGAGTAGGCAGTAAACACTGCATATCCCCACCATGTAAAAGAAAACCTCACACAAAAGGATTTTAAAACTTATTTTCTCTTACCCAGGACTTCATGTCCAGATTTCAGCAGTTACCAGACACACTAAAAGACAAAAAACATAGTTGTAAGAGACAGAGTAAGCAAGAAAACCAGACTAAGGTATGGCAGAAATTTTGGAATTATCTGGGAATATAAAGCAACTATTATTATAAGCTAAGGGTTATAACAGAAAAAGTGGGCAATATGTAAGAACAGATGGGTAATGTAGGCAGAGTGATGTAAACTCTAAGAAATAATCAAAAGGAACCTATAGCAACCAAAAACACTGTCACAGAAATGAAGAATGTGCATTTTTTTGATTGGGTTGTTTATACTGATGACATAAAGTCACATGAGCTGTTTCTAAATTTTGGAGACTAATCCCTTGTCAGTCACATAATTTGCAAATATTTTCTCCCATTCTGTGGGTTGTCTTTTCATTTGGTTTATGGTTTCCTTCACTATGCAAAAGCTTTTGAGTTTAATTAGGCCCCATTTGTTTATTTTTGTTTTCATTTCCATTACTCTGGGAGACAGATTGAGAAAGATATTGCTGTGATTTATGTCAGAGTGTTCTGCCTGTGTTTTCCTCAAAGAGTTTTATAGTATCCGGTCTCACATTTAGGTCTTCAATCCATTTTTTGTTTTAACATCTTTATTGGAGTATAATTGCTTTACAATGGTATGTTAATTTCTGCTGTATAACAAAGTGAATCAGCTATACATATACATACAATCCCATAGCTCCTCCCTCTTGTGTCTCCATCCCACCCTCCCTATCCAACCTCTCTATGTGGACACAAAGATGATGACTTCATCCCAGCTTACAATTCCCCCTCTGCATGTCCTCAACTCCGTTCTCTATGTTTGCATCTTTATTCCTGTCCTGCCCCTAGGGTCTTCAGAACCCTTTTTTTTTTAAGATTCAATATATATGTGTTAGCATTTGGTATTTGTTTTCCTCTTTCTGACTTACTTCACTCTGTATGACAGTCTCTAGGCCCAACCACCTCGCTACAAATAACTCAATTTCATTTCTTTTTATGGCTGAGTAATATTCCATTGTATATATGGGCCACATCTTCTTTATCCATTCATCTGATGATGGACACTTAGGTTCCTTCCATGTCCTGGCTATAGTAAATAGAGCTGCAATGAAAATTGTGGTACATGACTCTTTTTGAATTATGGTTTTCTCGGGGTATATGCCCAGTAGTGGGATTGCTGGGTCATATGGTAGCTCTATTTGTAGTTTTTAAGGAAACTCCATACTGTTCTCCATAGTGGCTGTACCAATTCACATTCCCACCAACAGTGTAAGAGGGTTCCCTTTTCTCCACACCCTCCCTGGCATTTATTGTCTGTAGATTTTTTGATGATGGCCATTCTGACAGGTGTGAGGTGATACCTCATTGTAGTTTGATTTGCATTTCTCTAATGATTAATGATGTTGAGCATTCTTTTATGTGTTTGTTGGCACTCTGTATATCTTCTTTGGAGAAATGTCTGTTTAGGTCTTCTGACCATTTTTGGATTGGGTTGTTTGTTTTCTTGATAATGAGCTATATGAGCTGCTTGTAAATTTTGGAGATTAATCCTTTGTCAGTTGCTTCATTTGCAAATATTTTCTCCCATTCTGAGGGTTGTCTTTTGGTCTTGTTTATGGTTTCCTTTGCTGTGCAAAAGCTTTGAAGTTGGAAGATTTTTAATCACAGTTTCAATTTCAGTGCTTGTGATTAATCTCTTTGTATTTTCTATTTGTTCCTGGTTCAGTGTCAGAAGATTGTGCTTTTCTAAGAATTTGTCCATTTCTTCCAGGTTATCCATCTTATTGGCATATAGTTGCTTGTTGTAACCTCTCATGATCCTTTGTATTTCTGCAGTGTCAGTTGTTACTTCTCCTTTTTCATTTATAATTCTATTGATTTGAGTTCTTTCCTTTTTTTTCTGGGTGAGTCTTGTTAATGGATTATCAATTTTGTTTATCTTCTCAAAGAGCCAGCTTTTAGTTTTATTGATTTTTGCTATTGTTTCCTTCATTTCTTTTTCACTTATTTCTGATCTGATCTTTATGATTTCTTGCTTTCTGATAACTTTGGGGTTTCTTCTTTCTCTAATCCCTTTGGGTGTAAGGTTAGGTTGTTTTTTGAGATATTACTTGTTTTCTGAGGTAGGATTGTACTGCTATAAACTTCCCTCTTAGAACTGTTTTTGCTGAACCCCATAGGTTTGGGGTCGTGATTTCATTGTCATTTGTTTCTACATATTTTTTATTTCCTCTTTAATTTCTTCAGTGATCTCTTGGTTATTTAATAGTGTATTGTTTAGCTTCCATATGTTTGTATTTTTTACAGATTTTTTTCCTGTAATTGATATCTAGTCTTACAGTGTTGTTGTCAGAAAAGATACTTGATACAATTTCAATTTTCCTAAATTTTCCAGGGCTTGATTTGTGACCCAAGATATGATCTATCTTGGAGAATGTTCCATGAGCACTTGAGAAAAAAGTGTATCCTGCTGCTTTTGGATGGAATGTCTTATAAATACCAGTTAAGTCCATCTTGTTTAATTTATCATTTAAAGCTTGTGTTTCCTTATTTATTTTCATTTTGGATGATCTGTCCTTGGGTGAAAGTGGGGTGTTTAAGTCCCCTACTATGAATGTGTTACTGTCGATTTCCCCTTTTATGGCTGTTAGTATTTGCCTTATGTATTGAGGTGCTCCTATGTTGGGTGCATAAATATTTACAATTGTTATATCTTCTTCTTGGATCGATCCCTTGATCATTATGTAGTGTCCTTCTTTGTCTCTTTTAATAGTCCTTATTTTAAAGTCTATTTTGTCTGATATGAGAATTGCTACTCCAGCTTTCTTTTGGCTTCCATTTGCATGGAATATCTTTTTCCATCCCCTCACTTTCAGTCTGTATGTGTCCCTAAGTCTGAAGTGGGTCTCTTGTGGACAGCATATGTAAGGGTCTTGTTTTTGTATCCATTCAGCTAGTCTATGTCTTTTGGTTGGAGCATTTAATCCATTTACATTTAAGGTAGTTATCGATATGTATGTTCCTATTACCATTTTCTTAATTGTTTTTAGTTAGTTATTGTAAGTCTTTTCTTTCTCTTGTGTTTCCTGCTTAGAGAAGTTCCTTTAGCATTTGTTGTAGAGCTGGTTTGGTGGTGCCAAATTCTGTCATTTTTGCTTATCTGTAAAGATTTCAATTTCTCCGTCAAATCTGAATGAGATCCTTGTTGTGTAGAGTAATCTTGGTTGTAGCCTTTTCCCTTTCATCACTTTAAATATGTCTTAGCACCCCCTTCTGGCTTGCAGAGTTTCTGCTGAAAGGTCAGCTGTTAACTTTATGGGGATTCCCTTGTATGTTAATTGTTGCTTTTCCCTTGTTGCTTTTAATATTTTTTCTTTGTACTTAATTTTAAATAGTTTGATTAATATATGTCTTGACATGTTTCTCCTTGGATTTATCCTGTATGGGACTCTCTGCTTCCTGGACTAGACTGACTGTTTCCTGACCCATATTAGGGAACTTTTCAACTATAACCTCTTCAAATGTTTTCTCAGTCCCTTTTTTTTTCTCTTCTTCTTCTGGGACTCCTATAATTCGAATGTTGTTTCATTCAATGTTGTCCCAGAGGTCTCTGAGATTGTCCTCAATTCTGTTCATTCTTTTTTTTCTTTTTTCTACTCTATGGTAGCTATTTGCACTCTTTTGTCTTCTGGGTCACTTATGCATTCTTCTGCCTCACTTATTCTGCTACTGATTCCTTCTAGAGAATTTTTAATTTCATTTATTGTGTTGTTCATTATTATTTGTTTGCTCTTTAGTTTTTCTAGGTCTTTGTTAATCATTTCTTGATTTTCTCCATTCTATTTCCAAGATTTTGGATCATCTTTACTATCATTACTCTGAATTCATTTTTAGGTAGACTGCCTATTTCCTCTTCCTATGTTTCATCTGGTGGGTTTTTACTTTGTTCCTTCATCTGCTGTGTATTTCTCTGTCTTCTCATTTAGCTTAAGTTACTGTGTTTAGGGTCTCCATTTTGCAGGTTGCAGGTTCATAGTTCCCGTTGTTTTTGGTGTCTGCTCCTAGTGGGTAAGTTTGGTTCAGTGAGTTGTGTAGGCTTCCTGGTGGAGAGGACTGGTGCCTATTTTCTGTGGATGAGGCTATATCTTGTCCTTCTGGTGGGCAGGACCACCTCTGGTGGTGTGTTTTGGGGTGTTTGTGAACTTATTATGATTTTAGGCAGCCTCTCTGCTAATGGGTGGGTTTGTGTTCCTGTCTTGCTAGTTGTTTGGCATAGGGTGTCCAGCACTGTAGCTTGCCAGTCAGTGAATGGAGCTCAGTATTAACGTTGGGATGGACATCTCTAGGAGAGCTTTCACCATTTGATAGTACAGGGGGCTGGGAGTTGTCTGGTGGACCAATTTCATGAACTCAGCTCTCCCACCCCAGAGGCTCAGGTCTGACACCCGACCAGAGCACCCAGACCCTGTCAGCCACATGGCTCAGAAGAAAAGGGGGGAAAAAAGAAAGAGAGAAAGAATAATAACATAAAATAAAGTTATTAAAATAAAAAATATATTAAAAATAAAAATATAAGAGTAAAAAAAAAAAAGAAAGAGAGAAAGAAAGAAGAGAGCAACCAAACCAAAAAAATATCCTCCAATTATAACAAGTGTTAAAAACTATACTAAAAGAAAGAAAAAAACACAAAACAAAAAATGGACAGTCAGAGCCCTAGGACAAATTGCAAAAGCAAATCTATATAGATAAAACCATACAAAGAAATGTACACATACACGCTCATAAGAAGAGAAAAAGGAAAAAAAGAGAAAAAATGTATATATATATATATATATAAATTAAAAAGGAAGAGAGCAACCAAATCAATAAAGAAATCTACCAATGATAATAAGCTCTAAATACTAAACTAAGATAAACATCAAACCAGAAAGTAATTAGATGCAGATAGCAAACCCCAAGTCTACAGTTGTTCCCAAAATCCACTGCCTCAATTTTGGGATGATTAATTGTTTATTCAGGTATTCCACAGATGCAGGGTACATCAAGTTGGTTTTGGAGATTTAATCTGCTGCTTCTGAGGCTGCTGGGAGAAATTTCCATTTCTCTTCTATGTTCGCACAGCTCCTGGTGTTCAGCTTTGGATTTGGCCCTGCCTTTGCCTGTAAGTCAGCTGAAGGCATATTTAAGGAAGTCTGAGGTCTTCTGCCAGTGTTCAGTAGGTGTTCTGTAGGAGTTATTCCAGTTTTAGATGTTGTCTTGATGTATTTGTGGGGAGGAAGGTGATCTCTACGTCTTACTCTTCCATCATCTTGAAGGCACCCCCCTTCAATCCATTTTGAGTTTATTTTTGTGTATGGTGTTAAAGAATGTTCTAATTTCATTTTTTTTTTCATGTAGCTGTCCAGTTTTCCCAGCACCATTTATTGAAGAGACTGTCTTTCTTCCATTGTATAATCTTGCCTCCCTTGTCCTAGACTAATTGTCCATAGGTGTGAAGGTTTATCTCTGGGCTTTCTATCCTGTTCCATTGATCTATGTTTTTGTGTCAGAACCATACTGTTTTGATTACTGTAGCTTTGTAGTATAGTCTGAAGTCAGGGAACCCTAGTCCTTCAGCTCCATTTTTCTTTCTCAAGATTGCTTTGGCTATTGGAGGTCTTTTGTGTTTACATACAAATTTTTGTATTTTTTTGTTCTAATTTTGTGAAAAATGCCATTGGTAGTTTGATAAGGATTGTACTGAATCTGTAGATTGCCTTGTGTAGTATAGTCATTTTGTCAGTAATGATTCTTCCAGTGCAAGGACATGGTATATCTTTCTATCTGTTTGTGTCATCTTTGATTTCTCTAAGCAAGAAAGAGACCAGCAACTTAAAACATCTTTGTACATATATACACTGCTACATCTAAACCTTATGGGAACAGCAAAGCCCCAGACTACAATAGATACACACACACACAAAATAAAAAGCAACCAAAACACAATACTAAAGATAGTCATCAAACCACAAGAGAAGAGAATAGGAGAGGAAGGGAAAAAAAAAAGACCTATAAAAACAAACCCCAAACAATTAAGAAAATGGCAATAGGAACATATATATGGATAATTACCTTAAATGTAAATAGATTAAATGATCCAACCAAAAGACAGAGACTGGCTGAATGGATGCATAAACAAACCTGTATATATACTGTGTATAAGAGACAAACTTCAGACCTAGGGACACATACAAACTGAAAGTGAGAGGATGGAAAAAGTATTCCATGCAAATGGAAGTCAAAAGAAAGCTGGATAGCAACACTCATATCATACAAAATAGACTTTAAAATAAAGCCTGTGATAAGGCACAAAAAAGGACAGTACATAACAATCAAGGGATCAATCCAGGAAGAAGATATATAATTTGTAAATATATATGCACCTAACATAGGGGTCCCTCAATATATAAGGCAAATACTAACAGCCATAAAGGGAGAAATCGACATTAACACAATAACAGTGGGGCATTTTAACATCCCATTTTCATCAATGGACAGATCACCCAGACAGAACATCAATAAGGAAGCACAGGTTTTAAATGACACATTAGATCAGACTCACTTAATTCATATTTATAGAGCATTCCATCCAAAAGCAGAAGAATACACTTTTTCCTCAAGTGCACATGGATCATTGTCCAGGATAGGTCACATCTTGGGCCACAAATCAAGCCTCAGTAAATTTAAGAAAATCAAAATCATATCAAGCATCTTTTCCAACCACAACTCTGAGATTAGAAATAAACTACCAAAAAAAAAAAACCTATAAAAAACATAAATACGTGGAGGCTAAACAATATGCTACTGAACTACCAATGAATCACTGAAGAAATCAAAGAGGAAATAAAAAATTCCTAGAGACAAATGAAAACAAAAGCACAATGATCCAAAACCTATGGGATGCAGCAAAAGCAATTCTAAGTGTGAAGTTTATAGCAATACAGTCTCACCTCAGGAAACAAGAAAAATCTCAAATAAACAACCTAACTTTACACCTAAAGCAACTAGAGAAAGAAGAACAAACAAAACTTAAAGTGAGTTGAAGAAAAGAAATCATAAAGATCAGAGTAGAAATAAATAAAATAGAGATGAAGAAAACAATAGCAAAGATCAATGAAACTAAAAGCTTTTTCCTTGAAAAGATAAATAAAAGATAAAACTTCAGCCAGACTCATGAAGAAAAAAAGGGTGAGGACTCAAATCAATAAAATTGGAAATGAAAAAGGAGAAGTTACAACTGACACCACAGAAATACAAAGGGTCATAACAATCTTCTCTTTAGAAATTATGCAAGCAATAAGAGAGTGGAGTGAAATATTTAAAGTGTTGAAATAAAAGAACCACCAAACTAGAATTCTGTATCCAGCAAAATTATTCTTCAGAGTGAAGGATGAATAGAGGTTTTCTCAGATGAACAAAAATGAAGGAAATTTGTCCTCAATAGACTTGGTTTGAATAAAATGTTAAACTAAATTCTTCAGAAGGAAGGAAAACTGTGTAGGTCAGATATACAAAAAGAAAGGAAGAGTATTAGAAAAGAAATAAATGAAAATAAAACAAATCTTTTATTTTTCTTATTAATTCATCTAACAGCTAACTGTTCAATATAATAGCAAAAATATATTCTGTGATTATAGCTTATGGATAAGTGAAATAAATTACCATAATGTTGAAAGAAAGAGGAGGGAGGAATTGGGAATACATTATTATCAGGTATATGAACTGCCTAGGAAGTAGGATGGTGCAAATTGAAAGGGGATTTGGATTAGTTATAAATGTATATAGCAAACTCAGGAACAACTACTAAAAAGTTAAAAAAAACAAGTAGTTGTATGCTAAGATAGGAGGAAAAAGTGGAAGCAGAAAAAATTTTGAATTAAAATTAGAGAAGGTAGAAAAATAATGAAACATACACACACACAAAACAAAGACCAAAGGCAAATAATTTTAAAAAGTAACAAATACAGGAGCTATTAATCAAACCATATAAATAATTAAGTTAAATATCAGTAGTCTAAATACACCAATTAAAAGACAAGGACTGTCAAAGTAAATTTATAAAACAAGTTCCCACTATATTTTCTGCAAGAATCTCACTTGAATATAAAGACTTAGATATATGAAATGGGTTGGAGAAAAATATACCATAATAACACTCAGTGAAAGATATATCAGTTTCAGATGAAGCAGAATTACGAGCAAGGAAAATTATCAGGGGATATAGAGAGACATAACACAATGATAAAGGAGTTTTAACTACTATTACAGTTGGGAAACTCAACATCTCTGCATTAGTAATAGATCTGCTGGGCAGATCAATAGTGACAGATGAATTGAACAACACCAGCAATCAACAAGATTTAATTCACATCTATGGAATATTTCATCCAATAACAACAGAATACATTCTTCTCAAGCTCACATGAAACATTCACCAAATTAGACAAAATTCAGGGCAATAAAACATACTTTAACATATTAAAAAGAATAGAAACTATTCAATGTCTGCTTTCAGACCACAAAGGAATTAAACTAGTAATCAATAACAGAAAGATAGCTGGAAAATCCCCCACTACTTCTAAATAACACAAGGGTTAAAGAAAAAAATCTCAAGATAAATGTAAAAATCTTTTTGAATTAATAAAAATAAAAATATAACTTATCAACATTTATCATATGCAGTAAAAGTAGTGCCTAGAGGGAAATTTATAGCATTCAGTGCATATGATAGAAAAGAAGAAAGATTTAAAATCAAAATGTAGATTTCCAACTTATGAAACTAGAAAAAGAAGAATAAATTATTTACAAAGTAAGAAGAAGCAAAGGAACAATAAAATTTAGAGCAGAACTTATTGAACTTAAATAAGAAATCAGTAGAGAAAATCAAAGAAACCAAAAGCTGGTTCTTTGAAATGATCAATAAATTGATAAAACTCTAGCCATGTTAACTAAGAAAAAAGGAAAGAAGACAAAAACAATGAATTGAATTCTAAACCTCCACTAACTCTCTTCTGGAGAGCAAAGGCATTGGGTGGGAAGCAGGGAGAAAACTGTACTTTGGATAAAGACACTTGCAAAGCCCCTAACCAGTTGTTATCAGTCTGCTCCACTGAGGATATTATTCTTTATCTGATAAGCAGAATAACACTTACCTCATACCCCTTAAGTAAAACACATAGATGTCAGAAGGTGGGTGATAAGCTGGCATTTAAAAAAATATATTTTACTCTAGCAAAATTGACATTTTTGTTTTGGTGTACACTTCTACGCATTTTAACACATGCATAAATTTACACAGAATTAGAATACAGAATAGAGAATAGAGAATACAGAATAGTTCCATTATCCAAAAATTTCCCTTAGGAATTTTATAGTCACATTTACCTCCAACTCCTAACCGCTGGCAACCTCTGTTCTGTTCTATGTGTCTATAGTCTTGCTTTTTTTCAGAATATTCAAGAAATGGAATCAAGCAATACATAGCCTTGTAAGACTTCTGTCATGCAACGGAATGCCTTTGGGATTCATTCAAGGTTTTGTGTGTATCAATAGTAGGTTCATTTTTATTACATTGTATGGATGTATCCCAGATATTCTATCTATTCACACAATGAAGGCATTTGAGTAGTTTCTAGTTTTTAACTTTTACAAATAAAGCCACTATAAACATTTGTGTACAGGTTTTACTGTAAGCATAATTTCTGAATGCTATTCTGTCCCATTGATCCATTTTTTTTTAATCTCTTTTCCAACAACCACCATTTATTGTAGCTTTACAGTAAATCTTTTTTTTTTTTTTTTGCGGTACGTGGGCCTCTCACTGTTGCGGCCCCTCCCGTTGCGGAGCACAGGCTCCGGTCGCGCAGGCTCCGCGGCCATGGCTCACGGGCCCAGCTGCTCCGCGGCATGTGGGATCTTCCCGGACTGGGGCACGAACCCGTGTCCCCTGCGTTGACAGGCGGACTCTCAACCAATGCACCACCAGGGAAGCCCTACAGTAAATTTTTACAGTAAATCAGAGAGTTTGATTCTCCCATCTTTATGCTGATTTTTTCAAATCTATCATTTATCTATCTATTTTTAATTAATTTACACATTTTGGTTATTGTACTTTTCAGTTCCAGTCTTTTCATTTGGTTCTTCTTTATAACTTCTGTTTTGTTGCTGAAGCATTCTGTATTTCCATTTGTTTCAACAGTTTTCACAACTGACTGCTAGATAATTCCAGTGTCTTAGTTTTAGTCTTGGGGTCTGTTGTCCTCTCCCATGTGAGCTGAGATTTTCCTAACTCTTTGTATGCCAAATAATTTTGGTTTGTATTCTGGACATTTGGATGACTAGCTACTATGTAAAACATATTTTAATCTTTATATTGAGAGTTTTTCATTATTTTATGTTGCAAAAATATTAGGAAATTTGTTATATTTAAATTTTTAAAGTTAATCATCCTTGAATAAAGACTCTGTGTATGATCATGAAAAGAGAGGGCACATTCTCTTGGGATTTCTTTGTTGTCAACGTTGTTTATTTTTGAGGTCTCTTCTTTGGTAGCTAAAATAATAATTGAGTTAGATTTATGAAATTTGTTTAGTTTTCTCCCAGTATGATGAACTAATGATATAGCTAGAAACTATTGTTCTCCTAGCAGGAAACTTAAACTTACGTATAGCCAGCCCTCGATCTGCAGGTTTTGCATCCATGGATTCAACCAATTGTGGATCAAAAATACTTGAAAAATAAACTTCAGAAAGTTCCAAAAAACAAAATTTGAATTTGCTGCTCACTGGCCACTATCTACGTAGCATTTACATTGTAATAGATATTATAAGTAATCTAGAGATGATTGAAAGTATACCAGAGGATGTGCATTGGTTATATGCAAGTATTGTGACATTTTATATCAATGACTTGAGCATCCGTGGATTTTGTTATTGCAGGTGTCCTGGAACTAATCCCCCAGGGATACTGAGAGACTACTGCAGTTTATTCTTTGTATTTGTTATAGGTATGGTGGAAACTAGATTTCTGTTCCCAGTTCTATATTTAGACTGACTTTCATGTGTTGCTTCCAGTGTGGCTAGCCAAGGTTGTTTTTCTTACAAGATGCCTAACCTGATGGTGAGAAGTCCTTTGATCTGACTTCCTTTTGGTGCAGCTATGGAAGGGGATGTGGCATGACTCCCAGCATGACTGCTTTCAGATGATGTCGATCCTGAACAGTTTAGAGAGTTCTGTGTACCTTGTACTTAGATGTACTATGCCTTGATTTTGCTATCACAACTCAGTAGAGAGGTGGGATCTTGCCACTAGCAAGAGGATTGGGCAAGCAGGAGTTAATTGGCTGGGCCAAGATGCAATTTCACTGCAGAGGATGCATTATATGTATTCTTGTTGCCTTTTCCTCTAACTGTATCCACCACACTACTCATTTGGTTAGAACTGAAGTAGTCTAGGTACAGACAGCGTTTACCACCAGGTTGTTTGACCCTTTGTATCCCCAAAACCCTGCATCCTCACAACCAAACCCACACAACCACTGCTGCAGCTTCAGGCCCACGCTGGCCCCAGACCCGCATGGATGCAGTGTGAGCATGGATGTCATCAGCTGAGGTGGATGCCATCAGCTGGGATGGATGCACTGGAACCCCTGCTCCCTGGCTCTGCTTGTTTCCTGATGATTTGGCTTCTCTCTCATTCCTGTGTCTGAACATTTACTTTGGAGCTCCTTCTGTTTCCTCGGACTTGTCTTTCTCCCTGATACCAACATGTGGGATGATAACCTGGCTAAGAGGATGGGGCATTGCCTTCCCAGCCCACCAAACCCACAACACTGATACCTGCTGACCTACCTCTGCCTCACAGCCATGTGGAGGTGGCTGGACCTTCGGCTCTTGATGGCCTTGCTTGTCAGGAAGTCAGCCCTGCTCCTGACCACTTTTCTGCTTCCTCCCTGCAGGACTGGCAATCATTTTGTCATCTGTGTTCACTCCTCCATTCTCCAGGGCTGACCCCGTCCCAGAAGGCACACCCATTTCTGGGTTTCTGATTACTGTCTTCTCCTGAGAACCATTTCCATTAACTCCTTTGCAGCTGGCTGGTCTTAAGTTCAAACTGAGCCTTTACTCAGTATAATAGCACTTTCCCAATTCTTGGCTAAATGTGGGTCCATTTTACTGGCTTTTTCAAACTAACGTAGCAATGCATGGCCCCGTGGTGCTTAAGATTCAGCCTGCCTCTTTCTACATCCATTATTGCCCTGAAAATGAGAGTTCAGAGCACGTCATTTTATAAATGGCATAGATTTTCTTTTTAGATGCATTTTCTTCCCCTCCTTCCCAGTGGAGATCATTTGTCAGGTTTTGCTCACTCACTCACGGAACTTTGTGAGTTTTCTTCTTCCTGCAATTTATCCTTGTCCGCTTGGCATTTCACTACCTCTGAGATCTGCAAAATAGGGCATTTCATGGTATATTCCATTCTTGTACCATTTATAAAGGTGTGAAAGCTACACCTAGCAGCACTGTGGGAGAAACCAAACTGATCCCTTTTATTTATCATATTCTTCCAAGAAAAAAATATTAAAAATGTGAAAATGCATGCTATGCTAGAAGAGGAGGTGGTAAGGAGAGGATGGTGGGAGCTATGGTTATAAAGATGAAGGATCCATAGTTCCTGCCTCTGGAAGAGAAGGTACCCACACTGACTGTGGTGTCTGCTGTAACCAGGACTATGAACATGACCAGCAGGTGGCTCAGTACAGAGGCAGCCACGCCAGTTATTATCCATCTGATTGTGAGTGAGCCAACACGGGCTACCATATCAATAGGGCCCTTCCCTACCTGACATGCTGTGTCTCCAGGACTTTTAGTTGGGGGACCACCGAAAATCGGTGCAAAAGGAATTCTTATCCAAGAGGTTTCAGAGGATGTTGGTTGCTGCTCTACATAGACAACATATGCTTTGGAGATACAGGATATATAATCAGCGAATATGTGGAAGGGAAGAAGAATCAAATTAGTGGTTCTGAAATGGAGCAGGACCCTGTAGTCCCCCCGGCACACCAGAGTCCTCTGCCTGACTTTTGTCTGTAGAGAAACCTTAGCCAAAAAGTAAGTTTAATCAGAGAAGTGAGAAAATGCAGAAACAAAGGAAAACAGTCAAATGAGACCAAATAATAATAGTTTAGTCATTAAGCAAAGTCAAGAACCTTTAGTTCCTTCTCAAGGGCTATAGATAATATTCTGAGCCACATCCTGTGAGCTGTCTTGTAGATACTGAAACCCCCAGCAGGTGAAAGAAGTTAACTACATGATGACCAGACTGTAGCCATGATATAAGCTGCCACAAGTCTGAGAACTGGCCTCAGGAAATGGGAACAAACCTAGCCCCCTCCCTCTGTCTATAAAAGTTCTTGGCCACTGACTGCCCAGGGATGGGAGGAGTCAGCCTTTGAACCTGAGTCTGCCCCACCAACCTGGCCTCTTTATTGGCTTTTGAGGGGTGAGCAGCCCGACCCCACTTTTGTTAACAGTTCAAGCAGGTCTTCACTGCTCACCGTGGTAGACACTGGTCACATGGGCTACTGAAGACTCAAAATGTGGCTGGTCTGAACTGAGATGTGCTCTAAGTGTAAAATGCATACCAGATATAGAAGACTTAGTATAAACATTTAAAGTATGTCATTAATTTTTTTTATATTGATCACCTTTTGAAGCAATTATATTTTGGATATATTGGGTTAAATAAAAGTGATTTATATCATCTGTTTCTTTTTACTTTTTTAACATGGCTACTAGAATATAAAAATGACACGTGTGGCTTATATTTCCATTGAGCAGTGCTGGACTAGAGCACGAGAGGATTTTAGGGAGAGAGGAATTAGAGTTAGTACATCAAGGACATTAAATGCCTGACTAATTAATTCACATAGTATTTGCCAGGTGGTGAGATTGCATTGATTTTTGAGTAGAGGAATAAAATAGAATACCAAGGGAAGATTAATCTAGTGGCAGGGGCATATTTCAATTTCCAGTTCCTTATTCATGATAAAACATTGCTCCCAACCTTAATGATAATTTATTTTATAGCTTTCCAGTTGAAATTTTGCCAAAGGAAAAAAATGACTTGTGTCACCATGCTTATTTACTCATTTTCAGATAGATTCCAGGTAGATTAATGCACCATGTTTCCTCTTATAGAAACCTTGTTAACTTCCTCCGAGTTACTTATGTTGGCATAATTGCAGAGTGGGCGCTTTTTAATAACTCTTACATGATTGTAGAGAAGGAAAGCGATGCTTATTCTTTTATCGCTCACACGGACAGTCCTTCTCACCCTGCACGGTAGGCATGCAAGAGACATTCTCTGGCACAGTGAGGGATAAATTGGGAGATTGGGATTGACAGATACACACTACTATACATAAAATAGATAACTAATAAGAACCTGCTGTATAGCACAGGGAACTCTACTCAATACTCTGTAATGGCTTATATGCGAAAATAATCTAAAAAAAAAGTGGATATATGTATATGTATGACTCATTCACTTTGCTGTACACCTGAAACTAACACAACATTGTAAATCAACTCTACTCCAATAAAAATTAAACAAAAAAACAGTGGTGATATTTTAACCTCCAAATTCAGATGAGAGCTTCAATAATTAAGAAAATCTATTCTAGACACATTAAACATCTATTCTAACCTTAGGATGTTGGTATTATTATTATTCTCATTGACAGATGAGAAAATGGAGAGTTGAAGAGGTAAAGTAACTCATCCAAGGTCACGTAACTAATAAATGTAGAAGGTTGTGTTTCAAACCTTAAAAAAAAAGTATCATGAATGTTTCCAAAATTTATACCTATGTCTCCAAGCTGATTTTTTTTTTTTTTTGCAGTACGCGGGCCTCTCACTGTTGTTGCCTCTCCCGTTGCGGAGCACAGGCTCCGGACGCGCAGGCTCAGCGGCCATGGCTCACGGGCCCAGCCGCTCCGTGGCACGTGGGATTTTCCCGGACTGGGGCACGAACCCGTGTCCCCTGCGTCGGCAGGCAGACTCTCAACCACTGCACCACCAGGGAAGCCCTGATTTTTTTGATATGGGTATTTTTTGAGATGAGGTGCCTATTCTTAAAAAAATGTTTTATCTAAGTTTTAATATTGAAGTGACAAATTGAAGTGTGAATACTGGTGGGCTTAATCTGATATTTTTCTTTTCAATTTAAATAAAAGATTGTGGCATTTTAATCACTTGCCCTCTGTCCTTGCTGCTGTTGTTGTTGTTAATTTTCCTATGGGACCATTGGGTTCTGTGCCTACCTGTGATCAATTCAACATGAGCAAAACCTAACTCTCATTCCATCCTCCCCAGTCTTTCTTACAGATGACATCTAGAACAACCTTGACATGTTGCAGAATAATCTTAATGTGATTTTATCAAAGTGTTGTTAAAATTGCAGCATTTTAAATCCTTACTCTGGAAAAATCACATTTTGGAACCTGATATGTCTACCCATCTAATCTACTTTTATTTCCCGCAGTCATGTTGTATAATTTTGTTTGCATAAGCTCTGCACATTTCCTATTGAATTATATTTGTAAGTATTTTAAATTTTTGGAAACATTTTGAAAAGAACATTTTGTATTTGCAAAACGCATCTTGCTGTAATGAATAACAGTTACTTTAATATTTGTTTAGTATATGACCTCATTAATGAACTCATTATTTCTAAGAGCCCTCAGTTTGTTCTTTTGGTGTGCTTAAATCTATAAGTAATGGTTATTGTTTACCCTTCTTAATAGTTATGCCTCTTATTTATATTTTGACTTCTAAACAGCTGATATCCAAAACAGTATTAGCCAACAGTGGTGGTAGAAATAATTTTACTGCTGTCTAACACTTGCAGATGATGCCTCTATTAATTATGATTTCTATTTTTTCTACATGAGTTGTATTTATTCTGTTAAGGTTGCATGAATTTATTACTGATTTAGTAAATACTTGCAAGTAATAGACATAATTTTATGAGGTCCCTTTCAGAATTAAAGCAACCAAATGCTTTTTTTCTCCCTTTAATTATTAGTCTGATGATACATATTAGTTTTCTGCTAATATTAAAACATTCTAGAATTACTATATCATGGTCTTCATACATTTCCATTTTTAAATAAAGCTAAAATAATTTTTTTCAAATTATAGGCATGATGCCAGCATGTGTATTTGAAGATACAGTGTTCTTTGAACTGCTTTGACTAGGTTTGATGCCAGTCGGATTTATAAAAGAGAATGGAGGACATTCAACTTTTATTTTTTAATTCCCTTTCATGATTTGGAATGGAATCATCTATTCTTTGTAAGCTTGAAAGGGCTTGTCTTTAACCTAACTATAGACTTACTACCTTTTCATGTATTTGCGTTCAATTTTTTGTTGTTGTTGTTAGTGACTTTTGTATTATAGTGTTTATTTAAGGTAACAAAATTTGATTTATTTGTTAACTAGAATGTTCTAAATTTAAAAAGTCATTAATTTCATATTTTCTCTAATTTGTTTTTTATGGTACTGTATTGCTCTATTTTATTGAAATAATATTTTCTATAGTTTTATTGAGGTAGAAGAGCTATAGAGTAATCTGCATGTATTTAATATATACTATTTGATGAGTCTGGACAAACGAATCCACCCATGATATCATCCCCCCAATCAACATAATAAACACATTCAACACAACCAAAAGATCCTTGTGTCCCTCTGCTTTTTTTTTTTTCTGCTAAGAACACAACATACATCTACCCTCTTAACACATTTTGAAGTACACAATATTGTACCATTAACTACAGGCACAATGCTGTACAGCAAACCTCTAGGGTTTATTCCTATGGTTATCTAGTGCAACTATAACTCTGTTCCCACTGAGCAACAACTCTCACTTCTCCCTCTTTCCCTAGCAGCCGTCATTCTGGGATCTGTTTCTATAAGTTTGACTATGTTAGATATCTCGTATAAGGGGAATTACACAGTATTCATCCTTTTGTGACTGACTTATTGCACTGAGCATAATGTCCTCCAGGTGCATCCACGTTGCCACAAATAGTAGGATTTCTTTATAGTAAAGGGAACAATAGAGTAAAATGTAGCTTACAGAAAGGGAGAAAGTATTTGCAAATCATCTGTCTCATAAGGGGTTAATTTCTAAAATATATAAGGAACGCATACAACTCAACTCAAATACAAAATAGGCTGATTTAAAAATGGGCAAAAAGGACTTGAATAGACATACCACTGGTCAACAGATATACCAAATGTCACTCAACATCACTAATGATCAGAGAAATGCAAATTCAAGCAACATTCAGATACCACCTCACCTGTTAGGTTGGCTATTATTAAAAAAAAAAAAAAAAGAAAAAAGATAATAAGTGTTGGTGAGGATGTGAAGAAATTGAAACCCTGTGCACCATTGGTAGAAATGAAAATTGGTGCAGCCACTATAGAAAACCGTATGGAGACTTCGGGGTCTAGGACATGGACATCTTTGGGGGTGGGGAACATTATTCTGTCTACCACACAATTTTTGTTGTTGTTGTTGGCTGCATTGGGTTTTCATTGCTGTGCGCGGGCTTTCTCTAGTTGCTGAGAGCGAGGGCTACTCTTCATTGCGGTGCATGGGCTTCTCGTTGTGGTGGCCTGTCTTGTTGCAGATCATGGGCTCTAGGTGCGTGGGCTTCAGTAGATGTGGCACGTGGGCTCAGTAGTTGTGATGCACGGGCTTAGTTTCTCCGCAGCATGTGGGATCTTCCTGGACCACAGCTCGAACACTTGCCTGCACTGGCAGGCGGGTTCTTAACCACTGAACCACCAGGGAAGTCCTCAAAACATTAAAAATAGAACTACCATGTAATCCAACAATCCCACTACTCTGTCTATATCCCAAAGAATTGAAATCAGCATGTGGAAGATAATTCTGCCCTCCCATGGCCACTGCAGCACTATTTACAGTAGCCAAGACATGGAGATGATTAAAGTGTCCATAGGCAGATGAATGGTTAAAAGACTGGTGTGTACATACAATGGAACATTGTACATTAGTTTGTTTCTGTTGTTTTTATTATATTTTTCTTGATATTCAATGACTTGTTTGGATTAGGGTGTTTAGGTCTTTCCTCAGCTTGAGAATATGTTCCTTTACTCAATCTTTTTTTTTTTTTTGCGGTATGTGGGCCTCTCACTGTTGTGGCCTCTCCCGTCTCGGAGCACAGGCTCTGGACGCGCAGGCTCAGCGGCCATGGCTCATGGGCCTAGCTGCTCCGCGGCATGTGGGATCTTCGTGGACCAGGGCACGAACCCGTGTCCCCTGCATCAGCAGGCGGACTCTCAACCACTGCGCCACCAGGGAAGCCCTATTCAATCTTTATTAGTTTTTCTCTTCATTTATGTCATGCACTTTTCAGAGGCACTATGAGGAGATTACAACTCTCACCTCAGGGCCCCTTTTCATCGTTTCTCCTCTAATTATTACACATATTGCCTTTTATCTTTATTCAGTAAGAGACTCCCAGACTTGACTTTGTCTGCATCACCAATTATAATTTGTACCACTTTTTACAAGAATCTTAAATTATGGTGTGACAACATTTACTTATTTTTTCCTTAAGTCACTCTCCTCTTTTTAAAAATCTCTTGTCTCTTGTCCTAACATCTCATTCATCTATTTTTCACTTTCAAGGATCCATATTTTTTAAATATTCCTTCAGAGAGCAAGTAGATACTTTCTATCAATTAATTCTTAAAATAATTCTTTTCAAAAGTTAAAAAAAAATATTTATGTCCTGGTATATTGATTACAAAACTCACTTTTTCCTGTGTCCACACCCTCTGCAATGTTACCTTGTAGTTCCTACCATTAAACTGTGGGATCTACTCTCCACCCTTTGAATCTGGATGGGGCTTGTAACTTGCTTTGGTGAGTAGAAGTAAAAGCAAAAGTGGTCTGTGTTGTCCTGAGTCTATGCCTCAAGGGGCCTTGGACTTCTCTCTCAGAGCTCTGCCTCTTCCAGGGAAAAGGCCCATTGTCGCTGGCTAAGTGATTAGCCATATATGGCAAATTGCCTCCATCATCCCAAAGGACAGCCAGCCAACTCCTAGATGTGTGATGCACCTGCTAATCTTAGAAACAGAGCCTAGCCTCTCTCACTCACCAACAGGACCCATGAACTGAATAAATGCTTTTGTTTTAAGCCATGACATTTGGGATAGTTCCTTTTGCTGCCCCTTGAGGTGTTAGTTAACTGATAATAATGATATGTTTATCTCCCTTTCTTGATTCATAGCTTTTTATAGATACCATAATGAAATACTTTGGGGTAAGAATTCTTAAAAAGGTGTTTCTTTCTTCATGTCCCATGTCCCATTGGTCCCACTGTCATAAGAATGGATTCTTCTTGGACGTCGTCTTTATTTACCTGCCCTCTTCTGCTCCTGCCATTGGCCACAGGAGTCAGGTGGGCTGTCATGGCATTTGGAGGATACGCCTTTCAATGTTTTTCAATGAGAAAAGACTTCCCATGCTCAAGACATTTTATCCTAGAATATTTCCCATACTCACATGCTTTCTGTTGGTACATCTGCACCTCAACTTCATATAGCCATTTCTAGCTATTGATGATCTCTGGAGAACAAAGTGGGCTCATATAAAATAATAACTTTAAACCTGTCTTCTGCTCCCACCTCTGGTCTTTCCCATTGGGGATTCCACTGGGATTTCCTCTCAAAATTCACCAGGAAAATTTAACCCTGTGGTCCCATCTGTGCCACCTGGGAGGAAATATATTGATGTTTAGCATTCCCTTTCCTCATTTCAGCCCTTGGCGAGCTTCTTCCTCTTTCTGATATTCTTTCTTCACTTCAACTGTTTTGTGTTAGGGGAAGAGGGAAATTGGGTATAGTCATAGCCAGGTCACCATCTTCTGCAGAAACAACTTCTATTTGGAGTTTGGTAAGTGAGCTTCTTGAGTAATGAGATCACTTGTGGTCACAATCTCTGTTTCTGGGAGAGAAATGGACGCAGGGTGAGATTGCCAGTCTCCCCCGCCCCGTGGAGCCCATGGTGAGGGGTAAGCTTAAGACAGGACTCTGCACTGGAGCCAACCACATCAGAATCCCTTCCTGGGACCATGATCTGTAGCCTGCAGTCTGCAGTCTCAGCCTGGGCTGGCATTTTTTGTTGTTTGCATAGAAAATACATAAAATGTAACCATCAAATTTTCCACCATTTGATGTGGGATCCTCTCAAAATCTATTCAATTAAAAAAAAACTATTCTGAAGAAGGAGAGAAGAATAATCAGATGCACAGAAAGAAGGAGAGGTAACAGTAAGAAGGAGGAAGCTGTTTGGGTTCTTTGTGGCCTTTCAGCTGCGTGTGCACTGAGATACACATTATTATAAAAAATCCATCCATTTTGCATTTCCAGGCCTGTGTTAGGTTAACAAAGAGTCCAAATATACGTTCCAAATATATGTTCATCTCTACTTAGTTAATATCAGGTTTCCCTGTGCTCAGTCTGGCAGTTATAATGCCTGCTCTTTCTGCTCTGGAACTTTCTGAGGACTGAAGGATCCAGAAAATATTAATGCAGTGAAACACCATAACTCACTGTGAAATATCACTCGAAGGCTTAAAACATTGTGATCATTCATAAAATAATTACATCCATGAAAAGTCAATACCTCCCTGAAGACTTTCACGGCTCCAAGATTTATATGTTTTCCATATTACATGAGCAAAGTCAACCCACCCACAGAGCAGAGTAAGTCCAGAAGGGCCCAGGGGAGAAATAAGGTTTCAAGCACACTCTGCATTTCTATTAGCCTTTCAGCTCACCATCTCTACAAGATGGATATACAATAAAGTGAAACATCTACATTATTAGAACGGTGTTTCATAACTTGCAGGTTGAAGTATACCTTCAGATTCTTTGAGACGTGGGTGGGAACACTTCTGATTCCTGGACTGAAAAGTTTTCTCTGAGAAAAATAGGCTGAAGTCTGCATTTCATGCCTTTATTTTATTCCACTATCTCAGCATCAGCTTACTACAAGTGATGTGGTCTGTGTAATTATTTTATTTAATTCTTTTCTTTTGGCCGCACCATGTGGCATTCATGATCTTAGTACCCTGACCAGAGATTGAAACTCTGCCACCTGCAGTGGGAGCATGGAGTCTTAACTACTGGACTGCCAGGGAAGTCCCTGTTTTATTTAATTCTTAAGCCACGTTTTTTTCCTTTCTTCTCCATCTATCTTCCCCAGATCCTTTGGAACTGCAGGGTCCTTGCCATTGAATTCGATAAATATTATAATCGTTAAGTTAAAACCTCTTTAAGGCACCATATCCCAATTTGGACATTGGAAATGATCATATTTGCCTTACTGGACTGTTAAAAGGATCGAATGAGCTTTATGGAAATAGGATTGTCAAATTCTGCAAGTCAGTTTCTCTCTCCCTTCACTTGTGGGAAGCTTTTCTGACCACTGGGGGGTGTCAATTCCAGGCCAAGTTTCTCTGCTGGCTGTGTGGAACCCAGTTACCACAGCCCAGCTGAGCACCTGCAATGTTCCCTGAAGCAGCCCATGTTGGACACCATACTTTCAGTTTCAGTTAAAGGGCGATGGGTGATGGGTAGGTTCTTTATGAAATGAACTAGAGGTCAGACTAGTGAGCAACATTTTATTTTCGTTAAACTAGTGGAAGGTTGGTCTGGCTGTTCTGAATTGGGTTTTGACCTTTTGTCTTGGGGACTTGGGGAACCTACATCTGAGGTTAGTGTCTTGCGTAAATGGAAGCTTTGCTTAATGCCTAATTGTGGAGAGGAGTCAACTCGTGTTTGGGGCTTCCTAAAATCTTATTTAGCTACATGTGCACTGTGACATTAGGATTTCTTTCCAGGAATAACTTACTTTCTTGTCCTTTTCTCTGAACCATGAGCTCAACTAGTCACAAAAGTTTACATGGTATTTTATTGAAGACTCCTTTCAAGGTGGATACAACTTAGAAAGTTTATCATTAAACTGGAGAACTGCATTCACCATCTGAAGAATCTCAACCCCTTTCAGCAAAAGCTCTATGAGTTCTCCAGATCCTGCTCAACTCTCCAGGAAGGAAGCTGCAATGAAAGGAAATCAAGCCTCTTGTGGATGGACGGCAGGTGGAAGGGTGGTCCTCTCTGTGGCCTGGTTTCATTGTGGCCACTGCTATCATCCGGCTCAGCGAGAGAGTACTGGGCATGGGGTGTGCCTTGTTTATAAGTTACAGTCAGTGGCTTGGCAAAGGGTCCCAGGGGTCAGCCACTAAAAACACCAATTTGAACACTGCATGATTACAATCATTATTGATGTTTTCACTTAATGTTTATATAACATTGGCTAAGCCTTTCGCCCTTTACAAAGCATAAAGCTTGACAGTGCCATTTATTATCCTAAGTAAAGAACGATTTTCTAAATAGAAATGCAACTTCATTTTAACCTAAAGGCCAATCTCATCACTGAGGCAGAATTATAACTGAGGCCATCTTAAAAGAGAAAATAATCAACTGTTAATTATTTATAGTGCCTAATGATGCATGAAATTTGTCACATTTCCAAGTGCATTTTTAGCTAAATATGCACAGATGATAAAAGTCCTGGGATCTAAATCAGTAATTAATTTCAAACCAAAATGTGTTTGAAATTTAGCACTCTACACTTGCGTTTTTCAAAACCTAAAGATTTAGAAGAATCTCTGCCTTGCCTTCACCATTTTATTTATAGCTGAGAGTTTCAATAAAATGCACCTGTTTATATTCGAAAGGAAATAGCATATTCTTGCAAATGCTTTAGAATTTCAAAATAAATTTAAGTCAATATCATTTGAAAGCAGCTGAGTTAGATTTGGGAACATTATGTTCAACTCTCAGTAACAAGATTAGAATAAATGCTAGTAAAATATGGAAAAGAATGAGGTCACTAAGTTGAAATATTGTACTCTGCAAGTTAGGAGAAAAGTAGATATTTGAAAACACAATTAACCTTTGAAAAGGAAAACACACCACATTCACATTAGGGAATGGGTAAACTTAACTAATGAAAATTTATAGCCCTGTAATGTTGGCAAAGAAAAAATCTCTCTCATTTAAAATGTCAGAATAGTCTCAGATCTCCCGTTAAGCAATTTGTTAAACTTTCCATGGTAATAAATATTAGATTCGATCATTGAAAAAAGCTCAAGTAGAACAAGAATACTGAAGGGCACTTGCAAAGTGTCTGTTTTCAAGTTTCAAACATCTGTTTGTTGATTAAATTATTTATTCATCCTTATTCACTCCTTCAGTACACAGAATGTCTCGTAGGTGCCAAGGCATTGAATTAGACTCTCCTGATACTAAAAATAGTGTCCTCAAGGTCCTCACAGTCTTGAAGGTAAGACTCCTGTAAGCAAATAGAAGTGACGTGCTGTCAGTCGAGTGACATTGACTACTAGCTGCTTCCTGTATCAGTTACACATTCTTCAGTTAAGATAACCATGCTTTTACTCAAAATCGATCCCATCTTCTCCCAGACTCAGTTGCTGCGGGTGTGACCACAGAAAAGGTTTTGCCAGATAAAAGTTAGGGAAGACGTGTAAGACTTCTTGGAAATTCCCATAAAGGTATAGGGCGATGTCCTTCCTGCTCAGAGGAATGCAGTCATGATGGCTGAGCACCCACAGCCATCTTGGGCTATGAAGTCACCTTGGAAACCCATGCCATGTTCTGGGATGATGGAGCAGAAAGACAGAAGGACTCTGAGCCACTGATTATTGTGGAACCTCCAAAACAACCCTGGGCAGATCATCTCTGAACTTTGTTTTGTGAAATACAGAAACATACTTCTACCTTATTTTGAGGTATCATGTTGCAGAAAACTGAACCCAGCGCTGATGTGATGGTATATTCAATTATAATAAACTGAAATCTTATAACGTACCCTCATCACGATTTCAGTACACAGGAAAGATAATAGCAAAGAAAGCAGTCTTTGCTTGCTTTATATGCCATGGAGAAATAGAACAAATAAATAAAGATAACAACGTTAAAAATATATAATAGTGAGATACATTCTCTGAAGAAATTATAGTGGTGTCTACAAACTCGGGGCACTAATCCAGAGGAAGACATGAGAAAAGCTTTCATTGTGGAGTCATGACTGAGCAGAATTTTAATTAAGGACTATTTTGGAGGCTGCTGTTGGGGAGAGGAATAATCCAGGCAGAGAGGGCAGCATAGATGAAGGCAGAGGGACACAGGAGAGTAGTGCATTTTCTGGGGTATGTAAACGCTTTATGTTTGGGGTAGAGGGTAGCTGAGGCTGTGCTGTGAGTTTGGGGAAAGAGGCTGGAGTGAGAAGAAGAAGATACGAGGGATACATCCCACGAGGTCCTGTTACTTTTCTTTTGATTCCAGAACGCTTATAGTTACAGGAAAGTCATGGAGATGCTTGGAAAATTTGGCAGCAGAGTGAGATTTAAAGAGCTATTATTTAGATTCACAGAATGAAATGTGCTTTGGAACAATCCTTTTGAAGCATTTGTTTTGTTTTGTTTTGTTTTGCGTAAAACCCTGAGAAGTTTTTCAATTGTTTCATAATGATAACAACAGACACTTGTGTGGTGCTTATCTGTGCCAGGCACTTACAAGTACTTTGTACTTAGTAGTTAATCTCATTCTAAAAACACTGCTGTAGGCTATAGGCTAGGTGCTGTTATTAACCCCGTTTCACAGATGAGGAAACTGAGCTCAGAAAGGAAAAGGAAGAGCTAGGACTCGAGTCTGAAACAGATTCCTGTCCCCCTTTTAGAGTTAGGTGATAGTCAAGCAAGAAGACTTACATGTGGATAGCACCTGAGATTTTGGAAGATGAATTTGCAGCAACATGGATGGACCTAGAGATGATCATACTAAGTGAAGTATATATCACTTATGCATGGAATCTAAAAAAAATGATACAAACGAACTTATTTACAAGACAGAAACAGACTCATAGACATAAAAAGCAAACATGGTTACTGAAGCGGAAAGGGAGGGTGGGAGGAGAGATAAATTAGGAGTTTGGGCTTAACAGAATCGCATTACTGTGTATAAAATAAACAACGAGGACCTACTGTATAGCACAGGGAACTATATTCAACATCTTGTATTAACCTATAATGGGCAAGAATCTGAAAAAGAATATATATATATATATATATATATATATATATATATATATACACACATATATAAAACTGAATCACTTTGCTGTACACCTGAAACTAACACACCATTGTAAATCAACTATATTTCAATAAAATAAATGTATTTATTTATTTTTTCATGGAAAGGCATTTTATTTTAAATATAGCAGTGTGTGCATGTCAATCCCAAACTCCCTAAATATCCCTCACCCCCACCCTTCCTCCCTAGTAACCACAAGTTCATTCTCTAGGTCTGTGAGTCTGTTTCTGTTTTGTAAATAAGTTCCTTTGTAACATTTGTTTTTTTTGGTTCTGCATATAAGCGATATCATATGATATTTGTCCTTCTCTGACTGACTTACTTCACTTAGTATGATAATTTTAAAAAAGATTTTGGAAGACGAGGGTCATGTCTAATTTTTACTACCATCCTGTGACTTTATTCTTCCCATCTCCATTCTACAAAGAAGCTGTGCTTCAGAGGGTAGAATTGGGGACCGTGTTGGGACCCCAGCCCCAGGCAGGTCTACCGGTCACATCAGCCATCCACAGTTACCCCTCTACTAAGAATTATTCTCTTCCCAGAATGGACAAAGCTTTGTATTAAGGTAGCATAAGTCCCCGTTTGGTCTCCAAATGGGAGCCAAAAGGCAGCCTTACCAAGGGCAGGCAGCAACTGGCCATTTCCAGAGACCAACCTTGGGCAGCTTCCCAGGAGAGAGCCCAAAGTGGAAGGCTGCTGGGATTTGGGGCTCATCCTGCCTTTGCTGGGATGAACAGGAAGGTGTTCAGTAAGGTCCTTTTGAAGTTCTTTTCTTGGGGTCAACTCTCTATTTTCCTGGTAATCCTTTGGAAATTCTGCCTGAGTTGGGAGGATTTTGGAGATTTGACCATCTGGTTATGTCAGGAGGCATCTGTGCTTGCAAAATAACTATTGTCTATCTTCCATTTGAAAGTAACTTATTTTAAAGTGCAAGTAGAGATTTCAAGTTGCATTATTTTTTTTTTTTTCTTTTTGCGGTACGTGGGCCTCTCACTGTTGTGGCCTCTCCCATTGCGGAGCACAGCCTCCGGACGCGCAGGCCCAGCGGCCATGGCTCACGGGCCCAGCCGCTCCGCGGCATGCGGGATCTTCCCGAACCAGGGCACGAACCTGCGTCCCCTGCATCGGCAGGCGGACTCTCAACCACTGCGCCACCAGGGAAGCCCCTCAAGTTGCATTATTAAAACCACTCTGGAAAGGGAAATTTATTAATCATTTATCAGTTAGAGGCAAATCTCTTAATATTATTTAAATGAAAATGTTTAAACATAGTTGTCTTTTCCCCCTTGATTGTTAAGCTGGTGCTGAAGCAATTCCAAAGTTTATGACAAGTTTTCCCACTAAGCTGGAGTCTGTATGAGCCTCTGGGGACCAATAACTTCTCATCAAAACAGTGAGCTCTGGCAGGGCATTTGTAATTAAGTATCCACAGGGGTCAGGCAGCTCCTTCTAGGGAAAGAAGAGTCAGGGTCAACAGGAGTGGGGAGTGGGGGTGGCTGGAGCTAATTGGAACTGTGGGATCTCAGAGCAGAACATCAGGGGTCATCTGATGTGTCACCTGTATGTCACCTTCCTGGCCTCCTAAAAGAGAGAGTGGATGGGACTCTGGAGCTGCCTTGGAGCCCTAATCTCTGGTGGCTGTTGGAGGACTTATCTGTTCCTTCAGCACACGTTACTGACCGCCAACGATACGTCAGGGGCTGTTCTGGGCACTGAGAACACATGACCCATGAACGCTAGTCTCCGTCACCAAGGAAATGAACGCATAATCTCAGAGTAGACAAGTAGCAGGAGGGAAGGAACACATGGCATGTGATAGACGGTGACTTACGGCAGGAAAGGGGGTGGGCACTTCCCAGCCTGGGTTCCCCAGAGAAGGCGGCCAAGAGTAAGGAGAAGGTGCTGCCCCTTTATTTAAGGAGGTCAGTCCCACGGAGGTGAGAGTGAAGCAAGGAGGAGGTGGCAGAGCATAGAGGACCCCTCCAGGGGAGAACGCTGGAAGAGCCTGTCCACCACTGCCCTCTCCCATGAATTACACCCTAGGAGAGCTTTACCCCATGTGCTTGCGAGCTTGCACACGGGGCTGCAGAGCTAGGCACTCAGGGGTCGCCGGCAGTCTGAGCAGGAGCAGGGGAGCTGCTGTCACAATCCTCCAGGGACTGCCTGGTGCATGCACAGTGGCCCGAGGGGGGTGCTGCGCGGCTGGGTGTACCCCACACTGCTCTCCAGTCTGCGGGTGGCCTCCGGGACAGCTGGTGCCGGTAATGCCACTCAGGCCTCCATTTTTGTGACGAGTCCTCACTTCTTTCCTGAAAGGAGAGGTGGCAGCCAATCAGTTGTTTTGTTCTTGGTTGGCCACCGAAGCTGCAATGATCCTGCAATGACCTATTTCCTGTTACTACCGGGCAAGGAAGCTCCGAAAGATGTTCCCACCTTTCAGTCCATTCAGTGACTTCCCCAACCCTTCCTGTCATTGATCTTTGACCTGTGCTCCTTTCTTGTCTCTCACCAACTAGCCATGACTTTAATCGCTGCCCACGACTCTGCATTTACAGAGCTTAGACCGATTCATGTGAACCTCTCTGGACACTGTCTCTGGGAGGATTGCCCTTAGCTTTAGGGCCACCACTGAGCATGGTTTTAATGTGTCAGAGTCCATCTTCCACTGACACCAATGTACTATGTCAAGACATCTGTGAGTAGGTCAGGTGGGCATTGAAAATCTCCCCAGATAAGTGTCTGTTGAAGCAGAGGTGTCAGTGCAAAAGAAGGCGATACCCTGGGCCTCTGGAGTACCTGTTAATGAAATTTACTCATTATTCCTGGACTTGCATGGACCTTATTCCAAATACAACATTTTCATGAAACAGTGCATTGCTACATCCAGTTTCCTGTATGGCTCAGCGTCTTTGAAGAGACTTAGATATTGGTGGGCAGCTATTATCACACCGTCCCTGGAAGGTCAGGTTCCACTGGACTGTCTTCATCCTTTACTCAATGCCATGTTAAGACAGATCCAGAATGTCCTCTTCTTTTGTTATAGGTTGATATAGTGTCCCAGTTTCAAGGAGCCATTCCAGTGGTACAATAAGATCAGTGCCGGGGGTCTTGGTTGGAACTTCGAATTCCACATCCTGAGTGATATATCACATGCCGTTATATTCTCCTGATCCAGATTTATGTTCTGATTTCTCCACACAAGTACGTGAGCCTCAAAATTCACTTCCACATATGCTTCTCTAGGGGTGAAATGTCTTTGTCATTTAAGCTACTTCCTCCAGCGGTGGGTTATGCTGAGACTTGGCTGTGGTTTCCATCTTAGGGTGACATGGGGTGATGTATTAATTATCTATCATTGCATAAAAAATGACCTCCCAAACTTAGTGGCTTAAAGCAATACATGCCTATTATCTTATTGAGTGTTTTTGTGAATCAGGAATCAAGTCATGCTTAGTGAGTGACTCTGATTCAGAGTTTCTCAAAAGATGTGATTTAGGTGCTGGCTAGGGCTGTGGTCTCTTGTGAGGGCTTGTGTGGGGAGGATCCTATTTCAAGCTCACTTGTGTGTTTGTCAGCAGGATTCAGCTCACCCCTGTTGGCCAGAGTGTCTTATTTCCCTGCTGGATGTTTGCTGGTGGCCCCTCTCAGGTACTTGCCTTGTGCTCCCCTCCGTGGGGCACCTCATGACACGGCAGTTGCCCTTCCTCAGAGTGAGAGAGGCCAGTCCAAGATGACCCAACCTCACAAGGAACATCCATCACTTTTGCCATATTCTCTTCCTTGGAAGCTAGACACTGGTTCCAGCACACACCCAAGGACAGGTTATCACATGAATGAGAATACTGGGAGGTGAGGATTAGAGATGACAGAAAGATGTAATTCTTTCATCCCATCCTGAGCATGAGAATCTTCAAGCATCCATGGTTCTAACAAGTCAGCAGTGAGAAGAGACTCAATTACTTTGAGAGTCAAGGTTCATTAGCTCACTTCCCTGTTTTAATGGGTCTAATTGTATTCTAGTACAAAGTCCAATATTCTGGGTTTGCCCCAGACAGTTTCCTGCTTAAATGCATTTGCTTGTTTAAGTCATAAAACAAATGACACAGAGGATGGAAGCCATATTATGAATTCAATGGATCCCAGGCACTTTTGCCTTGTTAGACCACTATTGTATACACACATTTATGCACACACACACACACACACACAGACAAATGCACTATCTATCTATCTATCTATTGAATATGCGTTTGTTATAATTGTTTTATGGCAGGAGTTTACTATATGATACATTCCCATCCCTTCTTTGCATTCTAAGTCACTGTATGGCTCAGACCCACTGCCCCTCTCAACTTCACTATTTCAAAAGTCCATGCATTAGTGTCCCTAACCCCAGTCTGTATTACTTCAATCTTGATAAACTGTGAGGTCCCTGAGGCAGAGATCATGTCTGTTTTATTTATTTCTGTAAATCCAGCCATTACCACAGCAAGTGCACAATGTATGTTTGCTGGAAGAATCCCTGAGTGAATAGATTCTTTCTATGCTATACTCTGCTTACAGGTTTATTGCATAAAAACCACTTCTGATAGTGTCACTTCCTTTCTGAAAATAATCAAAATGGTTCCTCATTACCCATAGAATTTAGCCCTAATGCCTTATTAGGACCTGCAGTACTATCCTCACTCTGACGTCTATTATTTTGCCCAATTCTCCTGCAACAAGGCTCTGTGAACCTCATCTCTCACTGACCCATCTTGGAGGTAATGGATGGATATCTTTAAGGTTTTGGGAGGGATGTTGTAATTACAGGAGTTAACACCTCTTTGGGTATTTATAATTTACTGCATAAGGTGTTGAGGATATGGGAAATTTGCCCAGTAAGTCAACATAGGTAGTAATAGGAGGAAACAGAATATAAACCCAAGCAGTGTGATTCCAGTCCCCAGCCTAAGGTACTACATCAAAAGGTCTTGTTCTTGACAATTTTCATAAAGCTCAAAATTCACAGCCTGGTCACCAAACTTGTATGTTCTTAATGTTTATTCAAGCCACCAAAATACGGACTTTGATCATCATCGTTTTATTGCTGGAGATACTCTTCATTGTCGGTACTCCTGAGCATGCATCCCCATGTGTGCATTCAAAGCTGCCCATGATCTGGCTGCTTTTGAGCTTGTCCATCTCCACTTCCTCCGTTTCCCCTCAAATGCTCTCCTGCTTGAGGCAAACCAAGCGAACGTGCTGTAGCTGCTCCCGCCCTCTGCCTTCCCTATCACACCCTCCACGCGGTACAACTTGACAAGCTCCCCAGGGCCCACCTTCAGTGCTATATCCCCTAGAAAACTTCCTCAGCACGCCCTTCCCCAGCTCCCCTTAGAAGTAGTCTGTGAAATGTTATCCATTTAGTTAATGTTTTCACATTCTCTGTTTTATTTATTCAAATACATCAATAAATATTTCATATTAGGATGAAAGCTATGTGAAGTCAAGGACGATATAGTCAGAGACCCTAAGAACTCCAACCTGCAGGACAGAAGGCACATCAAATTGAAGGGGTTAGGATCCTCCCTGGGTCCCTGCAGGTCCTGCTATTGCTTTGCTCTCTGTTCACAGGAAAGCTTCCCACCTGAGTGTCTATACTTCCTCAATTCATATTGCTTCTTCTACCTATTAAAATTTCTTCCATTTATCCCAAACTACTTTTGTCCAAAACGCAGTGGATTTTACTTTCTTAAGCCAAAGACCACTTCTCTTTGCAAATTGTATTCAACCTGTTACCAGCATTTGAAGCAACTGCCTACACTTTCCATCCTGAAGTGCAGTCTGGGTTCAGCTTGGGTAATGCCACATTCTCTTTGGGCTTTCTTCCTGCCAAATTAGATGTTCCTTTTTTTGGTGTCCTTTGCTTGTTGCTTCTCCTGGAGTCCCAGGGATCAGTTCAAAATCATATTCTCTGCTATATCCACACTCTTTTCTAAGTTGATTTCATCCAATCCAGTGACACTAAACAATGAAGATGAGAACTATATTATTCTAAACACACAAGACCACATTCCATCAGTAAAACCTAGGAAACTTTTCTAAGACCTGAACCACGGTCTCTGCTTCCTCCTGAGAAGTGTAACGTGAATGATTCATAAAGCCACGCTCTCTATAATTCAGGAGATAAAGTTCCTGTTTGATGGCAGACCTAGATAGATCTAACTGGAGAAGTAAATGGCGTGTGATACTTGTCTCTGTTAGCTATACCAACAGAGCATGACATATTTGTCCTCCTGGGTTTCCCCAGGGTCCCTTGTCCACAGAATAGTCTGTGAGTTCCTCCTGACAACAGCCCAACTCCCTGAAGCTCCACGCTTGGCACATCCTAAAAAAAACTGCTTCAGACAAATGACTGGGCTTTCTAGATCATGCAAATTAAATAAAATGCTCTTCGCATTCGTAGCATTTTCACAGCTTCTAAAAGTTGTGTGATTGCCTGTGCAGAGCTTATTGTACTTATCCTCTTCAGGAATATAACTGTCAGTTCACCCAGCATTTGGGCTTATTAAGCAGATTATCGTTTTGCAATTTTAAAGCTAACTATTAGCATGTGTTTAGGAGAGATTGTTATGTTTTACAATATCAAGCAAGAGAAATGAATTCATAATTGCAAATTAAACTATTATTTAAGGAATTTGTTATTTTAATAAAGCTCTATTGCTACATAAGGATGAGGAGTTTTTGAGGAATTAAGTAAAACAAAGAATATTTTACAGATTTTTAATTGCCAGTTTAATCAATTATTATTTTAATTAATTAATTTATTTTTGGTTGCACTGCGTGGCATGTGGGGTCTTAGTTCCCCAACCAGAGATCTAACCCACACCCCCTGCAGTGGAAGCGTGGAGTCTTAACTGCTGGACCGCCAGGGAAGTCCTTAATCAATTATTTCAAACATATTCTATCTCAGAATTCTCCAAAGACTTCATGTTTATCCTATTCCCATGGATTAGAGAGAAAGCCTTTAAGGCAAAGTCAGGGAACAGTATTCCAAGGTCCAGAAAAGAAAGTAAAAGAATGCCAGATGCCCTTCATTTCAACAGGCAATATTCATCTGGCATTTGTGGGTATAGAGTATGCAAATCCAGGTGCCACCTGTCACCTGTGAGTAGAGCTGTTGTGGCCGGGGCGGAGGGTGATGTAGGCACTTTGCTCAATCAGTAACCCACGGTAGTCCCTCTTGCGATGAATACTCGAGTGCTGCGGTGTAAACCGAGAACTTGCTGGTTACTGTTTCTGTAGAAGGATTTTAGCTGTGATGAGGAAGCAGTCTGGAAAAGATGTGGGATTTGGAATTAGGTGAGTTGTTTGGATCTTAGCTCCACGTTAACATTTTAATCTTTCCCCCAATTTTAAATTTCTCTGAACCAGAATTTTCTCTAGTATGAAATAGGGATGTAGCACCCTGAGTGGGTCCCTGGTGCCGTATGAGGTGCAGGAATAGAGCCTGAGAGGAAAGAACAGCTTGCCCTGTACCACAGTAGCTAGAGAAAGCCTGCCTAATCAAGAATGAGCAGAGTGAAGTGGAGAGAGGGTTGGACAAGGTCATGAAAGCACTGAAGGACACCCGCTAATTTACACTGCCTTGAGCATGTTTTAATCTCTGAAAAAGCGGGTAGATTACTGTTTCTCAAACCCTTTCATTCAAATACCTAAAGCCATAGAGGAATGAATGGATGACAGAAGACGTCCTACTAAATTAACCAATGCAAATTCAGACTTCTTTGAAATGTTCTGATTAACTAATGTCAATTTGGCATTCTAATTCATAGTATATACATTATTTAAAATATAAAATTATTTTAAAGTTAGTTGCAAACAAAATGACTTGACTTCCTGCCCTGCAAACTTTGGGGAAAATTGATATTTCACAGAGATTTTTCTTATCACTTTTCAGATGCCCCCGCCCTCCTGCCCCACCGGCACACAACCATGTGTCCATGGGGTTTATATTTTTAAGTTTAAGAAACACTATTTGAGATGATTTCTAAGTTCCTTCTCAGCTCTAAATTCTGCTCACATCATGAATGGAGAAAACATTAAAATGAAACCTACTGGAAGATTAATGCATTTGTGGAAAGGTGTAATTGAAAGGATCACTTAAGCAGGAAAAAAAGGTGGATAGGGAATAATTAACATCAACAGATTACATCCTTCTTATGGTCCATCTGAGGAATATTCTTGCAAGTCTGATTATAATTAATACGTCCTGATGAAGTAACACATGACTGCATTTTTGTTTTGTTTTGTTTTGTTGCCAATAAACCCCAGGAAGATAGGTAATCTTTTTCTTTTAAAGCATCTTATAAATTTATTTTAAAAAATAACAAATGAAATGACATCAATGATCAATCACCTGTGCTCCCCCTACAGCTGAGGGGAAAAAATCTTAGGTATAGTTGAGTCCCAAAGGAAAATTAAGACATTATTATCAGGCACCAATTAGCCAGAATAGTGCTGTTGGTCCAGTGGTATAGACACTGACATGTTCAATGTACCAGTGCAATTAAAATATATACATTTACAATTATCCTGCAAAAAAAAAAAAAACACTCAAGAAGTGAAATAACTATGCATTAAAAGTTATTCACTCACCCATTCACCCATTTCGCATCTATGAAGCCATCACTACAGTCACAAGGATAAATGAATAAAAGAACTTCTAGTAACAAAAAAATCCAAACCTCACCCCCACTTTGTGGGTTATTATGTGTTAAAATGACCACAATAAAAGGGCCATGAGCTACCTGAAATGGCAATGACAAAATGACAACTGAAGTATTTCATTTCAAATAAAACCAAACTCAAACTCGTGAAAAAAAAAAATCCGCAACAATATGAGGTTGGTATTACTATGTACAAACTTACAGACACAAACAAATAGCATCTTAGAACGGTTGTTGGCTTAAGTACTAGAAATTAGGTCTGAGGAATTTCTTTCTGAACTCTGCATCTTGAAGATTCCTAAACAAACCAAAAGATAGAAACTTTTCATTGCTTTCAGTAATCTATCATCTGAAGAACTTGGGGCTTACTGAATAAAGTTAACACCTGAAACTCACATAAAGAGCCAGACTTTTCTAGTGAGTCTACAGGTCAACCCCTCCTAACATCTGCAAGCCAGGACAGATGACTAGATTCAAGGTACTAGGGAGATACTTCACTTCCTGTTTTCTTTGCCTAGCTCTGTACCTCTATGTTGTACCATTACAATGATTTCCCTTTGTGATGTTTTCTTTAGAGGGTTTGAGTGAAATCAAAGAAAGAGCTAATCTCTACTCTTGGTATTTAAATCAAACCCAAATGTTCTTCAAAAGAATTACATTTTCCTTCTTTGTTTCCAAGAAAACAGCAACTCTTCTGAAGTATCATCTTAGTTCTCCCAGGGTTCCACATCTAGAAAAGAAACAGATGACTGAGGCACAACCCACTCTGGGAGTTGTGGCCCTGTTCCTGACCCTGCAGGAATCTCTATTTCCAGTCCGCAGTTTATCCCCAGAACATGGATGCAATGTGAAAACCTTTCCGCACAAGGTCTATGGAGAAAAGGGGAAACAAACGGAAACTAGCACCAAAGAATCAGCTGCCTTGGGAAGAATGAGAATGCTCACTCTCCAGGGCCAGCACAAAGCACAGGAGTGAAGCCAACATCCACCTCAAGCTCTAGGAGGCAACATGGAATATGTCCAGGATAGCTTGATTGAACAGTGCTTTCCAGAAATTGTCAAGGACCAAACCTCAACTACAAACGTCCCAGCACTTCAGCACAGAAGTTCTATAATTTTGTTCTCTACTTAAGAAAGGCAGTGTCAAGGTCCAGTACACTCTAAATTGTCTTAAAAGTAACCACAGCAAGAACTACAGTCCATATGACCTGTCAACAGACAAGCAGACCACAATTTGTCAAAGCTAAGAGATTCAGCAATTTATATTTTTAGTGCTTGAGTCCTTTATCAGTCTATCTCCAGAGTTAGCTTTTTCTTGGCTGGAGTCCAAAAACACCAACCTATCATCTGGGTAGAAGAGATTTTTATTATTACCACAGATTAGATGAATATATCTCAGAGAATTTATTGTTTCCGTATCATGAGATGGAGCTTCCTTGCCTAGAAACCATCTCTGAATACAAAGTGTCCATTCGTCAGCCTGAGATCCCCCATCAGAGGGATGGGTGCTGTTTGGAATCCATGGGAAGGAGTGGGCTGCAGCTTCCCTGACTGCAGTTTAGGTTGAGAAAGTCGTTCTCCTCTGCTGAGATGGCTGGCTGGCATCACCAATTAACATTAAGTTCTAGGTGTGGTGCTGCTGGGCTGGCATGGGTCCCCTGCATCATCCTTATCCATGAAATGTCAGTATCACCAACAGTCTGAAATAAGTCCTGACTGATAAGGGTGAGACAAAGCCTTGCAACTTCAATTTGCCAGACATCCTTGCAATTATAATATTGAGCTACTTATTGAAAGCTAAGTGTCCTGTAGAAAAGGGCAGGATGTAATCGTCAGTGTCCCATTGGAAGAGTTGATCAGTTTCCTTGGAACAGTGGGAAGTAGTGTGAGGAACATGACCTTGATCAGCTCCATCACATGGCCTGGGGTTAGGACACTCAGATTATCTGTGTCATAGCCTCTTCATCTGCTTGATTTGGATCTTGAATATGGGGACTATCTTTTTCCTTTAGAGAGAAAAATCATCCACCTTCACCACGCTTCCGTGCCATGGCGTGATGGTGCCGAGACTCATGCAGGTATTTCCTTCTTTCCCTTGGAGTTTTCCCTTCTGCCTCTAATTTAGCCCAGGCTTGCCCCCTCTTAAGTATATGGTGGTACTGTTTGGCATTCACATAGAGAGGCTCTTCTTCAAGCATCTCTGCCCCAGGGAGAGGGATGCTCTGGATAGCAGGCACAGAGCCAGCACCAGGTACCCTCATGACCATCACTCCTGAATTGACCACATTGCCTGCCACTGGTAGTGTCAGAGTGACAGTCGCTTGCCCACCGCTGGTTGTGTTGGTATTGGCTCTGGCCTGAACAATCTGTGTTCCTGCCAAATTGGCTACAGGGATGGTGATCGTGCCTTGCTGGAGCATGGTGCCATGTGCAGTAACTGGCTGACAGACGATGGTCTGCCCTTTGGCAGTGTGTGCCATTTGCTGCCCCTGGACAGCAATCTGCTGCTGCGTCTGCGTCTGGCCAGCGGTGACAGCTGTCTGGGGCTGCTGGATGATGATCTGCTGGGTCTGGATCCGTCCGGGTGGGACCAACTGTATCTGCTGCAAACCCTGTGTCCCAGATACAGGTACTTGCATGATGGTTTGACCTTGTCCACCAGGAACAGCCTGGACCATGATGGGTTGGCCAGTTGATGTGATTAACTGGCCTCCACTGACCTGTACCATTAATGGCTGTCCCTGGACCTGCTGCTGAACCTGTCCAGCCTGTACAACAATCTGCTCTGTTGAGCTGTCGCTGTTTGCTGTATACTGGTCCCTCCAAGTTAGAGTCTTGACCGCAGTGAGTTTCACTCTGGAGATCCTAGAAGATTTCAAGATGCACTCCTTGGAAACATGGGGGAGGTACAGCTGTATATAAGCAAAACATAGATAAATCTTTCCCCAGACTTCTCTCCAGGGCTTCATGAATTCTGAATGCAGGGGACTTCATGTCAGGCAAACCCAACACCCCCCCGTCTGGGGCCTGAGAAGCTGTGCCTAAGGGTCCGGGGAACGGGGATGCATCGCATTCCCAACTGGATCTGGCACCCTTCGAGGGTCTGGACCCCAAGACGCCTGCTCCCCAGGGTGCCTTCCCCGCATGGGGTGGCCCCGTGCAGGCCTTGGCTAGGAGTGCCCCGGGGTGCTCGCAGGCTCCAACCGGGGCTGTCAGCTGCACAGCTCGGCTAGGCTCAGCTCAACTCCAAGATAGATAATCTTGAAAGAAATGTAAAAATTACCTTACAGCAAATTCCAACATAAAGGGAAATGAAAGTGACATAGCAGGTAAATATTTTGAAATTAATTCTGTCTTATTTATGAATAAGTCAAAACTAGTAATTGGATGAGACTGATACATTTGTCAAGGGCCTTTCTGTGTTCTATACCAATTTTCTATTGCCTTAACAATGAATTAGGGAATGGACCAGGCTCTGTGCTATCTGCAAAAGAAAGAGAAATGAAAGTGATGCAGTCCCTGGATATTTTTCTGTTTTGGAAGATAAACCAGGAGACGCTAGGTAAGAGGGCCAGGCTATGGTGGAGAATGCATAACGTGTGACAGAAGCCCTCATTTAGTCTAGATTGCTTCACTTAGGAGAGGGGTTGGTTGTTCAGAAAAGAAAGACTATGAGTTGAAATTTGAAAAACAATTTTAGAAGGTAAACACATAGTGAACTATTGTTATGGATAAAAAGCTTTCCGATAACAGGGAAAATAATGTGCAAATATAAGAAATGTTTTTCAAAAATAATAGAAAGCGTGTTGTACTTGGTAAAGTTTAACTGAATATGATTGGTATAAAGTGCTTGTAAAAAAAAAAGACAATGAAGGGGCTTCCCTGGTGGCAAAATGGTTAAGAATTCTCCTGTGCAGGGGACACGGGTTCGAGCCCTGGTCAGGGAAGATCCCACACATCGTGGAGCAACTAAGCCCGTGCACCACAACTATGGAGTCTGCATTCTAGAGCCCGTGCTTTGCAACAAGAGGAGCCACCACAATGAGAAGCCCGTGCACAGCAAACAAGAGTAGCCCCCGCTTGACGCAACTAGAGAAAAGCCCACGTGCAGTAAAGAAGACCCAACACAGCCAAAAATAAAATAAATATAATAAATCAATTTATAAAAGAAAAAAGAAACAATGAAAATGGAGCCAGAAAGATAAGCAGGACCGGGCTAAATGACACAGACTCTTATAGATCAACTAATTATTTAATTTTATCCTTAAGTCAATAATGGAGAGTAATTGAACGATTTAGAAAATGGAAGTAGTATGGTGTTATTTATCTCTAGAAAGATCACTTTGGGAAAGAGGAGAGGGGATTAGAGGTTTAGAGAAGACATTTTCAGTGTCTACACAAGATACACCAATGCTCAGAATTAAACAGGTATGAGAGTATAAAAACGTGGACCAACTTCAGAGTTCTTTCAACTTGAATCAACAAAACTTTATGATTAGATCAAGTAAGGGATGAGGTCAAAGAAAATTAAGCCCCACGTGCCAACAGTGTGTCTGACTCGCTCACTTTATTTTTATTTTATTTTTTTGCAGTATGCGGGCCTCTCACTGTTGTGGCCTCTCCCGTTGCGGAGCACAGGCTCCGGACGCGCAGGCTCAGCGGCCATGGCTCACGGGCGCAGCCGCTCCGCGGCATGTGGAATCTTCCCAGACCGGGGCACGAACCCGTGTCCCCTGCATCGGCAGGCGGACTCCCAACCACTGCGCCACCAGGGAAGCCCTCGCTCACTTTTATAGCTTCGTAATTTCAGACAGTTTTTGACTCATTTAGGCACTTAGTATGTGTTAATTAAATTAAAGAATAAGTAAATAAATGGTTTGTGTAATTTTGATATTTACTGAAGGCATATGGGGGAGAAAAGATGCCGCGTGGACATGTGAGGTGAAGAGTATGAGTCATCCGGAAGAAACTGTTCAAGAGGCAGGTTAGAAATAATGACCTGGAGGATTCCAATTTCACAGTGCAGTGATCTGCATTAGACACACCCTACAGCAGATAAATACAATAAAGTCTGAACAAATATTTTAAAAACCCAACTATTTGTAAGTACTTGAAAGTGAACCAAGAAGAATACTGAGATGATTTGACCATTGAAAGAAGGAAATGGCATGTTCCCCTGAAGAGACTTTTCGGTGAGGACAGTTGAGAAACTAGAGGTCAAGCAGAAAGTGATGGTCATTACAGCGTGCAATGCAAAAGGAAGGAGATTAGGACTATCAGAGGAGCTGGAAATTGAAGGTTGGCATCCCAGAAAGGAGGTAATGAAAGAAGGAGTGTCTATAAATCTACTTATAAACTCTTAAAGCATCGGCTAACCACCAACCTTGGAGGGGATCTCCAAGGACACAGCTAGAGTTGAAAGGTTGAAATATTGAAGCAAATATGGCAGCGCTGCCCATCATGAGGGAGACAGAGTTTGGAGTTTGGGTTCTAACAAATTAGAAGAGCTTAGTAAAGACTGAAGGTTCACCACTAATACAGGCCTATTCTGACCAAAGTATGATTTATTGCAAAGTATGAATCTTGCAAACAAACTGTTGAGCAAAGGGAGCCTGAGAGAAAAGATGACATACTGTATGGTTTCAATTACATGAAGTATAAAATCGGACAAAGGTCATATGTGTTAGAACCCTTGTGGGAGATGGCGGTCACTGGCTGAACGAGACATGAGGGGACTTCTGGGGTGCTGGCCCTGCTCTGTTTTGCCATTGAGCGCTGGCTACACAGGTATGTTCAGTTTCTGGATATCATCTGGCTCCACACGAATGGAATGAACACTCTTCTTGTGTGCACGTTAGATTTCAAATTATTTGAGAAAGAGAAACCTAAGAAGCACAGACTGAGAGCTGAGTAGCCGAGGAGCTAACAGGAACCATTTATTGTGGACAGGTGGCCAAATGGACGTACGTGTTAACCATGAATCTTCGCATATAATTATGTTGTTGATCTACACGATCAATGTTAAAGACACTTAAATTGTATAAACCTATGAGCAATTCTAGAAATAATTTCTCTACAAGCCTGGGGGAGAATCACAGCAAGTAAATCCTTGAGGAAGAGCAGGAGGAAGTAGACGTTTTGCTGTACTAGTTGCTCTGCCTTTGCTGCCTGGTTTACTCATCAGAAGGTGGTGTCACCCTGTCCATCATGTAGATGAGGAAATGGGGCTTAAAGAGATGAAGCATTTTGGCAAGCATCCTGGAGGCTGATGAGTGGTGAGACCAGCATGTGATCTTGGCTGTGATGTCAAATCCTGTTCTTGATTCATCTTCCCAACGCAAAATATATTTCTTGGTTATTTTGTTTTCTTTTTTTTTTTTTAACACTTAGGAATAAAAACTAAATGGGTATGTTTCTCTATGAGGACATTTAAAGTGTGGAATATTAAAGTAAACTTACATTCTTAAAGATAGGGCATTTTATAACCATTCCTTTTAATTTTTAATGAATTTGAGATCTGTAATATTCTAATAATTCAGAGGGTACTTTGCATATACTTATTGTTCACATATTTTCATACAGAAAATAGTTTCTTGATGGAATTATCTGGATGGAATATTCTCTTTTCATATGATTATATTCCATCTAAATAATAATATCTACCCTAATATAAAGCACCTTAACTGCCAAACCTTACCATTCTTTCTATTTTATGTCAGTAGTTCTCGACCTCAGCTGCATAGCCAAATAACCTGAGGGTTTTTAAAAATACTGTTTCTTAGATCCAGCATTAGATATTTCTGATGTAATTTCAGGGAAGGGAGCAGACAGCCAGGTCTGAGGCCCACTAGTTTATACGCTAAAAGGGAGGACTCTAAGCATCTCCCTGTTGTCAGCTGATATACAAACACTTCATTAGGTTTACTCTCTAGAGAATCCCTGAGGTGGGTATTTTGTCCTCAGGTTCCACACACTTCTTTTTCACTGTACAAAAATCTCCATCATTTGTACTTGCCCTTAGGGTTAGGGTTAGGGTTAGGGTTATTTACCCCCTCCAATCATTACACAGCTGGTGTCTTCGTGTCTCTACATCCCTGTGAAGTGTGGCTGTGGACCATCGTCCATTTATGTCGTATGTGCAGAAAAACACAGGGCCTCTTTTTGATTTTTTAACATCTTTATTGGAGTATACTTGCTTTACAATGGAGTGTTAGTTTCTGCTTTATAACAAAGTGAATCAGCTATACATATACATATATCCTCATATCTCCTCCCTCTTGCATCTCCCTCCCTCCCACCCTCCCTATCCCACCCCTCTAGGTGGTCACAAAGCACTGAGCTGATCTCCCTGTGCTATGTGGCTGCTTCCCACTAGCTATCTATTTTACGTTTGGTAGTGTATATATGTCCATGCCACTCTCTCACTTCGTCCCAGCTTACCCGTCCCCCTCCCCGTGTCCCCAAGTCCATTCTCGAGTAGGTCTGCGTCTTTATTCCCATCATTGCAGTTCTATCTACAATAGCCAGGACATGGAAGCAACCTAAGTGTCCATCGACAGATGAATGGATAAAGAAGATGTGGCACATATATATAATGGGATATTACTCAGCCATAAAAAGAAAGAGGAAAACACAGGGCTTCTTTTGCCCACCGCTGTACACGCCAAATCCCTTTTTCTCTCTATCTATGGAAGGTCAGTCCTCCACTTGTGTTTGTCTCTTCCCATCCATGTCCTCCTGGACATCAGTCTCTTCTCCCTGCATAGGGCTTGTTGCCTCTGCTTAAGAATAAAGCAGACATTGAGCTGTCAGTGCAAATGCCGGGTCCCCCAGTGCGCTAATCTTGGCTTAGTCACATCAGACAGAATTAAGTTTAAAGGGATTCTAAACTTTATTCAGATCTCTCTACGAATTCCATCTCTACAAGGGAAGTCACAGCCACTGCAACATCTCCCTGAATTCTTTTCCTCTCCTCGCCAATTACTCTATCCTCAGTGTTTGCTCCAAATCTCTCCTTTGACAAACCCCAAATTTTGTTCCTGAATGGTTCTTCTTCCCCTGGCCCAGCATGGCCTCCACCTACCAGGGCACCCCAGGCCCTGGCACCTGCACCCTACCTTGGCTCCCACCACAGGAGATCTCCCCTTTAACTTGTGTGGGGGGGTGTGGCTGTGAGAAGGAAGGGCTCTTGTTCTTTGTCTTACTGCTTTGCTGTGCAATGGAGGTTTGAAGAATTAATTTCTCCTCCTCCTTCTATAAGAGAATCTTCCCTCAAACCTTCTACAAGTCTGACTGCTAAGCACCTTTACTCTTCACTGTCAGCAGCAGCTCTGGCCCCCATTATCCTGACCCCTTCCCGATGTCCCTGCACATTTTCTGCAGTTACCGTCCTCTCCAGGCACCAACCTGGTCCTGCCTGTCATGCACCTGGTTGATGCATCTGCCTGCAGCCTCCTCGTTAGATACCGTGGATCTCATTTGCCCTCCTGGCTTCTGGGACACTGGCTCTCCCAGTCTTTTCCTTTTCCTGCCCCTCTTCCTCCTCTTGCTTCCTAAATGCAAAAACCCCCAAAGAGCTGGTCTTCTCTCACACGTGTTGCTCCCTTTTCTGCAAAATCAAATATTATCATTTTTGAGAATGGCACTCTTATTTTTTGTCTCTGCCTTATTCTCCTTCCCAGTTTAGCCTTCTTGTTCCACTGACTAACAGACACCTGCTTGTGGATGTGCCTCCAGCATTGCTAGGTCACCGCGACTGCTGTGATGCCCTCACATCCCTGCTCTGTCCTTTCCTCTGTTTCTCATTTTCTCCTGATGGCACCATGTCCAGCACACACGTTGAACACTTCCAGATCCTCCCCTGTTTTCTCCAAACCAGTCACAGAGCCTTCTGAGGATTCAATTTTGGGATATTCTTCCTGTTTGATTCTTTTTTTGCACATTACCCTCACGTGGCATCTCATTACCTCTTGTCAGATTTAAGAAGTAAATCTCATGCTCGTAACCCTCATAATCCCATTCTTCATTGCCACTGTAATATTTCTTTATAAAACTTCTAATCGTGTTGCACCTCAGCTCTCAACATTTGCAGCAGGTCAGGCCCACCGGGAAGCAAGCTCTGAGGTGTAGTCTAGGGTGCAGGATGTCTATTAGGGGCGGCCTTTAGGATCTGTGCCTGTGGAGGTGGGGAAGCAGGAGAGAATGCAGGGAGAGGCTGAGATGTGAGCAGGTCCAATGCAGCCTTGGTGGACCCCTAGGAGCTCTGGGTCTAGAATGGCCCTTGAGAGTTACCTCCCAGGGCACTGAGTGGCCAGACCTTTTAATCCCCACCCTGGTTAGTCACCAATGCCGGGCAAGGAATCTCCCTGTGTAACCAAGTAGGACCCTATGGGGCCTTCCCTGGGCAGACATCACTTCACCCACATCCTCCTCCTGCCTCTTCTTTGTAGAAAAACTTTAGCCTCTGAGGCCTTATTCTCTGAGTTCCAAAGAGTAAATTTAATCAGAGAAGTGAGAAAATGCAGAAGCTAAGGAAAATAGTCAAGCAAGACAAAATAATGATAGTTTAGTTCCTTCTCAAAGGCTATAGATAATATTCTGAGCCATGTCCTTTGAGTAGTTTTGCAAATACTGAAATCCCCACAAGTTGGGAGAAGTTAACTGCATGCTGCCCACAAGCACGTAGACCCCAGACTGGTTGGAACCAGAAGGTTGATGATGTTGACTCCTGGTTACCTCACCACTAACCAATCAGAAGAATGTCCACGAGCTGATCACACACACTGCAACCCCCTCCCTTACATTGTCTTTAAAAACCTTTCCCTGAAACCCAGGCGCTAACTGCCTGGACTCTTTCCTTGGCACCTGCAGTAAACACTGCACTTTCCTTCACCACAACCCAGTGTCAGTAGATTGGCTTTACTGTACATGGGCAAGCAGACCCAAGTTTGCTTTGGTAACACCTGCAGTTGAGGCGACCCCTGGAAGGGCTGATGGCTGGAGAATCTCTGTTGACAGCCCTCCTTGGCAAGTCTCCTGCTGAAAGGGGTCCTGGGCAGCTCATCACACAGGGTACTAGAGTCCTCAATGGCTCCCTATTACACCCAGGACCTAATTTAAGCTCCTCAGCCTGGAGTTCGTGGGCATCCAGCCTGCTTCTAGTGCCCTCCCATTTCCCTCCTTCAAGCCTCTGCCTTCAAGGCCATTGCTGTCATCACATTGAGGAATCCAGTATCAGGTCCATGAGACACGCACTTTTTCATCTCAGTGACTTACACATTTTTGCCCATTTTGCTAAAACTCCCTATTCAACCCTTCCTTTATCATAGAAATCTTATCTTCCAAGTTCAGTTCACATGACCCTTTATCTGAATTCTTCCCTGATGTTCACAGCTTGAAATGGTCTTTCTTTACTCTTTTCTCCAGTTAAAATGTGTATGATCTTAGTAAAATACTACTAATAATACTATTACTACTACTACTAATAATATTATTTAGGACCATTGCATTTCCTGCCATCACTGCCATTACAATTTAACAGGGGCCATCTGTTTCCCAATCCCTACACCCAGTGCTGGTCACTTTCTAGTTTTTATAACAGTTATCAATGTTCTATTTACCCTTGAGTGTACCCTGACATAACGTTACATCCTCAGTCAGATCCAGCCCAATGCTTGGCTTAAAGAAGCCAGTCAACAGTAGTTTTCTGAGTGACTGAATGTAAAAATAAATGTGATTCAAGAATGTGACACAATATTGACCTCTTTACTGTTCTGTCACTGGCCTGGAAAAAAATAATCTTTGTCGGCTGAGAAGCACAAGAAGGAGTAAATGAATTCTGCATCTCAAGTCTGTAATTTCATCACTGTAAGAGCATCATAACCTTTTATCACAGCCCATAAAGACAACCATAGTCTCAGAAATACAATTAAGTGCCTAATGAATCCCACCTTTGTCAACAGGAAGTAAATGTGGTCCGATGAGCAGGTGAGTTTTCTTTGCTGTGTCCTAGGACAATGACAGAGAGTTGGGGTGAGTATAGATGGAGAAACGGGAGTCATTTAATTGTGCAGTACGGAATCATCCCAGCTTAATTTGTTGAAATGGTTTTTCAACATTTTTTTTAAACATCTTTATTGGAGTATAATTGCTTTACACTGTTATGTTAGTTTCTGCTGTATAACAAGGTGAATGAGCTATAGGTATAAATACATCCCCATGTCCCCTCTCTCTTGCGTCTCCCTCCCACCCTCCCTATCCCACTCTTCTAGGGAGTCACAAAGCACCGAGCTGATCTCCCTGTGCTATGCAGCTTCTTCCCACTAGCTAGTTTACATTTGGTAGTGTATATATATCCATGTCACTCTCTCACTTCATCCCAGCTTACCCTTCCCTCTCCCCATGTCCTCAATCCATTCTCTACTTCTGGATTTCCTTCCTGTGCTGCCCCAAGGTTCGTCAGAACCTTTTTTTTTTTTTAGATTCCATATATATGTGTTAGCATATGGTATTTGTTTTACTCTTTCTGACTTACTTCACTCTGTATGACAGACCTTAGGTCCATCCACCTCACTACAAATAACTCAAATTCATTTCTTTTTATGGCTGAGTAATATTCCATTGTATATATGTGTCACATCTTCTTTATCCATTCATCTGTTGATGGACACTTAGGTTGCTTCCATGTCCTGGCTATTGTAAATAGTGCTGCAATGAACATTGTGGTACATGACTCTATCTGAATTATGGTTATATCAGGGTATATGTCCAATAGAGGGATTGCTGGGTCATATGGTAGTTCTATTTTTAGTTTTTTAAGGAAACTCCATACTGTTCTCCATAGTGGCTGTATCAATTTACATTACCACCAACAGTGCAAGACAGCTTCCTTTTCTCTACACCCTCTCCAGCATTTATTGTTTATAAATTTTTTGATGATAGCCATTTTGACTGGTGTGAGGTGATACCTCATTGTAGTTTTGATTTGCATTTCTCTAATATTTAGTGTTGTTGAGCATCCTTTCATGTGTTTGTTAGCAATCTGTAGGTCTTCTTTGGAGAAATGTCTATGTAGGTCTTCTGTCCATTTTTGGATTGGGTTTATTTATTTATTTTTTTGATAATCAGCTGCATGAGCTGCTTGTATATTTGGGAGATAAATCCTGTGTCAGATTCTTTGTTTGCAAATATTTTCTCCCATTCTGATGGTTGTCTTGTCATCCTGTTTATGGTTTCCTTTGCTGTGCAAAAGCTTTTAGGGTTCATTAGGTCCCATTTGTTTATTTTTGTTTTTATTTCTATTTCTCTAGGAGGTGGGAAAAAAGAATCTTCCTGTGATTTATGTCATAGAGTGTTCTGCCTATGTTTTCTTCTAAGAGATTTCTAGTGTCTGGCCTTACATTTAAGTCTCGAGTCCATTTTGAGTTTTTTTTTTTTTTTCTGTATGGTGTTAAGGAGTGTTCTAATTTCATTCTTCTACATGTAGCTGTTCAGTTTTCCCAACACCATTTATTGAAGAGGCTGTCTTTTGTCCACTGCATATTCTTGTCTCCTTTATGAAAGATAAGGTGACCATATGTGCATGGGTTTATCTCTGGGCTTTCTATCCTGTTCCATTGATCTATTTTTCTGTTTTTGTGCCAGTGCCATACTGTCTTGATTACTGTAGCTTTGTAGTATAGTCTGAATCAGGGAGACTGATTCCTACAGCTCCATTTTTCTTTCTCAAGATTGCTTTGGCTATTCGGGGTCTTTTATGTTTCCATACATATTGTTAAAAAAAAATTTTTCTAGTTCTGTGAAAAATGCCTTTGGTAATTTGATAGGGATCGCATTGAATCTGTATATTGTTTTGGGTAGTATAGTCATTTTCACAATGTTGATTCTTCCAATCCAAGAACATCTCTCCATCTGTTTGTATCATTTTTAATTTCTTTCAACAGTGTCTTATAGTTTTCTGCACACAGGTCTTTTGTCTTCCTAGGTAGGTTTATTCCTAGGTATTTTATTCTTTTTGTTGCAATGGTAAATGGGAGTGTTTCCTTAATTTCTCTTTAAAATTTTTCATCATTAGTGTATAGGAATGCAAGAGATTTCTGTGCATTAATTTTGCATCCTTCTACTTTAACAAATTCACTGATTAGCTCTAGTAGTTTTCTTGTAGCATCTTTAGGATTCTCTATGTATAATATCATGTCATCTGCAAATAGTGACAGCTTTACTTCTTCTTTTCCAATTTGGATTCTTTTTATTTCTTTTTCTCCTCTGATTGCTGTGGCTAACACTTCCAAAACTCTGTTGAATAATAGTGGTGAGAGTGGGCAACCTTATCTTGTTCCTGATCTTAGTGGAAATGTTTTCAGTTTTTCACCATTGAGAATGATGTTGTCTGTGGGTTTGTCATATATGGCCTTTATTATGTTGAGGTAAATTCCTTTTATGCCTACTTTCTGGAAGGTTTTTATCATAAATGGGTTTTGAATTTTGTCGAATGCTTTTTCTGCATCTATTGAGATTATCATATGGTTTTTATCCTTCAAGTTGTTAATATGGTGTATCACATTGATTGATTTGTGTATATTGCAGAATCCTTGCCTTACTGGGATAAATTCCACTTGATCATGGTATGATCCTTTTAATGTGCTGCTGGATTCTGTTTGCTAGTATTTTGTTGAGGATTTTTGTATCTAAGTTCATCAGTGATATTGGCCTGTAGTTTTCCTTTTTTGTAACAACTTGTCTGGTTTTGGTATCAAGGTGATGGTGGCCTTGTATAATGAATTTGGGAGTGTTCCTCCCTCTGCTATATTTTGCAAGAGTTTGAGAAGGATAGGTGTTAGCTCTTCTCTAAATGTTTGAAAGAATTCGCCTGTGAATCCATCTGGTCCTGGGCTTTTGATTGTTGGATGATTTTTAATCACAGTTTCAATTTCAGTGCTTGTGATTGGTCTGTTTATATTTTCTATTTCTTCCTGGTTCATTCTCACACAGTTGTGCTTTTCTAAACATTTGTGCTTTTCTTCCAGGTTGTCCAATTTATTGGCATAGAGTCGCTTGTAGTAATTTCTCATGATCCTTTGTATTTCTGCAGTATCAGTTGTGACTTCCCCTTTCTCATTTCTAATTCTGTTGATTTGAGTCTTCTCCCTTTTTTTCTTGATGAGTTTGGCTAATGGTTTATGAATTTTGTTTATCTTCTCAAAGAATCAGCTTTTAGTTATATTGATCTTTGCTATTGTTTCCTTCCATTTTCATTTATTTCTGATCTGATCTTTATGATTTCTTCTGATAACTTTGGGGTTTTCTTGTTCTTCTTTCTCTAATTGCTTTAGATATAAGTTTAGGTGGTTGATTTGAGAGTTTTCTTGTTTCTTGAGCTAGGATTGTATTGCTATAGACTTCCCTCTTAGAACTGCTTTTGCTGCATTCCATAGGTTTTGGGGTGTCATGTTTTCATTGTCATTTTTCCAGGTATTTTTTTGTTTTCCTCTGTGATTTCTTCAGTGATCTCTTGGTTATTTAGTAGTGTATTGTTTAGCCTCCATGTGTTTGTATTTTTTACAGTTTTTTTTCCTGTAATTGATATCTAATCTCAGAGCATTGTGGTCGAAAAAGATACTTGTTACAAATTAAATATTCTTAAAATTACCAAGGCTTGATTTGTTACCCAAGATATAATCTGTCCTGGAGAACGTTGTATGAACACTTGAGACAAAAGTGTATTCTATTGTTTTGGGATGGAATGTCCTATAAATATCAATTAAATCCATCTTGTTTAATGTGTCCTTTAAAGCTTGTGTTTCCTTATTTCTTTTCATTTTGGATGTTCTGCCTCTTGGTGAAAGTGGGGTGTTAAACTCCCTTACTATTATTGTGTTACTGTCAAATTCCTCTTTTATGGCTGTTAGCATTTGTCTTATGTATTGAGGTGCTCCTGTGTTGGGTGCATAAATATTTACAATTGTTATACCTTCTTCTTGGATTGATCCCTTGATCATTATGTAGTGTCCTTCTTTGTCTCTTCTAATACTCTTTATTTTAAAGTCTATTTTTTCTGATATGAGAATTCCTACTCCAGCTTACTTTTGATATCCATTTGCATGGAATATCTTTTTCCATCCCCTCACATTCAGTCTGTATGAGTCTCTAGGTCTGATGTGGGTCTCTTGTAGACAGCATATATATAGGTCTTCTTTTTGTATCCATTCAGCCAGTCTATGTCTTTTGGTTGGAGCATTTAATCCATTTTCATTTAAGGTAATTTATCGATATGTATGTCCCTATTACCATTTTCTTAATTGTTTTAGGTTTGTTTTTCAGGTCTTTTCCTTTTCTTGTGTTTCCTGCCTAGAGAAGTTCCTTTAACATTTGTTTTAAAATTGGTATGGTGGTGCTGAATTCTCTTAACTTTTGCTTGTCTGTAAAGGTTTTAATTTCTTCATCGAATCTGAATGAGATCCTTGCTGGGTAGAGTAATCTTGGTTTTAGGTTTTTCCCTTTCATCACTTTAAATATGTCCTGCCACTCTAGTCTGGCTTGCAGAGTTTCTGCTGAAAGATCAGCTGTTAACCTTATGAGGATTCCCTTGTATATTATTTGTTGCTTTTCTCTTGATGATTTTAATATTTTTTCTTTGTATTTAATTTTTGATAGTTTGATTAATATGTGTCTTGGTGTGTTTCTCCTTGGATTTATCCTGTATGGGACTCTCTGTACTTCCTGGACTTGATTGATTATTTCCTTTCTCATATTATGGAAGTTTTCAACTATAATCTCTTCAAATAATTTTCTCAGTCCTTTTGTTTTTCTCTTCTTCTTCTGGGACCCCAATAATTTGAATGTTGGTACATTTAATATTTTCCCAGAGGTCTCTGAGACTGTCCTCAATTATTTGCATTCTTTTTTCTTTATTCTGCTCTGCAGTAGTTATTTCCATTCTTTTTTCTTCCATGTCACTTATTCTTTCTTTTGGCTCTGTTATTCTGCTATTGATTCCTTCTGGAGAATTTTTGATTTCATTTATGGTATTGTTCATCATTGTTTCTTTGCTCTTTAGTTGTTCTAGGTCCTTGTTAAACATTTCTTGTACTTTTTCTATTTCCAAGATTTTGTATCTTCTTTTCTATCATTACTCTGAATTCTTTTTCAGGTAGACTGTCTATTTCCTCTTCATTTGTTTGGTCTGATGGGTGTCTACTTTGCTCCTTTATCTTCTGCATAGTTCTCTGTCTTCTCATTTTGCTTAACTTACTATGTTTAGGGTCTCCTTTTTGCAGGCTGCTGGTTCATAGTTCCTGTTGTTTTTGGTGTCTGCCCCCAATGGGTAAGGTTGTTTCAGTGGGTTGTATAGGCTTCCTGGTGGAGGGGACTGATGCCTATGTTTCAGTGGATGAGGCTGGATCTTTTCTTTCTGGTGGGCAGGACTGCATCTAGTAGTATTTGGTGTGTCTGTGAACTTAGTATTTTTTAAGGTAGCCTCTCTGCTAATGGTTGGGGTTGTGTATCTGTCTTGCTAGTTGTTTGGCATGTGGTGTCCAGCAGTGGAGCTTGCTGGTTGTTGAGTGGAGCTGGTTCTTAGCCTTGAGATGGGGATCTCTGGGAGAGCTCTCACCAATTGATATAATGTGAGGCTGGGAAGTCTCTGGTGGTCCAATGTCTTCAACTCAGCTCTCCCACCTCAGAGGCTCAGGCCTGATACCCAGCTTGAGCACCAAGACCCTGTCAGCCACACATCTCAGAAGAAAAGGGACAAAAAAAGAAAGAAAAAAATAAATAAAGTTATTGAAATAAAAAAATATTAAATTAAAAAGTAATAAAAACAAGAGGAGAGCAACCAAACCAATAAGCAAATCCACCAGTGATAAAGAGCCTTAAAATCTATACTAAGATAAGCATAAAAATAAGAAACTAGTCAGTTGCATACAACAAACCTCAGGTCTACAGTTGCTCCCAGAATCCACTGACTCAATTTTTGTATGATTCATTGTCTATTCGGGTATTCCACAGATGCAGGGTACATCAGGTTGATGTGAAGATTTAATCCCCTTCTCCTGAGCCTGCACAGAGAAATTTCCCTTTCTCTTCTTTGTTCGCACAGCTCCTGGGGTTCAACTTTGGATTTGGCCCCACTTCTGCATGTAGGTCGCCCTCTGGCATCTGTTCTTTGCCCAGACAGGAAGGGGTTAAAGGAGAGGCCTAATAGTGGGCTCTGGCTCACTCAGGCCTGGGGGAAGGAGTGGTATAGAATGCTGGGTAAACCTGCATCGGCAGATGACAGGCGTGTTGTTGCAATAGCCTGAGGCATGCCTTGTGTTCTCCCATGGAAGTTGTCCCCGGATCACAGGACCCTGGCAGTGGTGGGCTGCACAGGCTCCTGGGAGGCGAGGTGCGGAGAGTGACCTATGCTTGCACACAGGCTTCTTGGTGGCGACAACAGCAGCGTTGGCGTTTCATGCCCGTCTCTGGTGTCCATGCTGATAGCCGCGGCTCACGCCCGTCTGTGGAGCTCATTTAGGCGGTGCTCTGAATCCCCTCTCCTCGAGCACCCTGAAACAATGGCCTCTTAGGCAGGTCCAGACTTTTTACCGGACTCCCTTCCGCCTAGCTGTGACGCACTAGCCCCCTTCAGGCTGTGTTCATGCAGCCAACCCCAGTCCTCTTCCTGGGATCTGACCTCTAAAGCCCCAGCTTCAGCTCTCAGCCCCCACCCACCCTGGAGGGAGAGCAGACAAGCCTCTCAGGCTAGTGAGTGCTTGTCGGCACTGATCCTCTGTGCGGGAATCTCTCCACTTTCCCCTCTGCACCCCTGTTGCTGTGCTTTCCTCTGTGGCTCTGAGGCTTCCCCTGCCCCCCGTCTCTGCCAGTGAAGGGCCTTCCTAGTGTGTGGAAACATTTCCTCCTTCACAGCTCCCTCCCACTGGTGCAGGTCCCGTCCCTATCCTTTTGTGTCTGTTTATTCTTTTTTCTTTTGCCCTACCCAGGTACGTGGGGGAGTGTCTTGCCTTTTGGGAAGTCTGAGGTCTTCTGCCAGCGTTCAGTAGGTGTTCTGTAGGAGTTGTTCCACGTGTAGATGTATTTCTGATGTATTTGTGGGGAGGAAAGTGATCTCCACGTCTTACTCCTCTGCCATCTTGAAGGTCCTTTTTCAACTTTTAATATTTAAGATCCTCTGATCTTGCTTGGAGGATCTTTTCAACTTTCTTAAAAAAAAAAAAAAAACAAGTAAGAGCTTAATTTCTTGAGCACAAGAAACACATTTTATTTGATGAAGCCTATTTTGTTTTACTCTTCTTTGCTTTTGAGACAGCAAGGTCTCCTGCTTTTTTCTCCAAGAAAGAAAACTTAGACAATGCAAGGTAAGTTGTTAAGATTGTTTAGTAATGAGGAAGCATTGGAGGGGGATTTTGGGAGAAAATGAGCTTTAAGAGGGATGTGTTCAGAGTTAAGATTGGTAAGTTTATTTTGTGCTGTGCAGTGAAAAACAGTATGCATCAATTATGCGTGGATAATATTATTGCAGCAATAACCTTATCCACGTTTATACCATTGTAAAATGCAATAAATAGCTTATTTTTATGTGGGGGAAGATTCACTGTTTCTCAAGGTGCCTAAAGTACAAAAAGATATTTAAAGTCTTGTTTGACCTCATGGAATCTTCCTTCATGTTCACAAGGAAAAGATAGCCTTGCCATGACAGGCCCTATTTCCCGATTCTTCCTTTATAAAGGTCCTTTCTGTAATTCTGACTTAATCAAATAAGGTGCTGCCCATTTTTTCCATACGGCAAAAAATCCTGCAAATAATAGATCAAGGGAACAGCATGAGTCCACCTTTATCAGTTAATGAATCATTCAGGGAAAAAGAAATACCCTAAATTTAATTTAATCAGTTTCTCATAGCATAATTTTTTATTGCCCTTTAATTTAATGCAACTATTATAAAAAATCTCTTTTAAAAATCACTTCATGTGTTTTCAAGCAGTCAAAATATCAGCAGTTTACAACATCCCTGCTCTTTAACAGTGTGAATGTTTAAAATAGCTACAATTAATGTTATCATTAGGAAAGAAAAAGGGAAGTGAAGACTTGCACAGGCCAAATCCGCCCCAATCTAGATTCTATTAAGCTGTGTGTGATTAGCATAGGGAATTGGCACTCTCAGAGGACCCTAATTACAGCCAATCCTGTATCAGCAACCTCTTGCTACTTGTTGGGATACCCTTGTGGATATCACAATCCATGAATTAGCGAGTGCTTAAGGACAATGCCTATTTATCCCCTGCATTGTAAAATAGGGTTTACAATGGCATTCTTGTTTTATTATTCAGAATTACAGGAGCGGTAACTTTAAATGGGATCCACTGCAATACTTAGTAGGTAGAAGACTTGATGTAATGCTGGCATTTTTCTTTTTAAGATGGGGATGCTAACTTTTACACTCTGTATATTATATTAAGTAAAAAATAGTATTAAAACATAAATAAATGACTTTACCACTAAATTTTGTAGATTTGTCTTGAGATGGGGTAAGATGAAGCAATATGAGTAAGACATACACACACATGTATATGCATATATACATATATTTATATTATAGCCACAAAAGTCACATTAATATGAAGTATATACACTCTACCCTCTTCCTGGTGCCTTTTAAAGACAACCTTGTCCCTTATGCTGCACTAGCCACAAGGACCAGGTTCCTTCCTCTTTTTCTCCTGTCTTTTGCAGTCCATCTCCTGTTAGCTAAGCATATACTTTAACTTTAATGAGAATGGTACTATATACATTCTATCCTACAGTGATAGTTATGTCTCTCATGCTTTATCTTTAGATTGATTCCCAATATAGAAAACCAATTCACAGTTTTGCATTACTATGACTCAAGTTGATGGAATTAAAAGTGTGGTATCTGGAGCCACAAAAAGTGAAATAATAGTCATTGAAAATTGTGGAGAGTGAGGGCAGTGTTGAAAGCAGGCTAAATACTCATCACTTATAATATAATTAATACATGTTTTATAAAATTGCTAAACAAGTTGAGGGTTCAAACACAAAAAGAAGACAAATCAACAGTGGTTCTCAGTGCCTGGTGTTGGGAAGTGGTCCGGGGTAAGGGAGAGGTTGATGCTTTTCTTGATAAGCCTTTGATGTGACATTGCATTTTACGAGTTGCCTGTATTTTTTTCCTATAAAATAACCAACAGCAGGTTAGATGAGAGGATGAAGACGTGACTTCATGGAGGATTGTGTCAACATCTCTGACACATTTCAAACTCCTTTTCTCCTCCATGACTCACGTAATTTCAGTGCTGGCCCTGCACTTTAGTGACACATCCCTAACAGGGTCAGGAGAGAGGGCCAGAGATGTATTTCTTTAGTCCTTGCTACGTTAAGCTGACGGCAATAGCTCAATTAAACATGGAAGCCACTGAAAAAGCACAGAAATCTATTACTCCTCATCCAAATGCAATTTTGTCTAATCATGTTTTCTCTAACCAAATTGCAAAAATGCTCACCCTATCTCCAGTGCCACAAGTGGCCGTAAGTGTGGGGAAGTGTTGTCAGAGTGGAAGCAGATAGGGATCTCGATGTAGCAGAGTTAATCTACTTTAATTTTGCAAATTTTATGAAATCATATGGGCAAGTGAACAAGTTTCTAGGATCTGCCCCAAGGGGGCCTCAGGAGCCATGGAAATGAGACACCCTGGAGTTTTAGTTTCATTTGCTTCATGGTGACTTTGCCTCTGGACATTAAATAAAAGAATTTGTGGCCAGAGTGGGAAATGAAATAAAAAGAGTCTTCTTTGATTCAGACAAATTTCTACAATGAGGAAAAAAGAAAAAAAACACATTTTGAAGAATGTGTCTGGCTTTGCCCCCCAAATAAATAATGATCACACAGAAACCTAATGTCTTCTCTCTGTAATATGTCTAGATAAATTACCATGTGCCATTTGATCTCGGATACTGGCTTTCCTATATACGTTGCAATTCTTTAAACATTATTTCCTGATATTCGGACTTAAGGTCACCAGATGTGGATTTTCGTACATTAGGCACAAAAAGTCATTTCAACTCATGTGGGCCTTGTCAGCCAACATTTTAGAGTAAGTGATATCTCCATCATTATTAAGCAGATTGTGCAATTACATAAAAACCTTACTTCAGTGACTTTGGAAATGTGCTGTAGAAAAGAGAAGATGTCTCCTGGGGATGTCACCCAAGTGGTGCTCGTGGTGGTAATAGGGGTTCCCTGGCCCAAGGGAGCTCTGAGCCCGTAGGGATCCAGCCAACTGTCCCCAGAGCTCTTCATGGTTACCTGCTCTCTGGACTGGAGTTTCAGACATAAAACATCAGAAGAAGACTCAATCTTCCAAAAAATTTCACCTATATTCTTTTATTTATTCAATCATTATCCAACTCTGCTTAAGAAATTTTCTATAGGTGTGGCATTGTTGCAGACAATATGGCAGTCCTCTGTAATACATAAATTGTTTAAGCTGGAATAAGATTTTCCCTCTAAATGGCTGTGTGGATTTTAACATGTCACTTTACATCCTGGGCCTTACATTCTTAATCTCAAAAATTAATGGACTAGGAATGAATTGTTTTTAAGGCCTCAAGTCCAGTTCTGATATTCTAGCCTGACCTTTAGCCCATCTTTCATGCTTTAATCATGGTCTCAAACATAAAGCATCAGCATCTTCCTTCTGCTAGGAGTCTAAGAAGACTGAAGGAAAGAGAATGGCTTTTATTTCACATCCTGAGTAATTATCTGCTTCTTTGAGCATATTTACTCATTTACAAAACACTGTTAATGACATGGAATCCACGTGCATGTTAGGGGTGCTCAGTGAAGCTATGGTATGACATGCTTCACATCTTGAACCTTGGTTTAATTATTAGCTGTCATCATCATCATCATCGTCACATCAGTCAACTTAAGAATTACACTCTTTTGTTTCTCATACAAATACAGCTGGAGAGCAGCAGATCCTAATGTGTCAGCAGCCGAAGACAAAGGGTTTGTCTGAGCAGCTGGGCAGCCATAAGTGCACTGTCTCTATGCCTGTCTCTCAAGTCATCCTTGAGAATGCAAATAAAGATAAATGAAAACCACTTTCTTCCTAGGCCCACGGAGCTAACTCGTCTGTGGAAATGAACTTCCATTCTCTCTGACAATTAGTTTCACTCTAAAATACGATAATTCTTTGAAGTTGCACCAAGAGAGGAAATATGGCATGCTCCGCGTTCAGCAAAGGGAAGATATGGGGCTGCCGGAGACATTAATCTCATTTGCTCTGCACCTGATTTTTCACTGTTAGAATATGCAGCAAAGCTCTGTTCTAAATCTCAAGCCATTTAGCTCAGCAAAGCAGGTTAGTTAGAGCCAATGCAAAGCTCTACCTTATAACTTTCTTTCAGTAAATGTGATATTCAGATACTTAGTCTGAGGCCTGGGCTAAAATCTGAGATGGTCTGCTTTTGCAATTTTAGCAACATTAGATGTGAATCAAAGCAAGCGAAAGAGGTACTTGTGGCCTGGACTCTCACTCCAAAAACACTTGAATCTTAAATAACTTTTATATCGTCTGTGGTGAAAAAGGGTCATGAAATCAGGTTGGATGAAAGGTGGGAGGATTGTTATCTATGTCTACTTAGCTCTGCAAAAATTGTCTTTTGTCTTTTTCCAAGGACAGAGACTTAACTGAGTTATTGTTTTATTAAATACTGCAGCTCCATATTAGACCCAACTGGAACTTGAGTGAATCCATGGCCAATATGCTAACTATTAGATATTAGAATATCTAGCTGATTACAACTGATTAACTACTCTTCCCTCACTGTTGTTGAATAGTGTCTCCCCCAAGCACATGACCTCTTAAATATCAGAATGTAACCTTATTTGAAAATAAAGTCTTTGCAAATGTGATTAGTTAAGATGAGGTCATCCTGGAGTAGAGAGGGCTTTAACTTCAGTGACTGGTGTCCTGATAAGGCCACATGAAGACACAGAGATGCAGACGCAGAGGAAAAGTGGCCATGTACAGATGGAGGCAAAGATAGGAGTGATGCAGGTCCAATCAGAGGACCACCAGAGATGGCTAGCATCCATCACAAGCTATAAAGAGGCGAGGAAGGATAATCCCCTAGAGTCTTTGGAGGGAACATGATTTTGGATTTCTGGACTCCAGAATTTGGAGAGAATAAATTTCTACTGTTTTAAGCCACCCCATTTGTGGTACTTTGTTGTGGCAGTCCTAGAAATCTAATATGAGCGCTATGTCCTGGACTCACAGTAGAACCTCTGGGTCAGTGCAGTTGTCACCTCTCCAGATCACTGACTTTAGATCTAATAGTCTGCCTTATTTTAGATATGAGCTCCCCAAGAAGAGTAGACATGATTTAGACATCTTTCTACCCACAATATCTGGCAATGTATTCATCTTTGCATCCCAGGTATCAATATGTGTTCACACCCTCCCTCTCCTCTGGTCACTGCTGCAATGACCAACTCTGTGCAGACTTTTCTTTTAACATCTTTATTGGAGTACAATTGCTTAACAATGGTGTGTTAGTTTCTTCTTTAAAACAAAGTGAATCAGCTATACATATACATATATCCCCATATCCCCTTCCTCTTGCGTCTCTCTCCAACCCTCTCTATCCACCACCTTCAGGTGGACACAAAGCACTGAGCTGATCTCCCTGTGCTATGTGGCTGCTTCCCACTAGCTATCTACTTTACATTTGGTGGTGTATATATGTCCATGCCACTCTCTCACTTCGTCCCAGCTTACACTTCCCCCTCCCCATGTCCTCAAGTGCATTCTCTACATCTGCGTCTTTATTCCTCTCCTGCCCTATGGTTCTTCAGAACCTTTTTTTTCCTTTAGATTCCATATTTAGATTAGCTTTGCTTAAATACACACAATGGCCCCACTGCTCAGGCCTGCACCACACACCCCCTACTTCCTGCCTGGGTGCTTCTCTGACTCCGGAATAGGCTGCCCTGGGAATGTTTCAGCTGTCCCTGGTGCAGGGGAGTCAGAACCTGCAGGGCACACTTGGCTAAAGGGAGATGGCATCTTGGATAAATGCTTTCCCTACTGTGCCTGGGAGCACAGCTCTCCAGCGTATCCCATAAAGCTCTTCTGTAAGTTCTGAGGACTGAGGGTTCTGATTCTCCTCTGTGGGGGAACCTGGGCTGACAGTTGGTACTAGAATTAGCCCTAGCAATTAGAACTTTATAGCCCTAGTAAGTAAGAGTTTATAGCTGGATCATTCTCTAGTCAGAAGGCAAAAAGTCCCCAACCCTGGAGGAAAGTAAGGTGGTGGCGGTAACCCCTAGCATGGAAAAGCCTTGCCATCGCTGGGCCTCTCACATGAGTGCTGGGAGAAAATTCAAGCAGCGAGTGAAAAGTTAGGTTATATGTTAGTTGTGGCATGTGTACAGAATGGGGGTAGATAATAATAATTTTAAGGATTTTGAAATTGGTTGGTTAACACTTTGGAAGTTTTAGGTAATATGTGGACCCAGATCAGCCAACTAACAACTTGAGTGAACTTTGAAAGCTGGAAGTCCTCTACAGCCATGTTCACAGGAGACCTTCATCTCCTCCACCTCCAGGGAAGACCATGCTGAAAACCAAGCCCAGGATTTAACTGAAACAATTTCAGAGCTATGAGAGAGATTGACTTCCGAGACTTAGCATACCTCCTGTGACAAAATCAGGCCCTGATAGTTAAAAATCGGAATATGAGAACTGGAAAGGAGATATTTGGGAACACAAGGCTGAGAATCTTTTTTTTTTTAATTGAAGTATAGTTGATTTACAATATTGTGTTAGTTTCAGGGGTACAGTGCAGTGATTTGGTTATAAATATACATATATATATATATATTCTTTTTTCTAATTCTTTTCCATTATAGTTTATTATAAGGTATAAAATGTAGTTCAATGTGTTATACAGTAAATTCTTGCTGCTTATCTATTGTATATACAGTAGTGTGCATCTGTTAATCCCATACTCCCAATTTATCCCTTTGGTAACTATACGTTTGTTTTCCATGTCTGTGAGTCTGTTTCTATTTTATTTATTTATTTTAAAATTTTTATTGAAATATAGTTGATTTACAATGTTGTGTCAGTTTCAGGTATACAGCAAAGTATATATATATATATTCAGTTATGTATATATATATATATATATATATATATATATATATATATATATATACTCTTTTTAGAGTCTTTTCCATTATAGGTTATTACAAGATATTGAGTATAGTTCTCTGTGCTATACAGTAGATCTTATTTGGTTATCTATTTTACATATAATACTAGGTGTATTTTAATCCCTAACTCCTAATTTATTCCTCCCTCCTTTCCCCTTTGTTTTATATGTTTGTGAGTCTATTTCTGTTTTGTAAGAAAGTTCATTTGTATCATTTTTTTAGGTTCCACATATAAGCAATATCATACATTTGTCTTTCTCTGTCTGACTTACTTCATTTAGTATGATAATCTCTAGTTGCATCCATGTTTCTGAAAATGGCAGTATTTCCTTCCTTTTTATGGCTGAGTAGTATTCCATTGTGTATATATGTATATATATATATATATATCTCACATATATATGTGATATATACACATATATATGTGATATATATATATCACATCATCTTTATCCATTCATCTGCTGATGGACACTCAGGTTGCTTCCAGGTCTTGGCTATTGTAAATAGTAAGGCTGAGAACCCTGAAGCCAGATCTCTTGAATCTTCTGTGAGTCAGAAGCTGCCCCTCTCTTCCCAGAGAATAGCAGCCTCCTCTTACTTGGAGACATCAAATGAATAATGTGCCTGTAAGATGAAACTGGTCCTCTTTAAGATGTATCCTACCACCCTCACTGCATCCAGGCCTATGACCAACATCAGGTCTCAGCCCAAATGGGGGAATGCAATCCCATCCCTGGGAGGGAAGAGCTCACACATGAAAACCACTGCAGGAAGCATCCAACATATGTCAGCAAGAACTGTGAAAACATGTAAGGAGGAACATATTGGGGTGGGCAGATAGAATGCTAAAACTGGAGAGAGGAGAGACTTTACATGGGAACCCTCATCCATGACTCAGAAATATGCAGTCTTCTCTGGAACCCATGGAGCTGATCCTAATATGGATCCATAGAGTCAATAACTTTCATGGAGCTAATGGAACGTAGAAAACCTACTGTAAGTGAATGGAAGATTCCTTAGATTCATTGGCATAGTATTGAGGAGGGGGTCTGGGGGTAATGGAGGCAGCAATGTTAGCATCTGCTCATTGTGTGAAGCCAGATGTCCTACTGGATGATGCCTATGTTGGAGAAACCCAGAAGCTCAGTGGGAACTGTCGTCTTCAGGCATAGCTTGACAGTAGGATATGATTACATGGGGGTTCCAAAATGGAATGGCAGAAACGAAATTGTTGCACTTAACTGTCATCAGCATTGTGGAAATAATGACCACAGTGAACACAGTCAAGGGGTCCATACTGGAGGCTAATAGGTCGATGAGCAGAAAGGACCAAATAAGATGTTGTTTCCCTTATATTATAAACAAAAGTGGAGTGCTGATGAACAGAGACAGAGACAGAGAGAGGTGGGGAGAGTTGGCGATTGGAAATTGTAGTCCTCACTTCATTGTCATATTGAAGTCAATTAATGGACACAAAGCCCATTGATTAAAGGGAGGATGGACACCCTTGAGAAAGGACTCTGCACACCTTCACAGGCAAAAGTCATAAGCATCCTCTAATAATTATCAAAGAGATTTGAGGCCGTGTAACTTTGCAAAAGTAAACAAGGTCACATAGAGAACTAACACTGATACCAGATACTCAGAATGCCAGCATTGTCCTTAAATTAGAACGGGATCTAAATGGCACCAGTGTTAACTTGACTTCTGGTCCAAGCCAAGGTCACAGTGACTCAAAGTGTCCATAGACCTCGTTATAATCACATTCTTCTGGAGTATAATGGGGGTAGATACACTTAATAGATGACATAACCCTCACATCATTTCTTTTAATTTTTTTTTCTCATGCACTTTTTATTTTTTTTTAAACACCTTTATTAGAGTATAATTGCTTTACAATGGTGTGTTAGTTTCTGCTTTATAACAAAGTGAATCAACTATACATATACATATATCCCCATATCTACTCCCTCTTGCGTCTCCCTCCCACTCTCCATATCCCACCCCTCTATGTGGTCACAAAACACGTCACATCTGATCTTTGACCTGCAGAGTAAAAGTTCTTAGGCTAGGAAGGGCCAAAGAGGATCTGTTGAAATACTCTCACACCATTACATAGGAAGAAATATCATATCCATGGAGAAATTTTAGGAAACAAGAATGTGAAAAAGTCTGGGAAGGTCAGTACAAAATTACAGATCTTTGTGTTTCATGTTAATAGCCTTCAGAGAGAATTTACCATGATGAGACACTCAACACTTTCATAAATAGGATGACTTCTCTTATGGGCCCATGAACAAGGAAGCTGCAGAGGAAGCATTGGAAGCTTAGCATGGACCTGACATCACAGGCTCTGTCTTATTCTCATTAAGCTTGATCTACTCCCTGCTGAAGCAGAGACCAGTGTTGTACCTCTGATTTGGCATCATCTCTTCAGATGACTAGGCACTGGAGCTCTTTTCACTCTTTCACCCTAGAGACACCAGTGATTTTCCTAACTAGAATTGACACCTGGAGATATGAGTCTTTCTACCCGGCCCAGAACTTAACTTTCTCCAGAACCACCATGCAGAATACTAAATTTGAAGGCATGATCTCTTGGTCTACGCTATGTATTGCAACCACGGAATCTAGCTATTGTACAATATACCTTATCACTCAAAGGTTGCAGATCCAATATAATGGTGGACTAGACTGGCAAAGTCTTAATCAAGGCACCAGCTTGGTAGAAATCTTACAATGGATAGGGGTTGTGGTATATCCCTTTAAGTTGTGATATATCTGTTCATCCAGTGACCACTATGGCATGTGGCTGTCTGGCATTATGGCAAATGATGTTGTGTCTCAATAAGTATAATATATATGATGAGTATCATGGGGGGTGGAAATAGGATTGGTCCCCACAATTTAGCCTCTGTCCTAGTCTCTAAGGGGAAATTCTTCCACTAGGGTATCCAGTGATGGTTCCACTGAATTAGATGCTACTGCTTGGCCAGTTTGAGCTCCTGAGGCCAGTGGACCAGCAGACAAAGTTAGAAGTTATCACATTAATGGGTTTAAATTACCCTGTTTACCGTCAGACGTTGGGATTGGTACTACACAATGGTGGTGAAGAGGAATATGTGTGGTATTTGTTGAGGGTTCCCTTGGCGTTGGGGAAACTTTTTTTTTTAATTTTTCCAAAAAACCCCAACAACAACAGACAATTAAGAGCTCAGAACTATGGAGTAGGTCTAGCAAGCAACCTAGAACAGCTGAAGAGCTGGCCAAGGGTGAGGAAATTGTGGCAAGAGAGGAAAATAATGGATATACATTTTGTCACTGGAACCATCTGTAGTGATAGTGAGAAATATAACTTATTCTTCTCCTGATACTCTTGAGTTAGGCCTTTACAGAGCTAGTGTCTAACTACCACCTTGATCCATCAGCAAGAACCCACTTTGGAGTTGGCTTGCAAATATCTTTGAAGATAGTTCAGAGGAAGAGCTGAACTGTGATGCAATCTCTACGAAATCCTCAGCAGATACCCCTAGTCACTCTGGAGCTGGGATAACTGCTGGGAATTCTCCCAATTTGGACAAGGAGGATGGGTCATGGGGTGGACATGGACAGACACATATTTGGGATGTCCCTCAGGATGGGCTGTGATATTGGGCAAATAACTCCTTTCAGCTGAAGGCAATTTCCAGAGAGGGACTAAACTGAGAGCTGTCAGCCTTCAACTCTCTTAGCAACTGGAAAAATGGGTGTCTCAGTGGAGATAGGTGGCTGCAGGCAGCACATCACCACACTCACTGCACGTGGGAACACTGGGGACTAAGGGAATCGCTGGATCCCAAAGAAGAAGAGAAAGAGCCAGCCCCAACTCTCAGTGTGCACAGTGTAGAAATGCCTGGATGAAGTAGCCTGGAGGAGAAGAGTATACGCCTTAGCGGGGAGCTTTCTGAGAAACAAATTCTAACACAGCTGTTTATACATGTGTGACCTTAGACAAGTCCTTCAACCATGTGTGCTATAATAAATTTTTATTTTATTTTTAATTAATTTTATTGGACTATAGTTGCTTTACAATGTTGTGTTAGTTTCTGCTGTAGAGCGAAATGAATCAGCTATACATATACATATAACCTCTCTTTTTTGGATTTCCTTCACATTTAGGTCACCACAGTGCATTAAGTAGAGTTTCCTGTGCTATACGGTATGTTCTCATTAGTTGTCTATTTTACACATAGTATCAATAGTGTATATGTGTCAATCCCAATCTCCAAATTCCCCCTGACTTCCCCCTTGGTATCCATACATTTGTTCTCTACGTCTGTGTCTCTATTTCTGCTTTGCAAATAAGATCATCTTTACCATTTTTCTAGATTCCACATATATGTGTTAATATACAATATTTGTTTTTCTCTTTCTGACTTGGGCTATAATATTTTTGGTTGTTTGTTTTAATCTGTAGAATGGGGGTTATGGTTATGCCAAACTCATAGGGTTATTTTGAAGATAAGAATAGTTACTCTTTGTAAAGTGCTTGTCATATAGTAAGTACTACAGAAGGATTTGTTATTTAATAAGATGGCCCTAGCCAATAGCATTTCCTATCAACCATTAGAATATAAGCACAAATAGAAGTATTCACATATGCAGATATTATATGGGTATCACAGGTTAGGAAATATTAGATTACAGAGGAAAGGGAGTTTTTTTTAGAGGGAGGTTGCTGAGCAGATTGTTAAACAATTTTCCTATTTGGTTGTGGAATAAGAATTCAAGCACAAATATAACAGCAGCTGTTTGCTGAGCAAACCCAGTATCACAACATTTCTCTCTCAGCCTCCAACCCACTGCTTCTTTTCCTCTAATTCCCCACTGTGCATATTGGCCCAGCTGGTTAAAAGATCTATTCTGCTCTCTCATGTATAAAGCCTGTGATGTATCGGCAGCTTCAGTGCCCAAAGGTTTTCTCATTATTGAATTCCCAGTGGCTCTTTCTCTGTATTGTAATTGGATAGCGGTCTTTGGAGCAAGTGTCCAGGGCACACAGTGTCACAAAACTAGGTGCTGTCTAGATAAATGAGATGTTGTCCATTAAAACAGAGAAGCATGGACACATATATTCCCGAAGATGAGGGGAAACAATTGATAATTGAGATGGGGAACGTCTGCCTCATTTGTGTGCTGATTAAGAAAGGATTTAGATCCTTCCTGCTAAGCCAGAGTGACCTGTGATACTTAATTAGTGAATGCAATCCATGCATTCTTCCCAGTGGGTAATTAAGGCTCCATGCCAGACCTCCCCAAGTCCCCAAATGTTCAACCTTCACACACACACACACACACACACACACACACACACACACACACACACAAACACACACACACACACATACAGAGATACTTGTTGCTCTATTTATTAATTATTCATTATACAACACTGATGCTTATTTCAACACTGAATGGATTATTAGTTTTTAGTAATTAATGGTGCAATGTCAAAAGCCAATTATTTTTCAGAGCAATATGTTTCAATGAAATATTCTGAAAAACATTAATGTCAGGAACTAACACTTACACATGATAATGGTTGAATTCTGTTAAAAATGATGCATTGAACCCAGTATTGCTATTCCCAGTATAGGGATTAAAGTGATGATAGTTTATATTAATTGGTTCACTGAACACACATTTAAAGGTGTTTAGGAGGATCTGACATTCTTGGGGTGGAGGGCAGGCTCTCCACAAGGAAGAGCGATGTTTAGCAGAACAATTGCAGTGCTGCAGGAACATTGCTATCCTGGACACAAGGATGGAACAGACAGGAGAAGAAGCCTGCTTGAGTCCATACATGTCATTATAGGTGCCTAGACAGGTGCATTCATTGCAATCTTCAAGATGATCATTTTTATCCTTAGGATATTCATTGTAATGACTAAAATAGAAAACAAAGGTGACAACAGATGTTAAACATAAAAATTCAGCCAAATAAAGCCTTGCTAGAAAACATAAAGAAGGATTCCCTTGTAAAAGAGCAGGCTACAATAGAATTTTGAAGACTAAATTCATATTTCCACCATCATAGCTAGCACCTATCTTATGCCATGTACCTATGTGAAATAGTATAAATGATATAATATATAATTAGCTTTGTTAATTTCATTTGTCTCAAGTAAAGTATGGTCATAGGAATGAACAAGAATCCCTTAAATTCCAAAAGTGTACCCACCATAACACTTATGTATATAGAATATGAAAATTTTGAGGTTCTATCAAATTACATAATGATAAAACATTTGTAACATCAAATCACATCAACTTTTTCTTATTGTTGTAAAAAACACACATAAAATTGACCATCATAATCATTTTTAAGTGTATGGTTCAGTAGTGTTAAACAGTATATTTACATTGTTGTAAAACAGATCTCCAGAATTTTTTCATTTCACAGAATTAAAAGTTCCTATTTATTAAACAACAACTCTCCATTCCCCCCACCCCTTTCTACTGTCCCTGGTATTTGCCTTTCTACTTTCTATATCTATGAATTTTTCTACTTAAATACGTCATATAAGTGGAATCATGGAGTATTTGTCCTTTTGTCATTGGCTTATTTTCTTTTTCATAATATCCTCAAGTTTCATCCATGTTAATGACAAGGATTTCCTCCCTTTTTAAAGCTGCATAGTATTCCATTATATGTGTATACCACATTTTGTTTATTCATTGCATCAAAACATTTTTAAAGCAATGTAATGTGCTTTAATGTTAGTTTTTTCTATTTTTCGAAGTAATACTTGTTCATTGTAGGATATTTGAAACATATAAATAGGAATAAATAGTTACTTTTAAATGCTAGAATTCTACCATCCAACAGTGATCACTCTAATATTATTTTACATATTTCTTTCATGTTACTGAGGTATAGATTTCAATGCTGTTGTTTTTAGGTGAACTTATGACAATTTTTTTTTTTTTTGCGGTACGCAGGCCCCTCACTGCTGTGGCCTCTCCCGTTGCGGAGCACAGGCTCCGGACGCGCAGGGTCAGCGGCCACGGCCCATGGGCCCAGCCGCTCCGCGGCGTGTGGGATCTTCATGGACCAGGGCACGAACCCGTGTCCCCTGCATCAGCAGGCGGACTCTCAACCACTGCGCCACCAGGGAAGCCCACTTATGACAATTTAACAAACAAATGAAGTGATGCTACTAAAATTTATTTAACCATTATGCTAAGATATCAAATAGGAGGCATTAGCTCTGATAGTCCAGAGAGAGAGAGAGGGAGAGACAGAGAGAGAGAAAGAGACAGAACGTAAGTTTATTTTAAGTGATGGCAGTGGGGAGGTAAAGAAGTGAGGGATGTTTAAAAGATACAGCCCTTTTGTTTATCCAAGTCTCATAGTTCTCCTCCAGTAGTTCACATACATTTCTCATGGTTTTCAGGTTTGAACTGTTTCATTAAAATTTTAAATAGGGCCTATTTTGAAATATAATTAAACCAGTAATTACCACTGTGAAGAAGTTTTATAGACTTTTGTATATTTATCTTTTTAGAGTTTAGCCAATGCATTTTAAACTTACAATAATGGGTTGTCTAGGGGTATAATCTTCCTAATAAGTAAATCACCATTTATATTTGGCTTTGCTACAAGTTCCAAAACAATATTAAATAATATGGAAAGTAAGTGTTCTTGTTTATGTTTTGATATCACTTAACATTCCTCTGATATTTCATGAGAAATTGTTACCCTTTAGGCTCCATATTCAAGTGGCAACACTATTTAGAGGGCTGATTTAACGTTTCTTCACTTGCAAATTAACATAGTATGAAGGCATACAAAGATACAAAATCTGAATCTAAGAACAAGATCATATCAAATTTTAGCTTTCTGACAAACTGTTCACTTTTCCGAAAATACTGTATTTATTAAGACCTTGTTCAAGACCTCACCTTGTTTTGTCTACCATCCTGAACTATTCTGTCATAAACTTTGCCCAATTCCAATGTTTCTCACTTTGAAAGATTAGCATTTAAAGCTGCTCAAGCACAGAGTCTGAAACTGTCTAATTATCCTCTCCAAATAACTCCAGAAAACTGCCTTAATTGGCCAAATTAGTGGTTAAGTAATTTTCTGTGTTTTTTATCAAATAGTAAAATACATGTAACAATGTGGAGAAAATATTAACATCTTTAAGGTTGATATTAGGCATCTTTTAAGATGCCACATGTGGACACAGCCATGACCTAGAAGCTAACTCTAATCTAAGGAAAAACAAAAAACAGTTGTGCTCTCTTTTCCTGTAACACTGGTCTTCAATGTAGTAACAGGAGAGTATGTGATGCATGGCCTTAATCACTGAAATGTGAGTTGCCTGTTTTCTTTGATAAGTAACCAAAAATACTAAAATATTATGAAGCTAGTGAAAGTTGGAGGACACTTTACAGTTGAAAGGTAAAAACACTTTAACTCTCTTTTCTTTTTAGAGACTTGGGGTGGCTAAACAGAAAATACCTGCATTTCTATGATTTGAAATGGAAAAAAAGGAAACAGATAATTTCAGACTGTAAAATAACCACTTATTTATTTTTATTTATCAACTTCCTATTTACTCATTGAACCTATTTTTCAAGACTTTTAATTTTTTTCTTTACCTAAAGAAGAACATCTTTGGCAAAGAAAAGTTAGAAGTACCTTGGCTGAAATGGCCTCCTTGAATAATGGCATTATATAATTGACTATTATCAATATTTATCTCTGTAGACACAAGTGAGAAAAGAGGATATGCTGTGTTATCAGGTTATTTATTTATTTATTTGAATAGTTTTATTTTTTGCCCAAACTATTAACAAATACTTTTAGGAATTATTAAGAATGGACATTTACTAAGATTCTGAGGGCTATGAAAACACTGTCCAACATCTGTATTCTATAGGAGAGAAAACAGAAGGTGAGAGAGGTGAGGAGACTTGGTGAAGGCCACTCAGGGTTTTCACGGTAATCAGAACAGACCATTTTCGCTAGATTAATTAGTCTCCTGTCTCAGGTTTCCACAAGTATATATAAGGTTTATTTTATATTTCCAGTCAAGCCTCTCACAGCTCTTAATTCCTATTAAATAATATAAATAATGAATATTAGCACAGATTAAAAAAAGCCTGTGGGGATAAGTACAAAGCACTCTTAATTGGTATATTTATCAATTTACTCTTTATTGAACACCTGTGCCAGACAGCACACTAGGAACACAAGGTGGAGAAGCATCTATGTTCTTGTCTTAAGAAAGCTTACAGTCTAAGAAATATGGATGGAATATGGGGCTGAAGCAATGAATAAGGTACAAATAGTGATTAGGACTTGGAAGGAGACAGAGGTCACAGTGTGTGCTGGGGGCTCCTCTGGGTGGGAAGGGGGAGGTGGGTGTGGCCAGGGCTGGGATTCCTGGGGGAGGAAAGCACAAATGTCCACGGAGACACTCTGTTCCAGCAACTTCTGGACTACAGCGAGTTTCTCTCCTGTGGGTCTCCCCAGCAATGCTGAAACACAGCATTTAAAAACACAGTCTTTTGCTACTGGCAGTAAACAGGTAGGGATTACGAATTTCCTAGACAATTTTTTGAGAGGTCATATTACTCTTGAATACCGTTATCTAAAACACTTTCCACAGGAAACTACAGGAATCCAGAGTGATGAAAACACTAAGACATCGCTCTCAAAACAGAAACACCAACATTGAACCCCAGCCCTCTAGAAGATACGCGTTATGCTCTGTTATTCTGCTTATAAGTTCCGTTTCTCCCCTGGATCAGACTGTAAGGGCAGAAAGTCCATGTGTCTGCTGCATTTCTCCCAGCTCTCCAGCACTGTGATGGACACGACCCAGATGGACAAGGAGTACTAACTATCGATCAATAATAAATAGCAACAATAACACAAAATCTTAACTCATCTCCTGTTACTGCTGCTCGTCAACACTTTGAGTAGGATTTTGATACGTTTCGTAGTTTATATATAGTCACAAAGTGAAGGGATTGAGAGATGACAGTTGTTTTTGTAAACTTGGATGGTTTCAGCTTTGAGGTATCGTATAGGCACATCGGAGCTGGACAGGAAACCCAGGCAGACAAGTTAGGGGCGTGCTAGACTATAGAACTTGTCTCTATGTAATGACAGAAAAATCTAAATCAGACAACTCCAAGTGGCACAGTAGTTGTGCATTGGATCTGAGTGCCATGCGTTCCACAGTGGGTTCCCTGCATGGGGGATGGCAGCTGTGCTCATCAGGAATGGTAAATGCTACAAAGTGAGGGCTCTCCTTGGTCCCCAGCTGACCAGGAGAAAAAGGCAATGCTACTCACAAGTATCAGATTGTTAGATTGTTGAGCCCCACCAAGCTAATGGAGAGTTAGTGCAAGAAGGTTCTGGAGAAAAGGGAGGTCCGATTTTGGAGTTGTTGGAACATCTTCTGGACAGAACAGGTGTGGTGAGAGACATTTGTGTTTTTGTGGGATAACTGCAAATAGAGTGGGAATTTAAAAATACTGCAGGGTAAATTTCACACTCCCCTTGGTGGCATCTGTGAAGGATGCTAAAATCTTTGGTTAATATTGACCCAATAATCTCATAGGTCAAGTGTTCCAGTGACAGATGCCAGTGCTTGCAACTGGAAAGGGCAGAATGTGTGTGTGTGTGTATGTGTGCGCGCTCATGTGTGTGTTCTCAATAAAGAAAGAGAGAGATGGATTTTGGCAGTGGGCTGGTAAAATGTCTAACTTTTAACTGGTTTTCCAAGGGGAAAAGTTCTGCTTTGCAGCATTTGCTGATTTCACGGCTGATTTCAGGCACCCAAATGACCACTGAATGCGGAGCTGGGAGACAATAAGAACCATTGACTCGTGGGAGCCGGTGCAGGCAGGTTCCGACACATCATCACTATTTGTGTACACACGAGAGCGTATTGTGAAAAGGTCACGTGGCTTTGGCTTACAAGTAGATCACACTTTAAAAAATATGTTAAGTAGCTGCTGGAGCCTCCATTTTCTTAATTTATCGGAATATCCATTTTGCTCTTGTGGGGCACTTGGAATATTTTAAGAATCCTAAGGATTATTTGGTCCAAAGGTTCCAATCACACATCTGGACTCCATCTGCCAGAGAGGCCTGGGACATTGGATCAGCAATTCTGATCCAGAGGTTCCCAGTTTTTAGCCCCGTTTGTGTCCATGGCTGCCACATAGCTTCCAGGTCAGAGAGCTTGTGCATCTTCAACCCTGGCTGGGTATCTCTTTACAGGAGGGGGATCCCAGAGTTATCCTTGATTATACTCACATGCTCAGCTATTTTTCCTAAACGTGTTCTCACTTCATGGGATTCATGTGATGGGTGGAGTGAGGCCAAACTCCCTCCTCCTCTTCCACTGATTTACAGGAGGAGGTACCTGCGTAGAGAAACTGAAGCTTGGCCATGTTTCATCCAAGAGCCATACACGGAGGGATTTACAGGTTCAGACATGCTAAGCAGAATCAGCCAGGTAGAGTACCGATTTGGGGTAATCTAGAAAGAAAAAAAAATGAGAAGCTGTTATCACAATATTTAATATAATTAAAATAAAACCCAATATTATAAAAATATAATGATCGGGCTCACTATTTAGTGGAGGGAGAGAAATGATTATAATCTCTCCTCAAGGTTTTGATGCCTGGCTCAGGGGTGGAAGTTTTGAGCCCTAGATCAGCTTTCACACACAGTTCTTTTATATTCTTTTTTTTAAAACCATTTTTTAGTTGAAGTATAATTAACATACAATGTTATTTTAGTCTCAGGTGCACAGCAAAGTGATTCAGTTATATATACATATATATATATATGTTTATATATATTCTTTTTCAGGCTCTTTTCCATTATAGGTTATTACAAGACATTGAATATTGTTCCCTGTGCTTTTATGTTCTTTTCTTTGCTTCTATAGAATTATTATTTTCCTGATTCACTATTAAAAGTGGGTAGGAATGCAGCTCGGATCTGGTGGGTCTGTCAGAGGGTATGGGATATTTACTTTACATCTCAGTGGGATTTGCCTCAGCCCTTTGTCAGAAATCGAGTAGATGGTCATCAGATTCACAATGGGGTACGTAAACTTTTCAATGTGGGACAGTGACGAGTGGATTTCTCACACCCTCTTCTGGAATATTTCACTCTGGAAAGTATTTATTTTCTTCTGTTCTGGCTCCTGGATGGAGCTTTGTATTTTGCTTGATTTTGTTTTAGGGCTAACAATCTGTGATTGACTCTTTTGCTCTAATGAAAGAAGAAAATAATTAAGAACTAGGAAATTGTTATGGTTGGCAGTAACACGATTGATGACAAGCTTCAGTCCTCTTAAGAAACCCTATGATCTTCCTCTCAACATTCAAACAATGTGATACTTTGGTACAGGCTCTTTGGTCTCTCCAGAAGGGTGGATTTATTGCTGAGAAATATTGTTTGCACTAGTCACTGGAACTATAGGAAAGGTTTCACTGGCGTTTTCAAAGACATTATTTCAAAGACTTGTGTGAGTCCTATTCCTCCATGTTGCCGTCCATCGCTCTGTCCAGCAGGTCGTGCAGTGTCCGTGGGCAGGACTGGCTGGGAGAGGCTCGCTAGCATCATGGTCGTAAGCAGATTTAAGGGAGTCAGACGATTTTCAGTGCTGGTTCTGCCTCTTATTCACTGTGTTACTTTGGGCAAATTACTTCATCCTTCTTTGCTCAGTTCCCTCAGCTATAAAATGGAGATAATGACAGTCTCTACCTTACAGGTTACTTTGAAGATGAGCTGGACAACTCCATGTAAAGTACTCAAAACATTGCTTGGCTGCTACTTAGTACTCAGAAAGTTACCATTCTTTTATTACTGTTGTTACAGTTTTCAATAATAGAGATAAATGCCATTACAGCTGGCCTTCTCTCAGGACCTGTAACATGCCTATGCTAAGAAAAGTCCATTTTTGTGCTTACAGATCATCTTAACCTAATGAAAAACATGTCTTCTCCTGAGCATGAATCACATTTTTAACTTTGGGAGAAAGACCAAAGGGTTTCTTAAGGATGTGTCACACTGCAGCTTGCTTTCTCTTGCAGCATCCTTTTCTTACGGCCTTAGTTCTCCTGTAGCATGAATTTCCTGTAAAGAGAGTCCTCCTCTACCTTCACCAGTTGCATGGCTTCTGGTCCTCCATGCTTCTACCTGTAGCATCATGTATCTTTGGTGTGAGTTCATTACTAGCATGAGTTCACCTGTAACACATCTCCTGCAGCAGGGGTTCCCCTGCAAGTTGGCTTCTCTTGGATGTGTTTTTCCTTAATTGTGGATTTTTCTCTTCCATGGTTTTCAACAATTCACAAATAATATAGTGGTCAGGCAAGTCTCCCTCACACATGCCAGAATTCTGATTTGTACCCTGCACATCTGTTTTTTTATCTGCCTATAATACTGCATTATTTTTTGGATGCCTATGTGACAGTAATTACTCCATCAGATGGATGTAATTCACTTAATCAATATACAACACGGTCATTCATTAAAATAATATTTCCCCTGACTTGTATGGAATCCTAAAGAATATATTACAGTGGAAGCCTGCCTATCCAATTTTGTAATATAATAGTGGCTGTTCATTTAATAGAAAAAGTAAATTAAAATATGGAATAAAATGTTATTATTATATTAGACACTTTAATTTAAAAATTTGGATGGACATTCATTGTGAATATTTCCTGAAGGGACAAGATCAGTGATTTTTTTTTTATTACAAGATTTTTTTGGGGGGATAGCAAATTCAAGAGTGATATTTATTTTTACCTCTTGTTGTTAATGAGATTTGTTCTGGCTCTCAGCACGTGCTTTATTACCATACCCATGAAGCATCATTGATAACTTCCAGTTTGGAACTCTTTAAGTGCACTGAGGACCTTAATATACTTGGGTAGTAATCAGCCTGCACGGGACCTCTAAATCTGTGTGACTCCCTGCCCCCTACATCTTCCACATTTTTAAATTCAATTTGGCAGCAATGTTTTAGCAACTAACATTGATTTGTTTAGTTTTTCCAAAACATTCAACTTGGTTTTCATTGAAACAACTTTTTGCTTACATCTATGTTTTGTAAGTTTCCAAAATATTTCATGAAATTAAATAATTACAATAATGAGCCAAAACATATTTGGGAAGAAAAGTAACTGACTATTTGTACCAGCAAACTCAAGTAGGCAAAGCAGAAAAGCGAGCTGTGCTGAGAACCAGCAGAAATCAGCCTGAGGTTGGCATCAGCCGGTGTGTTTCCTGTGGGGAATGAACAGAGGATCTGGGAACCATTGAGATCAGTGTTCATTAGGAGATCTTGTGCTATTAATCCTGTGAAGGTTTTACATTCACGTTCTTAATAGTGTAACTTTGCTCTGCACATCGGGACACTGAACAACTGCTCTGTTGCTTTGTTCTTCTCTTCCTTACATAAATAGCACAATTTATTAATTTACATTGGAAAGAACTATCTCATATTTATCCAAAACCAAAAGTATGATTGAATGAGCATTTTAAAATTTATTATTATTTTTTAATGGCAAAGCAGTTTCTTAAAAAGTTATGCACTGAAGTCTAGGCAAACAGATTGCTGCCCTTATAAAATCCAGTTTTCTTTTATTTGTATTTATAATTCTTCATCGCACCATTCTTTTTAATTCTGGGTTTGTGGTGTGTTTCACAATGAAGGTTTCACTTGTCACAGCTTCATGATCTCTGTTTACATTGAAGTTCTATTTATTTTTTGCTTTCACAAAATTATTTGGAACTGTAAAAACTTAATTACTGTTTTCATCATTCATTTTGCAACTAATCACTTTTTGTGAGATAAACATCTAACACAACACAATAGAAATAACAATAACATGAATTTGACAACTATAAATAATTTAAAATGAAATGAAATGAAACTAGCTAAAATGTAATGCAATTAAAGTACCTGTGGTCAGAGATAGATCAACTGTCAGATTTAGTATCCAAAACATATGCATATATAATGACTTGTTATTGCAAATCATACTACTCTTACCTTTCTGATGTATGAGGTGTGTGTGTTTGTGTTTCATTTTATTTGTGTGTATGATGGGGATACTATATTCTTTACTCTTTCAAGTGAAAATACCAACCAGACTGGGAATCACCCAGCCAACCATGGGGCATCAGGTCTGTGGGTCACCTTTGGGGGACCTCTTGTTGGTCCTGGTCAGGAATCCAGTCTACCTTCCTCCGTGGCAAACCGTTTCCTACTAGCGACCCTTGGCAGGTCTGGCCCAACCTATCAGAGGAGGGAAGTGTCCTTTTCTCCCTGGAGCTCCTGGTTCCTCTGCAACCTCACCCATCTGTTCCTGAGTTCAGCTTTTCCAGGCAGCACAGGGAAAGGGCACCCAGGGTCCAGCACCGCTTCTCCCTGTACTTACAAACCCAGCAGGCGTATTCAGGAGCCTTGCTCTAATAACGAAAAGCTCCTTCTTTTATTTTGCTTTTTTCTTTGGACATGTTTGGTTTTAGCTATTACTGCCTTGCAGTTGTGTAGCTAGAGATGCTGTTTTCAGATGCATACACATGTACACACACCACACACAAAGCTTCTGTAACTTGGGACCACGTGATGAGGTTGTAGGCTTTATCTGAGTTTTGAAGATGTGCCATTCATCTGCTCTGACAGAATTAAAGGAGGAGCAGACTGGAGACTTGATGGAGATCTCTTGTCTCTGAACAAAGGTGAAGATCAAGCAAGGCTGATGAAGACCATGGACTTTTACCTGTGCATATGATCAGGGAAAGGGGCTGGAGCACATGCCTGTAATTCAAATAATTCCTGACTTATCTCATAATTAAATGGATGTGAAGATGGTTAAAAATGTCATCTTTAAAGGACATATGACACTAATAATATTAACATGATGTAACCAAAATACAAGTATCCAAGTTGAAATAGAACTAGCTATTATTTCCTTTTCAGCCTTTGCATTCCTAATATACTTTAGGGTGGCTCAAATATCCATACATTTACATCTAGAGATTAACAACAAGAATTTCATTATCATAATACATCTTCTTTGACACCAGAAATGTGCAGTGGTCAGAGGGTCATTTCATTTTCTTTGTGAAATGAAAACACTTAGAAATGACACGGAAAATACCCACAGGATACTACCTTAGGAAAGCAATAAAGACTAACATCACATCTCCCAGGTTTGTGGAGGCACCTTATTAACTAGAAATAGCACATTATTGGTGCCCTGTGGATTTCAACACTAATCTTTGACCCTGTGAGCCAGGCCTGCCCGCCCCCCCACTCCTTTCTTTAATTTCCCACCAGGTTGTGTGGCCATCAGCTTCTGATGCTTCGAGATAATCCCAGAAGGCTAAGCTCTCTCTCATCCTCCTTCCTCTTGTTCCCCAATGCCCATGGACCTGCAGGCCTGAGATAGTCTCCTGAATCTCAGCAGGATGCTGGGACTGGTGTAGAGTCAAATTCCCAGTTCATCAGGAAATTTGAACTGAGAGATAGTGGAGCCCAGGAGTATCTTTAGCAGAGAAGAGAGGGAATGGCAATGAAGGACATTGTCAACAGTGAGGGGGTGCAGCCCTAGCTGGGAATTGTCTGCCATAGCCAGACCACTGTGGCCCTCCGAGCATGCCAGCAAGACAGGCACATGCTGGGGATTGCTGTTATTTTGAACTTTGGCACCATTGTATTTCTTGTTCTTCCTTCTCTACGTTTTCCACTTCCTCTTTCATGCTTCACCCGTTCAGAGGTAAAGGAAATGGTATTGATGTGACACCACTGTGCGTGTGTGTGTCCCCATTTGATTCCATGGGCTGTGGAACAGTTGGATAGAAAGTTTTTTTTTTTTTAATCCTAGAATACACTGTTTGCATGTAATTTTTTTTAAAGATAGATGAATCTGATGCAAATTTAATATATACTAACAAAATATGTTTGTGGCTTCCAGTTTCCTTTCATTGGCTAACAACACTTCAGTGCTCTGTTAAAATGTCAGATTCATTTAAATAGGACAGTAAAGATTTTAGATTAGAGGAGTGAGCTTAAACTAGTCAAGAAGGAGAAGTTTATAGCTCTAACTACTATCATTTTCTGATCTGGGATTTCCTAACTTGAGCCTTTAACTGGCTGTTGGGCTTTTGAGGAGATTTTTAACATAATTTTCTGTTTTACTTTTTTCCAGCAATACCTCTTCACTACACTATACCATGGCTTTCTCTTGCAGTGTCCTCTGATCTTCTGTAGGTAAAAACTAATGTTTAAATTCAGTATAGTAATTATGGGTTGGGTTTAGGAATGCAGTAGCAGGCTTGACCTTGAATGATTACAACTGTAGAACAAACAGATGAAGGCAAAATCTAAACCACCCACAACATGGATACATTTTTGGTTTCTGGATATGTAGATGATCTAATGTTAAACTAAGAAAAGTAACCTCTTTGAGCCTGGTCTTTTGTTCAGAGATAATGAGTTAGGATGGAGAAACCTAAGGACACATCTGATTTCAGGAGAGGCCATTGAGTAAGCCTATCCTTGCCCCAAACTCTGTCATTTTGGACTTTATTTTTCTCATTATTGTGGAGAATGACGAATTCTTTTGAAAAACTTCAGGACTCTCCATAAATGTAATTAGACTGTATCTCATATGTATTGGTCAATGAATTAATCATTTAATTAATCATATTTTGAAAAAAAAATATATTTGGGTTACGTCAACTTGGAAGAAAAACCTACCATGTAAGAGCTGTGAGTTGAGTTTATTCAGGGTCTTACTGAGAACTACAGCCTGGGAGATGTCCTCTCAGGTAGCTCTGAGGGGTTGCTGTGAAGAGGTGGGGGAGGACCCAGCATGTATACCTGCAGTCAAGACCTCGGTGAAAGGTTGCTGCTAGTCAGGAAGATCAGGTATCTCAGTTAATGATTTTAGCATTTTTCTAAGTATGAGAAGTTGCAAGGGCTTGAGGTGATAAAAATTTCTCCTGAAAATCCCTAAGTGTCTGAGACCCTGTTCTGTCAGTTTTCCCAGAGCACAGAGTGCCTCATTCCTGATCTACATCTTGGATTCTATTCTAAGATGTGCTGTAGGTCAGTGACTGCAGCGGCTGATGACTCAGTTCTTGTCGATGGTGGGCAATATTCTTTGCTTTACAGGGTATACATGCATACACAATGGGGAAACAAAAGGGTAGTGGGGGAATGGAAAAGTTTTGGAGATATAATTGTTCAACATGATTGATCCCAGGATGTGGCCTCCCTCACTTCTCTGTAAGTTACAGACAGTAAATGCATGTGGGCAACTCTACAAAGCACTGCTTGGAAGGCTGCCCAAAGTGTCTGCCGGCAGCTGCCACCAATCAGCTTTTGCCTTGAATCAGTCCAGTAGCAGGAGCAGGGAACAAAGGCCAGACTGGTCAGTCTGCCTTAAGAAGGGAGAGGGAGAAATTCTGGGATGTATTTATATTTAACCATTTTATCCCCAAGAAAACTAACCACTGGATCTTCTACCTTGAGTTCTTCAAAGCATTTTGAAATTATTGAGCAGATCCATGTTCTAATACAGATGAAAATCATCCATTTTTACCTTGCCATTTTTTATTTTTTATGTTCTGCCTTCTGGTTTTCTTTTCCAATGACTCACTTGGAAGACAAATACACCAGTATTTTGTAGTATATGTCAATTTATCCTGGACACCCAGTCTTCCTGATACACAATAACACTTACATACCTCTTGGGCTTATAAGGCTTACCCAAAGGTTGTTTTCATCCCTAATATGAATCCAATGTCTGCACAAGTCCTCCAAAGATTGCATTTCCAATACAGGAGGAAAGGTGATTCAAAGGACTATAACATGCACTTAGAAGTAACTATATATTACTTTCTTCTTTCTCACAAACTGCTTTCATGGATTACCTTCATGGTGCAATACTGTTTCTGGCACAACATATCTTGCATAATAACATTCTTACAGTAGGTGATTCAAATGGCTTTTGAATAAGCAGTATTGCGTTTCCCTCAATGCCTGGGCTCCCAAAGGAGACTTATTCAGCGCTAAGTTTAGGATAAATAAAGAATATTATTAGGAAGAGTCTTTTTTAGGCTTATGTTTATGTTAATTTATTTAAATATATACATTAGGACGGTGTGGATCTGAAGATTTAAGGGTCTTTGAACTTCCATATGTAGACTATCCCTTTTATTTAAGATCCAGCTTTTGCCGATACAATTTTTCTTTGTTGGCTTTTCCTGTTTCTGAGAACTTATTTAACACTTCATAACAATGATCACCTCCCTTGCATCACCCAATTTTTTTTAGCCAAGTTAGGTGTGAGCAAACAAAGCAAGGTAACTATTAGACTCAGAGTTCAACCTTTGATTGTATAGAGGAGTTTTAGGAAAAACTCAGGAGATTCCACACTCAGAAAATGGGGACACACACACACTTAGGCACTCAAAAACAAAGGGTTATTATGGGATTATATGAAATCATGAGTGTTTTGAAAACAGTAAGGCATTTTAGAATTTAAAGAATATTTCATTCAATAAAAAATAAATTATAAAAAAGTGCTTGCTTCCTTAGTACATATATATTTGATGTTTAATGTTAAAAAAAATCTGTGCATTCATTTGTTTATTTACTAATCAAATTATATACATTAAGTGGTTAGCAATTTCAGTGATGCCTCCGTATCCTTTATGGGCAGTGATGAGAGTGTGCCTTGAGGCCCACACACTATATCATGAATTAAGTGTACCGACTGCTGTATAAAATACTGTCCATCCCACCACACTGAGAAATACACGATGACCCTGAAGTCAGGTCTGACTGAGGGATGCAGCAAAGTGCTCCCCCTCTTTCTCCCTGCTGCTCTGTTTCTCTCTGCGAGGAGCCTCACCTCACAACTGTCTGCTAGGACAGGCCAACATGTTCAGACTTTGTGCCCACCTGCCCAGGAGAGTGCCCCCTGCCCCTGCCCTCTCCCAGATAATGGTGCTTACACCCACCTTCTCAGAAGGCCCTGGAACTGGGCTCAGACCTGGCTTGGCAAGGAATCCTGAGGTTGCCAGTTTGCACATGTAGTCTAGAAGATGAGCATGGGGTCTGAGTGGGCACATGCCCTTGGTCTGGAGGATTCTTTTCTGTGGGGTGGGGAGTCATGTGAGGGAGAGCCAGATCTGGACACTCTAAATCAAAGAGTCCAGAAAGGGGACTCTTTTGCCTGGGTCTAACGTTGCTGGCTAAAAGGAACTTGACGAGTATATGAAAAGTAGGCATAAGTGGCCGCATGACTGGACACTACAGCCCACTGTGGGAGACGCACAAGCAAACATACTTACAACACACTGTGGTGGGTGTTATGATGCACAGGACGGGCTTTGGAAAAAATGTTCTGACTCAGCTGATTCTTGAACACTGGGCGAGTTTAGCTGGGGAGGGAGGATTGGATCCACACTTCTAACACGTGCAAATGTGAGCAGGCAGGAGAAATGCATTAATTAGGGTTTATCTGGAAACCCTAAATCACAGTGGTTTTCTATAATTTAAGTTCACAGCAGGCAGTTTCTAAGCATTGGTGAGTAAGTCCATGATACTGGAGCTAGTGTTTTTGCCCTTAATTTTTGGCTTTTCCTTTTCAGCTACTGCAATCCAGTTATCATCCCAACAACATTCAGACACAGAAGCAGAAAGTGGGAGCAAACATAATATCCTTCCATGTGAGGCAATTTCGTTTCATTCCAGAAGAGATACATCTAACCTTCCAAAGCTGTTGGAGACCAAAGAACTCCCCTGAGCTCAGGTTAGACAAACAAGGGCACAAACCCACCATGGGCTCCTCCAGGTTAAAGGGAGTGGGTTTACCATGGCTGTTCTCATTGTCTGGGTAGGGCTTCTCCTCCCTGGGGTGGAGACGTCTCTGTCCCCCGCATGAACAAAACAGGCTTTCTCCACTGGAAGGAAAGAATAGGCAAGATATTCCAGGGAAGAAAGAAAAAGCCTTACCTCCACCTCAAAAAGGAATTGGCATATTGGGGAAGTTCTAATGATTTGGTATGTTTGGAAAGAAGGATATGAGGAGAGATTCACCAAGAGAAGAGGTTGCACAGGTAGGGAGAGTGTAGACAGGCCATGCTGCAGAACTAGGAAATTCCCTCTACTCAGCCACAAAAAAGAACAAGATAATGTCATTTGCAGCAACACTGATGGACATACAGCTGATCATACTAAGTGAAGCAAGTCAGAAAGAGAAAGACAAATGCCATATCATATCACTTATATGTGAAATCTAAAATATGATACAAATGAACTTATCTATGAAACAGAAACAGACTCACAGACATAGAGAACAGACTTGTGGTTGCCAAAGGGGAAAGGTGCAGGGGTGGGGGGAGATAAATTAGGAGTTTGGGATTAACAGATACACACTACTATATATAAAATAGACAACCAAGAAGGACCTACTCTATAGCATAGGGCACTATATTCAATACCCTGTAACAAGCCATAATGGAAAAGAATATGAAAAAGAATATATATATGTTATATACACACACACACACACACACACACACACACACACACGCATGCATGCATGCATGCATAACTGAATCACTTTGCTGTACACCAGAAACTACCACAACATTGTAAATCAACTACTTCCATAAAAAGAAAAAAGAAAAAAAGAATTAAAAAAGAGAAATAACTGGGAAATTTCCATTACTCAAAGAGTTCCCATCCACTTTTAAAAACAAATAATGATTTATATATAGCAATTGTGCTTTTCATACATGTTAATTAAAATTATAATGAACTGCTATGAATTAATGAAGGTTTAAGATCACCTGTAAATGCACATCACATACTGATCACAAGTGCATCTACATATGTTTAGAAAATAGTTGGGCAGTCATGGGAGACACTCATTACGTATTCAGTTGACATGCTGCCTGAGCTTCTCCAGTGCACAATGAGGTGTTTTACTTAAGAAAATGACGAGATCAGTTTTGCGTTTTACTTACTTAGCTTTGTGGCTGGAAGAAGTGATTAAACAAGTTAGAAAACTATTGTCTGAATCCAAGTAAGAGATGATAAGAGCTGGGATTAAAGCCATGAAGAGACTTGTTAAAAAGGAAGAGCCAAAAGAGATCAGAGACTGATTTCTCTCAGGTCTTACAAGTTTAGTGCCTGATATCTGGAACAGAGCAGCCTCTCAATGCATGTTCAATGATGGCAAAATAATTGAAAGAGCAGGAGTTGCAGAACTGGAGGGTGAGTGGGATGGGGGAAGTTGTGAGGTCAGTTTTATATGGGCTGAGATGAAGGTCATGGCAGGATGTCTAAGTGGAAGTGCTTTCAAGCAGTGGACACCGAGATCAGGAATTTAAGAGACAGTCTGTGTTGGGTAGATTTAGGAGACATCAGCATGCAGAAGGTGGCTAAGGTCAGAGCTATTGGGAAAATCAAGTGACAAGGAAAGAGGCTGAAAGGAGAACAGTGACAAAAGGAAAGCCAGAAAAATCTTGTTAGGAAATCCAGGGGAGCAGGAAGGGAAAGTGTTTTATCCATTCTGCCAACCTGAGCAGAGCCAATCAGCAAGGTGAAGATTAAAGTATTTCCTTTGCATTCCAGTGACTAGGAAGATGTTGATGACAGTGTCAAAAACAAACCCAGAGGGGAACTTTGGCAAGGAGCCAGACTGGGAAAGCTCACCCCTCCCACCATCAACAGTAAAGAAAGATTTAAGTATTGTAGAGGAGCACCAAAGTTTGGATATAGGCAAAGGGCAGTGTACGTGTGTTTATAGTTTAGGTAAGAACACAAGAAACTAAATGTCACCACCAAAGGTCAAGTCCATCAGGAATATGCAAGGGACAATGGGCATGGGATGGAGAGTGGAAGTGGAAGTGGAAAGAAGGGACAGAGTTTTCATTTATAGGAGAGGCAGAAGACAGAATCTCAATGTTACCCAAATACACAAAACACACTATTCCATCAGAAACTTCAACCCTTACCATATATGCAAGAACATGTTATTGTTTGCTGTTTATTTTAGTAGAATTGAGGGTACAGTCAAGTACCTATAAATTACACGCTGCTATTTCCTTTCTAATGAATCATGTGACATATTCTGTACTAAAAACATAAATTATCAAACACATATACACATATGTAACTTCACAATGTTCATTTCCTTTGGCTCTCTCAGGAATGCTCACTAGATCATGAACACAGGCAAGATTTGACTCAACAATAGGTAGCCCATTTTCCAAATTCTTCTTGGTAGTCTTTGTAAACTTTACCGTTGCTGAGAATTCATTACATTCTTTAGAAAATATTACTGTGTCTGTTTTTAATTAAAATTGGTTCATCAGGTGCACAGCATGGATGTAAAAGTAATAGAGTCAGTTTTCATCCTGGACTTACTGAAACGTGTGGTTGGTTTTTGTCCTTAGTAGTCCACTGGGGCTTACTGCATTCAGCTTATTATTTGTTTGTATTTCACTTTTTCATTGAAAGTTGCTATCAGCTACACTAGGAAGATAAGATAATTTTCTTCCTGAGTTATTTAAGTCATAACTTTTTGATGCAAAAGCCTTCAAAGGATTAATAATGATTATTGTATACTATAAGAAACATTACAGTATTCTGGAAGCATTGGGGCACTGTTTTTTATTTATTTCATTTAACCAAGAGAAAGACTCCTTTAACACCAATGAGAAAAATTATCAGTGAACATGGGTTTAACCAATCAAGATCCTTCAAATACATCATCTGTTGGCTGAAAGTCATTAATATATGTAGTCAGGCCCCTTGAAACTCTAGGGACCCAGAAAAGTCTAGTAAGTAATCTTCTGCTTTGCCATCAGTATTCATTGGCTGTTCCATTCGATTGGTATCAAGTATATGCTGTCAGGTATTGGTCTTTTCTTTATATTTTTCTTTCCTTCATCTCCTGTTTCCATGACAGAGAACTGGATTGCCAACATCTTCAATCTCGAAATCTCCCTTGAGGGCCACAGGGCTCAATATTTGTGCAAGTTTCCAGTGTTTCTAGGGAGCAGTCTTGGCATTATTCCGTGGTCAGCTCTCTTCCTGCCAAGTGTCTATTTCAGACCTTCTCCTCTGTCAATAGATGGTCTAGTCTCCAATCTGACAGAGAAAATAGAACTGATATAACCCCACTGCCTGCTGCTCACCTGACCTGCACTGACTTGCCCTCTCTTCCTTCCTGCTGTTCCCCAGTCTCAGGAAGGGGATGCCTGCCCCTGCTCCAGGCTCCTGGCACCACTTGCTTTCCCTCCTCTTCCCTCTGAGGATTATTCCAAATGTTGGTCCTTCTCTCTTCTGTGTGCTCATCCTCTCACTCTCTTCCAACTGCTACCAGTCAGCAGTCAACATTTGCAGGCTCCTCTCTGAACAAGGAAAGTGCACATAGGCAGTGCCTGGTCCAATGCAGCTTTCGTCACAGTAGGAAATCCCGGGACTAGGTTGTACTCTTCCTGATATTTGCGTCTTTTCTTTCTGCAATTGCTGCTCCTGAGCATGTGATGGTGTGGATCCCAAACTCTACTGAGCATGGGATGTACTTAAGGATGCTGCTCACTTTTCTGAGTCCATCCTTAGTTACTTGGATGCATCTGGTCTTCAGCAGAACCCAGGGATTTAAAAATGTAAGCACTCGAGCTCATTCTGAAGCGGGTGTCTAGCAATCGCATTTTGAGAAATGCTGTTTCAATGTATACATTTCCTGGCTCAACTTAGGCTTCCTCAAGCATATTTCAATCTTTGTAGCTGCTTCTGTTCTTGCTGGGTGTTGGATCCGTCTCTGCAACATAAGCTATGCTGGAAGGATGATTCTTTATCAGGGTGGTTGCTCTATTAACATCTTGTTTCCACAGATGCCTTCTCTCAGGTACTGAGAGAGCTCCTTTTCTCTGAGCTACTGAGATGGAGGCAATTATATTGACTTCTTTTTAGGTAATGACATTTTCAATGTTGTGAGGTGCCTGAAAGACGGTCCCCATTCCATAGGAGAAACTTGTCTATAGATGAATTCTTATACACAGGTGCTGCCCTTTCTGCAGCTCATGAAGCTAACTTCTGCCCCTGGAGACAAAGGACAACTTCACCAGGGGACCAATGCCTAACGCTCACATTGCACATGAAGATCATGGGCATTTTAGAAGAAAACTAACAACACTCTGTTTTAGGAATTTATTTTGGTGTCTTAAAAGTCTGGCAAGTCCTATTCATTTATGCAATGTGTTTAATATAAACCATGTTCAGATGGCTATACTACATTGGGAAAAAAAAATTGTCCTTTGAAAAGCCCAATAGTTCAAGAAGGGGGCCAGAAAACCCAAGAGATTTCAGGGATTTCATGGATCTTACCCATGATAATGTGCTGTCTCTTGGTGACAAAATCGTTTAAAAATGAAATCTGATCAAAGATTCCTAAGTGAAGTCCCTTTTTATGCAGTGCCTTTGAGGGCAACCACTCTGAAAGCAGCCAATTGTTTTTCAATTGAGTTCATTGAAACTAACTCATTGAAACTAGTTTATTGAAACTAACATCCCTGAACTTCACATTTCTGCTGTGTGTTAAATTTATATGTCTCATGGTAATCTAGATATCAGATTACCTACAGTGAGGGTGGGGATGTGAGGGAAGGAGGCAAAGTCATGGTGAAGCCGATGACCCTGAAACTCATATCCACACAAACCTCAGATTGCAAATTAATACCTGAACTCACCAGGCATGTGGTTACTGCACTCCCCTCAGAAAGACCTGACACAGTCCATGTTCCCATCACGGGTAGAAAGAAGCCTGGCTTCTGAGTGATCTGGCTTTCTCAGTGTAGAAGCTGCAGAATTCTGAAAAGTAAGAACCTCTGGGAGCTGCCATTTTCTCATCTGAAAAGCAGAGTTAAAAAGATGCACCTTGTGCATATACCCGGACAAAGATACACGCACCCCAATGTTCATTGCAGCACTATTCACAATAGCCAAAACATGGAAATAATGTAAATGTCCATCAACAGATGAATGGATAAAGAAGATCTGGTACATGTATACAATGGGATTCTACACAGCCATAAAAAAGAACAAAATAATGCCATTTGCAGCAACATGGATGCAACTAGAGATTATCATACTAAGTGAAGTAAGTCAGAAGGAGAAAGACAAATACCATATGATATCACTTATATGTGGAATCTACAATATGGCACAAATGAACCTATCTACAAAACACCAACAGACTCATGTATATAGAGAACAGACTTGTGGTTGTCAAGGGGAAGAGGGGGAGGGAGAGGGAAAGACTGGGAGTTTGGGGTTGGTGGATGCAGACTATTACATTTAGAATGGATAAACAACAAGGTTCTACTCTATAGCACAGGGATCTATAACAAATATCCTGGGATGAACCATAATGAAAAAGAATATTTTAAAAAGAATGTCTCTATGTGTAAAACTGAGTCACTTTGCTGTACAACAGAGATCGGCACAGCATTGTAAATCAACTCTACTTGAATAAAAAAAAAGATGCACCTTGCAACATTATTGTGCCTGGATAAAAGCATTTACTCTTAACTTTTTTGGAAGGTCAAAGTAATATCAAACAAGGCAGTTTATTTAGTTTTTTCCTCTCCAAGATTTGCTTGTTCTGGAAGTTTGGAGAAAGAAACTTTTCTTTTCCCCATGTCTGTAGATGAAACATTTGTCACATCTAGTCTCAGAGACAGGAGAGGCTACAGGCTCCTTGTAGGTCTTGGGGAAGTTTACATTTAGATGCTTATTTCAGAACATATCTAATCCACATGTTTATGCCACCCTCCAGCAGCAGGCCAAATTGTGCAGCTGTGAGCTGTCAAAATAACATAACCTGCGCTTAACAGAGTTGCCCTTCTGGAATTATCAGCATTCATGGAACTGCATAAGAAGCTGGGTTTATTCATTCTAATCTCTAATAAGAGTAATGATTAATCTACATATGAGCCAGCTTTTATTGAGAGATGAGATTTACCCCGAGTCAACACCTACGTTCCTTAGATATATTATCTCCTTTAAGCTTCACGTCAGCTCTATGGGGCAGATACTTATATTTTATTCCCATTTTATTGGTGAGAAGCTAGAAGCACAAGGAATCTAAGTAACTCAACTTGGAACAATGTCTGTGTCTATTGGTGTGGAGGGGAAATGGGATTAATGGATTGAGGATTCAGAGAATTTCAGTGTGTGGCCAGGACAGGTTATTAAAGGCAAGACAATTTATCCTGTAGGAGGGAAAGGGGTGGCCAGCATGAATGTACACTTAAAGGAATAAATTCCATGTATTTCAAAGTTTGATTCAATTCACTGACCAATCATCATATAACTTCTCTGCACCAGTTCCTGGTTGAAGTTCAAGAGACACAAAGAGACAAAACATCCAACCCTTTCCAAAAGAAAGAGCAATCAGAGTCACAAATAAATTGTCATTGTTTATCAGGGGAAGCACCAGGCATTACAACCAAGACAGAGTGAGTGATTTACTCTCTGGTGGCAGAATACAATTGGAGAAAGATATCAGAGCACTGGGTTGGTGGAAGAATAAATATTGATGGGTGATAAAGGGGAAGGTGTAAAAAAGGAATGCCAGCAGTGAATCCAGCTGCCAACACAGACATGGGGGAGAGATGCTCAAAGGCTCTCAGTGTTCTGATGGTCCTGGAACATAAGCTGTAAGGGAAGGAGGATGAAAGGCAATATTAGATGAGGCTTGGGAGCTGGGTGGGTTTAGTAGGGTCTTGGGATTTTTTCTGTAGTCACAGTGTGTGCATATGGAAGGCACTCAAAAGTGCTCATTAAATGAGAAATGTGTGACAAGCTGCATGCATGTAGGGGCAAAGCATGTTTGCTCCGCTGGCCCTCAGACTCTCCTCCCTGGATCTTTCTGGGGAGGTCCTGGAAACCTCTTTTCGTAGTCTGGAAACTCCAGAATTAATCCATATCCATTGTTTTGTCTCACTTCTTGCTTTAAAAGAAAGCACTGGGGGCATTTCAGAGACCTGAGGCTTTGAGACTTAGGATGGAAAAGAATTTGTGAGTCAGGATGCTATGACGGGGTCCCTAACATGACGTCACTGTGTCATATGACCTGAGCTGAAATCTTTGTTAGAATTTCCAAGCAGAAGGGCGGTGGGTATCTCCAGGTGTTTATTACAGTTCTGAGCAAGAGAAAGATTAGCAAAGCTTTAATGGGAAAATTCAAATCTATATTGCAGACTCAAAGTGGAGATTCATAAGACAGTCCTAATTAAATTTGGTTAGCCAGTCTCAAGGGGCTCCCTCTATCTTGTATAGCTAACCTTTGAAAAATTGGAGTAAAAATCAGTGAAAATCTACTTACTGGAATTCAATGAACATAATTAAATTAAGCTTCTATTCTTTAGAATTCAGCTTAGAGTGTCTGGTGTAAAAGGAAAAAAAAAGGTTTTATAAGAAAAAGCGTTTTAAAGTCCAAAGAATGACAAATGATTTCCAACCTGTAGGATGATATTTCTAAAGCACAAAATGGTTCACTCTCAAAAATTATTAATAGAGTGTCAGGAGAGAACAAAGGATTTTTAAGAAAGGCCATAATTTTTACATAATATATATTTTTTGTATTTTGCCAAGAAATGCCATTTGGGAAAATTGAAAATTAAAGTATCTAAACATTTGTAATTAAATAACAAAAATTTCTATCAGCTTTTCACTTCATGTTTTTGTTCTTATTTTTAGGAGTTGTAAAAGGATAAAGCAAAAGAGAAATGCCTTTCATCTCAGAGAAATCTGTACTCTCCACACATGACTTCCATGCTTTTCTTTTTTATTTGGCATTTTCTCATCACTAATAATTACCTTGTTGCCTCCCTTGGTATTCTGAGTTCTCCTTTTTTTTCCTTTTCCTGAAATGAAGTCTTGACTTATGGAGATGTTTTTCCATTTGTTTCTTAGGTGTTTCTATACTGAGATATCCTTTATCTTTCTCAGCCCCTTTCAGTTCTGTGGAGTCTTGGAGAAGTTAAGATACTGAAGAATTAGAAAGAACTTGCAATGTCAAGGGTTTCCCTCTCTCTCTCTATTTAAATTGCAGTATAGTTGATTTACAGTGTTGCATTAGTTTCTAGTGTACAGTAAATTGATTCAGTTACATATATATATATATATATATATATATATATATATATATATATATATATATATATAGTTTTTCAGACTCTTCCATTATAGGTTATTACGAGATATTGAGTATAGTTCCCTGTGCTATACAGTCCTTGTTGTTTGTCTATTTTATATATAGTGGTGTGTATATGTTAATCCCAAACTCCTAATTTATCTCCCCCCTTTCCCCTTTGGTAACCATATGTTTGTTTTCTATGTCTGTGAGTCTATTTCTGTTTCTACATCTGTGAGTCTATTTCTGTTTTATAAATAAATTCATTTGTATCAATGATTTTTAGATTCCACATATGAGTGATATAATATGATATTTATCTTTCTCTGTCTGACTTACTTCACTTAGTAAGATAATCTCTAGGTCCATCTGTGTTGCTGCAAAAGGGATTATTTCATTCATTCATTTTTATGGCTGAGTAATATTCCATTGTACATATGTACCACATCTTCTTTATCCATTCATCTGTCGATGGACATTTAGCAATTGCTTCCACATCTTAGCTATTGTAAATAGTGCTGCAATGAACACTAGGGTGCATGCATCTGTTTGAATTATGGTTTTCTCCAGATATACGCCCAAGAATGGGATTGCAGGGTCATATGGTAGCTCTACTGTTAGTTTTTTAAGGAACCTCCATACTGTTTTCCATAGTAGCTGTACCAGTTTACATTACCACCAACAGTGTAGGAGGATTCCCTTTTCTCCAAGGACAGTTTCTCTTAAGATACAGAATCGTTGCTTCTGATTAAAAAAGAAACAGTGAAAATAAGACTTAAAAAACCCAAAACTTTAGAAGAAGTTCCAGTCTCCCCAGTAGGATTGTCATGGATGAGTCTACTTTGGATCCTCTGCTGTGGGACCTGAGGCTGTTGGGACGCAGAGAGCATCCTCTGACCCACTCACTTGTGAGGTGCTGTGTTCTGATGCTGGAAGCAGTCCAGACGGTCAGCGACAGAGGGTTCTTGGGCTTTACAGGAGAACACCTGGGTATATCTCATGCTCAGTCTGCCCTGATGGGCTCTGCTGGAATTACTCTTTCCTCCATGTCTTCTCAGCACCCCGTATCTCCTCTTCCTCTGCACCCTCCCCCACAGTGCCTCCTTGTGGAGAAGGGACCCCTCACAGGTGACCCAGACTCTCCAGTACCCAGTCCCCTCATGCTCTGCTTTGAGGACTCAGCTGGCCCTGGAATACAAGAGTACAGAATGCTCCAGACATGACACTTTTAAGCTCCCAGAGTCCTCTTCCTCCTCTTGGTTACTCCTTCCTGGGGTTCCTCCTCTTTAAACAGGTCCTATGCCCTTCACTCCCTGGGGCTCCCCCCCAGGACAGGCACAGGAGGGTCACACAAATGCCCATAGTCTTTGGTGCGAGTTTATTTTCAGCTGCATAGTCAGTCAATTCACATGGCTTAAGACTTAAAGACATTGACAGCTCATACCTAACAAAAGGTAGGTTGATGAAAGCAGTGGCTAGATGACATCGTGAAGAACTAAGACCTTTCCCATGTGTCTGTCTGTTTTGTCTTTCTTTCTTTGTCTTCATATTTATCGCCTTGTGACAGCAACATGGCAGGGGCAGCTCTGGGCATCACCTTATCTCACAACAACATCAGAAAATTCTCCTTACAAAAGTATTCCAAATGATATGGGAAAATAAACCTTTCTCCCCTTCTAGGCTGGTCTTAGGCTCACTTTCCAAGAATAGAGAATGGAAAGGAAAAATATCTATTAACTTCACAGAGGAGAAACCTGGCAAATGCTGCCTTAACCAAATAACCAATATTAACATCACCTGGGATATCATGGGTCCATTGCCTACCTCCTGATGGAATGTGATGACAAGGGCACTTCACTTGTGGTTTTCTTTTCAAAAACCTGTGATCCCAGTCTTTCATGAGGAAAACATAAGACAAACCCAATTTGAGGGATAATCTATACAATACCCAATCAATACTCCTCAAAACTGTCGTGGTCATGAAATAAAGACGATGGAACTGTTAAAAACCAAAGGAGACCAGAGGAGACATGACAACTAAATGTAATGTGGTACCCTGGGTTGGATCCTGGAGCAGAAAAAGGATGTTAGTGGAAACACTGGTGACCTCTAAATAAAGTCTGTAGTTTAGTTAATAGTAATGCATAATGTTAGTTTTTTAAGTCTTAACAAGTAGGTCTTGGAGTGTGAGATACAAATATTAGGGGGTACAAACTGGGTGGCAGGTAACTCTGTACTAACTGTGTAACTTTTCTATAAACCCAAAATCTATAATGGAAAATCAAAATAAAATTTCCCACAGACTCAAAAAAGAAAAGAAAAGAAAACAACAGAAAATTCTCCCTACAAATCTCTGGAAAATGGAGATAGCTCTTCTAGAAGCCACCCAGCAGACTTGGTAGCTGTGGAGGGTACCTGGTTACTTGGACAGAATAAAGGAAGACAGGGATGCTGTGCTTTTTGCAGGGTAGGCAACCAACAAGGTGAAGCCATAACCTGCTGTCTCAAAAGAAAGAACACTTCATTTGCAGGATTTTCTTGCTAATTACTATGCAGAAATAGTCGTATGCATCAGTGGGAAAACACAAAATTCCTGAATCTAAACAGTCCATCAAGCTGTTGTTCTTCCCCTGCCTGTTTTTCTGGATGGCCCCTGGGTTTCCAGATGAGTCCTCTGTGAGTCATTGAACTTTGTGCAAATAGGAGCTCATGGGTCCAGGCTGTGCTGGGACCCCAAAGGCATCTGCTCTCACTCAGTCTCCTGGGGACTTTTCCTTTCCTACCACCACCACCCGTTGGTCTCTGGGTCCTACCTTATTTCTTGTGGATTTACAGGTGTCTTTGGATTCTCACAGGGAGTGGGGAGGACCGTCTGCCTGGAGTCAGGAAGGGACCTCATACAATTTCAGAGCACAACCAGGCTTCAGTCCTACCATATGATCACCAGAAGAAACACTGGCAACAGTGGAAGACGTGAACTTCCCAGTCCCTGGTGGGAAGGGCAGCTTATGCAGCCAGGCTGCAGCCAACCATGTGGTCTAAGTGGACCCCAATCCCAGTCCTTTCTTTTCTCAGTGCCCTTTGTGGACATGTCCCTCCTGCATGAAGGGTTCAGGCCTCTCTCCTGAGTTCACTGTCCTCTTTGTTCTCATCAATGTTCTCCATCTGTCCTCCCACAAGGAGCCCAGGAGATCTTCAATCTGGGCATGGCATTGAGAAGCCTAACTCCCCCTCTCATTTGTCTACATCCAGAGTCCTCTTTTGGTCTTGAAATTTTGTAGGAAATATTGTCAGGGAGACTCATTTTTTTTCTCCTTGTGAGATCATCATCCTCTATGACCTTGGCTACGAGCACATAAAGCTTGAGTGAGTGGGGTTAGGGGTGTGGATGAAAGGCCTACACTAGGTCGTATGTATCCATTCCCCAGGCTGCTGTAACAAAGTTAGAGCAGAGTTTTCTTGTCTCACAGCTCTGGGGGAGGGAAGAGCAAAGTCAAAATGTCAGTGGGGCTGTGTGCCCTCAGATGTGTAGGGAAGACTCTTTCCTCTCGTCTTCCACTTGTGGTCACTGACAATCCTTGGCGCACCTATGTTTGCAGCTGCAACACTTCTATCCCTTCCTCCTTGTCATTGTCACATGGTGTTCTCTCCTCCTGTATCTCAGTGTCTTCACATGGCCATCTTTGCATAGGGACTCTAGTCATATTGGGTTAGAAGTCCACCTTAACCAACTGATTCCAGTATGACTTCATCCTAACTGATTAGATGGCAATGACCCTCCTTCCAAATAAGGCCACATCCCCTGATGATCACCAGTGCAGGCTAGATGTGTGTTTCTGGAATCACCGCCAGGGTGGTGCCTCCCCCTGGGGCCCTGGGCCTCATCTCTAGTTGGTCTTTTTCAGGGTTTGATCTGCATGCATTTTCTCTTACTGTTCTGTACTTTATTTTTGTTTTCTTTGGCTCCCAGACCCCACATTTATTTTCCCTGCCACACTCCTTTCTACAAACCATTTCTGTGAAATGTATTTTATCAGGAACTGTAGTCCATTATTTTTTTTATAAGAGAAAAATTAAGGTCTCACTCTCTCTCCTTCTTTAAAGTCTGGTGCTGTTTATTATTTATAGACACATATATCTTTTGGAGAAGGGACATAGCTCATAAATGTGGGGAACATGGATTTTTTTTTTCATCACAGGAAAAAAAGAGAGTTGTGTAATTTAAAGATTATAAATAAATGATAGCTTTCTGATATAGTAGCGGGTAGAAAAGAGAAGGCTCTGTGTGTATATGTGTAGCATGTGTTTTAATTACAAAAAACAAGCTATTTATTAACTACAGGACTTCTGGAGAATGTAACAATCATTTGCTTCCCATTTACCAATGTACCAAGAATCCATGGGTTATGTGGACAGTGAGCTAGTTGGAGCTGCAGAGCTTAAAGCCATCCTTTCTGTAGGGGTTGTGTGGTGTGTACATGTGGGGAGGCTGGGCTTTAAGGCCAGAGAGGCTTGGATTTAAATGCACACCTGATCACTTCCTTGGTCGAGATCCTTAGACTTCATACTCCTCACCAGCTATGTGGATCCAGGCGGGCTGTTAGGTGAGGTGATGTTAAAATTCCTTCTTGTCTAGCCCAGAGTCTGGCATATCAAAGATAAGCCTTAATGTCTAGGTTTATTTTATTTCCACATAATATCTCTCTAGATCAAAATGAAGCAACCTGGTTAAAGGATGAACTATGGGGGCATTTTTATGACTTTTTATTCATGAAATACACCCACTAAACTGATATACTAGATATTATAATGCATGTTCTAGAATTTGTTCACTTCTTTCAGTTATTTGATAACAATTAGTATTTGATTTATACAAATCGTGTTCATTTTTGTCCAGATTCATATTTTGTTCATTCTTAAGCAAGTTGGCCAACATGCGAATTCCATGATATATGCCTTTCCTTTGGGACAATGTGCATTTTTCCTTACAGGGCCTGACTGGCATCTCTTAGGAGCATCTATAGTAGCTCCATGTATTGAATTACTTTTACCCAACATTCACTTTCCTTAGCCCCACATGACCTATGGTCATAGAAATACTAACAAGACAGAAGTAGACACTCCATGTTTTCTACTTTAGTGCCCTTTGCAAGGGGGAAGATTTGAGTGACATGTGCTCTGGTTTCTACCTGTGGTGGGCAGATTCCAAGATGGCCCCAGGATTCCCACTCCTGGTGACTCCACCTCATAAAACACCCTCCCCTGAGGGCAAACAAACCTGGGAATAGGATGAAATGCCACTCCTGGGGACTTTGAGTTAATATGTGGGTGAGTCTGACATAATCAGCGAGTTCTTCGAAGGACAGACTGGAAGTGTGAGGATCTATAGAAGAGCCATGCAACTGAGCTTTGTGGGTATTGAGAGGTGTGATTCTCTAGGAGCTGGGCATCAGCAGCAAGAAAACAGGGGTCTGAAGTGGGCCAACACCAGAATGAACTTGGAAGAGGGCTCTGAACACAGGCCTGGTTGGCCTCTTGATTTCAGCTCTGAGCAGAGGACCCTGATAATTCAAGCCTGGATTCCTTACCCACGGAGACAGGGAGACCATAACTGTGTGCAGTTTCCATCTGCTATGTTTGTGGTCATTTTTTACTCATCAAAGGAAAATGAATATATCTACCTACATGAATAGGAGTCGGGTGAGATCACAAATAATCTCATAAGAACAAATCCAGGAACATCTTCTCCTTCCTAATTTTTTATAGTGTTTGGGTCCTAAGACCTGCTTTGCCTCCCACTTTCCACAGCGAGGCTTAAGCAGATTAATTAACCTTTTCTGAGTTCTATAATTGCAGAATAAAATTCTCACTTCCATATAGTCTCCTCATAAGATTCTTTTAAAGATTAAATGAGATCACACATGCAGGTACATAAGACGGTCAAGAGCAGGCTGTTGTTAGTTTGGTTTGGTTCATCTCTCCATGACTAAGTTTTCTAAAAGGGTATGTTTAAAGCACTACTCACAGTGTGGTCTACAGAAAACACTCATGCTCAAAAGACTTGTTACCTAACTTTTTAAATATAGGTATTGAGTGTGAAAAAAGAAATTTTTACATATTGAGATACAAGGAAGTCATTAGGGCCTATGCATGAGCTAACTTGAATTTTATGCAACTACAATAGCCTGTTTGTGGCTTATCAAACATACATTGTGCATTTGCTTTAATTATTAAAGAAAAGGGCACACTGACCAGAAGTAAAGAATGTCCATGTTAAAAATGAAGATTAAATGCTTCTTCCTGGAACGTCAATGCTTGTCCTCCTTCAATGATAAGACTTCATTCCCAGGTGTCAAGGCCATGCTGACTCGCTCTGTATGTGCTGATCTATGTGAGTTTTTTTTTTAAACCTTGGAGAAATGTATCCCTCACATGTTTAATGTTCTTTGTTCTAACAAGATATAAAACTGTGCTGAAAACCATGCCTCTCCAGAGCACCTTCTCAGAGTAATCTGGGAAGTAATCCGGGCTTCTGTGCTAGTCCTTAGTTTGGCTCAGATAAAATTATTTTCTTAATTTAAACTGTTTATTGATTATTTTTGGAGCTAATTTTAATATTATTTTATTTAAATCTATATATCTAATTACTGTATTTCAACTTATGGTCAACGTAAAGATTATTGAGATCTTTTACATTCCTTTTTCTAACATCTTTATTGGAGTATAATTGCTTTACAATGTTGTGTTAGTTTCTGCTGTATAACAAAGTGAATCAGCTCTATGCATACTTATATTCCCATATGCTCTCCCTCTTATGTCTCCCTCCCACCTTCCCTATCCCACCCCTCTAAGTGGTCACAAAGCACGGAGCTGATCTCTCTGTGCTATATTGATTATTTTTGTTGACAAGTGTCTTTAGAAATGTAATGACTTTTCAGTATCCTCCATCCAAGTGCATGGATATTCTATTTATGAAGGGATCAGCTCACAATTTATTACCACAATTTTTAGGAGTCTAGGCAAGTGTTAGCTGTATTCTCAGCTCAGGGTCTCACATGGCCGTAGCCAAGGTATCAGCCAAGCTGGGTTCTCACCTGCAGCTCCAGGACCTCTTCCAAGTTCATGCAGGCTGTGAACAGAATTTGGTTCCTTGCAATTGGAAGACTGAGGCTGGAAAGGAAACATAAACAAGTAAATAAAATAGAAAGAAACACAGGTCCCTCACCACAGTGAGTCTGAGAACCAGTAACTTGAATGTCTGTATGACTTCTCACAATTCTAAAATTACATGAATCTAAGAGTCTTTTTATTTATCTGATAATTCATATATTTTTTTATAATTCTTTCTGGTTCCCCTTCCTCCCACACCCTAAGAAGAGATCTGGAAATGGTGTAGTTTACATATTTTGTTTCGTCTCATCCATGGATGGACTTATTTTAGGTTCTCAGAGCCTGGAACATAGGCACCTCTGTACTTGGGGACTCAGAGGTATGTGGATTTGCACAACCTAAAAATGCAAGATGTTAGATGAAAACACTTATGTCCAAATTAGATACTTGAAGTTCAACATAAAGGTGATTACAATCAATTCATGGAAAAGTCTATCAGTGCAGTGGATTTGACAAAAGAAGTCACTTGATGCTTCAGACCTTATTAGCTCTAATGGATACGCCTGGCAGGAAAAAAAGCCTGCATTGATAGTCCTCACATTTGAGACCAATTTCTCAAAAGGGGATTTGTACCTCTTAAGAGATGTTCAGAAATGAGCCAGACACCATTGTTTGAAATGGGTAATTGGTCATTAGCTGATGATCTTACTTGCCTTTATCTTGTAGATAATGAAGGTCTTCGACATTGTAGAAGGTCAAATTGCCAAGAGCAAGTAAAAAGTGTAGCTGGATCCAGGACAGATGCCCAGTTGGAAATGTTCTCTAACCTATACTATGTATCTGAGTTGTTGCAGGAAAAACTCTTACCTATAATTGGATTCCTTTAGCTGCCTCTATGCCTTGCGTACTTTATCAGTATGACCATGAGCCTGATAATCACAGCACCACTTGGAGAACAAAATCAGGTCACTCAAAGGTTAAACTAAACATTAATGCAACTATGAAATGAGCATAATACTTTACAATTATTTTCAGAGTCTCCTTAAAAATAAGAATATAAGGTGTATATCTTCCTGTTACCTAGCCAAGTTCTCTGGCAGGTGAAAAACCAGTTGAAAACGAGAAAAAAAATGAAGCCCTTCGATACATGTTTCTATAACCATCCTTAGCAAACGTGGAAACAATGTGTTACCATTATGGTTGTTCACCCTTTTGAAATTTTTAAAAAATATTTTATCAAACTATTCTTTTAATTTCCCCCAATTCTTATTGAGATTTTAAAAACAACAGGGAGGTTGACAGACCGGGACAAAGAGGGGCAGAAGTTGCCCATGAGTTGAAGTCACCCAGTCCTTATCTGGGACTGGAGGAGGACTGTGGACAAATGATCCCCAGGCTTAAGGAAGAAATTGATCATAACCTCCAGGGAGGACTAGAAGAAGCAGGTAGTTATGATGAGGGAAACAACAACAAAAGGAGAGAAACCCAGTTCTTGTATTTTCCCCTATTTTTTACTTACTAATGCTGGAGAGAGAAAGAAAATCCAAGGGGAAAGTGAAAGCAGCACCAAAGTCACAAAAGTAGCAGAATCACCATCTTAAGGAAACAGAAACTTGCACCAAGGGGACACCCCCGGACTCCATTCTCTCCAGGAAAAAAATATGCAGTTGATGCTGATATTGGCTCGGGAAACTGATGCTTCACCGTTACGACTGCCTTCCCTGAGTTCGTGTCTCCCTGTAAGTTACTACTAGAGTAAAATCCAACAGGAATTAGAGATACTATAGCTGATCTTTAACCAGTTAATGTGGGCAGATAAAAATCTTTTAAAAATTCAAATTCGAAACAAAAGAAAAATGAAATTGACCTATCAGTTACGGTCTGGCTATGGGCTGGTCATTGCAGCTTTTAATTAGGATTATTAATTAGGTCTAATGTCAAAGAGTAGGTATTAAAATGCATGTCTGAGTGGGAGACTCTGCTATTTGTCTGTTTCAAAGGCAGTACAGAAAAGCCCAAGAGCCTAGGAATAATTGCTATATTAATTCAGCTTATCAAATGCCACTAGAAACTTGCTTTTCTAACAATCCAAAAGACTTTGGCACTTCAGTTGGTGTTAATTGGTCTGAACTGACCCAATGCATCTGGCTGTCCACAAACTATTGTGCTATTCTTCAAATGGATCTATTTTACCATATGGACCATTGTGTAAGTGATATTCCAAAACTGGGGCAATCTGTGTTTCTGAATGATATGATATTGAGTACAGTTGTTTGTCAAAATAGCAATAAATCCAGCTGTCTTGGGAATGCTAAAAATGAGCACCCTCTTTTAAAATAAGCAAAATCACACAAGGAAGACAAGATCTTTAGACCATTGATATTCTGCGTGATTAGGATGGAGGACGTCAAATGGAGGACGTCAAATGTAAGTTGAAATCTAGAGGTAGAATTCTAAGGCATATGTTTATTTACCAAACTGAGCACTCTGTTGGCATAAGCAATGATATGAATGCAAGAATGGTCCCTTTATGGCCTTAAAAGTTATACCCTGTTATTAACAACTACAAAAGATATTGAGAAAAAAAAGATTGAGTGAGAACGAGAGAGTAAAATTGGAGAACCCTAAACGTGCCTCAGGGATTTCACACAAACAAGGAGTATCAGGAGCGCCTTTCCAGATAATGATTTTTTTTTACAATAGAAAATGGTTTATGAGTGTGGCTGTTATTCTGAGAGCAGATGTTACTGTTTATCTTTGCTCTACTATCACAAGGTTTTGGAATCCTCTCTTGCAAAACACTGTTCTCTTTAAATGGGTTTTAATTGTATCCAGTAATGAGCATTGTAACCCCACCTCTTCGTATAATGCTTTTTTTTTTTAATTTTGGAATTTTATTTATTTTTGTATACAGCAGGTTCTTACTAGATATGCATTTTATACATATTAGTGTATACATGTCAATCGCAATCTCCCAATTCATCCCACCACCACCCCCACCACCACTTTCCTCCCTTGGTGTCTATACGTTCGTTCTCTACATCTCTGTCTCTATTTCTGCCCTGTAAACCAGTTCATCTGTACCATTTTTCTAGGTTCCACATATATACGTTAATATATGATATTTGTTTTTCTATTTCTGACATACTTCACTCTGTATGACAGTCTCTAGATCCATCCACATCTCCACAAATGACCCAGTTTCATTTCTTTTTATGCCTGAGTAATATTCCATTGTATATATGTACCACATCTTCTTTATCCATTCATCTGTCAATGGGCATTTGGGTTGCTTCCATGACCTGGCTATTGTAAATAGTGCTTCAATGAACATTGGGGTGCATGTGTCTTTGTGAATTATGGTTTTCTCTGGGTATATGCCAGTAGTGGGATTGCTGGGTCATATAGTAATTCTATTTTTAATTTTGAAGGGACCTCCATACTGTTCTCTATAGTGGCTGTATCAATTTACATTCCCACCAACAGTGCAAGAGGGTTCCCTTTTCTCCACACCCTCTCCAGCATGTGTTGTTTGTAGATTTTCTGATGATGCCCATTCTAACTGGTGTGAGGTGATACCTCATTGTAGTTTTGATTTGCCTTTCTCTAATAATTAGTGATGTTGAGCAGCTTTTCATGTGATTCTTGGCCATCTGTATGTCTTCTTTGGCAAAATGTCTATTTAGGTCTTCTGCCCATTCTTTGATTGGGTTGTTTGTTTTTTTTAATATTGAGCTGCATGAGCTGCTTATATATTTTGGAAATTAATCCTTTGTCCGTTGATTCATTTGCAAATATTTTCTCCCATTCTCAGGGTTGTCTTTTCGTCTTGTTTGTAGTTTCCTTTGCTTTCCAAAAGCTTTTAACTTTTATTAGGTCCCATTTGTATATTTTTCTCTTTATTTCCATTACTCTAGGATGTAGATCAGAAAAGATCTTGCTGTGATTAATGTCAAAGAGTGTTCTTCCTATGTTTTCCTTTAAGACATTTAGAGTGTCCAGTCTTACATTTAGGTCTCTAATCCATTTTGTCTTTATTTTTGTGTATGGTGTTAGGGAGTGTTCTAATTACATTCTTTTACATGTAGCTGTCCAGTTTTCCCAGCACCACTTTTTGAAGACACTGTCTTTTCTCCATTGTATATACTTGTCTCCTTTGTCATAGATCAGTTGACCATAGGTGTGTAGGTTTATCTCTGGGTTGTCTATCCTGTTCCACCAATCTATATTTCTGTTTTTGTGCCAGTACCATATTGTCTTGATTACTGTAGCTTTGTAGTATAGTCCAAAGTCAGGGAGTCTGATTCCTCCAGCTCCGTTTTTTTCCCTCAAGACTGCTTTTGCTATTCAGTGTCTTTTCTCTCTCCATAAAACTTTTAGGATGTTTTGTTGTAGTTCTATAAAAAATGCCATTGGTAATTGATAGGGATTGCATTGAAGCTGTAGATTGCTTTGGGAAATAGAGTCATTTTCACAATATTTATTCTTCTGATCCAAGAACATGGTATATCTCTCTATCTGTTTGTATCATCTTTAATTTATTTCATCAGTGTCTTATAGTTTTCTGCAGACAGGTCTTTTGTCTCCCTCAGCAGGTTTATTCCTAGGTATTTTATTCTTTTTGTTGCAATGGTAAATGGGAATGTTTCCTTAAATTCTCTTTCAGATTTTTCATCATTAGTGTATAGGAATGCAAGAGATTTCTGTGCATTAATTTTCTATCCTGCAACTTTACCAAATTCATTGATTAGCTCTAGAAGTTTTCTGGTGGTATCTTTAGGATTCTCTATGTATAGTATCATGTCATCTGCAAACAGTCACAGTTTTACTTCTGTTTTTCCAATTTGTACTCCTTTTATTTCTTTTTCTTCTCTGATAGCCATGGCTAGGACTTCCAAAACTATGCTGAATAATCGTGGTGAGATTGGCCACCTGTTTTGTTCCTGATCTTAGAGTAAATGCTTTCAGTTTTTCACCATTGAGAATGATGTTTCCTGTGGGTTTGTCATATATGGCCTTTACTATGTTGAGGTAGATTCCCTCTATGCCCACTTTCTGGGGAATTTTTTTCATAAATGGGTGTTGAATTTTATCAAAAGCTTTTTCTGCCTCTATTGAGATGATTATATGGTTTTTGTTCTTTGATTTCTTAATATGGTATATCACATTGATTGATTTGCATATATTGAAGAATCCTTGCATCCCTGGGATAAATCCCACTTGATCATGGTGTATGATCCTTTTAATATGTTGTTGGATTCTGTTTGCTAGCATTTTGTTGAGGATTTTTGCATCTATATTCATCAGTGATATTGGTCTGTAATTTTCTTTTTTTGTAGTATCTTTGTCTGGTTTTGGTATCAGGGTGATGGTGGCCTTATAGAATGAGTTTGGGAGTGTTCTTTCCTCTGCAATTTTTTGGAAGAGTTTGAGAAGAATGGGTGTTAGCTGTTTTCTAAATGTTTGATAGAATTCACCTATGAAGCCATCTGATCCTGGACTTTTGTTTGTTGGAAGATTTTTAATCACAGTTTCAATTTCATTACTTGTGATTGGTCTGTACGTATTTTCTATTTCTTCCTGGTTCAGGCTTGAAAGATTATACCTTTCTAAGAAATTGTCAGTTTCTTCCAGGTTTTCCAATTTATTGGCATAGAGTTGCTTATAGGAGTCTCTTAGGATGCTTTGTATTTCGGTGGTGTGTGTTGCAACTTCTCCTTTTTCATTTCTAATTTTATTGATTTGAGTCCTCCCCCTCTTTTTCTTGATGAGTCTGGCTAATGGTTTATCAATTCTGTTTATCTTCTCAAAGAATGAACTTTTAGTTTTATTGGTCTTTGTTATTGTTTTCTTTATTTCTATTTCATTTATTTCTTCTCTGATCTTTATGATTTCTTTCCTTCTACTAAGTTTGGGTTTTGTTTGTTCTTCTTTCTCTAGTTCCTTTAGGTGTAAGGTTAGATTGTTTATTTGAGATTTTTCTTGTTTCTTGAGGTAGGCTTGTATTGCTATAAACTTCCCTCTTAAAACTGCTTTTGCTGCATCCCATAGGTTTTGGATCATCGTGTTTTTGTTGTAATTTGTCTCTCGGTATTTTTTGATTTCCTCTTTGATTTCTTCAGTGATCTCTCAGTTATTTAGCAACATATTGTTTAGTCCCCTGTGTTTGTGTTTTTTACGGTTTCTTTCTCCTGTAATTGATTTCTAATCTCATAACATTGTGGTCAGAAAAGATGCTTGGTATGATTTCAATTTTCTTAAATTTACTGAGGCTTGATTTGTGACCCAAGATATGATCTGTTCTGTAGAATGTTCCATCTGCACTTGAGAAGAAAGTGTAAACTGCTGTTTTTGGATGGAATACCCTGTATTTATCAATTAAATCTATCTGGTCAATTGTGTCATTTAAAACTTTTGTTTCCTTATCAGTTTTCAGTTTGGATGATGTGTCCATTGGTGTAATTGAGGTGTTAAAGCCCCCCACTATTATTATATTACTGTCAATTTCTTCTTTTATAGCTGTTAGCAGTTGTCTTATGTATTGAGGTGCTCCTATGTTGGTTGCCTATATATTTATAATTGTTATGTCTTCTTGAATTGATCCCTTGATCATTATGTAGTGCCCTTGCTTGTCTCTTGTAATAGTCTTTATTTTAAAGTCTATTTTGTCTGATATGAGAATCACTACTCCAGCCTTCTTTTGATTTCCTTTTGCATGGAATATTTTTTTCATCCCCTCACTTTCAGTCTGTATGTGTCCCTAGGTCTGAAGTGGGTCTCTTGTAGACAGCATATGTAAGGGTCTTGTTTTTGTATCCATTCAGTGTGCCTGTGCCTTTTGGCTGGAGCATTTAATCTGTTCACACTTAAGGTAATTATCGATATGTATGTTCCTATTACCATTTTCTTAATTCTTCTGTGTTTGTTTCTGTATGTCCTTTTCTTCTCTTGTGTTTCCTCCCTAGATACATTCCTTTCACTTTTGTTGTAGAGATGGTTTGGTGGTGCTGAATTATCTTAGCCTTTGCTTGTCTGTATAGCTTTTGATTTCTTTGTACAATCTGAATGAGATCCTTGCCAGGTAGAGTAATCTTGGTGTAAGTGCTTTCTTTTCATCACTTTAAATATATCATGCCACTCTCTTCTGGCTTATATAGTTTCTGCCGAGAAATCAGCTGTTAACCTTATGGCAGTTCCCTTATATGTTATTTGTCATTTTTCCTTTTTTGCTTTCAATAATTTTTCTTTGTCTTTAATTTTTGTCAATTTGATTACTATGTGCCTTGGCATGTTTCTCCATGGGTTTATCCTGCGTGGGACTCTCTGCGCTTTCTGGACTTTGGTGGCTATTTCTTTCCCATGTTATGGAAGTTTTCGACTATAATTTCTTCAAATATTTTCTTGGGTCCTTTCTCTCTTCTCCTCTGGGACCCCTATAATGCGAATGTTGTTCCATTTAATGTTGTCCCAGAGGTCTTTTAGGCTGTCTTTATTTATTTTCATTCTTTTTTCTTTATTCTGTTCCACAGCAGTGAATTCCACCATTCTGTTTGTCAAGTCACTTATCTGTTCTTCTGCCTCAGTTATTCTGCTATTGATTTCTCTTATTTTATTTTACATTTCATTTATTGTATTTTTCATCTCTGTGTGTTTGTTCTTTAATTCTTCTAGGTGTTTTTTCTTTAATTCCTCTAGGTCTTTGTTAAATATTTCTTGCATCGTCTCAATCTTTGCCTCCATTCTTTTTCCAAGATCCTGGATCATCTTCACTGTCATTATTCTGAATTCTTTTTCTAGAAGGTTTCCTATATCCACTTCATTTAGTTGTTTTTCTGGGGGTTTTATCTTGTTCCTTCATCTGGTACATAGCCCTGTGCCTTTTCATCTTGTCTATCTCTCTGTGAATGTGGTTTTAGCTCCACAGGCTGCAGGATTGTAGTTCTTTTTGTTTCTGCTGTCTGCCCTCTGGTGGATGAGGCTATCTAAGAGGCTTATGCAAGTTTCCTTATGGGAGGGACTGGCGGTGGGTAGAGCTGGGTGTTGTTATGGTGGTCAGAGCTCAGTAAAACTTTAATCTGCTTGTCTTCTGATGGGTGGCTCTGGGGTTCCTCCCTGTTGGTTGTTTGGCCTGAAGCAATCCAACACTGGAGTCTACCTGGCTCTTTGGTGGGGCTAATGGCAGACTTTGGGAAGGCTCACGCCAAGGAGTACTTCCAAGAATTTCTGCTGCCAGTGTCCTTGTCATCACGATGAACCACAGCTTTCCCCTGCCTCTGCAGGGGTCCTCCAACACTATCAGGTAGGTCTGGTTCAGTCTCCTACGGGGTCACTGATCTTTCCCCTGGGTCCCAATGCACACACTACTTGGTGTGTGCCCTCCAAGAGTGGAGTCTCTGTTTCCCCCAGTCCTGTCAAAGTCCTGCAATCAAATCTCACTAGCCCTCAAAGTCTGGTTCTCTAGGAATTCCTCCTCCCATTACCAGAGACCCAGGTTGTGAAGCCTGACATGGGGCTCAGAATCTTCACTCCAGTGTGTGGACTTCTGTGGTATAAGTGTTCTCCAGTTTGTGAGTCAACCACCCAGCAGTTATGGGATTTGATTTTACTGTGATTGCGCCCCTCCTACCATCTCATTGTGCCTTCTCCTTTGTCTTTGGATGTGGGGTATTTTTTTGATGAGTTCCAGTGTCTTCATGTTGATGATTGTTCAGCAGTTAGTTGTGATTCCAGTGCTCTCACAAGAGGGAGTCCCCAATCCGTATAACGCTTAATCAAACAATTTGCCCATGAAGAGCGTCAGCTCCTCTGGCAGATTTTAAGGGCAGGGCCACACAGCCCATCTCAAGCCAGAAAGAGGAGAAGGGCAGTGGGAGGGAAGGCAGGGAGGGATCACCTCTTCATGCTTGTCAGCAAGTATGTGTACTAATATGGCACATTTCCTCAATAAGTCAAATGCCTACAGCATGGCATGGTGGCATGTCACAGCAAGCAGGCCACAGAATTCCCCTACCTGCCTGGGAGGTCATGGTGCCCAAATCAGAGTTAAGTTGGTGAGGAAGTTGAAAGGCAAATAGTAAGGTGAAAACCCACCCAGCATTATAGGAAATAGGTCAGTGGGAAAGCCTGTAAACTTTAGCGTATATCAATTTTGTAGCAGTTTGCATACGAGAACTTTCTCATGGTTGGTCAGAGCTTTAGGTGGAATCTCAAAGTTCTCCAAAATACTAAAAAAGATAAAAGAAGGAATAAAAGAAAAATTAGCCACTGCATTGGATAGAGAAGAGAATTAATTAGAGACTGTGAGAGCCAAGAGCAAGGGCCAGCCGAGGGCCTTATAGAGGAGTGGCGTCAGACAGGCTCCCGAGGACCTGGACACTGATGAGGAGACTGGTGGCTGGTGGCCTTCAGAATCAGGCCAGGTCCTCAGGGATTATGGAAACCAAGTGTAACTGAGGACTGACTGTGTGCCAACTGTGATTCTAAAGGCTTTCCATCCACTGATTCATTTCACCCACAGATGCCCCTCTGACTTGAGTTTCCTTAGAGACGGGAGGCTGATGCAGAGACAGGTCACCTCAGGAGAATAGTCACTTCAATAGTCTTGGAAAAAATGGATATTCACATGAACATGAATGAAATAGGGCCTGTATCTTATAACATTCACAAAATTTAACTCAAAATGGATTAAGGACTTAAATGTAAGACCTAAACCATAAAATTTCTAGAAGAAATCACAGGGAAAAAGCTCCGTGACAGGAGAGCTGGGCTGTGAAACTCCACCCTCCTCACAGGCACTGGGCTAGATTCACATCCCCGCTTGCTATCTCCAGCCTTCCTCCTCACCGAGATTCTAGTTTTGTGGGATCCTCACTCTGCTGACACTGGGACTGCTATTCAATCCTCCTGTCAAACATGATTTGTCATTTTGAAGGGTCCCCATGCAGCCTGCCTCTCTGCCTCCCAGCCCCTCCCTCTCCTGTCTCCCTGGTTTTCTTCTCCTTTCAAATCCCTTCTCACCTTGGGCTTCTCCCAGGGCCCCGCTGTGACACAGCATTTCCCTTCTCTTTGCAATGAACAAATTACCTTTCATTCTCATGGACCAGCTCAGCAAGCTGGAGTTACAAGCTTCTTCCATGATTGCTGAGCTACCCATCTTCCCACAGGACTGAGGGTCTGGGTCTCTCCCTCTTGGTGACAGAGAAGGGAGCTGCTATAATATAAAGTGTCTTCACAAGTGTGCCCTGAAAGTCTCTTTCTTCTTCCACAGATGGTGGCCCCCGAGACATGTGCCTGCTCTCAGCCCCAGGCCTGACTACATAGAATTTAACATTGCTATCACTGAAAGAAGCATTAGGGATTCATTATCTGTAGTTAAGGGAAATGCTTTCTCTGGAGAGATTGTGTGTCCTGCCCATGGTTCACAGGTGATCCATAGCAGAGCTTCAGCCAGAATTCAGACGTCTTCAGCTCCTGGTCTGGGACTTTTGTCACTTCACCAACCTCATCCTCCCATCCAGCTGTGTGTGTCTAAAGAACCCCACTTGGTCCATATCCAGGGTCCCTGGAAAGACAGGGACCAGGATAGGGCATGGGTGGGGGGGGAGGGCAGGAGGGTCGTACTGGGAGGATCTGTGCTATGAAAAACAAGACAGGCCAGGTGAAGAAGAAGTGGAGAAGAGCCAGGATAGCTAGAGGCATAAGTAAGTAAGACGGATTCATCTGGGATTGAAATACACATATGCTAGGCTTGAGTAGAGCCCTGTCCTGCATCTATGGGCAGTTGTGGAGACTTTACAATCTGTATTTGTCACATATGGTCCTGTCTCAGGAACAGTTCTGGCTTGAAGGGATCAAGAGTTGGAATGCAGTGATTCACTGGAGGAGAGGAACTGCCTCTTAGAGCTTCAATGGCTCCAAGTCACGGTGGGGAGGAGGGAGGATCAGGTAGCAAAGAGCTAAAGAGGGCACCTGATATGTCTCCAAGACCCAGGACTGGAGTCAGAGGTGATGGCCTTGAGCCTAGGGGAAGGAATCTGTAATTGCTCCAGGCCAATCTGATCAGCCTGCACTCACCATACAAACACCTCAAGAAAAGTGAAGTCAAGCCCATCCAGTGAGGCCTTCTCTTGCGTGGAATGTTCTGTCTTGAACATAACCCACTCCTGCAGGTGGCTCGACACACCATCACCATTATTCCTGCCATGCCTGCATCTTCTCCTTCAGGAGCACAGTGTCAGGATGTGGTGGCAGAAATCTTTCCACTCCCACCACGTCCCACCCAAAAGCAACTTAAAGTCACCCCCTCCCCTCTTCCAGCTGTGGTTTCAGGGTTTTTTCTCTTCCCAATTAATGGTACAGTCACTAATACCTACAATCGCAAATAGCTGCCATAACCTAATCAGAGTTTTCTTTCTTTCTTTTCTCTTTTTTCATGTAATAAACAATAATGGAAAATCACAGATGCTAAAATCAAGTGTTGGCCAGGGCAGAGTGAAAAAGCTTTTATTCCATCTCTTCAGGCATACTCTTAATTGTACTGCTGAATACTTCAGCATCATCTCCTTGGTGATAGGGAGCGAACAAAGCTGTTCCGTGATCTTTAAATCTGTTTTTCAAGACCCGTGAACCAGAACCGGGTAATCACCCACCCTGCATAATCAACTGTAACTGGTGTAGGGAAAGCACAAAATTACAGGATATCTAGGCTACCTGAATGTGGGTTTGAGGGGCCAGCAAATAAGTAGAATCTCACAGATAGATGCTTCTTGTAAAATCTTATGCCTCAAAAATGCAACTCCTTTTGATATCCTAAAGCTTTATTGATTGTTTGTGGCTTTGAAAACTTGTATATGTGAACAAATATTTTTTACATGTTATTTGAATTTCGTGGCAAGGGATGAGGTGGTAATGAACCTATTATCATTGTTATTTTCTAGATGAAAAAGAGTTTCAGGGAGATTAAATGTCTGCCTGTTTGAGGTGGATGCTGGGATTGGAATGATACCTAAGGTGTCAGACTTTTATCTGTATGCTTTCCCACCAAACTGGAGAATCAAAAGGAAAAGGAAAAGAATATTTCTTGACTCTTGAAGTAAGTCGGAGAAAAAGAAATATCATATGATATCCCTTATATGCGAAAAAAAAAAAGATACAAATGAACTTATTTACAAAACAGAAACAGACTCACAGACCTAGAAAAGGAATTTATGGTTACCGGGGGGAAGGGTTGGGGAAGAGGGATAGATTGGGAGTTTGGGATTGACATGTACACGCTGCTATATTTAAAATCGATAACCAACGAGGAGCTACTGTATAGCACAGGAAACTCTGCTCAATACTCTGTAATAACCTAATGGGAAAAGAATATGAAAAAGAATAGATGCATGTATATGTATAACTGAATCACTTTGCTGTACACCTGAAACAATATTGTTAATCAACTCTACTCCAAGATAAAATAAAAAGTAAAAAAAAAAAAGAAAAGGTGACTATTCCTTCACTTTCATCTTCATTGAGAACCTCTGACTTTACCCCTCTGCCCTCCCCACCCCTGGGGTTTTGGTAAGTTTCAGGAATCTAGGAAGGCTCGGGCAGGTGCACATTGTGAGGTGGCTGGCGAGAGCTCTCTCTCTGCATTGGGTGGGTCCATCTAATTTAAAGACCATGGGCACACCATGAGCTACGGACTGGAGAAAACCAGGATCTGGGGAGAAGTCTGCCACCCGACTCAGAAACCTCTTCACTCATATTCCAACTTTCACATAAGAATTAAGTCATGGTTCTCAAAGGGTTCACTGTGGCTGCTTTTATTTTAAGAATCCTGAAATAAAAGAATTAGACCAAATGAGATGAATGGCTTTGGAAAATAAATTGTCTGCAAGAGTATATATGGTTCTTAAATTGAGAAAATAGCTTCATTGTTTTTCATGTCCCCAGAAAATATTCTTAAGCACAACATCAAGAGTTTTTGAAATGTCTCTTCTGTTGTTTGAAGATCCTTTTGTACTCAGTTTCAACGTCAGAAACCAACATTCCTAGACTCAATTAATTTACACCTGTACAGAAAGCACTTTCCCTGGTAAATTGTGTGCTTTTTTTTTCTTCAGCTTTTATTGAATGCCTCTGTAAGAAACATCTGTTTGATGGATTGAAAACATGTAGTAGTTGACAAAATCACCTTCAGATTCCAAAATCCATTGTATGGGAACTCAAGGGATGTAATTTTAATGAATCTGTACACAGAAAAAGATCATCTCTTAAACAATGCATTGGCTTCTCTCTAGTCAAACATAATAAGTATAAAACACAAGTAACTTAGGGATGAAGTCATTATTTGTTGTTGATTGACAGCTGTACTGATGTCAGACACTTGTACATACGACGTGCAGAGCCCTTAATAATGTACATGTCCTTGCCTGAACGTACTGCTAGTATTTCCAACTCAGAATACCTAAAAGAGGACTTTGGCATCCTTTTTGTTAATAACATGCAGTATTATTCAGAGTCACAAGACACCCTAGAACTGATGAAAACAGGAAACTTAATCTACGTAATTGTCTGTAGAGCAGGGAAAGGAGTGGAGGATCCAAATGGCTCACAATGAGGTGTTCCAGGATGCCTGGAAGGTTCTAGGAATGTATGATGTGGGGAGGGACGGGGTATTCCCACAGCCCAGAGGGTTCCAGCACCGGGACCCAGCCGCCCTGCATTAGCCACGTCATGGAAAGGAGGTGAATGCACCACTGAGAGGTGTGCCAGGTGCTTTTAGGACTCAACGACATCTAAACTTCACAGTACCCTTATAAGATGCCATCATTAAACTCATTTTACAAATGCAGAAAGTGTTCATAAAAGTAACTCTTTTGCTCCAAAACTTACCCATCTATGGAAAACAAAAACAAAAACAAAACCCCTTGTAGAATCAAATCAAGGTCTTTCTGATCCGAGGATCATGCTCTCTACCACATCTGTAATCTCATATTAAATAAGGAACTATAGTATTGTGGTTTAAGGTAATTGCAGAAAAATGGCTGTATTTTATGTGGATATTGCTCAAAGTAATATAGAAGGCTGTCTCTAAGGGTCCCAGAAAATTTGAGTCATATTAACTTTTGCCTAATTTAGGACCTATATCTTACTTAATAATTGCAAATGATGCAGCATTAGGCTGGCAGAATTTTTTTCTGGAGTGACTTCCATCTGAAAAATATTTTTCCTCTAATGAGAACAAAAGTAGCTTGAGGGAAAAGAGCTATAACTGTATTTCTTTGACTCTTTTTTCTGACATCAACTTATTTTTCTGACATCAACTTAGACTCTTCAAAATATTGATTTTAAAATTCGAATGTCATGGTATCATTGGTAACAAATACTAGAGGAGTTGACATTATTTGGGGGTATGAAATTATTAATACATCTATAACATTGTTTCAAGTGTATTAATAATTAGGATGGCAATAAAACGTTATAGGTGATAGTAATGTCTGATGATGGTAGTAAAATGATAAATCCATTTCCTATGGGATTAAATTTTATTTTCCAAAGATTGTTTATGACATTAATTTATTGTCTGCATCTTTCTCTGCACAGCTATGTATGCAATGAGCAGAATGTGATTTTGCAGCCAGAAATACTGAGTTTGAATTTTGGCTCTGCCGTGTACTACCTGAACATGATCCAGCAGCTGTCAGCGCTGTAAAATAGGAGGATCATTGTGAAAGCGTTAGGTAACAGACCCAATGCACCTGCAAGTGCCTGGCATGTAGGAAACCTGCCACAGTTAGAAATAGAAGCAGACTGAGATGTTGGGGCCTAATATTTTTTTTTTTTTTGCGGTACACGAGCCTCTCACTGTTTTGGCCTCTCCCGTTGCGGAGCACAGGCTCCGGACGCACAGGCTCAGCGGCCATGGCTCACGGGCCCAGCCGCTCCGCGGCATGGGGGATCTTCCCGGACTGGGGCACGAACCCGTGTCCCCTTCATCGGCAGGCGGACTCTCAACCACTGCGCCACCAGGGAAACCCAGGGCCTATTTTTAGAAAGAAACTCCTGAGTCAATTTACAAAGCAAATAATTGCATGCATGTATTCTATGTTTAGAGTTTTGATTTCATTGGACTTTCATGATAATTACTTAGTACGTGAACATTTCTCTTTTTAGATTTTATGCTCATTTTTACTGGACTATAATTTTCCATTGCCTTTTCTTGCTTTTTGATTATTAGTAAAACATTCTTGTTTTAGAAATTAAAATTTGACAAAAATGAAAATCATGCAGTATCATTGTTACAGGATGAACTGTGTTTCCTTAAGATTCACATGTTAAAGTTTTAACACCTGTGTGTCAGTGTTTGGCGATAGGACCATTAAGGAGGTAATTTAAGTTAAATGAGAACATGAGGGTTGGGCCCTGATCCAATAGGACAGGTGCTCTTATAAGAAGAGGAAGAACGTATATAGAGAAAAGTGTGAGGACACAGCAGAAGGTGGACGTCTGCAAGCCAAGGAGAAACACCTCGCCAGAAATCAGTCCTGCTGGCACCTTGATCTTGTATTTCCAGCCTCCAGAACTGGGAGAGAATATATTTCAGTTGTTTGAGCCCCCAGTCTGGTGTTTTATTACAGCAGCCTTAGCAGACTAATATAATCATATTCAATCATTTTAATGAAGGTCCTTGAAAATGAAGACACAGGAATAGATTGCATGACGTTAAAATGGTTGTTTTGTTTGGTTTACATTTTTGGAATTGTTGAAAGAGAGCATAGCAGCCCCTGGCCTCCAGGAGCTACCCTGACCCCATTAGCTCGGGCTCAGGGTGCTATGAGCTGACCTGCCCTGCACTCAAAGCCGGGTCCTCATGTTTTCCTATTCAATATAAACATTTCACAGAACATCAGCATCAAACGAGGCCATTCCATGACCATTATTCATCAGGACAAAAAGGAGACAGTGTAATTGTGTTAAACATAGATAAAACATAAACATTGTCTAAGCCAAAGAAAAAATGACTATACACCCCTATCCTGGCTACTGGGGGTGAAGGTTGCTTCTCTACAAATCAGGACTTTAGCTTTAGTCTGATTGCCCTTCCTCATAGATCAGATTCATTAAGATATCCACTCATAGAACAAATCTGGCTTCTGGCCAGCACCCAATCCGGAGCAAAATCACCCAGGTGACCAAATCTATAATAACTGTATTAACGGTTTTCTGACTCTCTTACTGCTTCTGAGGTGTGTGCTGCTTCTCCCTGCGAAGAGTAACACCTCCAGATTGTTCAACAGTGGGTTGTTCCTTTTGGTCTTGAGCTGAGGAACCTTGACATACTTGGCGGATTTAAACCCAACTCTGAGTGTTGTCTCTCTTCATCGTTTTTCATGACAATCTGACTATATTTCCATCGGGCACTGGATGTTTTAAAAACTGGAACATAAAGTATTTTAAATTGTGTTATGAAAAACCAAATTAATTACTTTTCATACCACATATTTTCCTCCTCAAAAGTGGAAAGAAGATGTTGCTTCTATGATACCATGGCATATGATTTTAAGAAAATGTTCACCTTCTAGGATAGCCATTATCAAAAAACAAAAGATAATACATGTTGGCCCATATGTACAGAAATCAGAACCCTCGTGCACTGTGAGTAGGGAAGTTGCAAATTAAGAGAGAAAAATAAAGGCAGAAAGGGAGACTGAAAAGCCAATGAGAGAAAGAAGGTGGAGAATCCAGGAAAGAATGATGTGAAGGTGACAAGCTAATAGTTTCATGTGACAAAATGCATTTGCCTGTTTCCTTCTGATTTCTTCCTGAAACTCTGCAAAATCAGGGGAAGGGAATAAAAAGGGCAAGCACATATTGCAAAGAAAAAGACCATGGTTTGGTGAGAGATTTTTAACACATTTCTGGAACATAGGAAGTAGAGGCAGCAGGTTGTTTATGCACAGGAATGAGATGTGGGGCTGAAGACACAGGGATAAATGAGTCCATAGAAGGAGGAGTACCCTCCCCGCACTCTTTAAGGGTCCTCTTCCGTCATCCTCCCACCCGCCAATCACACACCAGTTATCTATTCACCTGGGGGAAAGAAAAGTAGAGAGAAAAAACAAACCAAGGGATCATCTCTTAAGTACCTGAGTAAAATCTCTGGAAATATCTATTTCCCTTGCAATCCCGAATGAATTCTTCATCCTCCTCGCAGTGGTAACCTGGCTTAGTGATGATCAGCTCCCTATTATAGGCGTAGGATGAGAAACCGTTCACAAAACCAACATCACTCACAATCAGGGAAAGGCAAAAAAACCCCAATAATATATGAGTTCACACATTTTATGATGGTCATTATCAAAAAAATAAAAAATAAAGATAATAAGCATTGGCCCATATGTAGAGAAATTGGAACCCTGGTGCACTGTGGGTAGAAATTTAAGATGGTGCAGCCACTATGGAAAATAGTTAGGAGTTCCTCAAAAATTAAAAGATCTACTATATACGATCCAACAATCCCATTTCTGGGTATTTATCTGAAAGAAATGAAATCACTGTTTACAAGAGGTATTTGCACTCTGTTCTTTGCAACGTTGTTCACAATAGCCAAGACATGGAAACAACCTAAATAAAAACAAGAAAACACCATCACATTCAATAACCTGGATGAACTTTGAAGATAGTATGCCAAGTACAATGAGCCAGTCACAGAAGAAGGAAGACCACATGGCTCCACTTAACATGAGGGATCTAAAATTGTCAAGCACATGGAGGCAGAGAGTAGAGTGGTGGTTGCCAGGGTCTGGGGGAGGATGAAGTGGGCAGTTGCTACTCCATGGTTACAAAGTTTCAGTCCTGCAAGATACCTAAGTTGTAGACATCTGCTGTGCCTCTATAGTTAACAACAACTATAGGCATGGTACCCTTAAAACTCTTTTAAAGGGTAAATCTCATGTTACATGTTCTTAACACACAAACACACAGAATTGTACAATTTAAGAAGATGTATTGTACAAAATACAAAATCAAGGAACACAATATAAACGATTCGTAGCCTGGATGAAAGGGGAGCAGCTCAGTTTTCAACGGCTCTCCTCAGCTACCTGCACCCGAGAATATTCCTGTGATGCAATGCCAGCCTTCACTTATCTGACTCATTTTTTACCTCTGCAGAGAAGAGATCATAATAGTATATGTTATAACATTGTATGGTTAAAGGCAAAAGTATGGAAAGATCGGGGGGCATTGTCTGGTGCATAATAAATGTCAACATTATTACCATCATCATTATCCCAGCTTTTATTCCTCACAATGTTTCAATGAGAAATGCATTATTCTCCCTATTCTGGAGAATGCAAGATCACACATCGAGAAAACATCAAGAGTTAAAACTCTAAATCCGGGACTTCCCTGGTGGCGCAGTGGTTAAGAATCCTCCTGCCAACGCAGGGGGCATGGCTTTGAGCCCTGGTCCGGGAAGATCCCACATGCTGCGGAGCAACTAGGCCCCTGCATCACAACTACGGAAGCCTGTGCACCTAGAGCCCGTGCTCCGCGAAGCCACCGCAGTGAGAAGCCCGCACACCGCAACGAAGAGTCGCCCTCACTCGCTGCAACTAGAGAAAGCCAGTGCACAGCAACGAAGACCTAACGCAGTCAAAAATAAATAAATAAATAAATAAAATTATGAAAACAAAAGACTCTAAACCCAAGCTCTTTTTCATGAAATAAACTTGTCTCAAACTCTCTAATAATTAAGTCATTAACATTTAAGTAATAGTCAATGTTTTTTATTACTGCATCTCTTTCTTGGTCTCCAACCAACTAGACTGCTCCCAGGCCTTGTCAGTGTGTGGGTATGAAGGAGGTTTTAATCCCCAAGTCTCCTAGCTTATTAACACCTGCTGATTTATAGCAGTGCCTTGGTCCTCAAACCAGAGTTTCCTCCAGACTCCTGCTCTCTTGGACCTTGTCTGTCCTACCTGCAGGTGAGGAGGTACCACTGCCTGCACCCACTCTTCTGAGTCTGCTGTTTAAGGCCATACCCAGGTAAATCTCCATGGGGTCCTCAAAGGATACATCTTTGACTTGGAGCAGAGCTTTGCACCTCTCATCGTGCAAATCAATTCCCTCTCCATTGTGAAAGCAACTAAAACATTTTAAATAAATCTCAACATCCAGAGCTCAGGAGTGTTACTGAGAGGGGATAGGGAGCCCCCTTCTCATCTCCAGGCTAAGGCCTGTCTTCCCATTCTTAGCTTCCTTTCACAAGATCTGAGTCTTCCCAGAAAGGCTGGTAGAGTGAATGCCTGTATTTTCAGATGAACCTTCCCCTTCCGGACACACAGACTCAAGGTCACATGTTTCTTCTTCTTAGAACAGTCCTTCCATGAAGAAAGTTTTAAAACACACTCCCTGGGAGTGGGAGCCAAGATCTGAAGGTAACCCCATCTCCTTCCACCTTGTTTTTAGGATCATCACCTCCTCCCTATGAAGCTGCTAAGCAACCCAAGGGCCAGGTGGGTGAAGGTGGGAAGCACGCATGAATGAAATGTGTGTCCACATTTACCAGTGGCACAATTCTGCAGGAAAAATTATATATATATAGTCAGGATAAGCTGCGGGAGAATGTGTAAATTTATAATGTAAAACCTAACAAGAACTATATCAACTTATACCCCGAAATTGTTTTCCTTGGAGAATTTATCCAAAGGCTATCATTCAAAATTGGAAAATATAGAGCACACACATATATTTTACAACATTGCTTCTGAAATGGAAATAAAGGCATAAAATATATGCAGAAAGATAAGGGATTAGGTGAATGAATTGTGGTAGATAACTATGATAAAATATTATGGAATGCTTAAAGTATTGTGAAACTGTAGGCACTATAATGACCATACATAAATATGAAGATGTTTCTGATATAATATCAAATGAAAAAGTTATGTCATAACTTTTATTATGTTCAAGTGCACGTACCTTTGGAAAAAAGCAACAGCTGATATATTTGGTGGCTATAGTTCTTTCACATTTTTTCTTTTATTATTGTTAAAATATTATTCATACAACTACTAAAAGTCAGAAAATACTTTTTGGTTAAGAATAGTGGATTATTTGCTTTCTTAATATATACAAACTTAGAAAGTGCAGGAGAATATCATTAATAAAATCAATTATCAAAACAAAAATATGGAAAAACCCAGATGACATTTAATTTATTTTACTTCCCTAGAAAATCTTTCAAAGGAATATTCATTTTATTACTGAAGTCCACAAACATAGGGTGCCATTTGTACTCATATTCTTTCTTTTTTTTTTTTTTTTTTTTTGCTGTACGCGGGCCTCTCCCTGCTGTGGTCTCTTGCGTTGCGGAGCACAGGCTCTGGACGCGCAGGCTCAGTAGCCATGGCTCACGGGCCCAGCTGCTCCATGGCATGTGGGATCCTCCTGGACCGGGGCATGAACCCACGCCCCCTGCATCGGCAGGCGGACTCGCAACCACTGCACCACCAGGGAAGCCCTGTACTCATATTTTTGATTTGGTTTTCCCAATTATATTTCTTTTAAATGACTATTCCACTTAAAACTAAGCAAATGGGTGCAATTTAAAATTTTTAAGTGGTTTTAGGCCAATTCAATTTATCTTATATTTTTAAAACTTTCTCCAACCATATTGAGATATATTTGACATATAACATGATGTAATTTGAAGGTGTATAACATGATAATCTGACTTGATACCCATATATATTGTGAAATGATACTACAGTAAGGTTAGTGAACACATTCATTACCTCACTTTTTTTTGTAGTGAGAATTTTTGAGATCTACTCCCTTAGCAAATATCATGTATGTAATATAGCACTGTCAACTACAGTCACCATGCTATACATTAGATTCCCAGAACTTGTTCACCTTATAATGGAAATTTGCACCTTTTGAACCACATCTCCCCATCTTCTACTCCCACACCCCCACCAGCCTCTGACAATGACCGTTCTACTCTGTGGTTTTATGAATTTGACTTTTTTAGATTTCACATATGTGGAATTTCATACAGTGTTTGTCTTTGTCTGACTTATTTTACTTAGCATAATGTCCTCAAAGTCCATCTAGGTCATTGAAAATGGCAAGATTTCCTTCTTTTTTATGGCTGAATAATATTCTACTTTATTTATGTCACATTTTCTTTATCTATTCATTCATCAGTGTGAATTTAAGTTGTTTCCATGTCTTGATTATTGTGAATAGTGCTGCCATAAACATGGGGGTACAGATATATCTTTGAGTTAATGATTTCATTTCCTTTGAATATGTACCCAGAAGCAGGATTGCTGAATCGTATGGTAATTCTACTTTTACTTTTTGTGAGGAACCTCTGTACTGTTTTCCATAATGGCTTTACCAAATTACATTCCCACCAACAGTATATAATGCATAGCTCCCTTTTCTCCACTTCCTCGTCAACACTTGTTATCTTTTGTCTTTCTGGTAACAGCCATTTAAATAAGTATGAGGTGATATCTTACTGTGACTTAGATTTGCATTTCCCTGATGATTAGGGATGTTGGGCATCTTTTCATGTACCTGTTGGTCATTTGTATCTCTTCTTTGGGAAAGTGTCATTCCAGATCCTCTGCCCACTTTTTAATTCTCTCTCTCTCTCTATATATATATATATATATTTGCTATTGAGTTGTATGAGTTTCTTGTATCGGGTTGGCCAATAAAGTTTGTTCGGCTTTTTCTTTTTGATGTTATGGAAAAACCCAAACGAACGTTTTGCCCAACCCATATATTCTGGATATTAACCCCTTCTTCATGTGTGGTTTGCAAATACTTTCCCCCATTCCATAGGTTGCCTTTTATTCTTGTTGACTGTTTCTTTTGCTGTGAAGAGGCTCTTTAGTTTAGGGTTGTCCCACTGGTTGATTTTTGTATTCGTTGTCTGTGTGTTGTATCCCCCAAAAAACTATTTCCAAGACCAATGTCAAGGAGGTTTTCCCTGTGTTTTCTTCTAAAAATGTTTAAGTTTTAGGTCTTACATTTAAGTCTCTAATCCATTTTGAGTTAAGGTTTGTGAGTGTTACGAGATACAGGTCCATTTTCATTCTTTCCCATGAGAATGATCATTTTTTTCCATGACTATTGAAGTGGCTATTCTTTTCCTATTGAGTATTCCCGGCTTGTATGCTTTGATTCCTTTATCTTTATCTTTTGTGATCTGCTGTAGGGTTTTGCTTTGTGGTTACCATGAAGCTTATGTAAAACATCTTATAGATATAACTGTCTATTTTAAGATAATGACAACTTCAATCACATACAAAAATTTTACCCTTTTACTCTTCCTCCCATTTTGTGTTTTTGATGCCACAATTTATATCTTTTTAAAAAGTTGTATTTCTTTTTTTTGTTGAAGTGTAGTTGATTTACAATACTGTGTTAGTTTCAAGTGTACAGCAAAGTGATACAGTTATTTTTTTCAGATTATATCCCATTTTAGGTTATTACAAGATATAGACTATAATTCCCTGTGCTATATAGTAAATTCTTATTGCTTATCTACTTTATGTATAGTAGTTTCTATCTGTCAATCCCAAACTCCTAATTTGTCCCTCCCTCCATCCTTCTCCCCTTTGGTAACCATAAGTTTGTTTTTATGTCTGTGAATCTACTTCCGCTTTGTATATAGTTTCATTTGTATTATTTTTAGATTCCACATATAAGTGATATCATATAGTATTTGCTTTTCTTTGTCTGACTTAATTCACGAAGTATAATATTCTCTAGGTCCATCCATGTTGCTTCAAATGGCAATGTTTCATTATTTTTTTATGAATAATATTTCATTGCATGCTATACCACAATTGTCTGTTGATGGGCACTTGGGTTGTTTACAGTTTACCTGTTTTTATATTGTGTATCCATTAACCAATTATTGTAGCTATACTTATTTTAATCCTTTGTTCTTTATCCATTATTCTAGAGTTAAGAGATTAATATACCACCATATTACAGTATTAGAGTATTCTGAATTTGACTATATACCTACTTTTACCAATGTATTGTATGTTTTCATCTGTTGTTATGTTACTCTTTAGTGTACTTTTATTTTAGCCTGAAGGACTTTCAGTATTTCTTGCAACGCAGGCCTAGTGTTGATGAACTACCTCTTCTTTTGTTTTCTGGAGAAAATCTAACTTTCCTTTTATTTCTGATGGACAACTTTGCCAAATAAAGTATTCTTGTTTTTTTCTTTCAGCACTTTGAATAAATCATTTCATTTTCTCTGGAAAGTTTCTGCTGAGAAATTTGCTGATAGCCTTATGAGGGTTCCCTTGCATGTAAGAATTTTTTGTTTTTTTCCTCTTCTTATTTTTGAAGTTCTCTCTTTGTCTTTGATTTCAAAAAGATTTTTTTTTAATTGGAGTATAATTGCTTTACAATGGTGTGTTAGTTTCTGCTTTATAACAAAGTGAATCAGTTATACATATACATATGTTCCCATATCTCTTCCCTCTTGCATCTACCTCCCTCCCACCCTCCCTATCCCACCTCTCTAAGTGGTCACTAACCACCGAGCTGTTCTCCCTGTGCTATGCGGCTGCTTCCCACTAGCTATCTATTTTACGTTTGGTAGTGTATATATGTCCATACCACTCTCTCACTTTGTCACAGCTTACCCTTCTCCCTCCCCATATTCTCAAGTCCATTCTCTAGTAGGTCTGTGTCTTTATTCCCATCTTACCCCTAGGTTCTTCATGACCTTTTTTTTTTTCTTAGATTCCATATATATGTGTTAGCGTACAGTATTTGATTTTCTCTTTCTGACTTACTTCACTCTGTATGACAGACTCTAGGTCCATCCACCTCACTACAAATAACTCAATTTTGTTTCTTTTTATGGCTGAGTGATATTCCATTGTATATATGTGCCACATCTTCTTTACCCATTCATCTGTTGATGGACACTTAGGTTGCTTCCATGTCCTGGCTATTGTAAATAGAGCTGCAATGAACATTTTGGTACATGACTTTTTTTGAATTATGGTTTTCTCAGGGTACATGCCCAGTAGTGGGATTGCTGGGTCGTATGGTAATTCTATTTTAGGTTCCTTTTTAAGATTTCTGTATCTCTGTTTAACTTAATTTTGTCCATCCATTATCTTCCTGATTTCAGTGAATTATCTTTCTAAATTTTCTTATAACTTCCTTAAAACAGCTATTTTGAATTCTTTATTGGGCACATCTCTTTGGGGTTAGTTTTTGAAAAATTATTGTCATCCTTTGGCAGTTTCATGTTTTCTTGGTTCTTGATGCACCTGGAAGACTTAGGTTGCTATTTTCACATTTGAGGAAGGAATCACCCCTTCCGGTCTTTTTGATTGGCTTCAAGAACAAAATATCTTTCATCAGCCCTGCTAGGGATTCTGAGGTTTTCTCAGATTTTTCTATGCATACACTCTTTTACACCTCTTGTTATCTCTTGGAAAGGGATTTCATAAGATTGTATGTCTTTTCCCCATCCTGCCAAGCCACACCAGGTGCCGACGGCCTTCTTTGTTTTCTCTAGGGCAGTGCCAAATGCTCAAGTTTGTATCGTTTCTCTCAATCCTGCAGTGTCAAGCTGGTTTCTGCATGTGCTCACTACCTGTCTGCAAAGGCTCACTTTCATTGCCTTTGAGGACAGACACAGTGAGATGTGTGTGTCAGTGAGGTGTGTGGAATATTGGAGGCACCTGTGGGCTAGTATTGGGGAACCCCAGTGGCTCATGGGCAGGCATCCTGATGAATTCCACAGCACAGTTAAGATCTGCATTGGAGAGCCCTGAATGCTGTTCTTTCAGCTGCTCCCCACTTCCCAGCCATGCAGTTCACTTTGGCCTTCTGGATGGGACAAGAAAGATGTGGGTCTCTTTGACAGCATCCGTACACCTGGAAAAGCTAGGTTCTCACTCCATGCTCTCACTGTCCCCAGGAGAGAAATTCCAGTCTAAGCAGTCTCCTGTTACCAAACCATGGCACCTTAGGGGAGGGGCCACGTGGGAGCATTGAAACTGTTCCTGTACTGTGTCTAATGCAGTCTATCTTGATTGTTTTTTCTCCAGTAGTGTGTTGGAATTTCTCCACTGGATTCCCGGATTTTCATAAAGGCACTATTTTCTTTGAGTGATTGTTAAAAGTGTTGTTCTTTGGAAGACAGTAGGAAATTCTTTGACTGTTTTGAAGACGTCATTCTCCCAGTTCAATTTAAGTTAAAATAACAAACCTTTATTTAGCACTTGCAGTGTGCAAAATATACACTTTTTAGTTTGTAAAATTTGAACTCTAATTCAAAGCTGAGCAAAGGAGTGCTCTCTTAGAAGGACATTTGCATTCCACAGAGAGCAAAGAGTTGGCAAAATGTGTCCTGAAAAATATGTAAATAGAGCAAGTTATCTAAGATATCTGAGGCTTAAACAAATGTCATTAACACTTTCCACATTTATTTATGGTGATGATGGTGATATTAATGCAAAAGCAGACATCATCTATGTTAAATGCAGAACAAGTAAATTCAAGATCAAGTAAAGACTGATATGTAGATTAATCTATATTGCAACTACATTTGAAGAATAACTGTGCTCACAAGAAAGGAGAGAGCTGTATAGAGCCTGGAAAGAAAGGGTGTCAAGGAGATAGCCTTGGGCAGTCTTCCTTAGAAATTCGGAGATGTGGGGACCTTATTCATCTATGTTTGCCAATTCAGCACAGCATGTTTATCACTTTTAAGCAGATGCATATATTGCACTTGATAATATGAGCCTTTATTATTGTACAACTTATACCTTATCCTTTTACAGCTGGCTCCCAAACCACCCCCCTGATTACAAGTTGTCTCCCAAGTAGGGGAAGTTCATGTTGAATAATAGATCTGAGCATCCCAGGGCCCCTGGTAGCCTCATTTCTCATAGTAAATCAATAAACACCATCCTCATTTTTGCAATCTGTGTCTTATGAGTTTGGTTACTATTAGTCTGCCTTGTTTTGGTAACCTGAGGTCCTTGGTCAGTGGAAGTTGAAGCTCCGCTCTGATGCTCTCTGATCCTGGCATCATAGGGGGTCCATGAATGTATGTTAAGTGAATACACTGAAATAATGTCATAGTTGGGGACTTGGCTTCAGTCACTAGTTAACATCCCTAAGTGGCATCTTTATTTTATCATGCTAACTGCAGGACAAGCAAACTGATGAAGGATCTCAGAGCAGATTATGAGTTTCTGCTCTTGGTGTTGGATATAAAGATAACAGCAGGTTTGTTTAGAAGATTTTTGACAGGAACATGCCCTTTCAGAAGTAGTTAAGGAATAACCAAAATGCTAAAGATTCAGGGAACCAGTTAGACATTTAATATTGATTAGGCCCTGGGGGTGGGAGCATATTTAGAACCAAATATTGGGAAGAGAGTTACATCATGCTCCTTGGGACAGTGCTCCTGGACCACTAATAACTAAATTGTGTGATCCTTTAATTGAAGCAATGAAAGCTGAATATTCTCTGTGCACAGAAAAACAAAATGATACCATTGACTGTTAAACCATAAACATAACAAGCATCCTCCACAAGACTGCATAGTGTCTTTCATACATATGTATTTACATTTTTCTAATATCCAGAAATGTACTTACAATGCATAAAATGGTTATCTAGAAATTTAAAAATGCGTGATGCACTTCTAAATTTATAACAGACATTTTGTTATCATTTATTTTCTCAATAAATGAATGAAAAGCACATCTACTATCACTTAGGCATCTTTAGTATATTTTGTGGTTGAAATGGGTCATTATACATAAAGAGATTGGGGACTATATTTCTGGAGTGTTCAAGGAGAGATGAACAGGACTTTATACCTCTGCTCTTTCTTGAATATTTGCTAGTTTCCCATTTCTTTAACTCTCACTAGATATACTATTTTTATTCTTGTTCTCACCCTCACTTTCTCATTTTTGTGTGTACATCATTATGCAGGTATATGTATCAGTCAGGACAAGCTAGGTTATGCTGTGATAACAAACAACCTCAAAATATCAGTGGTTCAAAACAACAAGCATTTATTTATTCTTCATACTTCTTGTCCTTGTCTTGTCAGCCAAAGGTATTCTGCTCATTTGGTCTCTCAGATGCTCTGGCTTATGGATCAGGCACCTTCTTGGACATGGTCCGTCAACACATTTGAGGGAAAGAGCCCTCAAGCCAGAAATGTGCTCAGACTTATTAGCTAGAACTTGTGGCATGAACCTGTAGGACCTCCAGGAGTTTCTGAAGTGAAATTCTACTAGAGGATCAGAAGGTAGAGAGCCAGGAACTCTTGGTGGCCTCCTGCATTAATGACTAATACAGCATTCTGAATCATTGCTTTCATCCAAATATACTCTTAGGGGGAAAAAATGTACACTGGAGAGCATTAGACCAAAGTGGTCCTTGCTGTTAGGACAAGGAACCACATCAGTGGAGTGTGAGTGAGATCACGACAAACAGCCAGATGGCCCAGATCAGGTGCTCTAGTAGCCTTGGTAAGCAGATCCTTTTATTAGTTAATATACTGTTCTAATCAGAGCTTGATCAGGGACATCAGTGATATCTAGTCAACTTCTCCAGGATGTGGAAGAGCAGCCACTGATTTTAAGAGAAAAAGTCATCAGTTCCTGAATTCATATCCACCTTTGATAGGAGAAATGTGCACAGTGTGGCCAATGATTTGTTATAAAATCAAGGTTCCCAAATTCTCAGTTTTTCCTTTTTCAAGTAAACTATAAAAAAAATAATCAGAACATTTCCCAAACTGAATTCACTGTATGTCAACATAGACTTGATTTCACAGAAAAAGATGGACTTAAACTCCTTTACCAGACCATGTGATTTTCTAGTTTTGGAAACATTTTGTCTTTGTTTATAATATGCAGTGAACAGTGCAGCCGACAGCAGAATGTGGGGTGTCATGAACACCAAATTGAGGCATTTATTTCTCATTTTTTAAGAAAATATTTTTTGCAATGTCTGTGATAAAATTTAAAGAAGAGAACAGTAAAAATTACTACAATAATCCCTGTCAACAAAGATATTGATGACTTCCCCAGCAAGAAGGGATCTCTCCTTTCTCCTAAGACCTGAACACTTGAAGCACCCCCCACCGAGCCTCCTCAAATGCTAAGTACCTTAAGGTGCCCACCAAATATTTGTTTAAGGAAGATAATTGAGGAAGATCATGGTGATGGTCTAATAAAAAGGGGATTTTGAGGTGCAAATGGGAGACATTCAAATGGATAATATCCAGGAATAGAAGGTAGATGCCATGTAGGTGGTATTATTGGTATTATCAGTTATCTTTTTTAAACTAATTTTTATTGGAATATAGTTGCTTTACAATGTTGTGTTAGTTTCTACTGTACAGCAAAATGAGTCAGCCATACATACACATTTATCCTCTCGCTTTTTGGTATTATTAGTTTTCTATGGCTGCTGTAACAAATTGCTGTATACTTTGTGGCTTAAAGCAACATCAATTTATTATCTTACAACTCCAGACGTCACACTAAAATGGTTCTGACTGGGCTAAAATCAAGGTGTCTGCAGAGCTGCATTCCTCTGACGTCTCCAGGGGAGAATGTGATTTCTTCCTTTTTCCAGTTTCTAGAGATTTCTGCATTCTTTGGCTGGTGACAGCACCCTCCACACTCAGCCAGAAGTATAGTACCTTCAAATCTCTTTTCCACTGCGACCTTCCTCTGTCCCTCTAATAAGCACCTTATTGATTACATTTTTCTCACCTGGATAATCCAGGGTAATTTCCCTATCTTGAGAACCTTAATTTAATCACACTTGCAAAGTCCCTTTGACCATGAAAGGTAGTATATTCCCAGGATCCAGGACTATTCACACATGTCCAGGGACACCTTTCCAGTTGGTGGGTGGGGCGGTGGGGGGTGGGTGGGCATTTTTCTACCTACTACAGTGATGAGAAAAAGAGTAAGTAAATAATAGTCAGGCAAAGGTACGGACAAAATTACTCCTCATCTCTCATTTCACCTTGTTTTCCTGCCATTTTAGTCAAAGCTTCCTTAATTTATTTGGAACTTTGTCATTTCTTTCTGTTTGTTCTGTGCTAAACACAGAAAAGTAATGCAAAGCAGACCCAGACCCCTTCAGTGGCAAAAGAAAAAACATTATGCTAACCTGAGATGAAACTCGACAAGTGATGCATTACTCAGAAAACCACTGGGCACTGAAATTGCATATTATGCAAATATATTCAATTCCTGACCATTGTTGAAGAAGTTTTTATGGGTAATTGCAGAAGGCTACAGCAGTGGCTTTCCTACTAGGGTTTAATGTTTCCAGTGGATGGTCATGAATAATGATATTTTACCTAAGAATAAAATCACTCACTTCCACTTGAAACACTCATTAGCAAACTTTTTAAATGGTTGCATTGTCTGAAGCCTGATTAGTCCTGTTGGACTTTGATTAATGTCGCTCATTACTTAGATTGAGCTCCAGCTTTGTGAAGACTACTCCATTGCCTTATAATGCGAAACAACTTACATTGAAATTGAGTCATGTAGACAAATGATAGTATTTTAGCCAATTGACTAGTGGTGCTTTCAGAACCCTCACGAGAGGTCTAGGCACATTGGAAAATGCCACATCTTTAATAGTTTATAATTATCACTGGGCGATGAATTGGTTTCACATCTGCTGAGAAGACCTTGTCACAGGTTTCTTCCTGCATGAGATGCAGCCCTGATAAGACATACAATATGCATATCTTGCTGCCTGCAAACTCTATATTTGGCCTTACTAACAGTGAGCCTACAAGTTTAAATCTAGTTTCCCCAGTAATCTCAATACTGTGAATCTAACTAAAAATATTATCTATTTGTTTATCAGGAGAGGTAAATCAGGTAGAACCACAGCATGCTGTGCACTCTTAATTGGACTATTAATATGATGGATGAAGACTATCATTTAAAATTTTATGGGGTAGAGCCACAAGGCATACGAAGCCTCCTCTGTGTTGTGTAAGCAAATGAATGGAGACAACTAAAACCCCATAAAATCTCATACGCAAGGCTGTAATTGATGAAAATCGAATTATGTCTTTTAGAGGGGAGGGGTCAAAACTACATAAGTTAAGTACTAATTTATTCATAAAAAAAATACACAGTCTAGTTTGCAATCCAAGGAAAAGAGATAGAAATAGAGACATATATTCAAAAAGTAGAAAACATAAGAAATAATCAAAATGTAAAGTTTCTCAATTTTTCTCAATTTTTCCTTATGTTTGGTTTATTATGTAAACAATTTTGATCTAAAACTAGAAGCCTGTGAATGATATGATTTCAGACCAATTTGTTGTCATGTATTGGTTGGATTAATTATCAACAGTTGTGTAAAATATTTGTGAAAGTTTCAAATTTCAAATCATGCAGTCTTTAAACAAGAATAAAAGTTTTTGATTTGGAGGTTAAAAAAAGAAATGCCTGCTTTTCCTTTCTTCTTTTGCCTGAAAAGATTAATCACACCACAATCTCCAGTAGTCATACATACTGATATCTACTGTGCATTTGGAAAAATGAAATTTCTTGCTTTGCAAAGAAGATAGTATACTTTTTGTCACATAATTGTCATTAAACAAACAATAATCCCCCACCTGTTCCTAAGACTATTGGGAAACTGTAAATGTATGATTAAAAAAAAGAACAAATCAGTACACAAATGTGTATTCAATCATAACATTTTTATTAAAAAGAAACAGATGCAAACATGTGCTAAAATTTCACATATAAACCAGGGAGTTATTAATACAATTGTTTGGTGTCATGTAGACATTCAAACCATCCTAAGAATTTTACGGTTGTGTAAAAAAAAAATGCTTTTCCATGATTCAATTAAATAATTGCAGGGTTCTGTTAAGCAGTAGGATAATATGATCTGGATGGGCTTGGGCTGGTCTGGGAGGGAGGAAAGGTGTAAATGGACACGTGAAAGACCAGAAAGGACAGAATTCAGAGGACAGGCCTGAAGGCTCAGATGCTGCCAGGACTCTTCTCAGTACTGTTTTCCTGAGGTCAAGCTCTGTGGAAGGGAGGGAGGAGGTTGGAAACCTAGAATCAGGGCATTTAGAATCTAGATCTCTATGATCTGGGAGGGGATGGAACTGGGTGGGATGACTCTGGGTTGTTCCATTTTAAGCAGAACGCAAGGTGATGGAAAATGTCTGGCAATAGTCTGGTTGTGATAAATGAATAGTATCAAGAGTAAAAAAGACTGGGATCTGGGAGAACAGCTAAAGGTCTATTACCAGGCTTCTGGAATGAAAATAAATAGACCTCATGAGAGAGAGTTTGAGGCAACAATTAATGAATTAAAAAATTTACTGAAGGTAGATGATTTGGGAATTAATGGTATGATACACATATGGATGCCAGACTTCAAGTTGGAGCAGATCTCATTGAGCACAGAGGGAATGTTGGTCTCAGAAGAAAGGCAAGGTGATGAAATTGACAAGTGTTAAATGTGAGTGTGAAAAAAAAAGTGAGTGTGAACTGATGGAAGGGTTTTCCAAAGGAAACGTGCCTCTGTTTATTAGTGACATGAACCTGATACTTATCCCCAAAGACAACTCTATTATCATATTTTCACAATTGTTAATCATATGCGATTAAATGTGCTACAGGAAACATATAGTCAAACCAGTGTAATAAATCTATTTGTTACCGAACTGGTCGACCTGACCCACACCAGCGTCCTAGCCTTGTCTGAGACCCGTTGTCTTGACAAGAGAGGTTCTTTTTCCCATCAGATTTGAGAAGCAAAACCAATGCTGAGACTGGAACAGCACAAGCTTTACTCAATGGCCAAAGAATGGAAAAGCAGGAACCTAGTTCACAAATCAACTTCTTAACCTGATTCGGGTGGAGACACCAAATACTGTAATAGGAGGGTCCAGGTAAAAGGGAGGGATTTAAAAAGAATGGGAGGAATATTCATGAGTTATTCAAGAACAGGGGTGTGGTTTCCATCTGGAACACTCCTTTTCAGTCCTTGTTTGGTCTCGTCTGGTTGTTTTCATGGCAACTGTCAACTGTCATGATGCTGGTGGGTGTGTCATTTAGCTAATGCATTACAATGAACGTATAATGAGGTTTAAGTCAAATCATCCCCCATATTGGGTATAGCTGGTTTAACCTGTTCTTGTTTTCTTCTGTTGCAGCTTCCTCCTGAAACTTAGGTAAGAGTAATTGGTTTCTATTCCAGGGAGAGGTAGGGGTATGATTCTCTGGCTACAACCTTGGTAACAAAATAAAGTGTTCAGGTAAATAAGAATTTTGAGGTATCACTTTTTTATGATCTATTTATATTTTTTAGGAAATGCAAATTGGAATTATCGAAAACATTTGAAGAATTTTGAGAATACATTTGAAGGCAAAATTACATAAAAAATGGCTACTGATTGTCAAACCTCCAGGAGTCTATGAGCACTTTTCTTATGTCATGTTCACTTGTAGGACAGTAAGCTGGAACATTCTGAGCTGACAGGATTTATGTGAAAGGATGATTATATTTTAAGGTTACAGAATAACAGAACATACTTTTATCTGAATTGCATGGTATTTTAAACAACCCTATGTCCTATTTTGTGTACTTTTGATGCCCCATAACTTCTTGAACCACATAACAAATAAAATACAAGCCAAGAGCAATATTAATTCCATCATAAATTCATGGAGCTGGAACCAACAAAGTGAGAGCAAAGTTAATGCCATGTGGAATTGAGATTTTTTTTTTAATGTTCTGAAGAATGCTAAAAGCTTTCTGCGTACATGACATCTAAACAATTGATGTTTTAAAAACAGATTTTACACATTCATCAAAAAAGTGTTAATCTGTAAAAGTGTCAGAATTGAGTGGAGTATTTCTGCTCTATCATATACCTTGTATGCAAACCTTCACTATTAATAAAACTTTCCTTATTATGTGTCAAGATCTCTGATCAGTGCTTTACTTGCATTATATATTATTCAATTCACAATATCATTTACGATTTACCTACTTTGCTCAAGTTATGTAGTTTCTATGTGCAAGAATTTTGCTTAAAATATAATCTTTGGGAAGGACCTTCAAGATGGAGTAAGATGTGGAGATACCTTCCTGCCCACAAATACATCAAAAACACATCTACATATGGAACAACTTCTACAGAACCCCTACTGAACACTGGCAGAAGACCTCAGACTTCCCAAAAGGCCAGAAACTCCCCATGTACCAGGGTAGGGCAAAAGAAAAAAGAAAAAAACAGAGACAAAAGGATAGGGACAGGACCCACACCAGTGGGAGGGAGCTGTGAAGGAAGAAAGGTTTCCACACACTAGAAGCCCCTTTGTGGGCAGAGACTGTGGGTGGCGGAGGGGAGCAGCTTCGGAGCCACAGAGGAGAGCACAGCAACAGGGGTGCAGAGGGCAAAGTGGAGAGACTCTCACAGAGAAGATAGGTGCTGACCAGCACTCACCAGCATGAGAAGCTTGTCTGCTCACCCACCAGGGCAGGTGAGGGCTGGGAGCTGAGGCTCCAGCTTCGGAGGTCAGATCCCAGGGAGAGGACTGGGGTTGGCTGCATGAACAGAGCCTGAAGGGGGCTAGTGGACCACAGCTAGCTGGGAGGTTGTCCGGGGAAAACTCTGGACCTGCCTAAGAGACAAGAGACCATTGTTTTGGGGTGTACGAGGAGAGGGGATTCAGAGCAGTGCCTAAATGAGCTCCAGAGAAGGGTGTGAGCTGTTGCTATCAGCCCAGACACCTGAGACTAGCATGAAAGGATAACGCTGATGCTGCTGCCACCAAGAATCCTGTGTGCGAGCACAATTCACTATCCACACCTCCCCTCCCAGGAGCCTGTGCAGCCTGCCACTGCCAGGGTCCCGTGATCAAGGGACAACTTCTCAGGGAGAACACACAGCATGCCTCAGGCTGTTGCAATGTCATGCTGGCCTCTGCCACCACAGGTTCGCCCCCATTCAATACCACTCCGCCTCCCAGCCTGAATGAGCCGAAGCTGCTAATCAGCTGCTACTTTAAGCCTATCCTGTCCGAGTGAAGAACAGATGCTCTAAGGCGACATAAACACAGAGGAGGGTCTATATCCAAAGCTGAACCCCAGGAGCTGTGTGAAAAAAGAAGAGAAAGGGGAATCTCTCCTAGCAGTCTCAGGAGCAGTGGATAAAATCTCCACAATCAAGCTGATGTACCCTGCATCTGTGGAATACATGAATAGACAATGATCCATCCCAAAATTGAGGTGGTGGACTTTGGGAGCAAATGTAGAGCAAAATGTGGACTTGAGGTTTGCATTCTGCATCTAATTTGTTTCTGGTTTTATGTTTATCTTAGTTTAGTATTTAGAGCTTATTATCATTGGTAGATTTGTTTATTGATTTGGTTGCTCTCTTCGTTTTTGCTTTTTTTTTTTAGTATATTTCATGGCGATTGTTATCACTGGTATATATGTTTTTTGGTTCAGTTGTTCTCTTCTTTCTTTCTTTTTTTAATTACTCTTTATTATTTAATTTTAAAAATATTTATCTTTTTATTTTAATAATTGTATTTTATTATTAATATTTTTCTTTCATTCTTCATTTTTTTTCTTCCCTTTCCTTTTGAGCTGAGTGCCAGACAGGGTCTTGGTGCTCTGGTCGTTTGTCAGGCCTGAGGCTCTGAGATGGGAGAGCCAAGGTCAGTACATTTCTCAACCAGACACCTCCCAGTCCCATGTAATATCAGACAATGAAAGCTTTCTCAGAGATCTCCATGTCAATGCTAACAACCAGCTCCACTCATGACCAGCAAGCTACAGTGCTGGGCACCCTATGCCAAACAACTAGCAAGACAGGAACACAGCCTTATCCATTAGCAGAGAGGCTGCCTAAAATCATAATAATGCCACAGAAACCCCCAAATATACCACCAGACGTGGACCTGCCCACCAGAAAGACAAAATGCAGCCTTATCCACGAGAACACAGACACTAGTCCCTTGCACCAGGAAGCCTACACAAGCCACAGAACCAAGCTGAGCCACTGAGGACAGACACCAAAAACAATGGGAACTACAGACCTGCAGCCTGCAAAAAGGAGACCACAAACATACTAGGTTAAGCAAAATGAGAAGACAGAGAAACAACACACAGCAGATGAAGAAGCAAGGCAAAAACCCACCAGAACTAACAAATGAAGAGGAAATAGGCAGTCTACTTGAAAAATAATTCAGAATAATGATAGTAAAGATGATCCAAAATCTTGGAAATAAAATGGAGAAAATATAAGAAACGTTTAAGGACTGCAAAGAAGTAAAGAACAAAGAAACAGTGATGAACAACAAAATAAATGAAATTAAAAGTTCTCTACAAGGGATCAATAGCAGAATAACTGAGGCAGAAGAATGGATAAGTGACCTAGAAGATAAAATAGTGGAAATAACTACTGCAGAGAAAAATACAGAAAAAAAAAGAATGAAAAGAATTGAAGACAGTCACAGAGACATCTGGGACAGCATTAAACACACCAACATTCGAATTATACAGGTCCCAAAAAAAGAAGAGAAAAAGAAAGGGACAAGAAAATATTTGAAGAGATTATAGTTGAAAAGTTCCATAATATGGGAAAGGAAACAGTTAATCAAGTCCATGATGGACAGAGAGTCCTATACAGGATAAATCCAAGGAGAAACATGCAAGACACATATGAATCAAACTCTCAAAAATTAAATACAAAGAAAACATATTAAAAGCAGCAAAGGAAAAGCAACAAATAACACACAGGGAATCCCCATAAGGTTAACAGCTGACCTTTAAGCAGAAACTCTGCAAGCCAGAAGAGAGTGGCAGGTCATATTTAAAGTGATGAAGGAGAAAAAACTACAACCAAATTTACTCTACCCAGCAAGGATCTCATTCAGATTTGATGGAGGAATTAAAACCTTTACAGAAAAGCAAAAGCTGAGAGAGTTCAGCACCAGCAAACCAGCTTTACAACAAATGCTAAAGGAAATTCTCTAGGCAAGAAACACAAAAGAAGGAAAAGAACTACAATAATAAACCCAGAACATTTAAGAAAATGGGAATAGGCACATACATATTGATATTTAACTTAAATGTAAATGGATTAAGTGCTCCCACCAAAAGACACAGACTGGCTGAATGGATAAACAAGACCCATATATATGCTGTCTACAAGAAACCCACTTCAGACTTAGGGACACATACAGACGGAAAGTGAGGGGATGGAAAAAGATATTCCATGCAAATGGAAATCAAAAGAAAGCTGGAGTAGTAATTCTCATATCAAACAAAATAGACTTTAAAATAAAGACCATTACAAGAGACAAAGAAGGACCCTACATAATGACCAAGGGATCGATCCAAGAAGAAGATATAACAATTGTAAATACTTATGCACCCAACATAGAAGAATCTCTATACATAAGGCAAATACCTAAAACCATAAAAGGGGAAATTGACAGTAACACAATCATAGTAGGGGATTTTAACACCCCACTTTCAGCAATGGACAGATTATCCAAAATTACAATAAATAAGGAAACACAAGCTTTAAATGATACATTAAACAAGATGGACTTAATTGATATTTATAGGACATTCCATCCAAAAACAACAGAATACACATTTTTCTCAAGTGCTCACGGATCATTCTCCAGGATAGATCATATCTTGGGTCACAACTCTAGACTTGATAAAGTTAAGAAAATTGAAATCATTTCAAGTGTCTTTTCTGAGCAGAATAATATGAGACTAGATATCAATTACAGGAAAAGTTCTGTAAAAAATACAAACACATAGAGGCTAAACAATATACTATTTAATAAAGAAGTGATCACTGAAAAATTCAAAGAGGAAATCAAAAAATACCTAGAAACAAATGTCAGTGGAGACATGATGACCCAAAACCTATGGGATGCAACTAAAGCAGTTCTAAGAGGGAAGTTTAGAGCAATACAATCCTACCTTAAGAAACAGGAAACATCTCAAATAAACAACCTAACCTTGCACCTAAAGCAATTAGAGAAAGAGGAATAAAAAAAAAAACCCAAAGTTAGCAGTAGGAAAGAAATCATAAAGATCAGATCAGAAATAAATGAAAAAGAAATGAAGGAAATGATAGCAAAGATCAATAAAACTAAAAGCTGGTTCTTTGAGAAGATAAACAAAATTGGTAAACCATTAACCAGACTCATCAAGAAAAAAAGGTAGAAGATTCAAATCATAGAATTAGAAATGAAAAAGGAGAAGTAACAACTGACACTGCAGAAATACAAAAGATCATGAGAGATTACTACAAGCAACTCTATGCCACTAAAATGGACAACCTGGATGAAATGGACAAATTCTTAGAAATGCACGACCTTCTGAGACTGAACCAGGAAGAAATAGAAAATATAAAGAGACCAAACACAAGCACTGAAATTGAAACTGTGATTACAAATCTTCCAGCAAACAAAAGCCCAGGACCAGATGGCTTCACAGGCGAATTCAATCAAACATTTAGAGAAGAGCTAACACCTATCTTTGTCAAACTCTTCCAAAGTACAGCAGAGGGTGGAACACTCCCAAACTCATTCTACAAGGCCACAATCACCCTGATACCAAAACCAGGAAAAGATGTCACAAAGAAAGAAAACTACAGGCTAATATCACTGATGAACATAGATGCAAACATTCAACAAAATACTAGCAAACAGAATCCAACAGCACATTAAAAGGATCATACACTATGATCAAGTAGGGTTTATTCCAGGAATGCAAGGATTCTGCAATACACGCAAATCAATCAACGTGATATACCATATTAACAAATTGAAGGAGAAAAACCATATGATCATCTCAATAGATGCAGAGAAAGCTTTCGACAAATTTCAACCCCCATTTATGATAAAAACCCTTGTGAAAGTAGGCATAGATGGAACTATCCTCAACATAATAAAGGCCATATATGACAACCCCACAACCAACATCATCCTCAATGGTGAAAAACTGAAACCATTTCCTCTAAGATCAGGAAAAACACGAGGTGGTCCACACTAACCACTCTTATACAATATAGTTTTGGAAGTTCTAGCCACAGCAATCAGACAAGAAAAAGAAATCAAAGGAATCAAAATCGGAAAAGAAGAAGTAAAGCTGTCACTGTTTGCAGATGACATGATACTATGCATAGAGAATCCTAAAGATGCTACCAGAAAACTACTAGAGCTAATCAATGAATTTGGTAAACTAGCAGGATACAAAATTAATGCATGGAAATCTCTGGCATTCTTATACACTAATGATGAAAAATCTGAAAGTGAAATTAAGAAAACACTCCCATTAACCACTGCAACAAAAGGAATAAAATATCTAGGAATAAACCTACCTAAGGAGACAAAAGACCTACATTCAGAAAATTATAGGACACTGATGAAAGAGATTAAAGATGATACAAATAAATGGAGAGATATACCATGTTCTTGGATTGGAAGAATCAACATTGTGAAAATGACTTTACTACCCAAAGCAATCTAAAGATTCAATGCAATCCCTATCAGACTACAACTGGCATTTTTCACAGAACTAGAACAAAAAATTTCACAATTTGTATGGAAACACAAAAGACCCCCAATAGCAAAAGGAATCTTGAGAACAAAAAATGGAGTTGAAGGAATCAGGCTCTCAGACTCCAGACTATACTACAAAACTACAGTAATCTAGACAGTATGGTACTGACACAAAAACAGAAATATAGATCAATGGAACAGGATAGAAAGCCCAAAGATAAACCCACCACATATGGTTACCTGATCTTTGATAAAGGAGGCAAGAATATACAGTGGTGAAAAGACAGCCTCTTCAATAAGTGGTGCTCGGAAAACTGGACAGGTACATGGAAATGTATGAAATTAGAAAACTCCCTAACACCATACAGAAAAAAAAAATAAACAAAACTCAAAATGGATTAAAGAACTAAATGTAAGGCCAGACACTATCAAACTCTTAGAGGAAAACATAGGCAGAACACTATATGACATAAATCACAGCAAGTTCCTTTATTTATTTATTTATTGCAGTATGTGAGCCTCTCACTGTTGTGGCCTCTCCCATTGTGGAGGACAGGCTCCGGACGTGCAGGCTCAGTGGCCATGGCTCATGGGTCTAGCCACTCTGCAGCATGTGGGATCCTACAGGACCAGGGCACGAACCCGTGTCCTGTGCATTGGCAGGTGGACTCTCAACCACTGCACCACAAGGGAAGCCCAGCAAGATCCATTTTGACCCACTTACTAGAGAAATGGAAATAAAAACAAAAATAAACAAATGGGACCTAATGAAACTTAAAAGCTTTTGCACAGCAAAGGAAACCATAGAAAGACAATGCTCAGAATGGGAGAAAATATTTGCAAATGAAGCAACTGACAAAGGATTAATCTCTAAAATTTACAAGCAGCTCAAGAAACTCAATATCAAAAAACAAACAACCCAATCTAAAAATGGGGAGAAGACCTAAATAGACATTTCTCTATAGAAGATATACTGATTGCCAACAAACACATGAAAGAATGCTCAACATCATTAATCATTAGAGAATTGCAAATCAAAACTACAATGAGATATCATCTCACACTGGTTAGAATGGCCATCATCAAAAATCTAGAAACAATAAATGCTGGAGAGGGTGTGGAGCAAAGGGAACCCCCTAGCACTGTTGATTGGAATGTAAATTGATACAGTCGCTATGAAGAACAGTATGGATGTTCCTTAAAATACTAAAAGTAGAGCTACCATATGATCCAGCCATCCCACAACTGGGCATATACCCTGAGAAAACCATAATTCAAAAAGAGTCATGTACCAAAATGTTCATTGCACCTCTATTTACAATAGCCAGCATATGGAAGCAACCTAAGTGTCCATCAACAGATGAATGGATAAAGTAGATGTGGCACATATATACAATGGAATATTACTCAGCCATAAAATGAAACAAAATTGAGTTATTAGTAATGAGGTGGATGGACCTAGAGTCTGTCCTACAGAGTGAAGTAAGTCAGAAAGAGAAAATCAAATACCATATGCTAACACATATATATGGAATCTAAAAAAAAAAAAGGTCATGAAGAACCTAGGGGCAAGACAGGAATAGACACAGACCTACTAGATAATGGACTTGAGGATACAGGGAAGGGGAAGGGTAAACTGAGACAAAGTGAGAGAATGGCATGGACATATATACATTACCAAACATAAAATAGGTAGCTAGAGGGAAGCAACGGCATAGCACAGGGAGATCAGCTCTGTGCTTTGTGACCACCTAGAGGGGTTGGATAGGGAGGGTGTGAGGGAGGGAGATGCAAGAGGGAAGAGATATGAGGACATATGTATCTGTATAACTGCTTCACTTTGTTATAAAGCAGAAGCTAACACACCATTGTAAAGCAATTATACCCCAATAAAGATGTTAAAAAATAAAAAAAAATCAATACTTTATATATGTCAGAAAAAATATATATATTTATTGAGTCAAAAACTCTTCCATGGTGGAGAGATAATAGAAAAACACACTGAACAGAAGAATCCAAGTCTTTTCTGTGATAGAGCTCACATTCTTGTAGGAGGGACAATACACCAGTAAATAAAATGTCATGTTAATAAATAATAAGGGTGAAGGAAACACTTAAGAGTGGAGGCTACAAAGAAGATGCTATACTAATAGAATTGTTAAGGAGGACCTCTTAGAAGAGGAGGTATTTCAGGTGAGACTGAATGCAGTGAAGGATTGTATGATGGAAGCAAAGGAGGAAAAACAGTTTAGGCAAAGGGACTAAGCATGGCAGTCTCTGAAATGAGAAGGGCTTTGTGACAATGAAAGTGAATTTCTAGAAAATGTTGGAGATGCAGGAGGGACATTTAAAGGTTGTGTAGTCTATAGTAAAAATTTTATTTATTTTTTAAATTTTATTTTATTTTTTCGGTACGCGAGCCTCTCACTGTTGTGGCCTCTCCCGTTGCAGAGCACAGGCTCCGGACGTGCAGGCTCAGCAGCTATGGCTCATGGGCCCAGCCGCTCCGCGGCATGTGGGATCTTCCTGGACCGGGGCACGAACCCGCGCCCCCTGCATCGGCAGGCAGACTCCCAACTGCTGTGCCACCAGGGAAGCCCTATAGTAAAAATTTTAGACTCCATTTATAAGGTGGTAAAAAATTGGGTTCTTAAAGAAAAATATTACTTGTGCCATGAATGCAAGGCAGAGTATGGGTAGGTAGGAAAGATTCCTGCCAAAAAACTGGAATATAGTATTATGTAAACATGGATGGAGTATTTGAGCACTGACTATCATGTCCACACAACAGGTGTGTAGTGGGATGTAGTAGAACAAGAGTGAGTTTGTGTCAAATTGTGGATTTCTACTCAATAATATCAACATTTTTCTATAGTTATTGAGAAACTCTATATGTTTTTTGAAAGTAAGGTAACTGGTCAGTAGTTGTGAGGAAAAGGTCAATGCAGATGTAGCATTTAGAACAGGGCTTTTCAAGGAGATATCCTGAGGTAATTCTAGCCCCACTAAAACTAATTGAAAAAGTAACTCAACAAAATAAGTTTGGGAAGCATAGTTTTGAATGACCCTGGGAGTTCAAAATGAACTTTAAAAAGTTATTCAGTTAACAGAGTTTAACCAAGAGCTTTCCAGTGCTATTTTAGCATAGAACATCCACCACCTTCTATTGGTGGGGAACTTTTTTCTACACAAAAGAAGAGAGTTATTGCAATACTGCCAAGGAGCATTAAATAGAACTTGAAGTTGAATGGCAAAGTTAAAGGAATCAGATAAAAGAAAGTTATGAAACAATGCCTCACTGTTAGATCAATTGGTGAAAAAGACTCACAATAAATGAGAACAATGTTAATTAAGCAACAGATATTAATCAGATATTCATTTTCTATTTTGGCTGGTGGATATTGATTTGAATGGCTAACAATAGAGGAAGTCCTTAAAAGAGAAATAATCTTGTGTGATTAATATCTACAAATAATTCACTGCCCATAGATGTTAAATTACATTACAAAAATTGAAATTTGTGCAAGCTGTGAAAGAATATGAACAATGCACAGGACATTAGTTTAATATTCATCCTCAAATGCTAGTTGTTTATCAAAGAGCTTTTAGGTTGCAGGATAACCTTTCAGAATTTGAAGGTGAATCAAACTCCAGTCAGAACAATGGAAGTGGTACATTCCAGGAGCATAACACATTTCTTATTGTTTTATGGTACACAAATTGTATGCAATTAAATACAATGATATTATGGAATTTTAACATGAGAAAAGATTGATTTCAATTACATATGTAACTGAAATTCAACTTTAAGAAAGTTATAGAACCTAACTTCCCAGCCTTGACACTCATTCATTTGTTCCCACTGCAATGCTTCTTCCATTGTAAGACAAGTCCCTGGTTCCCATCACCATTTTTTTATTCATTAATTTATTCCTCTTTGCAGTTCTTTCCTTTTCTGACAACTTGCAATGAGCCATCCTTTCAATCTTCCCCCCAGAACTCCCCTGGCTCCTTGTCTTTGCTTCCCAGTCTCCATAGACTGAGCCTGGACCAGCACAGCTTTCTGCTTCATGGAACACGGAACCGCTGAGCCCTCCCAAGGAAGATCTTCCCAGCAGCCACCCTGACCACATACTGGTAATCTGGAGCTAACTGTGATGCTCACTGGTTCTGATCTTTTCAATTCTTGCCTTTGACTTGTAGGTGAATTCTACACAAATGAATACAAGGTCTTCATATCATGAGCCTTCTTTACCTCTCCTCTGGTCACTCATACTGCTCTACCATCTATTTGAACTATTTGAAGTTCCCTGAATGAGCCATGCTTATATGCAAGTAGGCTTTCAGATGTGAATCTCTCAACCTAGAAGAGCTCTCCTCTTCCTCAATATGGTTAAATGTTCTTCCTTCTTCAAGATTTCATTTCACTGACCCCCTCCTCCAAAAATCTTCTGTGAGGTACCAGGGGTTCTATCTCCTTACTTTTTTAACACCCTATGTTACCCTTCCTGCTATTGCTTACTTTGTTTTGGCCCTGAGATTGCCCTCATCTCTCTCCTCCTGGGACTATGAGTTCCTGGCGGGCTCAGTCTGTATTGAATTCACGAGTGCATTCCAGATACCAGCACTGAGCATAGGACAAAATGGGTGAATGAAGTACCTCTATATTTCATGTGCATAGATATTTCAAATGTTTGATAGTCAATTATTCACATCCCTTGGAAAGAGAAATGTATATAATGTGTGTGTGTGCATGTATGTAGATATATATATAGTGACAGAGAGATTGTTTGACTATGAGGAATTGGCTCATACTATTAAGGAGTCTGAGAAATCCCAGGATCTGCTGTCTGCAAACTGGAGACCCAGGAAAGCCGGTGGTGTAATTCCAATCTGAATCTGAAGGCCTGGGAACCAGGGGAGCCAGTGGTGTTAAGTCCCAGTGCAAGAGCAGGAAAAGATGAGATGGCCCAGCTCAGCAGAAAGGCAGGAAGGGGACGAATCTTTTCTTTCTCCACCTCTTGTTCTGTTCAGGCCCTTAACAGATTGGATAATACCTACCCACATTGGGGAGGGTGATTTACTTTACCAAGCCCACAGATTGAAATGCTAATTTCATAAAGAAACACCCTCACAGACACACCCAGAAATAGTGTTTAATCTGGGAAGCCTGTGGCCCAGTCAAGTTGACACCAAAGATTAACCATCACAGGAATTAAACTAATTTCATGCAGCTGCAGTCCACTGACCATTGCCAACACTTAAAAGAGATCCTCTTTATTTGCCCCACAGATGGGACCCCAATTTTGCAATGGTGAGTAGACAGTTGCTACCTGGCTTTTAATCTTGCTCTGCCATAGACACAGACTTTCAACATAACAACTTGATAAATTTGGGGTCAATCTGTTGTGTTCTCTTAGATTTTTAAATTTTATCTCCAGTACAAGGGGATTTGTGAGGCTTGAGGAAAGGGAGGGTGTTTCCTGACCAGTCACTTGCCCACATGCAGTCTTAGTGTAGAACTCCTCACTGGGAACCACATTTCCATAGTAAAGATACCACCTTCAGGTCCAAAGACCCTCCTTTAAATTCACTTGCAGAGGATATAAAAGTCTGAGCACCTGTCTAAAATACTAAGGATGTGAGCAAACAGGAAAAATATGGTTCACTATAACAGACTTCCATTCAATCTGTGTGGTGGTTTATAACTCAGCCTTTCAAAGACCTTACTTTTTCCAACTTCCTAGTCTAACCCCAGAAATTGATAAGGAGATAGAACAGCATGTAGGAGTCAAGTTAAACTTACATGGTTCCAAATCCCAATTTGCTGCATCTTAAGAATCAAATTCCTTGTGTCTAAAATGGAGGTTAATAACTACCCAAGAGTGTTAATGTGAGATGTGAAAGAGAAAATGCATTTACAAAGCACAGCATTTGGGAAGCATTTATAAGTGATAAAAATAAAAGTGATTCTTAGTAGTATTTCTCACTATGAAAAATATAGAAATTCCTCAGGAGGAGACCCACAGATATGGCTCAAAAGAAACATCAAAAGTAAAAGATTTGAAGACACAGAAAACAAACTTATGGTTACCAAAGGGGACAGCAGGGCAGGTGGGGGGGGGCAGAGATAAATTAGGAGTTTGGGATTAACATATACACACTACTGTATGTAAAATATGTAAACAACAAAGACCTACTGTATAGCACAGGGAACTATACTCAATATCTTGCAATAATCTAAAACAGAAAAGAATCTGAAAAAAGAATATATATATATATATATAACTGAATCACTCTGCTGTACACTTAAAACTAACACAACATTGTAACTTAACTATACTTCAATAAAAATGCAATTAAAAATCAATAGCATAGTTGAGAAAAAAAATCAAAAAGAAAAAGTAAATGATTTGATCTGAAAAAGTAATTGATAGTAGCAGGTGGAAATTGTTCCAGAATGCAGCAAATATTTGGTGTCCACATAGTCAAATTTAAAAAAATGAAAATTTACCTTCAGAAGGAAAAAGTATCTGATATTCTATTAAAATATCATGAATTCATTTTTGACCATCATTCTTTGGTACCGACCGACATGCCTGGCATGGAGCCTGCTGTAATGGGAGTGGTGATGGCCAAGCCTAATGTGCTCCCTTCCCCCAGTGAATGAGAAGGACAAAGTGCAAAGAGCAAAGGCATTGCAGACTTACATCTCAGATCATTGCTTTGAAGAGTAAATTCAAAGTGCCACACAGTGGGCTGAAGAGAGGAGGAAGGTCCTAATCCAGCTAATGGGGTGGGGTATGGCAGGAAAATGTCTTTGGTGAAGTTCCATTTACTATTAGTTCCAATGTTTTCAAGAAATGGAAAACCCAACATATAATATCAAAAGCAGTAAGCAGGACAACATGATCCAATTTGTTCTTTAAATAATTTCTCCACCTATAATGCATTAGGGAGATTTGGGGAGTAAAATATGGATGGAGGGAGACAATATTTTTATTTTTTAAAAAAAAACACAATTGTGTACAAACTGCATCAGGCTTTGGGTTAGATACATGAAAAGATGGACAAGGTCTTTGCCTTTACGGAACTTACAAAGTAGGAATGACATATATGAAAATGTAAGAAAAGGACTATAGATTGTGATAAGCACAAGAAATTAACCAAATGGGATGCTACGATAGGAATAAGATTTGGAGTAGTCAAGAAGAGCACCTGACATTTAATCTGAGAGCTGAAGGATGGTGGACATAGCTAAGCACAAGGTGATGGGGGGACAGAAACATGAGAAAGAGACTAAGATGTATTTGACCTAAAGATGATCATACTAAGTGAAGTAAGTCAGACAGAGAAGGACAAATACCATGTGATATCACTTATATGTGGAATCTAAAAAAAAATGACACAAATGGACTTACCTATAAAACAGAAACAGACTCGCAGACTTAGAGAACAGACTTGTGGTTGATAAGGGGGAGGAGTGGATGGGGAGGGATGGACTGGGAGTATGGGACTAGCAGATGCAAACTAGTATATTATATATATATGTATAACTGAATCACTTTGCTGTACACCAGAAACTAACACAACATTTTAAATCAATTATACTTCAATAAAATAAAATATAAAACAAAGATATATCTCAAAGATATCAGTCAAATTGATAATGGATTTATAAAGAGGTAAGGGGGAGAAAGTTGCCAATAATGATTCTTAGATATTTTTTGTGTGTAGGCACTAGTAGTTGGAGAACAAAAGACATGCCCAGATAAAAATGTAATTTTGTGGTCATTAGAATTAGACGCCACAGTGCTCCAAAAGGAGAAGAAAATGTGGTTCCAGGGGACCCATGCATCTTTTCTTTCATTCATCTCTTTCCTGCCAAGCAATTATTGTTTAATTGGAAATCTATTCCCCTTTAGATGACCTCCCCTAAATCAAATATAACCAACAATCAACGAGCATTTTCAGAGTGCCTGCTGTGTGTAGGACATTTTGTTTTTAAAGCAAAGTATTAACATTTGGAATATTAAGACAATTACATATTTATAGAAAGTGTGGAAGCTTTCACTATCAGAATTAGCAAATAAAGTTGCTGTCATGTATTAATGGCCTTCAGCAAACCTTATTTACAGGTTATTTAGAATTCTCTATCTGCATTTCAGAGTTTCTTGTTTACACCAGTAGGACAGATTACTGATAAGCTCTCCTTTTTTTGGTTTGCTTGTTTATTTTGCTGTCTCATAAAGTCTACAGTATAATTGCAAATTTTTACATCATAAAAGATGTAAAGAGAGTGATTTTGACGGCAGTAGCAATAAAATTTCTTTCTTTTTTTTTTTTCCGCAAAAAGGAAATTTAATGGAAAATAGGGTTTATCATTCCTCATTTATACCAAAATGTACTTTGGCCACATCACACCCCAGAATGATCCCTGATGGCAGAAAATGCTAGAAGACTAGATTCCTGCTTATTCATGCATTCATTCTTTTTGCAATGGAGACCTTGGACCTGGTTTGGTCAAAGACATGTAAACCTATGTTCTGAAGTGTTAAAAAGCCATGCTACTGCTTGCCAAGGACATTTTCTGAAGAATGTTTGGAGGAATGAATGGAATTTCAAGTCTGGTGTTCAGTGTGTCATCATCAGTCTCTAAATTTACTTCTTAGCTATGCTGAAATGTAAAAGCTCAGCTAAAATTTTACTGCTTTGTCTATTTAATATGGCAATTTGAATAATACCAGAAGAAAATGGAAGCAAAATTACATGTTTTTCTAAATTCAGAACTAGTCCAATGGGCTATTTTTATATGTATTGTTAGATCAGAGCTCAGATAAAATTTAGTATTCAAATATAATCCTCTCAACACAAAAAGCAGCCATCTGAATGAGATAATTGCATATCTAAGGCTGGCAAAAATGATTTGGATTAGAATAATAGAAAAAGGTGGAGAGCAGAAATTCTTTTTTTAATTTTTATTTATTTTTTAATATATTTATTGGAGTATAATTGCTGTACAATTTTGTGTTAGTTTCTGCTGTATAACAAGGTGAATCAGCTATACATATATACGTATACATATATACGTATACATATATACATATATACGTACATATATACGTATACATATATACGTATACATATATCCCCATATTCCCTCCCTCTTGCGTCTCTCTCCCACACTTCCTATCCCACAGCTCTAGGTGGTCACAAAGAACTGAGCTAATCTCCCTGTGCTATGTGGCTGTTTCCCACTAGCTATCTATTTCACATTTGGTAGTGTATATATGTCAATGTCACTCTCTCACTTCATCCCAGCTTATGCTTCTACTTCCCTATGTCCTCAAGTCCATTCTCTAGATCTGCATCTTTATTCCTGTCCTTCCCCTAGGTGCTTCATGACCATTTTTTTTTTAGATTCCATATATATGTGTTAGCATACGGTATTTGTTTTTCTTTTTCTGACTTATTTCACTCTGTATGACAGACCCTAGATCCAACAACCTCACTACAAATAACTCAATTTCATTTTTTCTATGACTGAGTAATATTCCATTGTATATATATGCCACATCTTCTTTATCCATTCATCTGTCGGTGGGCACTTAGGTTGCTTCCATGTCCTGGCTATTGTAAATAGTGTTGCAATGAACATTGAGGTACATGACTCTTTTTCAATTATGGTTTTCTCAGTGTATATGCCAAGTAGTGGGATTGCTGGGTCATAAGGTAGTTCTATTTTTAGTTTTTTAATGAACCTCCATACTGTTCTCTATAGTGGCTATATCAATTTACATTCCCACTAACAGTGCAAAGAGGGTTCCCTTTCCTCCACACCCTCTCCAGCATTTATTGTTTGTAGACTTTTTGATGATGGTCATTCTGACCTGTGTGAGGTGATACCTCATTGTAATTTAGATTTTCTTTTCTCTAATCATTAGTGATGTTGAGCATCCTTTCATGTGTTTGTTGGCAATCTCTATATCTTCTTTGGAAAAATGTCTATTTAGTTTTCTGGCCATTTTTAGATTGGGTTGTTTGTTTTTCTGAAATTGAGCTGCATGAGCTGCTTGTGTATTTTGGAGATTAATCTTTTGTCAGTTGTTTCATTTACAAATATTTTCTCTCATTCTGAGCATTGCCTTTTTGTCTTGTTTATGGTTTCCTTTGCTGTGCAAAAGCTTTTAAGTTTCATTAGGTTCCATTTGTATATTTTTGTTTTTATTTCCATTTCTCTAGGAAGCGGGTCTAAAAGGATCTTGCTGTGATTTATGTCATAGAGTGTTCTGCCTCTGTTTTCCTCTAAGAGTTTTCTAGTGTCTGGCCTTGCATTTAGGTCCTTAATCCATTTTGAGTCTATTTTTGTGTATGGTGTTAGGAGTGTTCTAATTTCATTCTTATATATGTAGCTGTCCAGTTTTCCTAGCACCATTTATTGAAGAGGCTGTCTTTTCTCCATGTGCATGGGTTTATCTCTGGGCTTTCTATGCTGTTCCATTGATCTATATTTCTCTTTTTGTGCAAACACCATACTGTCTTGATTACTGTAGCTTTGTGGTGTAGTCTGAAGTCAGGGAGCCTGATTCCTCCAGCTCCATTTTTCTTTTTCAAGTTTGTTTTGGTTATTCAGGGTCTTTTGTATTTCCATACAAATGGTGGAACATTTTGTTCAAGTTCTTTGAAAAATGTTATTGGTAGTTTGATAGGGATTGCATTGAATCTATAGATTGCTTTGGGTAGTACAGTCATTTTCACCATATTGATTCTTCCAGCTTAAGAACATGGCATACACCTCCAACTGTTTGTATCATCTTTAATTTCTTTCATCAGTGTCTTATAGTTTTCTGCATACAGATCTTTTGTATTCTTAGGTAGGTTTATTCATAGGTGTTTTATTCTTTTTCTCACAGTGGTAAATGGGAGTGTTTCCTTAATTTCTCTTTCAGACTTTTCATCATTAGTGTATAGTGACACAATAGATTTCTGTGCATTTATTCTGTATCCTGCTACTCTACCTAATTCATTGTTTAACTCTAGTAGTTTTCTGGTAGCACCTTTAGGGTTCTCTATGTATAGTATCACGTCACCTGCAAACAGGGACAGTATTATTTCTTATTTTCCAATTTGGATTCCTTTTTTTTTCTTCTCTTATTGCTGTGATTAAAACTTTAAAAACTGTGTTGAATAATAGGGGTAAGAGTGGGCAACCTTATATTGTTCCTGATCTTAGAGGAAATGGTTTCAGTTTTTCACCATTGAGAATGATGTTGGCTGTGAGTTTGCCGTATGTGGACTTTATTATGTTGAGGTAGCTTCCCTCTATGACTACTTTCTGGAGAGTTTTTATCATAAATGGGTGTTGAATTTTGTTAAAAGCTTTTTCTCCCTCTATTGAGATTATCATATGCTTTTTATCCTTTGTTTGTTAATATGGTGTATCACGTTGAATGATTTATGTATATTGAAGAACGCTTGCATTCCTGGGATAAAACCAACTTGGTCATGGTGTATGATCCTTTTAATGTGCTGTGGGATTCTATTTGCTAGTATTTTGTTGAGGATTGTTGCATCTATGTTCATCAGAGTTATTGGCCTGGAGTTTTCTTTTTGGGACATCTTTGTCTGGTTTTGGTATCAGGGTGATGGTGACCTTGTAGAAGGAGTTTGGGAGTGCTCCTCTCTCTATATATTTTGGAAGAGTTTGAGAAGGATAGGTGTTAGTTCTTCTCTAAAGGTTTGATAGAATTCACCTGTGAAGCCATCTGGTCCTGGACTTTTGTTTGTTGGAAGATTTTTAAATCAAAGTTTCAATGTCAGTGTTTGTGATTTGTCTGTTTATATTTTCTATTTCTTCCTGGTTCAGTCTCAGAACGTTGTGCTTTTCTAAGAATTGTGCATTTCTTCCAGGTTGTCCATTTTACTGGCATACCGTTGTTTGTAGTAATCTCTCATGATCCTTTGTATTTCTGCAGTGTCAGTTGTTACTTCTCTTTTTTCATTTCTAATTCTGTTGTTTTGAATCTTCTCCCTTTTTTTCTTGATGAGTCTGGTCAACACTTTATCAGTGTTGTTTATCTTCTCAAAGAACCAGCCTTTAATTTTATTGAGTTTTGCTATTGTTTCCTTCATTTCTTTTTCATTTATTTCTGATCTGATCTTTATGATGTCCTTCCTTCTGCTGACTTTAGTTGTTTTTATGGTTGTTGTTGTTGTTCTTTCTCTATTTGCTTTAGGTGTAAGGTTATGTTGTTTATTTGACATTTTTCTTGTTTCTTGAGGTAAGATTGTGTTCCTAAAAACTTCCATCCTAGAGCTGCTTTTACTGCCTCCCATAGGTTTTGGGTTGTCGTATTTTCATTGTCTTTTGTTATAGGTAATTTTTGATCTCCTCTTTGATTTCTTCAGTGATCTCTTGGCTATTTAGTAGTGTACTGTTTAGTCTCCATGTGTTTGTATTTTTTACAGATTTTTTCCTGTAATTTATATGTAGTCTCATAGTGTTGTGGTTGGAAAAGATACTTGATATGATTTCAATTTTCTTAAATTTATCAAGGTTTGATTTGTGACTCAAGATATGGTCTATCCTGGAGAATGTTCCATGAGCATTTGAGAAGAAAGTGTATTGTGTTGTTCTTGGATGGAATGTCCTATAAATAATAATTAAGTCCATCTTGTTTAATGTGTCATTTAAAGCTTGTGTTTCCTTATTTATTTGCATTTTGAATGTTCTGTCCAATGGTGAAAGTGGTGTGTTAAAGTCCCCTACTATTATTGTGTTACTGGCAATTTCCCCTATTATGGCTGTTAGCATTTGTCTTATATTGAAGTGTTCCTATGTTAGATGCATAAATATTTACAACTGTTATATCTTTTTCTTGGATTGATACCTTGATCATTATGTAGCGTCCTTCTTTTTCTCTTGTAATAGTTTTTATTTTAAAGTCTATTTTTTCTGATATGAGAATTGCTACTCCAGCTTTCTTTTGATTTCCATGCATGGAATATAATTTTCTATCCTCTCACTTTCAATCTGTTTGTGCCCCTAGGTCTGAAATGGGTCTCTTGTAAACAGCATATGTACGGTTCCTGTTTTTGTATCCATTCAGCCAGTCTGTGTCTTTTGGTTGGAGCATTTAATCCATTTACTTTTACAGAGCAAGGTAATTATCGATATGTATTTTCCTATTACCACTTTCTTAATTGTTTTGGGTTTGTTTTTGTAGGTCTTTTCCTTGTCTTGTGTTTCCTGCCTAAAGAACTTCATTTAACATTTGTTGTAAAGCTGGTTTGGTGGTGTTGAATTCTCTGAGCTTTTGCTTGTCTGTAAAGCTTTTAATTTCTCTGTTGAATCTGAATGAGATCCTTGCTGGTTGGAATAATCTTGGTTGTAGGTTATTCCCTTTCATCAGTTTAAATATGTCATGCCACTCCCTTCTGGTTTGTAGAGTTTCTGCTGAAAGGTCAACTGTTAACCTTATGGGGACTCCCTTGTATGTTATTTGTTGCTTTTCCCTTGCTGCTTTCATTTTTTTTCTTTGTATTTAATTTTTGATAGTTTGATTAATATGTGTCTTGGCGTGTTTCTCTTTGGATTTATCCTGTATGGGACCCTCTGTTCTTCCTGGATTTATTGGCTGTTTCCTTTCCCATATTAAGGAAGTTTTCAAGTATAATCTCTTCAAATATTTTCTCAGTCCTTTTCTTTTTCTCTTCTTCTTTTGGGACCCCTATAATTCGAATGTTGGAGCATTTAATATTTTCCCAGAAGTCTCTGAGACTGTGCTCAATTCTTTTCATTCTTTTTTCTTTATATTGTTATATTCCCACTATTTTATCTTCCAGTTCACTTTTCTGTTCGTCTGCCTCAGTTATTCTGCTGTTGATTCCTTCTAGAGAATTTTTTATTTAATTTATTGTGTTGTTTATCATTGTTTGCTTGCTCTTTAGATCTTCTAGGTCCTTGTTAAACATTTCTTGTATTTTCTCCATTCTATTTCTAAGCTTTTGGATCATCTTTACTATCATTACTCTGACTTCTTTTTTAGGTAGGCTGCCTATTTCCTCTTCATTTGTTTGATCTGGTGGGTTTTTACATTGCTCCTTCATGTGCTGTGTATTTCTCTGTCTTATCATTTTGCTTAACTTACTGTGTTTGGGGTCTCCTTTCCATAGGCTGCAGGTTTGTAGTTCCCATTGTTTTTGGTGTTTGCCCCAGTGGGTAAGGTTTGTTCGGTGGGTTGTATAGGATTCCTGGTGGAGGGGACTGGTGCATGTGTTTGGTGGATATGGTTGGATCTTTTCTTTATTTTGGGCAGGAACACGTCCAGTGATGTGTTTTGGGGTGTCTGTGAGCTTATTATGATTTTAGGCAGCCTCTCTGCTAATGGGTGTGGTTGTGTTCCTGTCTTGCTAGTTGTTTGGCAGGTGGTGTCCAGCACTGGAACTTGTTGGTCATTGAGTGGAGCTGGGTCTTAGCTTTGAGACAGAGATCTCTGGGAGAGCCCTTGATAATTGATATTACATAGGACCAGGAGGTCTCTTGTGGTCTGTTTTCCTGAACTCAGATCTTCCACCACAGAGGCTCAGGCCTGACATGTGGCTGAAGCATCAAGACCCTGTCAGCCACATGGCTCCTGTTGTTAGATGATCCTCATTCCATCTGGAAAAGGCATAAATCTGGCAGTCTCACTTCAGATCTAACCCATCCACCATTTTGCCCTTTGTGCTTAGTCTGCTTATAGCACTTGCACATTTCACTTGCTAATAGCAGGCACCGTGCAGAGGTCTTGCCCCCAACACTTCAGACCAGAGTTCCTCATGAAATGGCTCAGCCTATACCTCAGCTCAGAACATGCACTGAATTTCTTCACAGGACACTCAACTCAGGATCTGGAAATTATTTTTTAAAGCAACTTCCATTAAATTTTATCCTAGAAATATAAGTTCAATTCGTGAACAATAATAAGAGTTATGAACAAGTACTTGACAGAAAGGTAATTCTTCCATCAGCCTTAAAATAAATTAGCACTTTCTTTTGCTTAATCCTTTTATTCTCATTTTTTCAGAAACACTTTCTTGTCATAATCACCCCCTAAAATTCAGATAATGAAAATCATCATCATTTCTTCTTACTTAAAAAATAAATAGTATAGAATATTTGAGATATTTTTTGGTCAATTACTTGTAAATAGATGAAGGAGGAATTTCCAAACTACAAGTACTAACAAAATTTAGAGACAAGAACATATTTGTTCTTGAAATATGAACACATCCATTAAAGTTTGTTATACTTAACGTCAAGTTAAATTATCAAACTAAACTGGACAAAACAGTGTTCTCTGAAAATAACACTGGCAGTTTCAAACTGGATATCAAATGAGAATAAGAAGAATCTGTTTATAACCCTCCCTACAGATGTGTTTTTTAATGACATTTTTGTGGTACTGGAAAATATGATAAAATTTCTCAGTGTAGACAGATTAAAAACATACAGATTGGTATAATAATTTATAATTGACAAAGAACCTAGATAAGCATTATGCATATCCCTGTAAGAGCAGCAATAGAAATAGCATTTCCTTGTTTTCCTTTTTGGGTTCCTGAGACTCAGAAAAACCAAATGACTTACCCGAAGTCTCATAGTTAGTGACCAGCTTGAGATTATCTCATGTCTCCACACCACAAAAATGCTTTGCTTGTTTTTTTTTTAAATGTTAACTCTTCCATTTGAATATTAATTTAAAATCTCAGCATACAATATTTTTTAAATGTCCATGGGTTCTGGTGAAGGATAAAAATGTTCCAGTTGTATTAATTTAAATGGAAAATGAATTCTCACAATCTCATATTATCTTATCCATCTCTACAGCCACAGAGTTACTAAAGTTCAATTAAAAACAATTAATTGAAAATATTCCCTTGAGCAGGAAGAAATGCATCACCACAAGTATGATTATGTATAGTCATTGTCTATTGAAAAATCATTAATACATAGGAACAATAAATATGTAAAAAGAATGGAGTGCCAATTACAGATTACAGATGATACTATTTTGTTTGTTTGTTTGTTTTATTTTGCAGTTTTTTTTGTTGTTTGTTTGTTTTTGCAGTACACGGGCCTCTCACTGTTGTGGCCTCTCCTGTTGTGGAGCACAGGCTCCAGACATGCAGGCTCAGCAGCCATGGCTCACGGGCCCAGCTGCTCCACAGTATGTGGGATCTTCCTGGACCAGGGCACGAACCCGTGTCCCCTGAATCGGCAGGTGGATTCTCAACCACTGCACCACCAGGGAAGCCCCAGATGATACTTTTTATTCACTTTACCCTGATACAGTTGAGGTGATGAGTCATGATATTAACATTCCCAGAGTGTTCCCAAATAATGGGCTTTAAAACACTGACTCTTCTGTTAATGACATTTGAAACAGCCTAATTCAGTTTTTACTTTGCTGTGAGGCAGGCACAGTGTAAATTATTTTATGGAAAAGAAAAAACAAATGTGATTTTTAGTTCTAACAACAATCTTTTCAAATAAGTATTATCATCCTGTTATACAGATGAGGAAACTGAGATTTACAGATTCCAAGACATTTGCCCCATATCACTTGAATAGACATGATGGAGCTAAAATTCAAATTCAGGGTTATTTCAATCCAGAAATCATGCTTTTTCTATTAAGTTAACAGATGAGTCATTCAAATGAGTCAAATGTCAGCAGTTTCATATGGTCCAACCTGACATGTGGGTCATTGAGTGTTTTTAATACTGGCATTTTTAAAGATGAAAAATGGTAAACAAATGGAAAACATTATATCATATTTTAATCTTTTAAAGTTCAGTGCACATATGTGTGTATTTATTTATATACATTTACATATACTTAGTAATTACTAAAGCTACTTAAATATTTTAAACTATAAGCTATTTAAAGATTTAAAAATTCAGGAAGATACAATTCTATGTTTAAAGATAAAATAAGTCCACTTAGAGAGTGTCTTTTATAAAACCACAACCTACGATGCAATATGTATAGTAAGAAAAAATAAATGGAGTATATGGGTTTGAATTATGAATTCATCCTTCATTAACCATGTGAACTTTGGCAAATCTATGCTAACTTTGCTGTACTCAGTTTCCTTATCTGTAAAATAAGGGGAAAATTACTAAAAATAAAGTCTACTTCATAGGCTATATAGTGGGAATTAATTACGATTATGTGTCTTAGTTTTCTCTCACAATTACCTCTCAGTATTAGAAAGTCTTATCTGTACAAAATATTTTTCCATTTTTTAGGAAAAAATAATTTTATTAAGAAGGTATAATTTAATAAGTTTTGAAAAATTGCATGTTAATTAATCAGTTTGTTTTATTAGTCAAGATAGCTTTTGCTTTGTTTTAGTGGCAAGCACAAATTCTTGATATTTTTTTCTTTCTTGAAAGATAATCATGGGGGGTTGGCAAGAGCTGGGGGAGTGAGTCTTTATCACACACAGTCACTCAGGATATGGAAGCAGGGAAACAGCCAGAACAGCAGGGTCTTACAGCAATTAATGTCTCAGTCTAGAAGTGACATAAATCATTTCTACTCACCTATCCACAGGCAGGTAGGAAAAGTAGGTTTCCATATGCCCAGAAGGAGAGAAGAGCCCATATTGGTTACCTTAGCGATATCTGTGCAAGTGCTATAGACTCAGCTGGTTTCTACTAGCCCTGCCTTCAAATATCCTTTGCTTTCAGAAACAGATTCATTTTTCAGGAAAAAAATTAACACAGGTAGATTTTGATGACTCATCAATGTAACTTACTTTTCCTTTTTCTTCTAATACATACCTGAAATGCTGTACTTCTTGGTAACAAAGATTTTGTAGCCCAAAAAGAAAGATATTCTCTGATAAATTTGCTTTGGCACTGTGTGGACCTTTTTCTCTGCTTGCAAAATCAATCTTGAATATTTTAAGATAACTTATAAAGGAAACAAAAGCAAACAAAACTCTTCTCCTTATACTTCTTTGTCCTACATGAATGTCAATGTAGAAATTGCTCTTCTGTGGATACAGTTACAGAAATAGTTACATTGATTGTCTTGTCATAGTTACTTAAAATCGTGCATCTTTCGGAATTTTCCTGTGCTATTGTACAGTTGCTTCTGGGTCTCCAAGTCTTTGCTAACATGTTTTCCTCAGGTTCCAGTGTCTTCACAGCTGATGAGATGTGGGAACTTTCATCCTTAAAGACCACATTCACTTTCAGGACAACTCTCCCTGCACGTCCCCTCCCACCCCAACTTTCAGCCCTTCTTCTCCTAGAGTCCTTAGTATGTAAAACCACCTACTCAATTCTAAAGAGAAATAGAGGGGCTCTGAATAGCAGGTTCCCACTTGGAAAGTTCCCTGGGAACAGAGACTGTGTCCTCTTCAAATTTCCTGTGTTCATTGTGTCAATAGCAGTATTCTCCATGTTTTGTGCTCATTTTTACTGAACTGGAATGTCACATCAGATTGCTGTATATTTCTCTATATTGGAAAGCAAGTTATCTACCTGTTTCTGTAATTCTTATGTGTTAGAATCTAACCATTAAATTTTCTTTTTATTTACTTCCTATTTTCCTTTCCACAGATGTTAAACAACAAGGTAAATTTTATGGCCATGATATTATGTTCCATAACTAAGTTTAACCTCACTAGATGTTTATAGCTTAAGACAATAATTTCACCTGGTATTCTCTAAATGGGCAAGTTGGCTAATGACTAATCTTGACTGATGGATGTTTTACTTAATATTCTGCATATTTACATTTTAAGACTGGCTATTTCTAAGTCAAAATCAAGTAGATTTCAAATCATTACATTATTGAAGGTGAGTGTTTATCTGTCTCAGGAAAACTCTTTCCTAGTTGTTAATACATTCAATTATGTTCTTTCTATTAATTCCCTCATATTTGAGGACAATTAATTTAATTGATTTTAATTGTATAAAGTAATTATTATGTATGATGTTAGCTATAAGTTTTGTGGATGCTCTTTATTGAACAGAGCAAGATCTCCTCTATTCTGAGTTTGCTGAAGTTCTTGTGTGTATTGGATTTTGCCAAATTCTTCTTCTGCATCAATTGATATGATTATGTGTATATATATATGGATATAGATAGGGATATAGATATCAATTTTTTTTGATATGCTGGATTGCCATGATTCGTTTTCAAAAGGTAAACTAGCCTTGCATTCCTGGGATAGATGATAGACATCACTTGGTGTCAAATTATTTTATCCATTGCTGGATTCAACATGGATATATTTTGTTGTGGATTTTTACACCTAAATTCATGAAAGATACTGGTTTGTAGTTTTCTTCTTATCCCTCTCTCTATTTCTCATGCCCCCTCTCTCTCCCCAGTCTTTGTCTTGTTTTAGTATCAGAGTAATATTAACCTTGTGAAATGCACTAAGAAAGTATTTCCTCTTCCTCTGTTTTCTGAAAGAGATTGTGTAATATTGATACGAATTCTTCTTCACAGGTTTGGTAGAACTCTCCAGTGAAACCCTGTAGGTCTGTAGAAATCTCTTTTGAGTGTTTTTAAGTTATAAATTCAAATAACTCAGTGGTTATAGAATTATTCAAATTGTTTCATCTTGGTTGAATTTTAATAGTTTCTGTTTTTTGAGAAATAAGTCCATTTCTTAAGTTGTCAACTTTATGACCATGTAGGAGTTTACAATATTCCCTTATCATCCTTTTAATGGTTGCAACATTTGCAGTGATATCCTGTCTCATTCCTGAAATTTCTGCTTTGTGTCTTCTCTCAATTCATCTTTATTGATCTTTTTAATCTATTTTACTGATGTTTTGAAGAAAGGACTTTTCATTTCATTGAGTTTATTCTTTTAAATTCCATTTGTTTCTGTTTTTATCTTTATAATTTTCCTCCTGTGTTTGCTTTGTATTTATTTTGTTTTTCTAATTTCTTGTGGTAAGAACTTAGAGTATTGATTTGTAAACATTCTTTGGTCTGCATTTCCTTCTCTGCACTACTTTAGCCACATTTTGCATACTTTCATAAGTTTTATTTTCATTCCATCTATATAATTTTTTTGAGAAACTTCCTCTTTGATTTATGGATTATGAAGAAGGGTCTTGCTTAATGTCCAATTGTTTGGAGACTTTTCCTGTTACATTTCTGTTATTGATTTCCAGTGTGATTTCAGTATGGTCAGAGAACATCCTCTATATGATTTAAATTATTTAAACATTTTAAATTAAAAAAAATTTCACCAAAACATTGTGGTGAATGTTCCATGGACCAAATATTTTGTGATGGGCTCCTGGTAAACCCATTTTACATATGCCATGAAGGAAGATATCACGTTTGTTATACTGGACACACCAACCTACCTTCCGTAGAAAGTTACTCTCTGTCTTCTAAGAGTCTTTACTCTGTGAACATACCTGAACAGGTAATCCAGAACACAACCTGTAAAAATGTTTCTGCTCCAGAGATGTACAGAAACTGAGAGGCCCACAGAGAATTGTCTTCCTGCAGAACCATTTAGTGACCTCTTACTCCAAATTCTATTTTAAATTCATATAAAATTCCAACAAATTAAAATTATTTTACCCATCACTGTCATCTGTATAATACTGAGCTCTGTTCCTATTCATTCAAGTTTACCACTCTGCCTCTAAGGAAAAGTTTGTAACTTTCCTAACCAAACCATTACAGAGTTCTTGTTAAATACTTACATATTATTTTTTGTTGCTAGTGTTATGTGATTTCTCCCACTTCAATACTTTTAATTGGTTATTACTGATATACATAAAATTAAGTAATTTGATTATTTAGTATGCCATTCAACACTAACCATTACTCTCAACTCTTATTTCCTCTAGATTCTTGTTTTAATAATTTCAGTTAATTGTCAATGATTTTTAGGTTGCCATCATAATAATCAGATGAAATAACATTGTATCTTCATTGCTAAAATATAGATTATTTGTACTGGTCCATTATTTATAACTTTTAGATCAAAATCAGTTAGTGCCATAGTGGGAATCTGTCTTTTTCTGACTTTGGTGGGAATGGATTTGGAGTTTCAACCCAAGTATGATGTTGGCTATAGATTTCAGGTCAATAACCTCTCTATGGAGAACTGGAGGACCGGTGGGTGGATCACTGAAAGTGTGAGTTCATTGCCCCTATCAGCTGAGGCAGGACTACATCCTGAAAGTGGAGTTCCCCCTCAGCTTCTGAGTCTTTAAGCTGGACTCCTCTCTTACAGGAAGAAATGAGAAAGAAGTGAGAGTGAGGAAGGGGTTCTCTCTAACTCTGGGTCTGCTGACTTCTGCTTGCAGTGGTTTCCAGCTCTGCTCAGCACTCCTTATTGTGAGACACGGGGTCTTGCTTGCCTGGGAGCTAAGCCAATGATCCGGACAGAGAGGTGCATGCAGTGTAAATGTCCAGCGTGGACATTCTTCAGAGAAATTTTGCCTCCAATCCAGCCAGTCTCTGCAAGGAACTTAGATCCAAAATTTACCTGTGATTAAACGGAGTCAATACTTTGATTTTGAATTGCTGACCTCTGTTTGGAATCCATGGTAGCCATTTCAAGCCCTGGAGTCAATGAATGACTCTCTTGTATCTAACGGGCTGTCTCACTGGCCTCCTCCAATTCCAGTATCCCAAGCAGTGGGCAGACCCAGGCAGGGCAGTTCTGTGTTGAGAAGGGACCATGTCTCCAGCAGCATACTTGCAATGAAGAATCTCAGACATAAACGGGGATATGGGTGCTTTACAGCCCACACAGACCTGGCACTTACTATGCTGTTAGTGACTGCCACGGGGAGACGTTTCTCATGGCATCAGTTGTGGTGGGAGTGGAGTTGGGTACACTGGCTTCCTGTTATGATCACTCTTTCATTCTCATGATGTGGAAATAACTCTCGCTGAAGGGAGATGCAATCTGTTAGCACAGGCTAGGCATCATGTTAGTCAAAAGGCAGCAAGGCTTCCTTATGCTTCTGCAGAGACTAGGCTTTCAAATCCTTCCAGAAAGAGGACATCAATGCCAATATATATCCTTTAACCCATTTACGGAAATTGTTGGAATTCTTCACCTTCCCACTGGTGATGTGGCAGCCTGAGAGATTTTTCTTTTAAGACATGAGAAATCTGTCTTGTTGAAAGGAAGCCCTTTGCTAGGTCCTAAGGATCACAGGCGACCCTCGGTACAAGATCTGACTCTGATCTGGGCCCTGATGCAGCTACTTGGATAAATCTGAAAAAAACATTTCTCCAGCGCTGGGTAGCCTGCCACAGGCATTCAGCCTGTCCCATGAATGTCAGGGTGAGCTCACTAGGCCTCCCCTCCGAATATGCTGGAAGCTCCCTCTCTCTTTTTTCCCTTCAGCGGCTCTTCATGGGTCTTCTGCTTAAGGGAGCTTATATTGGCTTTTACCTGGAATAAGGAATAGGCCTTCTGGTGCTGAGCATATATACCTAGATTCAGCTCTGAGAATAGTTGCTTGAAAAAAAAATCACTACCAATAATATAGATCACCTCAAAGCTATTGCTTTCTGTAGAATTGCCTGTTTTAATTTAGTTCTTTAAGCTCATATAAATAATTAAAACCAATAGAAAGGGATAACTTATTTCTTCCATATTTCTATCTATAACTTTATTCTCATTGTCATATATTGTTTTAAATATCTAGTTGCATTTTTATTTATTTTTTTATTGTTCTTTAAGAAAAGAGTTGAAAGTCCACTCAAATAGTTTGAAGTGAAAATAGTCAACCAGTCAGAATACATTCTTGAATAAAACCACATTTTTACATGGGAAAATTCCTGCTTCTTTCAACAATTTGATTCTAAGAATTTCAGTCAAAGTGGTGAGAATATTGAATCTATACTAGAAGATACAGATGTATTGCCATGAATATGTGTGCGTGTGTTGTGTGTGTCTGTTTATTTCTTCTTTTTTTTTTTTGGAGTTAAGATCATTTCTGGTGTCCTAATACAGGTTGTTCTGGTTTTAAAGCCCAGGGTAAGGTTAAATGATTGTTTCAAGGATTCTCACTCTTAGTTAGCTAAGATAGTAGATCTGATAATTGTCAAATAAACACAAAAGCAAATCGATGTCAGATGTGAGGGAGGTCTGTGGTCCTGTTCTGCAGGGCTCTGTCTTCAGAAAGATTTTATCACTGGCACAGTTGAAACCAGTAGAGTGAAGGTACGGATGCAACAAATGACAGAATGGGAAAGATAGGCATGTTTTAGTGAGCAGTGTGACAAGGTGAATCCAGCTTTAACAGAAAGCTCGGATAACTTTGAAAATGTCTTTCAAGTCAGAGACTCTTTGAACCCAAATTTATGAAGATGCAACTTTTATTTCCATTTAACTTTAAAGTGATTCTCACCCTCTCTTTGCATAATTTTCTTTCAAGTGAATATGATTGTTATGAACACAGATTGGTCTCATTTTCTAAGTCATTGACATATGGATCATTGTGCATTTTAAGATCAATATGTTCTAAAGTTCAAATTCTTCACTTACTGATGCGCACAAGTGTTTTAATACAAAAATAACTTTAGTAGTCTGCTCATCATCGTGATCCCAAGTGGTAAACTAAAAGCCTATCATTTCAAGCCATCTGCAGCACTGGGTAAATATCACTTTCACAACATGATCTACAGCCGTCAGAGATCCTTTTTGTAAAACCATTCAGTGGCCTTTTATTGTTTCCACTCCCCCCAAAAAATGCATAAAATGAAGAACTCTGCTCCAATTATCTCTACCACCAAATGCTATGAATGTTGGAACATACAAAGAAAAGTTGACTGTTTATTATTTTGGCAGCCTTCCATCTACCATTTACTAAATAAAGGTTAATAAATTAATGAATCAGGCTGAGAACATGGAGACCATTAATTTCAGCATTTTTAGAGCTAGCGCCATATTCTATTAAGAAGAGAAAAATTTGCACTTGAGGCTTTTTGATGACATTTACATGAAGACTCACCAACTGTTGTTTCCCAAAGTAAGAGGAGATTTCTCTATCTGGATAGCCAGATTCTATGGACATAGTCAGATACCTCAACTCTTTAACACTCTGGAAAACCCAAAAATCTTGATCGTCATAGAAATGGGCTTTGTGAGAAGAGTTGAAAGCTTCAGTTTCAGTTGGCTTCCAGCAGTAGTCCTATTGTTTTGAGGAATAACCTTAACCTTTGTGAAACTCATTTTCTAAATTTGTAAAATGAGGCCATTTGACACACATAATTCTAAGTTGCTGTTCAGTATTTAAATTTTGTGGTTCCAAATGGAATTAAATCAAAATGTAAGTAAACATGACTTTGATTTTCAGTAGAGATGATGAAAAACTGAGATATGAATGTGGTAAGGCTACTTTGGTTTACAAGTTTAATGAAATCCTACTATTGGTTGTAGAATGTCATTAAATTCAAGTCCTGCTGGGCTCATCCTTCAGAAGCTCTGAAAAAGAGAGTGAGGGATAAAGATGGGTCAAGGGCAAAGAAATACACAATGGGAAAAGGACAAGATGTCCCAGAAGTAGTAGATCACTCAAATGTTGGCAGAGATTGGAAACGTAGTAGAGCTGATTGCAAAAGTGATGAAAAAGAAGCAGTAAACGAGCAAGTGTGGTGGCACAGTCACAGGAATGGTATGTATAACCACTTTCTGGATTGCAGTGTGAATTCCTAAGTGGTCTTCTTCCATGGTCAGTCAACTTTAGCACAGCTCTACACTGCTGCCATTTATTTTTCTGAAACCCACAGTCACGTGATGAATCATGACTTTCCTAGTCTTCCTCTTCAATAATGTAGATCTTTGACTGACTCCCGTTAGTCCAGTGGATACATTATTACCTCTGTAGCCCACTCTGCATCTCTGTCCACTCTGCCCTGCTCTGTGCTCTGCCATATACTCTCCAGCTACCATGATGGAAGCTGCTAGCCCATCATTGTCTCCCTGCTATACCTCACAGGCTGTTCTTTCTGATGAGAATACTGGTGTTCCTTTTCCATATTAATCAACATTTACTTATTCTTCAAGGCCTCATTCAAATACTGCTTCTCACATGAAATGTTTAATGTCTATCCCAGTTTATTTTCTTGTTTCTTCCTCTGTGTTCCCAGTGTACATTTTTACATTCCGTTTTTTTGAGCATGTATCATGCCATAAGCATTTGTGTACTAGACCATGATAACTGCCTATGATATCTCTTGCACTGTTTTATCAGATTTTGAGTTATTACATTTTGAAAAACAGAAAGAGATACATAATTTAAAGGTTGTTATGTACACAAGTGTGCATTTATATATGTCTGTGTGTATGCATGCATACACAAATTTATAAATAAAAATTTCTTGAATGTTGCCATGGATGGTACAGAAGAGACCAATCTGTGTTTTGTTCTGTTTACTCTGTTAAAAATATACATAAAGTATTCACGTACTTAGGAACACAAGGAACATCAGTGCTATTTAAGAAACATAGTCTAATAAATTTCTAATCTATCTTCTACTCTATATTCTAAATTTTATCTTTTGATTGAATTGGAAATAGGAAAGCCATAATTTTGGACCATGTAAGCTTAGCCTCCCATGGAAGAGCCTTTCTGAGCTATACTTGAATGAAATGCCTTTAGGTTTCATCTTGAATTGCTCAAAAAGCAGTCCAGCAAAATTATCTTTGGTGTGGTTTCTAAAAAAAATATCATTAATGACATTATCTTAGTATGTTTCATGTGAATTCCAATGTGAGACATTCCAGCCTTTAGTGGCAGAAAATTTTTTGCTTCCGATGAACTAACGTGTGACCTTTTTGCTGAAATGAAAACTATGCCAATTGTCAGATTTTCATTTTTCCTTTGGTTGAAAGAAAAATGAAAGTGAATTTATAGTAAATCCTATGAACTCTTAGAAATGCAGTATTTTCTTCTTTTTTCCCCTCTGTCATGAACCTGCATGCATCTGATATTTAAGACCTGCTGTGTAACATTTCAAAATAATTTAAAAAATATGTATTTATAATGATTTTCATGGAAAAGTCAGATGTCTTACTTCTGAAACTGTTATACTTTAGTGATATGAATTCTCCATCAGAGATACTTTATTCAACTTCCTTAACCACTTTAAATTATAAGGGTATTAGTACATGTAAGGTATTTCAACCAGAAATGTAGCCTGGTGAAAAATGGCTGTCTTGGGAGCCTGGAAGCAGACACAGAGAAATCCAGAAGGAAGCAGAGATGTCTCAGCCTTGGGAACTGACTCCAGTCCAGGAACTGAGGTTGAGGAAGAACAATGTAGTGGGCAAAGTGGTTCATTGGGCACAGGCTTTATACCAAAGCCTGGAGGGAAGGCAGAGGAGGGAGAAGGTGAGGAGGGGAGGCTGGGCTTACAGAACTCCCTGGAAATGCAGAGCCAGCCCAGAGTGCACTCAGCCAAGTGCACATTTATTTTTTTTATTTTACTTTTTATTTATTTTATTTAAAATTAATTTTTATTGGAGTATAGTTGCCTTACAATGTTGTGTTAGTTTCTGCTGTACAGCAAAGTGAATCAGCTATGTGTACACATATATTCCCCCCTTTTTGGATTTCTTTCTCATTTAAGTCACTACAAAGCAGAGTTCCCTATGCTATACAGTAGGTTCTCATTAGTTATCTATTCTATACATAGTAGTGTATGTATGTGAATCCCAATCTCCCAATTCATCCCACCACCACTCTTTCCCCCTTGGTGTCCATATGTTTGTTCTCTGTGTCTGTGTCTCTATTTCTGTTTTGCAAATAGGATCATCTATACTATTTTTCCAGATTCCACATATATGTGTTAATATATGATATTTGTTTTTCTCTTTCTGACTTAACTTCACTCTGTATGACTGACTCTGGGTCCATACACATCTCTACAAATGACCCAATTTCATTCCTTTTTATGGCTGCATAATATTCCATTGTATATATGTACCACATCTTCTTTATCCACTCCTCTGCTGATGGACATTTAGGTTGCTTCCATCAAGTTCACTTTATTTTAAACAGATGCCTAATCCAGGCCTGAAGATGGAAACTCACTACTAAGTAACTTTTTTTTGTTTTTTTTTTGGTTTCAATGACAAACATTTATTTCTCATAGTTCTGGAGGCTGAGAAATTCAAGATCGTCATGAACATGCTAGACAGTCTCTCATTTCCTTTTGATCTCTTTTTATATGTAACCTTGCCCAAACATGCCTGCCCCACCACCTTATTTAAAGCAGCATCTTCACTCTCTGTGCCCTGATTCTACCTTACAATCCTACTTTGCATGGTGTTGCATAATATGCTATATTATATTCTACTTACTGTCTGCTTCCTAGAATGAAAGCTTCAAGAGGGTGAGGACTTTATTTTTTGCTATTGTCTCCTCAGAGGCAAGGAAAGAGCCTGACATGAAATAATCACTCTATAGCTATTTGTTCTGTGGATTAATAATGGAAAGGGACCTAGATTATCTTACTGATCTCAAAGGACATTAATGATGCTCAATTCAGAGAGGGGAGAGATTATAAAAATAAATAATATGGTAGATGGCCTGCTAAGACTCATTTCCTAAGAGAGCCAGATATTAATCTCACACAAACACAGAGACTTGACATCTCAATGATTTTTCCTGGAGTCTCATGGTCTGAGGGAAGCCAAAGTGTGGGACCAAAGTTTACCTTGCTTTTCCCACTAGTTTATACAAAGTGAATCTTAAGAAATGCTGTGTCATACAAAATAGATTGACAGCTTGACCGGGAAAACTCTTTCCTGTAGACACGTGGGGGTCTTGTGCTCACGCTGGGCCGTGATAAGGGCTGTGGGATTCATAATGTTCTATTTAAAGCCCAGCCCTGCCCTGGCATTCCCAGCAGCCAGTTGGTTTTTGATGATTTCCCCCTGCATACTCTACAACCCCACCTAGCTCGACTGCTTGAACAGAGATGCACAAAACCCCACTGAGCATTCTGCCCTGAGCTCCATAGAAGCCACAATTCCTGGCCCCGATCTTGGTGACTCCATCCAGACAGAGCCAGTGTGCCCGTGTAAGGGCCCTGGGGTGTCTGTTGCAACATGGAAACCTGTTTTCATTCTCTCTGCCTTGACATCAAGGCTATCGTGATGATGCTGTAAGGAGGCTGGTGAGCCTTTTAGAGCTTCTGAACCTGTGATGCTCTCAGGTCTGAGTGCTGCAGATGGCTTTGGTTTGCTGGTGGGAGGTGGCTGGAGGCCTGCTCTGAGGAGTTGGGGAAAAGAGACAGAGTAAAATGAGACTCAATGGAGTTTTACAAGTCACGTTAATGCTCACACATCTTTGCACCATCATTCTGCTGATATTCTTTCCCAAAGAAATGGTATAAAGGAAGGAAAAGAATAGAGTGTGAAAGAAGACGCTCACACCAGGAATTTGTCTTTTAGTTGTGACTGAAGCCAGGAGAGCTGAGAACTTGGACTAGCTGATGAGTACTCCCCTTTCTCAAAGTGAGGTCCCAGGCCTCCTTAGGCAGGACTGGAAAAGGCATGGACGAAGCTTGACCCTCAGCTCAAAACCTGCCTGGAGGACTGTTGGGATTTAACAGAGGATTTATCAGGAGAAGGGCTGTGGGTTCCAGCCTCCCAGGTGAGGAAGGGGAGGTGTGGCTTGGCAAACACCTACAGGTATCTGAAAAGAAAAGTCTCCAGACAGAGAAGAAAAGAAAGAGAGAAATAGAAGCAGCCCGTGGTGGCTGACATGGGCTGAATATGAGAGGTAGCTGTCCTCCTACCAGCAGTGTTTTCAGGTCCATAGGGGACTAGGGTTGTCAGACAAAATATAGCTCATTCACGTAGGTCTGAATTTCCCACCCAATATTTGGGACATATTTAGGCTAAAAATGATCGGTTTATCTGAAATCCATATTTAACTGGGTGTCTTCTATTTTAGTGATAGAGAATTTTTGCTGTGGTCAGTTCAAGAGGGCTTCCTGCAAGGGTCAAGGATATGTCAGTAGCCCAGAGGCTGGGGGCCAAAGAGCAGCTCAAACTCTAAGGTTGGGGCAGTGGACCATTCACTGAAGGACAGGCACATCCAGAGTATAAAACTGCAGCTGAAAAGATGAAGTAGGGAATCTCAGGGATGCTGACTAGGGTCTGTGTGCTAAAGGGCTAAAGGACCTCAAGAGGATGCCCAGGGCAAAGGCCAGCTTCTCCTACAAAGTCAGGCCTGTGCTGGCCCTTCTCCTCCCTCCCTGACTCTGCCATGGAGGGTTTGGAACATTCTGGCTTGGGGGGGAGAGAGAGTTAGAGCAAAAGGTGGGGGGAGAGAGAAAAAGCCAATCGTGTCCCCTTTCCCCCCCCCCACCAGGTTCAAGGTTGAACCTGAACCCAGAAGGGCAGGTGGGGAGTGATGACACCAGGCGTGATTTGTCCAAGCAGAGAAGGAAGCTCTCCATAAAGGATGAAGGAAAAAGCACATCCTACAATGAGCATACATGCAAGGCTCTTCCCACAATAGGGTAAACAAGCTGGGCAGAGTGGAGTTGGTGGATGAATTACGATGCAGACATTTCAGAGAATATCATGACATCATAATAAGTTCCTGTATTTTTTCATTCAAGAGGTATTTATTGAGCTAATTATTAGATAAGTGAAAATCAAAACTACAATGAGGTAACATCTCACACCGGTTAGAATGGACATTATCAGAAAATCTACAAACAACAAATGTTGGAGAGGGTGTGATGAAAAGGGAACCCTCTTGCACTGTTTGTGGCAATGTAAATTGATAGAGCCACTAAGGAGAACAGTATGGAGGTTCCTTAAAAAACTAAAAATAGAACTACCATATGACCCAGCAATCCCACTACTGGGCATCTACCCAGAGATAACCATAATTCAAAAAGATATATGCACTCCAATGTTCAATGCAGCACTATTTACAATAGCCAGGTCATGGAAGCAACCTAAATGCTCATCAAAAGACGAATGGATAAAGAAGATGTGGTACATATATACAATGGAATATTACTCAGGCATTAAAAAGAATTAAACTGGGTCATTTGTGGAGACATGGATGGATGTAGAGTCTGTCATACTGAGTGAAGTAAGTCAGAAAGAGAAAAACAAATATTGTATATTAACGCATATATGTGGAACCTAGAAAAATGGTACATTTGAACCTGTTTGCAGGGCCGAAATAAGAGACAGAGATGTAGAGAACAAACGTATGGACACCAAGTGGGAAAGTGGCAGGGGGTTTAGTTGTGTGATGAATTGGGAGATTGGGATTGACATATATATACTAATATGTATAAAATGGATAACTATTAAGAACCTGCTGTAAAAGAAATAAAATAAATTTCAAAAGTTCAATAAAAAATATTGTTACATCTCAATCAATTACCTACTTTAAAGTTTTCCTCCTTTTATTGTTTAGGATCACAATATATATTGCTCTATGATAACCTGTTTTTATTTAATAAATGAATATGTAATATAAAAAAATAAAAATAAGGTTATAAGATTTATATGATAAATCTCTAAAACATTAATGGAGGGAATCAAAGAAAAACTAAATAAATGGAGAGACTCACCATGAATTTGGATTGAACACTCAATATAATTTCAGATGTTAATTCTTTCCAAATTGAACAATAGATTTAATGCAATACCAATTAAAAATCCCAGCAGGATATCTTTTTGATATATATAAGCTGATTCTAAAATTTATATAAAAGATAAGGAAACAAATGGCTAAAATATTTTTGAAAAAGAATCATAAATTTGAAGCAGCCACAAACTACTTGGTTTTAAGCTTTTTGTAAAACCAGAATATTCACATTAGTGTGATATTAACAAAGTTATACTCACGTGGGCTAGTGAAAAAGAATAGAGTCTGACCACAAGTATGGCCAGTTGGTATTTAATAAAGTTTTAAAGGCAATGCAGTGGATAAAGGGTAGTCTTTTCAACACATGGTTTTGAAATATCCATGTTTAAAACTATAAAGTTTTTGAATAAAATGAAGGGTATGAGTTCTTAAGCACTGCAGGAAAAGCCTGGTCTATAAAAGAACACATTGATCAGTTGGACTCCATCAAAATTAGAAATGTTTTCTCTGAAAGGTATTGTTAAGAGAATGAAAAGACAAGCTACAGATTGGGAGAAAATACTTGCAAATGACATATCTGGTGAAGGACTTGTATCCAGAATTCATATCTAGAATCAATTGTTGTCCTTATAATGATTCTCTTCTTAATAGTTACCCTCTACAAACTAAAACTAAATGAGGGTTAAAAAGGGCAGAGGGCTTCCCTGGTGGCACAGTGGTTGAGAGTCTGCATTCCACTGCAAGGGACACGGGTTTGTGCCCCAGTCCGGGAGGATCCCACATGCCGCAGTGCAGCTGGGCCCGTGAGCCATGGCCGCTGAGCCTGAGCGTCCAGAGCCTGTGCTCTGCAACGGGAGAGGCCACAGTAGTGAGAGTACCGCAAGAAAACAAAAAACAAACAAAAAAGGACATATTACAGTATATATTGTTTTTTTTTTTTTTTTTTTTTTTTTTGCGGTACTCGGGCCTCTCACTGTTGTGGCCTCTCCCGTTGCAGAGCACAGGCTCCGGACGTGCAGGCTCAGCAGCCATGGCTCACAGGCCCAGCCACTCCATAGCATGTGGGATCTTCCCTGACTGGGGCACAAACCCGTGTCCCCTGCGTCGGCAGGCAGACGCCCAACCCCTGCGCCACCAGGGAACCCCTATATTGTTTTTTGTTTAATTTTTTTCAACATCTTTATTAGAGTATAATTGCTTTGCAATGGTGTGTCAGTTTCTGCTTTATAACAAAGTGAATCAGTTATGCATATACATAGGTCCCCATATTTCTTCCCTCTTGCATGTCCCTCCCTCCCACCCTCCCAATTCCACCCCTCTAGGTTGTCACAAAGCACCGAGCTGATCTCCCTGTGCTACATGGCTGCTTCCCACTAGCTAGCTATTTTACATTTGGTAGTGTACATATGTCCATGCCACTCTCTCACTTTGTCCCAGCTTACCCTTCCCCCTCCCCGTATCCTCAAGTCCATTCTATAGTAGGTCTGCATCTTTATTCCCATCTTGCCCCTAGGTTCTTCTGACCATTTTCTTTCTTTCTTTCTTTCTTTTTTTTTTGATCCCATATATATGTTTTAGCATACGGTATTTGTTTTTCTCTTTCTGACTTACTTCACTCTGTACGACATTCTCTACATCCATCCACCTCACTACAAATAACTCAGTTTTGTTCCTTTTTATGGCTGAGTAATATTCCACGGTATATATATGCCACATCTTCTTAATCCATTCATCTGTTGATGGAGACTTAGGTTGTTTCCATGTCCTGGCTATTGTAAATAGAGCTGCAATGAACATTATGGTACATGACTCTTTTTGAATTATGGTTTTCTATGGGTATATTCCCAGTAGTGGGATTGCTGGGTCATATGGTAGTTCTATTTTTCGTTTTTTAAGGAACCTCCATACTGTTCTCCATAGTGGCTGTATCAAGTTATATTCCCACCAACAGGGCAAGAGTGTTCCCTTTTCTACACACCCTCTCCAGCATTTATTGTTTCTAGATTTTATGATGATGGCCATTCTGACTGGTGTGAGATGATATCTCATTGTAGTTTTGATTTTCATTGCTCTAATGATTAATTATGTTGAGCATTCTTTCATGTGTTTGTTGGCAATCTGTATATCTTCTTTGGAGAAATGTCTATTTAGTTCTTTGGCCCATTTTTGGATTGGGCTGTTTGTTTTTTTGCTATGAAGCTGCATGTGTTGCTTGTATGATTTGGAGATTAATCCTTTGTCAGTTGCTTCATTTGAAAATATTTTCTCCCATTCTGAGGGTTGTCTTTTCGTCTTATTTATGGTTTCCTTTGCTGTGAAAAAGCTTTTAAGTTTCATTAGGTCCCATTTGTTTATTTTTATTTCCATTTCTCTAGGAGGTGGGTCAAAAGGATCTTCCACTGATTTATGTCATAGCGTGTTCTTCCTATGATTTCCTCTAAGAGTTTGATGGTGTCTGGCCTTACATTTAGGTGTTTAATCCATTTTGAGTTTATTTTTGTGGATGGTGTTAGGGAGTGTTCTAATTTCATTCTTTTACATGTACCTGTCCAGTTTTCCAAGCACCACTTGTTGGAGACTATTTTTTTCCACTGTATATTCTTTCCTCCTTTATCAAAGATAAGGTGACCATATGTGCGTGGGTTTATCTCTGGGCTTTCTATCCTGTTCCATTGATCTATATTTTTGTTTTTGTGTCAGTACCATTCTGTCTTGATTACTGTAGCTTTGTAGTATTGTCTGAAGTCAGGGAGCCTGATTTCTCCAGCTTTGTTTTTCTTTCTCAAGATTGCTTTGGCTGTTCGGGGTCTTTTGTGGTCCCATACAAATTGTGAAAATTTTTGTTCTAGTTCTGTGAAAAATGCCATTGTATTTTGACAAGGATTGCATTGAATCTGTATATCGTTTTGGATAGTAGAGTAACTTTCACAATGTTGATTCTTCCAATACAAGAACATGGTATATTTCTCCATCTATTTGTATCATCTTCAGTTTCTTTCATCAGTGTCTTATAATTTTCTGCGTAAAGGTCTTTTGTCTCCTTAGGTAGGTTTATTCCTAGATATTTTATTCTTTTTGCTGCAATAGTAAATAGGAGTGTTTTCTTAATTTCACTTTCAGAGTTTTCATCATTAGTGTAGAGGAATGCAAGAGAGTTCTATGCATTAATTTTGTATCTTGCTACTTTACCAAGTGCAATTGATTAGCTCTAGTAGTTTTTTGGTAGCATCTTTAGGATCCTCTATGTTTAGTATCATGTTATCTGCAAATAGTGACAGCTTTACTTCTTCTCTTCCAATTTGGATTCCTTTTATTTCTTTTTCTCATCTGATTGCTGTGGCTAACACTTCCAAAACTATATTGAATAATATTGGTGAGAGTGGGCAACCTTGTCTTGTTCCTGACCTTAGTGGAAATGGTTTCAGTTTTTCACCATTGAGGATGATGTTGGCTGTGGGTTTGTCATATATGGCCTTTATTATGTTGAGGAAAGTTCCCTCTATGCCTACTTTCTGGAGGGTTTTTATCATAAATGGGTGTTGAATTTTGTCAGAAGCTTTCTCTGCATCTATTGAGATGATCATATGGTTTTTCTCCTTCAATTTGTTAATATGGTGTATCACAGTGATTGATTTGCGTATACTGAAGAATTCTTGCCTTCCTGGGATAAACCTCACTTGATCAAAATGTATGATTCTTTTAATGTGCTTTTGGATTCTGTTTGCTAGTATTTTGTTGAGGATTTTTGCATCTATGTTCATCAGTGATGTTGGCCTGTAGATTTCTTTCTTTGTGACGTCATTTTCTGGTTTTGGTATCAGAGTGATGGTGGCCACATAGAATGAGTTTGGGAGTGTTCCTCCCTCTGCTATATTTTGGGAGAGTTTGAGAAGGATAAGTGTTAGCTCTTCTCTAAATGTTTGATAGAATTCGCCTGTGAAGCCATCTGGTCCTGTGCTTTTGTTTGTTGGAAGATTTTTAACCACAGTTTCAATTTCAGTGCTTATGATTGGTCTCTTCATATTTTCTATTTCTTCCTGATTCAGTCTTGGAAGGTTGTGCATTTTTAAGTATTTGTTCGTTCTTTCCAGGTTGTCCATTTTATTGGCATATAGTTGCTTGTAGTAATCTCTCATTATCCTTTGTGTTTCTGCATTGTCAGTTTTTGCTTCTCCTTTTTCATTTCTAATTCCATTGATTTGAGTCTTCTCCCTTTTTTTTCTTGGTAAGTCTGGCTAATGGTTTATCAATTTTATTTATCTTCTGAAAGAACTAGCCTTTATTTATTGATCTTTGCTATCATTTCCTTCATTTCTTTTTCATTTATTTCTGATCTGATCTTTATGATTTCTTTCCTTCTGCTAACTTTGGGGCTTTTTTGTTCTTCTTTCTCTAAGTGCTTTAGATTTAACTTTAGGTTGTTTATTTGAGATGTTTTTGTTTCTTAAGGTAGGCTTGTATACCTATAAAGTTCTCTCTTAGACCTGCTTTTGCTGCCTCCCATAGGTTTAGGGTCGTTGTGTTTTCATTATCATTTGTTTCTTGGTACTTTTTGACTTCCTCTTTGATTTCTCCTGTGATCTCTTGGATATTAAGTAGTGTCTTGTTTAGCCTCCATGTGTTTGTATTTTTTACAGATTTTCCCCTGAAATTGATATGTAGTCTCATAGCATTGTTGTTGGAAAAGACACTTGATATGATTTCAATTTTCTTAAATTTACCAAGGCTTGATTTGTGACCCAAGACATGATCTATTCTGGAGAATGTTCCATGAGCACTTGAGAAGAATGTGTATGCTATTGTTTTTGTAGGGAATGTGCTATAAATATCAATTAAGTTCATCTTGTTTAATATATCATTTAAAGCTGTTGTGTTTCCTTATTTATTTTCATTTTGGATGATCTGTCCATTGGTGAAAGTGGGGTGTTAAAGTCCCCTACTATGATTGTGTTAGTGTCAATTTCCCCTTTTATGGCCTTTAGTAATTTCCTTATATATTGAGGTGCTCCTATGTTGGGTTCATAAATATTTACAATTGTTATATCTTCTTCTTGGATCAATCCCTTGGTCATTATGTAGTGTCCTTCTTTGTTCTTGTAATAGTCTTTGTTTTAAAGTCTATTTTGTCTGATATGAGAATTGCTACTCCAGCTTTCTTTTGATTTCCATTTGCATGGAATATCTTTTTGCATCCCCTCACTTTCAGTCTGTATGTGTCTATAGGTCTGAAGTGGGTCTCTTGTAGACAGCATATATATTGGTCTTGTTTTTGTATACATTCAGCCAGTCTATATCTTTTAGTTGGAGTATTTAGTTCATTTACATTTAAGGTAATTATCGATATATATGTTCCTATTGTCATTTTCTTAATTATTTTGGGTTTATTATTGTAGGTCTTTTCCTTCTCTTGTTTTTCCTGCCTAGAGAAGTTCCTTTAGCATTTGTTGTAAAGCTGGTTTGGTGGTGCTGAATTCTCTTAGCTTTTGCTTGTCTGTAAAACTTTTCAATTCTCTGTCAAATCTGAATGAGATCCTTGCTGGGTAGAGTAATCTTGGTTGTAGATTTTTCTCTTTCATCACTTTCAACATGCCCAGCCTCTTCCTTCTGGCTTGCAGAGTTTCTGCTGAAAGTTAAGCTGTTAACCTTATGGGGATTCCCTTATGCGTTACTCGTTGTTTTTCCCTTGCTGCTTTTAATATTTGTTCTTTGTATTTAATTTTTGATAGTTTGACTAATATGTGTCTTGGTGTGTTTCTACTTGGATTTTTCCTGTATGGGACTCTCTGTACTTCCTGGACTTGATTAACTATTTCCTTTCCCATATTAGGGAAGTTTTCAAGTGTAATGTCTTCAAATATTTTTTCAGTCCTTTTCTTTTTCTCTTTTTCCTCTGGGACCCCTATAATTCGAATGTTGGTTCATTTAATGCTGTCCCAGGGATCTCTGAGACTGTCCTCAATTCTTTCCATTCTTTCTTCTGTATTCTGCTCTGCAGTAATTATTTCCACTATTTTATCTTCCAGGTCACTAATCCGTTCTTCTGCCTCACTTTTTCTGCTATTGATCCCTTCCAAAGAATTTTAAATTTCATTTATTGTGTTGTTCATCTCTGTTTGTTTGCTCTTTAGTTCTTCTATGTCTTTGTTAAATGTTTCTTTTATTTCCTCCATTCTATTTCCAATATTTTGGATCATCTTTCCTATCATTATTCTGAACTCTTTCTCAGGTAGATGCCTATTTCCTCTTCATTTTCTAGGTCTGGTGGTTTTTTGCCTTGCTCCTTCATCTGCTGGGTGTTTCTCTGTCTTCCCATTTTACTTAACTTACTGTGTTTGTAGTCTCCTTTTTGCATGCTGCAGGTTCTTAGTTCCCGTTGTTTTTCGTGTCTGCCCCCAGTGGCTAAGGTTGGTTTAGTGGGTTGTGTAGGCTTCTTGGTGGAGGGGACTAGTACCTGTGTTCTGGTGGATGAGGCTGGATCTTATCTTTCTGTTGGGCAGGTCCACGTCTGATAGTGTGTTTTTGGGTGTCTTTTGCCTTATTATGATTTTAGGCAGCCTCTGTGCTATGAATGGGTTTGTGTTCCTGTCTTGCTAGTTGTTTGGCATAGGGTTTCCAGCACTGTAGCTTGCTGGTCATTAAATGGAGCTGGGTCTTGGCATTGAGGTGGATATCTCTGGGAGATTTTTGCCATTTGATATTATGTGGAACTCAGAGGTCTCTTGTGGACCAGTTTCCTGAACTTGGCTCTCCCACTTCAGCGGCACAGCCCTGACACCTGGATGGAGCACCAAGAGCCTGTCCTCCACTTGGCTCTGAATAAAAGGGAGAAAAAAGAAAGAAAGAAGAAGATAAAATTAAATTAAATTAAATTAAGTAAAATAAAATTAAATTATTAAAATAAAAAATGATTATTAACAAAAAGTGTTTTTTTAAGTAAAAAAAACAAAGAAACAATAAAAACAGACAGACAGAACCCTAAGACAAATGGTAAAAGCAAAGCTAAACAGACAAAGTCACACACAGAAACATACACACTCACAAAAAGAGAAAAAGGGGAAATATATATATATACTTGCTCCCAAAGTCCACCTCCTCAATTTGGGATGGTTGGTTGTCTATTCAGGTATTCCACAGATGCAGCGTACATCAAATTGATTGTGGAGATTTAATCCACTGCTCCTGAGGCTGATGGGAGAAATGTCCCTTTCTCTTCTTTGTTCACACAGCTCCCTGGGTTCAGCTTTGGATTTGGACCTGCCTCTGCGTGTAGGTTGCCAGAGGGCATCTATTCTTCGCTCAGACAGGACGGGGTTAAAGAAGCAGCTGATTCGGGGGCTCTGGCTCACTCAGTCTGGGGGGAGGGAGGGGTACGGGGCGAGCCTGGGGTGGCAGAGGCCGGCGGGACGTAGCACCAGCCTGAGGCACGCTGTGTGTTCTCCCGGGGAAGTTTTCCCTGGATCCCGGGCCCCTGGCAGTGGCGGGCTGAACAGGATTCCTGGAAGGGAGGTGTGGATAGTGACCTGTGCTCACACTCAGGCTTCTTGGTGGCGGCAGCAGTGGCCTTATCGTCTCATGCCGGTGTCTGTGGTCTGCGCTGTTAGCTGTGGCTCGCGCCCGTCTCTGGAGCTCCTTTAAGCAGCACTCTTAATCTCCTCTCCTCGCGCACCAGGAAACAAGGAGGGAAGAAAAAGTCTCTTGCGTCTTCGGCAGGTCCAGACTTTTCCCCGGACTCCCTCCCAGCTAGCCGTGGTACATTGACTCCCTGCAGGCTGTGTTCAAGCCAACCCCAGTCCTCTCCCTGCGCTCTGACCGAAGCCCAAGCCTCAGCTCCCAGCCCCACCTGCCCCTGTGGGTCCGCAGACAAGCCTCTCGGGCTGGTGAGTGCTAGTTGGCACCGAACCTCTGTGTGGGTATCTCTCCACTTTGCCCTCCACACCCATGTTGTTGCACTCTCCTCCCTGGCTCCGAAGCTTCCCCCACTCCACCACCTGCAGTCTCTGCCCGCAAAGGGGCTTCTAGTGCGTGGAAACCTTTCCTCCTTCATGGCTCCCTCCCACTGGTGCAAGTCCCGTCCCTATTCTTTGTTTCTGTTTTTTCTTTTTTCTTTTGCCCTACCCAGGCACGTGGGGAGTTTCTTGCCTTTTGGGAGGTCCGAGGTCTTCTGCCATCATTCAGTAGGTGTTCTGTAGGAGTTGTTCCACATGTAGATGTATTTCTGATGTATCTGTGGGGAGGAAGGTGATCTTCACGTCTTACTCTTCTGCCACCTTGAAGCTCCCCCTTATATATTGTTGTATGATCTGATACACAAATACAGAAAGAAAAATTGGGGGAGGGAAAAGAATATAGAGATTTAAAAATTTACCTGTTTTCAGTAATCTTAATTGATGATGGTATTGTTGTTATTCTGAGACTTTTGTAATAATTATGAGATGTTCTTATTCTAATTCTGTGTTTTTAAGAACCAGGATTCTTGATTTAGAATAAAGGAGATACAAATGCAATATATATATATATATATATATATATATATATATATATATATATATATATATATATATATATATATATATATATATATATATATATATATATACACCCTCTGCATATGCTAAGCAGAAAAAGGCAGCATTGCTGTCTGGTTGTGGGCCTCCCCCATTTACCTTTTCTTCCTTTGGATTCCAGGTCACGTGGACTTCATCCTTCTCCTTCAAAAGCATGCAGTGTCCCTGTTGGGATTGTAAAATGTATTATCTTGAATAAAATGAACCAAAACTAGTGAGGACCCAAAACCAAAAGAAACACCTAATGATCAATCCAGAATCAATTTGAGAGACTTGGAAAGGAAAATATGAGAGAACAATGTATTTTCTTCTTAACATTTGACATGTACCCTGATCATTCTAAAATTCTCTTAATTGTTCATTTTTATGAATCATCCTCAAATCCACAGAAACTTGTCTTGAAGTTGTTTTTTATTGTGTTAAATATGATGAATGACTTAAAAGGGACAACCAGATGACTAACAATATTCCTATTCCTATTATTTAATGATTATTGCTGGGGAAATGTGTAGGAAATCTTCCCTTATAATGGTGAAAACTGTGCTTGGCAAAGCAGAATTCCTGGGACTCCAGTGGAAGAAAAATCTTAAATTGGATGTGAATGAATAGATAGATGGATGTTCAAAACAACAGGGTAAATTGTGAGAGGATAAATGACTCAAGAATACAGCCATGGTAGTGTTTAAAATCATCTAAAAATCTGCTTTATAGAAAAATCAGCTGTCTTTGTCATGGCAAGAACAGTTCTGGGTTTATGCCAGCCTACTCTATTTCAATGTTGATATTCCCTTTTTCTAATGCATGAGCTGATGTAAGGTAAATGTTACTGTTTTACAGAGTATAAATGACCGAGAAAAGAAGAAACACATCCAAGAGAAAGACATCTACTCCCTAATCCTAATTATTCTTGACATCTAAAATTTTAATTTATTTGATAGTGTCTTGCTCCATAATATATGAATTATAGGAAAAGGTTTTATATTCATTTATACTGATTTGCTGTGAAAAGTTCTTTGTTCTTTTGTTCTAAATTAATTTTCAGTTTGCCCTATTCACTCTCAAAAATTCCCTGTTTTGGACAGTAAATGATGCCTTTACCTGAATTATGAACTCCTCCTGTTCTAATCTTGCAGGGATTTTTGTCCAGGATCCTTTAACACTGCTGTGTTTAGACTTCAAGAGCACAATCCAACCCACTTCTTTGATAGCATCTTTCCTAATGATCAGGAGACGGCAACTGCTCCTGACTCAGTGAGTCAGTCTCATTGACTCGTAGTAATTAAGAGCATGGACTTTTAAGGGGAAATGTCAAGGCTGAAGACCTACTTTGTCATTCATCTGCTGTATAACCTTGGACAAATTATTAACATCCATGTATCTCATTTTCCTTATCTGTAAAAGGGTGTAATAACAATACCTGCCTTATGGGCTCACTCTGAAGATTAAATGAGTTAATGTATGCAAATCACTTTAAAATAATGGGTGCATATTAAGCAGAATATTAAATGGTATTACCTTAAGTGACATCCTCTTATCTAGCTTCATCTTGTGGAAACAAACTTTCAGAGTCTTTCCTTTTTCTTCACATCATCATGAAGAAGTAATTACTAACTTACTTGCCACATAAATGAGAGAGGTTTTCCTCTCTCATATATGTAACACTTTACTTTCTCTAACTCAGAGTCAAATTTTTTTTGTTTGTTTACTTTTCTATGCATTATTATTTATATCTAATATACTTCTATGATTTTCTAGACTTTCCAATAATAATTGAATATCTTCTGGATGTTACTCTTACAGGTAAAAATCCTGTGTGTCTTAAAAGAACATGACAAAATGTGATAGAATTCATGGAAAAGAAACACCTTTATATTCCTAAGTTTATTAAAAAGTTTAATGTGTATAATACCATATTTGAATTTCAAAAAAATATTCTGTGTTTATGAAGTAACAGAAATGACTAGTATATGGAGTGTACATGTACTGATTGAAACTACATAGAAAGAAGTTATCTCTAATAGCCGAAAGCATCAAAGGTGTACTGATCTTACCAGTGACAAATTTCCCAGCATGAGATATATTCAAATATATAATGATCAAGGGTAATCTTTGGGCCTGTGTGTGGAGAGGAAGAATGGACCGGATGGGTAGTTGGGTCAATCAAAAATCTTTGTCCCTCTTTCTGTGAGATTTTCAAATTTCTAGTACAAATAAATGTATTTTTAATTAATTAATTTATCTATTTTTGGATGTGTTGGGTCTTCATTGTGGTGCTCAGCCTTCAGTAGTTGTGGCTCACGGGCTCTAGAGTGTAGGCTCAGTAGTTGTGGCACACAGGCTTAGTTGCTCCATGGCATGTGGGATCTTCCCAGACCAGGTATGGAACCCGTGTTCCCTGCATTGGCAGTCAGATTCTTAACCACTGAGCCACCAGGGAAGTCCCATAAACGCATTTTTGGAATATTTACTTATTAAGGAATTTGTGGCTAAGCATTTTGCAGAGTGAAAAACATAATTTCAACTGAAACACTTATGTATGTTTCAAATTAATTTTTAAAATTTGGCTTTTGGTTTTCAGCTTCCTTAGACTGAAGTTTGAACTGTACATATGTTACTTTTAATATTAACAGTCAACTCATGTCCTGTCCTTCTGCCTTGCTCTCCCAAGGAGGAATCTGTAATCAGAATCACACTGAAGGGCACAGTTCTGCTTTGATTTGTATGTAATCATTGTTTTTTCTATATACATAACTTGAAAGGAATGTTAATTATTGATGAGCTAAAGAGCAGACTAAGTGGTTATTTTGTGTTGGAGTGGTCCAAAGACCAAGTGTAAGGCAGAGGTGATTAATCCTCATCCGTTCATGAGTCACATGGGGTAACCTGCTTGTCTGAAAGACGTTAATGATGAGGGCTGCTTGCCTCTGTGTAGGAAGCTCCACCATGACAGTCTGAATGAAACCTGTCTGCTCCTGGGATAACTTTTCAAGTTGGCTACTCTCCTCTGTAGGGGTAATTGGGCCCAAGTTAAGTGAAATTAAAGTCTGGCTCTCTGTGGAAATAGACCACCGTTGTTGCAGGCATTGTCAAGACTGATGTGTACCTCCTTGACTCTTCCACCCTCTGCATGGTCCACGCCTTGTAAGCAGTGGAAAATACAATCAAAAATGATAAACTCAAAAGGCAGAGTCTTAAAAGAAACCTTTTCCTTTACTTCACTAGTCACAATTTCTGAGAGGTGCCAGGAGACTTTTCTAAAAAGACAAGGAAATAAGATAGGCTATGGATTTGTTCCTGACAGCTGGGGGCTGTCCCATTGAGCCAGGAAAGCAGGAGAAAAGAGGTAATTGAAAGAATCAGGCAGATGTGTTTACCAGACTGATCCATGTGAGAGAAGGGACTTTGGGGAAGAGAGAGCAGTAGCCTTGGGTTGAGCGGCCTGACTGCCACAAGTGATTGATGGGATGGAAGAACACTGAAGGGCCCTCCAAAACATGCATAGTCAGTTGTGTTAAAGTGACATGAAAACCTAAGTATAACAAGTCACCATTCTTGAAGACAGTTTAGCAATTACAACCACCAGTTAGTAACCCATGTATGTCTAGTTCAGATCTCTTTTCTGAGGCTCAGTCCCATATAGCAAACTTCAATTACAAATCTCTACCTGGAGGCTCCATGAGCACCTCAAATTTCCCATGGCCAAATCTGTACTCAACATCATTTTCCCCAGCATGCCCACTCCATCCCAAAATTTTCATCCTTTTTCATCATTGGTGAATCAATCCAACACCTTCAATCAAGCAGGAATCCTATGCATTATTTTTTAGACCTTTTTTATTATATAAAGTTTTCTTTTCTATAACTGAAACCAAGTTTCCCTACTGAGTTTATGATTAACCTCTCTATCCAAAACAATTTCCCCCTTTCTTGTCCTATCCTGTTCCCCTCAGGACTAAGAAGTAACCAAGAAAACGGGGGATTGAAACCCAGAAGGACACTTGGGGAACTCTCTTGAGTATATGAGCCCCTCTATCCTGTGGGATCTTCCCAGACCAGGTATGGAATTCGTGTCCCCTGCATTGGCAGGCAGATTCTTAACCACTCTTGAAGTAAACGACTTTGCTTTAGTCCCTTATGCCTCCCCTGAGTCTCAGAAAGCCTGGCTCAAGGGTCAATGATTAGAAGAATGTCAACATGTAGAAACAAAGAATAGCAGTTGGGCCAATGGAACTGGTAACAATGTAAACAATAGATGAGCCATATAGCTGAGTCACAGAACTTTAGTTCCTCCCTGAAGGACATAGATAACAGTGTCTGATACACAGTCTTAAGTTGTTTTTACAGAAACCAGACTCCCATCAGATGAAAACTGCTGAGTCCAAGCATGTAGACCACAGACCAGTTGGAGCCAGGAGGCTGATGATGCTCGAAACTTCACCTTGATGCCAGCCAATCCAAGAAATGAGCATGAGCTGATCACACGCCCTGAAGCCCTCTCCCTCACATTGCTTTTAAAATCCCTTCCCTGAAAGCCATTAGGGAGTTTGTGTCTTTGAGCATGAGCTGCCCGTTCTCCCTGCTTGGCACCTGCAATGCATGCTATACTTTCCTTCAAAACCCAGTGGCAGTAGATTGGCTTTACTGCACATCAGGAGAGCAGACCCGAGTCCAGGTTCAATAACATAACCAAGAAACTATTAGGTCCTCTCAAGGTTCTTCCTGTCTGCCTCCTCCCTCTCTATCCTCACTTCTGCTTTGTTGATTCAGGTCTGAAAAATTGTCTAGCTGGACTGTGGCAATTCACCTCTGCCTCCACTCTCAAAAGCTATCCTTCTAAATGTGAAGGTAATTGCATGATCCCAATTCTTTGCATTCTACAGTGATGCTGCTTGCCCAGAGGGAAGCAGTCAACATTTTAAAGAATGACATCCATTCTCTTTCTGATTATATCTCTCCCTATTTCTCCGACCTTACCTCCTGCTAGACACCTATCGTGCATTTTCTGCAGCTTCTGTATTGGAGCAAATAGGGTGTTTCTAAACATGCCATGTTCTTTCAGCCTCTGAATTTTGATGGGATTTCCTTTCCTTTACCTTTACTGTGCACTTCTCATCTTCAGTGTCTGTAAACTCTTCCCTAATTTTGCAGTTTGTAGCGATCTCCCTCTTCACAACCTCCCAGCACTTCTGTGATTGTAACCACACTTTTTTTAAAACATAAATTTATTGATTGATTGATTTTATTTTTGGCTGTGTTGGGTCTTTGCTGTTGCACCACCTTTCTCTAGTTGCAGTGAGCGTGGGCTACTCTTTGTTATGGTGCATGGGCTTCTCAATGTGGTGGCTTCTCTTGTTGCAAAGCATGGGCTCTAGGCACGTGGGTTTCAGTAGTTGCAGCACGCAGGGTCAGTAGCTGTGGCACACGGGCTTAGTTGCTCTGTGGCATGTGGGATCTTCCTGGACCAGGGCTCAAACCATGAATTGGCAAGCAGATTCCTAACAACTGTGCTACCAGGGAAACCCTGTAACCACATTTTAATAAGGCATTGCCTACTTGTCTAGTTTTCTATTCTTCTGTACACTTTTTTTTTTTTTGCAGTACGCGGACCTCTCACTGTTGTGGACTCTCCCATTGTGGAGCACAGGCTCTGGACGCACAGGCTTAGTGGCCGTGGCTCACGGGCCCAGCCGTTCCGTTGCATGTAGGATCTTCCCGGACCAGGGCACGAACCCATGTCCCCTGCATCAGCAGGCAGACTCCCAACCACTGTGCCACCAAGGAAGCCCTCGTCTGTACACTTTTGAAAGGAGGGACTATGTCTTATTCATCTGTTAATTCCTAGTTCCTGGCATAGAACTTAATATGTAATAAAACTTCAATAAATTACTAGGCAATTAAGTTGATGAATCAGTTATTATTATTTAAGTGGTAAAGGTTATATGTTGTTGCCTTAGTTTTTGAGTGTAGGATAGAATCTGTAACCACACTGAGAGTCACCTCCCTTACATGCTCTCTAGGTGGGAGAGAAAAGTATGAAAGCACAGGATGCTGTGGCTTGCCTCCTTGGCTGGTAAAAACCCAACAAGGACCCCTGGGAACAGAGACTGTGCAGCTTTGCTTTTGCACCTCAGGGGAGATGGGGAGGAGAAACGGTGCTGCTAGTTCTAATTAACTGATTAATGGCAAGATGTCCAACATGTCTTACTCCATAGAATGGTGGGCATGTTGCTTTTAGAAATATTCCCTGAAGGATTATCATTTGGAAAATAGATGCCATTTCTTAGGCTACCTACAATCAGAAGACCTGGACAGGGGCAACTTTCAGCCTATGAGAAGGAGACTCTCAGATGAGGAGATGATATTGTCAGAACATTTCCAGAAGAGGGAAAGAGATGATCCCACTACAGTTTGAATTGGAAGTGTTCCCCTGCTAGAGTTGCTTATTAGTTAAGATAAGTCTACCAAAAAGAAACAACTCAAAAATACTGAATATATATTTTTAAAAACATATCTTTTATGTGTTTGAAACTGGATGATAAAACTATAATCTATTTTTTAAGCATAAATGCCTTCTAAGGACTTCCCTGGTGGTCCAATGGTTAAGACTCTGTGCTTCCAATGCAGGGAGCGTGGGTTCCATGCCTGGTTGGGGAACTAAGATCTCACATGTCTTCTATATTTTTACAGTAGACCAAGGTATTTGTAAAAGTGCAGAAACTAGATGCTTTATCTCAGTTTTCAATTAAATATGACATCACCAAACATTAGAATGAAGCACCGGTAGAGTGGCATAAAACACAAGGAGGAAACTTGACATGGCTTTGTTTGCTCTCTCTGACTCTTACTAACCCTTTAATCATAGGGCAGTTATTTAACTTCTCAGATCTTTCCTCATCAGGATAGATTGAGGATTAAACTGATGAGTGGATATGTAAATCATATAATCCAGTTCCTGGATTACAGCAGGAAGTCAATAAGTGGGATTTTTGGCTTTTGTTATTTTTATTTTCCCCCATTCATTTAAATACATTCTGAGTGACTTTCTAAGAGCCACAGGCTGGGATAGGTTAAGGTGTTTAAAGACAACTCAGCTGCTCACTGTCATGCAAGGACTCACAGCCTGAGGTATGAATGGAATGGTTGTGGAGATGAAAACTCTCCAGGATAGAATGAAGGTATATGGGGGTGTGCAAGGTCACCCACACTGACCTTTTTTTTTTTTTAACATCTTCATTGGAGTATAATTGCTTTACAATGGTGTGTTATTTTCTGCTTTATAACAAAGTGACTCAGTTATACATATACATATGTTCCCATATCTCTTCCCTCTTGTGTCTCCCTCCCTCCCACCCTCACTATCCCACCCCTTTAGGTGGTCACAAAGCACCAAGCTGATCTCCCTGTGCCATGTGGCTGCTTCCCACTAGATATCCACCCTACGTTTGGTAGTGCATATATGTCCATGTCACTCTCTCACTTTGTCACATATATATGGAATCTAAGAAAATAAAAAAATGTCATGAAGAGCCTAAGGGTAGGACGGGAATAAAGACACAGATTTACTAGAGCATGGACTTGAGGATATGGGGAGGGGGGAGGTTAAGCTGTGACTTTCTTTTAAAAGTAAGAAGTATTTAATCTTTAGAGAAGAAAGGAAGGGTGCCATGACAGAAGAACAGGTTGAAATAAGGTCTCAGTCATAGTGCGCTTGAAGACTATAAGCTTTCAGAATGAGAGAATCCTGAAACCAAAGATACATGGGGAGGGAGAGACAGGTGCGGGGAACTCATGGAGGAGAGTGGACCCACGAACTCAGGACATTTTATTGGAGAATCTGTTTTGATAAAAATCTTGTTTATTTACTCATACAACTTAAAATTTATATAGCTTGTTTAGTAATTAATTTAAAAATATTCATGCACAAAATGGTAATTTATTATGTGACTTGTAGAAATAAAACAAAAAAACATTTTCAAAAAATAGTGAAGTGAACAATATTCAATATGCTTTTAAATCTATTATACTTACTAATTGTACATGATCCTTTATTTCTCTTATTATCATTATTATTATTACATCCTAACACAGCATGATTGAACATACCTCATTATATTTTAATATCTTTCTTTAACACTCTGTGAGGCAGCAAATTAAAGGTTTGGTTCTAAGTTTTCTTTTTTCCACTGATTAAAATTAGTGGCTGTCATCAGAAAAAGAAACTTCACTAAGTTATGCAGCTATAAATGAAAGGCATGCATGATGGAATTGCTACCAAATTTAAATTTTAAGGTGCACATTATATTTGTTTTGGCAAACTGTTGCATATCTTTCTCTTTACTGGTTCCTAACTCCAGAAAGAAAATCTGGCACTTCCAAAGACATTTTAAATCTCATTCATCAACTATGCAAACTTTTAATAAAATTTAGTAGTACATTATTATGAGGTTGATTTTACTTCATTGCAAACTAATCAAAATGGTTTATTTTAAAAAAATGTTTAAAAATGTTAATAAAATTATTTTATTATATTTTTAATCAGGAGCATTTTCAACAAGTTAGAAAATTATGTTTCCAATTTACTTAGTGTGAAAATATCAGAAATTTTGTGGTTTCACATGTCATTTTTGGCAACAAAATCACAAACAATGAAAACATTTCCAAATGACTATTTTCAAAATGCAGTTTGTTTCTCACATTTTTCATAACTTGAAGATAGATATTAAAATGATTTTTTTAATTTAAAAATAGCCACTAGATATCATGTGACTGATTGGCTTCATATCAAAGCTGAAATAGTGAGCTTACTCAAGAAAAAAAACAGGGTTCAATGAAAGGGAAATTAACTCATCTTTATATCCAAAAATTCTCCCAAGGACTTTGTCATGAAGAAAGCTTTGAGCCTTTGTAGGGTTAAAATAAAATATCTGCATGACCTTCTCCCATTGCATTGCAATGTAAAATTAAAATGGCGATATCTTAAGAAGCATTGATTTTATTAAAGTAATATTTTGCATTATGTTGTGCTCTCCTGGTGGCTTCTAGCTGCCCACAAAAATACTGTCCCTGGTGTGACACAGTCTAACCTGTTGCTCACTTAAATTTGTGCTGTTCTCTTAGGGTAAAGATTGAGATTAATATCCAAGCCCCTATAGGAGTTTGTTAATTGCATTTATGTGACTGAGTTCTAATCAATGAATCTGCCCAGAAACAGCCCGTTTTACTTCCAGTAACCTCTTAGTCTCAGTACTCTTCTTACTTCTGTGCCATGAACAGAAAAATTGGAAACTGCACACTGATAATAAGGGTGTCAAAAAATGATGGACTCCTGGTACCCTGAATCCCCAAGTGGAAGAACAACCACTGACCAGGAATATCTTCCTTGGCAGTTAAGTGAGTTAGAGACTTATTTTGTGTTTTACCATTTGTGTTAGAACCCTTTCAAATGATGTCCACATTCCAACCCTCGAAACCTGTGAATATGTTAGGTTATATGACAATGGAGAATAAAGGTTTAGATGACCTTGAGATAAAGAGATTATCCTGAATTATCTAACTGGGCCCAGTGTAATAACAAGAGTTTTACAGTGAAAGAGTAGAGTATGTCAGAGTGATTCATTGTAAGATTATCCAATTAGCCATTGTGGACTTTGAAGAGGGAAAGAGGACACAAGCCAAAAAATGTTGGCAGCCTCTCAAAGCCAGAAAAAACAAGAAAACCGACTTTCCCATGGAGCCTTGAGAAGGAACACAACCCTGCTGAGACGCTGATTTTAGCTCACTGAGACACATTTTGTTCTTCTGATCTCTAGAACAGTAAACTAAAAAGTTTGTCCTGTTTTAAATGGCCACGTCTGTGATAATTTGTTAGGACAGCAATAGGAATCTAATATAACCACTCACATTGCACCTACCTTCACCTCCTTTGTACACCATTGGATCTGGGGGTTCATTTGATACCATAGCTAAATTGCAAAATAATTCTTTGTGGTGTGTTTGAAACATTGTCTTAGCAAACGGGCACTGGTCATTGAGGTTAACTGTTATCCTAATTTGGAACCCCAAGACTCATGGTGTGAAGTGAAGGCATATTTGGTTCAATGTTGCCTAAAATAACATGACAGGTTAACCATACACCTGATAGTCTTATGGCTTTCAGTGAAGCGGTTGGAAAGATCCAGATGGTTAGTGTGTTTTGACTATTATTGGGTTTCTTCAGCAGGGAATATAAGAAAAAACTGTTTAGACTAAAATGGATGGCTTCCCAAGTCAAGATGGAAGGAGATAGAAAGTTCAGAGGTCAAGAAGCTATAGGTTGGAAAGCCTGACTCCTTCTGGAAACCTAAGTGGTAAGGTGTCATCCAAGAAGGGTGTTAATGACAGAAGAAAAAGTTCGTTGAAAAATCTGAACTCAAACTAGTGGCAAGCACTGAAGTAGGGGTATGCTATTCCTTCAGGTCTATTTTACATGGCCTTGATGTAGATGTCAGTAAGCTGGGAGAGAGATGGAGAGAGAGAGAGAGAGAGAGCCTGAGACAAGACCTCAGGAATATGTGTTCACCCTGTGAGAAGGCATGGGAAGACAAAGGAGAAGAGGAAGTCTAGATCTCAAATTGTAATTCAACAACAGAAAGATAAAAACCCCTATTTAAAAACAGAAAAAGGATTTGAATAGACTTTCCTCCAAAGAAGATATACAAACGGTCAACAAGCACATGAAAAGATGCTCAACACCATTAGTATCAGGGAAATGCGAACCAAACCGCAGTGAGATACCACATCGCAGCCACTAAGTTGTCCATACTAAAAACAAATGAGCAAATGAAAAACCTAGAAAACAACATGTGTTGGTGAGAATATGGAGAAATTGAAACCCATGTATATTGCTAGTGGGAATGTAAAATAGTTCAGCCACTGTGGAAAACAGTTTGGCCCTCCCTCAAAAATTAAACATGGAATAACCATGTGACCTAAGAATTCTGCACTTACATATATAACCAAAATAATTGAAAAGAGATGTTAAAACAAATACTTATTCATGAATATTTACAGCAGCACTATTTACAATAGCCAAAATGTAGAAACAACTCAGATATCCATCGAGGGATTAATGGATATACAAATTGTTGTGTGTCCATTACATGGAATATTATTCAGCCATAAAAGGTACTGACACAGCATAAATGAACCTTGAAAACACTGCTGAGTAAAAAAGGCCAACACAAAAGGTCACATGTTGTATGACTTCATTTATATGAAATATATAGAATAGAAAAATTTGCTGAAACAGAAAGTAGATTGATGATTTACAGGTATTTCAGAGAGGAAGGAATGGGGAATAGTGGATACAGGATTTTATTCTGTGGTGATAAAAATGGTTTGGAATAAGATAAGCATGATGGTTGCACAGCATTGTGAAAGTATTTAGTGCCACTCATATATGAATATGTGAATTCACCTCATTAAAATAAAGTTGTATATATATGATATGTATGTGCTAGTGTGTATGTTATATATTTTTTTAAGTATAAAATATATCTGGTTCTTGGGAAAAATAAACAAAATAATCAAAGCAGTAGCTAAAATAATTTTAATAAGTGAAAGTGGTTATTAACCAAATAAATGCAAAAATAAGAAATAAATGAGAAATAAATTTCAAAACAAAGACACTGAAAAAAATTTATGCAAAGAAGTTAGAAGACATAAATTACATACCAGATTTTCCTAAATGGCATGTAGGAAAATGTGAAAACACAGATGTTATCACAGCTAACAAAATATGATTTGTCTAATCGGAGCCCAGTAGAGATAGAAAACTTAAATATCAGAGAAGAATAAACCCAAAAGTTGAGAGATAAACATGAGGGACTTCTCTGGTGGTCCAATGGTTAAGAATCTGTCTTGAAATGCAGGGAATGCCAGTTCGATCCCTGGTCAGAGAACTAAGATCTTATATGCCATGGGGCAGCTAAGCCTGTGGACTGCAACTACTGAGCCTGCATGTCACAACTACAGAGCCCACACACTCTGGAGCCTGCATGCCACAACTAGAGAGAAACCTGTGCACCGCAACAAAGAGCCCATGCACCGCAATGAAAGATCCCATGTGCTGCAACTAAGACCGGATGCAGCCAATAAATATTTTTTTAAAAAAGAGATAAACATGAGCAAAAATATTAAGTTAGTTATGGAAAAAGAAATGCAAGAAGTCACCAGGGAAAAGTCTTAAATTGCAGAATCTGCTTCTGCCGCCTTGTCTTCTATTCTCCTTCCTTTTATTTTCATGTAAAATTATTTCATTGAAATCTTAATTTATTCTTATAATAGGGGCCATTTGTATCTGTAATAAAGCTTGTTTGTCAGAGGCAGACTTCTTGGCATTTATGTTTTTGGGTTTTCCCATGGTTGCAACAGATCTAGAATAAAAAAACTAAAATGCACTTCAATTCAATCAATGTAGTTGTTAAAAATTACACTGATATATTCAAGGTCCATAGGATCATGGCTACCATACTTAAGTGCAAACAACCTTTTATGGGCAGCCAATTTAAATCATTCTGAGTTGTTGACTTTATGTTGATGGGAAGAGGATGAAATATGATGGAAGTTTCAAAAAGTTTACAATGAACAATTTGGAGGAAATAGTATCATGATATCAGAACACTTTCTTAAGGTTTTATAAAGCAAATCAGCTCTGTTCATTCTACCTCGGGGCCCAATGTTCCCTGGGACTGGGGACTCAGTCACTGATAGAGCTGGCACTGCCCGTCCTTACAACACAGATCTTCTGTATTAAGGTGAAGAGAGTGAATTCAAAACAACTAAATACACACTGGCTAAGAATACAAAGGAAGCATGAAATAGCTGGTCAAATCTCCCTAATGAATGTAATGAGATAGCATCAAGTGTACTGATCATGGCAGTCCAGGAGGCAAGACCAGCTATATAATTTTAAAAATAAAACTGTGGGACCCTCATGCAAAAATATTTAGGATTTTAAAAATTTTATTGGAGTATAATTTATTTACAGTGTTGTGTTTAATTTCTGCTGTACAGCAAAGTGACAAAATTATACATATTCTTTTTCGTATTCTTTTCCATTATGGTTTATCACAGAATACTGAACATAGTTTCCTGTGCTATACAGTAGGACCTTGTTGTTTAAGGAATTTTAAGATGATAACAACAGAGTATTCAACCAAAGGTAAGCATTTCTGAGGCCAGAGTCCTGCATGATTGCAGAGAGCCATGCCAATAAAGCCAACAGGTTGTATCCTAGGGAACAGTCATGTTTTAAGCTATCTTTTTATTTGATCATTCACTTATTCACTTATTCATCTAAAGCTAGTATATGAGTGAAGTAAATGGCTAAGGTTCTGCTCTTGTGGAACTTACATTGTGTATAAAATCAGATAAAACAAATATGTCATATGTCAGGAAACTGTATTTATTTTGGAAACTGTATTCAAGAAAGTTCTCTCTGATACTTAGATCTGGTAGAGACATAAATGAAAGGAAGGGTCAAGCCAGATGTCTCTCTTTAGGAAGAGGAGTCCTGGTAGAGGGAAAAGCGGGTTCAGCATTTCTGGGCTGTGTCCTTTTTCAGATGTCTCAACAATGGCAAGGAGTCATGTAACCAACTGAGAACACAGCAGTGGGTGAGAGCAAAGGAGTAATAGCAGAGCGCTTGGTCTTAGAGGCCATATAGGGTTTGAATTTTAATTAAAAAAAATTTTTTTTCTTTTAAATGAAAATTGTATATATATATATATATATATATATATATATATATACACTTTACATCATGATGTCTTGATATACATATACAAAGTGAAATAATTACTACAGTCAAGCTAATTAACATATCCATTTCCTCACATATTTACCCTTTCTTTTTTGTAGAGAGAGCACCTGAGATCTATACCCTTAGCAAATTTCTAGCATAAAACACAATACTATTATCCATAATCACCATGCTGTACCTTAGATTTCTGGAAGATATACATACTACATAACTGCAACTTTGTACCTTTGACAAACATCTCCCCATTCTGCTGCCTTCCCAAACCAGTCCCTGGTAAGTAACATTCTAGCTATGAATTTGACCTTTGACCTTCCATAAATAAATGAGATCATACAGTGTTTTTCTTTCTTTCTATTTCACTGAGCATAATTTCCACCAGGTTCATCCATGTGTTGCAAATATCAGGATCTCCTTTTCACTAAGGCTGATAAAATACTATCATATACATAATTCTCTTTTTTATGTTTTTTTTTTTATTGGAGTATAGTTGATTTACAATAAATGTAACATACAGGATAAAATACTATCATATATATAATTTTCTTTTTTTCTTTTTGTATCTTTCTCTTTTTTATTGGAGTACACTTGATTTACAGTATTCTGTTAGTTTCAGGTATACAACAGTTTTTAAAATTTGTTTTTTATTGTGGTAAGTAAATCACAGAATATAAAACATACTATTTTAACCATATTTAACTGTACAGTTCAGTGGCACTAAGTACATTCATGTTGTTGTGTGACTCTCACTATCATCCCTCTCCTGAAGTTTACACCTTCCTAAACTGGAACCCTATCCCCTTTAAACACTAACTCTCCATTCCCCCTCACCATCCCCCCACACCCTGGTCCCCTGGCATCTACCAATGTACTTTCTGACTATGAATTTGACTATTCTACGTAGCTTGTGTAAGTGGAATCAATCAGTATTTGTCTGCACCTAATGTATATTGGAATGTATTTTTAAGGTTAACTTAATATATGTCCTGCAAACAGATTGTACCTTCTTTTTTTCCCCCTGTGCTATACAGCAGGCCCTCCCCAGCCATCCACTTCATACATAGTAGTGTATATATGTCAGTCCCAATCTCCCAATCCATCCCACTCTCCCCTGGCTGCATGGGCCCAGGCGGGCTGAGCGCTGCCCCCTCCAAAACCTCCTCTGGCTGCACTGGCTCCTGCAGACACACCCATGGAAGCCTGTGCCCCAGCCAGCCTGCACGGGCACCTGTGATCTGGGCCAGCTTCAGAAGCAGATGCTGGTGAGAGGAACACATGCAGAGGTGGGGCTGAAACCTACCTAGAACTCTTGGAGGCCTTCCTGGGGGTGGTGGGGGTTGGATGTGGCTCACTGTGGGGGCAAGGACACTGATAGCAGAGGCACAGGGTAATTTTTATGTTTTAATTAATTAATTTATTTATTTTCAATCTATTTATTTTGCTGTTGTGTTTTGTTTTGTGGCTGCTGTTTCATTTTAATTTTTTCTAATATATTTTTTATTTTCCTAATTTTATTTTATTTTTTATCCTTTGTTATTGTTCTGCTCTCTTTTGTTTGTTGTCCGTTTGTTTTGTTTTGTTGTTTTGGTTTTAGTTTTGGTTTCTTTGTTTTGTTTTGCCATGCCACACAGCTTGTGGGGTCTTGGTTCCCAGGCTGGTGGTCGGGCCTGAGCCCCAGTGATGGTAATGCCGAGCCCAAGCCGATAGATGAACAGAGAACTTCAGGTCCCAGGCAATACTAATCAGTGTGAGCTTTCCTGGAGGTCCTCATCTTGGCACCAAGACCCAGCTTCACCCGACTGCCTGCAAACTCTAGTGCTGGACGCCTCAGGCCAAACAACCAGGGAGACAGGAATACAACCCCACCCATCCACAAAAATGAGATGACAGAGAAATATGTTACAGATGAAGGAGCAAGGTAAAAACCTATAAGACCAAATAAATGAAGAGGAAATAGGCAATCCTCCTGAAAAAGAATTCAGAGTAATGTTAGTAACGATGGTCCAAAATCTTGGAAATAGAATGGAGGCACGGATCAAGAAAATAAATGTTTAGCAAAGACCTAGAAGAACTAAAGAAAAACAAACAGTGATGAACAACACAATAACTGAAATGAAACATACACTAGAAGGAAACAATAGCAGAATAATTGAGGCAGAAGAACGAATAGGTAAACTGGAAGATAGAATGGTGGAAATAACTGTTGAGGAGCAGAATAAAGAAAAAAAGGATGAAAAGTAATGAGGACAGTCTCAGAGACTTCTGGGACAACATCAAATGCACCAACATTCGAATTATAGGCATCCCAGAAGAAGAAGAGAAGGAGAAAGTGTCTGAGAAAATATTTGAAGAGATTATAGTAAAAAATTTCCCTAACATGGGAAAAGAAATAGCCACCCAAGTCCAGGAAGCACTGAAAGTCCCATACAGGATAAAACCAAGGAGAAACATGCCGAGATACATATTAATCAAACTAACCAAAATTAAATTCAAAGAAAAAGTATTAAAAGCAGCAAGGGAAAAGCAACAAAAAACATACAAGGGACTCCCCATATAGTTATCAGCTGATTTTTAAGCAGAAGCTCTGCAGACCAGAGAGAGTGGCAGAACATATTTGAAGTGATGAAAGGGAAAAACCTTCAATCCAAATTACTCCACTCAGCAAGGATCTTATTCAGATTCGATGGAGAAATCAAAAGCTTTACAGACAAGCAAAAGCTAAGATAATTCAGCACCACCAAAACAGCTTTACAACAAATGTTAAAGGAACTTCTCTAGGTGGGAAACACAAGAGAAAAAAAGACCTACAAAAACAAACCCAAAATTATTAAGAAAATGGTAACAGGAACATACATATCGATAATTACCTTAAATGTAAATGGATTAAATGCTCCAACCAAATGACGCAGACTGGTTGAATGGATACAAAACAAGACTCATATATATGCTGTCTACAAGAGACCCACTTCAGACCTAGGGACACATACAGACTGAAAGTGAGGGAATGGAAAAATATATTCCATGCAAATGGAAATCAAAAGAAAGCTGGAGTAGCAATACATATCAGACAAAATAGACTTTAAAATAAAGACTATTACAAGAGACAAGGAAGGACACTACATATGGTCAAGGGATCAATCCAAGAAGATATAACAAATATAAATACCTATGCACCCAAAGTAGGAGCACCTCAATACATAAGGCAAATGCTAACAGCCATAAAAGGGGAAATCGACAGTAACACAATAATAGTGGAGGACTTTAACACCTCACTTACACCAATGGACAGATCATTCAGACAGAAAATTAATAAGAAAACACAAGTTTTAAATGACACATTAGACCAGATAGACTTAATTGATATTTATAGGACATTCCATCTGAAAGCAGCAGAATACTTTCTTCTCAAGTGCACATGGAACATTCTCCAGGATAGATCACATTTTGGGTCACAAATCAAGCCTCGGTAAATTTAAGAAAATTGAAATCATATGAAGCATCTTTTCCAACCACAGCGCTATGAGATTAGAAATTAATTACAGGTAAAAAGTGTAAAAAACACGAACACATGGAGACTAAACAATATGATACTGACTCTGTTTTTGCAGATTATATTCCATTAAGATTATTCCATTCATCTGTCAATGGACACACAGGCTGGGTCCATATCTTGGCTATTGTGGATAATGCAATAAAACTCAACAGGATTTTCTGATTATTTGCATGTGGCATATAAAAATAAGTCAGGAAGGGCTTCCCTGGTGGCGCAGTGGTTGAGGGTCCGCCTGCCGATGCGGGGGACGCGGGTTCGTGCCCCGGTCCGGGAGGATCCCACGTGCCGCGGAGCGGCTGGGCCCGTGAGCCATGGCCGCTGAGCCTGTGCGTCCGGAGCCTGTGCTCCGCAACGGGAGAGGCCACAACAGTGAGAGAGGCCCACGTACCACAAAAAAAAAAAAAAAAAAAAAAAAAAAGTCAGGAAGTCTGAGTTATTTCAGACTGATAGGATGGCATTGCCTTTTACAGAAATGGATCGTATGGTCTTCCAAAGAGTAGGTCATAGGAAAAAAAAAATCATGAATCTTGTTTTGGATAAGTTGGTTTTGAGATGTCTCTTAAACCTACAAATGGAAATGTTATAGATAGATTTAGAAATATGAATTTTAAGTTGGGGAAAGCCTTTGTGACAGCTGAGGACCTGTGGGAGAGTTGCGGGCACAGATTGAAGAGGTAACAAGGCACTGGCTATAACTGAGAAGAGCAGGATGGAGGAGGACTCAATCCTGCAAAATACAAATTCTTGGGCATCCATTGATGAAGTCAGTCAGCAAGGAAATTGAGAAGAAATGTCTAGTAAATTATGAAAATTAAAACAGTGGTATCCCAGTTGTCAATTGAAGAAAATATTTCAGTAGGAAAAATTGACCAACTGTGTCAAATGCTGCTGGCTGGTCAGATGAGATGAGGACTAAGATATCTTCGTTTTGTTTTGCAACATGAAGCTCACAGGTGAACTTGACTGATGATTCAGATTTAGGTAGTGAGGTGAAAGCAGATGACATTTCACTATGGAGAGCAAAGAAAGGCCAACTGGAATGAGAAGAAAATAAAGTGTAGAGATTTATAATGTGTAATCTCATGGAACAAAGTTGAGAAAATTAGCAATGGAAAGTGTGCACCTCACTGAAAGAATTATTAAGATGACATAGTTATGAATGAGCATACATTTGGATCATTTTGGATGATTTAAGTGTATTATCTCACATACCTGCCCAGGAAGAAGTTAGGCCATCATAACACAAGACCACATTTTAATATAAGCATTTGTTTGCAAGAATCATATCTTCATGATTATTTACATAATCAGTCATGTCCACTGAATTTGGAATATTTCAGGAAAAAAAGAATTAAGAAACTGGAATTATGGTGAGAGAAATAAGATATAGTGGGGAGACATGCATGAAAAAAAGAGATCTTAAAATGCAATCTTGGGAGTCACCTGCCTTTATCTTTAGGGGAGAAATCCACTGGGATAGAGGAGAGAGGGCTGGGAGCATGGCAGTAGTCTATACATTCCTGATACATCAGATGTGGGTTGAGCAGGGTTATAGCCTTAATTCCATGGCACATGAGAAGTTTAAACAGAGATTATCTAGGTGCTGAGATTATTCTGTCTTTTGAGCTAATCAGGGTATAGAAAAATAAAAATGAGTGAACAGGGTGACTGTTGGAACCAGAAAAATTGCTCGTTTTACAGCTATGGGTGGAAACATTTCAATGTGGAATACTTTTCCATTGCATCCCCGATGGTTCTTTTAGTTAAATATTTTATACAGCAGCTAGGCACAATCTATTAGCAACTGGCAACATGGAATTACCAGCAAATTATCACTAGTCTACTACTGTTCAGGGCAGCTAATAGAATCCAGTCCAAACAAGTAACAGGAAATGAACAACCCAGAACAAAATCTTTAATGATTTCAGAGGATCACTTCAGGTTTCCAGATTACTGGTCCCTATAGCAAGAGTAAACTGCCTGTTTCTACTTGAGCTCTGATACTTCGATTTTGCTTTTAGGAAACAATAACAAAAAATCTCCACATTCAGCTCATGGTTCTTGGGGTGAGAGCAGGAGGAAAACTGAATGAGGGGAAACAAATTCTATTTGATTATCCGAGGTTTCAAAACTTGAAATTTAAATAATGTTGCTTATGCTCTATAAACTTCTAACTCTTCACAGAAATATTTTCAGTGCAACATTTTTGTTTAGGCATCAAAGGGAGACCAACCTGTGATGCTGAGTCTACCGGGATTTGGTTTGAAATTGTTACAGAAATTGATCTTGGACCCACTGAGTTGATTTTGGTCCCCACACTTTCTCTGCTCACACTGTCTTCCATGTCCCAAATCCTTCCCACCCCTTTGTGTTGTGCCATCTGGAACTCCTATGTTACAGAAAACACATTGTTCTATATGACTAATTCTTCATGGCAACCCTCCCAGGGAGCCATTCAGCTTGGGGAAGGACGAGGGGTTAGAGTTACAATCATATGTGCTCTGAACCCACCCCACGTGGTGTCTCCCCCATCCTCCCACACTTCCTGCACACCCAACCTTGACACTGCCCGCTCTGTTGATCCTGTGACTGTCCTCAGGGTAGATAAATGGTTGATACCCATCACTAAATCTTCCAACTCTCCACAGTTGACTTCATGTGTATACCCAGATCATTTATTTTGATCACTGATGCATCCTTATTGCCTAGAATAGTACCTGGCCCATGGGAGGCAGCGTAAAAATACTTGTTAGTAAATGGATGGGCAAATAAATCAATGAGTATGTTTTCTTAAAGGGTAAAACAAGATATTGTGTCAGGACTTGTGCATACACAACAGATAATCATTTTAAAAGAACAGCTCAAGGGAACAACTCTCTCTGATATGTCAAGGATCATGGCAATTCTACTCTCATGGGAGTGTGCTGATTCATGTTAATGCAGAAAATAAATTAGAAGAGCTGTTCCAGTGAACAGAACTAGGAACAAGAGATGGAAAATGTAGGGAGACAATTTGCAATTTGACATAAGGAAGAGCATTCTAACAATGAACATATAGATATAGAGAGAAATGACTTGGGCTGATATAGAAATAAATGACTCGGTATATAGAGAGAAATTACTTGGGCTGAGAATCAAATATATTAAATTTCATAATAATTTGAAACCACGTCTTCAGTATGCAGAGACTTTTCTCCCAACATTTTTACTTCCAGGAAATTGTCCCTCAAGCTGCAGAGGCCTTAAAAACTGTGAGGAGTGGAGCTGGCTAATGATTTGCAAACACACCAGGCCAGGTCCACACTCTATAGAGCAGATGTCAAGGCTATTTCAGATCTGCCTTCAAGATATTCCTCCCTCCAACACTCCCACTTTGAATCACATCCTGTCCCATCTCTAATCTTAATAGGACTTACTTGATTAAAAACTTTTTTTTTTTAAAAAAGGCTAAGTTCAAATAATGTTTATGAGGTCTGAGGAAGGTTTTGTGAAGAGTTAGGAACTCCTAAAATGACTAGAATGAACTCTGGGCAGAGACACAGTGGGGAAGCTTAGGTTTTCAGAAGGCAGTTTTGAGAGAATTTGGAAGCTGAAAGTGGTTAAGGAAGAAATCTACTAAAGATGGAGAAGAGAGTAATTTCTCCTTTATGAATTTTCCTGGGTCCTACTCAGCAAAAGAGTGCTGGGGCCATGCACATCAAGACATGTCATAAGTTGGAAGAGATCTTCAGTTCATCTAAACTATACTCTGTATTTTATAAATGAGCATATTCAGCCATCAAAGGCTTAAATACATACCTTAAATTTACCTAACAGTTATGTGAATCCCAAGTCACCTGATATATTTGCTCAATTATTGCACACTGGTTTTGTATATAAAGCTATTGACTCAGTTTCCAGTTATGTTCTAGATATTTGAGTTAATTAGTCTGCTTTGGATAAATTTCATCAAAATATTCAAAGTAACAACATGATTTTTTCCTGTCTCATTGAGATATAATTGACATACATCATATTAATTTTAGGTGTACAACATAATAATTTGATATATGCATATATTACAAAATGATTACCACAAGTTTAGTTAATATCCGTCAACTCATATAGTTTTTTTCTTGCAATGAGAACTTTTAAGATTTACTCTCTTAGCAAGTTTCAAATATACGATAGAGAACTGTTAATTATAGTCACCATGCTGTACATTACATTCCCAGAACTTATTTATCACATCACTGGATGTTTGTACTTTTGACCACCTCCACCCATTTTGCCCACCCTCCACTCCCTGCTTCTGGCAACCACCAATCTGTTCTCTGTGTCTATGAATTTGGTATCTTTAAATTGCATGTATAAGTGAGAGCATACAGTATTTATCTTTCTCTGTCTGACTTATTTCACTTAGCCTAATGCTTACAAAGTCCATTCATGTTGTTCCAAATGTCAGGATTTCCTTCTCTTTATGGCTGAATAATGTTCCATTGTGTATATATACCACATTTACTTTATCTATTCTTCCATCAATGACCATTTAGGTTTTTCCATGTCTTGGCGAACATGGGGGTGCAAATATCTTTCAAAAGAGTGATTTTGTTTCCTTTGTATATATGCTCAGAAGTAGGATTACTTCTACACTATTTTCCACAGTGGCTGCACCAATTTACACTCTCACCAGCAGTTCACAAACATTCCCTTTTCTCCACATCCTCTTCAACATTTGTTAGCTCTTGTCTTTTTCATGATAGCCATTCCAACAGGTAAAGTAGTGATCTTATTAGAGTTTCAGACATAAATATTTTGGATGCCCAATCTATCCTTTTTTTTTAAAAATATCTTTATTGGAGTATAATTGCTTTACAGTGGTGTATTTGTTTCTGCTTTATAACAAAGTGAATCAGCTATACATATACATATATCCCCATATCTCTTCCCAGTTATTCTCATAACTCATAGATCTTGAATATATTGAAGAAAAAGAAACACTTCATGTAAAGGTAGGAAAAAATTAAATATTAATGACCGTACATGGCTGCCCTTACCCCTGGAGTAACGTGGACCAAATGAAATCTGTCATAAATGTATAATTGTCATGGCTCATGACTACTTTCTGAGGGCCCTTTCCTTGGCATTGATTGAACATCTCCAAGTGTGCAGAACATTTTGCTTGATGATTTGAGTGTTTTATCCCTTGATTCCCATGTCAAGCCTATAAGGTAATTGTTACCCTTATATTCTGAATGAGGTGCCCAATGCTCAGAAAGAACAGTCACCTACAGATAGGTGTATCTGGCGTTATCCACTGCTCTCTACTGTGACATTTCGGTGGTAATTTGTACTCTTCATGGGTGAGTCGTGAGATGATCCCCCATCCCTCTGTGCCTTGCCCCGGTCCTCCCCTGAGTCTGAGTGGTGCAGCCTCAGAAGTTTTCCACTTGTTTGCTCCTAATTGTAGACCAGCAAAGACCAGACATGTTCAGAAAAGTCTTTGGGGATCTTTACATCCTGCCTTGCTTGCAGTCACTCAGTTCTCTTCCTGTGCAGAAAGCAGAGAGGTGCTGTGGACCAAGCATTTTTACTTTAAATGTTCAAAGGGAGAGTCACGAAAAAGAAAATGAAAGGAGTGAGAATTCTGGAATTCTGAGAAGAGATGATGCCTGTGGTTGGGGGTAATTTATCACTCATCTTTCCTTCTTCTTCTTCTTCTTTTTCTTTTCTTTTTTTGTTCTAATTATTCCTGGTTTATCATAAAAGACACAAAGCTGTATGGAGCTCTCATGCCCTCCCAGGTTCACCACACTCCCAGTATCTACATGTGGTCACCAACACAGAAGCTCTCTGAACCCATCCTTCAGGGTTTTTATAGAGGTCCCATTATGTAGGCATGATTGATTAAATCATTGATCATTGGTGATTCAATGGTCAGTGATCTGAGACAATGATGAAGGTCTGGACTCAGTCTCCAGAGCCTCTCCCCAGAGTTTGCGAGTTGAAAGTTCCAACCTCTAGCCATGCCGTGGTCTTTCTGAAAACCCCCATCCTGACACTATCTAGGGACCCCATCCACCAGCCATCTTGTAACATACAAAGGAAACACTTAGGAAATTTCAAGGATTTGGAGTCTCTTGTGTCAGAAACTGGGACACTCCCCTAAATTCCCTCTCCTTTGTCCTCTCTCACCCTGCCTACTCTTCCCTTCACTCTCCCTTCTCTGGCACTTCCCTTTCCTTACGGATCTTCTACTCTAGGTCCCTTGTTGGAGAAGGGCATCAAAAAGATGTGATGGCCAGCTGACCCTCCAACTAGACCAGAGCAATTGGATGATCCTCACCCCTCCCCTGTCCTTGGAAGGTGCGACATGCTTGCCTTTCCCAGGGTAGAAGACCCCCGAGGACACAGCCTTGAAATAGTAAAGTGTTGAGACAGCTTGGATGGTATGCGTGACTGAACCCAGGTAAGGCCTCCGTATAAACCTTTAATATTCTGGTGGGCAGGTGCCGAGATCTACTCATCTTGAGGTGCCCAAGACAAGCCTCATTAAGTAAGTTCCCTGCTTATTGAACCTGCCACCTGCCTATCAGGAGAGTCTGCCTCTTTCTTTGGTCCCTCCCTGTCCCCCGAGTATGGGGATCATTTTCAGATCTCACCAGGGGAGCTCCCAAGGAGATTGCGAAGCAACACCCCTGCCTCTCCTTTTCATCTCTCTGCCTGTCCCATCCCCATTTTCACCACCTCTGAATTACCTGTATTTTATGTTCCCTGTAGCCACCACATCCCACCCCAGCAGGCGCCTTTAGGAAAGCTGGATCCAGCACCAGACCCTGCCTCCTGGCATGCATCTTTAGTATTCAGTTTCCTGCTTCAAGCTCAGCTCTGCATGTTAAGTATGGCTTGAACTTTTCCCCTTTTTTCAAAAATGCTGTTTCTTCCAAATGCTCATGAGCACTTCTAACCACTTTCAGTATGTTTTGATTTGCCAGCTGTTTCTTCCTGGCATTCATCTAAGTCTCCAGCCATCTGCTCGCCAAGTTGAAAAAGGGAACATAGAAACATGCTTTTCCTGCAGCAACACACACGCTCTGACCTCTCTTTCTAACCTTGCTCTCAAATCCGGTCACTATGGGATGCACAGTGTGTCTCTATGTAGCCTCTGCAAAATGGCAACACATAATAGCAGGTGGTTCCCACGTGAAAAAAAAAAATTACAAAGAAGCAACCCTGTATAGCAAAGATAGGGGAAGCAGGAAAGAACTGAACAATTACTAGGTAGATGGAAAGTACTGGGAGTGAGAAATTTGCCTAGCAACAGGGTATTAATTCCCTGTCTCTGGGGTTCTGATTTGGGGTGTGGGGAAGGATTAGAGGAGAAGATTTCTAAAGTCCTTTCAGAACTCAGATAGCTATAAAGGAAATTCCATGCGTCTTGAAGGCCTAGACTTAAATTTTTCTGTGACTTGATCTTTCTCTCTCTCTCTCTCTCTCTTTTTTTGCGGTATGCGGGCCTCTCACTATTGTGGCCTCTCCCGTTGTGGAGCACAGGCTCCGGACGCACAGGTTCAGCGGCCACTGCTCAGGAGCCCAGCCGCTCCGTGGCACGTGGGATCCTCCCGGACCGGGGCACGAACCTGTGTCCCCCACATCGGCAGGCGGACTCCCAACCACTGCACCACCAGGGAAGCCCTCTCTTCTTTTTTAATGGATCAAATTTGGTTTTACTGATTGATTTTTTTTAAATTGAAGTATAGTTGATTTACAATATTGTGCTGGTTTCAGGTGTACAGCAAAGTGATTCAGTTATACACACATACACACACATATAAATATGTATATAATTGTATTGGTTTTATTTTCCAATTCTTTTCCATTATAGTTTATTATAAGACATTAAATATAGTTTCTGACTTGATCTTTCTTATTATCATTTTTTTCACCTACAAAAGAGAGACAACAATGTTCATGTCAAACTTGATATGTGAATTCAGGGAGAAAATACTTATGTAATACTTGGCTGATGATATGAGACTCTGTTAAGTCCATGGGCTCCAGAAAGGCCAATTTCTCAAATCAGAAAAAAGGTTCAGAGAAGATTTTTAAGATTATGAAACATTCAAGTGTACTTAACCCAGCTCTCCAGGGCCTACCCTCAGTTTTCCTGGAATGCAGGGTCTCTTTGGGAATCACAGACATTCAGAGACATACCTGTCTAATGGGCTGAACCTTCAGGCCTTCAGCTCAGATGAGTGGTTCTATTGCAAACTGAAACCTAGAGACAGCAGCAAATCTTCACCTTTGTTGCTACTATTCTAGTTTGGACTCGGGACAACCAACATTCTTATTCTGGGCCCTGTGCTCTGGAAGGCCCAGCTCTGCCTGCCTCTAGCTGGAAACTCCATAGATCACCCTCTGGGGACCTGAGACCCTGGTCTCTCCTGCAATAATAGGCCCTCACTCTCTTTCAGGGTTCCTGCAGTGGTCAAATGTGATGGTGTGAGTGCTCGTTTTTTTAAAAAAAATATTTTATATTGGAGTATAGTTGACTAACAATGTTGTGTTAGTTTCAGGTGTACAACAAAGTGATTCAATTATACATATACATATATTTATTCTTTTTCAGATTCTTTTCCCACTTAGGTTATTACAGAATACTGAGCATAGTTTCCTGTGCTACACAGTAGGTACTTGTAGGTTATCGACTTTAAATATACCAGTATGTAAATGTCAATCCCAAATTCCCAATTTATCCCTCTCCCCTTTCTCCTTTAGTGACCATAATTTTTTTTCTAAGTTTGTGAGTCTGTTTGCGTTTTGTAACTAAGTTCCTTTGTATCATTTTTTTTAGATTCTGCATATAAGTGATATTATATGATATTTGTCTTTCACTGTCTGATTTTCTTCACTTAGTATAATAATCTCCAGGTCCATCCATGTTGTTTCAAATGGCATTATTTCATTCTTTTATATGGCTGAGTAATATTCCATGGTATATATGTACCACATCTTCTTTATCCATTCCTTGATAGACATTTAGGTTGCTTCCATGTCTTGGCTATTGTAAACAGCTTTGCAATGAACACTGGGGTGCCTGTACCCTTTCTAACCATGGTTAGATCCTAGAAGGTATGGGGTGTATTTGGAGCTTGGGCACAAAGGCTAGTGTGTCTAAACACATGAATGCAACCCCCTACATGGAACAGCAAAGAGCTAAGGTGAGAAAGAAGGGCATGGGCTGGGTACCTCCACTTGATATTATTTAAAAACTCATAGATGATGTTGGGGACGGGGTTCATGATCCAGGCCACTGTGATACCCAGATACACCATGTTCCTAACTAAAACCAATTTTCCTTGTTTCCTGTCAGTCCATTCTCTTTATAGAAACCAGAATGATCTCTTAAAAGGAAAATCAAATCAATTCAATGTTGCCTTAGAATCCTCAATGATTCCTCTGCAGTGAGAAGGCAAGCCCCACTCCTCACCAGTGTGCAGGGCCCATGACCACACCTTCCCACTGGCCTCACCTCCCGTGCCTTCCCTCCCACCTTCCCTGACTTCCTGCTTCACCCCTAGCCCCTCTGCTTTTGCCGTATCTCCTTACATACGTTATGGGGTATCTGACTCCAATTCCTCAGGTCATCTTCTCAGATAAATCTTCCGTTCTCCTCCCAAGCCTTCACCTGTCCCTCTTCTTACCAGTATTCATGTATTGGAAAACTTTTAAAACATTGTATCATCTATGTCTGTGTTTGCATGCTTATCTCTGTTGCCTGTATCATACCTGAGTGGCGCTCTGAGTGCCTTGTGAGCCGTCTTGCCCACATCTTCTCCAACTGTGTCCAGCTGATAGTGGGTGTCACTTGAATCACTGGCTTGAGGATCTCATGGACACCAGACATGCAAAAGAAGAAATGAGGGCTTCAGGGCAGAGTTCAGGTGCAGCTCGGATGTCAGAGGGCATGGAGCAATAGTTCTGCTCTTCTCTTGAGGCTGTTCTTGCCCCTCTACCAATGTGCACCCACTCCCAGAGCATTTCAGTGAAATCTGGGGAGGAGCAGCAGGCTGTGGTATAAAGACAAAAGCCATATCAGCAGGTGTTGGGAAAGGCAGTCATGCCCAGCTTGTCACCCCTTGTGTGGTTCCATAAGAGTGGCCTTGGGCCAGGGATATTTCCTTGTAAAGAGGTAAAGGAGCCACACATCCTGAGCTGGGGATGTTGCTGTGTTTGGGAACATGATTTCCTGGTCTGGCTTGGTGTATGAGCTTTGCTTTACTGTGCTTGAGCACGTGCATCAGTGGCCCAGGCCAACCCTGCTGCTAGGTCCAGTCCCCCAGGGAGGGCAGCACAAAGGGGGTGTGTGCACTCACACTGCTCGGGTTGTGCAGAGTGCAGACCCAGTGGGGATCTGCCCCTGGGGACCCAGTGGACTGCAGGATCTGGATCTCCTGCACTCTCTCTCCTCTCATTATAAAGATACACCGCTTGAGGCTGGGGTGTGTGTTGTCTAGTCTTGGTGACCTCCAAACCTGCACTGGTCTCTTCCCAGGGAGGAACCTATCTGCCTTTTAACCTTAGCTGCAGTCATGTTGGATTCTTTCCTGAGGCACAGCCTGACTACCCTGTGAACAGAGACACCCTAGCAACTCAGAAGCACGACAGTGGGGCCCATTCTGGAAGAGCAGGTCAGGTGGGAGAGCAGGAGCCCCGCAGAAGAAAACTGCAGGAAAGAACCCACAGGCAGCCTGTGGTGCCTCCCTGGGGAAGCTGACCCTGGGACGGGCAGAGATGGGTGAGCTGTGAAGACAAGTCAGGCCCAAGGATCGGAGCAATGTGGGCCTTGCACCATTTTATGTGGTGCAAATCTTTTTCCAGTTTTTGTTTGTTTGTTTAAGACTTTATTTTAGAGCAGTTTTAGGTTCACAACAAAATTCAGAGAAAGGAGTAGATACTTCCCATATACCCCTTGCCCCTACCCATGTAGAGTTTCCCCATTATTAACGTTATTTACCAGAATAGTGCAGCTTTTACCAAGGATGGACCTCCATTGACACATCACAGCGGCCCTTGGTGGTATATATTCTACAGAAGTGGATGAACGTATAATGACATATCCATCATTATAACATCATACAGAATATTTTCACTGTCCTAAAAGTCCTTTGTGCTATTTCTATTCATGTCCTCACCCCACCCCACCTCATCCCACTCCCAGCAACCACTGATCCTTTTACAGTCTTCGTAGTTTTGCCTTTTCTGGCATGTCATATAGTTGGAATTATAAACTGTATAGCCTTTTCAGATTGGCTTCTTTCACTTAGTACGATAATATGCACTTAAGGTTCCTCTATGTTTTTTCATGGCTTGATAGCTCCTTCCTTTTTAGTGCTGAATAATATTCTGTTGTCTGGATGTACCACAGTTTATTCATCCATTTACCAGTTGAAGGCCATCTTGGATGCTTCCACATTTTGACAATTAAGAATAAAACTCCTATTAAGAAGTACAAAATATTGTGTATAAAATAAGCTATAGGATATATTGTACAACATGGGGAATATAGCCAATACTTTATAATAACTATTTATGGAGTATACCCTTTAAAAATTGTGAATCTCTATGTTGAACACCTGTAACATATAATATTACAATATGTCAACTATATCTCAATTTAAAAAAAGAAAAAAATGTACATTATAAAAAAAGAATAAAGCTGCTATAAACATCCATGTGCAGGGTTTTGTGTGGACATAATTTTTCAACTCCTTTGGGTAAATACCAAAGAACTTGATTGTTAGATCATATGGTAAGAGCATGTCAAGTTTTGTAGGAAACTACCCTCCAAAGTGGCTCTACCATTTTACACTCCCACTGGTTTGCATTACAACCCAGCAATGAAGGAGAGTTCCTGCTGCTTCCACATCCTCACTGGCACTTGGCATTGTCAGCATTCCAGATTTTCGCCACTCCAGTAGGTGTATAATTGTATCTCACTGTGGTTTTAATCTGCCTTTCCCTGATGACATATCATGTGGAACATCTTTTCATAGGCTTATTTGCCATCTGTATATTTCCTTTGGTGAGGTGTCTGTTAAGGTCTTCAGTCCTCTTTGAATCTGTTTCTTTTGTTTTCTTATTGTTGCATTTTAAGAGTTCTTTATGTATTTTTGATAATGGTCCTTTATTTGTTTTGTCAACATTTTCTCCCAGTCTGTGCTTGTCTTCTAATTCTCTTGACACTGTCTTTCACAGAGTAGGAGGTTTGAGTTTTAATGAAGTCCAGCTTATTAACTATTTATTTCATGACTCATATCTTTGGCATTGTATCTAAAAAGGCATCACCATAACCAAGGTTGTCTGAATGTTCTCTTGTGTTATCTTCTAAGAGTTTTATAGCCTTTCACTTAAAATTTAGGTCTATGATCCATTTTGAGTTAATTTTTATTTATTTCCCTGTACTTATTCAGTTGTTCCAGCACCATTTGCTGAAGACATGATTTTTGCTCCACTTTGTTGCCTTTGCTCCTTGACAAAGATCAGTTGACCATATTTATGTGGATCTATTTCTGGGCTCTCTTCCTTTTCATTGATCTATTTGTCTATTGTTTCACCAATGTCACGCTGTCCTGATTAGTGTAACTTTACACTAAGTCCTGAGGTCAGATAGTGTCAGACCTCCAACTTTGTTCTTCTTCAATATTATGTCGACTCTTCTGGGTTTCTTTTCTTAACTTAAAAGAGTATTTATTTAAAAATATATCTAAAATTGTCCATGCATATTGCAATAGATTTCTGTAAATATTCACATCCAGTTCTTTACAGTATGGTAATCCATAAGGAGCTGAACTAGGATGGAGATTTTTCATTTAACAATTTTTATATTCTTTACCTTTATTATGTTTTAAACTACTTTATTGAGGTATGATTGATATACAAAAGAAAAAATACTGGACTGTCCCTGTTGCCCCTGAAAGCAGGTACAAGTAAAATTTAGGCCCTAAATTATATTCCCATAGCCCACTTAAATAGTCCTGGAAATTTTTAGCAATATTTGGAAGTGAGATTCAGGGGGAAATTTGCATGTAATGGTAGTCAGAGGTGAAGCGTGATATTTGGAATATTAATATAAATTGTTCACATTTACAATCCTATGCAAATGAATCCTGGGATATACTGACCACTTCTGTCAATATTTGTGTTTGTTTAAAACATGGTCTGCTTGGGATGAGACTCACCAATGGCTACTTACAATAAATGGACTTAGTCCAGCTCCCACATTACTCCTATTGCATGGAGGGAAGACCCAGCATCCTTAATAAATACTGAATGTTTCATTTCTATACTATATTAGAAATGTCTCAAAGTCTGTTCAGACACTGAGGTGTTCCCCAAAAGCTGGACATAATTCTGAGTTCTCCAGGGGTCATAAGGAGAGGCTTAGCCAAGTCCTAGAAAGAGCATGGCCAGCTTATGGACCAAAAGTCCTCAAGGGACCAGTAGGCCATCCATATATGTGGTTACTAGGGCTGCTGACATAGGAGATTAGGTCTTTGTATGTCTTATGCACACAGACCTCAAATTTATTGCTATCTCAAACTCATGACTGCTAGAGCGTGCACACTCCAGCTCCGTTGTCTGAGCCGCTTTGCCCCTCCTTCCAATATCAACAAGCCAGCCTTGTCATCCAAATATTTCAGAAAATGAACTCTGCAGCTCTAACTTCTCCTCCAGAGGATTAGATGGAAGGATACAATTGAACATCAAAATGAAACAACGGTGTGAAAAGTGGGTAGAGTTTCATTTAGTGCAGGCTTTGCTGGCACTTACATTGTCACTCAGTCTGATCTTCAAGGAAGAAACAGCATGAAAATTCTTCTTCAGGGGATGCAGGGTGGTCAGACCCCTCCAACCTTATCTTAATGAAGGGTTATATTTGGATTGGTTTGCAGGATACCTAAAACATACCTACCTCCACCTACAATATTAGAATACCAGCATTAGCATACACAGTCAAGGAGCATATGGTCATATGGGCTCAAGGACACAGGAAGATTCATGTGCTCCTTACAGAGGACCTGTATCTCTGTTCAAGGTTTCCCCTTGACAAACAAGCCTGCAACCTAGTGGAATTCAGTAAACACTTGTTTCCTTTTCCTGTAATTCTTATCTTCTTTGAATGACGAAAAGGAAGCTGAGTTCATGCATGCAAAAATACAAGATAAATATCTTCCCAGATCTTCTCTATGCCTATTATAGACTGATTTATTTATTTCATTGCAATATAATTACCTTTATTTCAGCTGAACCATGAATTACAAGAGTTGGAATATTTGCTTTGTCATCAGTAATTCATTTTCATTCCTGGGTATTTAAAGTTTGAGCTAAAATAGAATAGTTACACACACTGAAACCATGCTTTATAAGAAGACTGATTCCTCATATTCTTAAATTCACCCAGAGAAATCATGCACTACTTAATTCCTGCAGCACTTGAATGCTATTTAAGAGGAAAAGAGGAAAATAAATCAGAGAACATTACCCTTGATTTCAAAGACATCTGGACGGCTCTGAGTGTGCTGCTTTGTTTAAGCCAGCAAGTGACAAAAGCTGCTAGCAGTGTGATGTTGATGAAAAGACAGGTCCTAGCCTCAGATTCTGCAAACCTGAAGGTTTCCCATATTCCTTTTCCAGAAGGAATATTTCCTCCTGGCTAAGGAAGCATTCCCAAGTGAATCCATCTTCTCCAAAAGTTAGTCTGGGGCTGATAATGTGGTTTGTTTCCAGATAAAAAGATTGTTTATCTATTTTAATAACTTTAGATAAGTATTCCCCATCACTCTTCACATATTTTCTTCTTATCAAACCAGATCTCCATAACCTCTGCAGAAATTTTATTCTAACAATAAGTTCTACAATGACACACTTTTGCTTGTGGTATTAATAATGTGACAGCAAAAGAGGGGATCAAATTAATACCTGTAATGAATCAGTTTACTGTAGGTGATTAATAAAGGGACTGAAACTCAGATATCCAAAACATGACATTTGAAATACCATCATTTTAACCTTTGGGAAAAAGTAGCTGCCATGACTTAATATGTTTATTATTAGAATAATAAGTGAATTATCTAAGTGAGCTTCATGCCTCATTAATTCTCCTGATAAATGCTATATATTGTGATATGTACTGCTAATCAGCATTGATACATCTAAGAAGCTTAAAGCTGAAGGGACCTGGGAGTGAACTGGGCTTTCCAGGATAGCTCTTTCCTATTTTAGAATTTTTAACCCTCACATTTTAAAAGTTGAACACTCCCTGTCTGAACTCCAAGTCTGCTGTGAGGTGGGGTAGGGGATGCGGGCTGTGCTCTGCCCCAGTGTGGAGGAGTATTTTACTACTGACAATATGTATAATGACAGGTGCGCGGTGACCATCAAAACAGATTAACTTTTGGTTGGTTTTATTATTGTTTCTGGATTCCCACAGTCAAGGCACTGCTTATAGCCTGAATCAGGATGGCCCATTCCCACCAACATCACCACCACCCCACTGAGGATGCCACCACTGTGCTCAAATCCCAAACTCCAAAGTGACTCCAGGGTTTGGGAAAAGGGTAGTGATCAAAACACTTTCTCCTTTATTTAAAACCATAATCTGGGAGTTCCCTGGTAGCCTAGTGGTTAGGATTCCAGGCTTTCACTGCTGTGGCCCAGGTCCAATCCCTGGTGGGGGAACTGAGATCCTACAAGCTGTGCAGCAAGGCCAAAAATAAACAAACAAACAAACAAAAAAAAAAATCTGATTTTTCAGCCTCAACCAGCTTTTGTGATTCCTGGACAGGGAAGAAATCTGTCTTAAATTTGAGACAACCGATGATAGATTTAAGAGAGCAGTATCTCATTTATCTGGTAAATGAATTTTCTCTCTCCCTGCTTATAAGTTTAAACACAAAAACAATGTGTTCTTCTAACCATTAAAAAAAGAAAAAGCGGCTATGAGCAGAGTTGTATTCACCACACGACATGATCACTTTCATTTTAAAATTTTGTGAAGATGTATTTACTCTAATCTGGGCAATATGGAAGCCACTGGCAGAAAATGAATTTAAATGAGAAAATGCATTTTTTAAAGCTCTACATAAACTTTAAAATGTTCCATAAAGTGCTAGGGTTAAAAAGTGAGCCTCTAAGCCCTAAGTTTTCCCACAGCTCTAGCAAACCTAGGTATTATGAAGGGACTTTGTTCTGACTGTTCTGTGAGTTGGGAAATCCTGTGGGGTTTAGACATGAACAGAGGGAGAACATGCTGAGCCCGTGTGATTTTATTCTTTCTTACTCACTGTTTTCCCTTTTTCTTTTAATCTTCCTTTTAATATATTAATTCATGTACTTATTTTTCTGGCAGACATGCTGTAAAATCACCTACTATGTTGCTGGCACTGTGGCTCAAGGGACATGCCAGGATTGGATCAGATAACCTTTGGTGACATCTGGACAAACACTAAGGAGAGCATTTTGGTTTAAAAAGCTGAGTTTCACTGAGTTCCTCATTAGTTAAGATCTCTACACTCATAAAGAGTCCTTCACGCTATTGCCTTGCTGTCCACAACACTCCAGGCTTTTGAACTCAGCACTTCAACACCAGTTATCAAAATTTCCATCCTCAGTATAATGATATTCTCCAACTAAATTCATTCTTACTTAAGATGTGAAGGAGATTAATTTACAATGCTATCTTTATGTTAATTGCGGAGAATAATGTGGGATTTATCTTTGAACGCTTAAAGTTAAGTATATTTTTCCCTTTAGTTTATTTACATAAAAATATTTCAATGTTATTCTTTTTTATTATTATTGAAGGGTAGTTGACTTACAATATTATATTAGTTTCAGGTATGCAAGATAGTGATTAAATATTTTTATAGCTTATATTCCATATAAAGTTATTATAAAATATTGGCTATATTCCCTGTGTGGTACATTACATCCTTGTAACTTATTTATTTTAAACATAGTAGTTTGTATCTCTTAATCCCCTTCACTTATCTTTCTCCTCCCACCCATCCCTCTCCCCACTGGTAACCACTAATTTGTTCTCTGTATCTGTGAGTCTGTTTCTATTCTGTTATATTTGTTTGTTTGTTTTACTTTTTAGACTTCACATATAACTGATATCATATAGTATTTGTCTTTTTCTGAGTTATTTCACTAAGTGTAATACCCTCAAGTTCTATCCATTTTGTTGCAAATGGCAAATTTTTATACTTTTTATGACTGAGTAATATTTCCTTGATTATCTTCTTTATCCATTCATCTGTTGATGGACTATAATGGCATTCTTATTAATAAGATTAAATAGGGTTTAACATATATTTAACCAAGGAAAAAACTGTGGAAGACAGATTTAGCATCCCAAGTAAAATTACACCAGATAAAATAAAATCAACATCTAAAGGTAATTAAGTACAGATCAGAAAGTTCAGTAAAGCAAATCAAGGAAGAAGGAGCTTGGATGAAAAGTCTATACTTTAGATCTGATGTGCCAGAACATGGGGTGGCTTGGAAGAGCTACCAAAAAAGATAAAGCAGTGAGATGAAAATGCTCAGAATCACAGTTTACAGTGGCAACTGACAAAGATGACAGAAGACAAAAAGAGAAGAAAAGCATAAAATATCTGTATTTAGAAATTAGGATGTTAAAAGATTCTATGTTTAAATACTTATACAAAAATTATTATACAATATTTTGGATACTTATCAAAATTTAAGTGAATAACTGGATAAATTGTACTGTTTCTTTACTTTGCTGTTCCCTGTACTTAAAAAAATATTATACAGAATATAAGCCTTGCAACCAAAGCAAAATAGACAAGATTCAATGAAAAAGCATAAAAACATGATTTAAGTGGAAAGACAGACGTTGAGTTTATGATGATAGAGATATATTATGTGGATAACGTTTTCAAAATAGCCTCATCTCATTGAATGTAGCCCCATTTCTTCAGTTCTGGTGTCCACATCTTTCTCCAATGGACCAGAGACCTGCTGAAGGGCCCTGTAAGTCCAACTGACCTTGGCATTCTTTATTTCTGTGCCAATAGCTCTCTACATGGGTGAGTGGAGCCTGTTCAGGGCTGAGATCATGGATACGGGACTATCTGAGCTCTGTGGTTTCACTGGCATTGAGAGATCGATTGGCAAGGTGCAAAGAATTAAGGTGTGATAGACCCAAGCAAGTGATTTTCATTGTTATTGTGGAAAGTCTGATTTTATTCAGATATAATTGTGCTGTTTTCCCATTAAACATGAAGCATTGGCCTTTCCTGGTGGTGAAAGATGCAGAAAGGCTGACAGTCTTCATGGACTAGTTTTGATAGGAGAGTTTCTTTTTTATTATTATTTTTTCCCATAGTTCTGACAAAGATGACTGTTACCAATGGCAACAATGGCAGTAGCTTAACTACTCCTGTGGTGGGATCTTCAAAAATGATGAAACCATGGATGGTGTTATATTCTTAAAACTGTCAATGAGCCAGCTGCCGCTGTGACTGCTCATGGTTTGTTCAAGAAGATGCCTCCCAAAATGTGTTGCTATTTGACCTGAGAGTCAGCATTTTAACAAGACTGCCCTCAGTAACCAAAAGTATAATGTCATATTTACTGCCTTGGACACTCATATGGGTAGAGAATCTGACTACTGAGTGGGCAGCCATTTAGTGTTGAATTCAGAGCAAGCATATAACGTAGCTCAGTGAGAACATTCACCTCTGTAGTAATATGACCATGGTAGCTAGCCACACCCTCTCCTTTCCAGGACCCAGTCTTGGACTGAAGTTGATTCCTCCTAAGAAGGGATTAAATTTTATATCTTAATACATATGCCTTGTTTGAAAATCAGAATGCTGGTCTGGTTGATGGGGTCTGGACTCTGTAGGCTAAGCTAGACAAGTCACAGATGCATGACATTGGTGAAGTTACCCACACGACCAAGAATCAGTTAGAGATACCTACAAGGTTCTGATGAGATTGCTAAACAACATTGTCTATCATTGGCCTTAGCTGTCATTATCTTATGCAACAAAAAATCTGAAAATATTTAGGTCTGGTTGTTTTTGGATGGCACTCGTCTTTCCCTTACAATCTCCTATGGCATCATGTCTGCTCTGACTAACAGTAATGGCTCTCTTCTTCCCAAGCTTAGGCAGACCCTCCCGACATACCTGGCCATCAATCTGGTGAACTCATTCAGCTTCGTAAAGATAGGTCAGCCAGGGCCAAAATGATTGACAGGTTTGAGCCCATAAACATGCCTGATGCACTCAGAGCTAAGTAACCTTCAATACTGATGCCTCACCTCCAACAGAATGTCCAATATAGATAAACACAGGAACACAGGGAAGAAGATTACAGTTACCAATGATAGAGGTCATTCAAGCAAGGAAAATATGGGAACATGAGAAACCTGAGGTGAACACATCTGAGGAGAATCTGAGAGTCAAGCTATTTTCCAAGACAAACTTGAACTCTAAGCGTTCAACCTGAATGTCATAATGGAAGATATATAAAATAATGGAAACATGGTCTCTAATCTCAAAAGGTCAACCACGGAGGAGGGAACACAGACTAAACAAGAGACACGTGTGAATAAATATGGTGTGATTGACTATGCTACCCTACAAGAAGGATAAGAATTAGACATTTTTAGAGAAGGGAGATGATTTACAATGAGAGAGTCAGGGGTTGACCTGGCTTAGAAAGAGGAAAGGAACTGAGATTTCTCAGTAAAGAATGAGAATGAGGTTACCCTCATTGCAGGATAATCATTTTAATAATGGGAAAACAAACCATAAACTTGTTTTCTACCACTGTGACTCTATCTCTGTTTTGTAAATAGTTCATTTGTACCAGTTTTTCAGATTCCACATATAGGCTATATCATATGATATTTGTCTTTCTCTGTCTGACTTACTTCACTCAGTATGGCAATCTCTAAGGGGAAAGGGGAGTATGAATTGGGAGATTGGGATTGACAGATACACACTACTATGTATAAAATAAATAACTAATAAAAATCTACTGTATAGCACAGGGAACTCTACTCAACACTCTGTAATAAGCTATATGGGAAAAAATCTAAAAAAGAGTGGATATATGCATATGTATAACTGATTCACTTTGCCATGCAGCAGAAACTAACACAACATTGTAAATCAACTCTACTCCAATAAAAAGTAATTAAAAAGAGAAAAAAATAATGGGAAAGGAAGGAATTTCACAGTGACTCAGGAGGCTGAATATGTTTGAATCTTCTTGTCTTCCTCCTATTCCATGATTCTTTGAACTAAGGTGTCATGTAGTATTAGATATTTATATTTTTCATAAATGTTAACCAGCATTATATTATATGGCATTTTGGATACTGGTGTTAAATATATATGTTTATAATAATTATTTCCTTGATACAATCAGATTTAGTGTGGAAAATTAAACACTCGACAATTTCCACACTAATAGCTTAAGTACTAATGAATATTTGTAAGGGAAATTCATGTCATTGCCATGTATGCAATAATGGTTTTGATCTCTATCAATTTAGGAACTTTTGGTAAGGTAAGAGTCTCCTTTATAAATATAGGATTAGAAGGGTAAGTGTTGAAAAGTTATACAATGTATTGTACATAAATTTACAATGGCTCAAGACGTTTCATTTTAACATTAGCTTTTCAGAAGAGAGATTAAATGGAAATCTTATTTCTCTATCTGTGAAAGGTTAAACCCATTTACCAAATGCACATCCTTTCACTTGGACGATACCTATAAGAACAAAGGAAGTGACATTCCACTCGGTCATTAGTGACTGGTTACCAATGTTTTCAATATAATTTTAATCCTCTTCATGTGCTAGTGATGACTTCAGATGAGGCCTAAAGATCACGACATTTTCGGGCTGTTGCTTAACCCGCAGTATATTCAATAGTCCACTCAGAGTGATCTATTGAAATTAATTTTCAGCCCTTTGACCAGTCATCTTACTCATGAATAAATTGACTTTTGAACACCAGCACTTACTATCTGAATTTTAACGGGCTAAGAAATATGATTTCATTTATATGTGGAATATAAAAAAATAAATAAATGAATGCACAAACCAAACCAAACAAAAACAAATATATATAGAGAACAGAGTAGTGGTTTCCAGAGGGGAGGGCAAAATGATAAAAGGGGGCCAACTCTCTGGTGATGGATAGAAACCAAATATTTGTTGGTGAGCATGCTGTAGTGAATACAGAAGTTAAAATAAAATGTACACATGAAAGTTAATGTTATAAATGAATGTTACCTAAACAAATAAATAGAACAAAAAAGACAGACCAGGTGTTTAGCCCAGCTAGTTGATGCCATCTTTGAGATGCCAAAGTGTAGTAACAAAATCCTTGTGCTTTTAGCTTCCAGGATCACTAGTGTTTGGCAGAATCATTCCCCTGCAGCACAAGACTGAGGTCCGGTTTTCTTGCTGATTGTCAACCAGGGACTTCTCTCCACTTCCTGAGGCTACAGGCAATACCTGCACCTGGCTCCCTGCTCTTACTATACACCTGTTAGCTTCCTTCAAAGGACAGGAGGGGACATTCTTTTAAAAGGCTCACCTGATTGGGTGCAGCCCAAACAGAATAATCTCCTTTTGATTAACTCAGAGCCAACTGATTAGAATCCCAGCCATGGGAATGATAGCATATCATATTCACTTGCTCTGCCCACAAGGGGAGGTGATTGTATATGGTATGTAGACCAGGGTGTAGGAATTATGGAGTCAGCTTAGAATTCTGCCCACACAGGTTGATTAGTCTTGTTTTTCTCCTTTTTATTTTTATATTGAAGTACAGTTAACATATAATATTATATTAGTTTTAGGTATACTACATCATGATTTGACATCTATATACCTTAAGAGCTGATCACTGTATAAGTCTAGTAGCCATCTCTCACTGTACTAAGTTATTGCAATATTATTGACAATATTAACTACACAGTATATTATATCCCCATGACTAATTTATTTTATAACCGGAAGTTTGTACTTCTTAATTCCCTTCACCTAATTCACCCAACCACCACCCCCATCCCCTCTGGCAAGCACCAGTTTTTTCTATGTATTTATGATTCTACTTCTGTTTTATTCTCTTTGTTTTTTTTCAGATTCCACATATAAGTGAAATCATACGGCATTTGTCTCTCTCCATCTGGCTTATTTCACTTAGCATAATACCCTTGAGGCCCATTCATGTTGTCTCACTAGCAAGATTTCAATATTTTTATGGCTGAGTAATATTTAATTGTGTGTATATATGTATGTATATGAGATTTTATATATATAATATGTAATATAATTTTCTTTATCTGTTCATCTATCTATGGTCACTTAGGTTGCTTCCATATCTTGACTATAATTAATAATGGTACAATACATACAGAGCTGCACATATGTTTTTCAAATTAGTGTTTCTGTTTTCTTTTTTTTTAACTTTTATTATATATTTGCGTATAGTTGATTAACAATGTTGTGTTAGTTTCAGGTGTACAACAAAGTTATTCAGTTATACGTATACATGTATCTATTATTTTTCAAATTCTTTTCCCAATAAGGTTGTTACAGAATGTTGAGCAGAGTTCCCTGTGCTATAAGGTAGGTCCTTGCTGGTTACCATTTTAAATATAGCAAATACCCAGAAGTAGAATTGTTAGATCATATGGTAGAACTACCTTAAATTTTTAAAAAATAATTAATTAATTAATTTGGCTATGCCAGGTCTTAGTTGCAGCACACAGGATCTTTAGTTGTGACATGGAAGATCTTCTAGTTGCAACATGATAACTCTTAGTTGCAGCATATGGGATCTAGTTCCCTGACCAGGGGTTGAACCCGGGCCCCCTGCATTGGGAGCATGGAATCTTAGCCACTGGACCATCAGGGAAGTCCTAACTTTAATTTTTTTGAGGAACCTCCATACTGTTTTCCAAGTGGCTGCACCAATTTATAATTCCACCAACAGTACACAAAGGTGCCCTTTTCTCCACATTCTCACTGACACTTGTTATTCCTTGACTTTCTGATAATAGCCATTCTGACAGGTGTGAGGTAGTTTTGGTTTGCATTTCCCTGATGGTTAGTGATATTGAGCATCTTTCCATGTGTCTGTTGGCCATCTGTGTATCTTCTTTGGAAAAACATCTAAGTCCTTTGACTATTTTTAAACTCAGGTTGTTTATTTTATTTTCTTGTTGAGTTGTGTTAGTTCTTTATGTATTTTAGAATTAACCTCTTATCAGATATATCATTTGTAAATATCTTCTCCCATTCAGTAGGTTGCCTTTCCATTTTGGTAATGGTTTCCTTTGCTGTACAAAAGATTTTTAGTTTGTTGTAGTCCTGTTTATTTTTGCTTTTGTTTCCCTTGCCTGAGGAGACAGATCCAAAAACATATTGCTAAGACCAATGTCAAAGAGCACACTATGTTTTCTCCTGAGAATTTTATGGCTTCATTTTCTTACATTTAATTCTTTAATCCATTTTGAGTTTATTTTTGTGTATGGTATGCTTTCATTCTTTTGCACATAGCTATTCAGTTTCCTCAACAGTATTTATTGAAGAGACTGTCTTTTCCCCACTTTATATTCTGGCTCCTTTGTGTTAGATTAATTGACCATATAAGCATGGGTTTATTTCTGGGGTCTTTATTCTGTTCCATTGATCTGTGTGTCTGTTTCTGTACCAGGATCATACTGTTTTGATTACTATAGTTTTGTAGTATAGTTTGAAATCAGAGAACATGATACCACCAGCATTCCTCCTCTTTCTTAAGGTTGCTCTTACTACTCAGAGTTTTTGTGTTTCTATACAAATTTTAGAATTGTTTGTTCAAATTTTGTGAAAAATGCCATCAGTTTTTTGAAAGGGATTGCATTGAGTCTGTAGATTGCTTTGAGTATATGGACATTTTAACAATATTTACTCTTCCAATCCATGAGCATGATATAACTTACTATTTGTTCGTGTTGTCTTAAATATCTTTCATCAATGTCTTAGAGTTTTCAGAGTGCAGGTCTTTTACTTTCTTGATTAAATGTATTATTTGGTAAATTAACCCTTTTAAGGCAATTGTGAATTGAATTGTTTTTCTTAAATTATCTTTCTGAGAGTTTGTTATTAACATATAGATATGCAACAGATTTCTATATATTATAATAAATTTGTATTCTGTAATTTACTGAATTCATTTATTAGTTATAATAGCTGTTTGGTGGAGTCATTAGGGTTTTCTATATATAGTTTCATGTCATCTGCACTTTGTGGCAGTTTTACTTCTTCTTTACCAATTTGAATGCCTTTTATCTCTTTTTCTTGTCTGATTTCTTGTCAGATAGAACTTTCAATATAATTTTGAATAAAAGTGGCAAAAATATGCATCCTCATCTTGTTCTTGATCTTAGAGAAAAAGCTTTCAACTTTATACCATTGAGTATGTTGTTAGCTGAGGATTTGATGTATTTGGTCTTTGTTATGTTGAGACTTTATTATATTTATTTTGTTTCCTCTGTACCCCCTTTGTTGAGAGTTTTTATCATAAATGGAGGTTGCATTTTGTTAAATGCTTTTTCTGCATCTATTGAGATAAACATATGATTTTATTCTTCATTTTGTTAATGTGGTATATCACACTGATTTATTTGCAAATATTGAACAATCCACGCATTCCTGGAAAAAATCCCATTTGATCGTGGTATATAATCTCTTTAGTGTATTGTTGAATTTAGTTTGCTAATATTTTGTTGAGGATTTTTGCATCTATATTCATGAGGGATATTAGACTGTAATTTTTTTTTTTCAGCATCTTTCTACAATTTTGTAATAAGGGCAATACTAGCATAGTAGAAAGAGATTTGAGGCCTTCTTTCCTCTTCAATTTTTTGAAATATTTTCAGGATAGGTATTAACTCTTTTTAAAATGTTTATTAGAATTCACCTGTGAAGCTGTCTGGTTCTGTACTTCTGTTTGTCAGGAGGTTTTTGATTACTGATTCAATTTCATTACTAATGTTTATTCTGTTCAGATTATCTATTTCTTCCTGATTCAATCTTGGAAGATTGTACATTCTAGGAATATATCCTTTTTTTTTGAGTGTTCAATTCATTGCCATATAATTATTCATAGCTGTCTCTTATGATCCTTTGTGTTTCTGTCATCTCAGTTGCAACTTCTCTTTCATTTCTGATTTCATTTATTTGAGGCCTTTGTTTTTTTTTTTTCTTGAAGAGTATAGCTAAAGCTGTATCAATTTTGTTTATCTTTTCAAGCAAGCAGCTGTTAGTTTCATTGATTTTTTCTATTGCTATTTTAGTTTTTATTTTATTTATTTCCATCTTATCTTTATTATTTCTTTCCTTCTACTGACATTGGGTTTTGTTTGTTCTTTTCTTAATTCCTTTAGGTGTAAGGTTAGATTGTTTATTTGAAAAATTTTGTTTGCTTGTTTCCGGAGGTAGGCTTGTATTGCTATACACTTCCTTCTTAGAACTGGTTTTGCTGTTTCAAATAGATTTTGGAATGTTGTATTTCCATTTTCATTTGTCTCCAGTTATTTTTTGATTTCCTCTTTGATTTCTTCAGTGACTCATTGGTTGCTTAGTATCATGTTGTTTAGCCTTTCTGTGTTTGTGTTTTTTCCAGTTTGCTTTTTGTATTGATTTCCAGTTTCGTATAATCATGCTCAGAAAAGATGTTTGATATTATTTCAATCTTCTTAAATTTATTGAGACTTGCTTTGTGGCCTAGCATGTGATCCATCCTGGAGAATGTTCCATGTACACTTGAATGTGTATTCTGCTGCTTTTAGGTGGAATGTTCTATATATATCAATTAAATCAACCTCTTCTTATGTGTCATTTAAGGTCAATGTTCCTTGTTGATTTTGTTTGTGGATGATCTATACATTGATGTAAGTGGGGTGTTAAATTCCCCTACTATTATTGTATTACTCTCAATTTCTTCCTTTATGTCTGTTAATATTTGATCTATGTATTAGAAGCTCCTATGTTGGGTGCATAGATATTTACAATATGATAACCTCTTGTTGGACTGTTACTTTTATCAGTATGTAATATCCTTTTTGTCTCTTGTTACAGTCTCTGTTGTAAAGTCTGTTTTGTTGGAATTAAGTATTGCTATCCCAGATTTCTTTTTGTTTCCATTTGCATGGAATAACGTTTTTCCATCTCTTCACTTTCAGTCTATGTGTGTCTTTAGGTCAGAAGAGATTCTTGTAAGAAGCATATTTAGGTCTTTTTTTAATCCGTTCACCCACTTTATGTATTTTGATTGAAGCACTTAATTCATTTACATTTAAAGTTATTATTGTTAGGTATGTACTTATTTCCATATTTTAAAATAAATTTATTAATTTATCTATCTATCTATCTATCTATCTATCTATCTATCTATCTATCTATCTTTGGCTGACTTGGGTCTTTATTGCTGCATGCCAGCTTCCTCAGTTGTGGCCTTTGTTGTGGTGCATGGACTTCTCATTGTGGTGGCTTCTCTTTTTGTGGAGCACGTGCTCTAGGTGGGCAGACTTCAGTAGTTATGGTTTGCAGGCTCTAGAGTGCAGGCTCAGTAGTTGTGGCACATGGGCTTAGTTATTCTGTGACATGTAGGATCTTCCCAGACCAGGGCTCGAACCCATGTCCCCTGCATTGACAGGTGTATTCTTAGTCACTATGTCACCAGGGAAGCCCTTTATGTCCATTTTGTTAATTGTTTTCTGTCTGTTTTTGTAATTCTTCTCTGTTCTTCTATTTTTCTCTTCCCTTGTAATATGATGACTTTAGTGTTATTTTAACTTTATGATTGATTAAGTTGGAGTGCATTCTAAAATTTCTACATTTTTATGCCCACTTCCCTGTTTTATGCTTTTTTTTTTTTTTTTTTTTTTGCAGTACGCAGGCTTTTCACTGTTGTGGGCTCTCCTGTTGTGGAGCACAGGCTCCAGATGCACAGGCTCAGCTGCCATGGCTCACGGGCCCAGCCACTCTGCAGCATGTGGGATCTTCCCAGACTGGGGCACGAACCCATGTCCCACGCATCGGCAGGTGGACTCTCAACCACTGCACCACCAGGGAAGCCCTGTTTCATGTTTTTGACATCATTTAATTTTGTGTATTCCTTAACTAAGTTCAGTGAGAGCTTTATAACTATTACTTTGAAATTTTTATCTGTTAAATTGATTCTCTCCATTTCATTTAGTTTGAGTTTTTGTCTTGTTCTGTCTTGTTTGGAAGGTACTTTTCTCTTAATTTTGCCTGACTCTCTGTGTTTGTTTCTATATATTAGGTATATCAGTTAGATCTTCCAGTCTTAAAAGAGTGGCGCTATATAGAAGATGTCCTTTGGGGCCCAGTGGTGCAATCGTTCTTGTTTACCAAAACTTTAGAGGTATCCCCTGTTTGGGCTGCATGTGCCTTCCTATTGTGATTGGGCAGCATCTGCTGCATGTGATCCCCAGCCTGGCTAGCTGCATGGCTCAGCTGCAACTGCTGTAGACTCCATGGTAGGAGGTCTGGCCCTTGGTGTGAATATCCATGAGGTTTGGTTGTGACTGCTGTGGGTACACTGGAGGGCAATGCTGGCCCCAGCACAACTGGCTGTGAGGCTCAACCATAACTTTTGTGGGTTTGCTGTTGTGTGGGGCTGGCCTCACAGAAGGTAAACTGCTTAGGGAGGGTTATGGTGGTGTTAGCCGGCACAACCCCACCCTGGCTGGTGCAGGATGAGAGTTGCTTTAAAGAGGCCAGCCTTTGGGTGGGCAGATTGTGTGGGGCTGGTCCTCAAGGGATTGACAGAGTGGTGTGCACAGTTTTAGGCTGAAGGAGAGTGACAGAAATGTTGCCCACTAGACTGAGCTAGCTACATGGAAGGAGAGTTTTAAAAAATGCACCTGGGGACATCCCTGGTGGTGCAGTGGTTAAGAATCCACCTGCCAAGGCCAGAGACACGAGTTTGATCTCTGGTTCGGGAAGATCCCACATGCTGTGCAGTGACTAAGTCCATGCACCAAAACTACTGAGCCTGCACTCTAGAGCCTGTGTGCTGCAACTACTGAGCCTGTGTGCTGCAACTACTGAAGCTCATGCACCTAGAGCCCATGCTCCACAACAAAGGAAGCCACTGCAATGAGAAGCCCATGCACCACAACAAAGAGTAGCCCCCACTCGCCACAACTAGAGAAAGCCGACACACAGCAAAAAAGACCCAATGCAGCCAAAAATAAATAAATAAATAAATTTATAAAAAATGCACCTGCTAGCACTTCTGTCCCTGGAGAAATTTCCACCAGATTCCTGCCCCTATGTCACCACCCTAAAATTAGTCAATGAATCTCCTTCTCTTATGACCCAGCTGCTTTTCAAGCTGCTGTCTCTGTTCTGGGATTTGGTGCAAGTAAATTTGTTTGTGAGCCCTTCAACAGAGGAGCCTCAGTTTCCCATAGCCCTCTAGTTTTCACAGATGTAAATTCTGATGGTTTTCAAAGCCAGAAGTCATGGGGGCTTGTCTCCCCAACGGGGGAGCCTGATGTGGAGCTTGGGCTCCTTGTTTCTTTGGGGGAGGCTCCATATGTTAATATTCCCCCTACTTGTGAGTCGCTGCACTGGGTGTGTGGATTCTGACTGGACTGTATCTTTTCTCCTCTTCTCCATCCCCATGTGGCCTTTTCTTTATATCCTTAGTTGTAGAAAACCTGTTCTGCTGGTCTTCAGGTCATTCTCAGAGATAGTTGTTCTATATTTAGTTGTAGTTTTGGTGTATCCCTGGGAGGGGGTGAGCTCAGGGTCTTCCCACTTTCCATAGGCTGATTATTCAAAAGGTCTTAAATTCTGAGTAGATTTTAACAGTGTAAAAGAGTGGATAATCTTAAGCTGAACTGGGACAACTCTGTGTTTTTTTCTGGTATGCCTGGAAGTCTGGTACTGACCTTTGTCCAAGATAAGAATAAGATGTGCTAACTGGTGAATTATAATGTGCTGCATAGAATTTGAAACTTCCCTGGAGGAGCTCAAGGTTAGTGTCTCTACATTTTTCAGAAATGTGTTGATTGGGGGTTTATACCTGTGTACACCAGATTATTCAGTCTGACTTTGCTATAAGACCAGTGGGGTATATAGACCTCACTGGAAACTTTTGCCTGAGGTTTCCTGAAGGCACATTTCCTCATGAATATTTTGATTTATATTCTGAAGATGAAGCTTCTTTTTGGTGACCAACCACTCCAGATATCTGGACTCAAGAATTTCCTAGAATGTGATACTTTAGGTGCTAATACTAGGGAAGTCCCAGGAATAGTATATGAGTTGGTTACTCCAAGTTACATTCTGTGCATCTGAGGAAGGACCCTGGGGAGTGAGCAGGATGCTTGTAATACTCTTAGGTACATGATGCCTGCCTGATTTTTCTCTGTGTTCTTTATCTTTACTTCAGCTTTACATGAATTCACCCTATGAAGACTTGTGAGCCCTTTCAGTGATCCTACTCTATGAAACAGATGAAGCATTAGAAGTTTTTAAAAACAAATGCTCTGACTGGTAGGCAGTAAGCAAGAATTTTGTTTTTAGAACTTTTTTCATATGTCCCTGGGAAGGCTATTAAGAAAGATTATTCATCCTTTTTCAAGAGAAGAGTCATATTTTTACCCTAGGCCTAACTTTTCAGCTGTACACTTATAGTCTTATGACTATAATAATAGGATATCGGTTTTACCATCATGTAGTGTTTTTGTATTGCTTCATAAAAATTTTTCATGCATTTTAATCATTTTATTTTACAACAACCCTATGAGGTAAATGGGGGAGTTATCTCCATTTTGCAATGAAGAAATGGATTCTTGGAATAGAATCCAAGATTCAGTTTGTTTGGTGGTCTTCTCATAAATCTACTGAGCCTTATGTGTAAGAGTATGGTTTGGTGTTATTGTCATATATATCACTATGTGCTTTCAAGTCCTTATCTAAACGGATCTTGATACAAATTCTGTATCTTAGGCTGAGAGAAAGGGAAGGAAGTAAATTAATATTCTTAGCTCTCCCACTATGTGTCAGGTCTATTTTTTTTTTTTTTGTAAATTGTGCAGAGCATCTTACTTCAATGTCAGAAATTTGATATGAAGATGGAAATATCACCCAAATCTTATTGACACATTTGCTGGGGTTAGAGGAGATAGTAACGTTTTTGAGCTCCCACAGCTGGTAAAGCCACTTATTTAGTTCCCAAATACATATTCTTTGTAGTTTTCCAAAACTGTGACATTGTGCAGTTTGATAGGACTTTGACACCTGACTGATTAAAAATCCAACTATATTCAGCATCTAGTTGGAAACATTTTAGGAAGCAGTTTTCTCTCATGACATTTCTCTTCACTGGGCAGTGGGGCTTTACTTGTTCAAAACTCATCCTCTTCAATTGTCTCCCTTTAACCCGTAAATTGATTTAATGTCTGCTTGACAAATTCCCCATATATCAATTCTAAATACTAATACATAGGATAATTTTCAAAACTTGAAAAACAGCCTCCCATGTTCCTTCAAGTCTTCTCTTCTATAAGCTATATATTCAAGTTCCTTTGACTGTGCCATATACGACTCAGTTTCAATACTATTTCCCATTTCAAAAAGCTCTCCTCTGGATCCAATCCAGTGTGTCAATGTCCCTCTTGCCATGTGTCACACACCCCTGTGTACAGTATTCTTGACATGCTCTGGGGTATCATTCTGCTATCTGAACCTTCTTTTTCTGCAATTTCGGAACGCATTTAAACTGGAGTCTCTCAAGTACCTGATCTTTGCAATCCTGTGATGTTGGTTGAGGAGGCACGAATATCAGTTCATAGTTTTATATAGATCGATACATAGGTGTGTACATATATATATATATATTTATGTATAGGCACATATATATAAAGAGATATAGATGTAGTGATGGATAGATATAGATAGAGACATGTTATATAGATGGCTAGATACCTTTGAGCCAAGCTGGGACATTATTTCACACCCATTTTCCATCTTGACTTTTCCTTCAGTCCTATATCTATGAAAGATGAACCTTCTAGGAGAGAGTGATGCTATGCTTTACTTTCTGTCATAAAATGTGGAATAGTAATAGTTCAATAGAACTTCTACCTACAAATTAAGAAAATAATTCAAGAATTATAAAATCAATCAGAATTATAAAAGCAAAATGTCTTCATGAAATGTTTGTGTTATACAACTTTTTTTTTGTACTGAATTCTGCTTTAGCATAAAAGAACAACCCAAACTAAAGGTCACAGTAAAAAAACAGCTGGATTTATAGTGTAAATATTGTGAATAAATTGTTCATGGTATTACACAGCAATCTTTATGTACTCAATCAGATGAAAATTTCTTTTCAGTCTTCGTACTAAGAGAAGTTGTAGCTTACTACTTCTATATCTGTTTATATACACTTAACTATACATAATTATATCTATCTATTTATCTATCCATCTATATATCTGCCTATATTTTAACTTCTGATCACTGTGAATTAAGACACTAAATTTATTTTTTTCCATATTTATTGTTAGAAAGACTACAGGAAAACCTGATGTTCAGACGCATCAAATGTGTAAGTGAAGATGACAAACAAGTGTGCTTAGTTTTTATTCATGGCTCTATTTAATATCCACATTCTTGTTTTACTATTTTCATTTGATTAACGCTTCAATAAAGCTGAGTGACTGTATTTTATTATCCATGTTGGAGTAGAGATTTTGACACTCCTTCCAGTTCTTCTTTCTGGTCTGGGACTCATGCTCCTCTACCTTCTGCATTCTTAACTCCTAATGGATAGAGTCCACCACCTTCAGATAACCACCCTTTGTCAACCGGAGCTATTGATTCCCAAACAGTCAGGATGTCAGTCCACCTGAAATCTCGCACCTGCGGGAAACCTCCTGGGTTTCTTCCTCTTCTCCCCTTGTTTCTTCAATGCCTTCTGGGGATACATTCTTAATAACTAGCATGCATACATGCCCTTAACTCACGCTGTGCCTCTGGAGACCCTAAATGAAGGCATTGTTTACAATATCACATATGAATTATATATATATATATATATATAGTCTTTATGTCAAATATAACTTTTAAAGCTCACTTTTAATAATTGGAAATACTTACAGTTACAGTTATTGGTAGGAATTGGGAGGAAAGTGATGTACTGGGAAGGGTATAAAAAGAATGGAGGGATGGTCAATTCTCTGACTATAGCTTCTTAGATTGTTGACATTTGGAGCTCCATTAATGTTTCATATTTTACCTCCCCTCCACCACACACCATACTCAACAAGGATGGGGAAAAAACTCCAACCTGAAAGAGAAACAAATGTACTTACTGCTTTTAAAATGAATAAAATTGCCACACTGGTTGGAGAAACAAAAGCTAACTCAAGTAATATTTGCACACTGTACTTTGACTCTACCCTCAAGCTAAAACAAAACAAACAAACAGAAAAATGATAATAACTATTGGCTATTTTTTCTTTTTTTTTCTTGCAGATATATAGGTTAGCTATTCTGAAGTGACCTTTTGTACATTCTTGGACTGAGCTAATAATATCCCATTGTGGATAATGGGAATAGGTTTCTCACTGTCAGATATAAATTATAAATATGAAATGAATTCTGTGGTACTGCATTGAAATCAAAGGCACCAATATAAAATCATACTTTTATATAGATGGAAAATAGATAAGATATATTTATATGTTGAAATATTTATATACAGATATAATTATATATAGATATAGTTACATAGATCAATTGTTGTATATGAATATAACTACATCTCAGTTTCACTATAGATAGATATAGAGATGAATATATATTGGGTATAACTATCTATGGCTACATAAACTATGTATCTAAATATATTATCTATATCTCTATCAAATATGCTATCTATAATATGTATCTATGTATCTATGTATCTATCTATGTATCATCTATTAGCTCTGTTCTCTCAGAAGGGCTAGGAGAATTATACCATAGTAGTAATTAGGAAACCTAGTGCCCATATTCACTAAAAGGAACCAAGGTTCCTTGGAGGAAGTGTTAATGCTATGGCTGGGGCAGAGAAAGGACAAGATGAACCTGCAACATCTCTATGTCAGAAAGTAAGGGAGATGCTTAGGGACAACACACACACACACACACACACACACACACATGCACGCACACATGCCAGAGCTGGATTTAGGGACTCCTATCAGATAATCCTGAGACAATTTGCATGACAAAATAAGTATTTATTGATTATTACCTATGAAATAAAATAAGAATCCATGAGTTTATACTTATACAAGAAAATGGTGGGGAACTTTTTCTTACATTGGAATGTCAACTAATATTTACAGAAAGAATGATAGAATTAGGAAACTACAATGTGGTAACCATCACAGTAATAATTGTTTTAGGTAAGGCACATCAGTAGATGCTAAAACTAGTGGAAGAAAGTTTGAAGAGTAACAGGATATTTACATGTTATCAAAGTATCTATAAACAGATACTTTATTATAAAAGGAAAAATAGAATTTTACAGTGGAGAGGTATGGCAGACATGAATTTAATCAAGTAGTTGACATAATATGTATTGAGACAAATTGATATTTTGTGACTTCTGCTATGAGACAATGAGAAGATCACCATAACACTTCTGGGATACTTCTGACAAAAGTGAATAAAATCTATTCAATGATGAGGAAACATAAGACAAATTCAAATTGATGGGCATTTTAGAAAAATAAATTTCCTGTACTTATCAAAAACTCGGTCATTAAAGGTAAAGTGAAATTTAACAAAAGTTCAAATTAAATGAGTTCTGCATGATATGAGAGGAACATAATAACTGAATGCAACTCACAATCTGTGTTTCTATAAAGAAAATTATTGAAATAGTCATTAAAATTTCAATAATGTTTATAAATTAACTAATAGTGTTGTATCAGTGTTAGTTTTCTTATTTTTATAACTGCATTGTGATTATGTGAGAGAATATCCTTGTTAATTGAGGAACACTATCTCTGCAACTTATTTTGAAAGGATATGCAGATGCATAATAGGTATATCTACCTTCCCACGGGAAGAGACAAGTCTAAGGCAAATGTAGGAAAATGGTAACATTTGAAGAATCTGTGTGAAGAGTATACTGGAATTCTTTATACTAGTCTTCTAATTTCTATGTATGAAATTATGTAAAATGAAAAAAGTTGCATAACCTATTATACATCATTTATTTCCCCAAATTTTCCAGTTTATTTGGCCTTTAACATTGTTATGATTATTATTTATCTATGGAGGTTTTCTCTATACATTTGGCTTGGCTATTATGCTTTTCGAGTAATTTCCAGATTGCTTAGAAATTCTTCTTCCACCTAAGGTCAGATAAGTAATTACCTACTTTTATATATACCATTCTTATTAAAATCAAGACATCTTGATTGTAAGATTCACAATTATTTTGTGCACCACTAAGAAATAAAACTATGACATGCCATTCATTGCAATGTGTATCATTATTTTAATGATATTAAAATGTTGACATACACAGATGTTAGAACCAACAAAATACAGCATTTCCTTAATTATTTTGGAAACATTCAACTCTGAAATTCATCTAAAATATATTTTGGCATTTGTTATTACAGATTAATCTGAGGCTCCTTTATCATCCAATTATATATTTTTTTAATATCTTTTACTGCTTTTCCACTTACTGAATCTGCCTTTGTCTTTTCATAGAGAAATGTAAACTATTAATCTTATTATTGAGACTCAAATATTAATCTTACTTTTGCCAATTTGTATAATGATCTATGTTTTTTTTTTTTTTTTTGTGGTATGCAGGCCTCTCACTGTTGTGGCCTCTCCCGTTGAGGAACATAGGCTCTGGACATGTAGGCTCACGGGCCCAGCCGCTACGCGGCATGCAGAATATGCGGAATCTTCCCAGACTGGGGCACGAACCCATGTCCCCTGCATCGGCAGGCGGACTCTCAACCACTGCGCCACCAGGGAAGACCCACAATGAATATTTGATGTGGAATTCTGATTATTGTATACTCATCTCTCTAGGAAGCCTAGGACAAGTCTTGCTTGCTGTTACAGTCCTAATGTGGTGCCACATTCTTCCTCAGAATTTGTTAGAATGATCAGAGACACACTTGATTCTGATCAACTTTCCACCCAACTACTATGATAGTGCCATTGGATGGAATACTGAGCCCCTCTGGAAAATTCTTCTTTTACTACTTCCATTATCCATACTTTCAAGCAATTTACTGAAGAAGAGGCACGACTCTTCGAAACTATTGAGCCAATAAGAGAAATCTGGTGTATTAGTATTGCAGCTCTCCCTCATCATTATAGTAAGCCAAGGAGGGAAGGGATCAGTTAATTTCTGAGGATGTGACTTTGTCTGCAGAGAAGTTCCTTGTTTTTGAAGCAGTATTCCTCACTCATGGGTTTCTACACCTATATAAAATATTAAGAAATAAAACTGTCATTAATAACAGCAATAGAAAATGACAACAACATGAAATATGCTAATAATAAAGACTGAGTCATCATCACAACCTCTCATATGAGATAGATTCATGTGGCTCACATACCACTTTCAATGTTCTTAATGAGTTAGGGGACACGGTCATCTGCTGAGGAAGCAAAGGCAAGTGTTGGGTATGGGGAGAGTAACAGAGTTTTGTAAAGGCTGTAAAAAGACAAAATGAGTGGATAAATGAACTGCAGAATAATATGAAGTTTGCAGTATTCAATTAAGAACACAGCTGACATTCAATTAAGAACATATAATGACACAAACCATATCTTTAAGGTAAAGTTGCTTCAGTATCTTTCAGCCCTGGTTTAGTCACATAAAAGGCAGACTTTTGTTTCCTTCCGTATCAGAAATCCTTTTGACAATATGTGACTATATCCTTGAATACTTCAAAATGGAAAGGAATTAACTTCATTGTTACAAAAACGATTTCATGGTTAAATTGTTCTTATTTTAGAATCTCATATATTGAGGCAAACTATTCTTTTTTTTAATGTCTTTATTGGAGTTTAAAAATTTATTTTATTGAAGTATAGTTGACTTACAACGTTGTGCTAGTTTCTGGTGTACAGCAAAGTGATTCAGATATATATACATATATATATATATATATTCTTTTTCATATTCTTTTCCATTATGGTTTATTACAGGATATTGAATATAGTTCCCTGTGCTATACAGTAGGACCTTGTTTTTTATCCATCATATATATATATATATATATGTATAGTTTGCATCTGCTTACCCCAAACTCCCCATCCATCCCTCCCCAACCTCCCTCCTCCTTGGAAACCACAAGCCTGTTCTCTACGTCTGTGAGTCTGTTTTTTTTCATAGATACTGTATGATATCACTTATATGTGGAATCTAAAATATGACGCAAATGACTTATCTATGAAGCTATTCATTTTGTAAATTTTTATCTGTTGCTTCTAGATCTGCTCCCTTGGACATTCTCATTATTTCTTGATTACTTTTATATCAACCTCTTCTGATAAGCAGATCCTGTTTACTTGTGACCCCATCCCACCTCTGGGATGGCAGAGTCAGCAGTATTATAGGACCTACACTTGTCCTTGAAGGAACAATGGGCTCTGCTTGTGGCTCTTCCTCCTTCGAAAAAAATTTAAGTATAGAGTTTATTGTGATAAGTATCTAAACATATTTATCATTGTTTCTCATCTTTCCCAGTCAGCTTCTTTAATGTTTATTATATTCTTCCTCGATACAAAATTCTCAAGCTAAATTTTAAAAAATAATTTTCACACAAACAGAGGAAAAAGTGATGTTTCTAATAAAGTTTAGGAACAAACAAAAAGGAGTAGGAATGATAGCTCTAGGCAGGTTTAGTGCCTGCAGTTATTTCTTTAATGCTCAGATGTATATTTTTAAATTAACTGAATCATAAAATGAGCTGATGTCTTGAGAAGCAAAGGAAAAATACTTTTTATTGGTTAATATCTGAAAGAGATTTCTTAAATTTTATATGCTTGTAATAATGAACCAAGCCTAGGAAATAGTGAGAAGGTAACATACAGAGGAGGCACAATGCATAAAAAATACATAGTGTAAGCTCAAGGTCCATGTAGAAACTGTTTACAGTGATCCTGCTACAAACCCAACAAAAAAGAAACAGTTTAAATTTACATTACATTTAAGTTAATGTTGTCATACAGGGTCATTTAACAAAGAGTTATAGCCTCAAGGTATAGTGTTAGTCTATACTATTTAGTTATAATTTACTTACAAGAAAGATAAAGACTCCAGTGTATTTGCAAGATCAAGAGGATATATAGCACTAAGGGATACACATCTGGAGAGCCATAAAAGTAAGCTATTTGTACCTGAAGTTGAGATTTAGAGCACAGGCTGTGTTTATGAACATTTTTACCTTTCGAATTGGGCTGAACATACCAGAATTAATTGTACAGAGCTGAAGGAAACAGGGCATTGAAGTATTCCCTGCAGAGAAAAACTGGAGATCAGTGGCATTAAACCTAGATAGTAAAAGCGTCTACTCTTTGTCTCCATATAATATTTTAAAGTAAACTTCACCTATTCCAATCAATTCACTGTCTGAAGAGGAGATTTGGGAGTATTATTCTCTTTTTTCTTCACTGAGTGAAATAGAAACTCAATTCCTTCAACCCAGCTTTCCTGGTCCATCATGAATGGATGCTGACAAATTTTCAAGCCATCATTCCAGCCCTTTGCCCGCTATTCGCCTCCAACAAGTTGAGAGTACAGCCCAACTTAACCACTCAGCACCCAGCTCGTCATTCCTCCTGGACGGACCACAGTTGGGTAAAACCCAGAAAACCGCGACACCCAACGTGAGATGGAAAATCTCCATGTTTCACAATGTTTTTGTTATTATTGCTAAAATTATTTGGACTGAACAAATCAAACATCAAACATTTCAGAAGATTTAGGATAAGCTTTGATATGCCCTGTGCTTGGCATAGTTTTAGACCTAAATTTAAACATGTAAGGAATTTTCTCTCTCCCTCCCTACATACCCACCCACGCCCCCACACACACTTAAACGGAATTATCTAAATATTCATTATTAGACAGTTAGCCCTTTAAATTCCATATGTAAAATAAAATACTAGACAGTCATTAAAGATGAAGTGCAGCAACATTTAAAATTTTTTTTTTCTGGAATAAGTTCACTTAAATAATAAAAGTGTTTCTCTCTGGTTACAGTTTTTAAGGCACTTTATTTTAGAAAGATCAAATGTCCTCCCTTCTCTTCTATATTGTAATAAGAAAGCTATAATTCATAATTAATATTAAAGTATGTGATGCTTTATATTGTTTACAACATAGAATATACATACATAGAAATGAATTAAATATAAAAATAATTATGGTCAAGGGTTTGTTAATTTCCCTTGTCTTTTTTCGAGTTTTGTTATTTTATTGGTCCAGAACTCTTTCCCCATTCTTCTGGATATACTTTTCTTACGAGGAACACACCTTATCTGATTCAAGCTTTCCATCTCCAGGCACCAAGGTGGGATCATGAATCAAGCCTAAACAATTCTGGCTCCACGGGTTGCTGTAAGCCTGGGATTCCAGCAGCCCTCACTCTTGCCATGAGGAAATAAGGTTTCTTATAGAATTAGGTCAATTAGAAATATTCAGAGCCCCAAAATGAAGAAAGGGAAAGACGTGTCCCAAGCAACATTTTGAGCTATTGTATTAGCTGTGCCTAAAACCAGTCCACATCCCAGTAAGGTAAGTCAACTTGGGGCATTTCACTTAAGTTGACCTGAGTTGAATTTGCATCATTTGCAACTGGAAGTCATTGCCCATCTCTTGTATTTAAGTATTTCAGTATTACATTGTTTTAGATCCATTGGATATTAAATCTTTGATCCATATGCCATCACTGTATAATAATAAATGAAGATAAATATGCTCTTAATTCTATTTCATTTTATATTTTGTTCTTTAAGCTAGCTTATGTGTAGTTTACTCCCTCATGTCCAATTTTGCTAAAGTTTCTCTGGTGTTCATTTTTTATCTTCTTTTTATAAAAACACTGATTTGAAAGGTTCATTCATCTCTCAAGCTGCTGAAATATTTCAAGTAATTTTTTTTTTAGAAAGGACACATAGGTGTTACACTTTCTTAGTCCTTGCTTGTCTAAATTCCTTTGTTCCCACACATAAATGATACTCTGTCTGAGGATAGAATATTTGCTTCACAATATAAAAGCTTTTGAAGCTGTGGATATTAGGATTTTTGGAAGTCTGAAGGCAAACAGTTTTCTTTTGTAAAAACCTATTTTTTTAGGGCTCTTGTAATTATTTCTTAATTACTTAATAGTTCTACATTTATTAATGGAATTTAATTTGTAATAAAGAATTACCTTGAAAGAAATTTCCAAACTTATCTGACTTCAATAGTGAATTCTATTGTCTTTAAATAGAAATAATAGTAATACTGCATTAGCTCTTCCACAGAATATGAGATAAGGAATCATACCTTCATACTTTTCTTTTAGAGTCATAAATAACATTGATATTAAAAAAAAAAACTGACAAGTACCGTATCTGATTCTGGCCATAATAAAGTATCTATCACCAGACAAGCCATTCTGCCTTTGAAAACTATGCACCTGGAGAGAATATGAAAGCAGTCTTTTCAGAGATTAGATAATGTGACCTCTGAGAAATGGGAAACAGGCAAGATTTCAAAGTGGCATTCTGGCTAGAAGTACATTCCAGACTGAAGCCCAGGAAGGAAGGGCCTAATAGTAAAACAATCCTGCACAGCTGAGGGTAGAGAAGAGACCTCTGCGAGGCTGAGCCACCGGCTTCTGTGCCGCCTTCACGGAGACAGTGCTACACAGAATTCACAGAGGTGTCGCGAAGTCAGTGACTGCATGCTTAGTTGTCCATGAAAAGGGATGTTTTGTGACCTGGAAGAGAACAGTCACTAGGTAACTGTAAGGTGAACAGAAATTCCAAAGGTGGAAACTGCAGAGAAACAGAGATGTGGGGCTTGGACCCTCAGAACGCCTTGTATCAGAGTAATACCAAGTCAAACTCATGTGCTTTTCCTGCCAAGGCCTAAAAACAAGCATCAAAATGGTCAGTGGAGATTAACTGCCTTCCAAGAAAGAAAAAAAAAATCAACATCTTTTAAAGGCATAAAACACAAATAAATCTCAGTTCTTTAAAACACTGTACCCAAAGTTGGGGCTAATATATTACATACCAGGAAAAGAGCATATAAACAGACCCAGAAATGACAGCAATATTGAAATAGGCAATTATTTTATTTTATATTTATGTATTTATACAGCAGGTTCTTATTAGTTATCCATTTTATACATATTAGTGTATATATGTCAATCCCAATCTCCCAGTTCATCACACCACCACCCACTCCCGCTTTCCACCCTTGGTGTCTATACATTTGTTCTCTATTTTAAAACATGTATTATATTCCTACTTACAGAAGTAAAGAAAACGACAAATATAATTAGTGAAGAGAGTATAATATCAGTAGGAAAATAGAAAATATTAGAACAAAATTGAAATGCTTGAACTGGAAAGTAGAATATGTGAAAAAAAATCATTCAGTGATTAACAGCATATTGGAAACTGCAGATAAAAAGATTTAAGGGGATGAAGATAGGTAAAAAATAGTGAAGAAAATGAACAAAATCTGGACCACTTGAGAGCAATACCATTGTCAAACATACGTGCAATTTGAGATTCAGAAGAAGAGGAAAAAGAGAAACTGGGGTAGAAAAAAACCTGAATATGTAATAGGTAATATTTATTCCAAATTAGAGAAAAAAAAGACACACACACACACACACACACACACACACACACACACACACACACACACACACACAAGAGGCTCAATAAATCCCAATCTAGGAAAGGTCTCCAAAAACCAGACCAGGGCTCACTAGAGTAAAAGAAGACAATAACACAGAGGGAATAGTAATTTAAAATCCACTGATTCTCACTGAAAACAATGCAGGTCAAAAAAAAAATGGAGTGAAGTAAGGAAAAAAAATCTATTCAACTAGAATTTTTCTGTATAGAGAGAATATATTTTAAAAAGTGAAAATTAAGTAAAATGATTTTTTGATATACAAGATTTGAAAAGATATTTACCGTGCAGATAGATGTTCAGCATAGAAAATTTTAAAGGGAGCTTTTTAGGTTGAAGGAAATGATAAAGGATGAAAATTTGGATCTAAATAAAGGAATGAAGAACACTGAATATGTACACATATTGATACAGAACAGTCTAATATTCATATATCTTACATTCTCTACAGGAAAATAAATTGTTTAAAAGCAAATTAATAACCATATATTACAGAGTTTATAATACATGTAGATATAAAACGTGTAATGACAATGACACAAAAACCTAGTGAGGGTGGTTTTTACATTATATGTGAAGTGTTATAATACTAATTCATGAAGAACTGTCATAAATTTAGAACAATAATACATATGCAAATACATTAAAAAGGAAGAGGTACAGCTAAAGTCCATTAGCTTTTAAAATAGAATACTATAAATATCAACTCATTCAAAGAAACCAGGAAATAATAAATATATATATATATTAGACAAATTGAAAACAAGAAAGATGGTACATTTAAACCCATATAAACATATATGATTACATTATATGTAAAGAACAACTCAAAATAAATTGGAGATAATGTCAGACTGGATAAAAACAACAAGAAGACATACTTTTATTTTAAAGACAAAGATGGTTTAATATTTAAAGATGGAAAAAAAGATAAGCCACACTAATCTTAAGAAAGCTGTAGTGACTATGTTACTATCAGTAGATTTTGAGACAAGGAGTCTTACCATGGTTATGGTTTTCATCCTTCTTTAACACATAGAACATATTTATAACTTGATTTATGTCCTTGTTTTTTAGTGTCATTATATCTGTAGTTTCAGAATCTATTGATTGAATCATATCACCCTCATTCTTTGCATGCCTGTTAATTTTTGTTTGGAATCCAGAACTTGTAATAACTTCAAAATAACTTCTAGTGATGGAAAATAAATAATCTGAAATAAAATATAAACTGGGTCTTTATTCCCGTCTTACCCCTAGGTTCTTCATGATCTTTTTTTTTTCTTAGATTCCATATATATGTGTTAGCATACAGTATTTGTTTTTCTCTTTCTGACTTACTACACTCTGTATGACAGACTCTAAGTCCATCCATCTCACTACAAATAACGCAATTTCGTTTCTTTTTATGGCTGAGTAATATTCCATTGTATATATGTGCCACATCTTCTTTATCCATTCATCTGTTGATGGACACTTAGGTTGCTTCCATGGCTATTGTAAATAGAGCTGCAATGAACATTTTGGTACATGACTCTTTTTGAATTACAGTTTTCTCAGGGTATATGCCCAGTAGTGGGATTGCTGGGTCGTATGGTAGTTCTATTCTTAGTTTTTTAAGGAACCTCCATACTGTTCTCCATAGTGGCTGTATCAATTTACATTCCCACCAACAGTGCAAGAGCATTCCCTTTTCTCCACACCCTCTCTAGCACAGACCTACTAGAGAATGGACTTGAGGATATGGGGAGGGGGAAGGGTAAGCTGTGACAAAGTGAGAGAGTGGCATGGACATATATACACTACCAAATGTAAAGTGGATAGCTAGTGGGAGGCAGCCACATAGCACAGGGAGATCAGCTTGGTGGTTTGTAACCACATGGAGGGGTGGGATAGGGAAGGTGGGAGGGATGGAGACTCAAGAGGGAAGAGATATGGGAACATGTGTATATTTATAACTGATTCACTTTGTTGTAAAGCAGAAACTAGTGCACCATTGTGAAGCAATTATACTCCAATAAAGATGTTTATATATATATATATATATATACACTGGGTAAGATTAACAGTTTAGACATTGCAGATAAAAAAAAGTGTGAAAATTACAAAGATACTATAGCAAAATAAAGCACAGCAAGAAATATAATTGGAAAAAAATGACCAGAGTATCATTTGCCTGTGGAAAAATAATAAGCATTCCAAAATTTGGGAAGATGCAATCCAAGAAGACAAAGGGCCTATGCAAAAATTATTTGATTAAATGAGGGCTATGGTTTTCCAAATTAATGAACAGTGTTTGGACTTGTTTCTTACATACATAAACATATGATAAACACATATAGATATGTGTAGATATATTTGTATGATAGCAATAGCCTAAAGGATATCAGGGGAAGAGAGATGAAAGTACGCTCTGGTGTAATTCTCACATTCTGCTGAAGTAGTATAATATCAATTATCATATATATATATATATATATATATATATTTTTTTTTTTTTTTTTTTTTTGCGGTATGCAGGCCTCTCACTGTTGTGGCCTCTCCTGTTGTGGAACACAGGCTCCGGACGCGTAGGCTCAGTGGCCATGGCTTATGGGCCTAGCCGCTCCATGGCATGTAGGATCTTCCCAGATCGGGGCACGAACCCGTGTCGCCTGCATCGGCAGGCAGACTCTCAACCACTGAACCACGAGGGAAGCCCTCAATTTATATTTGAGTATTATAAGTTAAAGATGCATGTTGTAAATCATAGAGCAATCTCTTGCTCCCTCTCCCTCTCTCTCCCTCTGTCTCTCTGTTTCTGTTTCTGTCTCTTTCTGTCTATCTATATATCATACACAGACGCGCGCACACACACACACACACGCATGCACACACTACTGAACCAAAAGTTCCCAAATTGGGACATACACATGGTAATAACAAACAACAGCAAAAAAATATATTTAATCACATTTCTCATGAGGAAAAGGCCAACAAAATTATCAATGTGGTATCTCAGCACAGTCACCTATATGATGATAATTTTTTAAATATTTGTCAAAATGTGGATCAACAGGAACTCTCATAAACTGCTGGTGTGAAAACTGTATGAATTAGTAATATTTGTAATACCACCTTAAAAATGTTAAGTATCATCTATTAAATATGAAAATGGTGACCCTGAATTTCTCCTCCTAGGTTTTTACTTAAGAACAAGGCACACCACTGTTCACAGGAATATTCACAGCAGTGTAATTATATATACATTATTACCCAAAATGGAAATAATAAAAATATACATCAACAAGAGCATGAAAAAATAAATTATAAATACAGTGAAACACTAGAGAATAGTAAATATTCACAGACTACAGCTGCAGAGAACAGTATCAATGGCTTTCAAATGAAATTTTGACCAAAAAAAAGAGGCAAAAATAACATTAACTCTGAGTCCATTTACACAAAAAGTTTTTAAAAAGGAATAATTTATATGTATATGTTTGCATGGTAATATGATTAAAAATGCAAAAGTGTATTTACTATGAATGTTAGAATGATGATACACTTCAGGTCAGTGAAAAGATAGTGTTTGAGAGAAATCATGAGGGTTATTTCTTAGGGGTTCTGGAAATGTTCTATTTCTTTATCTGGGCAATATTCACATATTGATAAATCACTGAGTTATACAGGATGGTTTTTACACTTAAAAGGAAAAATGTGTTAGGTTGAAGGAGAGAGCTTAATAAACGTCCTGTGACAGAAAAAAATATCCAACTACTTCAGATATAATTTATTGTAAATTATTTTTAAAAAATTATCTCACCCACAGTATAAATAATAGTATACTAGTTCATGAAAACATGGAGAAATACATAGAAACTACATTAGGAAAATCCCAAAGGTTTGAATAGAGAAGTACGTATGGTTAATAAGAGTTTTCAAGATAGTAAAAATGCCAATTTACTACAGAATAGTTTTAACTTTATAAAATATAATTCAACATTTTAATGTTACATTTTTCTTAAGTTTGAAAAAAAGGCTGTACTATTTATCTAAATAATACCTACATGGAACTAGCAAAGAAAATGATAAAAATAATGAAGTATTTCCACATTTTGGAATATTTGACAGCTATTAAAATAAGTCTATGAAAAATAATAAAAATGTCTTTAAAGGGAAGGATTATTTACAATTATATTTCCTATATTGAATATATACTAATAGGTTTATGTATGTATATCATACTTATGAATGTATATGAAATATTATTAATCTTTATTTTTGTGTTGTAGGATTTTGGGTTTTTATATGTATTTTTTGCAATAAATATAGCTTATTATGTAGTCAGAAAAGTAATAAATATAGTACCTAACACTATATTTGTCATAAATAATGTACTAATGTGCTAATATGACTATGTGTTAATATCCCTAATATGTGAAATTCTTAATTTGGCAAGAAACATATAAAGAATATAGTTTGAAATTTAGTAATGGATAAGAATCAACAATCTATATGTGACAAATAGAAAAACATTTCAATGTATAATAAAATGTACATTCAAAAAATAATCAGTAAAATCTTTGAATTGTCAATTTGAATTTTAATTAAAAATAGTAAATTATAACAGGTAGAATGACACAAGCATTCATATATTGGTGGTGAAACCTTAAATATACATTACTTTTAAAAAAATTGACAATATATATCAAGACCCTAAATACATTTTTTCATATTGACCTGAAAATCCCACTTTCAGGGATTTATCCTAATAATTCAAAATGCTAATAGAATTTATATGCAGACATATTTTGCCATAATACTTTTAACAGCAAAACTAATTTCTGCTTAAATCCACCGAGTATGTTATTTTTGCTTAAATATACCCTCCAAAATTACCAGAAAATACATTTTAATGAGTCTTCTTCATGTAATAATATAAAAAATGTTACTTTAGACAAGTGAAGATTTTAAAAACTCCCAAACATGTAACATCACACACACAGGAAAAAAAATAAAAATTTTGTTATTTCTGATCTGGGATACAAATAAATATATTCTTCCTATGGTGTTCTCAATCATCCTATTAAGAATTTCCATTAAACTGAAATAAAATACTTTGATACACAGATACAATTTAATATTTAAAAATATGACAGATGTCCTGCAAAGATTTCTCTTTAAAATGCATAATATTTAGTCATTTTGCATGAGTACTAAGGGGTAGCCTACCTAATTAGAAACAGAAAACCTTTGGCTTGTTTTCTCAATATTTAATTTGGATGCAATAATTGCAAGTAGACACTAACCTTACTAGGCATAACTGTGCCTTAGTAGACAAGTCCTTTATCAAAAAATGGGCAGAAGAACTAAGTAGATGTTTCTCCAAAGAAGAAGTACAGATGGCCGAACAGCACGTGAAAAAATGCTCATCATCATTAATTATTAGAGAAATGCAAGTTAAAACTATAATAAGTTATCACCTCACACCAGTCAGAATGGCATCATTAAAATGTCTACAAATAATAAATGCTGGAGAAGATGTGGAGAAAAGGGAACCCTCCTACACTGTTGGTGAGAGTGTAAATTGGTGCAGGCACTATGAAGAAGAGTATGAAGGTTTCTTAAAAAACTAAAAATAGAGTTACTGTATAATCCTGCAATCCCACTCCTGGGCAAATATCTGGAGAATACTCTAATTCAAAAAGATACGTGCACCCCAATGTTCATAGCAGCACTATTTACAATAGCCTAGACATGGAAGCAACCTAAATGTCCATCGAACATGGATAAGGAATGGATAAAGAACATGTGGTATATATATACAATGGAATACTTCTCAGTCATAAAAAAATAATGAAATAATGCCACTTGCAGCAACATGGATGGACCTAGAGATTATCATAGACACACAGACATAGGAAACAAATTTATGGTTACCAAAGGGGATAGTGGGGGTGGATAAGGAGGTAAATTAGGAGTTTGGGATTAACATATACACACTGCTGTATCTAAAATAAACAACAAGGACCTACTGTATAGCACAGGGAACTATATTCAATATCTAGTAATAACCTGTAATGGAAAATAATCTGAAAAAGAATATATATATATATGTATAACTGAATTACTTTGCTGCACACCTGAAACTAATATGACATTGTAAATTAACTATACTTCAATTTTTAAAAAGTGGTTTAAAAAAGCTATATGGAGGAGCTATACATTTATATAACAATGTCCTGAGGTTTATAAGACCAGAAATAAGTTGACTAAACACCATTTCCTAGGACCTCTGACCTTTCTGCTGCTGAGCCTATGTGATGAACATTAAGGACATTTATTTGTACAGTGAGGATCCCCTTTTGCTTGAATCTGGATGCATTTGCAATGGTGTTACTAGAAGGGAGATGAAATTTGTAGCTATATTTTTTTCATGAAACAATTAACTGGCAAAATGACCCACCAATGAACTTAAAATCACATTAAATTTAGAATATTGACATCTTCAAATAATTCATATTTGAAAATTAAGTATTTTATATTGCTGTTTTGGTCACTGACTCATGAACTTTATATAATTTTGCCCTCATTAGACTTAGTTCGATGCAAGATACCAAACAAAACTAACTATGCCTTAGGAGATCCTTTTAATTTTAACAGATTTCAATGCATGTTCTTAGGAAATACACACTATAATAATATAATTTAAGATATTTAGCCATATGAAGTGCCAGAATCATCAAAGAAAGACTGCAGCTTCTGGAAAAGCAACTGAGATGCGTTGCTGACGTACTCTTAAGATTGAAAATCTTGAGTGCTTTTGAAATTTAACATCTACTTCTCAAGGTTTGGAAATATTTTTTTGCTGCATAAATATTTAACTTTTCCAAAAGCAACAACAAAAAATCAAGTTTAGTTATTTTGCTTGGCTAACTGTATTCATTGCAAAGAAACACTCATGTTGCCTTAGAATAAAATTGCTTTTATCCATAAGTTTAGTTTTACCATTGTATCTATGGGAAAATTAAAAAAAAAAAAAAAAGAAAAACGTTAAAGGTGTCCCATGCCATCCCCCACAGAAGTTCTGTTTTGTTCCCCAGGTACAAAGGTCTAGCTTATTCCATGGTAGGGCAGACTGAAAGAGACTTCATTGTTTTTAAGTTAGATTTCTTAAGATACAGTTTGCATACATTAACCTTTGCACAGTTTCCTGCTTCATATGACTTCCACATTTTTAATGCACTGTGCTATGAATGTTGGCAAATGCATATAGTGATATAAGTACCACAGCCATCAAATCTTTACCCTAAAATGTTCCCTTTCTTTCCTTTGCAAACAGTCCCTCTCCCCAGCCCCCTCCCCCCCACCCCGTCACTGGTGGCTACTTACCTGTTTTCTGACCCTATTGTATATTTTTCCAAACTAAAATATAAATGGAGCTATTAACTATGCACCTTTTTAAGTCTAGCTTCTTTTCCTTTACCAGAATACATTAAGACCTATACTTATCGCTGCATATTTCAGTAGTTGGTTATTTTTACTGCTAAATAGTATTATTGTACTATCTGTAAGTTTATCTAATAGTCTGTTGTGCATTTCTCTCAATGTGTGAAAATTATGAGGAAATGTACCATACATGTCTGTGTACTGGGTTTTGTGTAGACATGAGGGTTACTTAGGGGTGCATTATTTAAACGATTTCCAAATATTTGCCTATTTTCCAGATACCTTTTCTGTTACTGATTTCAAGTTCAATTTTATTGTGGTCAAAAATATGCTAGATATGGACACAAAGATTCATGGTTTTTAAAGTTATCAATTTTAAGCTGTGGTCTGTATTGGGAACGTTCCGCTGAACGAATGCGTGTGAGTCTGCTGTTGTTGAGTGGAGTATGGGGGTACAAGGTTAGTGTTTCCTTTATTCTTAGTAACTCTATCAAAGTTCTCTGCTGATGACCGAGGAGAGTGTTGACAGCTCCAACCTGAATTGTGGACACGCCTGTGATCTCTTCAGTTCTCTAGTTTTGCTTCGTGTGTTTGAAGCTCTGCTATTATGTGATACACAGGACGATTAGCTTCCTAGAGTGAGCCCCCTTCTCTTGGTTGTATTACCCCTGGCACTTTTTTTGTTATGAAGTCCAGCCACTCCAGCTTTCCTTGGTTAGTGTTAAAATAAGGTATATTTATTTTGGTATATCTTTTAAAATTTGTAACATTATATCTATAAATTTAAAGAATATGTATTGTAACTATATATAGTTTGGTCTTGCTTTATAACTCAATATAAAAAATTCTGTCATTTAACTGATGTGTTTATACATTTACATTTAAGTTATTTATTGATACTGTTGAATTTAAATCTACTGTTTTGCTAATTTTTCATTTTGTTTTGTTTTTATCTATTTTGTTTCTTTTTTCATTTTCTGTTTGCTTTTAGATTAACTGAATATTTGATTTTGTGATCCATTTTTCCCCTTGATGGCTAATTAGCTACACCATTTTTTCTAATATTTTTGGTATAGTCATACAGTTTACAACATAAAATTTTAATGTATAACAAACCACATTCAAGTTATTATACTGCTTCATGTATAATGTAAGAACTTTATAATAGTGTACTTCTAATTGCTCCCTCCCAAACTGTACTGGCATTGTCATACATCTTATTTTCTTGTTTCCTTTTATATAGTTTTTATGAGAATCTGTCAATTTACTTTTCTTAATTTTTAAAATCGTTTCAGGTGTACAAAATAGTGATTTAATATTTGCATACATTAGGAATGATCACCATGACAAGTCTAGTAACCATCTGTCCTTATACACAGTTATTACAATATCATTGACCATATACCTTACACTGTATATTACATCCCCATGGCTTATTTTCTCTCTGGAAGTTTGTACCTTTCAACCTCTTCATCCAAATACCCACCCACTCCCCTCTGACAACCGCCAGTTTGTTTGTTCTACGTATCTATGAATCTGTTTCTATTTCTATTTCTTTTGTTCTTTGTTTGTTTTTTTAGATTCCACAAGTGAGATCATACAGTTTTTTTATTTTTCTGTCTGGCTTATCTTACTTAGCATAATACCCTTGATATCCATCCATGTTGTCACAAGTGACAAGATTTAATTTTCTATGGCTGAGTAATATTACATTGTGTGTGTGTGTGTGTGTGTGTGTGTGTGTGTGTGTACACTGTGTCTTTTTTATCCTTCTATTTATTGATGGACACTTAGGTTCCTTCCATATCTTGGCTATTGTAAAAAAAGGCTGCAATGAACACTGGTGTGCATATACTTTTTTGAATTAGTATTTTTGTTTTCTTTAGGTAAATACCCAGAAGCAAAATTGCTAGAACATATGGCAGTTCTATTTTTAATGTTTTGAGAAACCTCCACACTGTTTTCCATAGTGGTTGCACAATATACATTCTCACCAACAGTTCATGAGGGTTCCCTTTTCACAACATCCTCACTAATGCTTACTGTTTGTTGTCTTTTTGATGATAGCCATTCTGACAGGTGTGAGGTGGTATCTCCTGGTGGTTTTGATTTGTATTTCCCTGATGATTAGTGATGTCAAGGATCTTTTCATCTGCCTGTTGGCCATCTATATTTCTTCTTTAAAAAAAAATGCCCTTCTGCCTGTGTTTTAATCAGGTTGTTTGCTTTTTGATGCTGAGTTGTATGAGTTCTTTATTTGCTTTGGTTATTATCCTTTATTAAATATATCATTTGCAAATAACTTCTCCCATTCTGTAGGCAGCCTTTCATTTTGTTGATAGTTTCCTTCACTGTGCAAAGTTCTTTTAGTTTGTCTCTTTTGTTTATTTTTAATTTTGTTTCCCTTGCTTGAGGAGGCAGATATCCCGAAAAAAATTGTGCAGAAACACAAAAGGCCCAAATAGCAAAGCAATCTCAAGAAAGAAGAACAAACTTGGAGGTATCACAGTTCCTGATTTTAGACTATACTACAAAGCTACTGTAATCAAAACAGTATGGCACTGGTACAAAAACAGACACATAGATCAATGGAACAGGATAGAGAGCCTAGAAGTAAACCCAAGCTTATATGGTCAATTCCAAAAAAAAAAAAAACCAACACTGCTAAGACTGATGTTAAATAGAATACTGCCTCCAGTTTCTTCTAGGAGTTTTATGTTTTCAGGTCTTACATTTAAGTCTTTAATTCATTTGAGCTTATTTTGTATGTGGAGTGAGAAAGAGGTCCAATTTGATTCTTATGCATGTAGCTGTTCAGTGTTCCCCACACCATTCATTGAAGAGTCTGTCTTTTCCCCACTCTATATTCCTGACTAATTTGTCATAGATTAATTGACCATTAATTAACCATGAAGCACTGTAGGCTTCATTTTTTTAAAAAAAAAACAATACCTTGTGCCTAGGGTGAGGTGAGAGTCCATAGGATTTTTCGTGTCTGTGCTCTAGCCTCAGCTTTTATATCTCCCTTCAGTACATCTGTACCCAAGAATGAGTCTATCTCTACTCTGTTGCTCCCAGCAGTAGACTGATGCTGCTTTTTATTTTATTTTTAATTAATAGGCTTTGTTTTTTAGGGTGGCTTTAGATTTACAGAAAAATTGAGCAGAAAGCACAGTTTCCATATACCTCCAAGCCCACTCACCCCCCACACAGTTTTCTCATTTTTTACATCTTGCATTTTTCTGTTACATTTATTAAAATTGACAGGTACATATTATTAACTAATGTTCTTAGTTTACATTAGGCTTCAATCTTTTTGTTGCATTTTCTGTGAGTTTTGATAAAATGTATAACAACCTATATCTGTCATCACAGTATCAGAACAGTTGTCCTGATCTACAACTTCCTGACCTTCCACTTATTCATCTCTTTCTCCTTTTCCCCATATCCTGGGAAACCACTGATACTTTTACTGTCTCCTTAGTTTTTGCTTCTTCTAGAATGTCATATACTTGGAATCATACAGCACTTAGTTTCTCATATTGACTTCTTTTTCTTAGCAACATGTTTTTAAGTTTCATCCATTTCTTCATGAATTGGTAGCTCATTTCATTTTATTACCAATAATATTCCCTTATATGGCTATACCACTGGTTTTCATTCATTTGCCTGTTGAGAGACATATTGATGGTTCACATAAACTTTGTTTTTTTAACTCTCAGTCTCTTCCACACAGAGCTTCCAGAAATTCATGGATCACAGTTGAGGTGTTCCTACAGGTACTAACAGCTGACTTCTGATCATGAGCTTGTGTTCCTGATAATCTGTGGTTCTCTATTCACCTGTCTTTCCAACACTCAGGGCAGTCCTATAACTTCAATTCTCTGATGGATCTAAAGAGAGTTGATAGTTTTCAGGTTGTTGAGATGTATTTCTTGCTGTGAGGAATAATGACCTTCAAACTCTGCATGCCAAACTGGAAGGCATAATCTCTTGCTGCTTTTTGATCATTGCTTGACAGTGGAAGGCAGGGGCATGGTAGATTGTCCTGGACCATCCACAGTGTTTGTTGGTCCTTATGTTCCTGTTCCTTGAGGGTGAGATTCATCATTACTTCCCCTCTGCCTAGTCCCTAGTAGTTTTGGTGGGTCTTTAATGGGAGATTTTCCTACTTCTCCCTTCCTGGCAAGAGACTTTGGATGGTGTTGACTTAGGTGCTGGGTCACAGAGTATTTCCTGTTTTTTCCTTAGGTCTAAAGTGATTTTTCTCTGCCATCCACATCAACAGTGGGCCTTTACCTGGGTCTTAGGCATGACAAAGTTGCCTACTTCTCCTCTAGAGGCTGAATTTGATTGCTTTATGTGAAAGAAGGGAGCAGGAGGGAGTGGTGTAGCCTTCTTCCTTTCTTGCAAGAGTAGCTGCTCCTTGCACATCTGCCCCACACACGGAGACACTGTCTGGTTCTCAGCTCTGTCCCTTATCTCTCTTGGGAGCATCCAGTGGAGGTCCATGGAAAAGAGAGTGCAAGTGAGTATTAACTTCCCTGTGTCTCAGCTTCCAGCGTCTCTTTTCTGCCTTACTAGCAAACAGTCATTGAAATTTTAACTGATTTCTTTTCACCCATATGTATATCAGCCACTCCTTACTTCTGTGCTTTGGCTAAGGTTTCCTGTAACCTCAGCTCTCAGGTAGATTCAGAGTATGTTACAGTTTTATAGGTTATCCAGCCTTCTTTTTTTGCTAGTATTGTGGTGACTCTTTTCCAGCTCCCTAGGCAGAAGAATAAGATGCTAAATTTTAGAATCTAAGTTGAGTTAATCATGGTAGCTCCATCATGATTAAAAAAAAATGTGTTCAATAATTTCTCTGAGACTTACTTATTCCAACAGTGTAATGAAGGTGATGGTGTGTTATATATTTTCATCTGCATGTCAAATTTTTGAAAACTTATAGAAATGTCTAAAGTATGTTACGAGGCTAAAAAAATGAGAGAAACACATGGTAAAGGTTAATAAGATGGGGAATACCATAAGGTCTTAACTGTTCTAGACAGAAGAGCAAATAAAATACGTCCTCACAAGAACAAACCATTTTTTGAGGAAAGGAACACAGAGATTTGAAGGGAAGTTACTCCCTTGAGTCCTCCTAAAAGAGACAAACTGTGATGTAGTAGACAACAACCAAAACAGCATCCCCAACATAAATACACATTATATGTGGATGCATGATTCTTGTGTGTGCCTCTGTGGAAGTCGAGGGCAAAATGCCAAACCCCAAATCAGTAAAAGTAGCACCTCAAGGAACCAAAAACTCTCACAAAAACAAACAACCCCTCCAAAAAAAATATCATGTAGTTATTTCTCTGCTTTGATTTTTTAATAAGATAAAGAATATAGACAGGAATGAAGGTAGAGAGGACTCTATGTTTGCTCAAGCAATTCTCTGTGGATACAAGTTTCAAACTGAGACAGTAGTTACTTTCAAGAAGGAGCATATATTCCATATACAGATATATCATATATATCAAGAAGCAAGATCATCATGCAGAGTGTTCTAGCATGGAAATCAAAAACACTATACATTTTCATATGCTTTTGTGAAATAAAACATTCTAAAGAGTTCTGAAACCTGAATATGCAGTCATCTCAATTTTACATTATTAGAGAATGGTGATGAAACATATATGAACAGTCATGTCTCTCCTATGACTGAGGAGGATGAGGACTGAAGGCATGAAGGAATAATAGTGTAAACTGCACAAGGGTGTTGTGAAAACCACAGATCATAGTGTATTTAGAGATTCTTATTAACTCTTCAAATTTATATATTTTAAATGATCTTCCAATATGATAGACACTATGTATTAGACTGTTTTTTATAGGTTCAATAATCTAACCCTTTTTTTCCCTTCTCTGTCACGGTAAAGGAACTGGAAGCTTCTATGACAGGACAAAGGAACCAAATACATGCCTGACAGAACCTACTTCCCTATATAAGGGAGGAAAACAGAGCTTTACCTGCTGTACAAAGACTGGAATGAACCCTTCAGTGGAAATAAAGTGGCCGGGAAATCTAACATACTTGAAATGTTGTATTTTTTCTGATGCTAAATTAAGTTATGATTAGCAAAGGTAAAATAATTAAATTATCAATTCATACTAGTTGATAATTTTTGTTTTGAAGTCTTTATTGTTGATGAAAAATTACAACCTCATATGTTATCTTGGGTGATGTTTGGTAAGATATAATGTCTTTGTGCTTAAGGCATAGATGGTAGTCACCTCAGTGACTGATCTAATGTCTTTCTGTTGGAAGGGAAAAGCACCATAGAGGAATGAAATTAAAATCATGTTCAATAAGGAACATTTCCTTTTTCTTATTATTCCTCTTCTCTGAGTGAATTGTTAGGTAATTAAGCTCCTAGCATGGACCTAATAACAAAAACATTATTCTTTAAAGCAGCAAAGCTCACTTCACATATTACAATCTATTCTACTTTTGCTTAGAGGAAAACTGTTTCTTGATAACATTCAGTCATGTGTTTGATGAAGAAAAAGTTCATCTGGAAGAAAGAAGGAGAAATTTTTGTATTTCTGATATCGTGTACAATTTGAAATGGAAGATCTCTATAATTTCAGAAAAGGTGAGCATCCAATGGCAACAAATCAGTATCTGACATGAAATTGTGTTGGTATATAAGTGTAAGAGATATCCATTTCTATCAGGCAGTGCTCTGACAAAAGATTTCATCCAGCTGATGGCAGTCTAGAAATTCAGTTCCTATATTTTCCTATACTAACTGTGCATCAAAGACTACAGATAGGCTTGGAAAATTCTCCCACCATTAATGCAATCCCTGTAAAATAGGAAAATCAATCATGTTGACCTCACTGTAGCAGTGGTGGAGAGTAATAACTGAAGTGCAGAAGAAATCCCTATTATTGACTGTGCTGATAATATTAATAGAATATCACCACATTTTTACAAAATGTGGGTTGTAATAATTCTCATGACTCAGATCAAAAATAAAAAAAATAAAAGCATTTTCTCACCAGGAGGAAACAGAAAGGTATGCTATGGTGGTTTTGAGGGTTTGGGAACAGGCTGCTAAGGAGAACCCTGGTATGAACACTGGGACGTGAGGTTAGGGACCCACATTTAAGGACAATATGTCCACATACAATTATGTTTTTCATTGCTTTCTGCTCGTTTCCATCTTGTGAACTTTCCCTCTCAATTTATCTTTCCTCCATGACAGAAACACCCTTCAGTGTTTCCTTTAGGACAGTTCTGTGGGTCACAGATTGCCTCCCAATTTGTTATCTGAAATTTTCTTCTTTCATCCTTATTAGGGAAATATATTTGAGATAAGTTTGAATTCCAGATTGGCAGGTTTTTATTTTTTTTCTACCACCATTATCTTATTTATTTATTTATTTTATGGGGATGTCAATTTTCTTTCTATCCCTTTGGAGTCATTAGTTTGTGTTCTCTCTCTCTCTCTCATCTGTACTTTCCACCAGTTGTGCTTGGAGCTGCTGGGCTGGCCTTCTAGAAACTGTAATTCAATACTTTCTGTTAGATTCAGAAAGTTCTCAGCCATTGATTTTTCAAATACTGCAACTGACCTAGTTTTACAGCTCTCTTCTTTTGGGATTGTAAGCCCATATATTTTGTTCCTTCTGCCTAAAGCTTCTATATTTCTTACCACCCACAATATTTTTAATATAGTTACTTAAGATTTTATTTCTATATTTTCATTTTAAGTCATTGTTTGGAGAATTTTCTTCCAAATTTCTCAATACTGTTTTAAATTTTCTTATTGTGGCAAGCACAGTTTATCTTTCTCCTATTACTTTTTTTGTGGGCACTGCCTGTTGCTGTCTGGTGTCATTTTCCTGCCTTCCTTTCTCCCAGGATATGTCTGAACAAGTAGCCTTTTTTTTTTTTTTACATCTTTATTGGAGTATTATTGCTTTACAATGGTGTGTTAGTTTCTGCTTTATAACAAACTGAATCAGTTATACATATACATATGTTCCCATATCTCTTCCCTCTTGTGTCTCCCTCACTGCCACACTCCATATCTCACAGCTCTAAGTGGTCATATAGCACTGGGCTGATCTCCCTGTGCTATGTGGCTGCTTCCCACTAGCTATCTATTTTACGTTTGGTAGTGTATATATGTCCATGCCACTCTCTCACTTTGTCACAGCTTACCCTTCCCACTCCCCATATCCTCAAGTCCATTCTCTAGTAGGTCTGTGTCTTTATTCCCATCTTACCTCTAGGTTCATGACATTGTTTTTTTTTCTTAGATTCCATATATATGTGTTAGCATACGGTATTTGTTTTTCTCTTTCTGACTTACTTCACTCTGTATGACAGACTCTAGGTCCATCCATCTCACTACAAATAGCTCAATTTCATTTCTTTTTATGGCTGAGTAATATTCCATTGTATATATGTGCCACATCTTCTTTATCCATTCATTGGATGATGGACACTTAGGTTGCTTCCATCTCCTGGCTATAGTAAATAGAGCTGCAATGAACATTTTGGTACATGACTCTTTTTGAATTATCAACAAGGATTTTACTGCTTTCCATGTGTCTGCCTCTACTTTTATTTACTGTATTATTTTATAGTGTTAGGTCATTCAACAGTGACAAAACTATTTTGTCACTATTAACTTCATGTTTTCATATAAGTTCTATGTTTAATTATATACAATATTCACAAAAGATTGTACATGGAAAATTCTCTTAACAGTCTGTTGGTTTTCTGAAAACCATTCTCTAATTGATTCATTAAGGACACATAAAATAAATATTCCCTGAGTTCTCATATATTCATAACTCTGTTTTCTTTATACTTGAAAGTCAATTTCATTGGATATTAAATTCTTTCATTGGATATTAAATTCTTGAAAGTCAATTTCATTGGATATTAAATTCTTTCATTGAATATCTTTCATTGGATATTCTTTCATTGGATATTAAATTCTTTTACATCATTCTTTCTTTGAATATCTTCAAAGTGTACAACTTGATGATTTGGTATCCATATACATTATAGAATGATTACCAAGAACAAGTTAATTAACGTATCCATCACTTCACATAGTTAGCTTTGTGTATGGGGGGGTGGTGAGAATGCTTAGCATCTACTCTCAACAACTTTCAAGTATACAATACCGTATTATTTACTGTAATCACTGTGCTGTACATTAGATCCTGAGAAATTATTACTCATAACTAAAGGTTTTTACCCTTTGACCTACCTCATCTCATTTCTTTATCCCCAGTCCCTGACAAACACCATTCTATTCTGTTTCCATGAAATTAGCATTTTAAAATTATTTTAAATTTTTTGTCCATGCTGCATAGCATGTGGGATCTTAGTTCCCCAACCAGGATCAAACCCATGCTGCAGGCAGTGGAAGTACAGAGTCTTAACCACTGGACTGCCAGGGAAGCCCCCAAAATTATCTTTTTTTTTTTTTTTTTTTAGATTTCACGTATAAATGATATATGATATTTGTTGTGTTTGTGTTTCTCTCTCTGACTTATCTCATTTTGCATAATGCCCTCAAGGTCTATCCATGTTGTTGCATATGGCAGGATTTCCTTATTTTGAATGGCTGAATAATATTCCATTTTATATGTTTACCATATTTTCTTTATTTATTCATCCATTAAAGACATTTAGGTTGTTTCCATACCATGGCTGCAATGAACATGGGAGTGCAGATATCTCTTTAAGAAAATTGATTTCATTTCTTTTGGATATATACACAGGAGTGAGATTTCTTTCATGACCTTAAAATATTCAAGAAAACAATCTCTCAGTAAGAACATGTCTTCAATACTTTCAGAGATATGTCTCTTTGTATTCCCCACCACCAATAACCAAATCTCTCTCCTTCAATCCCAGAGTTATTGGTCTGAAGAGTTTCTATTCTCTGGTGAACAATTTCTTCTCAGTGTAAAACTTTACATGTCTCTGAATAATTTCTGAGATTCTGAAGGCCCAGTTTGCCTTATCATACTCATTCTTTGCTTCCATCCCCTGCTAGACATAGTAATAAAGAAAAATTCAAGGTTTAACTCAGTTTCAACTGTTATCACAGATCTATCAACTGAGTACTCAATTAAAGTGTGGGACTTGTTTTTGAAGGTAAAGAGAACTTGGTAGTTACTCTTGATGGATTGGCCTCTTCATCTATTAATCTGATATCTTTAGAATAATATTATCACTTAGTTTCATTGAAGATATTATCTGGAGTTTTTTTCCTTTTTGCTATCCTACTTCATTTATCAGTTTAGGGGGAAGGATTGGATAGATCAAGTCTTGTTTCAACATCATCATATTCCCTCTAAAATTGAGCACCATGATTAGTACCTGTGCATGATAATGTCAATACTAAGTAGTTCTATTGGTCTGTTTATATTTTCTTTTCTTTTTTTTTTTTAAGCTATATTAGCTTTATAGTTAATCTTACCCTGGTCTCTTGTAATCTTTTTTTTTTTTAACATCTTTATTGGGGTATAATTGCTTTACAATGGTGTGTTAGTTTCTGCTTTATAACAAAGTGAATCAGTCATACATAAACATATGTTCCCATATGTCTTCCCTGTTGCGTCTCCCTCCCTCCCACCCTCCCTATCCCACCCCTCCAGGCTGTCACAAAGCACCAAGCCAATATCCCTGTGCCATGCGGCTGCTTCCCACTAGCTATCTACCTTACTACGTTTGTTAGTGTGTATATGCCCATGACTCTCTCTCGCCCTGTCACAGCTCACCCTTCCCCCTCCCCATAACCTCAAGTCCGTTCTCTAGGAGATCTGCGTCTTTATTCCTGCTTTACCCCTAGGTTCTTCATGACATTTTTTTTCTTAAATTCCATATATATGTGTTAGCATACGGTATTTGTCTTTTTCTTTCTGACTTACTTCACTGTGTATGACAGACTCTAGGTCTATCCACCTCATTACAAATAGCTCAATTTCGTTTCTTTTTATGGCTGAGTAATATTCCATTGTATATATGTGCCACATCTTCTTTATCCATTCATCCGATGACGGGCACTTAGGTTGTTTCCATCTCCGGACTATTGTAAATAGAGCTGCAATGAACATTTTGGTACATGACTCTTTTTGAATTTTGGTTTTCTCAGGGTATATGCCCAGTAGTGGGATTGCTGGGTCATATGATAGTTCTATTTGTAGTTTTTTAAGGAACCTCCATACTGTTCTCCATAGTGGCTGAACCAATTCACATTCCCACCAGCAGTGCAAGAGTGTTCCCTTTTCTACACACCCTCTCCAGCATTTATTGTTTCTAGATTTTTTGATGATGGCCATTCTGACTGGTGTGAGATGATATCTCATTGTAGTTTTGATTTGCATTTCTCTAATGATTAATGATGTTGAGCATTCTTTCATGTGTTTGTTGGCAGTCTGTATATCTTCTTTGGAGAAATGTCTATTTAGGTCTTCTGCCCATTTTTGGATTGGGTTGTTTGTTTTCTTGTTATTGAGCTGCATGAGCTGCTTGTAAATTTTGGAGATTAATCCTTTGTCGGTTACTTCATTTGCAAATATTTTCTCCGATTCTGAGGGTTGTCTTTTGGTCTTGTTTATGGTTTCCTTTGCTGTGCAAAAGCTTTGAAGTTTCATTAGGTCCCATTTGTTTATTTTTGTTTTTATTTCTATTACTCTAGGAGGTGGGTCAGAAAGGATCTTGCTGTGATTTATGTCATAGAGTGTTCTGCCTATGCTTTCCTCTAAGAGTTTGATAGTTTCTGGCCTTACATTTAGGTCTTTAATCCATTTTGAGCTTATTTTTGTGTATGGTGTTAGGGAGTGATCTAATCTCATACTTTTACATGTACCTGTCCAGTTTTCCCAGCACCACTTATTGAAGAGGCTTTCCTTTCTCCATTGTACATTACTGCCACCTTTATCAAAGATAAGGTGTCCATATGTGCATGGGTTTATCTCTGGGCTTTCTATCCTGTTCCATTGATCTATCTTTCTGTTTTTGTGCCAGTACCATACCGTCTTGATAACTGTAGCTTTGTAGTATAGTCTGAAGTCAGGGAGCCTGATTCCTCCAGTTCCTTCTTTCGTTCTCAAGATTGCTTTGGCTATTCAGGGTCTTTTGTGTTTCCATACAAATTGTGAAATTTTTTGTTCTAGTTCTGTGAAAAATGCCAGTGGTAGTTTGATAGGGATTGCATTGAATCTATAGATTGCTTTGGGTAGTAGAGTCATTTTCACAATGTTGATTCTTCCAATCCAAGAACATGGGATATCTCTCCATCTATTTGTATCATCTTTAATTTCTTTCATCAGTGTCTTATAATTTTCTGCATACAGGTCTTTTGTCTCCTTAGGTAGGTTTATTCCTAGATATTTTATTCTTTTTGTTGCAATGGTAAATGGGAGTGTTTTCTTGATTTCACTTTCAGATTTTTCATCATTAGTATATAGGAATGCCAGAGATTTCTGTGCATTAATTTTGTATTCTGCCACTTTACCAAATTCATTGATTAGCTCTAGTAGTTTTCTGGTAGCATCTTTAGGGTTCTCTATGTATAGGATCATGTCATCTGCAAACAGTGACAGCTTTACTTCTTCTTTTCCGATTTGGATTCCTTTTATTTCCTTTTCTTCTCTGATTGCTGTGGCTAAAACTTCCAAAACAATGTTGAATAATAGTGGTGAGAGTGGGCAACCTTGTCTTGTTCCTGATCTTAGTGGAAATGCTTTCAGTTTTTCACCATTGAGGATGATGTTTGCTGTGGGCTTGTCATATATGGCCTTTATTATGTTGAGGAAAGTCCCCTCTATGCCTACTTTCTGCAGGGTTTTTATCATAAATGGGTGTTGAATTTTGTCAAAAGCTTTCTCTGCATCTATTGAGATGATCATATGGTTTTTCTCCTTCAATTTGTTAATATGGTTTATCACATTGATAGATTTGCGTATATTGAAGAATCCTTGCATTCCTGGAATAAACCCCACTTGATCATGGTGTATGATCCTTTTAATGTGCTGTTGGATTCTGTTTGCTAGTATTTTGTTGAGGATTTTTGCATCTATGTTCATCAGTGATATTGGTCTGTAGTTTTCTTTCTTTGTGACATCCTTGTCTGGTTTTGGTATCAAGGTGATGGTGGCCTCGTAGAAGGAGTTTGGGAGTGTTCCTCCCTCTGCTATATTTTGGAAGAGTTTGAGAAGGATAGGTGTTAGCTCTTCTCTAAATGTTTGATAGAATTCGCCTGTGAAGCCATCTGGTCCTGGGCTTTTCTTTGTTGGAAGGTTTTTAATCACAGTTTCAATTTCAGTGCTTGTGATTGGTCTGTTCATATTTTCTATTTCTTCCTGATTCAGTCTTGGCATGTTGTGCATTTCTAAGAATTTGTCCATTTCTTCCAGATTGTCCATTTTATTGGCATAGAGTTGCTTGTAGTAATCTCTCATGATCTCTTTTATCTCTGCAGTGTCAGTTGTTACCTCTCCTTTTTCATTTCTAATTCTATTGATTTGAGTCTTCTCCCTTTTTTTCTTGATGAGTCTGGCTAGTGGGTTATCTATTTTGTTTATCTTCTCAAAGAACCAGCTTTTAGTTTTATTGATCTTTGCTATTGTTTCCTTCATTTCTTTTTCATTTATTTCTGATCTGATTTTTATGATTTCTTTCCTTCTGCTAGCTTTGGGGTTTTTTTGTTCTTCTTTCTCTAATTGCTTGAGGTGCAAGGTTAGGTTGTTTATTCGAGATGTTTCCTGCTTCTTAAGGTGGGCTTGTATTGCTATAAACTTCCCCCTTAGAACTGCTTTTGCTGCATCCCACAGGTTTTGGGTCGTTGTGTCTCCATTGTCATTTGTTTCTAGGTATTTTTTGATTTCCTCTTTGATTTCTTCAGTGATATCTTCATTATTAAGTAGTGTATTGTTTAGCCTCCATGTGTTTGTATTTTTTACAGATCTTTTCCTGTAATTGATATCTAGTCTCATGGCGTTGTGGTCAGAAAAGGTACTTGATACAATTTCAATTTTCTTAAATTTACCAAGGCTTGATTTGTGACCTAAGATATGATTTATCCTGGAGAATGTTCCATGAGCACTTGAGAAAAATGTGTATTCTGTTGTTTTTGGATGGAGTGTCCTATAAATATCAATTAAGTCCATCTTGTTTAATGTATCATTTAAAGCTTGTGTTTCCTTATTTATTTTCATTTTGGATGATCTGTCCATGGGTGAAAGTGGGGTGTTTAAGTCCCCTACTATGAATGTGTTACTGTCGATTTCCCCTTTTATGGCTGTTAGTATTTGCCTTATGTATTGAGGTGCTCCTATGTTGGGTGCATAAATATTTACAATTGTTATATCTTCTTCTTGGATCGATCCCTTGATCATTATGTAGTGTCCTTCTTTGTCTCTTTTAATAGTCCTTATTTTAAAGTCTATTTTGTCTGATATGAGAATTGCTACTCCAGCTTTCTTTTGGCATCCATTTGCATGGAATATCTTTTTCCATCCCCTTACTTTCAGTCTGTATGTGTCTCTAGGTCTGAAGTGGGTCTCTTGTAGACAGCATATATAAGGGTCTTGCTTTTGTATCCATTCAGCTAATCTGTGTCTTTTGGTGGGGGCATTTAGTCCATTTACATTTAAGGTAATTATCGATATGTATGTTCCTATTCCCATTTTCTAAATTGTTTTGGGTTCGTTATTATAGGTCTTTTCCTTCTCTTGTGTTTCCTGCCTAGAAAAGATCCTTTAGCATTTGTTGTAAAGCTGGTTTGGTGGTGCTGAACTCTCTCAGCTTTTGCTTGTCTGTAAAGGTTTTAATTTCTCCATCAAATCTGAATGAGATCCTTGCTGGGTAGAGTAGTCTTGGCTGCATGTTTTTCTCCTTCATCACTTTCAGTATGTCCTGCCACTCCCTTCTGGCTTGTAGGGTTTCTGCTGAGAGATCAGCTGTTAACCTTATGGGGATTCCCTTATGTGTTATTTGTTGTTTTTCCCTTGCTGCTTTTAATATGCTTTCTTTGTATTTAATTTTTGACAGTTTGATTAATATGTGTCTTGGCGTATTTCTCCTTGGATTTATCTTGTATGGGACTCTCTGTGCTTCCTGGACTTGATTAACTATTTCCGTTCCCATGTTAGGGAAGTTTTCAACTATAATCTCTTCAAATATTTTCTCAGTCCCTTTCTTTTTCTCTTCTTCTTCTGGAACCCCTATAATTCCAATGTTGGTGCGTTTAATGTTGTCCCAGAGGTCTCTGAGACTGTCCTCAGTTCTTTTCATTCTTTTTTCTTTATTCTGCTCTGCAGTAGTTATTTCCACTATTTTATCTTCCAGGTCACTTATCCGTTCTTCTGCCTCAGTTATTCTGCTATTGATCCCATCTAGAGTACTTTTAATTTCATTTATTGTGTTGTTCATCGTTGCTTGTTTCATCTTTAGTTCTTCTAGGTCCTTGTTAACTGATTCTTGCATTTTGTCCAATCTATTGTCCATTCTATCTCCAAGATTTCGGATTAACCTTACTATCATTATTCTGAATTCTCTTTCAGGTAGACTGCCTATTTCCTCTTCATTTGTTAGGTCTGGTGCATTTTTATCTTGCTCCTTTATCTGCTGTGTGTTTTTCTGTCTTCTCATTTTGCTTATCTTACTGTGTTTGGGGTCTCCTTTTTGCAGGCTGCAGGTTCGTAGTTCCTCCTGTTTTTGATGTCTGTCTCCAGTGGCTAAGGTTGGTTCAGTGGGTTGTGTAGGCTTCCTGGTGGAGGGGACTAGTGCCTGTGTTGTGGTGGATGAGGCTGGATCTTGTCTCTCTAGTGGGCAGGTTCACGTCTGGTGGTGTGTTTGGGGGTGTCTGTGGCCTTATTATGATTTTAGGTAGCCTCTCTGCTAATGAATGAGGTTGTGTTCCTGTTTTGCTAGTTGTTTGGCATAGGTTTTCCAGCACTGTGGCTTGCTGGTCGTTGAGTGAAGCTGGGTGCTGGTGTTAAGATGGAGGTCTCTGGGAGATTTCGCCGTTTGATATTATGTGGAGCTGGGAGGTCTCTTGTTGACCAGTGTCCTGAAGTTGGCTCTCCTACCTCAGAGGCAGAGCCCTGCCTCCTGGCTGGAACACCAAAAGCTTTTCATCCACATGGCTCAGGATAAAAGGGAGAAAAAGTAGAGGGAATTAGTAGAAGTATGAGGAAAGAAAGAAGGAAAGGAGGGTAGGAAGGAAGGAAGAAAGAAAGAAAGAAGCAAAGAAGGAAAGAAGGCAAGAAGGAAAGAAAGGAGGGAGGGAGGGAGGGAGGAAGGAAGGAAGGAGGGAAAGAAGGAAAAAAGACAGAAAGAAAGAAGATACAGTAAAAATAAAATAAAGTATAATAAAGTCATTGAATTAAAAAATTCTTATTTAGAAAAAAAAAAAAGGGACGGAAAGAAGCTTAGGACAAATGTTGGCAGCAAAGCTATACAGACAAAATCTTACACAGAAGCATACACATACACCCTCACTAAAAGAGGTAAAGGGGGAAAAATCCTAAATCTTGCTGTCAGAGACCACCTCCTCAATTTGGGATGATTCGTTGTCTAAAGGAGGGAAGGAAGGATGGAAAGAAAGAAAGAAAGAACGAAGGTAAAGTATAATATTGTTATTAAAATTAATTATTAAGAAAAAAAATTTAAAAAAAACATGGACGGATAGAACCCTAGGACAAATGGTGGAAGCAAGACTATACAGACAAGATCTCACACAGAAGCATACACATACACACTCACAAAAAGAGGAAAGGGGAAAAAATCATAGATCTTGCTCCTAAAGTCCACTTCCTTAATTTGGGATGATTGGTTGTCTATTCAGGTATTCCACAGATGCAGGTACATCAAGTTGATTGTGGAGCTTCAGTCCGCTGCTCCTGAGGCTGCTGGGAGAGATTTCCCTTTCTCTTCTTTGTTCTCACAGCTCCCAGGGCTAAGCTTTGGATTTGGCCCTGCCACTGCGTGTAGATCGCTGGAGGGCGTCTGTTTTTTGCTCAGACAGGATGGGGTTAAAAGAGCCGCTGATTGGGGGCTCTGGCGCACTCAGGCCGGCGGGGACGGAGGGGCACAGAGTGCGGGGCGGGCCTGCGGTGGCAAAGGCCGGCGTGACTTTGCACCAGCCTGAGGCGCGCTGTGCGCTGTTCCGGGGAAGTTGTCCCTGGATCCCGGGAACCTGGCAGTGGCGGGCTGCACAGGCTCCGCGGAAGAGGGGTGTGGAGAGTGACCTGTGCTCGCACACAGGCCCCTCGGTGGCGGCAGCAGCAGCCTTAACGTCTCCCGCCCGCCTCTGGGGTCCGCGCTTTTAGCCGCGGCTTGCGCCCGTCTCTGGATTCCGCGCTTTCAGCCGCGGCTCGCGCCCGTCTCTGGATTCCGCGCTTTCAGCCGCGGCTCGCGCCCGTCTCTGGATTCCGCGCTTTCAGCCGCGGCTCGCGCCCGTCTCTGGGGTCCGCGCTTTCAGCTGCGGCTCGCGCCCGTCTCTGGGGTTCGCGCTTTTAGCCGCGGCTCGCGCCCGTCTCTGGAGTTCCTTTAAGCAGCGTTCTTAAACCCCTCTCCTCACGCCCCAGGAAACAAAGAGGGAAGGAAAAGTCTCCTGCCTCTTCGGCAGGTGCAGGCTTTTTCCCCGGACTCCCTCCCGGCTAGCTGTGGTGCACCCCAGTCCTCTCCCTGCGCTCCGGCCTCAGCTCGCAGCCCCGCCCGCCCCGGCGGGTGAGCAGACAAGCCTCTCGGGCTGGTGAGTGCCGGTCGGCACCGATCCTCTGTGCGGGAATCTCCCCACCTTGCCCTCCGCACCCGTTGCTGTGCAGTCCTCCGCAGCTTCGAAGCTCCCCCCTCCACCTCCCGCAGTCTCCGCCCGCGAAGGGGCTTCCTAGTGTGTGGAAACTTTTCCTCCTTCACAGCTCCCTCCCACTGGTGCAGGTGCCGTCCCTATTCTTTTGTCTCTGTTTTTTCTTTTGCCCTACCCATGTACGTGGGGAGTTTCTTGCCTTTTGGGAGGTCTGAGGTCTTCTGCCAGCCTTCAGTAGGTGTTCTGTAGGAGTTGTTCCACGTGTATATGTATTTCTGGTGTATCTGTGGGGAGGAAGGTGATCTCCGCGTCTTACTCTTCCGCCATCTTCCGCCTTCCGACCTGTTTATATTTTCTATTGCTTATATTGGTTATATTATTAATGCTATCTTGTCTCCAGATGTGTTTGGTTATTTTTGGTTGTATACTGGGCATTGTCTTTACAAAACTGTTTATAGAAATAGTATGAGGTCTAGGATTTTTTTTTTAGTTCCTGTTGCACAACACAGTGATTCTATAGTCCTATACATTTCAAACTGATCACCAGAGCAACTCAGTCATGATTGATTACCATATATTTCCCACACTGTATATTTCATTTCCATGGTCCATTTATTTTGCAATTGCAAGCTTGTACCTCTTTATCTCCCTCACCTATTTCTCTCCTCTCCTCACTCCCCACGCTTCTGGCAACCACCTGTTTCTCCTCTGTATCTATGTATTTTGTTGTGTTTTTTCATTTGTTTTGTTTTTTAGATTCCACATATAAGTGAAATCATACAACATTTGTCTTTCTCTGTATGACCTATTTGATTTAGCATAATATCCTCTAGGTTTATCCATGTTGTCACAAATGGCAAGATTTCAATTTTTTAATGGGTGAGTAATATTCCATTATATATGTATACCGTATATTTATATATATACACCAGATCTTCTTTATCTATTCTTCTATCAGTGGGCACTCAGGTTGCTCCCATATTTTGGCTACTGAAAATCATGTTGCAATGAACATAGAGGTGTATATATCATTACTAATTTGAGCTTTTCTTTTCTTTGGGAAAATCCCAAGGGGTGGAATTCCTGGATTATATGGTAGTTTTATTTTTAAGTTTTTGATATTCTCCATAGTGTTTTCCATAATGGCTGCACCAATTTACATTCCCACCAAAAGTACACAAGTGTTCCCTTTTTTCCACATCCCGGCTGACACTTGTCATTTGTTGTCCTCTTTATAGTGGCTATTGTACCATATGTGAGGTGGTATCTCATTGTGGTTTTGATTTGCATTTCCCTGATGATTAGTGATGTTGAGCATTTTTCATGTGTCAGTTAGCCATCTGTATGTCTTCCTTATAAAAATGTCTATTCAGATCCTCTGCCCATTTTTTAATTAGGTTATTTGATTTTTGGCATTATATGAGATATTTCTATATTTTTGTATATTAACCCCTTATCAGATATACTGTTTGCAAATATCTTCTCTCAAAGTAGCTGGTCTTTTGTTTTGCTGATAGTTTCCATCATTTTAGTTTAATCTAGTCCCTTTTTTTGTTTGTTTGTTTTTGTTTTTTGTGGTACACGGACCTCTCACTGTTGTGGTCTCTCCCATTGTGGAGCACAGGTTCTGGATGCACAGGCTCAGTGACCATGGCTCACGGGCCCAGTCACTCCGTGGCATGTGGGATCTTACCGGACCGGGACACGAACCCATGTCCCCTCCATCGGCAGGTGGACTCTCAACCACTGCGCCACCAGGGAAGCCCAATCTAGTCCCTTTTATTTATTTTTGCTTTTGTCTCTCTTACCTGAGAAGACATAGCCAATAAAATATTACTAAGACCAGTGTCAAAGAGTGTATTGACTGTGTTTTCTTATATGGACTGTGTGGCTTAAGGTCTTACTTTGAGTCTTTAATCTATTTTGAATTTATTTTTGTGCATGGTGTGAGTGAGTAGTCCAGTTTGATTCTTTTGCATGTAGCTGTCCAGTTTTCTCAACACCACTTATTGAAGAGATTTTCTTTTCCCTATTGTGTATTCTTGTCTCCTTTGTCCTAAATTGATTGCCCATTAAATGGGGGTTCATTTCTGGGCTCTTTATTCTGTTTCATTGGTCTATGTGCCTGTTTTTGTGCCAGTGCCATACTGTTTTGATTGTTTTGTAGCTTTGTGGTATAGTTTGAAATCAGGGAGTATGATACCTCCAGCTTTGTTTTTTCTTTCTCATAATTGATTTGAGTATTTAGGAACTTTTGTGTTTCCATACAAATTTTAGAATTGTATATTCTAGTTCTGTGAAAAATACCATTGGCATTTTGACAGGGATTTCTTTGAATTTGTAGATTGCCTTGGGTAGTATAGTCATTTTAACAATATTAATTCTTTTAATCCAAGTACACACTGTGTCTTTCCATTTGTTTATGTTTTCTTCAATTTTTTTCAACAGCATCTTATAGCTTTTTGAGTACAGGTCTTGTACCTCCTTGGTTAGACTTATTCCTAAGCACTCTATTCTTGTAAATGGGATTGTCTTCTTAATTTCTCTTTCTTTTAATTTGTTGTTAGTGTATAGAGATGCAACAGATTTCTGTTTATTAGATTGGTATCCTGCACCTTTACCAAATCCATTGATGAGCTCTAATAGTTTTTGTAGTTTCTTTAATATTTTCTATGTATGTATCATGTCATCTGCTAACAGTGACAGTTTTACTTCTTCTTTCCAACTTGTATTCTTTTATTTATTTTTCTTATTTGATTAGTGTAGCTTATACTTTCAATATTAAGTTGAGTAAAAGTGTTGAGATGGACATCCTTGTCTTGCTTCTGATCTTAGAGGAAATGCTTTCAGCTTTTCATCATTGAGTATAAAGTTAGCTGTGGGGTTATCATATATGATCTTTAGTATGTTGAGAAATGTTCCTCTATACCCATCTTGTTGAGAGTTTTTATCATAAATTATTGCTGAATTTTGTCAAAGGCTTTTTCCACATCTAATGAGATGAACATATGATTTTTGTTTTTCACTTTGTTAATGTTATCACATTGATTGATTTGAGGATATTGAACCATCCTTACATCCCTGGGATAAACCTCACTTGGTCATAGGTGTATGGTCCTCTTACTGTATTGTTGAGTTTGGTTTACTATCATTTTGTTGAAGATTTTTGCATCTATGTTCATCAGTGATACTGGCCTATAATTTTCTTTTTTTGTGATATCTTTTTCTGGTTTTGGTGTCAGGGTGATGCTGCCCTTAGAGAATGAGTTTGGAAGCCTTCCTTTCTCTGCAAATATTTGGAATAGTTTCAGAAGGATAGATGTTACTTATTCTCTAATGTTTGGAATAATTCCCCAGTAAAGTCCTCCAGTCCTGAACTTTTGTTTGCAGTGACTTTTTTTTTATTACAGATTCTATTTTATTTTGAGCGATTGGTCCATTAAAATTATCTGTTTCTTCTTGACTCAATTTTGGTAGGCTGTATGTTTCTAGAAAATTTTCCAATATGTTGGACAACCTAGAAGAAAGTGGGATGTTAAAGTCCCATACTATTATCATGTTACTGTCAATATCTCTCTTTATCTCTGTTAATATTTGCTTTATGTATTTAGGTGCTCTTATGTTAGGTACATATATATTTATGACTTTTATATCTTCTTTTTGGATTGATTCTTTGATCATTATACAACATCCTTCTTTTTCTCTTCTTACAGTCTTTGTAGACTGTATAGGCATTGTCTTTTCAAAATTATTTATAGAAATTATGAGGCCTAGGATATTATTTTCTTAAAGAGAGAGTATTGTGTATTCCTGGTACCTTGTTACTAGCAATCTTAGGCCAACTCAATTAATTTTATTTTGGGGATCAAAATAATTCAGAATTGGGTTATAGTCCCTTTGACAATATATTCCCCAGAGGTTTCCAGCTCTCCCCTATATTCTCAGATATCAAGCCAAGTGTAAAAGTGCTCTAGTTAGGAAACTGACTGACCTGCTTTAGCCACTCCTCTTCACTCAGTAACTCTTCCCCAACCAGATAATGATCTCTATAATAATTCATTATTTATCCATGCATATTTTTACTCTTTAAATATTTTGATCAATTTCCTCAGCAGAGGAGTTGCTACGGTTTCTCTAGTCTGCTGTTATCAACAAGGCAAATATCTCCAATTGTGTTCCTAATTACTTTTTGAATATGTCACTTTGAATTTTGAATATGCCATTCATCTTTAATAATGAAAGCAAAGGGGTAATATATTTGTTTATCATGGAAGTCATGTTTTCTTTTTAGTCTGGATCATATAGGTAAACATGAGGTTCCCAAAGAAACATAGAATATCAATTTCAATCTTCTCTGAGTCTCAGCTTTTATCTCTCGTCTCCCAAAGCATTGTTCTCTACTAAGGCATGGGCAGGGAGTGGGTTGGTGGATATCAAATATCTCAGACAATAGCTTATTTCACAAAGACTAACATTTCTTTTTTTTTTTTTTCAGTACGTGGGCCTCTCACTATTGTGGCCTTTCCCGTTGTGGAGCACAGGCTCTGGACGTGCAGGCTCAGCGGTCATGGCTCACGGGCTTAGCTGCTCCATGGCATGTGGTTTCTTCACGGACCGGGGCACGAACCTGTGTTCCCTGCATCGGCAGGCAGACTCTCAACCACTGCGCCACCAGGGAAACCCAAAGAGTAATATTTCTAAGAAATAGGTAGTAATGAGTCACAAGGGAAAGAAGCCATGAATGTGAAAAGGCAATTAATTTAAAGAGTCTCCCTCACAAGATAATATTGCAAGGTATCAATAGGTTCATTTTCCCTAACAAAATACAATGCTTTCATTAATTATCTCTAGATGGTAGAATCATTATAATTTAGCTTCTTTACGCTCTGAATTTTCTACATAGCACTCATTTTATTTTATAATAAAAATTGATTTTTTTATAAATTATCTTATGATTTAAAAATATTTCTTGTCAGAAAAGAGCAACGATAAAATATTTTCCTTTCTTTAATATGTAATTTGAAATTACTCTGCTTGTAAATTTCTTAGGCCTTTCTAATTTTAATATAAGAGAAATATTAATTAAAGATATGTAATATACTTTTTCATTTGAAATAAGGTTTTTTCAGGAAACACTTTCAAGTGGACTGTCCCTCTGGTTAAACATTGTTTCTAACACTGAACTGTTAAACATATTTCATAACTATTTGGCCTGCTAGTCCTTCACTTTAAAGATCAAAAGCTTTATATTACTAATGCCATAGTACTTACAAGATATTCACATCTGCTACTGCTATTAATTGATTGATCACCTGTCATGATTAACTCAATATTGACCTAAATAACCATTAGCATTTAAGAAACTCTGTCAATAAAGAATTGATGAGATCAAATGTTTTCAGAATCTTAGGGGTCAAGATTCATTTGTCTTATGACTTAATAATTTTTGTTGCACACTCCAGAATCATCATTGTCAAGTGCACTGCATTTTGTTTATTTGTTTATCTTTGCTCTCAGAAGATTGAATCTGATCATTTCTTATGTAATTTTGGGAACTTTGAGTTCATGTAAATGTTCCATAGAAGAAAATCTCCTTGATTTTCTTAGTAAACAAGTTACTTTCTTTGCTGTTGATTTTGTATACATTCCAACACTTTCTATGCCTAGATAAAAGTATTTCTGTGTTGATTCATTTTTTTGTGTGTGAAAATGAATATCATCTTCAGTGGTTGCTGTTTTGACTTAGTTAACCCTAGCTGATTTCCTTCCATGGATTCCAGGATTTTTCATGTTTGGAGAAGCATCTAGAGGTTGGATCCCTCTTTGTCACATAGTAAGGAGTCAGACACAGTGTGCCAGAGGCTAACAGAGCATGGGATAACTATTATTGAAAAGCAGTCAGACCTGCAGTCTCTAATTCATCCCAAGCTAGGAAACTTGTGAAAAAGTTGAAAATTCTCATGGAGACCTTTCTAAGAAATTACTGACTAAATATCTTGGAAAATAAACAAACAAACAGCAACAAAAAGAACAAAACATTGCCATATTTTATTTTTCTTTTTCTGCCTTGTGAATGTATTTATATGAAAAGTCATTCAGCAAATTATTTTTAATGAAAGAATTTTCCTTTGTGACCCATATATTTCCAGAGAGCTCATTGCCTATGAATTTAAAGGATTTCTGCAAGATATGGAGGATTGTGTGATTTTAGAAGCTGTAAACTTGACCTCACCTTTTACACCTAGCCATTCTAGAAAAAGGATACCACTGATCACCTAGAATGTATAGAAATGATTACCTCATCATGACAGTATTGAAGATTACAAGCTAGTCATTGTGCAAAATGTCTCATGTTTTTCATTTCAAATGTTTTCTCATGATTTGACTCACCATTGGAATTGGGCAAGAATGTCACATATAGGACACTATGATCTTTTCATGTGTTCTATCTGGTAACACAAAAATTTGATTTGTCTCATAATTTGTAATATTAACTTATTTGAAGGCTGAAAATTATGCTTGAAATACTAAAGAAATTAAGAGAAAGATGTAGGCAGTATTTGGGGCCATATTTCCTCTAGAAGTTTCTGACAATTCTAGTATTGCTTGTTGGCTTCTTCTTCCAGTAGAGGTGCTAAAAAGCTGCAAAGCTGAGCAAAAACGTGAACCCGGTCTTGGGGCTAATGTGGCAAAAAGCGATCTCTACAAAGAAGGAGAGGTGCCCTGGCATCCTAATCCAACACTGAATTGCATCAAAAAGGCAGCTTCTAGGCAAATCAATCCCTGATTTGATTAATCTTGTTTTATAGAAGACATGCTTATGTATGTAAAAACCTGAAAAACAATTTCTATATAAATTATTAGAAGATATCACTAGTTGTCAAGGTTATTGAATAAAAGGTCAAAATACATGAGTTAATTCTGTATTGTAAAAATACAGAAGTAGTATTATACTAGTAAAAGCAGTATAATATTTTAAAAATAACTTTTAATCTGAAGACTCAAAATTATAAAGAAGTCAATTCTCCCCAGACTGATTTAAATTGATTAAAATTGACAAAGAAATTCTAACTTTATAGGGAAATAAAATGTCAAAGAGTAGCCAAGACATTCTATCATCTTTGAATACTGGTTTTCATTTCTCTTGTGTAAATAGCTGGAAGTGTGATTGCTAGGTTATATAATAAGTGTGTTTCATTTTCTAAGAAATGGCCTAACTTTGTTTCAAAGCAGCTGCACCATTTTGCAATCTCATTTGCAGTGTCTAAAAATTACTCCACATCTATGCCAAAGCTCAATATTTTCAGTGTTTTTTTTTAATCCATTCTAATATATGAGTAGTGGTATCCCACTGTGGTTTTAATATGCATTTCTCTAATGCCAGGAAAGTACTTGCAAAAGCACTTCATAGAAACTTGAATCTGACATAAACTTACTTAATGCACTAAGAAATGACTGAGGGAAGATGCCTGGTAGTAACCATCACCTGAATTTAATTGTAAATGTCAGATTTAAAAAGAAGTAGTTTTGGAATGTAAGAATAGTATTTAAATATTTTATGATTTAATGAAACACAAAAAGTTAAAATTGGAAGAAAAAAGTGATAGAAAGATAAATGTTGTATTAATTTATGGTAGAGCCTCTAAATAATATTATTTGTTATATTGTAAGCTTCAAGTAATATTATTAAAGTAATTAAACAAATAGTAGAAACTAAAATAAGCAAAAATAGAGTTCAGTACATTATCAAAAGTAGTAAAGTTTTCCATTTGCACAAAAATGTGAAGCTTCATATGCACCAAAAGGAATAATGAATAAAATTTAAGAAAAGCAAATCACATAAAGAAAAAGTACAATAAATATTATAAAATACACAGTATACTTTGGATAAACACAGTATCAATTTCATAAAGCAGAAACAGCTAACTAAAATATAGAAGACATAAACAATAAAAATCTGTAAGATAGATCTTATGTATACATATATATGTATATGTATGTATATATGATTTTCATATCCTAATAATAGTGAATGCACCTTTTTTTTTTAAAGAAAACTTTTCAACATTTCCATAGAACACAAGAATTTTTGGTAGTTAATTTTCATGCAGAAAACCTCATTAAATTCTATGGGATAGAAAATACGAATATCCCATGCAATACAACCATGGAGTAATAACAAAAATCAACAAAAATGTCACATATATTTGAAAATTTTATAACTCTATTAATCAATGTTTGATTCTAAATATATAAAAGTTCACATCTTCATATTTTCTTAAAACAGCAATAATAATGCACTTACAAATCAAAATTTATGCATTAAAATGAAGCAGCTCCAGAGGAAATCATAGCCTTAGATACTTATAAGAATACAAATGAAATAATGAAAATAAAAAAAAAAATAAATGCCCAATGCAAAAAGCATGGGAACCAAAAGAAAAAAGTAAATTAAAGAAGGAAAGACATTATAAAGGCAACATCTATAACTAATGCAGAAAAGAGGAAAATCAGAGAACTGCAAAATAAATCATAATGCTGATCCTTTAACTTTAAACAACATGGATAAACTATTACATATATAATAAAGAAAAAATGAGAAAACATAAATATGTAAAGCTAGCATATGTGGGAATAATGATTTAAACAGAAAAATATTTAAATATGAGATTAATTTGAGTAACTATTTGGAAATCAATTTGGAAACCCAGGTGATATGGATAATTTCTGAGGAAATTATACTATGTTACAACTGAAAAAAAAAAAAGAAAAACTCATCCAAACTTATCCAAGAGCCTCCACAAACAATCAGCAAGCACAGGGTTTTTACACAAGTGTTCTATAAATCCTTCTAAGGCAGAGTTTCTAATAATTCACAAATTGTTCCAGAGAAGAAGAAGAAAAAGTCAAATTCTTGCCATGAAGAGAGGATACCATTGACATTCCAACCTGATAACCATAGCAAAAATAAAGGTTTCATATCGGTATAAAAATGTAAAATCCCTAAGTAAAATATTTGCAAACAGAATTCAACTGCATGGTAAACAGATAACACACCAATATGAAGAAGGATTTATTTCAGAAATGTAAAATTGGCTCACTGTTAGGACACCATTGTTATGATTCAACATATTAATTCACCTTAGAAAAAAATGGTAGGGTTTTCCCCATAGTTGTTAAAAACGCTGTCAAAACTTTAAACATTCATTCATATTCAAAATACTCAATAAAATTGATTGATATACCTTTAACAGATAAAATACATATATATACCTAGCTCAAAAGCCAGCAATTTATTTAATGTGAAAATGCTAGAGACTTTTTCACTTAGATATGAAGAAAAGAAAAGCAACTATGTCGAGTATGATTTAACATTTTGGAAAATGTAGCTACTATATTCAAATATGAGAAAAACAATTAGAGTTATAAAAATTAGAATCAAATGTTTAAAATATTCTATTGAGTAATTATACAATAATACGACTGGAAAAATACCTAGAAAACCAATATTAAAACTACTCACAAGTTACTAATTTGTGGATTTTTCTTAATTCTAGACCCAAAGCTGCAAGCAAATATGAGAAATAAAGTTGTAGCTTTCCAACTTCTCTGAGAAGGAAGGGAGAAATGGAAATTGAGAAAGACAATCCACAATATCTAGAATATCAAGAATAAAAACTTCATATTAAATGCAGACATGTAAGCACACAAAAATGCAGAGAGCCACATTTTCCATAGAATCTTTAAAATTAAACTATTTAAATAATTGGAGTTTTCAAAAATAATTGAATAAACTTTCTACAATAATAAAAAAAAACACTCACAAATTTTTTAAAAATCAGCAAAAAAAGCAATAGGCTTCATATGTTCAAAATAAAATCTTAATTCATTGACATAAAGCAAGAGGAAATAACTTTTTTCTTTTTTGGGGCGTACGCAGGCCTCTCACTGTTGCGGCCTTTCCCGTTGTGGAGCACAGGCTCCGGAGGCACAGGCCCAGCAGCCATGGCTCACAGGCCCAGCCACGGTATGTGGGGTCCTCCCGGAGCAGGGCACGAACCCACGTCCCCTGCATCGGCAGGCGGACTCTCAACCACTGCGCCACCAGGGAAGCCCTGGAAATAAGTTTTATTATGGAAACGAAAAAAGTAAAATAACAGGAGGCATGAAACATGACAAGATATGCGCAAACATTCCCAAAAGGAAAAAAAAAAAAACTTGAATGATAACACATACTTCATGGATTAGATGACTCAGTCTCATAAGGACATGACATTTTGAAAGAAAAGAAAAATGTTAATTTCAGTGATCTAAATTTCCACCTTAAGGAGCTAGAAAAAGTTGAAATTAAACCAGAAGATCCTCTCGTAGAAACTCCAGAAAGGAGCACAGCCATACCAACACCTTGATTTTAACCCAGTGAGACCTGTTTTGAATTTCTGGCCTATGTAATTTTAGGATAAGTTTCAAAGCTGCTAAATGGCAATTTGTTATGTATCAATTGAAAACTGATGCAAACATCTATGACATCTACTTATTGTACTATCATACTTGAATGTTACATGTTGAACACATATCACTAAGATTAGGGACAATGTAAGGATGTCTACTCTCATCATTTTATTAAATATTTTATGAAATGATGACAAAATGCAATTAGACAAGGAAAATAAATATCTACATTGAAAAGAAAAAAATATAAAACTGTCTTCATTCAGAGAGAAAAAAAGATGGAAAACAGCAACTGTATTTCTAATACGAGTTTCCAATTGTTGGAAAAATAAAATTGGAAAGAATATCATTTAGAAAATGACAGGGCAAGATACTGGCTCATATTGACAGTATATACACATGTTAAAGAACTTCTATTCAGAATATATAAAGACCTGTTACAATTTGGTAAAAAGAAAAAGAACCCCAATATGAGTTTTAATTATTTATTTAATTGTTGTATTTGGGATTCACATTTTTAATGAACAAATACTATATAAAATGAGATATATAAATTCAAATAAAATATAAAAATGGGAATTGTAAATTAAAAGGAGAATGAGACACCATCACAGATCGGCTAAAATAAAGACTGGAGTCCATGGCCAGAAATGATGGAGTAACTGGAACTCCCCTACATTGTTGATGATAGTATAAAATTACACAACTACTTTAAAAAGCAACTTGGCCATGGTTTATACAATGAAACATAAAGTTACCTAATGACCCAGCTATTCTACTTGTCACTTATCACAGATAAATGAAAGCACATGATTCCAAAATGCAGCTTTATTGATAATAGTCATATGCTTAGAACAAATGAGTATCCATCAATAGAAGAATGGATAAATATGCTGTGTTATAACCACACAGTGGAATACTCCTCAGCATTAAAACAGGTAACAACATGGATGAATTTCAATGACATTACAGTGACAAAAAGGAGCCAGACACGAAACGATGACTGTTTCTCCTTGTTCAAGTGTTAGAATGTACAGCTGGAACTCACTCAAAATCATGTTGTGTATGGCTGTGTCTCCTCTCTACTCCATCCCTATGTTATAGCTCATCACAACGTGCATGGTGCCTCTCCAGACTGTGTTTCTTGTCACTGACAAATTCCTTTTTGCAACGTAAGGCAGCATTCACAGTTATTGAGGATTAGGGTGTTTGCATCTCTGTGACACCATTTGTTTGATTGTATTTGTACAAAATTCAAGAACAAGCAAAACCTAACCTGCAGTGACAGCCTATGGTTGTGTTTGCTGCTGGGAGTGGGGAGATTAACCACATAGAGGCATGAGGCAATTTTCTGGTGTGAAGGAAATGTTCTACATTTGGTTTTGATGATCATTGCCAGGTGATTATATTTGTCAAAGCAAATTAAAATGGACTGTGCACTTAAATTTTTCACAGTGATAGCTCAATAAGTTTGATTTAAGATAAAGTCATAAGGGCTTCCCTTGTGGCACAGTGGTTAAGAATCTACCTGCCAATGCAGGGGACACAGGTTTGAGCCCTGGTCCAGGAAGGTCCCACATGCCATGGAACAACTAAGCCTGTGCTCCACAACTACTGAGCCTGTGCTCTAGAGCCCATGAGCCACAACTGCTGAAGCCTGCACACCTAGAGCCCGTGCTCTGTAACAAGAGAGGCCACAAGAGTGAGAAGCTTGCTCACCACAACAATGAGTAGCCCCTGCTCACTGCAACTAGAGAAAGCCTGCACCCAGCAACAAAGACCCAATGCAGCCAAAAATTAATTAATTAATTAATTAATAAAAATAAAGTTATAAGTAAAAATCAGTAGCATTTATATAGGCAAACAATAAATTGATTATATAAAGGGAGAGAAAATACTGTTTCATTGTGGTAACAAAAATTAAAAATACCTAGGAAAGCAGCATAATAAGAAATGTGAAAAATATCTATAAGGAACATTTTTAAATATCCCTGAGAGACACAAAAGTAGGTTAAAGCCAAATGAAAAAACATCTCATTCTTCGATAGGATGAGTCAACTTTATAAAGATGTCTGTTCTCTTTTTGTGAAACTGTATATTTTATATATTGATAATTATATTAAAAAACTATAAAACTTCTTTTCTAGCTAGATAAATTTATTTTAGAGAATATATGGCTAAGCAAACCCACAAAAGTATGCAGGGTAATTCAGAAAAGAAAACAAAACAAATCTGTAGAAAAATTTTGAAGTTTACATAGTAAGTTTGTCTTAAATTTTATAAATATCATAATTCTGAAACTATTTTTGCATGTATTGTAGGATACAGCAAAGGAGTAAAATTATTGCTAGCTTTTGTAACGAATTATGAGAGAAGGGAAAAACAAATATAGGGTGGGGAAATCTGAGGACAAATCCAGTTGTGTTAGATTTGAATTCAAGGTGTTAGAATGAATGCATAGCTTTCAAATATATCTCTTAACGTTGTCTACTAAAAGTGCTCAAAAGCAATGATAGCCAATTAGTGATGAGAACAACTAGAGATTAGATTGTAATTCTCTTTCTATTTAAAAGGAACTGAGACTCCATGGAGAAATGTCTAACTACAGGTTCCAGGTAGAAATATAACAGTGTGAGTGCAGGACATTTTGTTGTTTCAGAAAGCAAGAATAAAAATTTTTTTTCTTCACAGAATAATGCAAGCCAATAAATGTGGAATAATTTAATGAATCAGAAAAACAATGACTTTTACACATGCTATTTAATAATTGATTCAGGCAATTGTGATTATTGAATAAACCTCTGGAAAAAATGAGAATTTATGAAGTCAAATATGACCAATACCAGTAATAAAAAAAGAATATCAAAAATTAATTTAGAGATTTAAAAGGAAATAAAAGAATATTATCAACAAATTTATGCAAATAAAATTTATTTTTATTTTTTATTTCATTTTGAAGTATAGTTGACTTACAATAATATATTATCAGTAGTTTCAGCTGCACAGCATAGTGATTCAGTATTTTTACAGATTATACTCCATTAAAAATTTTAATAAGATAATGGTTATAAATCCTTGTGCTATACAATTTATCCTTGTTGCTTATCTATTTTATCATAGTAGTTTGTGTCTCTGAATCCCTCCCCCCTTTCTTCTCCCCTGTGGTAACCACTAGTTTGTTTTCTGTATCTATGATTCTGTTTCTGTTTTGCTATATTCATTTGTTTATATTATTTTTTTGGATTCCACATATAAGTTATATCATACAGCATTTGTCTTACACTGTCTGACTTATTTTACTGAGCTTAATATTCTCTAGGTCCATCCACCTTGCTGCATATGCCAGGATTTTATTCTTGTTTATGGCTGCATAATATTTCATTATATATATCTACCACATCTTTATCCATTTGTCTGTTGTTGGACATTTGGTTTGCTTCCATAGCTTTGCTATTATAAATTATGCTGCTATGAACATTGGGGTGTATGTATCTTTTCAAATTGGAGTGTTTATTTTTTCTGATTAAATACTCAGGAGTGAAATTGCTGGATCATATGGTAGTTCTATTTTTAGTTTTTTGAGGAATCTCCATACAATATTCCATAGTTGTTGCACCAATTTACAGTCTCAAGAGTTTACAAAGTGTTTCCTTTTCTCCACATCCTCACCAACATTTGTAATTTGTAGACTCTGATGATTGTTATTCCATCAAGTATGAGGTGATTTCTCATTATTGTTTTGGTTTGCATTTCTCTAATGGTTAGTGATGTGGCACATCCTTTCATGTGTCTGTTAGCCATCTGTATGTCTTCTTTAGCAAAATGTATATTTAGGTCTTCTCATTTTTTGACTGGGCTGTTTTCGTTGTTGTTGTTTTTTGATATTGAGTTGTATGAGCTGTTTATACATTTTGGATACTAACACCTTGTCAGTCGTATCACTTGCATATATTTTCTCCCATTCAGTAGGTTGTCTTTTTGTCTTGTGGATGATTTCCATTTCTGTGCAAAAACTGTTAAGTTTATTTAAGTTCTGTTCATTATTTTTGCTTTTATTTATTTTGCCTTATGAGACAGATGCAAAAATGAATTGATCTGGTTTATGTCAAAGAGTATTCTGTGTATATTATTTTCTAGTAATTTTATGATTTACGGTCTTAGATTTAGTTCCTTAATCTGCTTTGAGCTTATTTTTCTGTATGGTGTGAAGAAATGTTCTAATCTTATTCTTACATGGAACTGTCCAGTTTTCCCGGCACCACTCATTGAAGAGACTGTCTTTTCTCCATTGTATCAATATATTCTTGCCTCCTTTGTCATAAATTAATTGACCATGGGTGCATAGGTTTATTTCTGGGCTCTCTATTCTGTTACTTTGATCTTTGTGTCTGTTTTTGTGCCAGTACCATGCTGTTTTGATTCCTGCAGTTTTTACTATAGTTTTACATCTGGGATAATAACTCTAGCTTTATTGTTTTTTCTCAAGATTGCTTTGGCAATTTGGGGTCTTATGATCCCATGTGGTTCCATGTGACTTTAGAATTATTTGTTATAGTTCTATGAAAAAGATCATGAACATTTTGATAGGTAGTGCATTAAATCTATAGATTGCTTTGTGTAGGATAGCCAATTTAACAATAATAATTCTTCCAATCCAAGAGCATGAGATATCTTTCCATTTATTTGTATCATCTTCAATACCCTTTATAATTTTTTTTATAGTTTTCAAAGTATAGGTCTTTCACTACATTGGTTAAATTTATTCCTAGGGGGTTTTTTCCCAACATTTTGATGAGATTTTAAATAGATTATTTTTTTAATTGTGTCTTTCTGATAGTTCATTATTAGTTTCTAGAAAAGCAACAGATTTCTGTATATTAATTTTGTATATAGCAACTTGCTGAATTCATTTGTTAGTTCTAATTGGTTTTGGGTGGAGATTTAAGTGTATTTTATCTATAAAGTATTATGTGATCTGCAAATATTGACAGTTTTACCTCTACCTTTTCAATTTGGATGCCTTTTATTTATTTTTCTTGTCTGATTTCTGTGGCTAGGACTTCCAATACTTTGTTGAATAGAAGCAGTGAGAGTGGGCATCCATATTTTATTCCTGATTTTAGAGGAAAGGTTTTCAGCTTTTCACCATTGCATATGGTGTTTGCTGTGGATTTTTCATAAATTGCCTTTGTAACTTTGAGACATGTTCCCTCTATATCCACTTTGATAAGAGTTTTTATTATAAATGTATGTTGAATTTTGTCAAATGTGTTTTCTGCAACTATTGAGATAATCTTGCAATTTTTACCCTTCTTTTTGTTTAGTGTGGTGTATCACAGTGATCAATTTGAGAATGTTGAACTAAATTGCATGCCTGGAATAAATCCAATTTAATTATAGTGTGTGACCCTTTTCATATATTGCTGGATTTTGTTTGCTAATCTTTTGTTGAGAATATTTGCATATATTCATCAAAGTTATTGGACTGTAATTTTCTTTATTTATAATGTCTTTTGGTGTTTTTGTGATCAGTGTAATGACGGACTTATAGAATAAATTTGGGAACGTTTTGTCTTCTTCAATTTTTTTGGAATAATTTGAGAAGGATAGGTATTAGTTCTTCTTTGTTTGTTTGGCAGAATTCCCCTGTGAGTGGGAATTGTCTGGTCCTAGACTTTTCTTTGCTGGGAGTTCTTTTTTTATTATTATTATGAACTGAATTTTCTTTTTTTTTTTTTTGAATTTTCTTATTAATGATTAGTCTGTTCAAATTGTCTGTTTTTTTTCTTGATTCAGTCTTGTCTGTTTGTTTCTAAAAATTTGTCCATTTTTTCTAAGATGACAATTTGTTAGCATATAACTGTTGATAGTGTTCTCTTATGACTTTATGTATCTCTGTGGTATTGGTTGTTATTTCTTCTCCTTCATTTCTTATTTTATTTGTGTTCTCTCTCTTTTCTTTAGTAAGACTGGTTAAAAGTGTTTCCATTTTTTTAGCTTTTAAAAAACTCTTAGTTTCATTGATCTTTTCTTTTTTTGCGGTACGTGGGCCTCTCACTGTTGTGGCCTCTTCTGTTGTAGAGTACAGGCTCCAGACATGCAGGCTCAGCAGCCATGGTTCACAGGCCCAGCCACTCTGTGGCATGTGGGATCTTCCTGGACTGGGGCACGAATCAGTGTCCCCCACATCGGCAGGCCGACTCTCAACCACTGTGCCACCAGGGAAGCCCTAAAGTAATTATTGATAGGTATGTACTTATTGCCATTTTATTACTTGTTTTCCAGTTGTTTTTGAAGTTTTTCTCTGTTCCTTTCTTCTTATTTTCATTTCTTTCCTCATGCTTTGATGATTTTCCTTAGTACTATGCTTGTGCTCCTTTCTATCTATTGCAGATTTTGGTTTCGTGGTTACCATGGGGTTCATATATGTTGATGCCTAACTATTTCTATGTGTTTTAAACTGGAGTCATTTAAGTTCAAACACATTCTAAAAGATCTACATATTTTTCTCCCCTTCCCCACATTTTGTGTTTTTGAAGTCATATTTCACATCTTCATACTTATCCCTTATCTATTTATTGTAGTTACTTTTACAATTATTTTGTTTTTAATCTCTTATTGGTTTCTTTAAGCAGTTGATCCTCAGTCCTTACTATATTTATGCAAATAAAATTTAGATAAAATACATCTTTTTAAAAAGAAATTACTGAAACAAAAGAAAGAGAAAAACTGAATAGCTCATATTTATTAAATATATTGAATCTTAATAAAAAAATCTTTCCCAAATTAAATTCCAAGCCTACATTACTTCAGTGATAAATCAAGTCTACTAACTATTTAAGGAAGAATAGCAGTAATATTTTACCAATTCTTCCAGAGAATAGAAAAAATGGAAGTACTTCCAATAAATATAAAGGGTCTATATAGTCCAGCATGACCGCCTGTGATACACAAACTTGACAAAGACATTATAAGAAACATGTATTAGAGACTAATCTCATTTATAAATATAGATGCAAAAATCTTGCAAAATTAACAAAATAAGTCTGGTAATATATGAAAAGAATGACATATTAGTGGCAAATTCATTTTATTAAGGGGAAAAAAGTTCAGTTTTACATTTGTTCATTTTGTTAATATAGTTTAACATGTTACAATAAGAATACAATGTTAAAAAATATTTCAGTGGCTATGGAAATAATCCTTAATTAAAGTAATTTTACCTTCAGACCAAAACTCCAACATAGCACTAGTGAGATACTTTACAGGATAAAGAAATATGGAGGCATTTCTGGGAATCTTAAAATGTGCATCTAATCATTCACACTGTACAGCCCAGAAAGTTACCCCATGTATAAAACTGATAGAAATGCAAGCCTGTATGCACAAAATGTATACGTTCAGCAACGATTGAAGCAGGCTTATATCTACCAGCTCCAAATTTGAAACAGTCCTAAGTTCCATTACTATTCAAATGCAGAAATCATTACTGAGCTAAAATTTAAAAGAACCGAATAAGAAATAGAATAATTATCTCCCCTTTAGGTGAACCAAGACCAATAGAATACAGGGTAGGTAATTTTATTCTTATTTTTTATATGCCACTGAATATTTTGAAGCTTATTCTTCCTTGCAACCTTTCCATTGCAACCTGCACTAATTATGAAGCAGTAGCCAGTGAAATAATATACCACCTAACATTGTTGTGTCTCTTTTCTTTCCTTGCTTCCTTCGTGCCATGGACTTTCATCTTTCTTATAAAGTGTTGGCATCTTAATCCTTACCAAAGATTCTGCAACTATAAGACCTAAGCTAAGACAGTGTATTTTCAAATTTGCAAGATTCTGCCAAGTAATTTTCTATGTGGTTGGATCATTTTCACTTCCATAGTAGTATAGTTGAGTACTGGGTACTCCACATCCCTGACAGTTCTTATTATTGTCAGCCTTTTTAATTTTAGCCATCTTGTAGTCCTATTATGGTAGCTAATTGTAGTTTTTATTTGCATTTCCAGGATAACTAATGATGCTGAACTCCTTGTCATATAGTTTTAATATAGTTGTTAGTCATTTGAAAAAGCTCATTATGAAGAGCTTATTCAAGAGTTTTGTCCATTTTTTTATGGCTTGTCTTTCTGTTATTGAGTTTTGTTAGTCTTTGATCAATTTAAGTTATGAGCCCTTTCTGAGATGCATATGTTGCAGCCATCTTTTCTTATTCTATGGCTTTCCTTTTCATAGGAAATGTTCCCAACTTTATTAAAATCTAGCTTATCTTTTCTTTATGGTGACTAGTGCTTGTTGTGTCTTGTTTAAGAAAATTTTGCTCAACTCAAGGTCATGAAGGTGTCCTTCTCTGTTTTTTCTAAAAGCCTCAGTTTTACCATTCTAGATCCAGAATCTACTAGGAATTTGTGTGTGGTGTGACAACACAGTCAGATTCACTTTTTTCCCTGTATATTTCTCCAATGTAACCACTGTTTATTAAAAATATCATTTTTTACCACTGCCCTTTAAATGCCATCATTGTCAGAAGCTCGAGAATACTAACAGAACTAAGTCAAAGGAAGACACATCTAGGCATTTCATAATAAAACTACTGAAAATCAAAGATAAATAGAAAGTCTTCACATCATGCAGAGGAAAAATAATACAAACATATGGGGGGGAAACAATACAAATGACCAGTGACTTCTCCTCAGATATAATGGAGACCAGAAGACAGGAAAACAACATTTTAAAATGCTGAAAGACAAAAAGAATTGCCAACCCAGAACTCTATAGCCAGTGAAAATATCTTTTAACAATGAAGGTTGAATAGACATATAACTGCATTTCTACCAATCGACATGACCCACAAGAGATTCTGAGGAAGGTTATTAGGCTGACGTGAAATGATATCAATAATTACTCATATCATTGGAAAGGAAGGGAGAACATCAGAAATGGTAAATATGTGGGAAAGTGTAAAAGACTTTCCCTCTTAAATTCTTCAAAATATATATAACTTTACATATATATATATATATATATATATATATATATATAGTGACCATTGCATAAATAAAGGGGGTCATGATAAATGGACCTATACAACTACAAGGTTTTTACATTTTATAGGAAGTGGTACAACGTTAAATCTAACTAAACTAAAAAGTTAATAATGTATACTCTATTCCCTGAAGTGACCACTGCAAAGTAATATATATAAGGTTGTAGTTAAAAAGCCAGAACTAAGTTAAATGAAATTTTTAATAAACAGTGGTTACACTGGAGAAATATACAGGGAAAAAAATGAATCTGACTGTGTTGTCACACCACACACCTAGGAATGCATGTTATAAAATGTGTGTAAGACTTTTGTAGGAAAATTATACTGGGAAAAATTAAAGACCTGTATATAATGAGAGCTATGATAGGTTCCACAGATTACAAAGTTAAGTGTATTAAAGACATGAATTATCTGAAAAAACTGAATTATAGATTTAACCCAATTACAATCAAAATCCTCAATAGAGTATTTCATTGGAATTGACAAGCTCATTCTAAAATTTATATGGAAATGAGGAAATAAAGAGGAGCTTAGACACACTTGAAAAAGAATAAGGCTAAAGTCTTGCTCAACTAGCTATTACAACTAAACATAGAGCTAATATAAATAGCACAGAATTACTTAAATGCAGAGAGATAGACTAATGAGACAACACAAATTCCAGAATCAGCCCCCTACCCTGACTTGGTGTATGACAGAGGTACCCCTACAGGACAGTAGGTGAAGAATGGTTGGTTCGGTATGTGTTGGTTGGGCAGTTAGCTTCCCAGGTGCTAAAAAAAAAGACATTTTACTACTTCAGCTTCAGGTAGATTGTAGACTTAACTATTTAGGTCAAAATTATAATTATTATAGAAGATAATATATTCTAAGGTCATTAAAACTTCAGAGTATGTAAAGTTTCCTTAATAAGAAACATTTTAGAATCAAGAAAATTACCGTTTAAAACCACAATGAGATATAATTAGAAATAATCTGATAGCCCAATCTTTAAAAGTCCGGGTACACCAAATAATCAGATTGGAGCAATAGAAACTTCCATATGCTGAAAAAGAAAATGTTAATTGTCACTTGGAATATAGTTGGGCAACTTATATGAAATTTGAATACAAATGCTTTACGACACAGAAATTTCACTCTTGGATAGATGTCTTAAGAGAATCCATTCATGTGTGCTTCAGATTTGTATACAGAATGTCATGATAGCCAAAGAGAAGAAAACAAATGAAAACAAATGTCCCTGAAAAGCAAAATTGATAAATACACCATGGTGTATTCATAGAATAGAGTACTGTGTGGAAATGACCACGAAGAGACTACAACTATATACACAAATATGGATGACACTTGCAGTCATAATTTTCCTTAAAAAAACCAAGGAATGTAATTCAATTTACTGTAGGAGGCAAGAACAGAAAAATGCACACATAGTTCAAAAAAAGCAAGTTAGGGAGTGCCAGAAAGTTGAGGACAGCAGTTACCTGTGCGGGGATGGAGGCTGTGATTGGAAAGTGACACATGGTTTCTAGGGTGTTGGAGTGGTGATAGGTACTCATTTTCTCCTAATTCAGTATAACTATGTTTTATTCACTTTTCTGTCTGTGCATCGTGTGTTACACTAGAGCACATTAGATGACATAGTGGTGACCTTTAGTCACCTGCCTTCCACTCTGCACAGGACCATCACCTCCATGTCATCGTGACGCAGCTCAAATACAAACCTCCGACTCTGGTCATAGACCCAGGAAAGCCCAATTACTTTAGCACTAAAACCAGACCGTTCTCCCTCACCTGCACAGGAGTCCTTCAGGTAGGGTAAACTGAATTAAGCCTAAAAATATCATATGAAGTTTAGTTGAAGAAATATTGCAAAAATAAATTTTTCACAGTTTACATTTCTTCTCAAACTATAGTCTTCCCACCAGAATCTAAGGGCCATAAATGTGTTTTCTGCTATGGCAGTGGAAATGGGAAGGAGAGAGGGGAGAAAACTGTCCATCTCTGTCCTATGGGGGCCATTCCTGGAGTGATGTGTAGTAGAAGGTATTTTTCAGACTACCTTGGAAGAAAGTATATGTTCTTATTAATTATAATGGCTATAATAACCACACAACAATATAATGATAATGATGATGAGGTCTGGCATTTACTGAAATCTTATGACTTACCTCTTGACCTACCCATGCCAAAACCCTCATCATGGGCCTACTACTTCATATCTGCCCAATGAGGAAGAGGATAACATTGGCAATTTTGTTTTCTCCCAATCGTATATTATGCAGAAGCTCAGTAAACGTAGCACATGAAGCAGAGGTCCTGCTCTGTTGAACCAGGGGGCTGGAAAGCTTAGTCCATTCACTGAGCTCCACCAGGCTCAGCCACAGAACCAAATCATTGTATGTGTGTGTGTGTGTGTGTGTGTGTGTGTGTCTGTGCACACACCCAGGCAGGCCAGCCCATGCATTGTCAAAGGATTCAAGATGTACAACATGCATATGACATTTTTTGCACACCATTTAAAAATTGTAAACAAAAATATCTTCAATTTAGATAAAGGTTAATATAAGGAATAATTTATTTACTTTAAGTTTTGTAGCTATTCTATGCTTTGGGCATTGATTGGTTTTGATAATTTGAGAAAATTATGTTAATTTTTATTTCACTTTGGGAATGGCCTTACTCCAATGTGGTTATTTGTATTTTTCAGTTATTTACTAAATATCAATTTATTTTTAGAGGTTTTTGAAAGATATTTTATCTCATGGACGCATAACTGAACAATTTCTACTGTAGAGATTTTAGAAGTTTAAGAACAATTTAGCAAGTATTTTCCTCTTTTTCTTCTTTCTCTCCTCATAAACCAAGGTGATGGTTGTATGCATAAATAGATCAAATGTAATTGATTCTCGTGCGTTTTTACTGGAGCATAGATTTCAGGCTGACTCAAGGGCAATTAAAGAAGAGAGCATAACCAACTGTCTCTTTGTCAGTGCAGTGTTAAATAAGATTATGACCACATTTGACTGCCAGCACTTAGAGCAACACTGTAACCTATTCTGATTAAATGCTTCTAAATATCCCAATATTTACATGAAAATATTAATATAATTTTGATTATTAAAAATGTGTGTTCTTACTGGGTTTACTTCTTCACACTTTATCAGTAATTTACTTCATAAATAATTAATTTAAAATACTTTTCCATTATAATATCCTTCACATCAAATATATAAATATAAAGTATATTTTTCCTAGAGGGATGATGAGCTTATCAAACCTAATTATTTTATTACTATACTGTGTGCTAGTTAATGATTAAATGAACATTTTCTAAGATTATTTGCTGTTTAGTTCATATTTTGTTTTACTTCTATAGTTTTGCTTGTCTTGATATGAGAACAGCATATCTTTAAAAATATATTTAAACATTCTTTGTCAAAATTTTTTGGCAATTTCACTATATCTTAATACTGGAAAAAACAGACATTCAGACCTCCACACAACACTTGGAAGCAGATCCATGACATGCCAACCACTGGAAAACTATGGGATTATGACTTGATAACAGCAGGATGATGCCCATGTAAAAGGCACACTTGGGATCCATATTCACATTTAGATACACATTATGTTCAAAAACGATATACACAGGTACATTTCATTTCCTCTAGACCTCATCTACTTAAAGCTTAATTATATTAGCAGACACAATTTAAATAACTTTCTTACATGAGATTGTTATTCCTCTCAGGAAAATTTTGTTGTTACAAATAAAAGGCTGGGAGGTGATGTCAACAGTAAAAATGAAGAATCTTCCTCCCTCCCTCCCTTCCTTCCTTCATTGAATTATCTCTTTCCTGAAAACACAGTTTTTCTTACAGATAGCTCATTGAGTATTTCCATAAACTATGCCTATGTATCAGAAATTTAAAGGAAAAAAAATGACTACTTATTGACATATTTGCTGTTTATTTCTGGCTGTTTCAGAGGAAATATAATGTTTTAAAATTTAGAAATTTCTAATAGCCAATTTTACTGGATTAGTGTAGTTAGGCCATCTAGCTTTAGATTAGAGGGTACACTTTGGAATCCAAAGACTTGTCTTTGACTACTGGTTACATCATTTCACAGCTGAGTGAAACCATAATGATATACCGTTACAAACACCCCAGAATAGCTAAAATTAAAGGACTACAGATACTCATGTTAGTGAAGATATGTAACAATGGGAATTCCTATACACATTGTGGGATGACAAATTGATATAGGCATTTGGGGAAATAATCTATCATTACCTGTGAAAATTAAACATATTTATACCCTACAGCTTAGATATATATCCAAAATAAATCCATGCACACATCTACTAAGATATGTGCAAAATAATTCATAACAGCGTTACTTGTAATAATGCAAAGCGAGAAACAACTTAAATAGTCACCGGCAGTAGAATGGGTAAACAAATTAGTAAACCTTCATGCAATCAAGGCCCTATAAAGCGATGGAAATGAGACTATATAAAACTAAAAAGCTTTTGCACAGCAAAGGAAGCTATCAACAAAATGAAAATGTTGCCCGTTGAATGTGAGAAGATATTTGCAAAGGATATATCTGAGAAGGGGTTAATATCCAAAATAGAGAACTCATACAACTCAACATTAAAAAAAAAACTGGTTAAAAAACCAGAATAGACATTTTTTGCAAAAAAAGATATATAGATGCCCAAGAGACACATGAAAAGATGCTCAACACCACTAATCATCAGGGAAATGCAAATCAAAATCATGAGATACCACTTCACACCTGTCAAAATGGCTGTTATCACAAAGACAACAAATAACAAGTGTTAGCCAGGATGTGGAGAAAAGGAAACACTAATACACTGTTGGGGGAGTTATAAACTGGTGCAGCCACTGTGGAAAGTAGTAGGGAGGTTCTTCAAAACATTACAAATAAAACTACCATATTACCTGGCAATTCCACTTTTGGGTATTTTTCCAAAGAAAACAAAAACACTAATTTGAAAAGATATACACACTCTTATGTTCATTGCAATGTTATTTACTATAGCCAAGATATGGAAGCAACCTAAGTGTCCATGAATAAGTGCATGGTTAAAGAAAATGTGATATATCTATTTACCTATACCTATATCTAGAGTTAGATCTATAAAAAGGTATATTACTTAGCCATAATAAGCATGAAATCTTGCCATTGCAAAAATGTCGGTGGACCTAGAGGGTATTATGCTAAGTAAAATAAGTCATACAGAGAAAGACAAATACAGTATGATTTCACTTATGTATGGAATCTAAAAAATAAAACAAATGAACATGCATAACAAAACAGAAACAGTCATAGATGTAAAGAACAAACAGATGGTTGCCAGAGGGGAGTTGGGTAGGTGAGGAAAGAAATAGTTGAGGGAGGTTAAGAGGTACAAACTTCCAGTTACAAAATAAGTGAGTCACAGGGTTGAAATGTACAGTGTGGGGAATATAGTCAAAATATCTTTGTAATGGTGACAGATGGTAACTAGACATCCTGATGATCATTTTATAATGTATACAAATAACGAACCACTATGTTGTGTATCAGGAACTTACATAGTGTTGTATGTCGATTATAATTCAACAAACAAACTCATAGAAAAAAAATCAGATTTTGATTACCAGATGTGAAGGGTGGGGGGAGGGGGAACTGGATGAAGGTGGTCAAAAAGTACAAACTTCCAGTTATAAATAAGTACTAAGGATGTAATGTGCTCCATTATTAATGTAATTGACACTGCTCTATGTTATTTATGAAATTATTAAGGTAATAAATCCTAAGAGTTCTCATCACAAGAAATTTGTTTCTATTTCTTTAATTTTGTATCTATATGAGATGATAGATGTTCACTAAACCTATTGTGATTACTTCATGATGTACATAAGTCAAATCATCATACTGCACACCTTAAACCTACACAGTGCTGAATGCCAATTTTATCTCAATAAAACTGGAAGGAAGGGCTTCCCTGGTGGCGCAGTGGTTGAGAGTCCACCTGCCGATGCAGGGGACATGGGTTCGTGCCTCGGTCCGGGAAGATCCCACATGCCGCGGAGCAGCTGGGCCTGTGAGCCATGGCTGCTGGGCCTGCGCGTCCGGAGCCTGTGCTCTGCAACGGGAGAGGCCACAACAGTGAGAGGCCCTCGTACCGCAAAAAAAAAAAAAAAAAAAAAAAAAAACCTGGAAGGAAGAAAATAAAGGACATGAATACACAAAACCCACATGCAACTTAATGTTGAGCAAGAGAAGTCAAACAAGGAATATGAACTTTATAATTCTATGTAAATAATTATTAAATGGAGGCAAAACTAGGTCAAGGAGTTAAAGGTAGGATGTGAGCTACATTAAAAGAGAAGCAGCAGTGGCTGTGAAGGGACATGAAGACACTTCTGGATGCTAGCGATACTCATTTTCTTTGTATGATTGCAACTCGTGATACTGTGCTTCAATACAAATGTGAAGTGAAGGGAAGATAGTACAATGGCACCTTGATGTCTTTCCTCGATCTTCCCTCTCTTGCGCCTCACTGTGCTGGGCATCCAGCTGCCATCTGCCACCTACAGGTGCATCCTGGTAGAGATCCCTTTGTCTCCTCTGTGTCCAAGTACCCCTTCCTGATCCCATGTGTTCCTTTCCTTGATTTACTCTCTCATTTTGTTGGCACGTAACTCTGTACCTTCTTCAGGAATGATGTAAGGGTTATCAATACACTGAGACTTTAAATATCTAAAAATATTTTTATTTTACCATCACACACTTTAATAATTTGGCTAGGGACATCATTCTAGGTTGAATATCATTTCTTCAGAATGTTAAAGTAGTACTTCTATCATCTTCTTGCCTCCAGAGTTCCACTTTACATTCTCTTTCTTGCCCTCTCTCTCTGCTTCTCTGGAAGCTTGTAGAATCTTCTCTTGGTTATAATTGCTCTGGAATTTCCTAATAATGTACTTCGCTATCGTCCTATTTCTTTCAATGTACAAATACCTAGGGATCTCTTAATTGTTAACAGAAATTTTATTGTATTATTTATCTAAAGCTATCCCAGCTATTTCAGTTTTTCGCCCTTGTTCCAGATTTCCTACTATTCAGAGGTTGGACCTCCTGAGAAATTATTTTATTATACTTTCTATCTTTTTTTTCCTCTCTACTTCCTTGGAGATACCTTCAACTTTATATTTCAACTTCTTTATTGAAGTTTTTACTTCTGCTCTTGTATTTTTAATTTCTAAGGGCTCTTTTATGTTCTCTGAAGGTTCTTCTTTCTGTTTTGTGGATTCAATATCTTTTATATTTATGAAAATGTTAATGATAGTGTTTAGGTGTGTTTCTCCCTGCCAAGAATGCTCCAATTTAGCATTTCTTTGTCTGTTTCCTCCACATTAGACATTTTTCTCCAATATTCTGAAATCTTTGGCAGACTGCTCATATTTAATTTGGAGAATAAAAATATATATTGTCAACTCATATCATGTATGTGGGGCTTATTGTATTTGAGCTTCACTGTAAAATGGTAAGGATGGGCTATTTGTTGCGGAACTCTCATTTCTATGTCTTTATCTTTTCCCTTGGATTGATTACAATACTCAAAGAAAAATGAGTTTACAACACTGACTCACAGATAAAGCACTGACTACCAGGTAGAATGGAGGAGGAGGTCTGGAGGATCTCTTTATTAAAGATTCATTCTAGAAAATGCCCATGATTCCTCTCTTTTTGTCATGGTACCAACATTCTCAACCGTGCCCATTTTTCTACAGCACAGAGACCTTGTGTTCTCTTGAGGAATAAAAAGGTCAGAATTAGCAAGGGGCTTTAGTTACTTAGCTATGAGGACTTGGAGGAGGATATTGGCATGTAAAACCTTTTCAAGCCACCTTTTAACTGTGATAATTTTCTTTCGCATTTCCACCTCATCAACACCAATCACATCAGCAAGCGTACTGCTAATTCCTGAGTTTTTGAGGATGCTACACTGTAAATCTATGCTTAGCAGATGTCCCTGTTGGAATGTTGGAAAACAGCTTGCTGGGGTCTATGTAGCAAGTCAGACATTCTGAAAAACAGCACATAATAAAACCAGACATCACATTCAAACTGATAAATTTCAGGAGAGTTTAATCAAGGAGCTAAAGAGTTTTGCGAAAAATAGAGAAACCAGAGAAATAATGCAGTACGCCAGGGTTGATAAGAAGGGGCACACCATGTAATGACAGAAGTATATGCAGAGGGCTGCCTGATAGAGCTGTGACCCTTGGCAGAGGTGTGCGGCCAGCCCAGAGTGACCCTGAGGGGAGAAAACCAGGGGACTCAGTAACTCAGCCTCTCTCTCCTCCTTCCAATCTTCTGCTGGGCTTCCTTTCACTAAACCTAGTAAGAAAGCAGAACATAAGGGAGCCCTGGTGACTTCGTCCATATACATCAGCTTTCTGGAGCGACGAGCAGAGTGAGAAAGGTGAAGTATGCATGTGTACGGGCACATTGAAGCTCTCCAGCAGGGACCACCCATTTTGCTCCCAGCATCCAGGTGAAATCCCTTCTGCAACTGAATCATCTTGGGGTATGATGTCAATTCAGCCATGCCCTCCCATAAAAATTTAGATTCTTATACATTATCTGTGTATTTCATATACGTTATCGGAGGATATGTTTTTATAAAATATATTTGCCACTGGCCAGTTATTTAATCACACATTCCATGTCCTGCCACCTCCACCAGCTCCTGGCTAGATGGAGTTCTTTGTCTTTGTTTCTATACTTTCTCCAGAGGGCGTCTGGCTGCCACAATTTCCTCTTGGTTGGGGTTAATGGAGAGAGTGCTAAGAGGCCTCAGGGAACCTCTTGGGCTCCAGTGATCATTCTACCTCCCCTACATTGTTTGGCAACAACCCAGTTTCCAACCCTGCAATCTAGGTCAGCCACCCTGACAGTATGAGTCTCTTCTCTGCTGGTTGCGTTTCTGGTTCGAGGAACCCGACGGACAGGGCACAGACCTAAAGTCCATTTCACCAAAATTGTGACTTCATTCCCATTTGGAAATATCTCTCATTTGGGCATCAGTAAATCTGTACTCACAAGGTTACAGGGACAGAGTCAACATATATCTTTAAGTGTGTTTTTACATGATTCATCAAAATATATATTTTGCTATCCAAACAGGGACACTTCTGAGAGTGAAAGGTAGTAACAATTTGGTCAGACAACAGGCATGATTTGGGACTGTCTAGGCAAACCAGGGTGCATTGTCATCCAGAGATGGCTGGGGAAAGAGACTGATAGCATCAGAGGTTCACGCACATTGTCACTGATTTTCCATTTACTCCTCCCTCTTTTTATATAGAGGAAAGTGCAAAGAGCTGAACCATGTTTCCCACTGTAGAAGGAATATCCTGATGCCCCAGCCACTAGTTCTCCAGGAATTGCACCAACATGGCTGAGCTGAACTTGAGCAGGTTTATCTCTGGCATGAATGTATCATGCTTTACCACATGTTGCTTTTGCAATGGCCAAAGAAGCAAGTTAATTGGTGGTGTTCATCTCTCTTGTACCTTTTGATTGGAATTTTATGGTGTCAGTAATCCCTGTGATCCTAGGAATGCAGTCTTGTTTTTGGTTTGCAATCTGACAGGCAATACAAAGCTATTTAAGGGAATGTCACTGGGTACCATAGCACCAAAGAAATTTCTTCCCACTCTATATCCTGAAACTCAGGAAATGACTCACTGGATCACTGTGAGAAGACATGGGTGGAGACTCCACCTATATCTAGACCTCTACAGCTCCTACTCTGCACCATAGTCTCAGGGATTAACATGTCATTTCAAAGACAGCATCTACTATCCCTCCAAATGTCTTGGTGTTTTCCATTTTTGGTGCATAGTGAGAAAGAAAAACAGAGGTACTAACAGCTATTCTCTGGGAATGGGTCAGGTCCTTTTATTTCTTACTTAACATCCAAAAGTCATAGAATGTGCATATTAGATGAGGTTGTTATAATGGAAAGAGACCAAAAAGGGTCATTGCTTAATTATGTCTAAGCACAGGTTAACAGACAGACACAGGCACAAATACCTGTGAAGCTGCAAAATTTACCAAACTCTTCTGTCTGTGTAACAAGAATGACGACAAGATTGCAAGATTCAGTGAGAGGTTTAGCATTGCTCCATACTCCCAGATAAAAGGTATCCAGATGCCAATCATAGAATTTGTGCTGGTTCTGTGTGACTGCCCCCATTCTGGGACAAAGCCCTGTTTTTTTTTTTTTTTTTTTTTTTCTGGTACGCAGGCCTCTCCCCGTTGTGGCCTCTCCCGTTGCAGAGCACAGGCTCCGGACATGCAGGCTCAGCGGCCATGGCTCACGGGCCCAGCCGCTCCACGGCATGTGGGATCTTCCCGGACCAGGACACGAACCTTCGTCCCCTGCATCAGCAGGCGGACTCGCAATCACTGCGCCACCAGGGGAGCCCCAAGCCCTGTTTTCTTGACCTTTCCCCAAATCACTCATCACAATTACAAATCTTAAAGCAGTTTGGATGGTTAATTTTATGTGACAATTTGGCAGGGCACTGGTGCTCTGATACTTGGTCAATTCTGGATGTTTCTGTGAAAGTGTTTGTTAGATGAGATTAACACTTCAATTCCCTCCATAATGTGGGTGAGCCTCATCTAATCAGTAGAAGGTCTGAATAAAGCAAAGACTTATTCCCCCTGCAGGCTGACCCCCACCAGAGGAAAAATGAACTCTTCCAGTAGACTGACTGCCTTTGGACTTGGACAGCGGCTACTCTGCAGATTTTAGACTTGTACCTCCACAAGTGTGTGAGCCAGCTCCTTAAAATTCTCTCTCTCTATCTACATATCTACGTATGTAATGTACATACATACACAACCTGTTTGTTCTGTTTCTCTGAAGAACTCCAACTAATTCATCAGTCTTCCCCTGACACCCTCTTCCTAACACACCCCATGGCTCTTCATCATGGGTGATCTCACCTGTTTCAGCAAATAGTAAACCGAACTTTAACTGCAGGTGTTCCTAACCATCTTTGGACTTAGGGAGTTAATAATAGCCATATTGGTACATAGTTAGAGGCCTCTTAAAACAAAGCTTGAGGGAAGACTCAGGGAAAACACCTTTGACCTGTTTTACGGTCATTTTCAAAATGGATGTTGTCTCCCCCTCAGCTGAGCTACTCTGGATCTGTGAGCTGGCTGTGTCTGGAAACCAGGAAGAGACTGTGCCATTTCACTGTGGTATCTGCAATTACATTTATGTCCATCATTCCTAGGAACATTATAACACCACATTAGTATGTTGTCTATTTGTTTCTTTTTTGGGAACTGGAATCCCCACAGATCCCTGCGGGTCAATCACCCTTATTGCCAGATCTGGTTACTTCCTCAGAGATTGGAGAACCTTGTTCTGCTGCAGCCTTCTCACCACTGGTTCCCCTCTCAGAGCCACAGAGGACAGGAAAATGTCAAGGATGGACACTGGGCACTCCTCATAAAATTATTTTGCATCAGTGAGGAAAGTGTCTTTGGGGCTCTTCTGGAAGCTGAGGGTCTTGTTTTCACAGTCCCTTCAAACAGTGCCACCCCCGAAACTTCGTCTCCCTCAACAGTGTAATGGAGATGTCCCAACTTCTCAACCTTACTTAGCTTACGAAAGCATTGCACTGCGGTCCCAACTACAGAAACAGCAGAAGATAAGTGCCACTACAGGGCTCATGAGTCAACCCATTAAATCCTAGGCTCATTTTAATTAACCCAGCCCCTATCTGGCCTTATGTTAACCATGCACTGTCACACGTACCTTACAGACTGCTATCTACACAGAATCGTGAAAGTGCATTCTTCAGTGTGTGGGTGAGTCCTTCCTGTAGAAGCTCTTGTACATGTCTCTCTCTGTGTTATCCTGAGACTTAAATCTCACTGTGGCCTCAGGGCAATGGAGGATGGTTGTTCTGTGTCTTTAGGAGCTTCCTGTAAGCAAGTGCTCCAGGAAATATAATTGGAAATCATTTATGCAGAGTGATGTCTCCCTCACAGAGACTGGGGTTTGGGAATCTCTGACTTTTCTTTGTCTATTTTAATGTTCCCATCCCTGATCTCAGGGTTTATTCAGTGCCCATTTTCCTAGTGTAAAAACCCTTCCCCCAAGGCCTTGAGCTCAGCAGTACTTGCCCTGGGATTGCAAGGGATAGTGCCCTCCTCAGACCTGTTATGGAATGTTTCTGATGTTTCCTGTGTGTTATTATCAACTGGGTGCCCAACAATGAAAAAATTTTGTTCCTTGGGTATTAGAACTTTTAGGAAGTCAGCCAAGGCTTCATCTTTAAAACCACCCTGGATCCCAGAGTGACTAATTGCCCCAGCCATGTGATCACCCAAAGCCTCGTGCTACACCTGCAGGCATGATTCTACTGCAGTCATGATCATCTGTGTTTTGTCCCCACCCACCAGGCAGTCACTCTGCACTTCTCACAATGGGAGCAGCCCAATCACAGAGTGTTGTAAGGGTCTATGTCCTCAGACCACTCCTGAGGCTGATTGCCACATCAGTCAGGGTCCTGACAGGATAACAGATGGCATGCTCAATTTGGATGATTTGGAGGAAGGTACAGAAAGTATTTATAAAGTGGTAATCAGGGTGTGGGGAAACCAAAAAAGATTGCAATACCCAGGACTAATAAGAGTGGGGGCAACCTCACCACCACAAGCCTGGAAGGATAGGAAAGGGAGTGGTTACCAGGAGAGAGAAATGATGGGTTGGGGGAGAAGGAGAGGAAGGTGTTTAAAAGAACTTTTGACAGAAATTTGGACTTTTGGTCAAAGAACCCAACCCAAGTTCCCCAAAATGGATGTAGATAAAAGTATAGAAACCAGAACCTCACTCTTTCCCTTCTTTAAGCTTGTGGCCCCCTTTGGCTGAACCCAACCAGAAGTCAGGGTGAAGGACTGTGTTGGCACTGTTCATAGGGTCCAGCTCAAGGTACAGAGCTGAGCGGATAAAGGAGAGTGGGTCTGAAGAGAAACCAGGGAGGAGCCAGCCACTTAGTAACTACGAGGCCAGCGACCTCCTGCATTTTCTTTCCAATGTGTTTGCACTTTGCGTATTTTTACCTGATCAAAATAAAATGAAGAATACATGGGGCTGATAGCGTTGATGCAGTTGCTAAAGATTTTCTTTCTGAGGAGCTTGGATATAGAGGGAAGGAGAAAGATAAGGCAGCTAGTGAAAGACATAAAAAGGTCAGGGTGTGTCTTTTTAGCCATGCCTCTGCCTGATGGGAATACCCCATGTGAAAAACACTGTTGCTAAAATTCAGGACCTCAAACCTATCTTCCCGCACTGGTACTTACGGTACCCGGGCCTTACCTTGTCTCTGCTTGTCCTGAGTCTGGCCTCTTTTTCTGTCTTCCTAAACTTCTGGTCACACTGATTCCATCAGTGTTCTTTGCTTAGGTGCTTCTTTGACTTCTGCTACAGATTCAATTTAGGCCAACTTTTCTTTTTCTTTCTTCTTCTGAGGGTTCATGTGTTTTTTTGTTTTTTTTTTCTGTCTTTGTAAATTCACGCTTGCTCTTCCCATTGTCCACAGCCCTTATGCTGAGCCATTTTATCCAGTTAATTCTTGGCCATCATTATGACTCAGCTCCTCTGTGACGTAATCCCTCATCACCTCCAACTGAGCTAAGGGGTAACTCTGTTGCACCAGAGTAGTCCTTGCACATACCCTAGAGGTAAGTGGTGTAAACACCAGTCTATAGTGTTTATTGTTGCATTACACAATTTTTGGCTTGTCTTTCTGATCAGCCCATTAACTCTAAGAAGGTCAAATCTCCTTTTTCTTTTTTTATCACAGACTGACAGAGTAGATTCTTAATAAATTTTACAGATTAATTATTGTGTTTGTTGTACAGCACCTGAAATACACTTTGTGGTTCTGACCTCTCTTACTTCACCTCTAGATCCAAAAACTGGGGTAGAAATAGGGGGTATGAAACTCTGATGGAGCAAAGGTGGGCAGACAAGTGAGAAATGGTCAGGATTCAGGTCATTGCATTTAATCCTGTTCTGAGTCTTTTTGCCCCAGGGTTGCTTTAAATGCCTGGATCAATATTTATTTTATTGAATCTTACAGACTAATTCAACTCATGCCCAGGAAATCTGTACCTTTTTGGATATTGTTTTGCTTTTGTGACGAGACACAGAGTGTGGGTTATTCAACTGAATATACAAGAAAGAAAATCAGAATTTGGATATATAGATAACATCTTGGGACCACCCTTTTTTGTGACTTGAGTAGGAATAGTTATGGGTCAATATCTCCTTTCCAAATTCCTGGTGTTAGAGAGATTCATAGAGATTTGATCATCACTCACTAGGCTGGGGAGTCCATTACGTCTCTACCCAAAGGCAAACTCAGTTTCTTACCTGAATGCATAGATGCTTAATGCTGCTTGATTGGCTCATCTACCTGGACACATTATATTGCAAATATGAAATGGGAATTCTAGTGAAACCAAAAACACTGAAAAACACCTTTTTTTCAGAAGAACTGATAACTATGAATAATAAGTAACATCTGTTGCTAGTTATTAAGAGGGATTGTATTCTAGGTGAAAGAAAGGAAAAACATACTTAACCAACATTTGGACCTGGTCTACATTTGAGATTTTCAAGTGAGCATAAACTTTTTTTTTTTTTTTTTTTTTTACTGTTTTCATTTTTTTGCTTTTGTTTGGCAAATGGCATCCTGGTGCTAACAGAAATAATAAAAAGGAATCCAAAACCTGTTTACATACAGAGTTGTGACAATTGCTATGTCTTGTGACAATTGCTATGTCTTATCAATAATGACACAAATTTAGGATAAACTGCAGAGAGAAAAATGTTTTTCCTTTTAATTCTACATATAAATTATTAATTCAGATCTTTATTCTGTCAGAGAGCCATTCAGGTAGAGTGCTTAGAGACTTGGATAGCAGAGAGAGGACATTTGGGTTATAATTTAGTGATTTTTTTTGTTATTGCTTTCCTAAAAGGATAACCCTTAAAAATGAAAAGTAAAAATTTAACCAGCAATAATAAGGTTTTATGAATTTTAAAAAATGTATTGTTCAGAATTTGTTTTAAAGAGATATTAAATAATTTACAGTGTGTTCTTTCGTGTTCAAACCACAGAACCTGCAGAATTCCCAGACATCAAGTTCTCATACAGTATGTTAGATATCTCTTGTTTTCTGCTCCAAAATTATTTCCCCTTAATCTAGAAAGTGCAAAATTTCCTAATTTTACCCCCACCACTCAACATATTCTTGGTAAAATTTTCCATCTAGGGGTCTTGGCCGACAGGGAGGGACCTGACTCATTACTGGTGAATCAGGAGTCCTCTTTCATAGGTTTGCAACTTGGGCTGAGTGACACTAGGACCAAGAGGGTCACAGATGACTAAATCCCATTGATTTGACCTCTGACCTTTAGTTCCAGCTTCCCATATTCCTCATTCTGCTCTGGGTTCTGTCTTTTTGAGGCATCACTCTTCAGCCTTCCCTTGATTATAAGGAAACCCCTAACTTTCCAATAAGTATCTATATTGCTTAAATTTTCTAAAGTTAATTTATGTTCATTGTAAACAAAGATTCCTCTCAATACAACTGACATCCCCACAGCTGGTTAAATGAGTGTATAATTTCACCTTTTTGACAAAAATAGCTTGAATCAGATTTCCTTCCTTGGCAAGCAAAAGGATCTTGACCAGATGTGGTGGCATCAGTAGTGGTGCCCAAAGCCATTTAAGATCTGTAAGTATCTTTCCAGGTTCATGGTATTAAATGTTTGATCATTTTGATATTAATACATACACATGATATTAAAGTTTACTATATGCCAGGCGCTTTAAATGCCTTACATAGGTAAACTTATCTAATTTCTCACATCCTGGGAGTTAAGTATAGACCTACGACACTGTGTTTTTAAAAACGCAATGTATATTATGCTCTCTATGAGGGAAATAACTCAGTCTTACCCAGCATAGTACTCCATTGTCTGCCATTGTGTGTGACATATAACAGAAACCCAATACAAATATGTTAAATCAGTCAAATACCACGTGCACATTATCATACACCCATGATTATAGTAGATATCTATGTATTTATCAGTAAACATTCTTGTCTTAAAATTAATAACTATTCCTCTCTCTCATTTTGTATGCACATATTGTTATCAGAGCATCCATGTCAGGCTAGTATCATGTGATCCCATCTTTGGGAGTGTTGGAAGTGAACCAAGAAAGTAAATTTGTTCTCTATCCAGTGGTTGAAGCCAAAGATAAAATAAAGGAACAGTTGCTTGCCATGTTCTGAACTATGTGGGTAAAGCAATCTTCTTCCTCAAGAAACCAGAATAAAACCAGCATATGAAGAAAAGCACAAATGAGAATCAGAGGTCCAGATTCTAGTTCTTCCTGAGACCCAAACAAATCCCTGCTTTAGATCAATTTTATTGTTCAACCTCACAGTCTATGATGCATCTCTTGTTCTTCCAATAAAACAGTTATTTCTCTATATAGATTACAACATGAATTGTTATCCTTTTGAGTTTTGCAATATGGTAGCCTTGCAGCAAAGTATTCCTTTTCCACTGTCTAAATTATGCAATTCTTTATTAGTATATTATTCTTCACTACCTTTACAACCTACAAAAACATAACTTTAATTTGTGAACTAAATGAAAAAAAGCATTTGAAACATTTACAGCTCCAGTCCTGCTCATTATATTTAGCTGTTATTATATGGTGATATCACTCTACTGTTCAAAAATAAGTTATATCCACCATAACCTGGAATTTAAGATTTCTAAATGTATCCTCAAATTATCTTTTCATGTTCATATTCTACTCCTCCCAGTAGGATCTTTTTTTAAAATAAATTTATTTATTTATTTATTTATTTTTGGCTGCATTGTGTCTTTGTGGCTGTGTGCAGGCTTTCTCTAGTTGAGGCGAGCGGGGGCTACTCTTGGTTGCAGCGTGTGGTCTTCTCATTGTGGTGGCTTCACTTGTTGCACAGCATGGGCTCTAGGCACGTGGGCTTCAGTAGTTGTGGCATGCAGGCTCAGTAGTTGTGGCTCGCAGCCTCTAGAGTGCAGGCTCAGTAGTTGTGGCGCACAGGCTTAGTTGCTCTGTAGCATGTGGGATCTTCCCGGACTAGCGCTCGAACCGTGTCTCCTGCATTGACAGGCGGATTCTTAACCCCTGCGCCACCAGGAGTGTCCCCTAATAGGCTTTTTAAACCTCTGTCAGGTGATATTTCTTAGAGTTCACCAAAATGCACCTGGATTTTTCCCAACTTCACATTTTTTGCAAATTTTGTTTCCCTCTGGAAATGCCACCTTATAGAGAGAGATTTGAACTAGATCATAAGTCATGAAATCCTAGACCTTCATGGTACATTCTTCATGTTCCAGCTGGAGGAATAACTTCAATTCACCCAAGTGATGCAGGATATCATTCTATGTAACACAGATGACTCCCATAACGGTTCACTTAATAATGAGCAGAGTCTTTGGCCGCCAAATACTAAGTCTTCGCTACTTTGGTTAACTGTGTTGGCAAAAGGGAACTGACACATTCTCTTATTACTGTAGCAGTGTGAAAGGTGAGAAGTGATCTAAAAGTACTATAACAGAGAAGAAGTAAAAGCACAATTACTCACCATCAAATTCGTCATCTCCTACAACATTTTACGAGGTACACATTTGACCCATAGCAGAAATGTTCTTCTACGAGTATGAAAGTATAGGAAAGCATAGAAATTCTTGAGTGTCTTGTAGAGGTAAGAATGAATGTGTGTATTCTCTTATTGTGCTCCAAAATGATGATAATTCTTTCTAACTCGTAATGATTGTATCTCATTCATTTTGCCCCATAATGTTGAACATGGGGTCTTGCATAGCATGGTTCAATATATGCATGCTTGATTAATCTAAACTTTTGAATAATCCCACTTGTAGGAAACATGTACATTCTCTCATAGATCACCCCTTTATATGTTCGTAAGGAGTTGGCAGGATCAAAATGAGAATATTTGAAATTGATAACCAAAATATGGAAATGCATTTTTAAATAGTCACTTAAATTATATAATATATATATGTATGTGTATATATATATATATATATATATATATATAACCTACATTAAATTTAGTCACTTTCTAGCTAGATTTCAACATGTTTATGTTTAGTACTTTAGTAATGCACAATAATTATCATGGTACAGCAACACCAATAAAATACAAAAAGGTGTAAGGCATTGTCCAGACTTTGAAGAAGGAAAGGAAGATGGTTCATGGTTATGTTGGAACAACTGGCACAGAGCAGGGCTGTCCTGGGCACACTGGGACAGACTCTCACCCTCCTCATAAACTGCCTTTGCAAATCCAACCAGAATTTTCAAGCATCACAAGATAGACAAACAGGGGAGAATACTGCTTAGATATGCTGATGTAAAAGAACATGCTTGTTTCAAGAACAATTTTATCTTCAGAAATTATTTAACTATGTAGGCATATTTTCCTTAAGTTTTTCACATAAATATGTTGAAATAGAAAAATTAAAGCACTGATATTGTGATAAGAAATGTAGTTTTTATACAAGTAGTGTACATTTTCAAAGATGTCAAACATTCAACAAGGTAAATGCAGAAAACATTTAGAATGAGTTGCTCTAGCTTCCAATAAATTATTAAATGTAAAATAAAAAATTAAAAACATGCTTGAAATTCATCATCAAAATTATGACTAAAATACATAAAGTTATTTACATCTTTGGAAATGTGGAACCTATTAATAGTATAAATACCTAAAACTTAGTTTTGTACACTTGCCCTCTTTCTCTCTCTTACTCTAGTTTTCTCTTTATGTGTATGGATAATAGATAGCTAGTTGATAGATAGATAGATAGATAGATAGGCAAATTCAATATAAAGTCTTTCAGAAGAGTAAAGCAGTCCTTTGTCAGAAATCCCAGCATAAAAACACCTTTCCCAAATACTAAGAAACTGCTGAATACCAGAATAAGTATGTGAAATAAGCAAGAACAAAAAATAGCTTTCTCCAGTACAAAAAAAGCTGTTTCCATGTGCTGGTACTGAGCCTGTCTGGTAGTACATGTAAAATAGATGCATACCTTCACAGGACCAGGTAGAAAAGGTAAATGCATAATCACCTAATGTGAGAGGCAGCAGGATGTTGGGACCCAGAGCAAACGGGAGAAGAAGCATAGTCCTCAGTACAGGAATCTTAATGGCATTATAACATGCATCACGCCCAGTACTTCTCAGGAGTGAGTATGGCTCCCCCACTGCCAGGCTTTAAGCTCTTGGAAAAAGGAAATCTAGGTAAAGCAACTAGAGGAGGGTCAAAAAGAATGAATGCTTGCCAGTGAAGTATGCTAAGTTCCTTATCTCCTTGGTCACATGTCAGTCATACATCCATCCTTCCGAGAAGATGCTGTTGATCCCTTTTCATAAATCAGGAAATTGAGGCTTCACAATTATAAATTACTGTTTTGCAGTTACCCAAGAAGTTTTCAGAACAGCTAGCATTCTCCAATGTTTTCTGATACTGAAATCTACTACACAGATATGACAATAACTCCCTTTATGTTCATCTTCAGAAATCAATGTTTAAGAACCATCATGCACAAAAGCATCCATGGTATAATTCTGAGAGTGAAAGTTGGGTCACATGAGTTGGAAAGTTGGGTCCAAAGCAAGAGTGCTCCTTTTGATAGCTGGTAGATATTATTACACCTGCTGAGGACTCTGTCCATTTTGACATTTAGCAAATATAGTCTTAAGAGCACTTGAGTCATCTGGCAGAGTGATTAAAAATGAAAACTCTAAACACTGATATAATGTAATCCCAGCTAAATGGAACCATAAGCCATGGCAAAGGTTGGGGCTTCTAAATCTGCCAAGATTAATGGAAGCGACAACAGCATGTTTGGTCCCAGTGAAAAATGACACGAGACCCCAACTGAGGCTCCAGCGTTTTCTTTAAATGGATTTAAATTGTGAAAAATCTTCCCAGACCTCAGATTTACTGTGTGCCTTTGATGTCAGTTAAGAGACACCTAGCTATAGGTAGATAAAAATATCAAAAAGTAATATTGCATTAAGGACAGAAATCATTTAAAACATCTTTAAGTGCAAATCTCTGGAAATCCCTTGACAGTTATTAACACATACTAAATAACAGAAAATAACAAAGAAAAGAGGTGAATGGAACTAATATTCGTTAAGGCATTGCTCTGTCCCAGGCCCCATAGCCACTGGTTTAAAAGACAGATTTATTGATTAATTGATTTATTTTTTAATATTTATTTTATATTGGGGTATAGTTGATTAACAATGTTGTGTTAGCTTCAGGTGTACAGCAAAATGATTCAGTTATACATATACATGTATCTATTCTTTTTCAAATTCTTTTCCCATTTAGAGTATTACAGAATATTGAGCAAAGTTCCCAAAGGTGGGGGAAAGGAATAAATTGTGAGTTTGGGATTGACACATACACACTACTATATTTAAAATAGATAACCAACAAGGACCTACTAATTAATTTATTGATTGATTGCTGTCCCAAAGGAGGCAAAACATGAAATAATCATTAACCTTGTTTTCAAATAAAGAAACTAAGATTCAAAGGGTAAAGTCATTGTTCCTAACCCTGCAGTGAGTTTTGATAGAAGTGGGTCACTGCCTCAGGGACTAAAAATCATGGTATTTGTAAAGTCAGTCTTAGTGAATCAGCTACCTAAATACCTGGCATCTAGGTGTATATAAAGAGAATTCCTCAGTCAGGTTCTGTTCTTTAGGACATAATACGAAATAACAAAAAAGAACTCTTTGTAGATAAAAATGAGCTTCAGTACATTTTACACATATACACATGGAAGTTAGGTTTATTTGCTGGGTTCAGGGCCATGTCAATGGGACAAGAGCACACACCATGGGGTTCAGATAAAAATAAAGGAACCCAAGAGGTAAAGAAGTGATACAGGGTCCACCATGCTCTGACGTCTCCACAGCCAGCATTTTAGGTCAGGTGTAGGTGGTCCGTGTGCCCCGCGCCCCCGGCCAGCATCCCCCTGAATGGGCCCACCCCATCCATGCTCTCCATAATTATGTGGTTAGGGGCAATGACAGCTAAGTGGTTATGTAACCAGGGAAGTGTCCAGGACCTCGAAGGGACTTCACTGGAAAGAGGTGCCTGCCTTTTGCTTTTACCTCGGATCTGCTGGGCCAGCTCTCACTAAGCTACCACAACCAGAGATAAAGTGAGCCTCCAAGACTATACAAATTTCTCTTCCCAGCTCATATAGTGAGGGCTGAGAGGGTGTTCAATTAAATAGAGGAACGCTTCTCATGTGGGAGGGGGCCTGATATCCCAGGCCGTTAGGGAGGGAAGTTGGATAAGTACCCTCAGGGAGCAGAGGTCCCTAACGCTGCTCTAGAAATAGAGATGGTGTTTTTCAGAGAATTGAAATAGCAGCCCGAGGCTCCTGATGGCCCTGCTGCAGCTCAAGGAGCCTGCTTTCCTGTACACTGTGGTGCTGAGAACAATTTGTCACACTCATTACAACAGCCAGAGTGAGTGCTTTACAAACACCCGTTAGGATTTTGTGCCTTTCGATGTCTTGCCGTAGGAAAAAGCAATGTTCTTGCTCTCATTTTACAAAACATTTAAAAATATTGCAGATGACTACTCTCCTGGCAGTGATACCATGACTTGATGTTTTAAAAACAAAATATATATTAGAAATAGGAAATAATTCCAAGTGGTAAAATTGTCTTTTCCTAATGTGACAGAGGCATAGTTAGCTATTATGTTAACACATAAGATTCATAATTAAATTTTACTTGACCATAATAGCAATGATGATCCAGCTACCTACATATGCAGAATTAGTGGTTATTTGTATATTTATTTCCATATGCAATGATGGTCCCAAGTATAAATGTATAAGACTGCTAAATTTGCTCTGTAAGTCCTTGAAAAGATACTCATTTTTACTTTCTTTTCTTTATTTTCTAATAACTGAATTATGTATATTTATTTTCTAGGAAAATGCCTCCTTGATTCAGGATTCTATGTTTCTGAATTCTATTTTTTCTACTAGTGTTAAACACAATTAATCCATGTGCAGTAAGTGCTTCTGATTTCCAAATGAAGCAACTGATTTTGGCTGGGATTAAAAATTAAAATTTTCAATCAGGGCTAAAAATATCAGCATGATTCTTCTAACATGTACTCTGAGTATCTGATAAATAACAATAAATAACAGCTACTAAGGGTATTCTTTGTCATACCAACAATCCAACAGCTAAAACCACTGAAGAATGCTGGTTTGCCATCCATTTATCATATATATATATATGTATATGTATGTATATATATATATATTTATTTATTTATTTATTTATTTATTTTTTGTGGTACGCGGACCTCTCACTGCTGTGGCCTCTCCCATTGTGGAGCACAGGCTCTGCAGGCTCAGCGGCCATGGCTCACGGACCCAGCCGCTCCGTGGCATGTGGGATCTTCCCGGACCGGGGCATGAACCTGTGTCCCCTGCATCGGCAGGCGGACTCTCAACCACTGCGCCACCAGGGAAGCCCCATTTAACATATATTTTTGAAAGGCAGACATGGGGTTGACAAGCAGACCTGTAAGTGTTGGTCTCTAATAAATGAGATTAATAAACAGTAGAGAAATGTACAGTATTTTAAGTGATTTCACATACCAAATCCATCCCTGAAAGGGCAATTATTAACTCAAATTCCTAATCAGTTTCACTCCCATCCATAAGTATTTTTATCATTGCTTTTAAAATAATTTGGATTTCTCATAAGGAATAGATTTGGTTGACAGTATTTTTTAATTTTTGTATATTTGAGCATTGTACTGATTAATTATCTAAATGATCAGAGTTTTGTTGTCTTAGCCTATTCAAACCAGTTCAATTTCAATTTTAAGGAGGGCACCACACATTTAGATAGGTGTGTTTTAGTACCTGGAATTAAACATTCTTTATTCAGGCTTAGTATTTTACTCTAAGAATGTGTCCTTATTATTTGTTTTTAGTAGTTATAGATAGGTTTTAATAAATTACAGTACACTGTTTGTAATTATGCCACCTTATCCTAATTTTTCTTCAGCTAGTATGTTATTGAATTTAGAAGAAAATAAGATTTTTGGTATTGACAGTTTTTCAGGCTATTCAAAGTTCTATTACTATGCAAGCTATTATTTTAACATCATATTCAAGGACGCTGCAGCACACAATAAGCAGAAATTACTTGTTATACTGCATTCAATATGCCCGCACATATTTTCAGTTATAAGTATGTATTTTATCATAAAAAAAGGCATGCAGTCAAGAAATCTCCTGTGTCATATTTCCCTTCCTTTGAATTTTATAAGAGACAAGCCATTTCAAATCTTGCTCCTGGGCTGACATTGCTTTGGAAATTGGAGTCCATCTTGAACTCTCAGAGCTATGTTATAAACTCATGTAAATTGGAATTTATAATGGAAACAGCACCATACTTTACTGTAACTGCAAAAGCTAGGCTCCCCTTGGATAAAATAAAACAAAGGGCATGGCAGACTACCCTCCACTTTGCTCTTGTTAAGTTTATATTTCCAACAGAAGAGTGATCACATCTGTAATGAAAGCATTTCAGTTGACTTTCCAGAAAGCATTTTGATTTTGATTTGCAAGTCACTGAATGTGGCCTTCTACTTCATCAACCACTGTGCTTTTGAGGGCCACTCAAGTATGAGAAACACAAGTCTAAGTCTCTCAGTAAATATGCAGAGAGCTATAACTCTTCTGCATTTAATTGGAAAGCTGAATTTGACAGGTCTTGGGAATAAAAGAAAAGTCATTTCTTTTATGTTTGAGAAGTATAAAAGTTCACCTTTCTGTATTAGTTCGAAAATGAAAAGATATTAGATAAGTACAAGGATGACTTCCAGCTTCCTCGATGGGGAATTAGCAGGAAGACTGACTCTATAGACTGAGATTGAGTAATTCAAAGTTTCTGTCTCATTTACACTCATGTGTTATCTGGTGGGTCAGTTAGACCCTCTCAGAAATCAGACTCTTATGTCTCGTGGCTGTACTTTAATGCATTCAACACAGTGAAGTCCTCTGCTCGGGCTGTTGAGTGGATAGTCAAGGACATCTGTATGGAATATAGGAGGAGCTCACAAATAAGAAAAGCATTTGTATGTAAGTGCATATAAACCCATGTTATAATGCAGACTTTCAGGTTCAGCTTGGAGATACAGAGAGCTGGAAAGAGTGCTGCTCCTGTAAAGATCAACAAAGCCGGATGTGAGGTAAAGTGATCAGGACGCATCTTAACAGTAATAACTCCTGCAACAGGGAAAAGGTTCAATGAACTGAACTCAACTGCAATTTCTACAGAGGTGATGGGCATTTTAAGGAGAATGAGGGAGCAGGGAATTGGGTGACCAGGGGTTCAACAGAATCAGGGAAATGGAAAGTTACAGAAAGTGGGAAGGGGTGTTTGGACCTGTGACACCCACCTGGGTTTGCTACCTGGCACTTCTGGACCTTAGTCTCCTCCTCTCATGCAGAGGCTGGGGGACAGAGACCCCATCTTAGGTGTTGGCTGGAACAAACATTAAATTCTCTGCCAGCCTTAAGTTTTCTCAGGCAGGTGCTTTAGGGGGTGCTGGGGCCACTCTAGAGATGCAGCTTTGAGCTTTTAGAAACAATGTTAGTGTCTGTCCAAGTCTTCAGGGGCCGGGGGGAGGACTAGTCGAGAAGAGAGCTCAGAGGACCCCAGCTAGAGTCTGGTCAAGGAGAGAGCCTTTGCCAATTTCATCCAAGCAACAAGCAAAAAGCTGGACAAACAGCAAATTATAAATGCTTATCAGAAAACTGATGTCACAGAGCAAACAGCTCACTTGAAATCTAGAAAGATAAGTCTGGAGAGAGAAGTAGGACCTGGGCATTTACTTACCTGGGAAGACATCATCAGAACGATATCAACCCAGGGGAAGGTTCAGCCCGACACTTCTAACCAACTGCTGAAGGTTTAGTGTGGGCCAGCCTGTGTGTGCAGCTGCTGTTTTCCACAGATGTGGAGGGATTTGCACCCTCTTGCAGTCTTTTCATCAAGGTGGGTTTGCACACACCAGGTGCTCACAGGGAAGACTGGGGAGGATCCTGGGAAAGCTTTCCGTGTAGAACTAGGAGAGCACAACAACAGCCTCTGGGACAATTCTGCCCAGAAGCATCCCCCATATTTCATCATATGGAGCCAAAGCCTTAAACTAAAGGAGGAAAGACAATAAAAACTAGTGAGAACACTGCTGAGGACACAGCAAGAACTCACTTTAATTAGGAGAGGGGAGGAAGGGAAAGAAAATCTCTGCCCCAGCTTAGGGGCAGGAATAGGTATTAGGTCCAACATTAAATACAGAAAAGAAGCAGAAGAAATTCCGGTTGACAATGTCTTTCTAGTTCTGAGGGTTCATCAGAACATCACAGAATGTTCTCCTCCCTGCCCCACACCCATACTTAACAAGCTTTAAGTGGAATACATCAGAGGAGCAGCAAGAGATGGATTTTCTCTGGGGAAGACCCAAGGCCAAGCCCAGAGTAGACACTGTGAGAACCCCTCTGTGGTTGGCCCAGACCATGAGGACCCATTTCTAGAGGGACTGGAAGCCTCTGGTGCCCTGAGGGTAACCATAGCAACAGCACGCTTTCACCCCAGCCCACCTCCTAAGTAGATTAACACAAATCCACACAGCAAAGCCCCAGCAGAAGGAAATGTGTGCTTATCTTGAAGCATGATTACTTACCTGAGAACCATATGATGTTTCTGGCTTTCAACAAAATATTACAAAACACACAAACAGGGAAGAAATAGAATCATCTGAAGAGACACAATTATCATCAGGATCAGACTGAGATGGGGGTTGTTGAAACTATTAGACAGAATTTAGATAACTATGATTAACATGTCAAAGGCTCTTATGGAAAATGTCAGCAACATGTGAGATCAAGTAAGTTGTTTCAGCAGAAAAATGAAAAGTAGAAGAAAGAATCAAATGGAGATTCAAGAAACAGACATCCAGGGATCTTGAACTCTCAAGCCAAGCTACATTCAACCTTTAAAGATGTGTTAAAAGTATACCTCAAGGGCTTCCCCAGTGGCGCAGTGGTTGAGAGTCCGCCTGCCGATGCAGGGGACGCGGGTTCGTGCCCCGGTCTGGGAGGATCCCACATGCCGCGGAGCGGCTGGGCCCGTGAGCCTTGGCCGTTGAGCCTGCGCGTGCGGAGCCTGTGCTCCGCAACGGGAGAGGCCACAGCAGTGAGAGGCCCGCATACCGCAAAAAAAAAAAGTATACCTCGAGTCTTCTTACCCACATCTACGGCTGGCTTCAATTATTTTGAGTACCATCTTTCCTTGGAACAATTTGGTTCTGAGTTCTTTGAAAACTTTAAAACCTCAGCTCTCTCCTAGGTTCAGAACGTTATAATTTTGTAGAACATGTCACTTGTTTTCATTGTTGTGGAAATGAGTAGTGCTTTTGTGTGACTTTCCCACTTTCCAGAAGTGAAAGTTCTTTGGCATTCATTTACACTTTACATTTAGCCAAATAATGTCAGTTTTTTAACATACTCACAAATTCAGTGCAATATAATCATACTACTCACAAGATAGATAGTCATAAAATATAGTACAATTCATGTCCTTCCACTGTCTTCTGGTAATGAGGATATTACTTAAACTTGTGTGACATCTGCTTCCAGACCTAAAGCAATAACTTTTGTTAGTCCAAATTTCCCTCTGAAAGCTATCACAAAAATGGGGGCAAAATACATGAGAAATCTGTTTGAAGGCATTTGAGTTCTACCAATGCAACTAGCATTTGAGTAGGTCAAGAACCAGGAGAGAAAAGACATTCACTGGGGTAAGCCACACACCTCCCCCCCAAGGTATCAACAGATGGTTTAACAGAGGTAACAAGGCTGAGAGGCTGTCAGAAAGCAGTGTCTAAGAGGGACAGACACTCGGAAGGAATTCACTCATCTCTTGGGAAATAAAAAATTGAAATCTAGGAATGAGCAGGGAAGAGAGACCTAGTAAAAACCAATTCTCCAATTATATATTTTTACCCCTGATGCACCTTACAATAGGAATAGGTAAAAACTAAATGAAGATTAACCCTTGTAACAAAAGAGTCCATCATTATATTTGGTCACCTGACTGGATTCATGAGATCTTGTTATGTAGCAATTACTTGCAAGAAGCAAAAACAGTCTTATAAGAGGAAGGTAATCATCACCCAGAGCTTTTATCACTCAAGAAAAACCTATGAGGCATACCAAGAGGTAAAAAAGAGAAAAAGAGGAACAGGCCTCAAGAAATCCAAATGTTGAAGCCATCAGAAACTTTAAGATAACTATGATTAAAGTGATAAAAAATGTGATATAATAAAAAATGCCAGAGAATTAGTATTAATAAAGAAAAAAATTGAAATTTTAAACCAACAAAACAAAACAAATACTAAATAAATAATCAACTCAGTTGATGAGTTTAAGAGAAGCCATCAAAGAAAAAGATTTTATGACCTGAAGAATAGTTTAGCAGGAGGTGTTCAGACTAAAACAGAGAAAGAAAAAAATAAGACTAAGATACACAAAGTAGTGTATAATGCATGCAGAATAAAGTAAGATCTTCTAACATGAATACAACTGGTGTCCAGAAAAGAAAATATAGAATTAGTAATAAATCAAAGGTAGAATTATAATGGCTGCCAGGGAAAAAGAGGATGCAACAATAACATTGGAAGTTGACTTCAAAACAGAATTTGTGGTAACCAGGAGATAAAAGAATTATGTCTTCACACACTAAAAGGAAATAACTGTTAGGCTAAAATTGCATGCAATTGTGTCCTTCAGAAAATATGAACAAATTTATTATAGTAATATAAAGAACATTAAAGAATTTATCACTACCATATTTGTTTCTCTCCCTGCCCAGGATTGTAAGCTCGATGAAATGTTTAAAAAAACAATTGATTTAATTTTACACATTAAAAGGCGAAAGATTTATGCGTTCTGAAGAGAAACCAGAGTATTAATTTTACACATTAACTGAATTAAAAAGAAAAATAAATGTATGATAATCTCAACAGATGTAGAAAATTTTTTATAAAATTTAAAACTTATTTATAATTAAAATAAAACAGAAACAGACAGAAATTTTCTTAAACTCTATGACACATCTTCCAAAAAAGGCCGTGCACATAAACTAAATGATGACATATTAAAAGTTTTCTCTCTGGGATAGGCAATAAAACTACAGTTATAGGTATCATCATGTCTATTCAACTTTGCCATGGAGGTCTTAAGCAGGACATTAAACCAACACAAATAAATGAGGCTTTTTGCAATCATTTAACCAAATAGCCCAGATTGTGTCTCCGTGTGTTAAGCCCTAAGATGGTCTGTAAATTTAAGAGTAGGACATTCATTCTCTGTCTACCCATCTTTCTCTGTCTGTCTGCCTTTCTGTCTCTCTCTCTCTGTCTCTCTGTTTCTTTCTGTCTCTGTCACTGACATCAAAAGATACCTTCCAGTTTCCTGAGAAAAGTGATGATAAATTTGAACAGCCTCACTTAGGGGGAGAATTTAAAAAGTCTTTCTAGGAAGGTGAGGATTGTTTGCTTTTCAACCAAAAGAATTAAAATAAAAATTTGTTTTAGAAAATACATTTCTATTAGAAAAGCCATTTATGCTGTGAAGCTCAATTTGGCCTGTCTCCTGTTTTCTGAAGACCATGACATTGGAAGCCCATCCGAGAGTCAGGTGCAGCAAAGGAAGAAGTTTTTAAGGAACACGAGGAAAGTGGATGTTCAAGCCATCGGGTAAGTTCCTTTCCCCTTCTGGGTCTTTCTGTCACTATCTGAAATAGAGGGGCTGGGTCACATGACCTCTGAAATGATATGGTGCTGTGATCTTCAAGAGAAAACCTATTTACTGTCCATAAAGATCTGTTGCAAGCACAAAGCTCTTACATTTGCAAATAAAGTGCTCTAATAAAAACCTAGTGAGCTAGTACATGCCTCTAAAGCTTTGCTTTAAGACCTGTGTTTTTCTCTCAGATGAAAAGAGACTTTGGTATTTCTATAATATAAACCAGAAAAAATAACACTATTAAACAATTAAAACCATCAAAGAGATAAGAGTCACTTTCTTGAGCATGATATATCCTCTTTAACCTCTGTTAAGTTTCTTTCTGAATGACCTATTTTTCAGAACAAACAAAGTGTAGATTCTCTTTGGGGGAAAAAGCTGAGTGAAACTTTGTCTTCCTAATTGCACAAGTATTTATGGAAGATCTGGGAATGGAACATGGGAAAAACATGCATTTTTGAAGTCATACTTGAAGTTGAATCACATCCAGCAAATTTCCTTATCTCATAAAGCAAGTTAATTTTCAGTCTCAGTGTTCTTATTGATAAAATGGGCAAAATAGAAGCTACTTCTGGCAGCTCTTGATTTGGGGATACAGGGTTGTATGTGTAAACTTTCCTGGGTCTCATGAGGTGCTCAATAAATAGCAATTGTGTTACTACTTTTAATCCTGTGTATTATTTTCTCTCTACTTTTTAAAACTTTCCTCTCCTTTGGGATTCTTCTTTGTATTACCTGGGGAGGCTACTTTGCGGAAACAAAACAGACCACAGGATACAGTGGCTCCAACGGAATACATGCTTATTTATCTCTCAGGTAACTATCAAAGTAGGTTGGGGCAGGGGTAGGAGGTATTGTGGGTGTGCTTCTCCAAACAGGTGGAACTACTCAGGAACTCAAAGCCAAAGCATCCAAAGTGTTTAACAAATGCATCCTAGAGGGGTCAAAAGGGAAACAGAACAAAAGAAGAGAAGGTGCCGGCATGGAAGGGGGATTTATCTTTGTTCCTAAAGATGCAACTGCTTCCAGCAAGAGAGTCTTGGAAATGCCCTGGCGTGTTTCTGTGGTGAGGATAAAGAAGAGATGGGTCCTGATGGAAGGGAACCATCTCCTCTTAGGGAGTCCACACTGCCCTCCCTCCTCACCTAATATCACAACACGTTTCTCCACGGATCTCTTATGCCCAGACTCTCAACGTTCAGACTCTGAAACACAGTGCCAGAAAGATGTTCTTAACATTTTACATCTTTATTTCTCATTTTAAGGATTCAGGATAATTTTAATTTTTTATATATGTAAGCCCAGATCCTGATGGACTGTCCTTAAAACAATCTCACTGCCCATAGCTAATATTCCATTACATCCTCCTGCAGGTGCTTTTTGGATCTGGGGCTAAGTTCACACTCATTCTTACATGATTCCTGATTGAATTCATCCTGGCCTGAAAGGAGGGAGGGAAGAAGCTGAAATCCTGGCCAACAGATATTCTGCCTCCTGTGCGTCCAGCTCTTCAGTTATGTTGTTCTTAACTACACTATCTTTTTCTCTCTCTTTCCAGGGAAAGCAATAGAGGATGAGCCCCTACAAGTCAGACTGCAGTATAGTAATCAGGCTGGGAGGTGGTGTTCTGGTGTCATGCAGAGCCTTATGGATTTTTGATGCCGATTAAAATCTTATATCTTATTATATCATGAAAGTATAATGGAGGACAGTGAAAAATTCATACATTTCAAAGAATGTTCAAGAAGTTTAAGAGGTCATTTGCTATTTCTACGTAGCTGGTTTGATCCATCCTCATGATATTTACTCTCTGGCAGCAAAGCTACTGGGGAGAAAGGAGAAATGGTCGATAATGGGAATAGGTAGGATTCTGAGAACCAGCAGCCGTGGACCTGGGTTGGAATCTGGTCTTCTCCTTCACTTACAGTTGGTTAAATCTCTCCATCTCACTGAAGCTTAGTTCCTGCTAAATTCAATTAAATTGAAGTGTGCTATAAGGCCATAATATGAGATATTGTACTTGGAAGCAACCCCATAAATGTGGGTACTCTTTCATACATTCAGGTAGGCATCCCTAAATATCCCTAACCTATAAAATTTGCCAACCCTCAGAAATAACAGAAAGCTCTGTAAATATCCCTAAGTATAATATTTGCCAACCCTGAGAAATGTTCCCCATGTTGTGTATTTAATTTTTTCTTATACTACACTTTTACATGTATATTGCTTTAATTTTATGTATATATGCCATATAATTTGTGTATTTAAATGTGTATGTTGTATATGTACATTTTTATCATATTATATTTTTACATACATGTTGTTTTGGCTTTTTTCATGGGTATATGCCCCCTATTTTCAGTGGGATTAGCACTACTATCTTCTATTATACAGGTTTTATTACTGATTATAAGACATTGAAAGAGTATCATTAAATATTAATATTAACTTATTAAAATGTTCTGGGGAAATTGATGCTTATGAACTTGGATATATGTGAGTGTGCATAGAAGAAAATTTTGATTATGAAAGAGGGATGAAACTGATTAAAGCAGTGAACTAAACATCGGTAACACCCACATAAAAGCCATCACAAATATTTACTGGGTACTTGATGCCTAAAGACTGGTGGATGCAAACTTCAGTTCTTCAGGTTCTTAAACACAGCTAGTCTCCCTTATTTCCACCCCCATCTTACACACACACACACACACACACACACACACACACACACACACACCACTCTCTGAATATATAAGGAATGATGTCAGATTACCTACGAGGTGTGTGATGACAGGCACATGGACATAATCACCAGGCATCACTTCCTGGCAACATGAAAGTTCAGAGAAAGCAGACAATCTTCAACAGAGAAACAACCTCCATGAACCAGAAAAGGAGAATTTACATCATCCTTCACAGTCTGAACTTAACAACTTTGGTTATTCAGCAGAGAACCTTGAATATTTAAGTGAATAGATCCTGTCTTTGATCTTTGTTAACCTTTCTGTCTACTCTCTTACATGGAATTCTTTTTTTCTATCTTGATACTTTTCTCAAGGGCAATGCATTGATTTCAGTGTTAAGGTATTATCATCTTTATATTTCCTATTGCCGGCCTCTGTCCCCACTCACATTCTTCCAGAGGCATCCATTTGCCTCAGAGACATAACATCCTCTGATGGTCTTTTGACACGTGAATGTGAATAGGCTATAGTTACGAATAATTCAACCAATCGCTAATCCAGAATTTGCTGTGAAGTATTTTGTAGATGTGATTGAATATTATAGTCCATAATCAGTTGACATTAAGTAAGGGAGATTACCCTAGATAATCTGGATGAGCCTGATTTAACCTGTTGAAAGGCCTTAAAAGCAGGACTAATGCTTCTCTGGGAGAAGAAATTCTGCCTTGGGACAGCATTGTTGGCCTGTGTGTTCCAGCCTCTTCTTCCTGACAACCTGTCTTACAGATTTTACATTTGCCTAGCCAGTTCTTTGTGATAAATCTCTCAGTGAATATTTCCTCCTGCTTCTGTTTCTCTGATTGGATTATGCCTGATACAAATCTCACAGCAAATGAAGAGAGGGGCGTCACTCCTTAGGTTCTGATACATGAATAGGATTGTTAAATCTGTAACAAAATAATAAACTCAGAAAGCTTATTTTAAGGTATAAAAACAGACCTGACACATTGGCCACTATAGTTACAATATCCAAGTTTGGAGAGTTTTTAGGATATAACTGACACAGTCCTTCTCAATTTTCAGATATGTAGGTTCACCTAGAATCTTTTTAAAATTCAGTTTCTGATTCAGTAGCTCTGAATTGAGATTCTAGATTCTGCATTTCTCACTAATATACCTATGTTGCAGGGGCTCTAGTCCATGGAACACACTTGGAGTAGCAAGAACTCAAGGGAATCATGTGGTCAAGTAAAATGTCCTGAACTCCCTTCTTTGGGTCCAAGTCTTGTAATGGGGCAATGTGTTAATTAGGCTGAAGGGGAAGACCAAGGAGAGGATTTGCCCAGCTCCCAATCTGAACCCCTGGAAGAGATAGGCATTGGTAGGGTGCTACTGTCTCAGAGGTAAGGAAGAGTAGCACTGGAAAAGAGAAGAGGTTCATAGTTGAGCTAGATAGTGGGGAGGTGGATTAAAAGTCTTTGTATTTCTCTTCAAGAAATCCAGAGTCTTGGGTTCTCCTTTGAGAACCTGTCTGAAATGCCACAGTGGTATTGCAAGCACAGATGGACTGAGTGAAATCTGGAACCAGGAAACAGAAGCTTTGGAACTAGGGCAGATGACAGAAATCTCAGATCCCATGATGGGTGACAACACATTCCCTTGAGTGGAGTCACAAACTGACATCTCAGTGATCACCCAGTAGGGATGATATTGATGCTGCAGCCAATACCAAGAAGGACACAAGAACACTGTGGAACACTGGGTAGTATAGACCTGAGGACTCCTTCCTTCCAGCTGACACAAGGTAATGGAAGCCATGTTGAACAACCAACACACCATCCTTAGGAGAAGCTAGGTAAGAGAAAGGAAATCAGGATCTACAAACATTTCCAAAGTGACTAAAAGCTTTCATTATCACAAAAAAGTATGCTGTAATTCCACGTAAGAAAAAGAGGTGGATTTAAATGATTAATGAGAACATTACTGATACTGTGTCTCAAGAATGCTATAAATTAAAAGTACTTTATGCCTTGGCCTGTAACTAATCAATATTTATTACTTTATTTATTAGAGAAAAACAAACTAATTGTGAAAAGTGAAAGTTTGGAACTCAGCCCAATAATAAACTAGACATTGAATGAACACCATTGCTCAACACATATCTATAAGTTGAGAGTTGATTCAAATCAGAGCTCTGCTTTTGGCAATAGCAGAATGGATTGTTTTGTACAGGCCCTCCTCCTGAAAACAACTAGCAAAGTTGGATAAACTGATTTCCAAGAAAACATTTGTTTGGAGTTTCTAAGACAAGTGAAGAATTAAAGGCTCAAATCTGGGAAAGATTAGAAGACATAGTTGAAACCAACATTTGGAGTCTCTTTTTCTCTTTGAAGCAACTGCCTACACTGAAGATATTGTCTGAAGCTCAGAAACTTAGTAGAGTTTTATAAGATTCAGTTAACAGGGAGCACAAAAACTGAGGTTCAGATCCTATCAAGGAACAGAACCTCAGTAAATACCCAGGCTTATATTCTAAGTAGAAAAGTGAATGGAAAGTAGACTGACCTTTATGGGGACTGAATGCCAGCTTCAAGTCTTCTCCACCTATAGTTGAATTAAGGTGATTGTGCTTATTAGTGTAGCTAATGTAGCCTATTCAAACGTCCCCCACTTACAAAAAAAAAAAAAAAAAAACAAATTAAAAGGGGATAAAAAATAGAAAAAGTTTAAAAATATTTAAAAATAATATCATAGACTTATGTTCATC